>NC_048595.1:295429579-296901814 GCF_003668045.3 Cricetulus griseus | reverse complement strand
TAAATATGTAATCTATACAACAGCCTCTGCTGGTACCATCTGGCACCTATGGTACTTTACAAAGTTTCAGCACACATACACACACACACACACACACACACACACACACACACACACACACACAGTTAGAACTATAATAGATCTTAGATGTTCTCTAGTTCAAATACTCCTTATCTAGTACCTGAGAGATTTAGGTAGTCAGTGACTAGTTCCATCACTCAGATATATGCTAACTCATCAAAAATAAGAGAGTGGAAAAACTGGAAGAAAATCATAGATATTAGATCTGCTGGGTTAATTTTATATGGTTGCATAAGTATCAATCTATACTATACAAAGATTTGCAGGTCAAAGAAATCCCAGAATTTAGGTAGGAGTCAAGAGGTGAACTTAGCATATTAGGGAACAAAGCGTTGGGGACTAGTGACTTTTCCTTATGAAGAACATGACAATGTTCACTACTGATGCAAACATCAAGAGCAGAAGTGGAATGTTACTAACAAGTTGCCATCACATTGTCTAAGTAAAAACATCCCTGGGTGCTCTCCAGTCAAGCAGGTTTTGCTCTGTTCCCCACAGGAGAGCTTCAGAAGCACACAACCCAGCAAACTAGGCCAGGTGACCCCAAGGCTCCTGGCAGTGCAAACTTCCTCCCTTAAGCTTGGCTTGTGGCCCTAGCTCAGCTGGCAAAGGCCCAGCCTGGCACTGTGCCACACCACACCACAGCAGGACCAGCATGACTCTCAGCTGCCTCCACCCAGACTCACACCACTGAAAGGAACCTTGTTCTGCAGGTACCTAGGCTGGCATAGGTGAGTGTCTGGTGTCATTTTACACAGCACACTCAGTTATAAGCTAAGTGAGTAACTCCTGCTATTTAAGAACAAGAATACATGTTCATGAGGACATGCCTTTATCATCATTATTTATTTATGAGCCCAACAATCTGATGTGCAAAATGGTGAGATAATCATAACCTACTTCATGGAGTAGACAAGAGATTTAGATGAGGAACTACATACAAAGTAATATATAACTTGTATATAATGAGCACCCAATAAGTACTGGGTAATTTTAATAGCACAGGCTGATTGACTAACATTTTAAACAACTAAATGAGCCAGGTATTATAAAAAGTAGGAAAATACAAATTGATCTCCCCAGCAGGAAAGGATCAAGTTGTAAAGAACAGATGATAAGAAGCTCAAATGCAACATATCCGGGTAGAGTAAAACTTAAAGGGAACAACACAAAGTTCAAAGGGAGCCTAGGGTCTTCAGGGTTGATCTGGCTTTGATTAACAATACTATTTGTTTCCTTAATCTGAGGTGAGGAACTGAAGGCAGTCCAGATATTATAATACAAATAACTAAAAGGTTGTGACACAGGCCATATTAAGGAAAATTAAAAGGAGTGTGGGTTATGTGACCCAGAGAAAATGACCGAGGATGTTAATGACAAGATTTAAGATCAGAGAAGAGTACAGTATAGTGATAGTTAAGTGGTCAAGGAACTGAGGACAGGGAGAAAAAGAATAAAGAAGACACACTGGATGGCAGAGATAACTACAGGGCTCTGATGAGACGAGAGAGATAGCATCTTGTTCAGATTTAAACTTTGATAAGTTTAGGTTTGATAAGATAGGTTATCCCTAAAGTATATGTAAATTATAATCCCTATAAGAAAACGTAAAGCTCTAAAATTCCTGCTACCATCAGAAAGTACATTATTGGAGGGATTCCAGATGTTGACATGTTTGTCATATGAACTGGATATTGGGGTTCATGTCTGTAAGCCTAGCTCTTGAGAGGCCTGAGGCTGGAGGGTTGCAAACTTGAAGCCAGCCTGTTTGACACAGTGAACTTCAGAATGCCATGGACTATGGAGTGAGATTCCCTAAAGCAAGTAAGCCAGCCAGCCAGTCACCTTGTAAGTTAGCTGTGTAAACTGTGTAGTTCCCACATGACTGAGACAAAATTCATCCCGAATACAGGGGACATTTAAGTACAAATTGCAGGAAAGGTATAGTAGTCTTTGCTGATTTGCAAACTTTAGAATAAACACAGGTAAGAGTTCCCAGATAGTTATATTAAGGAAAAATCATTTTTGATAATTTGAGTCCCTCCAGTAACTATTTCATTGTTTATAAAATGATGGTATTATATTAAAACAACACTTAAAAAATGACAGATAATTCACATTTTAAAGTTAAAATGTTAAATGGAGGAAGATCTTATAGATTTAAGATGTTGGACTATTAGTACAGACAGCCAATTAAGTTATTTAATAAGGATAAAGGAGAAGAAAGAAGGCTGAGAATTGTTCCTTCTCGCCACAGGAAGGAGAAGATGAGAAATCTCATTGTGGGTAACTTACTAGTCGGGTACGGAGTCCTATGGGTATAGATGCCTGGGGAAGCCAGGAATTGTTGTTAAACCAAACTAAGTGTATCTAAGCTGAGCACCAAGTCCCAGTAGCATTGGCTTTGTTCCAAAGACACTTATTAAAGGCCTTGGTGGAGCCTCTCAAAGTTGAATATGGCATAGCTGGATCAATGACACAAAACTACAACAGAGACACACCAAACCTGGAGAGGTGTTGGTTACGGGATTTGGGTTTATAAGAAACTGGTTTTGGAAACATTTACATTTCAAAATAATATATGTTCATCATTTACACTATGGTGATTTGAGTTACAAAACTGAACAGCTCATCTTCACTCTATCATTCTGTCCTTGCTAATCATTGTGACTGACTTATTAAGTTGTTCAGGACACTGCTCACAAAAGAGACATCACCTTGCTGATCTGGTCTTACTTCCCTTCCATCTGATGCATATTTGCTTGAGTTGATGATAAAGACAATGGGAGTGAGGTAGAGTCTTAATTAGTGGGTAGATGATGGCCATAATTGTGACTTGAGAATCATCCTCCTGTTGCTGGCTATGATAGTCTGCCATAGTACATCTTATCCTTTTACAATAAAAATTCAATATTGTATAATAATCCTCTGAAAACCCAAGCAAAAAGTTGTAACAAGGAGGTTATCAACTTAATTTTGTTCAATAGATTTTGATTATAAAAATAGCTCTATAAAAGTACAAATCACACTGCCTATCATTGAACTTATATCATCCAATGACAAAGAAAACAAAAAGACCACAGTTACAACCTCATGTAGTATCATGACCAGACCCCAGAATGGTGAAATAATAATAAGCAGCCAATAGAAGGTTCAAGAATTATAAAAGTCATAAATGTTCTTCAATTTACCAGCAGCCTGAAAAGAAAAAAATGACTTTTTTATGTCCTGAAAATTAATGTCTGTGTTTTCATTCTTAGTTTTTACCAGTATTTACCTACAGTCATCTTGAATTAGTCCAATCAACCAGTATGAAGGAGAAATATGTCCATACAAACCTACATATGGTCCCCCGGGTTTGATAACTTTGGTGCTTCGATTACGGGATTCCTCCTCTGCCTGGGTCATTCTTTCCCGTGTCATCTGATAGGAGTCATTTGTTGCACACACTGTAATTTTATCTTGTATAAATCCCAGGCAATTGAGCTGGGAGGCTCCAGAGCTGTCAAGTGAGATAGTGGCTGTGTTAGAGATGGCTATCATTTTCACAATTAAGGCAACCAAGAATTTTAGTATCCTAAAACCAGTAGCTTAAATAAGTTAGGAATCCTAAAATAGCTGATACTAATTTTAAAATAGGATTATTTAAAATATTTGTTTTATTATTTACATTCTGAACAGAATGGGTAAAATGAGCTCCTGGAGACCAAATAAAACTTTTAAAAATTGTGTAGTTCTACTTTCACTTAATAGTCAATAAAGTTTCTTGCCACAGACACGAGAAACACTTCTTAAAACCTTACTTTTTAGAGAGAAAACAAAATGAACATGCTTTAGAAAAGACAATGTAAGATGTTGTCCATTATTTTATTTCCAATAACATATTAATAGTAGAGCTAAAATATGTAGAATCTGTATTTACCACTTCCTTAAATCTCTACATAGCAAATACTGAAAAATTTGGGGCAAGTGTTTTTTTCTGAAACATAAAAACAAAAAATAAAATAAAACACTGAAGCACCTGGATATTAACACTGACTCTGAAATGGCCTTGCTTTTAAAGAAACAAGGAGCAGCTTGAATAACTTTGCAATCCTAAAATCATGAATATTAATTTTTAAATGTTGTGATTATTTAAAATGTTTATGTTCTTATTTTTTAGAGATCATGGTAAAATCTCAACTAAATTTTAAAAGAAAATACTAAATAGCCTTAAAGCAAATAGGAAAATATGTAATGGGAATTAGCACTCTTGCTCCTATTTCCAAACTGAATTGGAAATAACTTTATTACGACACTAAAAAGTTGATTAAAATTTTGCAAATTTCCTTCGTAACTGGCTTTAAAAATGTTGTTCTTAAAAAAATAGTTAATTCACCTCATAAATATTGGGCAGGACAAAACCCAGGACAAGGATAAGGCAGAAGTGGTCCCTCCTTCAGGGAGCTACTTCTCTAATGGGTGACAAAGATGGGCAAAGTAGACAAATGGCAAGAAATGGGAATATCTGGGAAGGATACTTCGCTTGGCCTTTCTAGAAGAAGTGATATCTGAGCAGATTATAATGTTGACCAACCAAGAAGGAAGATGGATAAAAGTACCCCAGAGAGATAATCAACTTGTGCAGGCCCAGAGTGAACACGATGCTCGTTCAGTCAAAGACAGCCAGAAAGGGCAAATAGATATGAAGTTGAAGATAGAATGAAAAGTATATCGTGAAGGGCTTTGGAGCCATGCTATGGATTTGGAAGAGAATAAGAGGCTGAAAACAGAGAAATAACTGTGTTGTAGGAAAATCAATATAGATAGAAAATAGGCAAGGAAGAAGGGGAATGCAAGAGTGAACAATGGGAGAACAGTTAGGTCCACTAAAAGATTAGACACAGGAAGACCAGTTAGGTCCACTAAAGGATTAGACACAGGTAAGTGGTCTTTCAACTGAGAGCATAGTATTCAGAGATGTGGAGGAGGCAGGATTGATGGGATTTGAACAATGATTAGACATGGGAGGGAGGAAGAGAGAGAAGGGCAAAATCAAGATAGTGTTTCAGTTACTAGCCATATGGACCCACTTACTGAATTAAAAAAAAAGGGCAGGTTAAGGGATAGGGTTGAAGACTTTGAAGGAACAAGAAGAGTCTTATGAGGACAGTAATTAACACAAACAAAGAAAAGAATGGCACTGAAGAGATGCAGGGAGTATTATGCCCTGTGGAAGCCACTACAACAGTGTTTCACAAAGCAGAGTGTGGTACGTGGTGTAAAGTGGCCAAAGATGAGAATTATAAAGCATCTACAAGTATGGACTGACTTTAGGGACCAATTGAGGGAGCAGTTACAGTGAAATGGTGGGGGTAGAGACCATACTTCGGGTGGAAAAATGCAGGAAAGTTAGTTTTGCTTCTTGTCTACTTTTTTTTTTTTTTAATAAGGTAGGCTTGAGTATCTTTGAATACTGATAAACCAATCAAAAAGGACCAGGAAGAAGGTTTAACACCCCAAAAGAGAGAGAAAAAAATGACTTAATTAATTAAGTGATGGTCTGGTGTCAGGGAGTCTGAGTTTTAGCATCTCTCTATATTTCTTACTAAGGAACATACACGGTGAGAATAAACTGAACTCATGTCAGTCGTGATGGTAAGCTGTGCTCCCCTGTGGAGTTCGGAAGCTTCTCTCATAGAATTCTTTACTTGTGCCTTTCAGCTTTGTTACTGGGAAGATTTCAGCTTGCTGGTACAATTGTTCCCTCTGTTTCTCTGTGGCCTAGATCACTGTTTCCCACACTCGAGTAAGCATCATTATCAATAAGCTTGTGCATAAGTATATTTAAGAATCTTTGAAAGGTAATTTTGACGAGATTTCTTCCATTTTATGTGTGAGAAAAGTTTTGAAGGTGTAGAGAGATATCAGAGGAGACCAGTTAATATTTGCTGAATATCCATTTATTGACCTTCTATGTAGAGTCCAGCCTGTGCTCAGAAAGCCCGGGCCTTTGAAGACATGGCACTATACTACTCTAAGAGTCATGACTAGAAAGGATGGAGACATAACAGGAAACTTATCTATCAGAATGAGAATTAAGTTTTTTTTTTCTTTTCTTTTTTTTTTTTCTTTTTTTTTTTTTGAGACAGGTTTTCTCTATATAGCCCTGGCTGTCCTGGAACTCAAAGAGATCAGCCTGCCTCTGCTACCAAGTGAGGAGATTAAAGGTGTGAGCCACCACACCCAGCTGAGAACTAAAAGTTTTTGTTTTCTGTCAGAAAAAGACACTAATAATGTCTGAATTTTCTCACAAACTTTTCTGTTTCTGTTTTCTTGCTGCATTATGAACAATTTTGGATATAACTAACCTTAAAGTTTTCTTTAAGTACAATACAAATAAATACACCATGTATATATTATAAAAGGATAAAACCATATTACTTATTTAAATATGTTTTTGCACTAAATTTTTTATTGTGTGTATACATGTGCACATGTGGGTGTGTAAGTCAGAGAAGAACTTCCGGAAGTCACTTCTCTCCTACCAGGAGGGACTTAGAGATCAAGCTAGATTGTCAGGCTTGCTGACAGCACTTTCACCCACTGAGCCAAATATCCATTACTTTTATGGTATAACATGGGATTATGATGTGATATCATTTTGAAGGAAGAACAAATTTTTCATAAGATTCCTCAGGGAACAGGGTTCCATAAATGCCTTTCAGTAAAACTCAGGATACTTTATAAATTGATAAGCATAAGCTGAAATTTAATGCCCTGAAAACAAAAGTATATAATCGTATAATCAAGCACCATACCAGACATTGGTGTGCCTCTGCTGCATAAGGAACCCTGGACTAGATGTTTGCAGGACTCAATTCTTTTTTAGCCCAGCCACAAGCTAAGATAGTTACATAACTATGGATAAATGAAGACCCCCGAGAGTTGGTGATTCTACAGTCTATTGCAGTGCTATCCAGGAACTTCCTGCAATGGTAGAAATATCCTGTATCTGTGGTGTAACTGTGGTAACCACATTTGAGTTCTGAGACTGGAAAATGTCGGTGTGAGTAAACAATGAAATTTTAAGTTTTATGTAATTTTGAACAACTGAATATCACAACCACATGTAGCCAGCAGGTACAGAAATGAACGGAACATAAAAGGCTATAAAACCTGTAACACATGCAGTTCATACCAAAGTTGTAGTGGTTATTTTAAAGCAATACCAATATAGACTCGGGCAGGTTAAGCCACATGGAAAGAACAACTTGGAACTTTCATGACGGTGTCTTTGTTTTCTGTTTTAGCTTTCCTTCTCACATCGGTTCTTACATATTCACGTACTATGTAGATGAGGCACAAACATGGACTGGTGCTGGTACTGTGCTCCAATGTCAAAGTCTTACACTGGGGGACTGATACTCAGAACCTGCCATCTTCATCCAGGGCAGAATAAACTCCTGCTCAGGGGTTCCCACTTTACCACAAACAACAATAACAAAGCAAGCAAATGGCTCATAGTTACCTTAGTCAATGTAGGTGAGGGAATCATGCACAGGGGAGGTATAGCTAGTCTTTTGCCCTTCTTTTACTTTAATTTTTTCTTACATCTTTGTTGGAATTAATGTCTAGTATCCAGCAGGCTGTGAACTAAAAGAAGTTCCCCCTAAGGCAAGACTTGATAGAGCAGAGGCATGCAGGATACATATCTTTTTTCTCCTTACCTTTATAGAAAGCCTTGGGTACAACGTAAGACACCATTACTTAAATACAATGCAGATTTTATAAAAAAAAATCTTCAAAACTGATTTTAATTTAAGAACTCATTTTAATAATATTTTTGAATTCTGCAACGTTTGTGATTATACTCCAGTGATACACACACAATTTCTAGTATATGATAGGTGGTTAATATGTTTAAATAAATGAGCTGTGTAATTAAACTCAATAAACATTGAGGGACTAGCTAATAAGCATTTTGTTAATTAAAAGCAAGCACTCTGAACTGGGAAACTCCCCCTTCAGCACATCCTGGGCAGTACTCACCTGGAGAGTGTTTGCTGGATGCAGTCAAAGCTGCCCTGAGGGTTATCCTTCCCCACGTTTGACAGGTAGAAGTTAAAGTTGTGGACTTCACTGAGGGGATCATTTTTGGGAATTTTGACAAGCTAAAAGGTGGGAAAGAGAGAAACACTTCAGTGCTTATGAAGTTCTGCCTCACTGGTTGTTCAACTGAATCATCCATCTTCATAGCATTTAATGACCAAATAGTTCAAGCAACCTGACAAACATGCCCATAACTCATCACAACCTTGCTTCATTTCTATCCTTAAGTGTGGGTAATCACTCCTGTTCAGATATGAGTCCTGCTGAACAGCTTCTAGATGATATAATGGTCTCTGAGGTATATTTCACAATCCAATCTTTTGCTGTCTTAATATTCTTACTTTTTTTGACTAGTACTTTTGAGGAATTGTAACTCTCAACACAAGGCAAAAGTGCAGCTTGGGGTGTGTCTTGATATCCCATGATTCCCACATTCAATCTCATGTTTATACAACAGGGTCATAGAAGACATACTGCAAGTCCTGCCTGAGCTGAGCCCTGGGCCAACACTTTGAAATGCGCACACATGGTGTTCTTTCTATTTGCTTTTGGGACAGGGTCTCATGTTGCCAGACTGGTCTTCAAATCATGTAAGTTGAGGCAGGCCTTGAACTCCTCCTCGTCCTGCTGCTACTCTCCCAGGTGTTAGAATTCTAGACATCTGGCCAGGTGATTCTTCTGAGGCCTTGCTCAAGTTCTTGCTATTTGAGAACAGAGTGCCTATGAGCAAGGGTTCCTGTTGATGCCCAGGGTCTGAATCAGATACACTTCTGTGTATAGCAGGAGCTCAGCAAACTTATGTCTTCTGTCAGTTACTCCTTCTTTCTCAGCACCTGAAAGCTTGTCTTCTCTTTGGTTTACAGGGGCTGCCACTGTGTTAAGTGATAGTTACAAAAAAAGGATATGTAGGTATGTGAAACATAAACCAACACTCTAGCCCCGAAACCCACTGGATTTTAGTAACATAGCAGACAAGTAGGAAGGGACATCATGCTTTGCAATACCAATTCTGTTCAAAACTATGTCCTTTCTGTTACTGAAAGAGCACAAAGCAGAGTTAACTACACACATGGCACGGTCACAGATGTGCTAGTGAATGCATCTCTGTGTCATCCCTGTCTGTGCAGTGGACACCCCTGACTCAAGCCATATAGCAAAGCTCAAGCTAAGGTGGTCTTGGAGTCATCATCTCCAACTCTCAGAAAAAGGAAAGAAAGCGAAGAATGGACTAATGTTTGCTGTGTGGCAATGCTGGTCATGTAATAAATAACTGCTCAAGGAATGAGAACATGAAGAAATAAGTCATGGGAAAACAAGTCTAAGTAGTTTCAAAAGATAGAACTAGAAAGGTTGTTGAGCACCAGATAATCCAAACAGCTTCTATTATCCAACAGTTTCAGTGATCTTTGCCTTTTTATTTTAAATTAGTCCCAATTCCTGAAGAACTAAGTGTCTACTTACTATTACTCAAGAAATATCTCTGGGGGAGGGGGAAGCACTACAGTTACTCTCCCTTATATTTCTATTAGTTCTAAAATGCATTACCTTTGTGAACCTGTCTTACTTTATTATTGTTGTAGGTATTTATCAAGCTTACTTAGCAGGTGTACAAATGCCATCCCTAGTTGGTATACATACACCATCTCAATCCTTTATTTCTGGGGAATGCAAGAGCTAAAATGATGCTATTACTGAACATTGGAGTACATAAATCTCACTTTTGTGCTAGTGTATGCACACACTGATACAGTGTTTGTTTATTTCTTTTCCATGAGAGGAGCAGGGTCCTGTTGACAGAGAAGCACCACAGCCCAATGCCTCCCCCCTAAGGCCTCGGACAGGAAGTGAGAAGGTTCGAAAAGGTCTGGACCTCTGAATGAAATCCTCCTCAACCATGAATCTTAACTTGTATCTACTGTCAATCCTAACTCTTGATTTCAGTTTGCAGAACCTGATTCTTTGGATACTTATTTGTCCAAAGGTCTCTAAATTCTTCAAGATGGTTAGAGGCCAGGCAGTGGTGGTGCACACAGGCAGATAGATCTCTGATAGTTCAAGGCCACCCTGAGATACAGAAAATTGATCCAGTGTAAAAGAAACAGAGCTCACACAAAGGTCATACCAGCATTTGGAGTGACACACCTTTAATCCCAGAATTAAGGAGGTAGAGACAGGAAGCCTTATCGCTGGGCAGAGACAGGAATATAAAGGGGAGAAGACAGCAGCTCAAGGCAGTCTCCATGAGTCTGAGGAGCAGTGCAGTCTGGAGATGCAATCAGAGGACAGGATTGCTCCTTTGGTCTGAGCATTGGTAGAAGTGAGAACCCTCTAGTGGTTGACTGCTTTGCTTTTCTCATCTTCAGTTTTAACCCCATTATCTGTCTCTGAGATTTTATTATTAAGAACAATTAGAATTCATGCTGCACTACAATGCACAGTCTCAGCAATGAATTGCCCATACTGAAAAGCTAAAGGCCATACAGAAACTATGGGTTAGAAACAGCCAAGTTGATGCCTTTAAAGAGAGGCTAGAATTCAGTCCATTGACTTCTATAGAATCTAGACAATGTTATGTTTATAAAGAAATATAGTATCTTTTTCAAATGAAAGGAGCCATTTTACTTTATTTGAGTCCTTATTTCAGTCCTATAACTTCCGATGAGAAAAACTAAAGAGCAGAAAAGATGAGCAAGAACATATGAGCCACGAATGGGTAAATATTCTTTAAATATGGCTTATGCACATTTATTTCCTTTTCTTTCTTTAACTGGAAGTTACAAAGCTTAAGGTAGTCAGCTAAAAGTTCCAAATAGATCATGAGTCCTTAAAGACATTCCCCTGACTAGAGGAAAAGCTTAAAATACTTAAAATTAAAATTGAGAAGTTCCTTTCTCACCAAGGGATGTTTTTGCAAGATTGCTTCTAAATTAGGCCTCAGAACTGATTTCCCATGGTAGTTAGCCCAGTCCTCAAGGCAGATCCGAAGCCCATGTAAGACAGTACACATCCTCCCCACACTCCACTACCTCCTGTGTACCATAAGTTTGAAGACTGCTTCTTAGGAAAATGAAAATAAAAGGTCATCTAGATAAACAATGGGACAAGATCCCTATGTTACAAGCAGAATGTTGCATATTGTCAGTTCTACTGCAATTCGAGAAGGTCTCAGACACACCCCAGATATGGCCTTCCCCGGATCCTCCCAGTTTAGTCCTTTGTTCCTCACCTGCTCTAACTATCATATACAACCTGCCTTTTCCAGCATGTCAGTTGTCCTGCTCAGGGGTTAAGGTACTACACAGACTTGCCAGCTGTAGACCTAAGTGCTATTCTGTATGGCCATTTCATACCTGAGGGCATACTTAGATACTTATACAAATAAACTGCATCTAATTTCTACCTTGAGAATGAAATACTATTTAGAAAACAGTAAACATTGTGTAATTTCAGTTTCTCATTTAGGATGAAGGGTATAGAAATGTATCACTATATCTAGATAGTTGGCAAAGTAGTTATTAATTTTCATTCCAAAAAACAAGAGACTAATCATCAAAGGCTTAGGTCCATAATCCACAGCCTTCCTCTCCAACTACAGTCAGTCTTCGATAAAAAGCTACAAAGAAAAAGTTCCAGGAGACTTTCAGACATTTATAATTAACATAGGCACTGTATACCGTGGCGTTTAAGTCAAGGCTTCTAATTACTGACATACAGGCTCAGGCATGTAGCAATAGAGTACTGTCGAAAGGTCATTTCAACATCAGTCACCTCAAGGATCTAGGGCAGAAGTGCACACACACACACTGCTAAGACTGTCATACAAGTGCACAGTGACATCTGCTTAACAGAAGTGGGTACCTACACTGCAGAGGTGCTTCACTGTTAAGTCAAATACTTTCTGCTTCATATTGGATCAAAGTATATGCTAGATTAAAACAAAACCAGTAAGGCTATTTTGTTTAATTAAGTATTTTGTTTTGTGGATATTACAGAAGACTTAAATGGCAGTGCTCTTCTTTGGCAGCAATTATATGATCATTAATACCCAACCTTTTTTGCATTGTAAATGCTTAGTAAGACATTTTTGAATCAGCAGTGCCACAGTGAGATATAGCAGCTCTTGGGGTTGAAGTTGAACCAGACAGGGACCAGAGGAGCCCAGGTCATTTTTCCAAATTTCTTCTTTTTATAAATTAGAGACAAAGAGGCTCAGTGAGCTGTTAGAGGTTATATTCATATTTAAAATTGCTGCCCCATCCTCTCAGACAACTTTCTCTGTTGTGTGAAACACTCATCACCTTGTAATGTTAAGATATGTTTATGGCATCCCCACCCCCAATATAAGCTGTGTGCTTGTGAATGTACTGCCAGCACCTTAAATGGTACAGAGCACAAAATAGTCACTCGATATGTATTTGCTGAGTGAGTCAAAATGTTATTAATGTCTCAGGCAGAACGGGAACTGGTGTCTGCTTTCTTTCCACCAGTATTTCCAAAATATGCTGAAAATTTTATTTAAAAAGGGGATTCTATGCTCAAATAAGTTTATACAATGCCAGGTTAAACAAAACGACATCTTGGCTGTAGATCCTTTGTACCAAAGAGTCACTTCCAAATTAACATGACCTAGAAGTCTACCTCTTCCATCCTTCTGGTATCTCAGAAAGCCAGCATATGTCTTAGGACCACCTGACTGGTATACTTAGCACTCAACTCTACAGTGTGTAGACTGCACACTGAGCTTAGATATAGGTGAAACTTGCTATAAGCATGTAAGCATTAGAATTCTCTGTTGCTTTCAAATTCTTTCCTTACAATCCAGAAAATGGTTTAGAGATGTCTATTTGCAAGTACTATCCAGGTTTCACAATACTAGAGCAAAATAGATAACCCAGAATCGGGACAGAAAATAGAAACCTCAACCTGAAAGCCACAACTCCAACAAGAGCTGCTGTTCTGACTCTAGGCCAACATGATAGGTTTAGGGAAGAAAAGAAATAGCCTCAGAACAACCCAGATGTACAAACTAATGTGGAGGCATAGAAGTAGGAAGGAGAAGTACCCACTGATAACAGCAGAAAAAATTAAGGCAGAGGCTGGAGAGATTCTAATACATGCTAGAAACATCTGGAAGCTCATGACAGATACTTTGCTGATCAGAGAAGTGTAAAATGTCAACTGTAACCGGCACAAAGAGAAATCCTGGAAATTCTCCAAAATGTCATGTCATATAGCAATTAACATAAATAATTCAGGATAATATAAATCTATTTGCTTTATGCTAAGGAAGGAAAACAGAAGAGAGAATAGCTTTCTCTCCTAGTCTCCACATTGCTTACCTAGACACAGCATAGCCTTTCTGAAGTAGTTCAAGGTTAAAAAGTATAGCGGTCCCAACTGAGCTGTGCCTTTGCTGCTGTTGCTGTTTTGAAATTCACTAGAAAAATGGTTGCCTGCCTTAACACTCTCACCCCTATAATGTGTTCCTTTCAACCTGTCACCACTTTAGAGTAAACACTGATGGTAGTATTTACAACTGGTATTATTTGTAAAACTATAGTTTCATTCATCTATTCCACAAATATTCAGTGAGTGCTATTATGCTGGGTACTGTTTGAATTTCTATGGTGTACTGTTTACTAAAATTGACTAAGATCTCTGCCACTGTGTATGTATAGACATCTAGGAGTATGATGGTGGTGGCTAGGAGGAGGAGATAGGGAGCAACAACAGGCAGCAGAACTCCTAGACATAATAAATGTGAGGAATGAGAGGGAGAACCAAATGATGTTCTGTCTGAAAGAATGGGACTGCTTGAATGTGTGCATACACATGAATGCCCTACCACCTCCTTTTCTTTCCTTCTAGTCATTTTCATCTTAAAAGTGATCATCGGTACCTTAAGATAACTGAGCCCACTAACAAGCTGGGCACATATCATAAATACAATTGACCATTGCTGGTTTCATCAGCTAAAAAAGGGCTTCGATACAAGTTCTGTTATGACTCACTTTGCAGCTTCATGGCTAAAATTACTTAGAAGACACCAGGTGGCTAGGAGTAAGTTGCTTAGTAGCTGGGTATTTCCAGGAAAAACTTGGGGTTGGGTACGGTGGGCAGTTACTGTCAGGGGAAAGATGCAAATAATAGATATTAGAGGTATAGCAGGGCCTAAGGAACATGAGAAAATAAAATATTATATTTAAAAATGGATGGAAAATTGAGTCAAAAGCTAAAGCAGTTTTTGGAAGAAAAGTGAGGAGAGCCATGGGAAAAATCTAAGTAGTTTGTTAAAAATGCAGTCATGGCTAGACTATATATGAAGTCTTTGAGAGCAAAAACTCAAACCTCCCAGTGAGTTCAGCAACTCTCATCATTCTTATTTTAGAAATCATTTAAAAAATCTAAATACATTATACAGAATTGATGCTGACATAGAAAAGAACTAAATTATCTTCACATCCCTGAACCATCTCCTACTACATTATCCTGTTTACTGAGGCCATTGCTATCCTGGTGACTCAGCCTCCACCCCTCTCCGTCTCAAAGACCCTAGATGTCCCAACTCAAAACCATCACACGTTCTGCTTCTTCTCCCCAATTATTTCTTAAATGTCTGCTCTTGTCTATCTCTCCTGCTATGGTCCTCTCCTGCTTTCGAAATGTCTTTCAGCTTCCATTTTGATCCCTTCTCAATCCAACCCTCAAATCATTCAGCTCTTATCCCCCAAATCACTCAGTTTTTGAATAAAAAACTATTCTCAGTGCCAGTCTGAACACATCAGCCCATATACACATACATCCAGCTCTCTCCTGTCCTGGTAGATGGAAGCCCCTTTACAGACACACAAAGTTCTCTTCTACTAAACCAGCTGAACTGGGCCTCACTCTCCATTGTGTACTTTGTCTCAGAGCAGTACTGTGCCACCAAAAGCACTGGGCTATGTCCCTACTTCTTGTTTACCTTGTGGTAACATTTCTTTTACTTATGACTCAGTACAGGGCCTTTTCTCCTTGAGGGAGCCTTGCCAGCTGTGGTGAGGTGGGCTAAGTTGCTCAATTTCTGGGTCCCCACAGTCTCCTCACTCTTTACTACTTTCTTCACTAGGTTAAATATTGAGTACTGATTTATGTCCTTTTCTTCCACCACACTGAGTTGTTTAGAAATAAGGCTCATGGTCTTATTCACTTTTATGCATGTTTGGGACATTGTAGATGCCTCATAAATGCATGCAGGATTTATTTGAAAACATAATTTAAAAAATGCCAGTGATTTAAAAAAAAGTCACAAATGATGTTGAAATAGCTCACTTAGAATCTCTGGAAAACCAGGACGCCCCAGAGAAGACAGAGGGAGGGTAGAGGTGCCTGCCGTGAGGCACAGATGTCAGGATGAGGAAGTTTCTAACATCTTTTACTAGGTGAAGTGGCTTCTTGGGTTTGTGGTACTTAAATTAAAATATTGCACGCTTGTCTTAAAAGTGTAGTTCATTTTTACTAAAATGCACAAACTCTAGTCTTACCAAATTCCATTTGAAAACACCCCCAACCTCTTAAAAAACACACCGGATCTTAAAGGACTCAGCTAAAAACTTCTCAAATGAGGCATTCTCCTGGTCAATTATAAAGCAGAAAATTGTCATTTGCAAAAGATGGTTTGTTTTTCTGAAATAAAGTTCAAATCCAAGCTCTACAAGGAAAAAAATGTTACATGTGATCACAATTTGCAAATCCCTGCTGGTCTCCTCTGTTCTTGTTCCCCTGCAATCCTGAGGAAAGCCACACCATGCCAGGAGGAACTTCAGGCAAATGCTGGCAGACCTAGGGTTTGTGCCTGGCAGTCACCAGCAGTGGTGTAAATCTAGTGTAGAGACTGGGACCTGACAGGTGGGAGCTGCCCTCAAGATCAACATAAGGCTTGGCCTAGGCCCAAGATTTTGCAAAATGCTTGGTTTCAGTCCAACATCGTTATGAAAACTTGTATGTTCACTAACATAAACAACTGTTGGGCTTGAAGAAGGATCTTTCCAAATTGAAATGGAGGGGTAGCCAGCTCCTAATTCTGTGTTCCACTCTCAATCTTAAGACATTTCTTTTTAAAGCTATTTAGACTTTTTAAAAAATAAATCTTCGGTGAGCTGGGTGCATGTGGTGGCACATGCCTTTGATCCAAGCACTCTCATCTCTCATTGTGGAAAGAAGTCTGTTGGCTGTCCCTACTCTCCTGCCCCTTTTCTCTCCTTCCCCCTGACTTGACTCCCAGAAGCAGGTCGACCAGCTGATCTTTTAATTTTTAAAGAAATAAATGTAGAAGAATGAGGTCAACTAGTTGTTTAATTATTATTGTAATAAATATTTTAAAGGAGGTTGGCCTTCCTTTTTTGTTTTTCTAACTTCTTGTAAAAACACAGTCCTAAAGATGAATGATGCCTGTTAGTATTTGAATTTTTATAGATCTTTCCCCAACTACCTGCTCTGAAAATAATTCCTGTGGTAGAATATACATATATAATTCTATAAAGTATATTTCTATTTAATTTTCATAAGTCAAAATCACATGCTAAACATATAAAGGAATAAAAACTATTTCTGATTTCATAGCTACTGATACAGAACATCAAGTACTAAATGAGAGACCAGAGTTCTAAAGAGACTTGGCAGGCCTGATGTAAATAGGAAAACCTGTCAAACCTCCAGATAAGCTAATGTCTAGGGATGGTATGGCTGGCCTATTGGGAGAATCATTAAGCCAATGTCTCCACACAGAGGAAGAGATGCCATCAAAGAAAGGGTGAATACTTACATATCAACAGTAGAGCAATACTGCATGTGGACAATGCATACAATGAAACATTTAGGTGATTACCCTCTAGATAGTCATATACTTCTAGTAAGGTGTAGCAGAACCATCCACCAGGCAATTAATCACTCCAGAACAACAGTGCTGTATGAAGTAGTAAACCATTTTATCTCTTTAACAATAGCCAATAACTCACTCAATTCCTACAGATGAAGGCATGTGCAGAGGGGGAAGAGATCACTAGTTTTGTAAGTTTGTAATGTTCCTTTACAGGAGACAGCCATCAAAAGGAACATGCAGAAACCCAAGCATGTTAAATTATTATGACCAAAAACAATGGTATGCAGAAATGTCAAAACAGCAAACTAGGTAAAAGGTTACATGAGCCTATATTTTCACAATTGCTAAATAAGGTAATTATCTCAAAGAGTCTCTTACACTATGAACATAAAGACTATCTCCACTATGTTGAGAGAAACATACATAATATGTAGAAAAGAATTTAAAACCACTCCTGCTGACATTATCAGATAGAGAGAGGCAAACATATGGTGGTGATACCTCATAGCATCTAAAAACATTACAGTATTTAGCATATGCCAAATGTTATTAAGCAGATCAGTTTAAAAAAAGATTTATTTTATTTGTATTTATATGTATGTGTGTCTCTCTCTGTGTTGTGCTTGCAGAAGCTAGAAGAGGATGTTGGGTCTCCTAGAGTTATAGGCAGCCCTGAGCCATTTGACATGGGTGCTAGGAACTAAACTCAGATCCTCTGTAAGAGCAGTGTGCATGGGCTTTGGCAGCGCCTGCCTTTAATCCCAGCACTTGGGAGGCAGAGGCAGGCAGGTCTCTGTGAGTTTGAGGCCAGCTTGGTCTACACAGAGAGTTCCAGGACAACCTCCAAAGCAATTCTGAGAAACCCTGTCTCAAAAAACCAAAAATAAAATAAAATAAACTTAAAAAAAGGTGGACAGTGTGCACCCCTAACCACTGAGTTGCCTCTCCAGCTACCTGTTAGTTTTTAAACATTATCAAATGATTACTTTGCAAATAACCCCCAAAACAAACAAACAAAAAACAAACATGCATTCAATATTGACTGGGGGAAGTGCCTTCTGAGTGTACTCAGAAAAGCTATGGGAACAGACAAATAGCAACCTTCCAGGACATCACTGAAAACCATTCATACTTTCTGATCTAGTGTGTTCCATCTCTCTCAATCTATTCTAAGGAAATAGAGTTGAAAATAAAATGAATGTCCACAGATGTTCCTTATACTTCTGAATAGTTAACCAGGTGATAGTATATTCATACAATAAAATGTTACACAGCTGTTTTAACATCACCTTTGCTTCAGAAAAATGCTCCCAATATAACTTTAAAAGGAGAATATTTTAAAAGTAATCAATAGATACACTGCCTATGCAATTTTGAAACTTTATTTATCAGGGTGTTTTGTTTGTTTTCCTTTTTAAAATGAGGTCTCATGTAGCCCAGTCTAGTTTCAAACTCACTATGTAGCTGAGGCTGGCCTTGAACTCCTGATCTTCTTGCCATCAACCCCAAGTTCTGGGATTACAGACGTCTATCACCATATCCAGGTGCCTCTGCAACTTTTAAAAACATGTGTGTAGCAATGGAGTACTATTCAGTGGAAAAAATAAACAATGGAATCTTGAAATTTGCAGGCAAATGGACGGAACTAGAATAGAAGAAACCATCCTGAGTGAGGTAACCCATTCACAAAAAGATAAAAATGGTATGTACTTACTCATATATGGATTTTAGACCTAGAGCAAAGGAGTACCAGCCTATAATCCACACCGCCAGAGAAGCTAGGAAACAAGGAGGACCCTGAGAGAGATACATGGTCCCCTGGAGAAGGGGAAAGGGACAAGAGCTAATTGGGAGCATGGGGGGAGCAGAGAGGGAACTAGGAGAAAGAGAAGGGGAGAGGAGGACATGAAAGATCAGGAAGATATAGTCAGGAGAAGAATAGAGGAGAGCAAGAAAAGACATACCATAATAGAGGGAGCCATTATAGGCTTAAAGAGAATTCTGGCACTAGGGAAATGTCCAGAGATCTACAAGTTTGACCCTAACTAACAATCTAAGCAATATCTGAGAGGCTACCTTAAATGCCCTTCTTTGATAATGAGATTTGATGACTACCTTATATGCCACCCTAGAGCCTTCATCCAGTAGCTGATGGAAGCAGAAGCAGACACCCACAGATAAACACTGAGCTGAACTCTGGAATCCAGTTGCAGAGAGGGAGGAGTGATGAGCAAATGGGTCAAGACCAGGTTGGAGAAACCCACAGAAAGAGCTGACCTGAACATGGGGGAGCTCATGGACCCCAGACTGATAGCTGGGAAACCAGCATAGGACCCCTGGAAGGAGGATGTCAGTTTGGAGGCCTGGACATTCTATGGGGCCTCTGGATCAGTATTTATCCCTAGTACATGAATGGACTTTGGAAGCCCACTCCACATAGAGGGAAATTGTCCCAGCCTAGACACATGGGGGAAGGTCTAGGCCCTGCTCCAAATGATATGACAGACTTTAAAGATTCCCCATGGACGGCCTCATCCTCCCTGGGGAGCACAAAGGGGTTGGGATAGGGAGGTTATTGGGGGGGCAGGTGAGGAGGGAAGAGAGAGGGAATTGGGATTGACATGTAAAAGAAGCTTTCTAATTTAAAATTGGACTAATTACAATTATAAAAAGAAAAAAAAACGTGTGTAGGAATGAAAAAAAAAACTAGAAGAAAATTTAACAGAATTGCTTTTAACTGGTCAAGACACTCTTGCCTCATCCTTTTTCTTGTCTATACTTTATGAAGTTCTAGAATGTCAATTCACTTTGTTCCTTAAACAGAAACAATAAAGGATGAATAAAAATAAATTAGAGTTTAGGCTATCACCATGATTGAGTCATTCATGACTCAATCAGCTTAAATATTTTGAAAGCTGCATTAAAAAACAGTCTTTAATTGTAAAATGCTAAGCCTCTCTAACATCAGTCTTGAACTTTTAAGTTCTCTATGGAAGACACAAAACACTACCTTCCCTGAAAAAAAAGAAACAAAACTGAAAGCATCCCCAAAACTGTTTTTCTTTATAGCCAAACACAGAACTTTCAGACAGCTGTGGTGAAACAAGTCAGCACTTGCTCACTGTCGGATGGAAACAGGACCTCTCTTCTTAATCTTTGAAGACAGACTTTAGTGAATTACCAACACTTCATTGAGAAAACCCAAAGCATCTACCTGAGCTGTATGAAGTGCTCAGTATTGGTTAGTCGAGTATTACTATGTTTATAATGTGGCTATGATTTCTGTTTCCACTCTGATATAACCCCAACACAACACTGAACTCGGGACTATCAGCTTTTGCCTTATTTCAGAGACTGCTCTTCATCCAGGAGGACTGAGCTGCTAGCCTACAGCAGCAGACCCATTTAACTCTTAATCACTTTCTGCTGAACTGAGTTTTGTTAGCCTAACTCTGCTAGCACACCATCTCTTCAAATCTATCCAACTGCTGCAGTTTATTCCCTAATCTGTCTTTTCCAGACTGAATACCCCACCCATCAGCAGCCCTCACAATACCCCTGCCCCAGAGTCTTAACTCAGAAGGCTTACACCTCTCCTCCCACACCTTTGATAATGCTAGCAACTCCGCCTGGAGAGAGAGCAGAAAGGAGACTTTCTCTACTGATAGATGACAAGGCAGCTCTATCAAGTAGCTGAGTAGCATAATAGTCAGCTGTGTCCAACTACAGATAAGTTCTCAAGACCTGCCTTCTCTATCCTCCTCATCAGTTTGGTTTCTCTCTCTCTCTCTCTCATCTCTCTCTCTCTCTCTTTCTCTCTCTCTCTCTCTCTCTCTCAATTAACAAATTGCCTTTTGGGGGCATCTATTGAAATCCATTCTAGTTTTCTTTTTCATTTAACCCATGAAGACAACAAAATACATTTAAAATTAGTAATAGCTAGGGTAAACTTTACACACTTTAATTCTACAAGTAAATACAAGTTGAATTACAAAGCTTGACACCATACAAACCCTGCATGTAGGCAGCAAACTGGGTCTCCTCCTCTGAGCCTCTGCCTGCCTTTCCTTACCAAAGGAAACAGTACTGCAGCTTCTGCAGTTACCATTGTGTTTGCTTTTTAATTCCTTTTTCATATGAAAACTATACAATATACTGTTTGCCTGAATAGCTACTCAAGATTACACTCATTTGATAAAATGATATTACCCAGAATGGTCTTCTGCTCACTTGACAATTTCACTGCCGAGCTATAATGATGTGCCTAACTGTTGTGTATTCTACCATGAGTTAGCACACACAGCCCTCTCAAATCTGCTAATGTTCATGGAGATGCTCACTGAAGTATTCATAAGTAAAGGCCTTTTCTCCACAGATGAAAACCAGGCTGGAAGTGGTTTCATTTCAGAATCCTCTCTCTAAATCTACCTCCTCTTTTTATTAGAAGAAAAAGTACTTTGGAGTTGCATTTTGAAAACCTCATTTGGCACAAATTTCTGGTGCTGGTGGCAACTGGACAGTTTCATTCTGACAGAAGAAGGCTGGTAGAGTTTATAGGAGAGCTACCCGAAACAGCTCCTACACAGGATGACACATCTAATCATCCTCTTGTTTCATCTACTTCAATTTTGAGTAAGGCCTCTCCACCCAACCAAATACTCAAGCAATAAACACAGAGCTACCCTTGACTTTTCCCATTTACCTCTTCTCTCATCATAAATCCTGAAGTCTTGTCAAGCAGCTAGTGGCAAAGCATGTTAAAAAGCAATCTGACCACATGACTCTTAGACTAAAACATAAATGACAGTCTCCTGCAGTGTTTGAAAGCCACTGGTTGTAACCTTCTGGAAGATAATGGCATTAGTTCAGTGGACTGTGACCAGGATTCTTTCTATTTTTAGTTAATTTAGTATGTGGGTATTCTGTCTACATGCATGTCTGTGTACCATGTGTGTGCCTGATGCCTGCAGAAGCCAGAAGATAATATTGGAGACCCTGGAACTGATGATACAGATGGCTGTTAGCTGCCAGGTGGATGCCAGGAACAAAACCCAGGAACTCCTAGTTCCTGGTGCTCCTAGATAATGTGCCATCTCTCTAGCCCCACCCTATTCAGAAAATTCCTCTTTTTATTTATTTACAGGATTCCTTTAAATGAGAGAAAAAACAAACAAGCAAACCTGGTGAGTGCAGGTGAAGCTAAGGTAAAATAAATCCCATGCAGTGGAACTTTTGTTTCAGCTTCATGAATGTGCACACCCATGTGTGTTAAGGCTTCAAGGTAACTGTTTTAGCTCGGTGCTTGGTCACGTGTGTGTGTGTGTGGGGGGCCGGAGTGGGGGGGTGGGGAGAGGGGCAGTGTCGACATATATGATTGCTTAAGTGCCAATATATGTGACTGTGGGACCAGAGGTCTACATGGGTATCTTCTTCTATCACTTTTTCTTTTTTTTTATTTGTTTGTTTGTTTGTTTGGAGACAGTATCTCTCACTGAAACTGGAGCTCACAGATTGACTACATGTCCTGGGCATGGGGACCCCAAGTCCCTCCTGGGTCCCTTCTAGGGAAAGGATCATAGGTGCACACTGCACCACCTGTTTTTTACGTGAGTACCAGAGATCTGACTTTAGATCCTTAGGTTTGCATAGCATAGAGTTGAGCCATCTCCCCATGCAGAGCTGCTTTATATTAATGAGAATGATTTGTAAATATTTTTGAAAGATGATCATCTGCAGATATAGCTTCCTCCTCTCAGAAATCGATGACAATTATAAATCTCCTCCGTAGAAAAAGCCTACATATTTGCATACATATGTATATATTCTTTTTTTTTCATGTGTATATATTCTTATAGTGAATCTAGCTATCATAAGAAAACTGGAGGGGAAGGTTTCAAAGTCCAGATTTTTAGACCCCAACACAGACCTCTAAAGAGATTTACAAGCAAGCAGCACTGGTCTGCACATCGAAGTCTTCCCTCCATGAGCAAGGGAGACACCTGGCACACCTATTTCCACTTTGCTCACACTGTGAAAGCTCAGGTCTGAAAGTATTTACCTTTCTCTCACAAGCCAACTCCTGGTAACCCTTTGACCTCAGCTCCAAAAGCACTTTTCTGATGTCTTCCTGACCACCACTCTGCTCCTTAACAGTTAAGACTGTGAGAATGAATTTTAAAATGTGTATCAAATGCTTATCACAGGAAGGTAGGGATGAGAACAGATGCCTCCATTTGAAGGCAGCCTCCTTCAGCAAGTAATGGAACATCAAGTAACACGTGTTGGCACTCAGTACCTTTACCTCTGAAGCAACCGTTTCACATGCCGCAAAGTCTCCTTCATAGCATTGCTATAGTAATTAGATGAAAATAACATATGCACAGTGCTTAGTTCTTTCTTAGCAGAAACAAAAGTTGATAAAGCTATCTCTTCTATTTATAGTCTCTGGGTTTAATAGTATGCCAAGATAGCAATAATGAGTAAGGCAGCTGAAAGACTATGTGCAATCTGATTAGAGCAATCAGGACCTCAGTCACTCGAACTGCATTGTTAGCAAGCCATCAAATCAAGAGGCTAGCAAATTGGAGAAGTCACAATTTGACCTAGGACCATGTACTTCAAAATGTCACCAACCTGTGACATATGAACATGAAGATGCCACTGAAAATGGGATGCATTCTAAGTTAAAGGACTTAGATGTTAAAATGGAAAATGCATTCACACACTGGACTCAATGACACAGTTTTCTTTACCATGTGTAAAATGTTGTTTGAAATAAGATCTGGAGCACTACAGGTTTACAGGTTTATTATTTTTTTCCGCTGGCTTTTTTTTTTTTTTTTTCCAAATACAGTTCTCTTAAAATCTTGTCATTTTTTTGCACACAGGGCATAGAAAGAGGTCAACAGCTAATGGTTCAAATTTAAGGGATCATTTAATTAACTATATCTATGACCAGCAGTATCATTGAAAGGATAACATTATTATTTCCAAGCTTAAATAACCGAGTGCTATCCAAATGACATTATCTGTAAAAAGAGCTGACTCAATTTCACAAATTTTAGTTTTTAATGGGAAACAACTAAAAAAACAAAAACAAAAACAAAAACAAAAAACCAAAGCTATCAATGACAGATTTTTATCAACAATGCATTACATGCCAGTTAGGAGTAAGAGCTAGCATCTGCAGGTCCTGTTTGTTTGCCTTTGCCTCCTGCACTGTCTACCCAGGTGCCTGGATGTTGCTGAGCGAAGACTGGAATTAGCAATTTATAGTATCTGTGGCCCTTCATATCTTATCACAGTTGCAGTCACTTCCCCAAGTGAGAGCAGAGTGGGGTGAGCACTCCTCTCCACACTTGTACTTTGGGGACCTATCTGACTGAATCCCTTATTGGGGTCTCTAAAAAAATCAGAATATACTATCAGATAGCTTCCTGAGGTCCTACAAACACAGACAAAGTCAACCTCCCACTTTCCACCATTCTGAACTCCTGAGAGGCAAATAAATCTCCTCCGTAGAAAAAGCCTTCATATTTGCATACATATGTATATATTCTTTTTTTTTTCATGTGTATATATTCTTATAGTGAATCTAGCTATCACTAGATAGCTAGCCTTGGTTCTCTTTGTGTCTCAGATGACTGGAAAGATACCTATTAATGCTGTGACGATAGTGAATTTAGCTTGCTGCCTCTGCTCATTTAGAAAGCCCAGAGTCTAGTCCTTATCCAGAAAGAAAAGCAGGACAGAGATGAGTGGCAACATAAAATTAGAGAAAATGGTTAATTTACAATAGTTTCAAACTATGATTTCATTCATTGGAGATAATGAGTGTCTAGGGGCAGCTAATATCCTTAGCTAAAATGATTAAAAAAAAAAAAAAACCAACGTTTGTGTGCATATAAAAGTTAAATAATTAACTAACACCTTAGATAACTAATACACAAAGAATTGTAATTCAATTAAATATTAAAATAAATGTCTATGCATAAACCACTATAATACTCAAAATGTTAAAACAAAATACCATTATAGGAGAATATAACTTCAAGAGTCTTCTAGTCACATTCAGAGAACAGAGTACCAGCCCCTCATCAGCAGCTTCTGAGCAGACTGACTAGACACAGTTCTTCGCAAAACTAGTGGGCTAGCCAAAGCAGAGACAGCAGGGGGAGAAGCCAGGGGCAGGCATATCATCTAAGAGGAAAGGCAGTGCTAGCGATTTATTTTTGTCTTTGCTGCTTGTTCCAAGCTGATAGTTATCTTTGCTTTCCAGGTACCAAGTGGGGTAGGGAAAGGCAGTCTGCGGAAAGCATGTTCAGGGTGGGTTAAAATTGCCTACTAATTTCAAATGCTGTATAATTTAGTCTTTTAGACCCAGTCTTCTCCCCAGCGCCAGAAAGTAAAATAAACAATTAGCGAAGTATTTCTGAGTGCTGTGCTAAATTCAGAGCTTAAACAAAAAAAAAAAAAAAAATTAAAGCAAAATTCAAACCTCTTTGCTTTGGAGTTAATGATCCCACTGCAAGAATTTATAGCACTATTCAAGCCATTAAAGCTACCAGTTCAACCCATTCAGGTCACACTGTGTCTTTTTGGAAGGCATACATTTAGAACTTGTTTGGCTTGCTTGTTCTGTCTTGAAAAGTGATGTGTGACTGTGTTCCATTCAGTATACAAAATACATAGTATAGATATTTTTAAAAATTTTCAACAGCCTTAAGATAAGTTCTAAAAATTGCACATAAAAAAGTACTATTAGATATAGCCTCTGGAATTGCTCACTCTAAAAGCAAGCAATTAAAAATGACTTCTGAATATCAATCTCATGATAAATATGGAGTTAATATGGATTCCACAATCTCATACCGAGACAATGTTAACATTATTTCTCATTTTTCTGGGGCATCACTCCCTGGACATCATCAGTCCTTGGAGCCACAAACAAATCAATTGCAAAGGAACCACATGCCATCAAATGTGGCCATTTGCTATCCCTGATTTTACCCCAATGACTACATTTCTCACATCTATTTGTGTGTGTAAAATATTGTGTGAGTACACAGTTCTTAATTAGGCTTTTAGAATTTTATATATTTATTGCCAAGACAGAACTTTGACTTTTCTTCTTTAAATATAACACCTTGTTGGGTGGCCTTGAAGTCTAAATTTTCCTGCCTCAGCATCTCAAATGCTGGCATTATAGGTATATAATATCATGCATAGCTAATATATACCATTTTGAACCCACAAAAACCTTTGTTTAAAATGTTGGTTCACAGCAGTCAGAAACACACACAAAGCCCTGTTATTGATGGTCTCTACAGAATAGTTCCACAGAAGTGCTGTGTGAGGGTTCTAGCTAAATCCTTTATTTATTATTAATCCTTTCCTGAATGTTAGTCTGCATTGGTTTGTCAGCTAGAAACTCTGTAAGAGTGAAGACCATGTTTTACCTAGCTCTATTCTTTCATACTAATGCAAAGCTTGTGCATGCTAGCATATGCCTGTAATCTCAGTGCTTGGGAAGCTAAAGCAAAGATCTCAAGGTCCAGACTGGCCTGGGAAATATGGGGAGACTTCACAAAATAAAAGCAGAAGCTAAGCAGGTAGCTGAATGCCTATTATTCCATCGGTTGTCAGGGAAAGGTGGGAGGACCCTTTCCAAGATCAGTCTGACCCAAAATGAAAATTCCAGGCTAGCCTGGGCAACACAGAGAGGCTACATCTAAGAAAGCCAAACCAACCAGCTAAACAAACCAACAAAACAATCGATAAAACCAAGAAGTAAGCACAGTAGTAACTTAACTATGTCACCTAGGTACCAGTTTGTGAAATAACTGTTAGTTGTCTTTTTTATCAATAGCTGACTACATTAAACCCTGAGTGAACTTCCAAGAAACACTCTTTTGGAGTTCTCCAATACAGTGGGAAGTTTTTCTCCTGTAGTAAACTCCCAACTCCAATTGTGTGCTCTTAGAAATGTTCAATCCCTATAAACCTATACAGATTGGGTTTTCACAATGCACTGGAATAGACATCCTTGGAAAAGTCACCTGCTTCACTTTTACTGTTTAATAGGAAGAGAACAGTGCTACTTTTCACAAAGCTTACTTGACTACGAAGATGCAGCTTTTGGAAACTGGTATACTGTATTGTCATTTTCCTCTGAATATTCTTTCTACCTTAAAGATCTCAACAACCCTGAAGTAATAAGTAGGTACTCTAGGTTTGGATTAAATCCGTGAAGATAACTGGCTGATACACACTCAAGAATAAATGAGGATATTTTAGTTGATGTACTTAGTTCCTAACATTCATGAGGTTAGCAATCAGAACCAACTGCTCCCCTACAGAAAACACCTTCAGTGAGCATCCAATTTCCTATATGCCCTTTCCCACTATTGGAAAGAGCTGAGATGTCTCTGAAAGACAGTTTTCATTTTCTGCTATGAAAGCTGCTGCCCAGCTATAGAGGTGAAACCCAAGTAATCAATGACTCTTAGAATTCCACTCTTTCACAGCATACTGCCATACTTTAATGTTTCAGTCTGTATTTATGTAGAAGTTACCATCAACCCTACAGAACATGTTCAAATGGAAAAGCAAATAGGCTTAAAAGCTAATCTGCCAAGACCTAAATTCTGACCTTCTAGAAGCATTACTGAAGTGGGAGAAAATCCTATAATTAGCAATGAGGAAAAGCATAACCATGCAAACTTAGCATGAATTTCATCAGGCAAACAGGAAATATCTGTAACACAATATGTTCACATTTAAAAGGGTAGTTAACAATGTTTCAGCTACACTTCAAATGTGGCATTATCATGGCGGTTAAGGTACATTTCCAATTACATTTGATATAGAAAGACAACATCTCACTAAAAAACAATATCTTTTGTGGGAATACTAAATTTAAACCTTCCAATTTAAAACCCTAAACAGTTTCCACACAGGAAAATGGTGTAAGCATACTTCTGAAGGGTTTTAAAAGCAATCAACACAGGCAATGTGAACTAATCATGGCTCTAAAGAAAAACAGAGCAGTACTGTATAGAAGACCCTCACAGTTATTGCTCTGCATATTCCCTGTGGGCTGTGCCAACCCACTCTCTCCCCTGTAATGAGTCTTTGTTTTTACTAAGTCCCAAAGGGCTGGGGCGAGCTCTGAAAAGGGAAGGGGGAAGGGCAGATGGAATGCAGCTGCAGGCTCTAAAACAATGCTGAGTCCATAATTTTGTTCCCAGGAGAATAATAAAAAGGGCAGGGTGTTGATGAGATAGACAGAGAGCAAGTAAGGTAGAGCCAAGCATCCCACCCTTTCAGTATACAGTGTGTCCAAGCCTCCTTACCACACAAAGCCAATTTCAATTTATTTGCCCTGAAAGCTTACCTGCCATTTTATAACCAAATTACCTTTGGTGGCAAACTATATTTGAGCAAGGGATATAGTGGTATAAGCAATGGTAAACAGTGGGGAGAGGGCTGGACACGTGGGCTCAAGGATAGCTGTGTAGAGAGTTAAGGTATTTGGAAAACAAAGTCCAATGTCTCAACTGTAAGCTGCTTGCTTTGTGGTACCCAGGACCCAGAGTAATGAGTAGACTGCAGAATCCATGCTTCCTCAAGGACTGCATGTCAGAACTAGAATCAGAGTTTAGTCGCTTAAGTATTTATTCCTTGTCATTTTTAGGCTGACTGTAACGTTGTGCCTCCTAAGAAAATGTTCTTTATTTGGATTTTCTTAGCCTGAGAACTCAACCAATTTAAAGAGAAAATTAGGAGAAGCAGCAGTTCCAAAAGAGCAGTGGCCCTACCAACTCCGAGCACAGCTCAGACCTTACTTTTTCCTGCCTGTGTTGCTCTCCCCTTTGCAGAGAAGGAAGAGCTCTCCAAGGCTCTAGGACTCAGGCCTGCCAATGCAGCCTTCCTTCAAATACTACTGATGCATTAAAATCTGCAAGAAACTCTAGAAGCCATAAAACAAACAACTGAACTAATCCCTAAAGTATAGAATCAGCACACAGTAAGTGATCAGCACCTAGGAGGTTTTACACTAAAGTTCAGAAGAATGCTCGTTTCATTTAGGATCCCATCCATGCACACTTAGTTACTAAGGGGAAGAAAGGACTTCATTGTAAAGCTGTCATGTAGAAGCAGAGCTGACATCCACACAAACATCTCCTTCAAGTTAGCATTATACAAAAGATTCAGAGATACTGGACTCTTTAGTCCACTGAATGGTATAATTAATCTGGTTCCAAAGATTTTCAAGTTTTAAGGTTTGGAAAGACTGCATTTATTCACATAGGCACATTTTCATATTTCTGACGTTACAAAAAGCCACGTTTGTAGACTTACAGTGATCAAGCTTATGACCCTCCTCCTTGAGCTTGTCTTTTCTCTAGAAGCCCTAACATCTACTTATAACATCTAAATGGCCATGTGCTAGCATAGAGACACTTATTAGTTCAAGCCAGGAAGCAAAATAACATCTATTTAGTTTGTTAATTTTAAATATCAATAGCAGCAAATAAAAGTAATAGCAGGGCTAAAGAGATGGCTCAGCTGGATAGATGGGGAAGGGCCTAGGCCTGGCCCAGGATGATGTGGTAGACTTTGGGGAGCCCCTTTTGAGGCCTTACCCTGCCTGGGGAGTGGAGGTGGGATGGGTAGGGGCAAGTGGGATGTTGGTGGGGAGGGAAGGGAGAGGGAGAAGGGATTGACATGTGAAGCAAGCTTGTTCCTAATTTGAACTAATAAAATAAAATTAAAAAAAAAAGAGAGATGGCTCAGCAGTTAAGAGCACTTGCTGTTTTTGCAGAGGACCTAGGTTCTATTCCAAGCACCCATGTGGTGGCGGCTTACAACCATCCATAATTCTAGTCATGCTCTTCTTGCCTCCAAGTGTACCAAGCATGCATGTGATGCACATATACACACACACAAGTAAAACATTCATACATGTAAAATAAAAGTAATAAACCTAAAAAAATTTAAAATTAACACCAATGTTATACCAATAAGGTTAATTATCTATTAAAAACACAACATTCACAGGTTCACTTAATAAAGAGTTATATATTATGCTTATTGGTTTTGATACATACACCCAGAGTGTAGAACAAAACAGACATACAAAACTGCCTATCTTAGCAAAGCTCATTCTCTACTTACACATTTAATTTCCTACTTGTATAAAATTAAGAGATTAAGCACATAGGTACATTTTAGAAATATGAACAGCTGTAGTCCTAACTTGCATGGAATTCTTTGTTTAGCTGTGGTAAACACAATATATTTCCATAAAACTGTGATGTTCAATCTTCAATGAAATGGTTCAAGTGCAAGGCACTCCATAACCGGCCCTGAATTTTTTTTTTTTTACATAAAGACAATTCAAGCACCTTAAACATGACAGAAAATCTGATCTAGTCATGAAGTTCAAAAAAATGTGACTGATTATATTGATAGTAAAATGAAAGCAAAATTTTAAAGCTTTAGGGTATAGGAGACAAGTAGTTTTTCCTAAACTGATAATACTCACCCCTTGGAGTCCTTGGAACTGAATTGAAGGTCGAAAAGGAATTAAATTCTATAAAAAAGGAAACATGTAAACTTTAGTTATTATGGCACAGAACTAAATAGTTAAACCTCAAATTTGCGTTTTCTTTGTCTCACAATATGAAAGAAAACCTTTTTTATTACATGTGTCTTCAGCATGTAATCACAGAAAGAAGTGTTGATTAGCTGCTCACATTACTATGGGTAATACAACCAAAATGTAGATTTTGGCAGTATAGCAATCATGATTACAAATTGATTGACATGATTTGCAAGAAAAAAAATACACTAACTCAATCTTTCATAAAAAATTCTTAGTTTCCTATTTTTAATAGGCGTGGGAAAAGGGAAAGGATAATTGGAGGAACTTTGAAAAAATATCAACAGAATGGTGCAAATATAAAATTTTAAATACCCAGGAATCAACTATAGTTCTCTATCCCCCTCTCCATTTTGCCAGAGACTAGTTTTTACTTAAGAGTCAAAAGGCTGCCAGTTCACTCACTAGGAGGGGATAATTTCTTGATAAGTGCTTTGGTTTTTGCTTTTTTGTTTTGTTTTTTGACTAGTATTTCATGAAACACAGTTTGTCAAATACATTTCATTCCCTTATATTCAAACCCAATGAACAAAAATGAAAATGGTGGTATCTGTCTCATTTGTGTCTGAAATAGAGAAGCCTCTATGTGCCCCCTTCAGCCCAGCATGTACTACTTCTGTTACTTTCCTAACACCTTTGCAGATTTGAGCTTATCAGGCTTCTAACAAAGTAAAGAGGGTAGAAAGAGTGTTTTTTTTAGTTTTTTTTGTAATGATAGGGATATCAGAATATACAATAAAGTGGCTTTATTTATAGAACTGGATAATGTCCTAAGGAAACATTATACCAGACACTGGTATTTCAGTCTACCCCCATATTTAACTCAGACCTCAGGAAAGAATCAAAATGCTTCCAGGTGACAAATTCACTTCTTGGTGTAGAAATAGGCTCTTTAAAAAAAGGATTAAAAGCAATTATTATTTGGAAAAAAAAGTCAATGGTGACTCATTCCAATTCATTCCAGGCTCTCATGAAACATTCATGGTTGAATCTCACCCTAAACTGTATCTTCCATGGCTAACCTTACTCTTCCTGAAGTAGATAAACCATGAGCACAGAGCCTGTGGAGTCCCTCTTCTTGTGGAATTATGGTGGCCCTCACAGTATGTTCCCGGATTCTCGGCATTTCTGTCAGTCCTGCCTCCTGTACTCCCCTAATTACAGCACTGAATCAGAGCTGTCCTGAACTCCAACTCAAATGCTGCAGCTGAAATTCTCCATCAAGTTCATCAACTGTTCTGTGGCACTTAAATATAAACTATTTTCAAATTGCTGACTTCTCCATTGCATATTCCCCCTTCCTTGTGCTAAAAGATACCAGCCCTTATTTCAAAAGCCAGAACCTGCCCTTTCCTCATTCTAGATCAGCCCCACCCTGCAGGCCTGCTCTTCTTGTATATGATGACAACTGGATCTCTTCTCCATTCCCCAGGTGTCTTCCTGAAGATGGCTGCTTATTACTGCTTACAGGAACCCATGGCAGCAAGTGTTTATTGACTGACAAGCACTGACCAACCTGCAACCCTCCTACTTTTCTGTCAATGGCTTCTTGACTCTTAAGGCTCACAACCCCAGAATTAACTTACAATCTCTTCTTGCTCTCCAACATCATATTCTGATAGTCAATTACTTGCAATTAGAATCACAAAATTCCAGATCCTCTCCTCCATCCCTGGTCCTTGTGTTCCATTAATAACTAAACTGGTAACAGGATATAGGACTTAGCTTATTAGTTCACCCTACTTTTCTCATACTGCCTTGTCCTCCACACACATCTGCTGTGAGATATGATACCATGGGGGCCTAACCCTCTATGCCAGCATTCACATTTTAGGAGGGAAAAACCTGAGAATGATCAAGCACTAGGTTACATTTACCAGGAAACAAAGTAAGAATTCCAAGGAAGTAGAACATATGACTTAGAACAGATACTAGAAAAGCCAAAGGGACTATGGGAAAGGTAGATCTTGAGTAGCTGATTAGAAAAAAAACATGCTCAAGGGAGTTTCTTCAGGAATAAAGAAATGGTCACTATGTGGGAAGTGGGTAGGCCTGTAGCACAGAAAACTCTTACATAACTGAAACAAAACAGAGGGTAGAAACTAGAGTTCTGAGTCCTGCCTGAGCTCCCTACCCTTGATCTATCTTTGTTTTTAGTTTCTGTCCGCCACAGAAGAGGCAAGACAACTTAAATTTCAGGGTCACCGCTCAAAAAATGTATCGTCTTATCCTAACCCTCCTTACTCTCACTGTCTTCAAGGTGCTAACAATTAGAGATTCACACTTTTCTGAGGAAAACAGTAATCTGAAAAAAAGGAAGGAAGAAGTTAAGCTGTTGAAAGAATTTTTTTTTTTTAGGAAGGCAGCTTTGAAAACAAAGAAAAATGGATTAGGGTAGGGGAAAGCAGGGAAAATAGCTTTGAAAACAGCTCCAGGATTGCTTTAGAATGCTCTCAAAGCAGTGGTAAAGGATTCAATTAGTATGACTTGCATTTGAAACCAACAGGAGATGGTGAACCCACAGACATTCCCACGGTGGAATAAGGTGTGTTGGTAGTTTGAGTATCAATCACCAGAGAAAAGTGATATGAAGGTGACCCCAGGACCAGCAGATATCCATTCCAGTCAGTCTGGCCCAGACTCCCTCAAATTAGGCTTTTATTCTCCTTTGGAGGTTCATGGTCCATTTCAAGCATTTATCACCTGGCAACCAAATAAAGGCCTTCCTCTCTAAGTGTGAGATGGCTAGCCATCCCTGTCAGACACCACTCTCAGTATATATCCCATATATCCCATAGCCTGAAGCAATTCTTCCCCACTGTCTGCCAAAGCAAAGTGAATTTCACAGACATACACATACACATAACATGACTACTCCAAACTAGACTTGCTATCAGGACAGAAGTTCTAAGAATATATGATGCTTGGCTGAGTGGTGGTGGCACATGCCTTTAATCTCAGCAGAGGCAGGTGGATCTCTGAGAATTTGTGGCCATCCTGATCTATAAAGGAGTTCCAGGACAACTAGAGATACACACAGAGAGACCCTGTCTCAAAAAACAAAAACAAAACAACAACTACAACAAAAAGCCATAGGCACTATTTCAAACATGTTAGTTTTTTTGTCCAAGTGGCCTTTTTTGTTTGCTTGGTTTTTTTTCTTTCTTCTTTTTTTCTTTCTTTCTTCTTTTTTTTTTCTTTTTTGCCTAGTTACTGTTAAAAGAGTGATGTTCAGGGCTAGGGAGATGGTTCAGTGGGTAAAGTGTTTATGGTACACACACAAGGACCTGAATTCAGACACCCTCCACCCACAAAAAAGCCAAGCATGGCCATGCACGCCTGTAACCCCAGCACTGGGCATGGAGATAGCCGAAACCATGGCCTGACTGGCTGGCCTGATTAACTGCAACCTGCAGTAGATAGAGATGATTGATTGGTAGATAGATAGATAGATAGATAGATAGATAGATAGATAGATAGATAGAGTAGAAAAGTGACTAAGGAAGACATCTGACGTCAAACTCTGGTCTTCTTACATGCCAGCATGAGAGAGTTATGTGGGTGTGTGCACACACACACATGAAAAGGAGTTATACTCAAATCATTTAAAATAAAATATAAAGCTAGGTGGTGGTGGTTGGGGTGCAGCCACAGCCTTTAATCCCAGCCCTTGGGAGGTAGAGGCAGGAACCTCTCTTGAGGTCAGCCTGGTCTACAGAGTGAGTTCCTGGACAGCCAGGGCTATTCTTGAAAAAAGTAATAAATAAATAAATAAATAAATAAATAAATAAATAAATAAATAAATATAAGTAAAATATAAACCATAAGTCAATTTTAAAAGATGGATGCAGCATGCTAATTTACAATAATGCTTAATTCACTATAAATACATTCCTGTTAGATTTCAAACCTGGACAAATGGCTTAGGTGTCTATTTAACACAACAAGACATACTCTGCCTGTCAGGTTCTCCCATCATCTTTCAGACCCCACAGGGCCCTTCTGTCTGGCACATCTCTGGGCCCTACCTGAACTGCTGGGCTGCTCTTCCCTATATAATCCAATCACTTTGGCTGCCCTCTCTTTGTACCTTTGGGCCTCCAGGTTGCTGCACCTGGTTCCCCTCTCTCTTCCTATCCTCCTCTCCCTACATGACTCAGGGTCATGTCCACTCTGGACTCTGCCAGATATGTATGTCTACCTCTGGCTATGATCTCCCACGCATCTATAAACTTACTCCTCCACCATACCCAGGAGCACTAATGTTTGCTTCCTTTTCCTTCTTATTTCTTTTTTTTATTCAATTCCCATTTAGGAATGGGGTTTGATGGAGCTTCAATCTTTGTTATTTAGCTTTAATTAAATATTTACTGCTGGTGCTCTTGAAAAATCAAGTAACTCTAGGACAGTGGTTCTCAACCTTCCTAATGCTTCCACCCTTTAATATAGTTTCCTTATGTTGTTATGACCCCCATTTCATAACTGTAATTTTGCTGTTATGAATGGTAATATAAATATTTTTGGAGACAGAGGTGTGCAATGGGGTTGTAGCTCATAGGTTGAGAATCACTGCTCTAGGCTTTAATTGAGTATCATTTGGGGGAGGGGTGTAAAACCCTGCAATAGGAAAAGTTTCTGGATGTTCAATGATAAAAATTATTTTCAGTTATGAAAATCAACTTCATATTGAATTAGAACACATGACCAAATGGCAGCCTTGCCTCTGAATACACAATAAATATATTTACATGCATGGTGCATGCTGTCAACACAGTGTCAATGGACAACACTTGAAACATCTCAGCTTATATTCAAAACTGCTGTATGCTAGGAACTTTAGTGCTTTTTGTGTATACAGTACAGCAAAAAATTTCTGCTCTTACTGAAATGTAAACATTTAGCTACAGAAGACAAAGACTCTTGACTTAGGATTAGGATAGGATTTCTAACAATTTCCAAAATGGCCTTATAACATACCTCTGTCATTTTGTACTATGTACTCCTAGCACTGACAATTTTAAAATAAAAATACTGACCAACTTTGAAAAACTTTGAAGATGTCTACATCCTGCAGTATCAAAGATGCTAACAAGACTTTAATTCTTGGTGTAAAAACAAGCATATGATATCATAATAAAAATACATGGTTTTGTTTTAATAAATGGTAAAATTATACAAAAAATTGTCTTAAAACAAAAAGGTAGATCTTGTTTATTATTTTTGGACAAGAAGGGGTCATGTGTGGAGAAAGTGTAAGAAACCCTGGTGTAGACAACACTGAAATACTTAAAAGTAACCCTAGTTTCTGAGATGACCTGCAGGAACAGATAGAAGCAAAGCTCAGCTTTCTTGGGCTGAATAAAAATTCACAAACACTCTTCTTTGCCTCAAATTCTTCAGTAGATGCCAGAATCACTAAGCTTCACAAATCCAATCTTCTATTTTGCCTATCGAGTCAATCCAACCTCATATGGCAGGGAACGAAGGGAATCCCCCTCCCAACTTTTTTTTTTAAAAAAAACAGATTTGGGGGAATGAAGATTATACAGCATTTTAAGTAGTGACTTTTTAGCTATTACGGCTAAATTACAAAAGAGTGAAATAACCAAATCCACATAATGCACTCCTTGTTTTGAAATAGAGCTTTTGAAAAAGTGTAGTTATTCAGCACAGGCCAAATATAAAAAAAAAATACATTGTTCTAAATCTTAAGATTTGAAACAGCTCTTAGGTGGACATGGAAGACAAGAGTCTGAGCTGAAAAACCAGCCAGAAAGTTATTGTGACCCAGACTTGTCCAACAATACTTGAAGCATAATCCCATCATTTCCCCCCAGGAACCGAAAGCTGGCTTTATAATTTTATAATAAGCTTAATGCCAAATATAACTTGTAAATAAAGGCCAATAGAGCTTTGTCCCCAGGAGTCATGATTGCTGGAACAGAAGTAGTGATACGGAACAAGATTAAAAGATCTGTAGCAGCTAAGCCAAATAGGGAGCCATTACAGGAGCTGACACTGGGAAAGTTTGTGATCATATCCAAGGTGGGGCTGGGTCCAATAGGCCATGGGGAGAATAGTGGTCCTGATGAGCAATAATGGGGCTAGGACTGGAATGGTGATAATGGCTGGGGTCAGATTCTAGATATTTTAAGACTGACAAGACTTGATGATAGATCAAATATATCATGAAAAGAAGAGACAAATCAAGGGCTATGAATTAAGTTCTAGACAACTGGAAAATGTGGTCATTAACTGAAATTGGGCTCATTTAGGTGGTACCAGGAGTGAAATCAAGCCAGAGGGAAGATGGTGAGTGGTGAAAATCCCTAAAATTAATTATCTGAATGTATGACCTGTCAAGCAGTAGAAGAGCTGATTACAAATTTGAGACATCTATCAAATGCTGACAATTTGTTACAAGCACCAAAAATTGAATAGAACTTTTTGTTTGTTTTCTTTGTTGTTTGTTTTTTAAAGACAGGTTCTCATAATGTCACCCTGGCAGTCCTGGAACTCACTATGTAGACCAGGCTGGCCCCAAACTCAGAGATCCACCTGCCTCTACCTGTACTGGAAGTAAAGGCATGTGACTAATAGTTTTTTGTTGTTGTTGTTGTTGTTCTTACTGTCACAATTAGTTTTGAGCTAGGGAACTTGCTATACAGTCAAGTTTGTATAGATCCTCTTACCTCTCTTCTTGTGCACTGGGACTGTAAGCATAGGCCACCACACCTACCTTAAAAGGGTGTGATCTAGAGATAAACATTTGCAATTCATTAGTATATAGCTGCTATTCTCAGAACTAGCTGAACTCACCTACAGAGAGTGAATGGATAGGAGAGCTGGGACATGTGATGGCATGCAGGGACGTTCTGAGCACAGAAGAGTCAGCAGAAGACAGAGAAGAGAGGGAGGAAAACCCTGCACCTGTTTTTAATACAGAGGCATGGTCAGCTGGATGGAGTGCCTGTCTTCCTAGACTGCCTTGATTGAGAGAAGACAGGGATGGAGATGTAGGACACCTGGTCAGGTACACTTTCAGGAGTGTGGTAAAGACAGTAGGCTCAGCATATGACAAGTGAAGATACCACTCATCTCCATACATACACTCTCCCTTTTATACGTGTGTGTGTGTGTGTGTGTGTGTGTGTGTGTGTGTGTGTGTGTGTGTTCGTGTTTCCACGTTTATTGACTTCTGTTAAATGATAACCACTTTACTGATGGCAAGGGCTATCTATGCCTAGGTAGGTCAGAAGGTGAATAAAACTGTTTGCAGAATGAATGAATATAATATATATATATATATATATATATATATATATATATATGTTGTAACTGTTGTTCCTATCTCTTAATCTTTCATTACAGGAAAAAAAAATCCTTCTGAGCTTTTATGACGTGGGTACTTTCCTGATCCCTTGAGAAAACATGATTTCTTACATGTTACCTACCAGAAGTAATGATATTGTTACCTAAAGATACACATTAGGCTGGGGAGATGGCCCATTAGGTAAAGGTACTTGCCACTAAACCTGACAACCTAAATTTGTTCCCTAGGACCCTTATAGTGGAAGAAGAGAACTGTCCCCTGATCTCTACAAGTGTGCCTTGTCACACTCATATCCCCACATAAATACACAGGCAAACATAATAAATAGATGTAATAGAATATTAAAGATACACTAACAGTTAGTTAGGTACCCGGATAAGCATATTAAATCCCCAGGCAAGTGGTTCTCAGTCTGTGGGTCAAGACCCCTTTGGAGTAGCCTAAGACCACCAGAAAACACAGATATTTGCATTATGATTCATAACAGTAGCAAGATTACAGTATAAGTGGCAATGAAATAATTTTGTGGTTGGGGGAACCATCACAACATGAGAAACAATATTAAAGGGTTGCAGCATAAGGTAGAGAATCACTGCTCTAGGCAAATCTCACAAGAAAAAATTCAAGCCTGGTGTTTCCCTTCACAGTCCTCAAGCCAAAGTTACCTCCATTAACTAAGAACACTGAATCAGTTCATTATAGCGTTTAACTCTCAGAGACAAGCAATTAGGAAGTCAACACACATTCTCTCTCTCTTCCTTTCCTCCCCAGCCATGTGTGAGGATAAGTGCTTAATTCTACCCCAGAGCCAAAACCAAGACATCCCACCCAAAGAGCTATAGGTGATCCGGAAGAAGTAGTGCTGGCATATTCAGGGCCTTCAGCAATCAAGATATTCAAAATGACACTGAAAATGTTAATCCAGGTATGATATACAGAATTATTCAATTTCAGTAATCACTAATGACAGAAACCACAAGTTCTGAATTTCATGCTAAAGTCAAATTTGATTTTCATATTACTTATGTCCTATGATAGCCATGTTAAAGGGTAATTTATAGAGGTTATTGAATAAAAGAAGTCTATAAAAATAGAAGCAAAAGTGTAAGAGTTCTGTTCAAAGCAACATTTTTTTCTAATTCCAACTTTCCTTAAAACATCAACAACATCCTCAATTTCCATCCTATGAAGGGGCAGGCAATGTATGTCAAACAAACCTCTCTGCCTCAGATTTCCTCTCCTCTCCCCCTCTTTCGCTACTGCTACTCCCCATCCCCACCCCCAACAGGGTCTCTGATTCCTGTAGCTCTGGCTGTCCTGGAACTCCCTTTGTAGAGTAGGCTAACCTTGAACTCACAGGAGTCCTGTGAGTTCCTCTGCCTCCTGAATGCTGGGATTAAAGGTGTGTACCACCCCACCCAGCTTCTCACCTGTTTTTAAATGTGGAATATCTGATCAGCTGATGTCTTTTGAATACCAAACAAAAGATGGGAGTGAATTTTCACCCAAAATGGTACCTATTGCCTTTCTACTTCCCTCCCACCTCCACCTCAAGCTCCTGTTTTTGACTTCCTACCCCCCCTCCCCTTTTTAAGACTAAGGGTACCCTGACTATTATCAATGCCAAGAAATTCCAACTTGCTCTTCCTCCTTAAAATCTTGTTAAGGTCTAGTGAGTCTGTTCATCTCTAATAAGTACCAATAGACCTAGTATGTGTGGCCTAATATAGACAGCACAACCATCTCTGGCTTGGACCACCATATGCCTTCCCAATTCATCTCCTTATTTCCACATTCATTCTGAATACCACTCAGTCTCTCCACAGTAATGAAGAACAAAGTCCAAACTACTCAGTAAGGTAATCAGCCTGCTCCAACCTGCTGGTGCGCCCTTAAACCCAGCTGTTTTCCTCCTTCACTCTGGCTTATGAGGATAGGTTCTTTCTAGAAATCCTCAGAAACAGCCCCAGCTTCTCTGTTCCTTACTTACCCAAGACACTTGGTTGGATGGAGATGTGGTCTCCCAGACCAGCTTCTAGTCACTAAAAATCTTTTAACACCCAAGGCTTACTTCTAAACTAGTAACACGAAAGACTTTGGGAAGCAAAGAAGTCCACGCCAGTCTAATGATGTAATGACTAAGAAAGCAGCAGCCCAATGCTGGAAGAGGTCAATGCATGGTGCTGATTTGACTCATGAGTTTTTAAGTAGCAGGTAGATTAATATAATCTTCCCATGTCTTCTGTTACACAGTCATAGCAATTTGAGAGGTTTGGACCATGATGGCAAAATACTGGTAGAAGCTCTTAAACTTTACCTAACTCTTTCTGAACTTATTCACAAGAGCCCTAATACCACATCAGGAATTACAGATGGCAGCAATTCAGGAAAGAAGAAAGGACATCTTTTTAAAAGATGAAAAAAAAAAAACATTAATACAACAAAGACAGAGAAAAGAGTTCTGTCTGGTGAATCTGACCTGAATTATGCCATGTCTTTTAGCTTTAATTTGGCAGTAGAAACACAGCCAACTTATTATCTTCCAGACTTGCTTTTCTACACTTCTGCTTAGGTAATAGGAAATGTTCTATACAGGAGTGTGATATGTGGAGAGTCAAATGTAGGTTCTATTACATGATTTTTTTCTTTATTATAAAAGCAGAAATGCCCATCATACCATGTTTTAGGGATATCTTCTCAAACAATTCACATATGTTTGGCTGGATAATGGGCCAGCTCCAGAGCTTCTTTATGGCAAAGAAAAGGTTCACTGCAAATTGTTAAAAATGACCCAGCACTGCCTTTCTCTGGCTCTATCACTAATGGCCCAGCAAGTGCTACAGCCTCTATAAGCTTCCCTGAGTGTGAAAGGAGCAAATGAAAAGGCTGAACCTAGGGACTATCCTTGGTAAGCCTCCCTGGAAGGCTATTCCAAGAATTCTACACTCCTTTTAAATTCTTGAACGTGTTCCAAACCTTCATATATCATCTTTTTCTCTCCTCCCAATCTAGGTGCCAAGGTTCCCTGGCTATCTTTTTAGGCAGTCTGGCTACTGCTTTTCTTCAGGAAGGAGCACTGTCTTTGCACTGAGAACTAACTGAGTCATTTGGATAAACATTTCAAGTAGTACAGAATTGGGGCATAAAGTTATCTTTCCTTGTTTAAAAACTACAAGCATGTGAAGATCAAGTGCTGACTGAAAATGGGTCGAAGACAAAAGTAGGTAACATTTAAATTAAATCTAGCTACACTTTTGAAGCCAAACAAATGGAATCTACAACAAACCTCATGGTTTTCCTCAATAAGTACATCTGACCACACTGGCACTGCTGTGGCAGCAAGTCTAGAACCTGAGGTGGCAGCTGGAGAAGAACGTCTTCTGGATTTACAAAGTAGATTGCTGAAAATTATAGACATAATTATTTGGGAGCAAGAAGGAGGAAGCATGGGATAATTATTTTCTGTGTCTTTTAAAAATGATTTACTTATTTTAATTTTGTGCATATTGGTATTTTGCCTGCATGCATGCCTATGAGATGTTGTCCAACACTACTTCAAACAGTGGGTAGTGTCACATGGCCTGAAATCCTAGTACTTGGAAGGTGGAGGGAAGAAGATCACAAGTTCAAGGCCATCCTCAGCTCTGTAGCATTTTCTAGGCCAGCTTGGAGTGCATGAGATGCTTTCTCCAAAAACTGTTGGGGCTACTGTGCAGTGGAAGAGATAGTGCTTCCCTAGCACATGTGAGGCCCTACATTCAATGTGAGGCTCAGGAATCTAAAAAATAAAAATAAATAAAAGACCAAGTTGATGGGCTCAGCAATAACAAAAATCTAAAAAAAGCATTTTGAGAGTTTTTAATTATATAAAGTTTAATTATATAAAATGTCAAAAGTAAGTAAGTCAGCTAAAATGTATTTTAATTTTATATAAAGCTTGACATTTGGGGAAGATATAGAATAGTAATATAAGCTCTCCTCACATATGCTGAGCACAGAAAGACCACACAATCACAGACCATAAAGTTGTAATTTAAGATGATTGGTTCCTTGCCCTTTTAATTCAAAGTCATCTAAGTTTAGACAAAGACTGACATCCTACGTAGCTGTATTAAACATCTGAATTTTCCTTTAAATCATGAAAACTTTCCAGTTATTATTTTATATATAAGCATTTCTGAAACTGGTTCCATATTCAAAGTAAGTGAAAAGCAACTTCTAGCAGACATTCATTCCACCTGTAACTCTCAGCATTCCCATGCCTATTTACAAACATTCTCCAAATTTCTTCTCTGAAAATAGAAAACTTGAATAACAAAGGCAAATCAACTTTTGTGTGATCTGAGACAACCAAGATGTCAGGATCTCCACTGGATGCTATTTCCCTGAGCCCTGAGAACCCAGAGCTCAGTACACATGCTTGATTTTAACTATAGGATTATATACTTTGCCTAAATCATAGCTTCTAAATTCCTAACTCTACTTCTGTAAAGCCCCATGCCAAGAGGATTATTTAGAAGAATAAATCTAACAGATAAAACTATATGGACAAGCCGGGCGTTGGTGGTGCACGCCTTTAATCCCAGCACTTAGGAGGCAGAGGCAGGTGGATCTCTGTGAGTTCAAGGCCAGCCTGGTCTAAAGAGAGAGTTCCAGGACAGGCTCAAAAGCAATACAGAGAAACCCTGTCTCGAAAAACAAAACAACAAAAACCAAAAAAAAAAAAAAAAAAAAAAAAAAAAAATCATCTCTTTTATTATGTCAAAGCTTCTTGGTAACTATTTGTCATCAAGTACCGTCCTCTACTCATTTAGGAGCAGTTTTATGTAGGAAATAAAAATCTCCTCCCGATCCAGAGACACGCTAAGATCCCTAAACTTTCCTCTTGTTAACTACCACGAGCCAACAGTCTCAAACAGCAGTTACTGCTTATGACGGGAAGTGAAAAAGACCAAATAAATACCTTTCCACTAGAGGATGAAAGGGTTCAGGCAGATGCCCACTGCTAGCAACTGTTACTGTACCAGGTGGGGAACCCTGGTCTGGCTGAACCAGGAGAGGCACCCAGGCAAGCCCATGGGAGGCTCAAGCTATGTATTCTGGAAAACCCTGCAGTGTCAGTAGAGAAGAGCCCAGCTTTGTCATTTTCATCCTAGGTTAGACTCCATTTTCCAAGCCTCTTAACAACAACAACAAGTCTGGCTTAAGTGACACAACTAAGGTCAGGGGCTGGTTAATTCAGGGACAAGGCAGTGTCCAAAAGAAAGAGCTAAGTCAGCTTATTTAATGCCTCCCACCCGAAGCATACCACTGTTCCTACCGCCAGTTTTCAGGAGAATCGGAATTCTAAGGCTAATTTAATCTACCAGGCTTCACATTTAGAAAAGTGGAGACACGTGACTGATCTGATCCATTAATTTACATGCCAGAAAGAGAAAACCAGTGATGATAGAAACAGGTAGTAAGTACAGTTAAGAACAAGGCCACTGACTTCAGTATCTTTAATTGAAACAAACAATATTAAAAAATAAAAATAATAAGCTAATAGGGTTAACAAAGAAGTGATTTTTAGATCTGGAAAGATACTAACATGTAAACAGAAGTGAACTGACCACTCTAAACACCATGAAAAATTAAACGCCCTGTGGAAACACCAGGCAGAAGCCAAGGCCACACAAAGGCAAGAAAACTCCCTTCTAGGGCTCTAGGGGACATGCAGACCAGTGGACACTGGGGCTTCTCTGTCACTGCAGTTATCCTGGGCAGTACCTTCTCTTTTCTTCACTTCCCAACAGTGTGTGGTGCAATATCACTATTTAACTGTACAGTTTGCCTGTTGTCTCCCAAAGTGGCTGACTGACCTCCAGTTCCTGGAGAGGACTTCTCACTCCACTTTGCATCTTTCCTATCCCGGGGTCTGTTTGGTTTGGTTTTTAATTGGGGTCTCGGCTACTCTTCTTACATCCCTGACCTACCTTTTCTTCCTTCTGTCATTTCTTTCTATGCCTTTCCCTTAGAACCCACAACCTTATCTCTCCATCTTGCATGGCCGAGTTTCTCTCCACTGTCAGCCTAGGCCCCCATGCTTGCCTGTACATCTGGCTTTCCCCAGATTTGCCTCCCACTCCACGGGGTGCTGGCCTCGTTCTTGCCTGCGAACCTGTCTGGAGAGTAGCTACTGGCACATTCGGTTTGGAATTTCTCCTATCTTTCTGTGTCTTTACTGGTGGCAGTATATTGGTCTTAGCCATATCCGAGGTATTCTCCTGAGGCACTAAGAAGGTATATTTCTCTGTGCTTGCACTTCTCCCTGTTACCCTCTCTCCATCCTCCTCAAAACCTGTGACTATCTTCACCATATGCTTCTCTGTGCACAACATGTGTCCAAACAATGCTTTGGGAGCCTCCTGAGAGTTGAAGGCTCCCTTTTCTGTTTATAAATACCCTGCCATGTGAACTCATATACTCCCAAGATGTACACAATTGTTTGTGCCCGCCTCTGTGTGTATGTATGTGTGTGGGAGCCCCTGGAAGCTCTGCTGGCCCAGGTTTCTGCCTCTCCGGTGGCTCTTCCGAAGACTATTTTTCTCTATATGCATTTAAAGTGCTTGACACTAGTGGGAGCTCAACAGATGTTAATCCTTTCCTCCACTTTTATCTAAGTATGGGAGGTCTAAGTCGGGTGTCCCTCTGCCTAATTGTGCCTGTTTCATGAGACGAACTGGAATATATTCTTTAGTAGGCACTGAGCTATTTCAGAAAGCCCCGCGGGACGTAGCTCTATCCGTCTCTCTCCCTGAATAAAATGTCACTGGTTCCACATATGGTATAGCCTTTCCCTTCGACAATGTGTCCACTTTCGACTCCCTACTCCACATCCCCCTACCACATGCCCATAATCGGCTTCCTTGTATCCTCGGGTAATTAAGTGTCTTTTGGTGCCCCACTCTTCTAAGTATGAAAGTGTTCCTGGGTTTGGACTCCAACTGCAGATTATGTGCCCCTGAGCCTCTTCCTGTAGTAGACAGGCGCTCGGAGTATGGTATGAGAGGGACACCTCAGGTTTCTCTCTGGGGCCCAGGAAGAGATCAGAGTCTCCCCACAACCTTCGGGCTCGCGCCTCGCCTGCCTACCACAGCGAGTCAGCACAGGACGAGGCGCGCCTCTCGACTACGCCGGGCTTCCGAGAATTCCTTTCCCCAGAACCTGCCGTCCTGTTCCTGGCTCTAGTTGTGTTTGAGGCTTCTGGTGTCTCACCCCGGGATGTGAGGTTGCCGTGCTGCCACACAGGTCGCGGGACGTCTCCGGGAACCCCAAAAGTGCGGGCGTTCCCGAGTCCCGAAGAGTGCAAGGTGTGTCCCCCTCCTTCCCTCCCCTTTTCCTCCCCTCCTCCTCCCCGCAGCGCCTGTGTCCTGGCCTTCCCGAGTACACGGTGTACACTCCCGCCTACACGCGGGGTGCCAGCGTCTCCAAGTCCCCGAGAGTACAAGTTCTGTCCTCACCCTCACGGGGCGCCGCTGCCCCTCGCTCAGCGGCTTCTCTGGCCCCGGTTTCTTTACTGGTAGCTGCGCGCGCCCTCTCCGTGGGTAGGGCGGTCGCCGCGCTTCTCTCCTCGGGACCAGCGGGCGCCGTCGGAAAGTCCCACAGCAGCGGTGGAGCCCAGGCCCGCCCGCCGCCCCCCGCCCGCCGCCCGCCACCGGACCGCGACGTCGGCGCCCCCGACCGGCTCCGCTCCGCGGGCACCGAGGTAGCAGCGGGAGCCAGCGCCCCACCGGCGCCGCGCCAGGGGCCGGGCAGAAAGCGCAGTGGCCGCCGCCGCCTCCCCGAGCGCTGCCCAGCTGGCCGGCCGGCCGCTAGCTCACCTTATGGCTCTGGTAAGTCTCCAGCGCCCGGATCGCCGTCTCGGTGAGCTTCACATGCAGCACGGTGATGTTGTCCTGCCCCAGCCGCCCGCACGCCAGCCCGTAGCGCTGCTCCTCCCGCAGCCCCGCCGCCCCCCCCGCCGCCATCTTAAACTCCCTGGGGTGCCACCGCGGACGCCGCTCGGGCTCCAGCCTCCACTGCGGCCACGGCTGCTCGGGCTCCTGCAGCCGCCGCCACAGCCACGGCCATCCCGCTGCTGACGTACTGTCATAGACTGCGCGCAGCTAGACCTCGGGCTTCCACCGCGGCCCGGCGCCCCACCCTCGAGCCGGCGCCCCGCCCTGGCCTCTGCTCATTGGCCTGGATCCCCACAGAGCCGCCCTCATTGGCCGTCCTTCACCTCAAGGGGGCGGGGCCCAAAGTCGCCGGAGTTTTGCTCGGGACGGGACGTCCGACAGAGGAGAGGCTGACGTCGGGGTGACGCTCCGAGTTAATCGCATCTGACGTCACGTCTCGTCTTAGCTCGCCTGCGGCGATTGGCTGAGCGGCTTTGGGGATCCCCTGCTAATTGGGCGTCAAGGTTACAAGGTCTGGTTGTCTCAGTCGGAGCCCCGCCCCTGAAGGGTAATAGAGGACTGAAGGCAGTAACAGAGTACCTGCCACTGTGGTCCGTGGTGAAGATCCCCATCCGGTAAAGGCAGGACAGGTGACCAAGTATGGATTTTATCTTCCGACAGCTGCAGAAGCTTTGGACCTTGATGTGCCTCTGTGGGGGCGGGCACAGTAGGATGTCTCTAGAACTTTTCCTTAAAAGGAAGTTCGGTAGTGGGGTGGGACAGACTATACTTTATTCCAGACTTGAAATTACCTAGTCGGCTGTAGTCTTCCATAGTTGTATGGAGCAACTGCAGTACAAAATTATGCCAAGAGATTAAATGTGTTTCGTGTGGTCGGCATGGTACAATAGAGTTGAATATAAGGTCTTTCAAAACCAACTCATACATGCGTTTGGTCTTATAGGAACAGAATATGCCCTGGACTCGCCATATGATTAGGGCTATGCCTTCTTAATGGGGCATGTGACACCCATGTTTGGGGTTTCTTCTCTCAGAGGACCCTAGAAGAGAACTGACCTTGACCTCGGTGAAAAGAAACATGGACAGCCATTCTCTGTTTGTTTGAGATCTGTACGTTTCATTTGACAGGCCTGTGAGAAAACCTGGCTAGGCTTTAGGCTAGGAGAAGGTCTTATTGAGGTTAAATGGAGGAGGTAGAGGCCAAAGTGTAAGGAGGCTTGGCTTACTTCCCACTCCAGTTTATGCTGTGTGTGGGCATGCCTAGGGTAGGGCGTTAAACCAGTCCTCTTTAAGCTCTGTGTGGATAGACTAGAAAAGTTTCCCGGATGGGTGATCAGAAACACAAGACTAGGGCGGTGATGGTGCATGCCTTTAATCCCAGCACCCAGAGGCAGAGGCAGGCAGATTTCTGTGAGTTCAAGGCCAGCCTGGTCTACAGAATGAGAAACACAAGACAAGGTAAGGAGGTAACATATGAGGGAATAATAATACTAATTTTAAAAATACCACAATAAGGCAATTGCTGAGCTAAGGCTGAGGGATTGACTGTGGAGGGTCCTAGGCTGGCCTGAACTACAAACCGAGCCCCTGTCTCAAAAAACAGCAGTAACAAAATGAAAAACAACAACAAAAACTAAACAAAAAAGAAACAAGTGAAAGATTTTAATGCAGGGATAGGCATTCTGCTTTAAAGATAAAAAGATACCCCTTTTTTCGTTTTTGTTTTAAAATTTGAGACATTCATTGCTACTCTGATTGGAAAACCTTACCATGTGTTTCCTGGAATTCTTTTTATAGACATTTAATCTAATTTAAGCTAGATATTTTTCTAGCTTTTTAATACAGTTGGTGCTATGATCTCCTTTGATTTCATATCCTCTCCATACCTGAGTAAATCTCCCTTTTTCCAGACCCTTGAGCATTCCATGTTTATACTGCAAGTCTCAAGGAATTATCTTTCTGTAGTGTAAAGATTAAATAAAAGCACGGATGTCCGCCGGGCATTGGTGGCACATGCCTTTAATCCCAGCACTTAGGAGGCAGAGGCAGGAACTCACAGAGGTGAGTTTGAGGCCAGCCTGGTCTCCAGAGCCAGAATAGGCTCCAAAGCTACACAGAGAAACCCTGTCTCGAAAAACAAAAAACAAACAAACAAAAGCACGGATGTCCAGTCTAGTTTCATCAGGAGATAACACTTTGTAAATTGCCCTGATTTCAGCCCATTGATAATGGTTCTGTTAACATGTGATATATACCTGTTTAGTATTCATATAGTGTCAGTACACTGAATAAGGAAATTAAGGCAATAGTAAAGATGATAAACAAAATTTACTTTTACAAGGGAAAATAAAAGCTTCATATTTCATCATAAAATACCTTATTCAAATACTTCATGTCTAAGTGAAATATAGTCTAAAGAGGAATTCTTGGTGAACTCTTTTTATTCTTTTTTACTTCTATAGGGAAGAACTTACCACATCTCTAAAGCCTTAGTTATTTGGGGGTGGAGTGAAGATGGGGATGGGGGAGGTTTGACTAGAACAAGTTAAGCCTGTATCCCACTGCTTTTCCGGTGGGTAAATCCCTGCCCACAGGAGTTCCTAACTTAGTCTCTTCTTACTAAAAATTCTGATGACATCCAAAGGGTGGGGGAGTTTTCATTGTAGCTTTCAAATGTCTAATTTCTGCTCCCTTTTCTAGTATCTGATTATTTTCTTAATTCTAGGTAAAATTTTCTCTGTCCTTATTTTAATGGGAATCAAACCTTTTAATGGGTAATATGGTGTTGTATCGAGTTAGTGTTTATTTGCACTTTCTTTTTCCCTTTTGAGCTTTCCAACTGAGGGTGGGAGAAGTCTTCATAAGCAATGTCCAAAAGACTTCTTGATGGATTATGCCAACCTAAATCACATGGTCAAGTTGTGCTGCCCATAAAGATAATTAATCTGAAGGAGGCTGACAAAAGTCACCCTTTGGGATGGTTACCACTGTGTGCGTGTTTTCTGTGTCTTTGTTCAGCTTAAATAATTAATCATTGAATGCCAGCTCAGTGTAACATGCTGTGGAAGAGAATTTAAAAATTAAAGCTTATGGTTTCCAGGGGAGTTTTCTGTATAAATGTGAATGAACCAACACAGAGCAAAGCAATTAGAGAATTAGTAAATGCTAATTTGGGTATGTTGGTGATGAGCTTAAAAAATGCAAAGAAAGAAGTCTAGGGAGATTTTTGTGGAGGTGGCAAAACTTCTAAGATCTCTTGATGGCCAAGTAAATTCTTAATAAGTAGAGGTGGTACAGACAGAGAGAGGCCAATAAAAATTACTGTAATAATCACTCTAGGTAAACACATTCATTTTGTGAATGAGGAAACAGACCCCGCTAATTTAAAAGCAACGTGCCTAATATATTATATTTGGAAGAAATGGTTCTGAGTCAGCTTTTAAATCTAGTGCCTGTGTACACCAAATAGATACTGTTGTGTTTCACTGAAGAAACCCACCTGAGTGCCATGAAAGGACAGTGGGAGATAATCTGAGCCAGGGTTTACCATGGCTCTGATATGTGCATGTGTAGTTTAAGCAGAGGCTGCCTGACCACTATGGATTTTCTGTCCTTCACATGTAGGAGCAACCCCCATCTCAGGTTGCTGCATATTTAGTGACCACTTCCAATGTCTCTGATATCTTCTGGACCCATTTGATATCCTAATAAGTGAAACAGACCAAACAAAATGTCATAGGGATGGTGGTACCATATTATGGTGAGCTGAGGGTATTTAAAGACCTGACAGTTTCTTGGTCCAATAGATTATTCTAAGTGAGCTTGAAGGGGTTCAATGCTGACAGATTTAACTTTTAGGCAAAGCTAGATGACAATAATTTTTACGTGAACCTTTTGATTTTTATTAGCATCTAACAAAACATTTTAATGTATATTCTCTGTATAGTAAAGTCTCTGAGCCAGGCATAGTGACAAGCCTGCTATCCCAGCACTTGTGAAGCTGAGGTGGGAGAATTAAGTGTTCCAGGCTAGGTTGGACAACAGAGTGAGGGCTTATTTAATAGTTTATGGTTAGAAAGGGTCAAGATGGACTGAAGTGTTATATAGATAAAAAGAACCAGAGGATTTGAACTGAGGTGGCTTTTGGCAAACATCTTCTATTTCTGTAGAATGTATGTTTATCTAGGGTTGGATTAAGGTTGGATGTTGGAAAGGGAGGTTGAGTGTTTCTGTAGCTATATATACAGAGAAGGCCCAAGTCAAACAGTTGTCTGAAAGGGACAGCCCATCATGGCAGTCCTTCAGATACCCAGTTCCATGCCCCCTCTTGGATACTAGGACACTGGGATTGGTTTGTGCATACCCTGGTACAGGCAGCTGTAGTGATATTATCCCGCTTTGGTCTTAGCCTTAGTAGAGGTAAGAACTCTTTTAGTGGCTTGGCTGCTTTGCTTTTCTGATCTTCAGACAAGATTTATTTGTTAGATTTCAAATAATATATCACTTACAGGCAGTCCCTGCTCCCACCCACAGGCTATCCTTCTATGACCATCCTCTTCTATACTTAGCCTCCAAGGCTCTTTCCTCCTTGCAGGACAGTCTAACTCTGAGTTATTTGATCTAGGTGTAGGGAAAGTTGGTTAACCTCTTGGTACCCTATCAGCCACTCAGCATCCTTACATCCTCTTCTGTTCTTTTCCTTCGTTGACACTGGGAGCTGAGTAATGATAGTGTGAGTGCACAGGGTTATCTTTATTCTTTGTAGATTTATTGAACACAACAGATTCTTTTCCAGAAATCTAGTACTTCATTTTTTACTAACACCCCTGTAAACTGTTTTTTTGCTCTAAAGGTAGTGGGACCTGGGAGAATGGAGTCAATAAATGAGGCAGACTAAAGTCTCATACAATCGCCAGCTTTATTCACAGCACCAAGCAATTTATATTCTGAGGGTTAAGTGTGCAATCACAAGGGCAAGCCAAATATGGCCAGCAAGCCTCAAGCAACAATAAACGATAACAATAGTCAGTTGTGATGAATAATCTGAAGTCAGCTCAGTCCTATCTACTGTACCTGGGAGGGACATAAAAGCATAATCCAAGAGCAATTCTGTGTTTTGACGAAACTGAGGTCACATGACTGTTTCTTGAGGTTTTTTCACAAGAACTCACAAATCTCCTGACATACATAAGCTTCTTTCTTTCTGATTTTGTTGTTGTTGTTGTTTTCTTTTCTTTTTTGCCTTTTCTTGTTTGAAGAGACATCTTTAAGAGGTTGTCTGTCTTTTGGAAAGAAAAGTCGTATTTATTAATTTTCATACCAAAACAACAATAAAACTCCTGTCTTGATGAAGGGAACCCAGTGGGCAATATCTCTTTCACACATGATAATTGCTTTATGGCTTTTCAGCATAGTACAGAGCCCCAGATGATGTCAAATAGATTCTAAGAACAGTGCTGAAAAGAAGCTCATATGTTTCCAAATAAATTCAAGATTTAGGTAGAAGGGGAATGCGCTGCTTGTCTGTCCAACTTTTCACTTCTAAACATGCTAATGGTGAACAAATATCATCAACACCAAGAAACAGGGTCTGAACGAAGAGCCCAGTCTTGAGTGATGAGATTATAGTCATGTCCCACTATACCAGGCTTACTAGCTTATTCCTGATAAGGCTTTATAGTTTAGAAACAATTAAGTTATATTATCTCTGAATTTCTTTCTCCTAGAACTTTGTGAAGTAGCTATTGTTCTAGACTCTCTGTACTTTTGTGATAAATGAGACTGAGAGAGGTTGTGTATGATTCACGTTATGAGTAATAGAGTCAGACCAGATCTAGCAATCTACTTTTGGACATGGCTTTGAGGTCTGAAGAGTTAAACTGATCATGCCATGTTGGCCCCTCGTGAGCACTGGGAACTGGTTTTGTTGGTGCTGTTGAAAGAACACTGAATCATGATTTGTGCTGCACTGCAACCTTTTGTGTAATAAATATGTAGAGTACATACATGCCCATTTGAAAAAACTCATGATAATTCAAAATGATTCGATTTATAGTTGTCATATCATTGCTTATATTGCATGTCACTAATACACATGATTTATTTGACAATGTGTCTTTGGTCAAAAGTACCACAACACTGCCATTTGTTCCCATGGGAAAATGCCCGTTACTTTATGCCATGGTTTCTATCTAATAAATACATGGCAGAAAGCATACAATAAACATAGCTCACTTATAACCTTTGAAGATCTTTCTGGTTCAACTTAGAGGGTTAGAATCACAACTGTGGTGGGTCACATTTTATTTTCGGTCATTCAAATACTGACTCAAGTATTTGGTCCTTGGTCCTTTATATTTTACTGGTTGAGGACCTTTTGCTGTTGCTTGGAATTAAGCAACACGATGCTTTTAGGTTAGAATATTTGCAGAGCTAGAACTAGGCAGGGATGTCTAACAGGAGGTGAGCTACAAGGATAATGACATAGTAGCTCAGGCTTGCTAGAAACTATTCATCTCAGCACACAGGAAAAGCTTCATGAAAGAGTTAGCATTGGGGTGTAAAGCTTGTATTATGGTTGGAGACAGTGTCCCCCACAGGCTCATAGGACTCAATGTTGTCCCCAGCTGGTGATGCTGTTTGGGAGAGTGGAACCTTTGGGATGTGAGGCCTAGCCACCAGATGTGACTCCTGGGGTGACACTCAAGGGTGATACCCTGGTATCCCCTTTGCTTCCTGGCAGTCTTAAATGCTAGTCAGCTCCTTCTAAACATATTGCACTGTGAACGGAGCCAAGCCAGCCACCATGCCTTTCCACCAGAAGGACTGGTTGATACTCCCTCAAACTGGGAGGTAATATAAACTTCTCCTTCTTTAGGATGCTTCTGACAGCTGACTGTCACAATTGTGGGAAAAGGGACCATTGAGTTTTGTACCTGTGACAAATTACTAAAACATTTTAAGTATAAGGTTGTTAGGAGCTAGTGGGAGATGAGTAGGGAAAAGAAAGTACTTTGGTTTAACTGGTGCTTATATGACACTATGATGGTAGCTTTTCCTGTAAGCTTAAGGAGCACAGACTTACCAGGCAATGGTGGCACACGCCTTTAACCCCAGAACTCTGGAGGCAGAGGCAGGCAGATCTCTGAATTGATGCCAGCCTGGTCTCCAGCATGATATCTAGGACAGCCAAGGTTGTCCTAGAGAAACCCTGGTTGAAAAAAAACAAAAACAAAAACAAAAAAACAAAACAGAAGCATAGACTTGTGAGCAGTGGGATGCTAGTAGAGGCTCTTGAATTGGAGCTATCTAATTCAATCTGGAGTATTCAGGGGAACAAGGAATGAGTAATAGATGATAATGGGAGATACTTGGAGAAAGAAGCCAAGTTAGTAAGCAAAACATAACCCCATAGTCAAGTACCAATAATAGGAACAGGGAGGAAGAAGATGACATAAAAGACTTCATGACGGGGGAATGGATAGTTTGGCAAGGCTGTTTAGGTATGAGAGATGAGATGTACCAGAAATTACTATCTTCATGTCCCTAGGAGATGTGATAGGAAAAATAAGGAAATGGGGAGAAGAGCTGGCTATATTAGAGCTACTGTTGGACTCAATGCCTGGCAAACATTTGAAAATGTGGGTCTAATACCTTGGAATCTACACCTTGGAGTAATGTAGTAGAATTGAATACACTTTCTAAGGGAGATGATGAGACAAGAAGATGAGAAAGAAAAGAACTGGGAATTCTTCCCAAATTCCAATCCTACCCTAAGGGCCACACACCTCTCTTCTATTTAGGATTATGGCAACAGGTACTTCTCATACTGGCGCGCGTGCGCGCGTGTGTGTGCGTGTGTGTGTGTGTGTGTGTGTGTGTGTGTGTGTGTGTGTGTGTGTGTGTGTGTGTGTGTTTCCAAGATCTTCCTAGATTGACATTACTTGCAGTCATTTGCATTCAGACATGTTATATTTTTGAATGGAAGAAAAAAAGTTGGATTCATTACTTCTCTTTAGGCATTATTTGGTACACACTCATAGAAAGTTGTCTTGGCTTTGCACACCTCACAGGAAGTAGGTGCAGGTAACAGTTTGGGAGCTTGATGGCACTTTGATCTGGAAAGTACAGAGAACAAAAGAGATTACCAGGGAGAGTAAGTAGAAAGACCAATTACCACAATGGCTTTGTACTAGAAGTTTGAAATAGGATTTTCTAGTGAGATGATGAACAATTTGAGGCTCAAACAACAATTTGAAAATATATTTAGTAAAAGCTCATTGTTATTAATAATTATCATGCATTTACTAAATATAGTTTGCTGAGTGTACACTAAATTCTATCCTAACTGAACCAAAATTTCACTCAGACCAACTGAATTTTATTCAACTGGGAAAGGAATGGAATCCATGCATCTCCGGAGCTAGTATTGATGTGCCATGTCACTTTCAAATTGTTTTAGCAAATTAATTTTAATAATATCTAATTAACAGAAATGTGTCTGGGACTCTATAATCTGGTTCCAAAAGCATGGCCATGGACTGAGAATAAGGGGAACTTTGGTTTCTGATTCTGTTTCTCTAATTCTTGCCTTAGACAAATGACTTCTGTTATGTAAGAAAATGATTCTAGGTGACTTAAAAGCTCATGCTATTTGAACGTCAATGTTTCTCCTGAAAATTTCTCATTTTTTCTCAATGTAAAAAATACAAAAAGTGTAAGGTGTGATTTGATTTACCTGCAAAGGAGTATTAAGTTCGCCAGAGGTACCCACATTTCTTAAAAACCACAGTCTAGAATGTTGATGATTTATCATGACTATGACCATGGGTGAATCCCTGAGGCTCAAGTCAGCAGATTAAATTAATCTTCAGTAGTATAGACAGTCAGGCAGCATAAGTATTATTTTTCTTTGGCAAACACATATGAGTGAGCTAAGTATTATGCATTATTAGCATGTACTTGGCCTTGTAGGAAACTGCCAGTTTTCCACGATGGTTGTACCATTTTGCATTTGATGGCTTAAGTTTCTCTGTGACCCTAGCATTTGGTAACTTAGTATTGTTAGGTTTTTTATTTATTTTAGTTGTCTTATAGCAGTGCTCCTCAACATTCCTAATCCTGCTATTCTATTATATAGTTCCTCATGTTGTGGTGACCTCCAACCATAAAATTATTTTCTTGCTACTTCCTATCTGTAGTTTTGCTACTGTTATGAATCATAATGTAAATATCTGATATGCAAGATATCTGATAGTGGTTGTGACTCACAAGTTGAGAACAACTGTCTTAGAGGATACTGAAATAATTTCAATTTAAACCTTGGTTGGTACATGGCCTGAACAGCTCCTGTAGATAGTAAACTATATCCTAGCTTGGTATGGTAATAAGTTGAAACCTAAACTAAGAAATTACCTTTGCCAGTGTCTTTGGGTTGGAGGTGTGATGCTGGCTAGTTTTATGCCAGCGTCTTAGTTAACTGTGAAGAGACACCATGACCATGGCAACTCCTATAAAGGAAAACATTTCCTTGGGGCTGGCTCACAGTTCAGAGGTTTAGCCCATTATCATCATGGTATGAAACACCAGCATGTAAGTGGACATGGTGCTGAAGAAGGAGATGAAAGTTCTACATTTTGCCATGCCAGCAACAGAAGGAGGCAGCGTACCACACTGGGCATAGCTTGAGCATATGAGACCTCAAACCCCACCTCCACAATGACATACTTCCTCCAGCAAGGCCATACCTACTCTAACAAGGCCACACCTCCTAATAGTGCCACTCCCTATGGACTCAACACATGAGTCTATAGGAGCCATAACCACCACAGTCAGCTTGACACAAGCTAGAGATATCTGAAAGGAGGGAACCTCAACTGAGCAAATGCCTCCATAAGATCTGGCTATAGGGCATTTTCTTAATTAGTGATGGATAGAGTGTTCCCAGCCCATTGTGGGTGGTACCATCCTTGGACTCGTGGTCCTGGGTTATATAAGAAAGCAGACTGAGCAAGCTATGAAGAGCAATCCAGTAAGCAGCAATCCTCCATGGCCTCTACATCAATTTCTGCCTCAGAACAATGATATAGAACTTTAAGCCAAATAAACACATTACTCACTAAGTTTCTTTGGTCATTGCTTTTCATCACATCAGTAGTAACCCTAACTAAGACAAGTTGTTCTGTTTGTTTAATTTGAGACAGAGTCTTCCTATGTAGCCCAGGCTTGCCTCAAGTTCCTGTTCCTTCCTCCTCAGCTTCCTTAATGATGGCATTATGGTTCTGTACCCTTAAAGCCAGGGTTAGAGGGTATCAAGCAACTACATCTCAGCCAATCACAGCCTTTGCATTTCAGCCAATCACAGGCTTCAAAAGTTAAATGCTCACTTTGATCAATCAGGTTTTTCCTCCTCCTTCCTCCCCCTCCTCTTTTTTCATTTCTTAGAAACACTTTAATAGTAGTTTTGAAAAGCATTCCTGTATCCTGGTATCCCACAGGGTTTTAACAATAAAGACTGTTACTTGTGCAAATCAGAATATGATACCAACTAAATGGGGATGGCCTTGCCAATAATTAAGACTAAGGTTCTCCCATGAGGTTGTTTCTTTATGCATATTATTACTTTGCCTATGAATGTCACTTGCACCTGTGGTAGATGGGACTTACCCATCTTTGGAATAATGTGTGTTTCTACAACCCCTTTTCTTGGTCAAGTATACTTTGTTAGATTTGACTGGTCTCATTTTTTTTTCTTTTAAGAATAGTAGTGTCTCAATTATGGCCTTAATTTGCATTTCCCCAGGGACCAATGCTACAGAGGTGGTTTCATGTGCTAACTTGCCATGTGTTTCTCCTTTTGTAAAAGTCTTCACATCTTTAGTACTTTTTAAAAATTGGGTATTGAGCTGTTTTCATCTTAAGTTTTGTCACACACAGACACACTTATTTTTTTGTCAGTAGATGTCTTATTAACACTTGGTCTGGGTCTATGCCTTTACTTTTTTATTCTCTTAGCACTCTCTTTGGCAAAACAAACTTGTTTTTAATTTTGATGAAGTCCAATTTACCATTTTTTTCTGTTAGAGATAATACATTGATGACATGTTTAAGAACTCTGCCTAGATCAAGGTCACAAAGATTTTCTCATGCATTCATTTCCCTCCAAGTCTTAGAACTTCCTGCTGGTATTTAACTCTGTTGCCCATTTTGAGTTAATTTCTGTCTGAGATAGTGTCTGGCTTCACTTTCTGGCAATTAGCATTGCACTGTTTGTTAAAAAGTGTGTTCTCCACTGAATTACCTTTGCACCTGTGGCAAAAATCAATTGTGGACCTATTTTTGTCCTCAGTGCTCTTTATCGACCACTGTGTCTTAGTACCTCACAGTCATGCTTATTGTAACTTTACGTTGGAATTAGCTTTTGAACACCACTGCTAGGAAGATATTCTGTGAAGTACTTTAGCCAATTTTCCTTTCAATAGTCTTATGCAAATGAATTATTTCTCAACACTTTTACTGTCTCCTAAGTTCAACTTGGACACTGATTATAACCCTAAAATAAATGGTGGCCATTCTTTTACCCCTTTATTGGATATAGTAAGAACTCAGCCCCTATGACATTTATGTTGTTTTCCCAAATTAATGTCAAAACACACAAAAATTTCTGAGAGCATCATCTACTAAACGCTCAGCTCCAAAACTTCCCTTGAGGAGCTTCCCAAGAAGTGAGCACCTCTGACAGGCCTTTGCCTAAGCGTCCAGACTGTGGTGATACTTTACCAGTCATTAATAACCAGCTTCCTGTCTGGTAGAGTGGCAGTTGGTGGCACCCAGCTGTTCTGACTCATCCTGTTTAAGACAGCCTTTTGAGGAGTGATATTTATAAGAGGGAGATTGAATGATGTCTGATTGGGAGATTTTCTTTATAAAGTAGTATGATTTCTAGTGCCTGGAAAATTGAACTTTTTGTCTTCTTAGCAGGTATCCTCCAATTTCCATTCTGTGTGTGAGCTCAGTGAATAGATAAAGGTTAATTTTATTAGGTATTTGTACCAGCTGTTATTTTCTCCTAAAAAAAAACAAACAAGCATTGCAATTTCTTAAAAAAGACAAGAAAAATGCTTTTGCATTAGTCATTTTTTTTAGTAGTTTCTAAGCTTTGTGTCTTTTGATATTCTCCCAAAGTCACAAAATTCCCTCCTCAGGCTGTGATCTGTTACACTTGGAGATGGTGGGAGAATTCTTGGGCTCCTCAGGTGATAGGTCTGCATACCTTGAGGGTATGCCTTATTCCTGGGTTGCTGAATTCAACTCCTGGTTTATTTTGTATTCGTCATCTTCTTAGTTCTGACAGGCTTAGAATATTATTTTAATATTTTAATTTATTGTTTGGAGGTGGAAATCCTTATAGTTAGAGGATAAAGTGTTATAAATACACCAACAAGAACAATATTGGAATAGTATTCCTTAAAATGTTCACCAGGAAATATGATTAGTTAAAAATTAGTTAAAAATAATTAATTTAGAAAATTAGTTACCAAAATAATATTTTTTCTTACTTTAGAAAAGATGAAAGAGCATGCAAAGAAGAGTCTGTGATTAAGCTTGGGACATGGCACACATTAACTCACTGTTATTAGCAGCCTTATATATGGTAGACCAGATTTCCTCAGCATCTCTATAGGATTCTTTGGTACATAAATAACTATATCCCTAGATAAAAGGAAATTAAATTGCAACTGAACTGTTTCTAATACTAAAAGTACTGGTTTCTGTAGCTAATCAAAGTTCTGCTAGAAATACAGCATTTCCTAACAAATGATTTTTAGCTGTGTATTGGTGACACCCTAGGGCAGAAGTTCTTAGACCTTGCTATACATACATGAGGATCACCTGGGAGCTTGTTAAAATTTAGATCCCTGGGACCCAGTCCTGAGAGATTCCAAAGGTCTGGGAAGTAGCCAATAATCTGCATTTCAATAGCCTTGCTTTCAGCACTTTTGGTCATTTCAAACAAGGTTATTACATTTTTCAAACAAATTATTTTGCTCTTACTAAACTTTAAAAATTGAATCTCATTTAGCAAAGTGTTATAAGACAATGATGGAACTTTAGGCTTAGTGGTAACTGATTTAGAATTCCTAGGTATAAACTAAGACATAGTATTCTTAAATTAGTATTCAATACACAGACTTAAGCTAGACTTCTTTCAATTAGAAGTTATTAGGTACACAGTTTCCACTTTCTGGTTATCTGTACACTCACAGATAGTATTAGATAAGGGATAGCCCAAGAGTAGATACCTAGGGAATTTCACAAGGTTCTTTTATAATCATTTATTGCCTACTGTGCCCTTAATTATGCTACTCAGTATCCCATTAGGTTAGTTGTGTATTTAGTAATTGGTCCCCTGGTAAAAGACAGGGGGGTTCAAACCATGGTGCTCCATCCCATAATGGTCATGCTGGAGACAGGACAGAAGTTTCGGCTTTCTACCCTGTTTCCTTTCTAAGAATAGGACATTTTCCACAATACAACAGGAGTCCCTATGGAGTTATATGCCTCTAACTTAGGAATGTACCCATGACCTACTTTTAAAAGTAATTTGATGAGGCTGCCAAACATGATCAAAGCCTAGACTACCCACTAGCTATTCTGAAGAACTAGAATAACTTTGATATTATCTGCCACATCAACAGCTTTAATCCATTTTGAATAGGGTTTTCTCCTATGTGTGTTAATACTTAGACTAGATGAAACACGTCTAGTGTCTGGTTCAAAGCAGGTGCACATATAAACTCACGTAAGTTGTTTCTATACATATACAACAAATGCTTGTTTGGATATGAAGTATCACCTAGAAAGATACTGGCTTGCTGCAGCCTTGATCTCTAGCTAGTAGGTCCAATAACTGAGGGGTGATTGGATCATGAGAGCTCTGACTTTGTCAATGGATTAATCCATTGATGGATTTATAATTTGATGCCAATGTTGAGAAGTAGTAGGAATACTAGGAAATTCCCAGTGTACTGGGGTCATACACTGGGAAGATAGGCGTTGTCCCAGCCCTCTCTGCACTGCCTCTCTTCTATCTTGTTGCTCCAAGGAGAATGAGCATCCTCTCCCACATGAGCCTATTGCTATGGTGTTCTTTGTGTCTCAAGCCCAAGGCTATGGAGCCAGTAGAACAAAATTCCTGAAACCATGAACCAAAATAAATCTTTCCTTTTCCAAATTGTTTCTGTCAACTATTTTGTTTCAGTGATAATAGTTGACAAACCAGGGCTGAAGAGATGGCTGGTTGTTAAGAGCACTAGATGCTCTTGCAGAATACCCAAGGTCCATTCTCAGTACCCACATACATGGTACCTCACAAACATCTGTAGCTGCATTTATAGCTACTCTCTCTTCTGACCTCTATAGTCACTGTATGAATGTGGTGCACATACATACATACATAGGGGCAAGGCACTCATACACATAAAAATTTTAAAAATAAAGTATTTTTAAAAAGAGCTGACAAACCTAAAGGGTAATCAGATTTGCTGACCTGGTATTTATATTCAGAATTCCTCAGTCGGCAGATAAGAATCCTAAGAATCTTTCCCTTGTTGAAATGAATCCAGTGCTTGTGGTTCTTTTATAAATACTTGGCCTAATAAAACATTTCTGGATTTTTGGAATCCCCACTTTGCATCATTTAAGTCTTTTTGGATTGTGAACTGAAGGGGTTCTGTTCCTGCCAAGGACTCATTCCTAATCACTACCAGCAACATGGTGCTGACTTGACTTTAATTGGTTCAAGGTGTTTCTAAATGATTGATCTCATCTATCCTATTTGTGCTGGCATCTTTAATAAAATCAGTCTACATTTTCTAAAGTTATTTACCTATATGTAGCTTTTTTTTTTGTTTTTTGTTTTTTGTTTTTTTTGTTTTTTGAGACAGGGTTTCTCTGTGGAGGTTTGGAGCCTAACCTGGCACTCACTCTGGAGACCAGGCTGGCCTCGAACTCACAGAGATCCGCCCGTCTCTACCTCCCGAGTGCTGGGATTAAAGGCGTGCACCACCAATGCCTGGCTGTATTTTTGTTTAGTAAAAATTCTATAGCAGCAGCAATTGTGTGGAGTGCAATAGCCCTGGGAAGATGAGCTGAAGGACCCTGGGAAGACTGGCCAAAGGACCCTGGGAACATAGGCTGAAGGGCCATGAGAACAGATAGCCTAATCTAGGTGCCACAGAGCTTGTGTGTGATTTGGATCTGTTGCTTCATTGTCTGGATGGGCTAAGTAAATTGACTTTGATAAGACTCAATTCATCACAAGTAAGTGAAGGTGGCAATAGTCCTATGTCATGGGGTGAAGCATTAAATGGTTGACATACTCAAAACACTCAGAACCATTGACTAATATTGGTGAAATAGTTACTAAAGGGGAATCCTACACAGGGGAGCCTTCCTTCCAGATCCAGGATTAGGCACAGACCACACTCAAACACCTATTTTTACAGAGATCCTTTACCTGGGGAAGAAAAGTTAGTGTCTGCTTTCTGACTCAGGCAGAAAATCAGCAGCAAATGACTTTGCAAGTATCATTAAGAAGAGAAAGGGAAGGTCTGTTAGAAGGGGCTAGGGTATGGTAGTAAAGGAGATAGGGGATGAGGGTGAAAGGGAGGGGGACAAAGGAAAGGGGACAGAGGTATTTGTCCCAGAGGGACAAAGGACTGCCTCTGGACAAAGAGGAGACAGATGTGGCCCATAGGCAAATGAGGTGTTTAATTTTAATTGGGCATGTTAATTAGGTGAACCAAAGGGGGTTTCTGATTTCTGGGCTTTGGTAGTCAGCCTCAGGAGGAGGAAGTGGCCAAATACAGGAAAAGACCTTGGTGGCTAGCTTTAGGAATGTAATTTAATGGGTTTTGTTTGTTTGTTTGCTTGTTTGCTTATCAAGACAGAGGGAATGGGGAGAAGGGCAAGGCCTGTCTGAGCCACATGCTCAAGTGGGCCAGGGTCCCTTCAGATACCATATCCAAAACTTGCCCTACAATTTTGAGCAAATTAACTTGGGATGGGGCTTAGGCATTGGTATATTGTATAAATTCTTACATGGCTTTATTGTTCAGTTAGGTTGAGAATCACTGGACTAGGGTGTCAAAGTCTAGGCTAATAGATACTGTCATGGATATATATACTTACGCTTTTTGTTCTTTCATTTTCTACAATTAAAAGTGTTTGTGTTATTGTTTTGTTAGGAAGCATTCTAGTAAGGCATGACACATTAACAACAAATGCCCACTAGCTATACTACTTTATAATAGAAGATTCTTTATTACTCTTTGCTCATGCGTGTGTGCTCGCACAGGCACACACATACAAGAATGTGAGTGAGTACACACATGTATATATGTATGTGTGTGGAGGCTGGAGGACAACCTTGAGTATCATACTTAAGAAATTCATCCATAAGCTTTGTGACTGGGTCTTCTGTTAGCCAGTTCCAAAAAATTACGCTAGTTTTGTGTGACTAAACTTTACCTGGGGAGATGCTAAAAACACATCTATTCACCCCAGATAAGGGATTTCAGAACAGACCAAAGTACTATACCACTAAAGCCCAACTTGGTGAACCAATGAGTTTTATTGGGATTACTTACAGGAATATGAGGGAGGGGTTACTTACAGAAATATGCATGAGAGGCACAAATAACTCAAAGACAAAAGCATCACCAGAGCCCACCCCAACATGGGTGCCAGCTAATAAAATCTGGGAACCTGGGGCATACTGCACAGCCTGCAGGCAGTTCAGCAGATTGGAGAGTATCCTTTGCAGTTGCCTTAGTTGGTCTGAACTTCTTCCAGGCAACGGGTCATTTCTGCTGCCCCCACGAAGCTGGCCTGGTCTCAGAGTCATCTTTGCAGCTCAGCTTCCTTCAGTCTTAGAAGGACACTTAACTTTTATTGTTCACTCTTGCAGAAAGGAGCCTATTGAATCTGGTCAATTTCAGGGACTTTTGGAAGCTTTTATGGGTTGTTTGCCTTTCTGTTTAAGGAGCTTCCCTGTGGATTAGAATGTTTCAATCTTAGAAGAAATCTTCCAAAACAGCTAGATTGGCTGGCCAGTGCAGCCCAGGGATACAAATTCTCTCTCCCAAGCCTTGAAATTATAGGTGTTATTTATGTGGAATCTGGTAGAACTCAGGCCCATGTGCTTGCAAGGTCAGAGATCTATCTGCCTGCCTCTGCCTCCTGAGTGCTGACTAGAAAGGTGCCCACCACCACACCTGCCCCAGTTTAGATTCTTAAAGATTTTAAGTCAAGCAGTTTTTCAGCTCAAAGCGTGGTAAGTTTTTCTCTATAGCAACTTCAAGTCCCTGTCCAATAACATCTTGTGGAAACTCACAGAGATCCACTTGCCTCTGCCTCCCAAGTGCTGGGATTAAAGGCATGTGCCACCAATGCCTGGCTACTCTATTTCCTTTTTAACCATTTTATCCTTTTTCTTTTCTTTCCTAAGCCTACATATATTTTTAAATACACTGTAAATCCTTTATGGGTATTTCTTTATCTGAATCTGTCTTTACTGTATATCTCTATCTTTTTCTGGCCACGAGTCTTTTATCTGCTAAACAGCATTGCTAAAAGAGCCATGCAGTTTTTGCCATTTATGCTGAGTCAAGAAGCCTCCCTTGTCGGTCGGTGTTGTCCCACGCCTTTAATCCCAGCACTCAGGAAGCAGAGGCAATCGGATCTCTGTGAGTTCGAGACCAGCCTGGTCTACAAGAGCTAGTTCCAGGACAGCCTCCAAAGCCACAGAGAAACCCTGTCTCAAAAAAAAAAAAAACAACAAAAACAAAAACAAAAACAAAAACAAAGGAAGCCTCCCTCAAAGGAGCCATGAGCCTCCTCTTGTCTTTAGCAAATAGCCCATCTGAGAAAATGCTGCTATCAAGAAGACATACTTGACTTTGTTCTTTTGTTTCTAAAATCCCTATTTAAGCTTTTGTCAGGTTTTACGTGGAAATTCGTGCAACCCATGTTGGCACCATTTTGTTGCTGGATTTTCTTTTCCCATCTGGTCCTGTTGCTGCTTCGGCCCCAAATAAACACACAGATGCTATATTAATTATTAATCTGTTGGCGGATGGCTAGGGCTTCTTACTGGCTAGCTCTGTCTTAATTATTAACACATTTCTATAAATCTAAGTATTTCCACATGGTCTTGGCTTACCAGTGAATGTCTGGACCTTCTATTCCTTTGTCAACTACATAGTGACGGTCTTTGGCAGGCTCTCTCTGCCTACCTTTCCCAGAATTCTTGTCCTAGTCCCGCCTATCTCTCTACCTCATTGGCCAGACAGTGTTTTAATCATCAACCAATAAGAGAAACATTTATACAGAAGAACATCCCATTAAGCCTGGGCTATGTGGCTATGGTGGGATACTGCACAATTCCCCTTACTAATTTTCCATCCTCAGGTATTATGATATAGCAACACAAAAGGATTACTAAGATAGTGCCTATAACCTTGGACCTTGGGATCCCTGCTAGGTGTATATAGATTCTCTCAAGGCCTTATCCTGAAACTAAGCACTCATACAACATGTTGGCCACTCTGTTCTCTTATTCTATTCTATAACCTGAAAAATGCCTTGTGCTTTACATACTTTTGTTATTGCTGTGACCAAATAATTGACAAAAAGCAATGTAAGGGAGGAAGGGTTAATGTTGGCCTATTGTTTGATGGGTACAGTCAGTCATAGCAGGAAAAGCAGGGCAGGACTGTGAGGAAGCTGGTTATACCATGTCTATACTCAGGACGCCAAATGAAGATGTGTTTATAAAACAATGTGTTGAGTTTGAGGGTAATGCATGGCAATAAGAGCATGAAATACATGGTCACATTATATCAATAGTCAGGGAGCAAGAAGGGTACAGGAAGTGGGCCTGGCTGTAAAATTAAAGATCTACCTACAGTGTCCCACCTCCAGTGAAGCTCTATAGATTCCACAACCTTCTAAAACAGTATGATAAGCTGGGGAGCAAGTATTCAAATATATGAGCTTACAAGAGACATTTCAATTTTAAACCATAAGACTCTAGGAGACAGTAGAGAAGTATTGGGTATCTTTACTCTGTGCCACCCAATGCCTTTTGTAACCTCTAGTGGCCAAAAATGTACAAGAATAGGACAGTCTCCATACTGAATATGCTTTATATCTGATTTGGAAGGTGGGTAAGACACTGTCCTCTTTCATGAGCATGCCATGGTATCTACATGGGACAGAGATTGGTGCTCCTCTATATCTCCCTGAGACAGCTGCTTAATCTACTAGGGCTCAGTGTCATCAGACATTTGTGGGTAAGGACAGGGACAAAGATGTTACAATTGCAAAGTGCTGGAGTACAAGGAAACAAGTCTCCAGAAAGGTTGACATGCCTGTAGTGCTGCTTGCTAGGACATGGGTTGGTCCAGTGAATGGCAACTAATATCATTAAAATTTGGGTTTAGTCTATCTCAGATATCTTCTACTAATAACTGTACCATTTTTAACTTGTTAAAGGATAGTTTCTTTAAAAGGTAAGACTTTGCTGTACAGACAAGGTTAGGCAAAGACTTGTTCAAGTCTTTAGCCTGCAGTAATTAAAGGCTAATTTTGAAACAGGCAAGGACCTCTCCTAAACTGTTGCTCTGTCATCAGAGGCATAATGGTACTTACCCTCATAATTTTTAGAGAGTTAATAAAATAGATAGATCATGGGATTCTAAGTGTGATTGCTACCATTAATTTTAAGTTAAATAGAAAAGAATGTCTTTCTACTTTAGTAGCTGGTGACATTTGAAGAATATAGGAGTTAGGGAGCTACGACCTGTAAAATTTCAGCTGGGGCCCTAACTAGGACTACTTTGGTATCCATCTTCTTTCTGTCAATTGATTCCAACTCTTGCCAACTTGAGGAAGGCATGTGGGCATAGAGCTAGAAACCACCCATCCTTAACTAACCTCACAACTAGCTGTGGCCATTTTTTCTTGTTTTTGTTTATGTGCTTGTATGTGCATGTCTATGGAAATGTATATGTGTGTACATCTGTGTGAAGACCAGAGATCATCTTGGTCATTGTTACTCAGGTGTTGTCCATTTTGTTTTTGAAACAATAGCCTGGAACTCACTGTTTATGCTAGATTGACTGTGTGATGTATGTATGACTACACTCAGATGTTATGGATCAAACCCATATTATCATGTTTGTACATATACTTTACCTACTCAGCAATCACTTCAGCCTAGGGACCATACTGTCTGGCAAAAGAATGTGCACACCTCTGTTCTTCCTCATGAGAAATTATTTATTCTCAATTTCCTATTTTATCTTTATCCCTTCTGAAACCATGGGCATTGTGAAAGAACAGCCTCTACCACACAACTAATGACATTTCTTGAGAAATCTTGGACTCCAAGACAGCATTGATTTGAATGTGCAGGTAACCCTCTGGGCTAGGGCTGTCTTCTCCACCCTGGCCACTGTACATAGCACTAGACTGTTATACGAGTGAGAAATAACCTGTTTTGTTACCATGACCATAATTTGGAGTGTCTTGGATATAGTACAATACATTAAATCATATCCCAATGTATTAAGGTCATATCTGAAGGTATTGAATACTGAGGAATAAGTATTTTATTCAGTTTCTCTAGTAATTGTGACTGTTGGTAAACAAGTGAACACAGCATAGAGATTGGGGCTGTTGCTCAGCAGAAAGCTAGCCTGGCAAGCACAGGCTGTGGTTCAATACCCAGCACACAAAACAAACAAACAAACCTGGGAAACTGGGAAGAAGAAAATGAATAAAGAAGTGAAAGTAGCAATAGTGTGTTCTAAATATTCCTACTGTCCTCTTAACAAAATATAAGTTTTAGAGAGGGACACCCCTCCAGGAATCCTGAAATAATTGATATGTCATTGTATTTTACAGCAATAGATTGCCTTTTAAGTTTTAAATAATTGAGCTGTGAAGACAAATGCTCAAAATGATTTTAGGACATTATTTATAATAACAAAAATAGTAAAAATGATGTGATTATCAGTGAAATGTGTTGCATTTCATATTGCAAATCTAAGTGAGCCAAAATGCCTGAGATATATTGACTTAAAAATAGATAATACTTGAAATAAAAGAAGCCAGACTTAAGAAAATACATATGATCTAAATCTTAAAAAAAAACAAAACAGAAAAACAAAAACAACAACCCTAAAATCTGGAGCTGGAGATGAGCAGTTAAATGCACTTACTACTCTTGGAGAGGATTCTGGTTTGGTTCTTAGCATCTAAATGGTAGCTCACAACTGTATGTATGTTGACTCATGTTCCAAGGAATTACATGCCTTCTTCTGGCTTCTTCCTCTATTCACACAATGCACATAAACTCACACAGGTGTACACATACATACATATGGAATAAATAATAAACATTTAAGGAACAAACTTAAAATTAGGAAGTTATAATGTTTACAGATGTGTGGATACATGGTAAAATTAAGGAAGTAAAGAACTGCTATCAGAAAAGATATAGTGGAGACCTTTGGGAAGGAGGCTGTACAGAGTGGTAATTAAGAGCTGGGATGAGGGACTTCTAGAAGGCTGGCAGTTTTGCAGTTTAGTTTGTGTGGTAGTGTTTGAGAATTTATTGGTGTGTTCACTACCTGTGTTTATGTTAGATTTCACCATGATAACTATTTGAAAACACATTTCAGACCCTGAATATGTATTTATGTGAAATTTCACAGGTATACATACACAGGAAAAACTATGGATTTTCATTACTACTTCTGGACCATAAAAATGTGGAGTAGGAAAAGTTTTATAATTTGTATTTTCTTCTAATAATCATGTTACTTTACTTAAAATACCTCTTAATATATTACATGTGATTGTAGAATACTCCATTTGATCTACTTCTATACTTTTTACATTTATTCAAAATCATGTTACTATAAAAACATGTTCTCAAAGCTTGCATATGTTTATATGTGTACACATATATGTATTCATATGTGGCTGTGCTTGGGGGAATTCTGAGATATCGATTTAACAGTGGTCACTGCTGACAGAAGCACATGGGGGATAATGCTTTGAGAGAGGAGAACTTTTACCTTTTATTACAGAGAATTTTGATTTGTCTGAATATTTTCTTAAAAAATGTGTGTTACATTTAAATTTATAGCATATACTGAATGCAGTACATTTTGTTTTCTAGGAAGAATTGTCTTGAAGGAATAAAAAGGGGCCCTTTAAAAAATGTCAATATTTTGGGGGACTCATCTATAGGAAAAGATATTGTAGAATAAAACCCTCATCTCCTCTGTTCACCCCTCACATGGCAGAACCTCTGACATTGGGCCTATTGAGACCTTTGCAATTAGCCCACAAAGACACTCTTTAACACAAGCATAATTCCTGGTCAGTAGAAGGTATTCAAGAACATTTGCTGAGTTCACTGGAAAACAGTACAGTAGTTAAATGATATGTGACCTATTAGATTTTCACTGCTTGCTATATTTCAGATTTTTTATTTTTTTTGTGAGAAGATTGATGTATAGAACATGATTTATAGAAAGCAAGTGATTGGTTTCTGTAAAAATAAAAATAAAAACATTAGCCTTTTGGGTCAGCCAGTATTTTAATATTATTAAAACATGCACTAGATATTTTTAAACTTTTAATTCATATTTATAGTATATCTCAATTGTTCCCTGAAATTCAGAGTCAAGACCTAACAACCAATTAAGAAAACTTTACTTGAAGACTGAATATATTTTAGGGTGATGAGCTGCTATTGATCAAAGGTCTGATATAGAAACTGAGTAATCTGGGTAGTTTACCATTTAATGCTGATGACTGGATATTGTCAGTAAGAAGTAGTCTTTTATAACAGAATCAGCTATACAGATGTAAAATTGAACTTATTACAAAAATAGAAAGTCTTTGGAATAATGTCCAGTATTAGACTAAAAATGCCTTGCCCCAAACACTAGCCAACAGACTTAGGTGTTTGTGAATTGAGAATACTTTTATCAATCACATAGCATAATGAAGGCCCAATAGATTGTAAACTGTTAGTAATATTATCAAAGTAGTAATATTATTATACAGATTACTTGTTGAGGTGTTAATAGTTTGAATATGCTAGGATGAGCAAAATCATTATTACAATTTGTTTTACTTGTTCTAAAAACATTTTCAAGTGGCTACTCAAAAATTTAAGATAACATATTGTGCTTAAATATTTATTTTTTAGTGCCAGAAGAGGATTCAACTAGAAGCAGACCAAGAGTAAATAATCTGTCCTCCCTTACTTCCTAGAAGGGAAAGGACCTTTAAAGAGAAGCCATTCTTTGTTCAAAGGCACAAAACTGATTGGGAAGAACTGAGATCCTGGCCATCTGTCCTGATTTTCTGGTTTGATTCTTCTGCAGTTCCTTCCACCTCATGATAACAAGCAATAGTTGAAAATCTGGGAGATCCTTAAGAAGAATTGGAAGTAGAAAATAGTGGGACCTTGGTATCCTGTTTTACGCACCTCTGTAAACGCTGTGGGTTTGTTTGAGTGTTCAGAAAGGAAATGGAAGTCTAAGGGATAAGAAAACAAAAGATTAAAAAAAATAGTCATGGCTTGACATTCAAATCTGTTGGTTACTTAAGTAGCCTTTTCTACCTTCTTTCACATCTCTGTTTGTTCTCCTTGCACTCTTGGGGTTGTTTTATTTTCACGTCACTAAAGCAAAACCAATTGGAGCAAACTAATTTTTTGCCTCTGCAGCTGTAGATGAAAGAAACATAAATCTGTTCTTGCTTTTGTAAGCAGCAGGCTGATGAGACTGGTGATTTTGCTTTAAGAAAATAAAAGTTCTGCCTTTTAAAGGGCACTTGTCAACAGAGGAGATGTTTCTATCTTTGCAGATTTTTTTTTTCCTTCATGGCTCTTAGAGCTGTTACTTGTCAAAGCATATTCTTAGAATGCAAGTCCATTTAGTTCTAGAAAACACAGGCTTCATGTTGAAGCAGCTGGGCTGAGTTCCTGAATAGAGAAATGACTTCCTCAGCACATTTTAGAGCCATACATTCATAATGATATTCTAAAACACAAATCATTTTTATTTTTACTCTTTTATTGTATAAAAGAAAGAAAGAACTGGTCTGGGGGTGGGGTTTATGGCCACATTTTCTATTTTGATGACAGTTTCCTTTAAGCATTTGCACATGTTGACATTCTCAGTCCTGAACTTTAACCAGTGGTCTCTAACCAAAAATGCAAGTGTCTTGTACACAACAGGTGTAAGAAAAATGCTACAGATTTTCTGTGTTCAACCATTTAGTATTCTCATTTTTCCCCCCTATTTCATCACCCTCAATCACATTGGCATCTGGATCAAAGAAATAATTTCACTTTCTCTAACCATTTTTGTAGGACAAGTGAAAATTTTGATAAAGGACTTTCAAACTCATCTTCAATGTGAATAATTCCAGTTGTCTGAATTCCAACATCTGCTTCTGGCCGAGAGGCTAGCTCATTGGGGGAGTGCATAACTAGCAATCACAATGCCCTACCTTTGTTTTTCAACACTGCAAAGCATGGAAGAGCAAAACAAAACAATTTCACTCCCTTTAAAACAATGAATATAAATACTTCTTATGTGCAAGTGTAGTGGCATTATGCTGGAAGTAACCTTGGCAGGATGAAGAATGAAGCACAGAAGCTTTGGGCCACTTCAAGAGACCTTTAGGAAGTCAGGGAGGGAACACACTATGAGCTAAAAAGTTTGGGAAAATTGAGTTCTTACATCTAGGAACAGTGAAATGCTTTATGCTTTTAGCCTGTGTCTGCTCTCACACTCCTCTTTTGCTACCTGGTCTTATGGTTCCTCAGTTAATCTTTCCTAGTTTCTTGTGATTTGCTGCTTTACATTTCAGAAGTCAGAATAGCTACCCAGAAGCTTAGAGCCCACTGTAAAACACAGAAACAACCAGCAAACTGACCACAGCAGACCCTGAGTATTACAACATAGCTGAAACACAAGAAAAAATCTTAAAATAGCCTTTATGAGTATGATAGCAGTCCTTACAGAGTAAATAAATAAATCCCTTAATGAAATATATGAAAACACAAATGGTAGAAGAAAATGAATTACACAGATCAAGACTGCAAGTAGAAATAGAATCAATAAAGACAAGAGAAACTGAGCGAAATCTAGACATGAAAGGTTTAGGAACTCAAACAGGAACCTTAGAGGCAAGACTCACCAACAGAATATAAGAAATGGAAGAGAATCTCAGGTATTAAAGACATGATAGAAGTAATGGCTACCTTGGACAAAGAAAATGTTAAATCTACAAAAATACTGGCACTAGACATCTAGAAAATCTGGGATACAATGAAAAGTTAAAATCTAAGAATAATAGATATACAGGAAAGAAGAAACACAGCTTAAAGGCACATAAAATATTTTCAACAGAATCTCCCTAACCTAAAGGAAGTCTATATCAAGGTACAAGAAGGATACAAAACCTCAAATAGACTAGACCAAAAAAGAAAGTCCCCTGGGCACATAATAAAACATAGGACAAAGGAAGAATATTATAAGGCACAAGGGGAAAAGACCAAGTAACACATAAAGACAGAGCTACTAGAGTAACACCTGACTTCTCAATGGAGACACTAAAGGCTAGAAAGGCCTGGACAGATGTTCTCCAGATTCTGAGAGACCACAGATGCCATCCCAGATCATTATATCCAGCAAAACTTTCAATAAGCAATGCAATATTTATCTACTAATCCATCCCTTCAGAAAGCACTAAAAAGAAAACTCCTATATAAAGAGGTTAACCACACCCAAGAAAACACTTGGAATAAATAACCTAGATCAACAAATCAAAAGAGGGGAAACCACCACCACCACCACCTTCACCACCACCAGAACAAAATAAGAATGAACAAACACTGCTCATTGATATTTCTCAACATCAATAATATCAATTCCCCAGTAAAAAGACACAGACTAATGGAATGGATGCAAAACCAAGATCTACTCTTCTGTTACTTCTAAAAAACATTCCTTAACATAAAGAATAGACATCACGGCAGGGTTAAAAGATAAAACCAAATGGGCATGAGAAGAAAGATGGTGTAGCTATTTTAATATCTAGCAAAATATACTTCAAATCAAAACTGATGAGAAGAAATTGGGAAGGATACTACATACTCATCAAAGGAAAAATCCAAGAGGACATTGCAATTCTTAACATCTATGCACCAAACATAAGGGCAAACAAGTTTGTAAAAAATACTACTACAGCTTAAATCACATGTTGACCCTCACACACTGATAGTGGAAAACTTTACTACCCTACCCTTACCAACAGACAGATATCCAGATAACAACTAAACAGAGAATGAGGGTGCTAACTGAAGTTATGGACCTAACGTTTTTACTGAACATGTCATCCAAATATAAAAGAATATACCTCTACTCTGCACTTCATGGAACTTTCTTCAAAATTGGCCACATACTTAGACACAAAGTCTCAACAGGTACAAGAAAATTGAAATAACACCCTGGATCCTATAAGTCTTTAGAGAAAAGACTTTATAGAGCTGAATGAGAAAACAAGTGCATGACATGCCCAAACTTATAGGACACAGTGAATGTAGTTCTAAGGGGCAAATTCATAACGTTTTTAAGTGCTTTCATTAAAAAAATTGAGAGCTCTCATACTAGACACTTATAAGAGCAAACCTGAAACTTTAGAAGAAATACAAATCACACCCAAAAGGAGTATACAGTATGAAATAATCAAACTCAGGACTGAAATCAGCAAAATAGAGGCAAACAAAAATACAAAGAATCAATGAAATAAGAGTTACTTCTTTGAGAAAAATCGACAAACTCTTTTCCAAATTAATTAAAAGGTGTAGAGAGAGGATCCAAATTAACAAAATTAGAAGTGAAAACAGACATTGAAGAATTCTAGAGAATCATCAGAACATACTTTATTAACTTGTACTCCACCAAATTGGAAAAAAAAATTGGAGAATTCTCTGGATGTATACTACTTAGCAAAGTTAAAGCAAGACCAAATAAGGAATTTCAATATGCCTACAACCCCTAGTAAAATAGGATCAGTCATTAAAAGTCTACCAACCAAAAGCCCAGGGCCAGAAGGTTTTAGCACAGAATTTTAACAAGATTTTCAAAGAAGAGTCAAAGCCAACATTCCTCAAGTTATTCCACAAAACAGAAATAGAGGGAACAGTGCCAATTCTTTTCATGAGGCCATATTTACCCTGGCACCCAAACCACATAAATAACCAACAATGAGAATTATAGACCAATTTCCCTTATGAACATAGATGTAAAAATATTCAATAAAATACTTCCAAATTGAATCCAAGAACACACTAGAAGGACACCAAACTATGATCAAATAGACTTCATCTCAGAGAGGCAGAGATGGTTTAACATACATAAATTAATAAATGTAATCCACCATAAACTGAAAGAAAAACCACACCATCGTCTCATTAGATGCAGAAAAGGCTTTTGACAAAATCCAACACCCCTTCATGATGAAAGTTCTTGAGAGATTAAGGATACAAGGGACATATCTAAATGTAATCAAAGCAGTTTACAACAAGTCCATAGTCAACATAAACTTAAATGGAAAGAATCCCAAATCAATTTCATTATATCAGAAACAAGGCAAGGTTGTCTACTCTCTCCAGACCTATTTAATACAGTACTTGAAATCTTAGCTAGAGCAATAAGACAACTGAAGGAGACATAGGGAACACAGATTGAAAATAAAGAAGTATAATTTACAGATGCAATAAAATACATAAGTGACCCCAAAAAATTCCACCAGGAAACTTGTACAGGTGATGAGGACTTTCAGCAAAGGATATACAATTAACTCACAAAAATCAGTAGCCCTCCTATATACAAATGACAAATGGACTGAGAAAGAGATCAGGGAAACAACAACTTTCACAACAGCCTCAAATAATATAAAATATCTTGGGTTAATTATAACTAGACACATGAAAGATAACAACTTTAAGACATAAGAAAGAAACTGAAGAAGATATCAGAAGGTGGAAAGATCCCCCATGCTCATGATCAGTAAGATTAACAGTGAAAATGGCTGTCCTGCCAAAAGCAATTTACAGACTCAATGCAATCCTCATCCAAATTCCATCACAGTTCTTCACATTTTTTTATTATTTAAAATTTTTGTTTTTCATTTTACGATTTTGAGATTTATATGGAACACACACATCATAGGAAAACAATCCTGAATAATAAAGACTGGGGGAAGTATCACCATCCCCAATTGGAAGTAGTGCTATAGAGCTATAGTAATAATAACATCATAGGATTGTCACAAAAATAGATCTGCTGATCAATGCAGCTAAGTTGAAAACTCAGACACAAATTCACACACCTATGGATACCAGTTTTTTTTTTTTTTAGAATTTAATGGTTTCTATTTTTTCTTTTTTTATTAGAAAGAAAATTATTTTACTTGTCAATCCCAAGTCCCTCTCTCTCCCCTCCTCCCCTGTCCCCCAACTAATGCCCTACTTATCCTATACCCTTTCTGATCCCCAGGGAAGGTGAAGCCTTCCATAGGGGGGTCTTAAAAATCTGTCATAGTCTTTGGGATAGGGCCTAGGCCAACCCCCTTGTGTCTAGGCTCAGGGAGTATCCCTCCATGTGGGATGGGCTCCTAAAGTCCATTCCTATGGTATCAGTAAGTACTGATCCACTACAAGAGGCCCCATAGATTTCCAAGGTTTCCTCACTGTCACCCACATTCATGGGGTCTGGATCAGTCCCTTGCTGGTTTCCTAGCTATCAGTCTGGGGACCAAGAGTTCTCCCTTGTTCAGTTCAGCTGTTTCTGTAGGTGTCACCAGTCTGGTATGGACCCCTTTGCTCATCAGTCCTCCTCCTCTGCATCTGGATTTCAGTTCAGTTCAAGGTTTAGCTGTAGGTGTCTGCTTCTACTTCCACCAGCTGCTGGATGAAGGCTATATTATGGCATATGATTTAGTCATCAATCTCATTATCAGGAGAGGTCATTTAAGGTAGCCTCCCCTCTATTGTTTAGATTGTTAGTTGGTGTCATCTTTGTAGCTCTCCAGACATTTCCCTAGTGCCTGATTTCTCTTTGAACTTATAATGTCTCCCTCTATTATCTCTTATCTTGCTCTCTTCTGTTCTTCCCCCAACTTAACCTCCCTGTCCCATCATGTCTTCCTCACCCCTCCTCTTCTCCCCTTCTCATTCACTTGTTCCCTCTCCCCTCCTCCCATGCTCCCAATTTGCTCAGGAGATCTTGTCTCTTTTCCTTTCTCCAGGGGACCATGCATGTCTCTCTCAGGGTCCTCCTTGTTTACCAGCCTCTCTGGCAGCCTGGGTTGCAGGCTGACAATCCTTTACTCTGTCTAAAATCCACATATGAGTGAGTACATACAATACCTGTCTTTTTGTGACTGGGTTACCTCGCTCATAATGGTTTCCTCTAGTCCATCCATTTGCCTGAAAATTTCAAGATTCCATTGCAAATGAAATGCAAATGGAACTACTTTGAGATTTCATCTTATTTCTATCATGATGGCTAAGATCAATAAAACAGTGACAGCTCAAGCTGGTGAGGATGTGGAGCAAAGGGAACACTAACTTGTTCATTGCTGGTGGAACTGCAATATGTGCAGCTACTGTGGAAATCAGTGTGGCAGTTCCTCAGGAAGATGGGAATCTATTTACCTCAAGGTCCAGCTATAGTACTCTTGGGCATATATCCAAAGGGTGATTCATCCTGCACAGAGAAGAGACATTTGTTCAACCATGTTCATTGCTGTTCTATTCATGATAGCCAGAAATTGGAAACAGCCTAGGTGTCTCTCAGCAAAAGAATGGATAAAAAATGTACTTTTACACAGTAGAGTATTACTCAGGCATTAAAAAATGAAATGGTGAAATTTGCAGGTAAATGGATGGAACTAAAAAAAAGTCATCCCAAGTGAGGTATTTCTAACCCAGAAAGACAAATACAATATGTATCCACCTATATATGGATATTAGCTGTTAAGTCAATGATAGCACAGCTAAAAACCCATAGAACCAAGACATTGGATGGGGGAAGAGAACTGGAATACATAGACAGCTAAAATTAGCCATTTGAGGGGTAGTATGGAATGCTAACACAGTAGGAGCTTCCTAAAATGCATACATATAGAAAAGTTATTTAAAGGAAATCAAATAATTGGGGCAACAGAGTCCCAACTGGACATCTCTTGTCACCAAATAGAGCTTCCAGTACTGGGGTTAGGTTACATCTATTTGAGTTGTTGGCCAAGGGGTCTGTCTCATGGGAACTGCCAAACAACCTAGGCTGTTGCCAAGACTATAGGTTGCTCTCTTACTGATAGCAAGATTCTATTGCTGAAGACAACACCCACAACACTCATTGAACATAGAGAAGTCAAGTTGGTGCCTTCATAGAACCTTCATCCCTATGTGTTAGGGTCTTTGGTATAGGAAGGTACTCTGCATGATACCAAAAAAAATGTAAACATCAAATTCTTTGATCTACAATGGTATATAGTGCATGCAAGATTTGCTAGGGCAACAGTGGCACAAAATTTGTGGGAGTAACCAACCAATATTTAATTTGACTTAAGTTCCACCACACAAGATGTAACCTGTATCTGACACTACTTGGATAACCAAGAAGCTGAGACAGATCAGGGCCCTAGTGTAAGGCCAAATGCTACTGCTCAAAAGGAAAAAAAATAGTAATAAAATGACTCCTAATGACATTCTGTAGTACTCATAAATCAGTGCCTTGCTCAAACATCATCAGAGAAGCTTGCACCTGCAGCCAATGAGAACACATTCAGAGACCCACAGCCAGATATTGTGCAGAGAGTGGGAGACCTTGAAATGCTCGGTCCTAAAAGGGATGCTTTGATTAAATCCCTTCCCTCAGGTCTTGTGGAACCTTGCAGAAGAAGAGTGTAGGAGCCAGAGGGGATGGAGGACACAAAGAAAACAACATGATAGCATATGATCAAAGCTCATATGATTTTACAGAGACTGAGGGAGCATGAACAGGGCCTGCACAGGTCTGCACCAGGTCCGTTTTGTATTGTATATATTGTCTTCCAGTTTAGTGTTTTGATGGAATTCCTGAATGTTTGAACAAATAGGTCTCTGATTCTTGTGCCTTCTCTTGGACAATCATCCTTATATTTGTTTGTTTGGGTTCTTTTTTTCCAAATTCCAATGTGCTAGTTTTCAATTTATCTTTGTTTTATTATTATCCCTCAGAAGCCTGTTTCTCTCTCTCTCTCTCTCTCTCTCTCTCTCTCTCTCTCTCTCTCTCTCTCCTCTCCTCCTCCTCCTCCTCCTCCTCCTCCTCTCTCTCCCCTCTCTCTCTCTTCTAGCAGGGTTTCTTTTTATGTAGCCCTGGTTGTCTTGGAACCTGGAACTCTCTCTGTAGACCCATAAATGAGCTTACCTGCAGGTAAACAGGCAGTGAGAACATCCAATCAATTGAGTACACTCTATAGACTAGTCTAACCTCTAACTCACAGAGATCTGCCTGCCTATGCTTTCCAAGTGCTGCTTTTTTTGTTTTTTTTCAAGATAGGGTTTCTCTATGTAACAGCCTTGACTGGCCAAGAACTCAGTTTGTAGACAAAGCTGGCTTTGAACTTCCAGAGATCTACTTGCCTCAGCCTCCTGAGTGCTGGGATTAAAAGTATGGGCCACCATGCAAGAATGCCTATTTGTTTTCTAATGAGAGACAAAATGGGAGGAGAGATGGGGAGGAACTGGGAGGAATAGAGGGAGGAGATACTGTAATTTTAATGTGAATATATTATGTGGGCAAATAAATGTTTTCAATAAAAGGAAAACACAAAGATAAAAGTATACACACAACCAGAGTTGAGGGCCACTCTATGAAATCATCACATCTTGAGAGGGACTGATACATTTGTAAAATCTAGAAATTTCCACTTTTTAGTTATATATACATGGGTAGGTCACTTAGTTTCCTGAAGCCTCTATTTTCGTATCTGTTAAATGGGGATATATGTATACCTCCCTCAAGGTAGTTGTATAGCAGTATCAGGGCTCCCCAGTGAAGAGGAATTAAAATGGGTCTACAGCTGTTCTAATACTGTAGCCACTTATCACATGTAAATGTTTAAATTATACACTCAAAAATTGTTTCTCAAGTTTCAGTTTACATATTTCAAGTGTTTTATCAGTCAAAGGTGGCTAATGACTACCACAGAGTGCAGTAGTGATGTCCAACAATGTTTTTTAATTATAGACTGCTACATTCACTGAAAACTACTCTCTTAGGGCTGCTTCAGTAAGATCCAAGTACCCTCAGAGACAACTCATTTCTAACTGAGATTGGGAAAATCCAGCATTTCAGCTTCTGCAAGTAATCAGTAGACCTTCTGGGTTGGGCAGATATGTGAAGGAAATCCAGGAACAAAGGTTTGTGCAAACACTTTTGTCTCTTGTTCTTTTAGACCCATAAATGAGCTTACCTGCAGGTAAACAGGCAGTGAGAACATCCAATCAATTGAGTACACTCTGATCTGGCTCCCCTTCCCAGCCTGTTTCTGAGGCCACACTCACCTCACTTAACACACTTACTTTTGCTGTTTAGTAAGTTAAGGTGGAACATTAACTTTTCTGCCATTTGTTTCTACCATTGGCACTCTACTGTGAAACTCTTGCTGCCGTGTTTGTGTGTGTGTGTGTGTGTGTGTGTGTTTGTGTGTGTGTGTGTTGGAAAGTGCAAGAGGAAGATATTAGAACAGCCTGGCACTGATAGGAAATAGCATTATCAATTGAAGGGAAAGGCCACAAATATGCATACTTTAAGATCTTATCTGTAACATTTATTCCAGGCATTTGGTAGATCTTCTATTCTAAAATGCCTTTACTATCATTTTGGTTTGCCTGGTTTTAGTATATAAGAGCACAAGGCTCTGAAATTCAAACTATGTACTAATATTGGTTTGATAAGGGACCTGGGGACCTGGGATGGATATCTCAACCTTTCTAAGCCTTTGTTTCACCATTTGAAACATGGGATTAGTACTGTTTTCTACATGTCAGGGGATTAATTGAAAAGTGTATGTGCACATATATATGTATATGTATCCTTATAATAGTACTAGGGAAGTTACCTATGAATTAAAAAATTACTTTAAGATTAAGTTTGGGGAGTGTATACCTGTAATTCTGGCACTTGGGAGGGGGAGATAGAAGAATTAGGAGTTCAAGTTTAGCTGAGGCTTCATAGCAAACTGGAGCCCAGTTTGACCCACAACTGTCTCAACAAACAACAAGCAAACACCAGATAAAAAGTCAGTTGACAAACGATATAACACTTTCACCAAATATTATACATAATATATTACATATTCTTAACAGGAATTTAAAGTATATTTTAAGATCCAATGCTCCTATCCTTTTGCCTATCTTTTAGAACAACGAGGCCTGTTTCTCCAAGCACATTTGTAGCTTCTGTGTTGTATAAACCTTCCACTGCACTGCTACTGTACTTGTTTAGTTAAGTACAGGCCTAGCAGCTGGGGAAGTGTCAAAGTCTGAAGAGCAAGCAGAGGCTGATTAGAGTCACTCTGTGTTAAAAATTGCTAATACGATTAGCAGGCAGTCTCAAAAAAGTAAGGCTGGTAGAGGTTCCTGATGGAAGGAGACTGTAACTGCTTCTCGAACTTGTTTTGTCTCCCAGAAAGGATGTTTTTGTTGGCAAAGCTACTTTATTATTTTTTAATACTGGCATAGCTTTGGGATTTTAAATTATTTAAATTTCACACGATTTCATACCACGTGAGACTGTGTGCAGTACCTTAAAGGACGGGGAATCAGCCACCAGTGGGGTGTTATCATTTATTTTTGGTTGGGAAGCTGTTCTGGTTCATATAGTTGTTTTCCCAGCTGAAATAACACAGCAGATTGGTGATATTTGAACACTGTTAATTGCTGAATGTTCTTAACTAGTAAATAGGTCTGATTAACTGGAAGCCAAACAGTAACCCAAACAGACCAGAGCCCACAAGATAAGATAAACACTCTACTAACTTTAAACCTCCCCTTTGGGTCATTTTCCAGTGGTAGGAAATGTTAACCTAAAATGTTTTATTTTCCATTTAGAAAAATGTTTGGCATATGAAAAACTAAAGTTCCGATGTATGATTAGTAGTTGGTTGTTAGCAATGCTAACACAATACCATTAAATTATGAGCGTTAACAACAAAGATCAATTCATCTCAGAAACCACTGGTTTACAGTTCATCTTGTACCCTAACAGTTCTCTTTGGAAAATTGAGAACAATAACAATTTAACCAAAGAACAAAGAGTTTTTCATAAATAAAATGTAATTTGGGTATCTCAAGGCTAGAAAGTGTTCTAGAATAAAACTACAGCAGGGAGTGGTGGCACCCTCCTTTACTTGGAAGCACTTGGAAGGCAGAAGCAGGTGGATCTCTGAGTTCAAGGTCATCCTGATCTTCAGAGAAAGAGTTCCAGGACAGCCAGAACTACACAGAGACACCCTATCTCAAAAACAAAACAAAAGACAAGAACAACAACAACAGCAAAAAAACAAATAACAACAAAAAACCCCCAAACCCAAAACAAATAAAACTCTACTTCTACTCATACTTTCCATTATCTAGGTTCCAGAACATTCATGTTAAAATTAGGTTTGAGATTATATTTTAAATTAAGCATTGATGATGTGAACCATGCTTATTCTTTTAAACTTAAAACAGAGCTGGACAACAAGAGTGTCCAGAATATAGTGTAATGTCCAATCAGAAAATGTCAAGCTTAGAGTACTGCCAGCTTGCCTTTTTGGCTTAAACAAATGTTTTAAACTGTTTGCTTGTGTCTCATATTGATAAGGAAACTTCCTTTTGACTAATATACAGAGACAAACTAGTTTTCTAAAATACTTTCTGGCCAGGAATTCAATATACTAATTCTTATATTTTTGGTTGTGAGCCTAGCCTTTAACGGTTGAGCCATCTCTCCAGTCCAAGATACTTAATTCTTAAAAATTTGACAAAAGTTACTTCCTTGACCACTATTGGAAAAAAGCAAGTGGAAAAAACAAAACTACAAGTACCACAAGCTACAAGTAGGGATTCAGATACATTATCTTCCAGGCTTTTAGTAAAAGTTCAAGTTGAAGGATGGCAGGATGGCTCTTGCCTAATGATCTGCCTTCTAAGAGACCCACATGGTGTGGAGGAGAGAACTGACTTCAAAAAATGTTGTCTTCTGACTTCAACACAAATGTGCACCCGCACACATGTACACACAAATACACACACACACACACACACACACACACACACACACACACACACACATACACACACACAAACACAAACATCTACACACAAATACACACATGCACACATATAAGTAGATGTAATTTAAAGAGTTGAGCTTAAATAGCATATACATATACATACTCTTAGTATATTGTTTAGAAACTATTTATGAGCATTTAAAAATGATTGTGAATATCAGTGTGTATTTTCCCATTTGACATTTTCATGGTATTCTTTAAAAATATCACAAGAATGAGATAGTATAGCTCATTGTTAGAATATATGCACACACACACACATACACACACACATTTATAAATTTTAGTGGATATATCTGTGTAAGGGTCACTCCTTTCTTTATAAGCATTATTTTCATAAACTAGAATCCCATAAGTAGAAGTGCTGGTCAAAAGGTTGACAAATGTTAAGGCCCTCCTATATATACTTCCCCAAGGAACTATCTAAATTGTATCATAAAATTACACTATTGGTAAAATACCAATTTTACCACAATCTGTACAACAATGAATGATTTTACCATGAATTCAATGTATAGTTGCCTTGTGTTTGGTATTTTAGGATTTGAAATTTTAACTAAGCAGGAAACCATTTATTCCAGATGGCCAATTTGCTCACACTGAAAAGAGCTGCATTGAGGTCACACAATCTGTGAGCTTTAAGATTACAGCTTGGCTTGGCACAGACTGTGATCATGATCTGGGAGTACCTAAGTATAACAACATCATCTTTTCATTTATTTTATGCTGGCCACTTTTAGAAGGTATGGGAGGCAATGTTGTGTTCCACTTTCAGAAATGGCTAAGACAGAGAAGCTGTAAGCAGATCGTTATGGCACAGGGGAACAAACAGAAGCTTAGATGGGGCTGGTCAGGCTGGTCTTGAGTTTGTTGTTCTCCTACCTCAGCTTTCTGAACACTGATATTTCAGGCCCATGCCACCAACTGTCTAAAGAGGACACCTTTAAGGATGGTGGAAATACACTATATTTATTGGGGTGATGGTTATGTGACTGTGCACAACTGTGTGCAACTAGTTCCTGAAATTATTTCTCTAAAATGAGGGATTTTGGCCAGGCCTAGTGGCTCATGTCTGCAGCCCCAGCTCTTAGGAGGACCTTAAGATTGAGGTAGCAATGAGACTCTAGCTCAAAAGAAAGAAAAATGTAGATTTTATGTTTCAAAAATCCAAACTGAAAAATAATTTGAGTGTTGAGTATAAAATTAATATCAGGTTATTAAAAGAATATGAACCAAATAATAAAGGGTAAACTCAAATATACCTACAAAACAACTAAGAATAGTTTTACAATTGTGTACAATATTTAGCTGCAAGGCTCAGTAGCTAATAAAAATGATATGTACTTATGAGCATTTTGGTTATTTTTAGAAAGCTATGGCAAAAATACCCAGGAGCACAACTTCAAGAAGGAAATCCATAGTTTGCTCACTCTGTCAGAGGCTTTGGTCCCTGGCTGCTGGGCAGAGAGAGCATCATGGTAATGGAAGCATGTGGTAGAGGTTTTTCACTGTATGTCAGACAGGAAGCAGAGACCAGGAAGGCAGGGACCAAGGCCAGATACAATATTCAAAGATAGGTCTGGAGTGACTTCCAATTAGGAGCTACCAGCTGGGACTAACAGTTCATTATGTGAGTCTGCATATTCAAAGCATAACAATGTGCCATAGACTTCCCTCCCTCCCCCTCCCTCCCCCTCCCTCTCTTCCTTCCCTCCCTCTCTCCCTCTCTCCAGCCCAGCCCTCCCTTCTTCCTACCCTCCTCCTCCTTTTTCAAAAAGGGTTTGTTATATGTATTCCAGGCTAACCTGGAATTCTCCAAAGTCTTGCGTCGCATTCCCTCCTGAGTTCTGAATTCATAGGCATATGTCATGTCCCGCTGCTTTTCATAAACACAAAAGTGTTAGTCTGTCTCAACATTAAGATGTGGGAGGGAAGAAGCTAGCCCCAAGGCATTGCTTTGCTGCTTTCAGATGCACAGCAGAGACAATGATCCTTCATTCAACTAGTTCTTGAGTATGTACTAAGATAATACTAAACAGTGCCTCAGAATTGGCTGAGCAATCCTAAACTTCTAGTGGTAAGACCCAATATTTGCTCTATGATAATTTTCCTCTCCCCGATGAGTCCATCTCATCTTCTTTCATGCCCTCTTTCACAGCGATACTTATTTTCATGATTTGAATAATGTTATAGTAGTTTGTCTAGAGACCTACTTATTCTAAAATTTACTTATAAAAATATCAACACTGAGAAGTTTATAGAAGAGCACCCTGGCATGTAATTACACTGAACCAAATGAAGACAAATATTATCAGACTGTCACACTTGTTTGTGATATGAATCTGAGTCTCTCATGCAATAGCAGCTATCTTAGGGCTTCTATTGCTGTGAAGTGACACCATGACCATGTTAACTCTTATAAAGGAAAACATTTAATTGGGAGTGGCGTACAGTTCAGAGGTTTAGTCCATTATCATCATGGCAGGAAACAATGTGGCATGCAGACAGACAAGTTGCTGGAGAAGGAGCTGTGAGTGCCACATCTTGATCTGCAGGCATTTGAGTCCTCACAGCCTTCCCAGTGACATACTTCCTCCAGCAAATCCACACCTCTTAATAGTGCCACTCCCTATGAGCCTATGGGGCCATTGTCATTCAAACCACCACAGCAGTGATTAGCAAGTTTGGTGTACACAGGAACCAACTCTAGCATTTATTAAGATATATATGTACATATCACTGTGCTTCCCAGACAGATATTCTGATTCATTTTGACTGGACTAGGACTCAGGATTATTCATTCTAGTAACTTAATTAGAATTCATATGCAAGCAATTTAGAATACAGCTGCTCTACAAACAACACTTTTAAAACATTGGCCTGTACTTGAACTTCTTACTTGTCTCCATTCCTTATTTATTCACACTCATCAGTAATAATCTAGTGGTACCTAGTAGTATTTGCTTAATGGCTCAATGTATTGATAATAAGTGGCAAACTGTATTCAACATGGTAATTTACACATAGGTGCTGCTCAAAAATTTCTAAATGCTTTGGAACCAAAGAAACAAAATTATTATAGTGCTTTAATATATAGTGAGTTAATAGATTATCTAAGGGTTGGCTATTGGTACAGGGAGCTCCTAGAAAAGACTGACTTCATTTCTTGCAAACTGCATAATGATGTTTGATTTACATATTTACCAGGGGAATATTACAGCCATCTGTCAGGCATATTTATCACTAAAGAGAGTGTCTTTTTTCCAGAGCTTCTGCTTAGATTTCAATAGGACTTGCCCTCCTCCTGCTCATCCCGCCTTCTTTTCTCTGACACTATCTCTGTGTGTCTGTGTATTAGGAACTTACATTTGAGAGAAACAGCATTTATGAAATAAAGCCTTCTTGCACAATTATGTCTTGATGGTGTAGAGATAACTTAATTACAGGGTGCCAGATGAAAGCCTAGTTATTTCTCTTAGCTTCTCTTCATTGTCTGCCCAAGTAGATTTGAATAGTCAGTATGATAACAGAACTAACAGAAGGTAGACATGGCTTGGCATGAACAGAAACCTTAGGTATGAAGACCCTTAGTACAAAGCACTCAGAGAGGCTATATCTACTCACTGGCTCTGTGGATGGGAGTCTCTTGCTGCCCATTTCTACCAAGGGAGTTTTGACTGCTATGCACTGTCTTTTTCAGTCTTCTTTGGACTTTCTTGGTCTTCCACTACCTATATTCAGGAGGATCTTGCCATATGTGGAAACTTCATTTTATAGTTATTTCACCAAAAATTCTTTTCAGACAAAATGTCAGCATTCTGAAGACAAGAGTACTGAGACTGATTAAGAGTTCTGTAAAAAGATGAGTCATCTGCTGTCAGATTGTTCATGTGTCTTTTCTCTGAATTGGAGGACTGAAAAAATATAACATGTTCTAAGGACTTCTGAGAGATGAGTTGGAATGGGTAGGGAGAGTAAGAGTCATAAGGGCGAGGAGAATAGAGAGATTTTGGAAGTTGGTACCCTGTCTATATAATAGAGTGCTAAATGATAATAGAAGGGCCTCAAAGGGTTTAGGAAGGTCAATGATCCATTTACTTGACTTTGTAAAACAACAACTCTAGTGAAGTGTCTTCTACATATCATAAAATACCCATTTAACATGTAAATTCTATAATTTTAGTAACTTGACCAAGTGGCACAACCATACCCATGATTAGTTTTAGAACATTTTCATCCTCCCAAGAAGACACCCTTATTATAGTTCTTCTTGTTTCAATATATAAGTCCAGAACACTACTGATCACCTTTCTATCTACAAAGCTGGCTTTGTTAGCATTTACTGTAAGTAGAATCACAGTAATTGTTGTTTATGGTTTTCTCCTTGCATAGTGGTTCTGAAGTTCATCTGTAACAGAGTTTATTGCTGAACAGTATCATATTCCATAGGTATACACCTCTAGCCTATCTGATCTCTGCTTTTAGTATATGGTTGTTTCCAAATTGGAAATATTATGAATAATTCTGTTGTAAATATTCTTGTATAAATATTGGTGTATATGTACATGTTTTAAAAATCTTTGTAAATACCTAGAAGTGGAATTACTAGGTCATTTGGTAGTTTACAATTAATTTGTTTGAAAAACTGTCAAACTGTTTTCAAAGCTGTAGTATTTTGTTTTCACTAACAATACTTGAGCATTCTTCACATTCCCATCAACATTTTTTACTCTCTGGCTTATTCACTGTAACCATTCTAGTGTGTGTGTGTGTGTGTGTGTGTGTGTGTGTGTGTGTGTGTGTGTGTTTGTGTGTGTGTGTATGTGTACAGCCTCATTCTTGTTTTTATCTTCATTTCCTAAGCTAAATGGCATTGAACATCCTTTCATATCCTTATTAGCCATTATTCACTTGTATATCTTCTCCAGTGAAACACCTGTTTGTATTGTTTGTTCACTTTTGGTAAGGCCCCTTGTTCTTCTCTTTAAAAAAAAATCATGCTATAAAATATAATGCTTTCCCAGTGCCAGGCTCAATTTGTTGGTCATGGGCTTACAAGAGATTACCCAAACAATATGGGCTATTGCCATTGGTTGCCACCCAAGAGCTGGAAGGTAGAAGGTAAGACACTACTGTTGACTGGAGGAATTGAGCTGGAACTGACCTATAAGCTTCCTCCATGATGACTAGCTCTCATAGTAACTGAAGGTTCTATGAAAACTGCCAATCAATGGTCCTATCCAAGTATAAAGACTGAACCACAACAATGACCAGCTTAGCAAGATATGCCCAATGATGCAAGAGTGGCACTTAATATCTTGGGGGCAACCAACAGCCAAATAATTGGACTTAAAGTCTACAAATAGAATAGATTTCATGCCTAGTGCTAGCTATAAACCTAGCTAATTACCCGTGGCTGGTGAGGTCTTAGATCCTAGAGAAGAGCCTATAACTGCTGCTTTTCCAAACCAGTATAATTTCTAACTGCATTCTAATACCCATTATTATACACCCAGATAATGGTATCTCTCACTCCTCATCAAAGAAATTTCTTTTTTAATTAGACAGAAACCATTACAGAATTCCATAAATGGTCAATATGCAGAGAATGTCCAACTGACCATGGGGTGCTCAAAATCACTGACACATCTATAATAACAATTACTAAACCTAAGGCTCAGGGAATATCACAGAAGGTGTAGAAAGCCGTAGGAGCCAGATGACCCGACATCTGCTGTGAAACAGTATCTTCTATACATGATAATGAGCTGTACCCATGAAATATTAACAAAATGATCACCTAAACAAGACCAGCACAGTAAAAACAGCAGTTGACATGCCAACATGGGTGGGGAAAAATCTCACAAGTCCCCACTCCTAGATGGAGAGTCACAGGCAACTAATTGCTGCTGAGAGAGGTAGATTATGTCTTCCCCAGGTAAAGGCACCCTTATAGGTTATCCAATCCCAAATGTCTAGCCTTATTAAACACATGTATGTATGCGCAGCACTAAAATGGACTGGAAAGGATGCATCTATAAATTCTCTCTCTCTCTCTCTCTCTCTCTCTCTCTCTCTCTCTCTCTCTCTCTCTCTCTCTCTCTCTCTCTCTCTCTCCCCCAACTTTAAAAGGAGTCATGGATTTGAGAGTGAGAGGTACATAGAAAGAGCTGAGGGGGATGAAAGGAAGAAAGAAAATGTAAATATAAAACAAATGTAGGAAATTCTCAAAAAACTTTTAAAAACTAAAAATCATGTAAAATTCTTCATATGCTTATTATTTTAAAAAGAGAGGATACTGTTACATAGTTCAGGTTAGCCTGGACTATTCTTGCCTCACCTCTTGAATGCTGAGAACACAGGTATGTGATATGTGATACATACCACCATGTATGTATTTGCAAATATTTTCCTGCAGTCTATTAATTCTCTTTCTTATTTTATTAATTGGTATCTTTTGTAGTGGAAACATTTTAAATTTTTATGGGGTCTAATTTATCTAGATTGTTATAGAATATATTTTTGATGTATCTAAAATACCTTTATCTAATTTAAGGTCACAAAGATTTTCTCCTTGCTTGATTTTCTTTCTTTTTTCTGTTCAACTCTTATATTTAAATATAAGATATGATCTAAGTTTTAGTTAATTTTTATGTGTGGTGTAAAGAAAGGCTCTAAGTTCTGTTTTTTTTTTTTTTTTTTTTTTTTAATCTAGATATCCAGTTGTTCTCCCTTGTCTCAGATTTCAGAACTGAGTGCTTGGCTTTGTGGTAGGTACCACCAACTTAACGGTGAATGACACAATATTCAGCTCCACACACTTTATACACAGCAAAGAACATGTCCACAACCCAGGATATTAGAGCACAACTTAAGACTGGTGCTTTCAAGACAGATGAGTCTGAGTTTAGAAAAAAAAATCAAGGGATTGGCTTTGACATCTTCATGGAAAGACACATATATGTGAGCTTCATACAGCACAGTGGCTTCAACTTCTTTGGCTTGTTTATTTTCTTAACATAGTAGCTGGCCTGTAACACTAATAAACCCAGAGACAGATATTGGGGTTCAAGCAGAAGATCAGAGAAGCAAATCAACCAGCCATTAAGTTCTTCATTCTACCTCAAACTAAAAAGGTGATCCAGGCTCCACGAATCCTCAGAGTGCAATCCTTTCCCTGTCTGGAAACTAAATCTCACATCAGACCCTTTGCTTCTTCCTTTTAGGCCTCTCTAGTGCTTGGATTAAAGGTATGAGCTCTGTTATTCTTTTTGGCTGATTCACTCTTGTTTAGCCCTGGGTGACCTTGAACTCACAGAGATCCACCGGCCTGTGTGCTAAGTCCTGGGATTAAAGGTGTAGGCCTCCAAAAAAAAAAAAAAAAAAAAAAGGAGGGGGGTTGGTGGTGCATGCCTTTAATCCCAGCACTCAGGAGGCAGAGGCAGAAGGATCTCTGTGAGTTTGAGACCAGCCTGGTCTACAGAGTGAGTGCCAGGATAGGCTCCAAAGCTACACAGAGAAACCCTGTCTCAAAAAACCAAAAAAAAAAAAAAAAAAAAAAAAAAAAAAAAGTGTAGGCAAGACAAGGACTAGCTAGTAGCCTGGCTGCTAGGATTAAAGGTGTATATCACCACTGCCTGGCCCTATGGCTGTGATTAGCTTTACATTTTGATCCCTAGGGCTTTATTAGATCATAAACAATAAATCACCACATTGGCCACTATTTACTTTGATGTATACCTAAAACTTTGAGATTAATAAAAATTCAAATATTGATGTCTGCTAATTTGTTCACACTGAGTGTGCTTAAAACTGTGAATATAATGGTGTCTTAGAATTAATAATCCCTCATGTTGTGCATAAGAACATTCTTTCTATGTGGACATTACAAAAAGTGCCCCCAAATTGGCTTAATAGATGAACACTGGATTAGGAATCAAGAGACTTAATCTTTGTGTTCTTGACCCATCATCTCATATACACCAACCCTAACATCTCAGACCTTAATTTGCTTTCAGTATAAGATGAGAGTTAGTTTTCAAGATCATTTGTAGACCAAAGTTATCTTTGTTCAGCCATCACTTATTGAGTACTCACTATTTGCCAGACAGTGTGAGCTGTGGTTAAACAGAAGTAACACATGGTACTATAATAGAGAGGAAATAGAATGGCAGTATCTCATTTTGTGCTTGTTCTGCAATTTTCCAGATCTAGAAATGCACATTTCTTCTAAGAGAGTAGTGAATTGGGGAGGAAGAAGGAAAATGTCCCAAGATGAGCTTATGGTATATATCTGCTGGAGAGAATTTCATTTGAAGATGTGTAAACTAAGAATCTTCATGACTGTTAGCAACCTTTGGAAAACAGTTCCTCATATTGTGAAAGGAGGTGTATTCATTTCCCTGAGAAGTGAAAGTGGAAATTATGAAGATTTGGAAGTTTGTAACAAACCATCTTGAATACAGTTTTTAAAATGCTGCAGCACTTTCAAACTTGAGCCTAAATGCCCCCATGAAGTGTTGTGTGGTACATAGACAGTGACTCTATGGCTTTTGAAAACTTTTGATGCTTTGGGTAGAATTCTCTCTATAATTTTGCCTGGTTTACCTCTGTATACACCCACATACCCATACCTACCACACCCATGGTACTTTTTCTTAGTAGTAGAGAAGTTAGGATAGTAGTTAATCTCTAAAGACATAAGTAAACTAAGCTTACATTACTTTCATACAACTATATAATCTTGGTTTGGCAAATGTAAAATTTAGGATCAAAAATTGTTTAAGTGTTCTATATATGTCTTAATTATGCATTGCATATTGAAATGCTTTACCCTAATCTCTTAGTCTGGATGCTTAGTTGCAAATGATGTGTAGGAATCTCATTCAGATTAGCTGGAGCAAAAGTCATATTTATTGTTGCCTCTTTTAATCACAAAGTCTAGGTGTGGACTTGGTTTTAAAATGGCTAAATCCAGGTTACCTATAAGAGTTCTGTTTACTATATAATTCAATTCAGCATTCCCCTAGGTATCAGCCTCATTCTTGGGCAGTTACTCTGCAGGTAGTGATGACACAGCAGCTCCAGACTTACTCAGTGTTTGGAAGTGAAAATCAGAAGAGGACTCTGGAGTTTATACAGAAGATGTCACCAAGAAATTCTGGTCACCTTGAGTCGTATGCTTAACTCTTTCACCAGTCCTCATGAAGAGCAGAAGACTGGCTTTTGTAGGAACCATACTGGCTCCTGAATCTAGAAAAAGAAAACTTTGTCAAAGTCTTCAGACATACAGTGGGGAGAGAGAATGAAGTCTCTTGTGTATGTTAGACACAACACAGGGTGTTCTAACATGTGAGAGGGTGCTATTAAAGAGCTCTGCATGTAAGCATCACTGGTGTTCACTGGCCACAAAGATACAAATCTGCTAGTAAAATACTGCATTGTTTATTATTTCAAATATAATCTATTTAACACATTCCTTGTTTAATATTTTTTGTGATAATGTGAAAGCTTTCATGTATTTGACATACATTTTATTGATATTAATTTTCAATGATAATTTTATGAATATTCTCATTGAACTTTCTTATATAAACAATGACATTTTCATAATAAAACTACAAATCCTAGTGAGGGACATTATTAAAACATAGTCCTGCCGGGTGTTAGTGGCGCACGCCTTTAATCTCAGCACTCGGGAGGCAGAGGCAGGCGGATCTCTGTGAGTTCGAGGCCAGACTGATCTCCAGAGAGAGTGCCAGGATAGGCTCCAAAGCTACACAGAGAAACCCTGTCTCAAAAATAAAAAAAAAAAAAACCAAAAAACAAAAACAGTCCTCTCTGATAACTTAGATCTGCTGATGGTAGTTACTTATTGGAAATTAAAAATAGAATTTTATTGGAATTTATTTTAATGCCTTGTTGAAGACTAAAGGAGTTTTTAAGTAACCACAGTTATAGCCTCCAATAAACCAAAAATTCGATGCTTAGAATATTTTAATTCTCAGATTGTGATTCTGATCAACTTTTAGAAACTGCCGAACACATATAAAGGAATTATACTTGCGCATTTAAAATAGCAAGTCTATATGTTTTCATCCTTATCAAGTAGGATAATAGCTATTTTTAGTACCAAAAGCATGTCATATGTACAGATCAAATGAATATTTAAGTATAGAAATATTTGCCTATCAAAAACAAATAATAAAATGTAAGTTGACTTGGGGTTTAGAAAGCATGGAGAATAGAGGGAGAAATACATTCATTGTTACAACATGCCCTGTTCTATTAGAATTAGATCTTCTTGAACCATGTCCAGAGCTGTGCATGTGTATGCATTTGTGTGTATATATATGCATGTTTGTGTATAACCAGAATTCCTATGCCATGGTTAATTTTAGCAAACCACAATCTTGTTGTTTTATTCTTTGCCATAGAGTCAGGAGCATTATGTTTGAGGAAGAATTGTTCCTAGGAAATACACTGGCATATTTAGTGGAAGAGGTCAACGTACTCTCTGATGGCTTAGAACAACAATGATCATAACATGATATTCTAGCTAATGAATGTCCCATGATTTAACCAGCCCTATGCAATAATTATATGTGAATGCAGATGAGAAAGCTGGATAACAAGCTCAGGTGATTAGGCTTTCCTCATGTGGCTTTATTATTTGGCTGGAAATGCTATGCCTTCTAAAATTTTATTCCACAGTCATACATAGTAGTGAGGATGGATAGAATAGCAATGCAGTTGGAAGTGGTCCACTGGGTCCTCTTGGCAGTGACTGAACAGACTAGTGCAGGACAAGGCTTCACAGCATCTCAGCTCTATAGGAGTAGAGAGAAGTGCAACAAGCTTTCAGATAGACCAGGTTAGTGTGAATTAAAACATTGAAAATATAAGACAGAATAGAACAGTGGCATCAGATAGGAAAATGCTTTCCAACAAGAATTCAATGACCAATAAGTCAGTTGCAAGGGTAGAATTTCACATGGGGAAGATTGATAAACACCATCTCCCTTGAAGCTTTTCTTAGAAATCCACAGAAACAGACAATTCAAGAAAGACCAAGTCCTCTGCCCAAGACACAGGTATTCAACACAGAGATCATCAATAAAATGTCATAAGGCATCAAGTCTAGGGGGCCACAAGTGACCAACTGAAGCAGCAGACTAGAATTGTCATGATGCAAGCAGAGGGAGGAAGTTACAGGGTATTGGATCTTTCGAGGTTGCGCTACTCCAAAGTGATGATAGTGTGGTGGATCTGATGGTGTATGTCAAAGATTATTAGGACTTGGAGTATCAGTGAATTAATGCTAAGTATCATTTAGAACTATTTAATAACTAAAAGAAATACTAATACTGACAATTGATTAGTCATGAGAAGAATGCCTAGAGACCGATAAATGGGATTACCAGATTTTTGTTTTTATTTGATTATGTCATCAGGTATATCAGTTGTTTTGATGAAAAATTAAAACCAAGTTAAAGTTGAAGCTGTTAAATATAAAATAAGCTACTAAAAGATATTGATAATAGGAAAAACTAGATGTGTGATACATGGGAACTCTCTTCACAATTTTACTGTAAATCTTAAACTGTTATAAAAAAGACAGTTGTAGGGCTGGAAAGATGATGGCTCAACTGTTAAAGGCTAGGCTCACAACAATTGCTTTTAAAAGTCAGACAAACAAGAAAATGAAACAGTATGATATATGCAGCATATAATATGTTAAATATAACACAATAAATTTAAAGACCATCAACATGTATTATGTTGTTAATAAATATTGCCTATACACATATTTCAAATTATTCAATATTTCCAATGTCAAGTTATTATTTTTCACAGAAACATAGGCTTTAAAATAATATCTATGCTTAATTAATTGGCAGACACTTTTCTTATTAGTGGATTAATATAAACTTGCATCATAACTATTCAGTTATTCACTCACATTCCAGTATTTTAAACCCCATAACTTCTGCCCATGTGGTTGGGGAGGGTGTGGCAATGAGCTTGAGAAGGGCTCAGCCATATCTGCAAAGCGTGCTCTCTCCAAGTCTTGTTGCCTCCATGTTCTAATTAGTAATGGTCTGACGGCACAGTGAAGGGGGAGATCTGATGCTATCTCTTCTGAAACTGAGATTGGTAGTGTAACTTTGTCCTTGGACTTCAGAGCTATCTGATGCCTCTTGATGCTGTCATCAGACACAAAAGTCCAGTGAAACAAAAGCACGCTGAACAGAACATCCAGTGTTCTCTGGCACCTTGTAAAGGCAACTTTGCTTATTTCCTTTCTTCAGGCAGTCCTAAATCCCCCTTTATGTTTTCAAGTACTAGGATTTTCAGGAAACACCTCACATACCCTCTTTTCTCTTGGCAGAAGTAGCAAATGAAAATGAGAGCCCACAGTAGCTAAATATCAAAGCTCTAAGAATGTATTGTAAAAGCCCTAAGTGGTGTAATAACCTATAATTTTCTTGTCTTTTTTTGGCATCGCCCACGTTAAATCTTGTACTTCCAGTTTCCCTCAATCACATAATTATCAGATATTCATGTGGGTCTTAAAAGGCGGTTTTCAAATCATATTCTTCAATTAATTGACCAGTGTGCTTCCATCAAATGTAATCTCCAGTGCTTGGATGGGATGTAGTCTAGTAAGACACTGTGAGGGCTTTTCCTGCTTTTTCCAAAATTTCCTTGTTGGATGTAGCATGAGCTCTTGGCTGAAGCAAAGGATTTTAGGGTTAGTGCAAAGTAAGTCCTTCTTATTGTAGATGCAGATTGAGCTATTTCTGGGTACAAACTGAATTGAACATCTTCGGTTTTGTTGATTTTCACCATTTCAGTAATAGCTAAATAAACATAGTTTCTTTGGGGTTTCCTGATTTTTATTATAGTTAAGGATAGAATGTCTAATTACCCCACCTCACCAGCATTTATATGTTAAGGGTTTCGCCTCCAATGCAATGGTGAGTGAGGTCTTTGAGGGAGTGACGAGGTTTAGAAGAAATTATGAAGGCAGGCTTTCAAAGGGGGGCTTAGTACCCAGTACCTCTTCACTCTTCCTATTGCTGCACACCAAGGAATGGTCATGTGAACAGAAAATAGAGGATGGCTGTCACCAAGCCAGGGAAAGGGCCATGGCCAAAAGCCAAATCTGCTGGTTTCTTGATTCTTGATGTTCTATATTCTAAGACTATGAATAATGTCTGCAGACTAAGACTCAGACTAATAATGTATCCAGTTTATGGTATTTTGATATAGCAGCCTGGGTTAATTAAGACACAGGACATTTCTTACGTTTCAAGCATCATATTGAATTCAATATAAATACAATAGAAGTAGACTCCATATAAATGGAATAGGGCTTTTGTTACTGTTGAACTTTCTTTGGACCTAGTACTTATACTAGCTCTAGGACCATAAAGCCAAATAAAATTAGACTATTTTAGAGATTTTCCTTATTTATCCTTTCATTTCATCCTGCTCAGATTTTTGTCAGCCTCGGTAAGTACTTAGGCAGGATGGCTAACCATATTGACTGGGTCTGAGATGAACATATGACTTATTTCAGGCCAATGAGAGATAAACCACAGGTTTTTAATTGATATGAGTGGGTAACAGCTTTAAACCCCTACAGAGGAAAAAAGTGCTGAGAGATGTAGTAAGAGAGAAAATTTAGGTGATATTGCTTCATTGCCTGGATCCATTTGTCTCCCAGTTTACAGTGAATTTTTGATCATGTAAGTAATAAATTCCCTCTTTGCTTTAGATGGGTTCAAATTTGATTTCAATTTAAGCCAAAACATTGCTTAGTAACATGATTAATGCATTTATAACCATCAAAAAGTATGCACAGCTAGTCTTCCTGTGTCATGACTACTCCAAGTTGAGACACTTTGCTCCATCACAGTCTGGCTGCCAGGAACTGCCAGGATGCTCTTGCCTTACTTCAGGCCTGAAGCAGTGCAGTCAGCTGACTGTGGAGTGAAACTTCTGACACCTACACTTTTCCTACAAAGTGGAATTTCTTTCTTTCTTTCTTTCTTTCTTTCTTTCTTTCTTTCTCTCTCTCTCTCTCTCTCTCTCTCTCTCTCTCTCTCTCTCTCTCTTTCTCTTTTTGAGAAAAGTGATCCATTGAATCTTCAAAACATTCTTGATGCCACAGCCTTTTTCCCATTATACAGAAAGAGAGGATGGTGAAGAGAAGGGGAAGAGGAGAACCAGGAGGAGGAAAGGAGGGGAGAGGGAGAGGAGAAGGGAGAAGAAGAGTTCTAAAATGTACTATCTTGCTTTTATTTCAAAGATATGCTTACAGGAAGATTGTAAGCCCTCATCAAAATGACCACTGTTTTTTTGGGGGGGGTACTAGCAAGTAACTGTCATTCTCAGAACAAGAATGATCTTTTTTTTTACAGGATGCTACTCAGTGACCCTTTATTAGGCTCAGACCTTTATTTTTTCTTAATTTGAAAATAAATTTAATAAGTTGTGGGGTACTTTCAGACATTACTTGGGTTTGATATGATATCTGGATATTGGTTTCTGAAATGCAAGACAAATTTGCTAAGGTTTCTTTAGAAAGACAGGAAAGACAGACAGACAGACAGACAGACAGACAGACACACACACACACACACACACACAGAGAGAGAGAGAGAGAGAGAGAGAGAGAGAGAGAGAGAGAGAGAGAGAGAGTTGGCAGGGGAAGTCCTTTATTTTTCCAGGGCATCCCCTAAGTTATATCTTTAGAAACTAAATATTTTATATTATGTATTTAGACACATTCTTATAATGTACTTAAGTTTCCTTTTTGACTTTTTTTTTTTTTTACCTTAAGTAAGTAATTATGTTTTGAAACTGACAGTTCCTTTTTAGAGCTCCTTGTTGCTCAGGGCATTCAGCACTTTTGATTGTCCTAATTTTTTTAGGGCTCAGTCACCTCATGTGTAAATGGCATTGGGTAAAGTTTGATCCAGAGCCCTTCCAGTCCTAGGAATTCATAGATGTATTTTTTTCATCCCATTCCACCCATGTTCCATAGACACTGATAACAATTCTTAAGTAAAAATGCATTCATAGAGTGCTCAATCTTTAGAAAAATGATGCCTAAATTTTGCCACTTCTATGACTCATAGTTCTAATTTTAGAGTATTTTGAGAGATATGCAGTCAGTGATTAGCAGCTATCATAGAGTGAATCATGGGCTCCTCCCTGCATCCTGGTCTTCACATTGTCTTTGTTGTAGTCCGGGTGTGTTTGATCAAACTGCTTGTCTCTGGCTAATGCATAGGAGCAGCAATTGTGCCATTTTTAGCCTAATTCTTTAGAGGCTTTTCATGATTCCCCTGCCACTGTATATTTCTGAATCTGTAAGCTCAGGGGAATGAACCCAGGAAGTACATCTACACACTGAATGGGAATTGGCGCTAGTATAGGCACTAAAAACCAAAGCCAAGCCCCTTTTCTGAGACAATCTTGATCAGCTGACCTGTGCTTTGAAGATAAATAATTATCAAGTCTAGTGTGGCATAAGACAGCATTATGTGGAAACTAGTTGACACAATAGGCACCCACAAATATATTTATAGAAAGGTAGACAGATGTTTTGCTATGTATTCTGCTCCCCCAAACCCAGGTTCCATCCAGTGTGCCAACAGCACAACTGCTTTCTTTCTTTCTTTGATAAATATCTTCCTACAGTTTTATTGCAATGAAAACCAACATGAATATATAACGGCATGTATGTGTACATACACATGTAATATATAGAAAGATTTTACAGTCTTCACTCTTTGTTTTCTCCAAGTTGCTCTAATTAAAATACCTTGGGCATGTTTACATACATATCACTATATAGAAAACATTCTTAGTTTTTGCAGCTGTGTGATTGTCTTGGTTAGGATTATTATTCCTGTGAAGGGACACCAGGTCCAAGGCAACTCTTATAAAGGAAATTTAATCGGGGCCTCTCACAGTTTCAGACGTTCAGTCCATAATCATCGTGATGAGTGTGGCAGCATACTGACAGATGTGGTGCTGGAGCTCAAAGTGCTACATCTTGGCTTGCAGGCAACAGGAAGTCATATGAAACACTGGGTAGTATCCCGAGCATAGGAAACCTCAAAACCTACCCTTATGGCGACACATGTCCTCCAGCAAGGCCACACCTCCTAATAGTGCTATTCCCTATGAAATTATAGGGGCCAATTACATTCAAACTGCCACAGTGATCTTACATCAGATAGCATTATGAAAGAATCCACTCATCCATTGATAGAGACTTGGCTTGTTTTCCAGGCTTTTCTATAATTCAATAATGTATAGAGATATATGTAAGAATATTTGCAGGAAAAATTACCGAGGATAAGAAATGTTCAAACGTCAATTTTTGACACCTTTTTTATTAATTTATTTTTCACATTCCAACCCCAGTTCCACCTCCCTCCTCTTTTCCCACTTTCTAACTCCCCCTTCTCCTATCTTCTCCTTCGAGAGGGTAAGGTCTCCTCTAGGAAGTCTACTAAGTCTGTCCCATCATCTCGTTGAGGCAGGGCCATGGCACCTCTCTATCCCAACACCCTTGTGTCTAGGCCGGGCAAGGTATCTCTCCATATAGAATGGGTTGCATTAAGTCAGTTTGGGCAGTAGTGTTAGATCTTGGACCCACTGCAGGTGGCCTCATATATTGTCCCAGTTGCACCATTGTGACCTATATTAAGGGAATCCAGTTCAGTCTTATGCAGGTTCCCCATTTGTCAAAACTGAGTCAGTGATCTCTCACTAGCTCAGGTCAGATGATTCTGTGGTTTTCCCCATCATGGTCTTGACTCCTTTGTTCATATTATTGCTCCTGCCTCACTTTGACTGTACTCCAGGAGCTTGGCCCATTGGTTAGTTGTGGATTTCTGCATCTGCTTCCATCTGTATCTGGAAGAGGGTTCAAGCTTCTCTGTGGTTATGGATTGTAGGCTGGGTATATTTTGCTTTATGTCTGGTATGCACTTATGAGTGAGTACATACTATATTTGTCTCTCTGGTTATGGGTTGCCTCACTTAGGATGTTGTTTTTTTTTTCTAGTTCTGTCTATTTGCCTGCAAATTTTAGGATGTCATTGTTTCTTACTGCTGAGTAGTATACTACATTGTGTAAATATACCACATTTTCTTTATCCATTATTCAGTTTAGGGACATCTAGGTTGTTTCCAAGATCTGGCTATTTACAAATAATGTTGCTATGAACATAGTTGAGCAAATGTCCTTGTGGTGTGAATGTGCTTCCTTTGGGCACAACAGTGATATTGCAGGGTCTTGAGGTAGGTTGATCCCTAATTTTCTGAGAAATCACCATACTGATTTCCACAGCAGCTGTACAAGTTTGAACTCCCACCAGCAATGGAGGAGTGTTCCCCTTTCTCCACATACTTTCCAGCATAAGATGTCATTGGTGTTTGTTACGATAAATCTTTCTGCCAAAAGCCACCCGAGCCCCACCGCCACATGTGCGCTTTACGCCAGCCGCTTGCCCGAGTTAGGGCCCAAATTAATACACAGAAACTTGTATTAGGTTCAAATGCTGCTTGGCCAATGACTAGGATTCTCATCTGTAGCTCAGTCTTAATTGTCATAAATCTATATATTTTATAAGACTTATCTTATCGGACGCCTTATTGGTGTCCCTCCTTGCAGGTGGGTCACATTGAGCTGCTGGAGGAGCAAGAGGAAAGGGGGACACTTCCTGTTTCTCCTTGCTATGTCACTTCCTGCCTGGATCACCACTTCTCTACTACATTTCCCAGAATCCTCTTTGACTCCTAGTCCTGTCTAACTTGCTGTCTCATTGGCCAAACAGTATTTTATTCAATAATCAACAAGATAAACATACAAAGAAGTACATTTCCCATCAGGTGTTTTTGATCTTAGCCATTCTGATCAACGTAAGATGGAATCTCAGAGTGTCAAACGTCAAATTTTGATAGTTACTGCCAACCTGTCCTTCATAAGAAAACAAGGGATTGTTAATTTAGAAGATGTATTGTAAATATCTGACATTGTTTTTTAACTTAGAGGGGGAAAGTTAAGATTTCACACAGGAAACCATCCAAAAGACTTCCTATGACATGATGTGCTTGTCAAATTGCAGTCTAAATAACTATGCATAGAATTGGAAAATATATTAACTTGTAACAGCATTGACACATTGATTTTACTGATTATGTGGGTCAAATCTACATGTCTATTAGTAGTCATGCCTCCAATTTTCTGGGAGAAGATAATTGAGAATATTTTAAATTATTTTTGAAATTAAAATATAATTATATCAAAAAAAATAACTATGCACAGAATAGTGCTGTTAACAGGTTTGGCTAGTGGCCTTTTGTGATGTCAGATACTCATAACCGATCAAAAGACAGAGTAAATGACTGTTGGCTGCACATTCACAAGGGATACTTATATATCACTTCCTCCAAGGTTCAGGGAACATTGTAGAAGTAAATAATGTAAAGGGGGAAGAGGGAATAAGGAAGATGTGGAATGCTGACTTGTATCACATGACTGTTGAACTGTTGAATTCGCAGGAGCTATGACAATCTGCACAAGATCTCCATCAGATTGGTCCCATAAAAATCCTTTAATGAAGGATTAATATATAGATAAAGGTTGATGGGAGAGGCAGAGTATTTTCTTGGTGCTGTAATAATTGATAAGGTGTCCATATTCCTATAAACCAACTCAGTCAAGCTCTTATAAACAATAGTAATGAAACTCACTGGGTTAGACAAGGGCAAGTGCATGCATGGGCTTGTATGAGGCTCTCTCTCTCTCTCTCTCTCTCTCTCTCTCTCATCACAGAGGAGAGGTCATTACAAAAAGGGAGTTAGCAGGAGGGGCCAAAGAAATTACAAGGTGTATGTGTGAATATGCTCCAAATATATTTTATGTACAAGTATGAAAATTCAGAATTGGACACATTACATATAATTAATACATGCTAATAAAATTGGCATATATTAAAATCTGTGATTATAATTAATGGTTAAAATTTTATAGAGCATGTTTTTGAAAATGTGTCTTAATTTTCCAGTGGATAACTCATCTTAGAAGCAATTTAAAAAATCATCTTGGGTTTGGAGATATGTCAGCCATTAAATTTGTTTACTGTTTTTCCAGATGACCCGAGTTTGGTTCTTAGTATGCATACTGGGTGGTTCACAATTGCCTGGGATTCCTGCTCTAGGGGATTCAGTCCTCTCTTTTATCCTCCATGGCACAAGTACACATGACACACACACACACACACACACACACACACTTGCTTTTTTTTTAAGAATGTTCATTTAAATAAAGGAACTCCAGGAGGCATCACCATCCCTGACTTCAAGCTGTACTGTAGAGCTATAGTAATAAAAACAGCTTGGAAATTGGCACAAAAACAGACTGGTAGACCAATGGAATCAAATTGAAGACCCTGATATTAACCCACACACCTATGAACACCTGAGCTTTGACAAAGAAGCTAAAACTATACAATGGAAAAAAGAAAGCATCCTCAACAAATTGTGCTGGCATAAGTGGATTTGGACATGTGGAAGATTGCAGATAGATCAATATCTATCACCATGCACAAAACTTAAGTCCAAATGGATCAAAGACCTCAACATAAATCCAGCCACACTTAACCTCTTAGAAGAGAAAGTGGGAGGTACCCTTGAACAAATTGGTACAGGAGACTCCTTCCTGAACATAACACCAGTAACACAGACACTGAGATCGACAATTAATAAATGGGACCTCCTGAAACTGAGAAGCTTCTGTAAGGCAAAGGACACAGTCAATAAGACAAAATAGCAGCTCACAGAATGGGAAAACATCTTCTCCAACCCCACATCAGTCAGAGGGCTGATCTCCAAAATATACAAAGAACTCAAGAAGCTAGGCACCAAAATACCAAACAATCCAATTAGAAGGTGGGGTACAGAACTAAACAGAGAATTCCCAATAGAGGAATCTAAAATGGCTGAAAGACACTTAAGAAAGTGCTCATCATCTTTAGCCATGAGGGAAATGTAAATCAAAACAACTCTGAGATACCATCTTACACCCATTAGAATGGCTAAAATCAAAAACACCAATGGCAGTTCATGCTGGAGAGGATATGGAGAAAGGGGAACACTCCTCCACTGCTGGTGGGAGTGCCAACTTGTACAGCCACTTTGGAAATCAGTATGGTGGTTTCTCAGGAAAATGGGAACCAGTCTACCTCAAGATCCAGCAATTCCACTCTTTGTCATATACCCAAAAGAAGCCCGTTCATACAACAAGGACATCTGTTCGACTATGTTCATAGCAGCATTATTTGTAATAGAATCTGGAAGCAGCCTTGTTGCCCCTCAACAAAGAATGGATAGAGAAAATATGGTACTCCACTTACATAATGGAGTGCTACTCATTGGAAAAAAAAACCCAATGGAATCTTGAAATTTCCAGGCAAATGGAACTAGAAGAAACCATCCTAAGTGAGGTAACCCAGTCACAGAAAGACAAACATGGTATGTACTCACTCATATATGGATATTAGACACAGAGCAAAGGCTTTCCAGCCTACAATCCACACCTTCAGAGAAGCAAGGAAACAAGAAGGACTGTAAGAGAGACATACATGGTCCCCCAGTGAAGTGGAAAAGAGAAGAGGCCCTGAATATATTTGGAGCATGAGGGGTGGGAGGAGGGAGGTAGGTGAAAGAGGAAGGGAGAAGAGGAGGTGGGAAGGAGACCATGAGGGATCAGGAAGATTGAGTGGGGAGAGAAATAGAGGAGAGCAAGAAAAGAGACACATCAATAGAGGGAGCCACTATAGGTTTAAAGAGAAATCTGGCACTAGGGAATTGTACAGAGATCCACAAGAATGACCCCAACTAGGAACCTAAGCAATAGTGGAGAGGCTACCTTAAATGCCTCTCTCCTATAATGAGAATGATGACAGCCCTAAATGCCATCCTAGAGCCTTCATCCAGTAGCTAATGGAAGCATAAGCAGAGATTCTCAGCTAAGCACTGAGCCCAACTCTAGGAATCCAGTTTCAGAGAGGGAGGAGTGATCAACAAAGGGGTCAAGACCATGCTGGGAAAATCTACAGAAACAGCTGACTGGAGAAAGTGGGAACTCATGGATCCCAGTCTGACAGCTGGGGAACCAACATAGGACCAAACCAGGACCCCTGAACAGCCTTCATCCAGTAGCTGATGGAAGCAGAAACAGGCACCCACAGCTAAGCACTTAGCCATACTCCTGGAATCCAGTTGTAGAGAGGGAGGAGGAATGAGCAAAGCAGTCAAGACCTTTCTGGAGAAACCTGAAGAACTAGCTGACCTGACCTAGTGAGAGCACATGAACCCCAGTCGTAAAGCTGGTGAACCAGCATTGGACTGAACCAAACCCTCTGAATGTGGGTGCCAGTTAGGAGGCCTGGGAAGTCTATGGGACCTCTAACAGTGGAACCAGTGTTTATCCCTAGTACACAAATGGACTTGGGAAGCCCATTCCCTATGCATGGATACGATTGCAGCCCAGATACATGGAGGAGGGCCTAGGTCCTCCCCCAAATGATGCGACAGACTTTGATGATCCCCCACAGAAGGCATCACCGTCCTTGGGGAATGGGTGGGGGGAGGTTTGTGGGGAGTTGGTAGGGGACATGGGAGGATGGGAGGGAGAGGGAAGGGGGCAGATGTTGATATGTAAAATGATTGTTTCTAAAAAAAAAAAAAGAATGTTCATTCTTGGCTTCAATCTCCAACACACACACATACACACACACACAGAATCTCACATTACTGAGTTATAGGAAAATATGCTGGTTTTACAGAAACTCAGAGAAACGGTTGATTTTCCACTATTACTCTGATAATAAATGATGATAATAAAGGTAAGTAATATCTGTTGAAAATTTCCTATATACCAAACATGTTCCTGGGCCCACTTTTTATGGATCATCTTAATTTTCACAGCAATGCCACCAGGTAGTTACTCTTTACAAATAAATAAGGATTTAAAGAAATTTGAAGACTTTTTCCTGCCTGTTCAGCTAGTGGTAATGTTAGACACATTTTCCCCAGGTTTGTTGTTTTGGTCACTTTAAGTGTGAGTTTCACCAGATGTATAGGTGAAGCTGTGAAGGTATTTTGTAGACGTGATTCAGGTCCATCTTCTGTTGCCTTCTGTGACAGAGGTTATCGGAGATCATCTACAGCAGCCTGACTCAGTCAGTTGAAAGGCCGTTAGCACAGAGCTGACACACATTGTCAAGGAAGGAATCCTCTCTATGGACTACAGTCTCAGCTTCCTGAGGCCTCCAGTCTGCCATTTCCAGTGACTTTTGCTGGCTTTCAGATTTGCCTAATCAGCCCCACATTTTCATAATCTAATTTTACACACAACTGTCTGAACACTGAAGTCTTTGTTTTTGTTTGGGTTTCTGAGTGTATCTCAAACTGGACTGGAACTCAATCGTTTTCCCAGCCCTTGCTGGGACTGCAGGCAGGTATGCAGGGCCACACCCAGCTTACAATTCTCTTAGTCATACATCTCCCACTGGTTCTAGCTCTGTGCTTGTTCAAAGCTCAGACAATAACTAGAGTGCTGTACTCCTCTTTCTAGATAGCAAATTAGGAATCTGAACCTCAGTCCAGTACTCTGTGCACGTGCCTTTGAGTCACTCACTGTGCTTACCATACCATGTCTCTTCTGTTCAGTTTTACATTGTGTGCACTCTAACATGATAAGCAGCATGAAGGAAAACACCAGGTTTTACTTATCTGACTTTTCCTATACTGTGTCATACATACCCAACACAGCCACATTGTCAAATTCACTGTCTTCTTTCTTTTGCATTTTTTTCAAGTGTGAGGGCAATCTTTTCTTCTCATAATTTTTCTTTTACTTTTCTATCTTAATCTTTACTTTTCAGCCTTCTAAGAGTTTAGAACTTAATGTTGCCATCCTTTCTCTTATCTATGGTTAGAAATTATCCTGGGTAATTTAAACCTCAGTGATGGAAAGAGGTGGAAGTCTACAAGCATCCCCTTGGGCTGGTGTGCTAAGCTGTTTTAATCAGGACTCTGGTCTTTCTAGGGTGGACCTCAGGCAAATATTGCGGAATCAAGTTCCCCACACTTAAATTCCCTAATGAGTACAGTCAGGTTCAGAGATTTGACGTACCACAGATAACTTGGAATTCCAAAGTGAAAATGCTATCCAAGAGCAGATTTGAGGCATCTATTAAATGATGGATCCCCAAACAACACTGATTTTCCCATCTTTATTTCTATTTGTCTTCTTAAGTAAAATATATAGTTTAAAAATTTCTATAATCTGTTATCAATTAAGCTCAAAATAAATCTTGTGCTAAAAAGATAAGAGAGCCTCTCAACTTTCTGTGACTTAGCAAGCTCATTTTCTTATATTTATTTATTTATTTATTTATTTATTTATTTATTTATTTATTTTTTTCTGAGACAGGGTTTCTCTGTGTAGCTTTGGAGCCTATCCTGGCACTTGCTCTGGAGACCAGGCTGGCCTCTAACTCACAGAGATCTGTTTGCCTCTGCCTCCCGAGTGCTGGGATTAAAGACGTGTGCCACCAACACTTGGCTAGCAAGCTCATTTTTAATTGTTAAAATTCTAGTTAATATTTTCATTTACTATGGTCTCAAGATTCAAGTTCCCAGAGATGTGGCTGATACTAAAAATATGGATTTATTATCAAGGGTCAACAAACCTTTGTTTTAGAGCCCCAGCAAAAACACTCATTTTAAGATTTTTATTCTAGAAAAGACTAAGAAAAGTAGAAAGAAGACAGTTGGTCTCATATTAGCATCTATTGGCCATAACCTAAGTAGAGACTAGGACCTAGCAATGGATTAGGAAATTAATTTTATTTGTGTAAATGGATCAAAACTCTAAGAGCTGACCAAGGGTGAAGGTTAAAAATGTGTACTAGAGCTGGGCTGTGGTGGCACACGCCTTTTATCTCAGCACTTGGGAGGCAGAAGCAGCAAATCTCCGTGAGTTCAAGGAGAAACCTTATCTCAAAAAACAAAACAAAATAAAACAAAACAAAACAAAATGTAAAGCTAAGGTGGCTTTGGTTGCCTCTGGAGTATTGGATGCATGGACTGGCTTGATGAGCCGCCTGTGTTACCTGCTATAGAGGAGGGGTCTGAGTTCTCAGTCTTTTTGCCAACCCTTTTCTCCACTGTGGAACTTGTGAGGAAATACGCCCCTAACCTGGAGATGTTCAGAAGGTGTAAATCTGGAAACTCCCCATTTTAGACACCAAGAAAAAAAAAAAACTTGTGACATCTAAACCAATAAGGTCCAATTCAAGCAGTCAAAAGACCAAGCCACATTTATTCACATCCTGGCACAAATTGCAAACAAGTTTATTTATTTATTTATTTATTTATTTATTTATTTATTTATTGAAGTTTATCATCTTCAGTTTTCCCTTAACTTTTTAAAAGTATTTCTTTTATCTTTTGATATTATAATATAAAGACATTGCTTTCTACCCTCCTTACCTCCCATGTATCCTTTCTTCTTGCTCTCTTTCAAATTCATGGCCTCTTTATTTGTTAATTTTTGCTATATATATATATATATTATATGTACATGCATATATATTCCTAAATATTTGGGTAATCCTTGGAGATGGACTAAATGCAGTTTATATAATGAAATGTCTAAGAGCCTTTAGAGCCAAAGGCAGAATGTCATGATTTGAATAGAAATAACTCCTACAGATTGTGTTTTGAACATTTGGTCCCCATTGGGTGACTTCTGTTTGTAGGTGGAAACTTCAAAAGTTGGCCTTGCCAGAGGAAATAAGTAACTGGGGACATGTCTTTGTAAGTTTTTTGTGGTCCCTAGTTTTCAAGACTTTCTTTTTGTCTTCCATGAGGTAAGAACTTTCTCTGCCACATGCTTGCCATACCATGATGCTCTGCTCAAACACATGGGACTGAGCAACCTATATAATGTTACCTGCGTTATGTTTTCAGGGTGTTTTAGGTTTAAGTAAGCACAAACATGGTGGCAAGAGTGCCAGCCATTATTACTGTTGAGCTTCCATTAAGGCAGTATAATAATATAATTTGAAATAGCCGGGTTATCCTTTCCCGTCCCTTCTATCCCCCTCCCCCTCCTCCCCTCCTCTCTTCTCTCCACCTACCCTTCTCTCCCTTCTCTCTTTTTCCTTACTCTCCTTCCTTCCTTCCTTCCTTCCTTCTTTCTTTCTTTCTTTCTTTCTTTCTTTCTTTCTTTCTTGGAACCCATTAAAGTTTATGTAAGATCTCTCTCTTTCTCTCTCTCACACACACTCACACAGGGGGGGGAGGAGAGAGAGAAAGAGAAACCCTGACACTTAAAGAAAAGCAGTTCATGAATTTGAAAGACAGCAAGTTGGGAATACATGAGAGTATTTGGAGGTTAAAAAAATGGGGGGGGGAGGTGAAATTATCTTAATCTCATAGAATAATTATTAAAAATATGTAAACCTATGTGTAAATTGTTTTGAAACAGGATGGGCTCAAATTAGTAATCCTTCTGCCTTTATCTCCCAAACATTAGGATTTGCAATATTTGTTTCCAACATTGTTTTCTTAAAGTGGGTTCTATAATGCCAAAGAACATTTTGCAAGGATCAGGGGCTTTTCTAAGTGTGACCCACTCAGTTCTCTGCAGTATACAAACTGTGGAGGCCTCTGCATTCTTCCTATAAACCCTGTTATTAGGTGGTCTAAATTTGATTCCTGCCTTCTCACTCTCTAGTTGCATGATTTGTCCTGAGGTCTGTTCCCACTGCTGGACCACCATCACCCCTTTTAGGCACATGGCAGGCTTGCATCACTGGAAGGGATTCATGGTCATGTGACTTTAGGGAAGGAAGGACTCAGAGTACAAAGCACCAAATTCTCTTCCCTTTGCATGGCAACTAGCTTCATTTCAGACAACAGATATGCCATATTCTATATCCCTGAGTGAAAACTGAAAAGAACAGAGTTCCAGCTGTGTCATGGTGGCACAAATGACAAATAAGTATCTGTTGTTTGGAGCCACTGAGGTCTTGTGGCTATTAATTATTATGATCTCACTGTCTTCACTAACACAGTGACCTTAGACAAATATTTAACTTCTGATAGTTTTCTTATCTATAGTATAATAATAGTATGCAGTGGGAGTTAGTGTGAAGGCTAAGGAAGTTTATCCTGTTAAAGCACTTGGCACATGACTAGCCCTTAATTAGAGTTGCTTAGTATTATTTTCATCATTTTGTATAATTGTGTAGAAAAATATATGTATTTTTAAACCACATGTTTACTCCCTTTACACGCATCCCTTTAAAAATTGTTTCATGACATATTTAAGTCTCCCAATGCATGCCTGCTCTGCTTTTTCCTATCAATTTTTATAAAGCTGGGTAAGACCATGCAGCAGTATCTATGCCACAGCTTGCATGCTTTGCTATGTTGAGATTCTATTTGTCAAATGAATCCATAATTTTTAAATTCAGCTCCTTTCTAAGTCTTAGGACATAGAAAAAACTGTAGATAATTTTTGTCATAATATAGCATAACTAGTCTCCAGTCTAATTCCCTGTAGAGTCTTTATTTCCACTGGAAACTTTATATCACTTTTTTTTTTTTACTACTGACACTTCTATAAGCATTCTGGTCTGAATTATCATCAAATTCTCCATTTAACACTGCTTACAACATCTGATATTTTCTACAAAGTTTTCCAAATTTCTACTACAAGCCAATTCTTGGAGATGACTCTTAAGCATAATATGGTCAGGTTGGTCATGTCAATGTCTCTATTTCTTTGGTACCAACTTTCTGTAATTGTTGTTTTGCTTGTTACTATGACAAAATTAAATGCCTGGCACAAAGGTTAAAAGGAAAAAAGATTACTTTGCTTAAAATTGCAGAGGTTTCTGTCTTTCATGGCTTGAACCCTGCTTCACCCACACACTTGGACAGAACATTATGATGACAGGAGTTTGTGGAAGAGTGGTCCTTCATCTTATGTTATATGTGAAGTAGAGATGAAAGAAGGGACTAGGGACAAAGCCATACACTATGTTATATCTGATTGCTAGACCTCCACCCTTGAAACTTTCTACTGCATCCCTAAAAGCAGTAGATGACCAAGTGATGAACCCATGAGGCTGTCCAGGACATTTTATTCTCAAACCACAACAGAGCACTGAAGAGATAGTTTCTAATTCATTTTATCTAATGAGACAATGAAAGGAAATATTCTATACATGCATGATTGTTTTCTTTATTGGCATGCATTTCTCCCTCCACTGTGAGTGCCACTGAACTTGCACTAAGAGAACAAAGGTGAGTTCAGAGGTGAGCTAAAAGGCTCCTAGTTTTACTTACCCAATCTAGGCCAGTTGGACTTTTTCCTTGAGTTTTAATCTTTAGTGACAGAATGACTAAAATCACTGGAATGTAATTATTAAAGCAGTAAAATGGAAGGAAAAAGCCAATGTACCCATTTTTACCAGGCCCCCTCCTTGAACTGCTGCATGGTCTCTAACCTCCTCCAGGGAACCTAAGGCACCTCACTCCTATTTAGTCCACTTTCTTTTGACTAATAACCAGGACACTTCTGTATAAGAAGCTTTTACATTTTAACTTTCACAGGAAGAATGAACACTAACAGACACGTTAAATGTAAATTTTGATTAATAATATATGAAACAAGAAGATACATCTCATTACATCAGAACTTTAATGCTTTTGAATAAAGAAAATAAGTAAAATCTTCTACTAAGAAAAACATCTAACATTTAATGAACATGTCACTCTCACCAACTACCATGCTAAATACTTAAAAAATCAAATACATGTGTGAGCATGTATAGAGTTAATTGATTCTGCTTATATCTAGATTATGTACAGATGTAAATATTTTTTGGTGACACAGCAGATGTGACACTAAGATTTTCTTTTTATTTGCATATGAAGAAAGTAATGTAGAGAGTGACTAATTTGGAAAAGCCAGAGCTGGAAAATGGTAGAGCCAGAATATTTACTTAGGTTTGTCGGACTTAATCACCCTATTACATTAAAGTTGACATAATTGTGGGGAGCCTCAATTACAAGATAACTCTGCTCAAGATACTTGAATCCTTAGAGAAACCTAGTGTTCTGAGGAAAAATCAGAATAAATACTAATAAAAACAATCAGTAGACTTTTAGAATCTCAAAAATTGAAATGGCTCTAAGATTATTCTACATTTAGAAGATACTGTCCATGTTATTTTCAAGGGGAGACATTTAATTTAACTACTTTAAATGATTCTAATGTTCGAAGTTTAAATTTTTATTGAAGGAAAACTTTATTTCCTCTTTTCACAGAGTGTATTTTTCCAAGTTTATTTGTATAAACTATTACAAATCTAGAAGTCACATAATGCAATATAGTATTGGGGAAATTATTATTATATAACTAAAGTTATTATAAATTATTAGCATGGATAGAATTTATAACTCTATGCTTTCTCAAGATCCTAAATATTTAATGATTGAAAATTATCCAACATAGAACATTTTTACCAAAAGAATGAAGTATGTCAGCTCTCTTGAGTATTTAGAGTTCTAAAACCTTACTACAACTTTGCAATAAAAAGTGCCACTGTTTGATTGTCTCAGGCTGGTGTTTACAGTATTTCTATTAATGAGCACTTCCCATTCTCAAAGTTTAGTTTTGAAGTTTGTACAGAATTTTCTGGGAAATAATTCCTTCTCTCAAAAGAACGACTCATCTCAATTAATGTGAACTATTAATGTGAATTAAATGTAATTACATTAACTACATCTATACTTAAGTACTATTGTAATGAAGTAAGTAGATGTCAAAATATATGTGTCTTTCATGACTTTTCCTGGGGAAAAGCAAAGCAATATCTCTTCCTTGGGGTCTGTGTGACCTGTCAGGCTCTAGGTTCTTGGGGATATAAAATAGTGAAACATGCACAAACAGTTAACATGACTGGCAGTGGGGCTCCTATGTAACTTTGCAATATCATGCATGTGAGGGTAATACATGCCATAATTGTGAGCACATGTATGACTCACCATATATATTATACATACTATTATACTGCTCTAAGGACAGATTGGCCCTCACTGGGCTTGTGCCCAACACTAGTCTAAGACGACCTTGTTTATCTCTCTCTGTACCAGGATGTCCATGACCAGAAATTACCCACTGGGGAAGTGCTGAAGAATGGCCTACTAGGAAGAGGTGGACACACGTTGTTCAAGAGGAGGTTGTCCCAGGTCAATGGAGTCTCTTCTTCAGAAGGCCTATCTTCTGTCCGTCTTTCTATCATACCTCATATTTACCTAAGAGAGGCTACCAATAGACCAAAGAAATGTTTCTGCCCAAGTCCAGGTTAGTGAACCAACGAGTTGATTGAGGTTTACTTATAGGGACATGGGCAAGAGGTTACTCATGGGTGCATGAAAAACTGAAAAGTAACTGCATCACGAAAGTGTCTCACCTCAGCATGGATGACAGCTTCACAAAAGTGCAATCAAACCTTCCATTAACCTCCCACTACCTGCATACTGTCCACACCAAGAGCTTGCATAGCTAAGGAGAGCCTGGGATCCTCCACTCTGCCCCTTCTATGGGGGGATATTTTTTCTTTGCTTGCTTTTGCTGCTACAGGAGATTGAATCTAAGACATTCACTCACGCCAGTCAAGAGTCACTGAGCTACATTCCCCCAAGAGGAGAGAGAATGCTTGTAGTCCATTACTGTTAATAAGGCATAGCCATCAGTGTTCATTCATGGACTAGAAATTGACAAGGAATTCTACACGTCACCAGAGCCATTTTAGCCTCATCTTAGACACAGTCAAACTGCAGCCATGCTGTTAAAGATGAGACAGGTTCTTGCAACAAGAAAAAGCCTTTTTCTTTTATTAGCATATATTAATTATAAAAAGTAAGGAATTTCATTATGACTCTTCCATATATGCATATAGTGTACTTTGATTATATTCACCCCTTGGATTACTCTTTGTTTACCCCCACCCCACTGCATCATGGTAAAGTAGGACATATATATATATATATATATATATATATATATATATATATAAAATTCCATATCAGATTTTCTTTTTCCATTCATCTTTTGGTGGACACCTGGGCTGATCCCTTTATTTGGTTATCATGAATACTACTGAAATAAACAGTATGTGCAGTATATGCAGGTTGATTTTGATTCTTTTAGTATGTATGCAGATGAGATTTCTCTATTGTATCTGGAAGTAACTTTTACCTTAAACATTCACCTAAACACTGAGGAGAATTTTGAGATCTTCCTGTGGTGGGAATACAACTAAGCATTTAGAATAAGACAAAAATGAGTAGTAGAGCCTCCAGTGCACTGGTCTTCATATCTGCAAAAACATGGTGGAAAGCAATGTTCTGGTTTTCTTCGGGTACCCTTGCAAACATTAAACATGGTTCTTGGAATCATAGTTCTCCAGTATGAGCAGACTTCTCTATTCATGCCACTTTTCCTTAATTCACAACACACAATGCAATGAAGAAGGAGCAGAAATTGAACAAGGCTTGTACTCATCAGGATTCTGTAGAGAATAAGGAATATACGTGATTATCACTATTATCTCCCTGCATCTTGGTGGTGTTTTATTTTAAGAAACTAACTCACATCATTGGCTACATTCAAGGCAGACTGGCTGGCCAGGCAGAAGACACTCAAGCAGAAACAGCTTTACTCTGCAGGTGAAATTCCTTCTACTTTAGGAAACCTCAGGTCTTTGCCTGTAACCAATTACTTGGACAAGCAACATTAGCAAGAGTATTGATTTTCTTAGCAGTCAACAGCTTGATGATGCTAACTATCTACAAGTACCTTCTCAGCAGCACCTACACAAAAGTTCAATTGAATAATGTGTTAACCATCCCTATGACAATCATGCTGGTAGAAGAACGTCCCCAGGTTTTTACAGCTTTAGCCCAGTCTATGCATGAGTGGCTGGGGAAAGGAGAGGGATCAGGCATCCTTTGTCCTTTTCCCAGTTTGTCTAGTCCTTCTTCCTCAGTCTTGTGCAGCCACAGTGCTGGGCAGAGGGACCTTGTGCTTCACATAAGCTAGACTTGGAAAATTGGTTGTAAGAAGTCAGTAATGAGTTTGGTGGAAGCTTTTAACAAATAGCTCTTGTGTGATCAGTGTGAAGGGTGAGAGTTTTGGGTGAAAATGAGGCCCTTAGTTTGATTTTACTCAAAACAACATGCATGAAGTTTTGCTTTGAGATGTTATATATCTGAACTGTTCCAGGCATTTTTTCTTACCTTGGCTCAAACCTATAATCTTCAGTCACAAATTAATACTATTATCCCAGGGGAATGTCTCAGTGCTGTGGTGTGTTTGTGTTGGGGATATCTGCATCTCCTTTTAGCGTTCAAAACCTCTAAAACGTGTTTTCCATATGGCTGATTTGTGGGGTTCTCTGACACAGAACAGGGACAGTGATGAAAAAACTAAGTTATGATAAAGATAAAATCATTTACTCTTTAAAGTTTTTGAAAGTATTAAAAGTATAGGTCATGGAAACTGTAAGAACATAGTGATGGTGTGAGAGAAGCTCACCATAGAATTTCATGTTAAAGAAGTAAGAAATAAAAACACCAAAGACTTATGAAGCAGGATAGGGAGAAATTTGTTTCCAAGTTTAACTTCAGCTGTATTGGGGAGTTAATAAAATATTATGGGAATGATTTTTCTTATCTCTTAGAAAACCTCACCAATGAAAAATTGAAGTATCACACACACACACACACACACACACACACACACACACACACACACACACACACACACACACACGAGGTACTTTGTTTTAAACATTTGAGTTTTTCTTCCCAAAGGCATCCCATGCATAGTGACGGAGGGTGAAATGTAGCATTGAAACTTACTAAATAAGAAAGGCTTTCCTTTTTTTCAGAGCACTTTTAGCTAAGAAATTACTAATAAGAGCCATAGAATTGTCAACCAGTGGAAAGAAATATTTCTTAAGACAATAATCCTCATATTGATAGCACTTGAAAGTATGTAAAAAGATTAACCATGTTTGCCATGAGGGATTACCAAAAACAGGTAATTCAGCAGTCTCTATGTTGTTCCTCTAGGATACTAGCAAAATACATATTATTTTAAAGGTTTGCCATATAATTATATCAATCTGAGCTAGCATTAAGTTTTTATAATTTACCTGTGGATAAAACAATGATCCCAAACCAAATCTGGGAGGAGAGTGGAGGTAAAACACACTGAAAAACTCTTCTTTAAAAGCAAAAGTTAAACCATTTTTTTTCTCTGAAAATCAGGGACTGCTCACTTCCTAGTTGAGGTCACCTTGAAAGCCATGTAACAGAGCCATTTGGAGTCCCCAAGAATTTCCTAGGATTCCTTTCTTTGTTGTTCCCAAGCATGGAAAAAAGTGCTTTGTGTGGTTCCAAAGAGAACCCCAGAGAGTGGAAGTTGAAGTGGCTGCATCTGACTGGTTAGTTTTTTTTTTTTTTTTTATGGCTAGGATAGGAACAAGATGACAGACCATCTTTGAACTTCTACTTCTGGCCGGGCATTGGTGGCACACGCCTTTAATCCCAGCACTGGGGAGGCAGAGGCAGGAGGATCTCTGTGAGTTTGAGACCAGCCTGGTCTCCAGATGGAGAGCCAGGATAGGCTCCAAAGCTACACAGAGAAACCCTGTCTTGAAAAACCAAAAAAAAAAAAAAAAAAAAAAAAAAAAAAAAGAACTTCTACTTCTGGTCTGTCACCTGATAAGAACAGATAAATTTGCCTTTCTACTAATACTGTCACCTTAATGATACTTTGTTGAAGCAAAGACTTCAAAACAACTTGGCCTTGTTTTCACATGAAGAAGAAAAAGAGTTCACTTTTCCTTGTCTGTGCTCATTTTCTCAGAACTTGATGGGACACTTCTCATGCCAGAGCAATTGCATGAGTTCCAGCTGGGAGCCAGGCCTTCTGGCATGGTTAAATGTCATACACTAGGTCATAGTTTTACTAATTTATTCATTAACAGATTCTCTGCTTCCAAGTCTCACTTAGTAAGGTCCTGGATGGGTCAATAAATCAGTGCCAGACCTTGAATTTATTCGTCTGATGCAGTGTCACATTCCCCTAACAGGTTTTTAATAAATTTGGTTTTGTGTCATACTCTGTTCAAGCTACTGTAACAAATTACCAAAGTCTAGGTGGTTCATGTGATCTTCACTGTAGTAGAGGTTGGGAAGTCCGAAGTCAAGGTATCACATGATACCCTGTGTATGGGGCTAGTCTTGGTTTATCTTATGCTCACACAGAGGGAAGAAAGAAAGAACAAGAACTTCCATAGCAGTCCTTGGAAAGGCCGTGCTTGCCTCCTAAAGGCTATTGGTGAGATGTAAAGAGCTGAAAACAAAACCTGGCTTTTTATTTGGATCACTGAATAATATTGTATCTATGGTTGCAATTTCAACTATGAATGCTTTTTCTGATGTATGTGTGTGTGTGTGTGTGTGTGTGTGTGTGTGTGTGTGTGTGTGGTGGGGGCAGAGGAAACTAGATCTACTTTTGGGATGCCTTGGGAAGAAAAACTTCAAATATTTAGGACAAAGTACCTCATTCCATCCTTCCCACCCCAGCCACATAGACACCCAGAAACTTTGGAAAATGAGGTACCCTATTGACTGTTTTCAACCTGACTTCTTGCTTTCAAAATGAATTTTTCTTTTACTTAAAATAGATGACTCAAGTGGGAAACAGAAATCTACCCAAAAACTTCCACTGCTAATTCAACAGCCTTGAAGGTTGTGATGTCAATGTCCAGTTTTGCTGTCCCTCACCCCATTAAAGTACAAAGGAAGTCTTGTGTGCAGAAGTAGTGAGCAAACATTCTGCTGAAAAGGCAGGGGCTGAATGGAAGCACGACCTGTGTCCCCACATGTGAGGAGCAGTGAGAAGATGTGGAAAGACACATCACCATTGCTTGTTGGTTCTTCTAGGTTGTCAGGCTTTCAGCAGAACAGAATGGAAAGCCATTTCATAGTAAACACGGTTCATGGTAATGTGGCTAAGTCCTGAAGAAAAAAGTTCAGGAAACCTTCCGGAAATATCTGTTTATGTTTCCCTTGCAGCTTTGTGTCCAGCTAAAACTGCATGCTGAGAAAAAAAAAAAATCTTCAAGAACTTACAAACTGTGACTATCTTCCTAGCTCCCACATAAATCAGTATTTGAAATGCTTGGTTTGGGAAAATTTTCCTATTGCTTAGGTTGGCTGTGTTCTTTGCACACATTTAACATTTTGTTAATCCAATGAAAATATTATTAAGATTCGTATGATACACATGTCTACCATCAAAGTTTAAATTTAATATTTTCTACAATTTTTAAGGAGAATTCACTGCAGCAAGGTATAAACAGATTACATGAAATAGTGTCAAGTGATCAAATAGTTTTCTAATTTTATGACACAAAAAATAAAGGGAAAGGGCTAGCGAGATGGCTCAGTCGGTAGAGGAGCTTGTTGTACAAGCCTAGACACCTGAGGGTGATCCCTAAGACAGGCATAAAGGGAGGAGGAAAGGACTCCACAAAGTTGTTCTATGGTCTTTGTCTCTTTGTCTCTCTGTCTCTGTCTCTCTGTCTCTCTCTCTCTCTCTCACACACACAGACACACACATACACACTCAGACATAATAACTAACTTAACAAATAAAAAAAGATTTATTTAGAAGTCTAGAAAATGTTGTCTAACTCTTTATTAAGGTCTAAAAACAAGGAGGAAAATAAGCTCAAGATATTGTTGTCTATCTTGGTCAGTTTTGGCTCTTGGAACCTTAGAGAGAGTGGCTTAACCAACAAACATGTATTTCTCACTGTTTGGAAGACAGAAGTCTGAGGTCAGAGTGTCACCATGATTTGAGTTCTCCTCTCTTCTTGGACTTCTCACGTGGAGGGAAGTGGGGTGTCAGTATGGAGAGCACAGTCGTAGTCATGTGAGTCTGCCTTCATGACCTAACTACTACTCAGGCACCACCTCCAGATTTCATCATTTGGAAGGCACATGTTCAATATATTCTGGAGATTCATGAAATTCACTCTATATGAAGACCATCGATTAATTAAATCCTGTATTCCCTTAGATGGGCCAAGAGCTGTGATATAATGCCAAACCCAAACACATAGAGATATAGTCCTGATGACAATTCCTCTCCGTGGAAGGAGATAAATAAACAAACAAACCTAATCATACCACAGAAGTAAGGTAAGATGATCACTCACAAAATAGAACAAGATTTCGTTGGAATGTATATGTGGGAAATCTAAACTATAGATTTAATGATGGGTTGTAAGAATAAAGCCATTGTAAATTGAAAATATCCTAAGTCAAGAATGTGTTTAACACAGCAAAAAATTATGGCTTGCAGTATAGTGCACAGTAAAGTATCAGTAATGGACCCTATAGTGAGACTGAGGAACTCAGAGAAGGCACAGCATGGAAAGAGTGCTAAATTTCACACTGCTAACTTGAAAAAGAAAAATGCATACTTTAGTTCTATTGAATACATGCCCCTTTTGTACTACCATAAAAATGAAGTTTAAGCTCAACCACTGTAAGTGTAGGCCACATGTAGTTGAGGGCCTAGAGGAATGTTTTCTGTGGAAGTTACTGCTGATGAAATATAAATAGAGCTAAGGAGCCAAGGAGAGGAATGCATAGTATGTCAAGCAGCAGAAACAGTGTGTGAGGGTTGGACTGTCTGTCCTCATTAGAGGGCCCTCTGTTTTCCTTACACACTAAGGTTTAGAGTATGCAAATGTCTGAGGTTTGTTCACAGTTTAAACTCTGAGTGACTTATGAGGTGGCTATGAGAGTAAATTAATCCATAGGGCCTTCAACTGGGTTATGGTTGCAGGGATTTTTATGAGGCAGGCACTAAGAGGAAAGTTAGTACCAGGCATGGTGGCTTAGACTTGCAATCCTAGCACTTTGGAGGCTGAGGCAGGAGAATTTCTGTGACTTAAAGGCAATGCTGGAATACACAGTAACTTCTAGGCCAGTTTGGGCAACAGATGTAGACACTATGGCAAAAACCAAACCAACAAAAATGAGCAAACAAAAAACAAGAGGGAAATGTAGGCAGGTTAGAACAAACGCTAGCATTAAGTCTGAGAGACAGAGGTTCTGAGCTCTGTGTTTCAGAAGACTTCTCCAAATAGACTAAACAATTGTCAGAGAGTTTTTCTGCATTTTTCAACCTGCCTCCTTGAAATAAAAAAGCATCCAAATGCCATGAAGTATTGTGAGTTATGTTACTTACAACATGGAAAGGGATGAGAATCCAGGGGTATTTGAACTGTAAAAGCACTTAAGTAGAGAAAAGGCAGACTAGTTGGTCATTCCTTCTAGCATGCATGCTATAGTTATTTTCATAATGAAGTTTTATTTTCCATCGATGCTTTGCATCTGTGTTCTTGTTTCTCTTTCTGTACGCCAATTCACAGTTCTGAAATTAGTTCAGGTGTACTCAGCATTTGCAGCTGTGGCACATAGTGACTGAGGACTGTTTTATGACATAAATTTGTATGCATCTACATCTAGATGTAACACTAGATGGACATTGAATGCTACAAGCAAAAATAGTTTTGCTTTCTTTTTTTTAAAAAACTTGAATACTTTGCTATACTTTCAAAACCTAAAATTATCAACATTATTTAATTTAGCTTTATGGTTTGATATTCATTATAAGTTATATTTCTCATTCTAATGTAACAGTTGTACATATTTTAGAAGAAAAATATGTGTTAATACACAAAAAGTTGTTTTTTCTGTTCATTTGAAATGCACTGGCTTAAGAATTTTAATTTATTTTGTGCATGTATGTGTGAGTGTGTGTGGGGTACAAACATGCCATGCATGGCAGGTGTGGGAATCAGAGGAACACTTGATGGAGTTGCTCTTGCTCTGCACTCTGTGGGTCCCCGCATTAAACTCTGGTCCTCAGACTGGATAGCAGGTGCTTTTACTGGCTGAGCCATCTCTGGCACTTACTAACACATTGATTAAAATATTTCTGTTTTCTACCCTTTACATATTTGTGTGTGTTTAGTCCATGCCTGTGAGCATGGGGTGCCTATGCCCTTCCCTGGAAGCCAGAAGGACTTTGGGTGACTTCCTGTCTGTGCTTTCCTGCCTCAAGACAAGGCCTTTCACTAAACTGAAAGTCGCTGGTAGGCTAAGGCATCTGGCTAGTGAGCTCTTGGGATCCATCTGTCTCTGCAGTTCCCCACCGATTTCTGAGATTTCAAGCATGGCCTGCAATGCCTGGCCATTCCCATGCATTCTATGGACTTGAATGCTGCATAAACACTTGTACCCACTGGATCACTTCAGCTCTATATAATACAGCTACATGTTATCAATCATTTAGATTATTGAGAATGAGGGCCAGGAAAGGAACAGAATTTTTATAGAAATATGGAAGAGTCCAGAAAGCAAAAAAAAAAAAATCTGGAAATAAAAAAGAAACACAATTTTCAGATATTAAAATAATATTATATATTATTTATTAAATAATTATATTAAAATAATAACACAGAAACAATGAAAGTAAGCAGGCTTCTGCTAAGCATAGCCCTCACAGTACATTAAAATAAGATATCATAAAGTTATTTGTTTTTGTGAGATAATTTCTCATTATGTGGCCCTCACTGGCTCAGAACCTACAGTGTAGACCAGGCTGGTTTCAAACTCATCAAGCTCTACTTGCCTCTGACTCCTGAGTGCTCGGGTCAAAGGTGTGTATCACAATGCCAGCACAAATTCTTTTTTACGAAGACCTAATTATTAATCATGAATAACACAAGCTGATAAGAATGTTATTTCACAAATCCTTTAATTTATACACCAGTCAAATAAAATCCTTATAATTGCATATTAGTAATTAATGGATTAATTACTAGTCAAATAATTACAATAAAAAAGAAACAATTTTATGTAAACTTCAAAACCCAGCAAAACAGAAGCATCTCTGACATACTTGTTATAAGATATAGAAATTTCTTGAAAATTGTCTTGAAACAGCAAACTGGGGAAGAAATTTGCCAGAGGTTTGACTTGGTAGTGACTTTGGAGTGAAGACTTTGAAAGTCTGAAAATGTGCTAATGGAATTCCACCCAATTGGTATTCCAACCCAAGCTAATGATTGTGATTTTCCATGAATGGCTGTGACACACTTCCTGTCTTCTCTGTTTGCATAAACCTTACCACTGCGCTGTCAGCAGCCAAAGAATTCCACCATTTCTTTTTATTTCAAATTTCTTCACACAGGAGAATGTAGAATCTACCTTTCATTGTCCTCAATTTAGAAACTGTTTTATTATTCACTGTTAAAAGTTTCACAAATAAGATTCAAGGTAGACTTCAGACAATGAGTAGATTTGACAGAGTACATGCTCAGTTAAAATATCAGGAAGTTCTGGCTTGCTTCACACCCATGCACATACAGGAGCTGCTAGTTGGACTGGGGTTCAGTAACAACAGGGAGCATGTGAAGTTGGGAGAGAGAGACAGGGTGGCAGTATTAAGGGAAGTCAGAGGGAGGTAATGGTAATGGGTAGATTTGATCAAAAGATATTATTTGAATGTATGAACATTTCAAAGAAGCAATAAAATATTATTTAATAAATGACAAAATGTCCTTTACACACTTGTGCATTGTGTAACCATATGCAATACTAGCCTCTACTATTTATCAGTTGTCCAACCTGTGCTATTGCTTTACAGTAGCACAAAAGAAATAATGACAGAAAAGTCTTACCAAGAATGCATCACTGGTATAATAAATACCTGAAAATGTGATAGATCAATGAGTGGAGAGACCACCAAGCCAATTTTCATTAGTCGATTGGGGCTTAGAAGAAATGAACAGTGATAAGAAAAGTTTGGAATGTCTTTGAGTTTTTTTTTTTTTTTTTTTTTTTTTTGGTGGTCGCAAAGCATGGATTGTAAAGGCAATTATGATGAGGTTTCAGGTGGAACTGAGGAAGAAAGCATGGCCAAGTGCAGTAAAGCATAGAAAGTGCAGAGATCACAGTTTAAAAGCCTCAGATGCTTATGTCTGTGCTGCTCAATGGAACTTAAGCTCAGAACCGGACATCTGGCAGAACAAGCGAGTGAGCAGCAAAACAGCCAGGTACTGTGAGGCCTCTCTTTGTTGCTTACAGTAAACTGAGAAAAGCATCGAGCAACTGAGCCATAGGATTTATCATTGCAGATGAAGGAAGCACAGAACCTGGAAACATTGAGGCTGACTTATGAAGACTAAAATGCTGACTTGGGAGAGAATTAAGGAAGTGGCTAAGGTACCTTTGCTGAAGAGGTCACCCTAGATGGAAGGGATCAAAGCTATGGGAGCAAGACCCTGAAGGCATTTCTGAGGTCTTCTATGCAACCCTTCTCATCACAGACCAGAGCAGAAATTTGAACCAAGGCTTCCAGGGAGGCCCCTGAAGAACTAAGGTGCATTCTGTCCCCTGCTGGGCCTTACAACTTCATTCTCTGTGGTCCAGTTTTCTTCCAGCATCTGCTGGAGTTCATAGATACTGGAAAAATCTTTTTGCTATTTTCCCTGTTGAATTTTAATTCTTCCTGGACTGTTGTATTTTGGAAGTTAGTAACTTCTTTTGACTTCACAGAGTCACAACTGAATAAAATTTGTATCAGAATGAACCATTGTCTGAGTCCTACCCATCTCTTCTTTGGGTAATGCTTTGGACCTTTGAGTTGATGCTACACTACTAGAATGAGCTAAGAGTTCAGAGGATAGATTGTATGTATTTTTCAAATGAGGACATGAATCCCCCTTACTAATATCCTCACCCTCTCGTCACTAAGTTTCCTTCCTCCCTCTTGGCCTCCCTTCCTGTCATGCAATCCAAAACATTATGACACAGCAGAAAGCCCATGAGAGGCTGCCCTAGGATTTTGGACTTCAACTTTGAGAGCTATGAACTAAATAAACTTTCTTTTCTTTTGAAAGTATCCTGAAATCTGGCATTCTGTAATAGCAGCATAAAACAGACAGATAGACATAGACAGAGTCACACAGACACACACACACACACACACACACACACGCGCGCGCGCGCGCGCGCGCGTAATAGTTACTAAAATTAGTAAGAGAGCAAATAAATAACAAATAATTGATAGTTTTCAATAAATAAAGTATAAGGTAGCACATGTTCCTAATTTTTCCTTCAGCTTTATTAAGAGATGACTGACAAGGGGAAGTAGTGTGGCACAGTGCTCTTTACAGAGTAAGTTTCATTAATCAGCCAAGGCTGACAATGTCATCCATGGCTCAACAGTTAAAGAAGTTGGTGGGAATGCTTATGATTTAGAGAATTCGTTTTATAATTTCATGGCAGGGTAAAAGTCTTAGAGAAAAAACTTGTGAAATAAGTGATGGTCTGGTAGAGACAACTCAAAGTAAAATGTTAATTGATATATGTATATCTTTATTTATCATCTATCTAAATCACTATATCTTTAGGTATCTATTACAAAGATAAGAAATAATCCCTAAGAGTTTAAAAGTAAAAGTTACTCAGTTCAACTAGACAATATAGTAAATTAAAGTCTTGCTAAATTAATGTCATCTATTTATATTTATGCTAAACTGCAAGAGGTAAAAAGGAAGCTGAGATTAATTGATATTTCATTTTTAACCTGTTCTAAAAAGTACTGTAATGTGAGTTTTCTTGGCCCAGCTAGCCCCACTGCCACTTCAGCCACCAAATAATACATGCAGATGCTATATTAGTTATAAGCTGTTGGCTGGCGACTTGGGCTTCTTATTCTTAACCCATAATTACTTATCTATGTATTTCCTTATGATCTTATCTTACTGGATAAAAGGTCCAGAGACCTCTTACTCCTCTGGTGTCCTACATCTCAGCAGTGAAGAGAGAAGAGAGCGATTTCCTGTTTGTCCCTGCTTATAGTCTGAGTCTGCCTGCTATGTCACTTCTTGCCTGGACCACATGGTGACTTCTCTTTACTACATTTCCCAGAATTCTCCTTGACTCCTAGTCCCACCTATCTTGCTTCCCTATTGGCCAACAGTGCTTTATTCAACAACCAATAAGACAAGCATATACATAGAGGAACAATCCCCATCAAAGTACAAATTGAAAAAATATCTTTACTTTAGTCTCTGAACTAAAATATTACTTGGGAGATGTATAACCATGAAAGTGAACAATCAGGATTTTTCCCCCTAGCACTGGAAACCATAGCCTCATGAATATTCAGCTTATATCTTGTGCTGGGCCATCTGCTTCAGGATTAGACATTGTGGAGGCAGAGTGAGAGCATTTCTATGAGTTCAATACTAGCCTGGTGTACATTGTGAGTTTCAGGCTAGCCAGGGCTACACAGTGAGATCCTGTCTCTAAATAAATAAATAAAATTGTAAAACAGTTCTCATTTTTAATAAAAAGATTTATTTTTATTCATTTGTATGTGTGTCTGTGTGAGTAAATAGCATGTGTGTGGGTATCTATGGGGTTTTACTTATTTACACAGGCCTTGAACTCTCCCTGAAGCTTGGGTAGGCTTTTATTTTCTTATTAGAGATCAAAGTAGATCCCCAACCTCAGAGAATTTGAATAAATTTAATATGTTCTACTGTTTACACTTTAACCAATATTCCAAAATTGAGTAATACAAAAGCAAAAGCTTAGAAGTATTTAGTTAGGGTTTCTATTGCTGCGAAGAAACATCATAACCACAGCAATTCTTACAAAGGAAAACATTTAATTGGGGCTGGCTTACAGTTCAGAGGTTTAGTCCATTATCATCATCATTGGATAAGGCAGTGTGCAGACAGATATGGTGCTAGAGAAGGATCTGTGAGTTCTGTGTCTTGATTCGCAGTCATCAAGAAAAGACGTGTATCTCACTGGGCATAGCTTGAGCATACAAGAACTCAAATTCCACCTCCACAAGGGGAGCACTTTCTCCAATGAGGCCCCGCCTACTTTAACAAAGCCATATCTTCTAATAGTGTCACTCCCTATCGGCCAAGCATTCAAACCCATAAGTCTATGGGGGCCATACCTATTCTAACTACCACAGGTAGTATGTTAAATTAAATATTGTCATAAAAATTTATGGAAATAACAGTACATGGCAGCAGACAATTAAATTGAAATACTGCATAAAATTTGGGGAATGGTACTTTATCTTTTATACACTTGTTATAATGTTTGAACATAATTTATAAAACTAATGTTTTATTCTGAGCTACACATTGCTTTGCATTAAGAATTTTATTACAGGGTATGAATGATGGCTTAGCAGTTAAAGGTGATTGTTGCTAAGATTGACAACCTAAATTTGATCCTTAGAACCCATGTGGTAGAAGGAAAGAAACTACTTACTTAAATTGTCCTTTGATATGTGTGCTGTGGCATTACTCCCCAACCCATGTATCACACACACGCGCGCGCGCACACACACACACACACACACACACACATACACACACACACACACATATAAATAATATAACTGAAAAAGAATATTGTTACAATTCCAGTTGTCACTCTGTACAGAACTATGTTTCTGTAAGTGCAATTAATTAGAAGTGTATGATAACTGTGACAAAGGAAAGATTGTCTAATTTTGTATTTTCTGTTAATGGACAAAAGTTATTTTGAAATTTATTCAAGCAAAATACCCACATACATAAAAAATGAAAATAAAGGTTTTTGAGAATTCTGCTTCCAAGTATATTGGGAGAAAGGAGAAAGGAAAATACCTTTTGTTTATCTTTTATTTGCTGATATTACAGCCAGAACAAAGGTTTTTTACCTGTATCACATTCTACTTAGCTGAGACGGATGTGTATTCACTCCTTTACTTAAAAACAAACATCAAGAAATTTATTTTAGCATAATTGGTAACTTTGATGAACCAAAGGTAAGCAAACATATTTTATAAATGTGTTCCCACTATTTCCCATGTCAATATCATCAAAACACTGTAGACTGCCTATACAGTACAGGGATTGCTATTTTGCTGAGTTTTCAATCATATGAAACACATGGCCTTCTTTATCTCTGAAGAATATCAGTTTTATGAAGTTTCTTGTCAAGATTGGGTAGTAAGACATAGTTTACCTAATAGCCTGATTTATGATTTTTTATATTTGTATTTCTGTCTATCCTTACAAATCTTAGGGGTAGGGCTGGGGGAACTGTTTCCCTTGATCATATGAGATTCATAATATTCAGAGGACTGGATGGAGTCAGGCTATGGGCACACGCAAGCAACATTGCTGGCAGTCCCTTGAAAAGGCTTAGGATGCAGATAACAGCATAATAATATCAGATGCTTAGAGATGATAAGGGTAGAAAGGTTAATTTTTAATGTTATTCTTTATCTCTCATTCCCAACCCAGATGTGCCATCGTAAAAAATCTGAATATTACTCAGATTGAATCCCAGTGCTTGCAAAATCCATTTATACATGTAATTGCCCTTGTTTCCTCATTTAGAAATTGTGTTATCCACCTATTTATTATAATATATTGTTTTGATAGATCATAGATAAAACTAATTATAAAATACTTGACATGGAGTGCAAATGAGTGTGCTGTGGTAGATCTGATATCCCTATATTACACTGTTAATCATCAAGTTATGATCTATTTGCCACATAACCATTTGATTATTACTTTTTGCATGTATTTTTATATAGTTGATCAAAAAGATGAGATTCAAAGGAACTTGTTTCAGACCTAATTACAGAATTTGTTGTTCAGAGCATGATTTTTATATAGTTGATCAAAAAGATGAGATTCAAAGGAACTTGTTTCAGACCTAATTACAGAATTTGCTGTTCAGAGCATGATAAAAGGAAAGGAGGGAGGAAGGAAAGAAGGAAGCAGTGAAGGAAGGAAGAGATAGGAATAGGAGGGAGAAGGTGGGAAAAGAGGAAAAGAAAAGTCTACCGTAAACAAAACTGAAGCTCCATTGATTTTCTCTGTCTTGTTCTGTAGTACCGACAGATGGTCCTTGTGTGTTGGGTAGATCAACAGGCAAACAGCCTTCAGGAGTTGACATCAGATCTGTGTGTCAGTCTGGGGCAGTAGTAACTGACAGATGGTTCTTCTGTGTCTGGTAGACCAACAGGCAAATGGCCTGCAGTAGTTGACAGAGCTTTATGTCAGAGTCTGGAGCAGCCCTAACTCTGCTCTCAAACCACTTTTTCGCTCACTTTGTAGATTCTTGGTTCAAGTATTAAATTTATTAAAAATATTTCCCCATTTGATTATTGAACTAACCCTATTCTTCTATTTCCCCTGGTATTTTTGGTGGGTGGACCAGTCTTTAAGAAAACAAAGTTTGACAATATTTAGAAAGTGTAGTTAAATGAAGTCCTTCAAGTTTCCTCTAACAGCCGTATTTTGTGGCAACACAGATCCCAGAAGAGGCAAAAGTTAACCATTTTATTCATTTAGATGAGAGAAGCCAATTCTAGCTGTATAAGGACTCATAACAGACTGTTGTAACAGGGGCATATCCCAGATTTCTGTTGATCTGGGATTTGGAACTATTGAAGGAGGTTGTTTGGGGGTCACCTCAGTGACTCCAGATGCTTTATAAGTCTGAAATTAGGACATCTGTGGGTTCTGTAGTCACCCAAAGATGGACAAGGGCCCAGAGAAATGCTTCCAGTTTGGCTTCTTTCCAGATCTATTGGCAGTTTTGGACCATGTGAGCCTTTGCAGAGTGCTGTTGCTCTGGTGTCACAACCATATATGTTCTGGCCTTTCCTAGAGTGAGTGATTCAGCCTGTGAAGGCACATACCATTGACTTATTCTGTATTGATTGGTTATATAGACCAATCTGATACAGTGTGTAGGAGAACTACACGATCACAGAAGTCAGTAAGACTCTGGCTACCACAGATGTAATTGTATTTAGAGCATTCACCAATACCATTGAATGCAAAATATGTAAGAAAATGTTATATCACTTAACTTCTTCAATATGCTTTAGTCTTTGGGCTCCAAATTGGTTACTATTTGTGGCTATGTTTAAAAATAATAATAATGTTGGACTTTGGAACCAAAATCAATTCAAATCCTAGCTCCTGACTTCACCCTGGAAAAAGATTTGATGTGTATAGGACTTTCTTTCTTTCTTTCTTTCTTTCTTTCTTTCTTTCTTTCTTTCTTTCTTTCTTTCTTTCTTTCTTTTTTTCTTTCCTTCTTTCTTTCTTTCTTTCTTTCTTTCTTTCTTTCTTTCATCTTCCTTTCTTCCCTCCCTCCCTCCCTCCCTCCCTTCCTCTCTCCCTTTCTTTCTTTCTTTCTTTCTTTCTTTCTTTCTTTCTTTCTTTCTTTCCAGCAATGGAGCAAATACATATCTCCCAGGCTGGGTAGAATGTGATACAGGCAAAAACCTTTGTTCCGGCTATAATGTTGACAAATAAGAGGTAAACAAATGGTATTTTCCTTTCTCTTTTCTCCCAATATACTGGGAAACAGAATTTTCAAAACATTTTTTCCCATTTTTTATGTGTCTGGGTGTTTTGTTTACATGCATGTCTGTGTATTGTGAGCAGCATATAGTGTCCTCAGATGCCAGAAAAAAGCATCATATCTCTGGGGACTGGTGGCATAAAGGGTTGTGAGCTACCATGTGAGTGCTAGAAATCAAGCCCCAGTCCTCTGGAAGAACAGCAAAAGCTCATAACCACTGGGCCATTTCTCTTGCCCAGAATTTCCAAAACTTCATGCTAGGACCAACAACTTTTATCTAACCATCCCTTTTGAGTAGTGCTTCTGGCTAAGGGGGTCTCTTATAATTTGCCAAAGAATATTTTTAAGTTTTATTGATTATTTGTGAATTTCACATCATTCATTCTGATCCCACTTAACTTCCTGTCTCCTACTCTCCATCCTTTGCTCTTGAAACCAACCTCCCAAACAAAAACCAAATTGAAATAAGACAAAAACCAAACCAAACCAAACCAAACCAAACCAAAACAAAGAAAAGCAGAAAGAGACAGAGAGAAAAATCTTGTCATGGAAGAGCTGTAGTGTGGCCTGTTGAATCACATAGTTTAGCCTTTAGTTCACCTTTACTTCCAAGTATTCATTCCATGAGTCATTGGTCTGGCTTGAGGTTTCTGGCTTCTGTTATGCCACGGATAATGGGCTCTCCCTGGGGCTCCTCTTGGATATCCTGTTGTCTTATGTTCTGGAGATCATGTTGTTTTGGATTTGTAGGTTGGCCTCCTTCACATGCTCCAACAGTTCAAGGTGAGGTGGATGTAGGGGTGGGCCAGCTCATAGCCATGGTTCTGTGCCTGGGTGATAGTTGAGGTGGTCAGCTTGCTAGCTTTCCCTCATCATCACTGTCCAGGTGAGCTCTCCAGCACTGCCTTGGCTAGCCTATCCAGTGAAGCCCTCAGCAAGGAGTGGGTCAGTTCTCCTCCTCTCAGGTCCTCAGATCCAACTCACCCCCACACACACCACCAAGACCAGCTCTACTGTTTTGCCCAGACAGGGTGCAAGGCCCTCTTTCCTGACTGTTGTAGGGGGCATACAAGGGGAGGAGGGAGTGGCCAGTTTTCTTGTTCCAGTTTCCAGCAAGGAGCAGGGTCAGCCATCCCAGGGCCAGGGAAGGGAGGGGCTTCTAGGTTGTATTTCTGTTCCTCCTAGTCTCACTATTCTTCAGTCCCAAATAAACACACATAGGTTTATATTAATTATAAACTGTTTGGCTGATGACTTAGGCTTCTTACTGTCTAGCTCTCCCTGCCCCCTCCCTCTCTCTCTTTGGTTTTTTGAGACAGGGTTTCTCTGTGGCTTTGGAGGCTGTCCTGGAACTAGCTATTTATTTATTTATTTATTTATTTATTTATTTATTTAGGTTTTTCGAGACAGGGTTTCTCTGTGTAGCTTTGGAGCCTATCCTGGCACTCGCTCTGGAGACCAGGTTGGCCTTGAACTCACAGAGATCCACCTGCCTCTGCCTCCTGAGTGCTGGGATTAAAGGCATGTACCACCCTAGCTTTCTCTTAATTATTAATTCATAAATATTAATCTATGACTTTTACATGCCCTAATTTTACCCGGGAATGCCCAGTGTCTTTCCAGCAGCTACATGGTGTCTCTGTCTGGAGGCTCACTCTCAGTCTCCTCTCCCCAGAATTCTCCTTGTCTGTTAGCCATGCCTGTACTTCCTGCCTGACTACTGGCCAATCAGTGTTTTATTCATCAATCAATAAGAGAAACAGATATGCAGAAGGACATCCCCCATCAGGGGCTGGCTCAACACAGCCTGATTCCAACCCCTGTGCTAACATGGGCCAAAGACACCATTGCAGACCCCAGCTTCAGCAGGACTGCAGAGCCTGACAGGGCTCTTGGCAGCAGCTTGGGCCAGATGTCACCATGGCCCTGGTGACAGCACAGACCACCCGGATCAGTATGCCTATGGTGGTAGTATGGCCCTTGGGCACCAACATAATCTCAGGTATATCATATAAAGATACTTAATATATGTTCACTAGTGTAAAAACTTTGAGAAGAACCTCTCAGAAATACTTTTTAAAAAATGGGCACTAGAATTCAATATTGAACAATCATGCAAGAGAGAAAAAAAAAGACATCCAACATCAGGAAGGAAGAATAACTGTTCCAGTTTATAGGTCAGGTGGTTTTAGGCACAGAAAAAACTAGAGACTCTAAAGATATGAGCTTACTATTTTCTGTTTGTGTACAAGGCCTGAAGAAGTATCCATGAAGGTTCTTGTCTCACTGCCATCAGGACTAAAGCCGAGCCATCTAAAGAACCCCAACACCTGTGGGAGCTTTTCATGGGTAAGAGTTTGAGGAGCAGTTTTGAGCAATGGGGAGCTCTTACTCAAATACTCTGTACTCCAGTGCTTTGGGACTTTCATCTAGCCACTGTGGAGGAGATGGATGCGAACATGTATGCAAGGACACCTGGATGGTTGGAAGAGTTATGGAATCTGAGAGTTCTATTATCAAGGGAAGAGTCTCAAAAACCAGTTTCCTACTCATGCATGAAAAAGATCTTGGTCAGTATTAAAGGCACAGAAGATTATTATCTTGAGATTATTGAGCATTGTGGGAAAGTTGAAGGGATTGAAATCATGACCAAGAGATGCAGGTGGGGGAAGAAGAGCTCTGCTTTCATTAACTTTGATGATCAAGAGCAATCAGTAAGACTGTCATTTGGAAAAATGATCTTATAAATGGTCGAGGCTGTGGCATTTGAAGCACCTGGTTGAAGTAAGAGATAGATAATGCTTCATCTAGCCAAAGAGGTTAAAGTGGTTCTGGAAACTTTGATGATGGTTATGGTGGCAGTGACATTTTTAGAGGAAACATCAGTAGTTGTGGTGGCTTTGGTGGCAGCTATGGTGATGGCAGATGTGGTGGTGGTGAATACCTATGATAGATTTTGTGATGGTAGTAGTTATGGGATTTGAAATGGGATCCTCTGTAAGACCAGCATGTACTCTTAACCACTGAGCAATCTCTCCAGTCCTTTTATCTGTCCATTAAAAAAGATAGGGGAATTAAAAAGCAAACAACAACAAAGCCATGGAACACCATAGTAATGCATTCACTATCTTATCATTAATGATTTGACTATTTTAACTCAAATTCAAATAAGGATTTAGAACAGTTCTCTAACTCCAAAAGGACAGATTTGGACCTTTTTAGACTCTTCAAGGAATGGGGCTTGGAATTGGAATTTATAACAATGGCTCCTAATACTGGGAAAGCACAGGAATACTAATTAGTTCATTTACCTTTGGAAATCTGGAAGCTTTATGGTCATTGCAGAATTAGGAGAAACATCTTTTCCTCCCACTCTGCCCTTAACAAAGCTACCTTGGCTGGAACACAAACAGCTGCCACTAGCAGGCACCAAGTACAGTGATAAGGATAGAGATGATGATATTCAAGTGTGTTTTTTAAAGAGAAAAAACAAACAAACAAAAGCAGGGTAAAGACAAGGTATGTAATAGTCTTTTTTTTTAAAGGCAAAATGACTATCAATGAACATTTTTTTAAAACAGTGTGTGTGTGTGTGTGTGTGTGTGTGTGTGTGTGTGTGTGTATACATATCATGGTACATGTGTGTAAAATCCAAGGACAACTTTTGGGAATTTGTTCTTTTCTTCCAACATGTGGGGTCAGGGGATAAAATACAGGTTTTGACCAATTAGAGTTGGGAAATTTGAATAAAAGAGGAGTTATCAGAAATAAAAGAAAAATGTGAACTACTATATATACTAAAATACATGTGACATTGTCTTCTTAAACCGGCATAATCTAATCTTAAAAATATTGTATTACATTATTGTATTTTGCTGTGATGTGTGTGAAGACGTCAAGAAATATTGCTGAAGTTGCTTCTCTCACCATTTGGGTTCTGGAGACTGAACTCAGGTCATGAGACTTGATGCCAAGAGTCTTGATGGCAAGGGAGATGCTGAGCCATCTCCCTAATCTAATCTTAACACTTACTCTGATGTCTTCTGGAAGTGCATATCACCATCCAACCTCCTGTCTTAATTACTCCAGGAAATGGATAGTATGTGTCTTCCATGGTTAAATGGACAGCTGTGTCACTAAACACCTATCAAGGTGACAGCAGAGGTTCAGAAGGTTAAGATTGAGAAAGGCATTTTCTACCACAGTTCTGGGAATCATTTCAGGTTTCTGGATTCACAAAGATACAACTGCTTAAAACCTCTGTTGATATGCTTGCTTTCCTATAATTAATTAATTGTTAGGCAGGCAGAAGGTACTCAAGATAAAATATTATTTGTTCTAAATTGACATTGTCACACTTAAAAAGCCTACTTGTGAGAAGCAATGGTCCTGATTAGATCTCTGAGAATCCCCGAGGTCAACTAACAAAAGAAAGAAAGTTCATTGAAATTTTGTCATGTATGTCATGATGCATAATTTTGGCTATAGGTTGAGCATTACAAAAATCCAATCTAGTATATATTTATATGTATTTTAGTTGTCATTTTCTATATCACAAACTACTTGAAAATTTAGAGGATTAAAAGATTATTGCCATTATTTATAGTTCTGTGAGGCCTCTTATGACCATAGGCACATGGTGGCTAGGGCAAGAGTAATCAGAAGGCTTGACTGAATGATGACAAAATGACAAAAAATATGTCAGTTTGCCATTTGGATTATTGGTGGGAAAGAGCTACAAGTTGGTATCTATATCTTTCTCTATTTACATGGCCCATTCATGTGGGTACTTCGGGATTCTTCCTAGTACTCAGTCTAACTACAAGTTCTTAGAATTCTTCTATGGGGCAGTTTTCCCCGAGTAAGTTCAAAGAACCCTGAAAAAAAAATGCAAGTATCTATAACCATGCTTAAGTGGTTGTGTGCTACAACCTTTGGACATATTCTGTTATTCAAAGAACCACTTACAGAAAGGCAGTAAACATAATTGCGAAATTTCATTCAAAGTATAAGATTAGGATCTTCGTATTTATGGTAATATAAATAAACTTTTGTATAAATAAGTACATCAGAATAAATGTAATGTAAGGGTTATCATTACTTATACATATTCTCCATTCTCAAGGAAGAGAAGTTTAAATGTTCATTCCTTAAATATGAGCTGTTCATGGTGACTTCCTTCTGAAGACCACAGTAGGGATGGGGAGGAAAAAGTATTTCAGCTGTGTGACTAAAAGCAGGACATGGTCTTGACATGATGTGATGGAAATACTACTTAACTCCGGTCATCTTTGTCCTCCAAATCTTTAGTGCTAGCATAGTCATGGAAAAGCATTAGACAAGGCCTCCCATCCAAGAACTAACCAGGCCTACCTCTGCTCAGCTTCCAAGATCAGATGAGATTGGATGAGTTCAGAGTAATATGGCTGTAGACCAGGCAAGTTCTAATAGATGGTAATCCTACAAATACTTGACTTGTATTCTGTAAAGCTGCCAAGATCATCAAAAACAAGAAAAGTCTGAGAGTCATAGCCAAAAAAGAGCCTATGGATAGACTCCTGGAACACAAAAAGCCATTGGCAAAAGTGATGAAAATGTAACTGTGGACTTTGGTCAATATTCATCTTAAGATGCATTTGCTAGTTATAACAAACAGAGGATTAATTATAGGAGAAATTGGCTGAAGAGATAGATGGAAATTCTATAATACTTTCATTTGTTGTATAAACATAAACCTATTCTAAAATAAGGTCTATTGAAAAAAGTCATAGGGCCAAACATGATTTGAAGGTGGAAGCATTCAAAGTCTGTAAACAGATGTGTTCATTAGCGGAAGGAATGGCTTTAATGGAATCCATCCCATTGATTTACTTCTACCCCTTCTCAGTTTATACAGCTCTCTCCTTGATTCCAGAGCTAGAGAATCTGGCCTAAGAAATTCAACAATTTTTATCTCTCTCATCAGAGTTGTAAAATCCTACATTCTTAGCCATAGAGTGTAGATTGAAGGTGGCCAGTGACTTGATTAGGTTCATTGTATTTCTAGAAGGTTGAAAAATCCCAGTGGCGTGGCTTTAAACTTTGAGGTGGGAGATGCTTCTCTTGCTATCTGGGGCTTGGGGAAGAACTTGACTGGGAGGGAAATCTTGAGAAACAAAGTAGCACCAGGGGAAAACAGTGAGACTAGATCCAAAGGCACAGAAGGAGACTGGGGTGTTGGAGCTCCCAGATCAGTCCTTGCACAGGTGAGCTCTGACTGGAGACTCTTGGCCAGATAAGCCAGTAGCTCTCTTCAGTGAGTGGAAAAGGTTTCTAAAGGACACAGAGGGAAGAATTGACTTAAAACTTATTTTCATGTCCAGTGTGATTAGATTTTATTTTTTGTATTATCTCACTAGTCTAGTCCGGCCTTAAACTCCTGGTCTGCTTGCTTTGGTCTTCTGACTTGGGGACTTACACAGATGCTTCATGAGACTGGCCACTTTCTGAATAGTAATTCAGAATAGCAGTTTATGACTGCTGATCTTCTAAAGCTTCTCTATTTACTTTCAAAAAATTATTAATCTCAAGATAAATTTGTAAAAAATAATTTGGTTAATATTCTGAAAACAATTAGAATGAGTGCATAGCATGAGGCAAGTCTATGTTTTTTATTTTTTGTTTTGTTTTTTCTATTTTTTAATTTAAATTACAAACAAACTTGTTTCACATGTCAATCCCAGTTCCCTCTCCCTCCCCTCTTCACCTGTCCCCCAGCAACCCCCTATTTCATCCCCTTTCTGCTCCCAAGGGAGGGTAAGGCCTTCCATGGGGGATCTTTAAAGTCTATCATATCATTTGGAGCAGGGCCTAGGCCCTCCCCAGTGTATCTAGGCTGAGAGAGTATCCCTTATGTGGAATGGGTTTCCAAAGTCCATTCGTATGCTAGGGATAAATACGGATCTACTGCTAGAGGCCCCATAGATTGCCCAAGCCTAATTGGCATCCTTGTTCAGGGGGTCTGGAACAGTCCTATGCTGGTTTACCAACTATTAGTCTGGGGTCCATGAGCTTCCCCTTGTTCAGGTCAGTTGTTTCTGTGGGTTTTACCAGCCTGGTCTTGAGCCCTTTGTTCATCACTCCTGCCTCTCTGTAACTGGATTCCTATGTTTTTATTTTATAGATTTTTTCTATATATGTTATATATTCATAATAAAAATCAGTTTTGAAAGACTAAGGCTGATTTTTTTTCTGCCTTGGAGATTGGATTAGATTCAGAAGTAGAGATACTATGCAATAAGACCAATTTGGAACCTACTGCAATAGAGAACTGCTAACACGGCAGAAAGAACATGACCTTGGAGCCAAGGAAACATAAATTTCTCTGGGTTTGGTTCTGCCACTCTGTACTGTGCAACCTCAGACAGCTATTGTTACCCTTTGAATATCAGTTTTCTTCTGTGAAAAATGTGGTTATAATACCCTTAGTATTATTCACTGGTGTGAGAAATTTGTGTTACTTTCCAAGCATCCAATACTCTGAGTAAATGTGCTTAATATTTTGTCAGTTAAAGAGTTTGAATTAAGGCAGAGACCATGAGAATATGGAAGACAGAAGAGACAGAAATACTATTTAGATAGATTGGGCAACCCCTGGAGACTGGTTAGATGCATAAGCTAGGCAGGGTGAGAGGCGATGCTGCACTGTCTAGGAATCTTATCTGTGAATATGGGCAAGTGAAATGTCTACATAGGAAGAGAAACAAGAAGGCAATTCAGGATTGTGTGTGTGTGTGTGTGTGTGTGTGTGTGTGTGTGTGTGTGTGTGTGTGTGTAGAGTGTTATGAATTCAAGAGGAACTTCTCATGGGAGATGACACAGAGAAGAATCTAAGGGTTTGTAGCTCAAATTTACTCAGAACCGTACAAATAGAACTTCCTAAGACAGTATTCTCAGGCTCATGGGTAGGAGACCAAAGTTACAGACATGAGCAAAATTAACAAGGAGGCAACAGAAAAGAAGGGGAGGACAGCAAATGAGGATAGGAATTATCCTGAAGGCTAACTAGAGAAGTAGGACTTCTAAGACCAGAGAGAAACTTTTTCAAAGGAAATGAATGTTGTCTGTTTTCAGTTGCCATGAAGGTTTGTGATGAAAAAATTGAAGCATTAGATTTAGCTAATGGTCTCCATCAGTCAGACAGATTGCAGACTGTGGAAGAGTACGTGGGAGGTAAGAAGTGAACATGTCAAACTGTGCTCTGTGAGTTCTGGAAGCTTGGCTGACAAAGGGAAGATAGACAAGGATGGTGTAGTTTTGATTGTTGGTTTTAGTGAATGTGTGTGGAAGTAACCAAATGTGTGTGTGAGAGAGAATAGAAGATTGGGAGAGAGGGCATAGGGAGAGACATGGAGGGAGAGGGGAAGGGAAGGAGAGAAACTGAAGTATGTGGTGTGGGAGTGAGAGGGATTTGCCAGCACAGGTGGAGGAATTAGCTGGGAACCAGAAGAAGAAGGTCATTTCCTCTGGAATGAGAGAGAAGCTGACATTGATAAAAATAGATAGTGTGGGTCGTGTTGTGTAGGTATGTGATGAGGTACTGAGGAAATTCAGCTGATCATCTCAGAAGTCTGGAGAGGACACTGGATGTGGGGCAGGGGAGGAGGGTACATGCTCCCCAGTTCCTGAGTTTAGAAAGGGTTGAGTGCTTTGGTCCTGCTGGGGCTGAAGGCAGCACTTCCTCTATCAGTGATTCCTGCTGCAGTTGCAGGGATAATAGTGACAGCTGACCAGAGAGCCTCTTGGAGAGCAGGGTAGAGTCCGAGGTGAGGGCTAAGTGTGCTGCTGAAGGGGAAGTATGAGTCCAGGGTGATTCTAAGTCCAAGGATTCAGACTGTGGTAGATCTTTTAAGGAAATCGAGGCATTTGTTTTTATAAAAGTGGGCCACTGTTTGCCCTGCCCCTCCCCCTGTGTGTGTGTGTGTGTGTGTGTGTGTGTGTGTGTGTGTGTGTGTGTGTGTGTGTGTCTGTGTCTGTGTGTTAAAACAAGGGCATGGTGCATGTCTGGCAAGTGCCGTGGTTGTCCAAAAGGCTATTTTTTATTTCATGATCTTTGTCTACTAGAGTCATGAAACTTTTTGCTTCTTTGAAGGGAAGAGGTCACCATTTCTCAAAAACAGATAAAAAATTATATAATTTGAAGTTATTGTACAATTAGAACACAGAATAAATCCTTTTTGTTTTGTTTTATTTTTGGAGACAGCATTTCTCTGTGTAGCCTGGGCTGTCCTGGGATTTGTCCTGTAGACCAGGCTGGCCTCAAACTCAGAGATTCACTTGCCTCTGCCTCCCAAGTTCTGGGATTAAAGGAGTACACTACCACTGAAAGGCTCAGAATAAATCTGTTAAAACCCACCATTTACACAAGCATTATAAATAGCTTGGGGCCTAGTTTAATTAACCTAGTGAAAACATTGCAAGACACTGTATGAGTTGTTCTGTTTTTGTTTATCCTGTGAGAGGATATACCACAGATTACAACTTGATGTTGATATTTGACTTATTCAGGTTTCCTTTCTTTCTGGATATTTATTTATTTATTTATTTATTTATTTATTTTTGTATCATTAAAGGAGTATGTCTGCAATTCATGACACTATATGAAAATATAAGGGCCAGACAAAAGACAAAAGTAGATACCTGCGGGAGCTAATCTCTCTCTCTCTCTCTCTCTCTCTCTCTCTCTCTCTCTCTCTCTGTCACACACACACACAGGAGGTATTAAAATTAAACAACTCAGGAATTTATCTTTGAGAGAATATTGTCCTTAAAATTCTACCAAAGGTGGGTAAGGAACAAGTGCAACCTGGAGTCAGAGACAGACAGGACAGTTTTGAAAGGGCCAGTATCTGACACTCCACCAGTTGCTAATATTATTGTGTCAACAAATGCTTGCTTCCAAATACTGTCCTTTAGGAGAGTGCTTGCCCCTTTTGTGGGTTCCCTTTCCAGGGTGTCTTGATCAGGTCTGAATAGAAAAGGAAGATGAAATTAAGCATTCCAGAGGAGTCAATTAATAAATCTTTTGAATGAGAGTGTTAGTGTGATTGCGGCTAGATGTACAGGGGAAGCAACCTCACTTGTGCTTTGAAAATACCAAGATGAGTGTTAATAGTCCCACTGTTCCCAGTATTCCTACTTGGAAGCACCAAAACACATTTTTTTAATGAATAAGTAAGTATATAATGGTTAATTGTCACAAAGGAGTAATGTGATGTGTGGTACACCAACAACATGTACTCAAAGCCCACAGAACAGTATATTCTGAAGCAATTATGTGGATCTTTCTCCAAGATAGGCACCCTGGAAAAGATTACTTGGAAGAAAGAATATGTGCACTTACATTTTTGGAGAGATATTGCCAAATTGTTCTTCAAAATCCCTTGTGCTAATATTCTGAGTCTCATCACGGCTGTCAATTATTGTCAGTCTCTTGGCTTAGCCACCTGGCAAGAGCTTGTCCTTGTTTCTTTATTCAACCAAGTTTTAGGAAGGACTCATTACTGAATTGGAGAAATTTTATGTTTATAGTTCTGTTAGTTATTGGTTGGTATGTGCCTAAAATTTAATTTGGAAACAAGTGTGCCCTGTGATTGTTTTATTCTCTGTCCTTACCTAAAACATGAAGCATGGAAGTGGGAAGGAGGGTACTCATCTCTTCCATGTGCCAGGTGATGGAGTGTTGTCTTCAATCACTCTCTCTTCTCTTTTTGAGTTACACTTCCTGAAGTAGCAGGGAGACTTAGATGTGAAGACTTTGCTTTAGTCATGCAGGTGGATAGGGATTCCTCCAGCATTTTAAGTCTCAAAGTTCATGTTATCATTTTTCTTCATCTAAAAAAAAGCAACATTCAATTTTAGTGATTTGCTTTTTTGATGGGTCTATTCTAGTGCTTCTCAAGGTTGGCTGCAAATAGGAACCACCCGGGAGCCTGAAAAGCTGTTGCTAATACCTCCATCATTTTCCAGAGATTGTAATATGGTCAGTCTGGTGTGAAGTCCGGACATCAAGGGTTTTAAAAATTCTAGGAGATTCTCATGTTCAAATAAGGGTAGGAAGCACTGGGGAATCCAAATATCCTTACATTTCTGTGGACTTTCATCACTATAATTCTATTTGTGGCATTCTTTGGCTACTTTATCTTCTAAAAGATTTGTGACTTCCCCCTTGTGTTATTGTGAAGTTTGCTGGTGGCATCCCTTAATAACTTGGGAATAATAGTAGATGTCAGAGTGTAATGTGAGGAAAGAGACCACATTATTAAAGCCTATCAGATGTTGCTGGGTGAATCTATCTAGAATCTTTACAATTTTAAAAATCACTAAGCTCATGGCAACATTGTGTGAGCAGATTTCTCAGAAGAGTATAGCAAAATATTAGCATTACTAACAACCTTTTACATAGCTATGGGCTAGGGCAGGAAGACAGCTTAATAAAAACATATTACCTATGATCAAAGAAATTTTATTCAAATGGTTCACTTTATCTGGGTACAGTAACTTATTTTTTGCAGAATTAAGATATACCACATACATAGATGAGTATCACTGGGAGAGACATTTCTTCCACATATGATCTGGGATACTCCCCCTGCCGCGTGCTCTAGTGCAGCTTCAAAAAACTAGATGTAGTGATTTTGGTAGCTCTACAAGATTAAGGATACTGCTAATCTATTAAGGTGGGTTTTTGTCCCCTGTACTGGATAGGCAAGGACAAATGGTCTAAGTGTAGTTTCAGCTCCTTGTATTAGTTGTATTTTGAGACAGGGTCTCACTAAATTTTCCAGGCTGTTTGAACTCAGCTCAATCGTCTAAGCTAGCCTCAAATGTGTAATGCTCCTGCCTCAGCCTCCTAAGCAAGCCTAGCTGTTGTGGTAATATTCTTCATGTGTTTTGCTCTTTAAAATAAGTCAGGGTAGGATGGACAGCATGGTATATGGTGTGACCATAGAAGAGCCCCATGGTAATTCTACTAGAGACTTTGCTTTTCTCTCTACAAAGCACTCATTGTTGTTATCATTGTTTCAATGGTCAGTATTCTTGTAGCCTAGTTTAATGGAGCTGGGATTCTGAAAGCCTCCCCTCTTTCTATGTGTATTTCCCTTATTCGGTTTTCATTTGTCTCATTCACTATGGCCTCATGAAGACATCAACTTGGTGATAGTTTATGTGCTGAGAAAGGTGTCCAGTGAGGCAGACATTTCCTGGGGAATTTTGGCTCAGTCTTTGCCATAATTTCCTTATTTATGAAATGGAGGTGATAATGCCTGGTATCCCTAACTTAAACAATGAATAAATATATTGTCGTGTATGAAAATGCTTTGGCTTGTATAAAATGTGGTGTCATCTAGTGCTACTTAATTATAGTGATACACATTCTAATTTTTACAGTGTTACTAAAACAAACAAAAAGTATGATTGGGCTGTACTATGATGGAGAGTTAGTGCAAGAGATGGGATGTGGAAGGCCTGTTAAGAATCATGGAAATGATTTCACCCCAGTCTTGCTTTCTAACATTACAATGAAGATAATACAAACATCTACCTTTGTGAGCTAGGACAATTACTCTAGACTAAGCATTCTAAAGGAGAAGTCGTTTGTTTCAGGTTGGAAATTTTCAGTTTGTGGTCTGTTACCCCACATAGAAGGGAGAGTGTGATGGAGCAGAATTGCTCATTGTGTCACACAACTGAAAAAGAAACAAGAGAGGCCAGGGAGAAGGTACATCTTTCAATGGCATGACCTCAGTGACCTACATCTCCAACTTGAGCCGGTATCTTATTTTTTACCTCCTACATTATGAATCCAGTAGGGAATTAATCCACTAAGTAAGAACCCTTAAGACCCAATCACTTCCCAAACACTGAAAGCTAAAGCCAGGTCTCCATACCTGAACTTGTTGGGAGATTTCACATTAAAAACAGAATGTCATCTCAGAATGAAGTGCTGGACCCAAAAGTGAAGTCCAGCTCCAGGAGACACACCCCACAGAGTCACTCACAGGACACAAGTTCGATGCAAAAGCAAAAGGATTTTATTCCAACACATTGGGGTCATTCCCTGAGAAGAGAATGGCCCCGAGTTTCCAAAGCAGGCAGTTTTTATGTCTTTTGACAACGTATTGATTGGCTATAACATACAGGAGTCATTTACTGATTGGTTGGGAACTGAACTTACAATTTTGCCCAAGAGGGGTTTGGAATGTTATTTTGGTTTTTACATCTGCAAGGCCATGGGACAGCTAGTGGTTTTTCTGGGAACAGGGTGACTTACACTTATTTTCAAAACTTGGATGCTCTGGAGCAGGGCAACCCGTAACAATTTTTAGAAACCAGACAGTTGTTGAAGATAATAGAAACTAGTAATAATAACAATTTCCAGAGACTGATCATCATGACCAACCATTTCATGTGTTCTTTGTCCCAGAGCTGTGTGTGGCCAGAGTGATTTTCAAATACATGCTGGTGGGTATCAGGCTAGGCTTGAGTTGGGGTCTTTCAGAAGGTGACTCAAATTCTATATGAATGTGAAAGCACTTATCAAATGGTAAAGCACCCCATAATCATTAGCTAAATCTTCATTCAAATTTGGGTACACATCCCACCATTGAGGCTCTTAAGCTGTATCCTCCAAGCCCAGAGTCTTCTCTTTACCCTAGAGGCACAGATGCTGTGCTGTGCCCTTTCTCCCATCTTGGCGTTCCTCTTCTGGGACAGCTCCCAGGGCATCTTTCCCTTAGACTTTCTTTCAGCTTCTTCACTCCCATTCAGCCTCCAGAAAATATGCTCATGTTCTTCCCTGAATTTTGTTTTATTACCTCTTTAGTTACACTTTTATTCATGCAGAATAAGGTGGTGTTAGAGATTTCACAACCTATTTGTTGTAATTTATGGCTAGAGTTTTAGATAACTAGTTAATTTGTTGAATTATTGAAAAATAGGAGCCAGGTGGTGATGGCACACGCCTTTAATCCCAGCACTCAGGAGGCAGAGGCAGGCAGATCTCTGTGAGTTCGAGACCAGCCTGGTCTACAAGAGCTAGTTCCAGGACAGCCTCCAAAGCCACAGAGAAACCCTGTCTCGAACTCCCCCCCCAAAAAAAAATAAAGAAAAAGAAAAACAGGTGTCACTAAAGGATGACATTCTTTCAGAGAAGTAGGACCCAAAGGATGCTGAATATAAAGAAACATTTAGGGTCTGTGTTAGGTTTCATGAAAATATTGAAGACAGATATGCCTTTAATGGTTAATAGTAATTGTTGACTTGGATCTAGAATTTCCTGAGATTTGACCCTCTTGGGCATTCCTGTATGAGATTTCCTTGATTGTGTTGATTGAGGCGGGAACTGTTTTGGGCAGTATCACCCCCTGGCTGTGATCCTGTACTATATACATGGATAAAGAAAATGGGCATCAGTGAGTGTCGGCCGATGCCATGTGACCAACGGCTTCAAGCTTCTGCAGCCTTTACTTCCCCAACCCCTACGATAGACTACACTCTTGAACTGTGAACTAGAATAAAGCCTCTTTCTATTGAATTGTTTTTCCAGAGTATTTTATCACTGCAATAGGAAACTGAAATGTTACCAAAATAAATGTTAGCCGGGTGTTGGTGGCGCATGCCTTTAATCCCAGCACTCGGGAGGCAGAGGCAGGTGGATCTCTGTGAGTTTGAGGCCTGCCTGGTCTCTAGATGCAGAGCCAGGATAGGCTCCAAAGCAACACAGAGAAACCCTGTCTCAAAAAACCAAAAAAGAAAAAAACAACAACAAAAGTAAATGTTTTCATCAGTGCCTCAGAATGCTGAACTATAATATCCTGCTGTTTATGAATGACACACAAGCACCCTCATGCATTTTCCTTTTACAGAATTCCAACAAAAATTAGTTAATACTATTTTAACAACACCATTTGTTATGATATATGCTGTCGATAATTTTGCTGAACTTTCATTTTAATACAGATGGTAAATTTGATGACTCATATATAATACTCATGCCCCTAAAATGCTTTCAAATTCCTTCCCCATTTTAATAGTGTTCGACAATGATTTTATGCAAAAACAAAAAAAAGGCAAGTCTTCAATATTCTGTTGTTTTTTAGTAAACATTATTTCTAATTGGCTATCCCTTTATTTTTTATTTTATTTTTGAGATAGGGTTTCTCTCTATAACAATTCTGTTTGTCCTGGAACTTGATGCTTTGCAGACCACACTGGCTTTGAACTCACTGAGATATGCCTACCTCTCCCTCCAAAGTTCTGGGACTAAAGGTGTTCATTACTACCATGGCTATCCCTTTAAATGGAGTTGCAGAAATCAAACTCTCCCCGTACTCAATATTGAACAGTTGAAATACTAGGAAAACCTAAAAGCAAATTGAAACAAACAAAAGCCCAACCCCATCAAGCAAACATCTCTAATTATCTTAGGTAGTTTTCCTTCTAGGACTTAACTTTTGCTTTTTTTTTTTTTTTTTTTTTTTTTGGTTTTTCGAGACAGGGTTTCTCTGTGTAGCTTTGGCCTATCCTGGCACTCACTCTGGAGACCAGGCTGGCCTCGAACTCACAGAGATCTGCCTGCCTCTACCTCCCGAGTGCTGGGATTAAAGGTGTGTGCCACCAATGCCCGGCAACTTTTGCTTACTTTAACTGTTTTTACTTTGTTCTAAAATTTGACAATATACAACCCTCCCCTCCAAAAACCAAAGTTGATTCAGTTGAATAGGTAGTATCTTTAGGTAGTATCTTTTAGGACATTTTAAAATAAAAACAGTGCCTCTTTCCTTTGGGATATATGAGTGTTTGGGTTGAAAGTAACTGAAGAACTATTTAGCTGTATTTAGGAAACTGGCTCCAAGAAGGTGACAGTTTACCTGAATTCACACAGATGAATCACTTTACTGGAGGTTCTTGAAGAAGAGCACACATTCATATATCTAGGTAAGAGACTAAAAGTGCTGAGCTATATACTGGTTGTTAATGAGGCACAGGGTACGTCTTCTTTCAGATGCTATGTCTCTGAGCTGCTGCTTTGGGGCAGGATAAAATCTTAGACATGGGACCCCTGTCCTATCGCTGTCTGAGCAGAGTTTTGTGTGTAATATAGATGTCCAAATCAGGGGGTAAAGACATCTTCTTTTCGGAGGTTTACTCCTTTCCTAGCCTCAGATGGTCTTAGTTTTCAACTACTAACCTTAGAAAAATGAGATTTAAAGTATGTGTATAGGGACACTTAGTGAAGTGTCACATGGTAAGTGTGGTACCTACCTTGGCTTTTATGTTTTCAAGTACATGTCAACTCTGTTTAAGTTTTCACTGTCTTCAGTTGAAGTCCACTCCCTGTAATTTCAACCCCTGGCTTTGAACTCACTGAGATATGCCTACCTCTCCCTCCAAAGTTCTGAGATTAAAGGTGTTCTGTACACACTCAGATCCAATGTCATTAGTCTACCCCTTTCTTTCCCATGAAGCCCTATTCTTCCTGGACTCACTACCTTTATCCTTTAGGTTTCTCCATAAGGCATGATTTTCAGATTTCTGATTGCTATTTTAGGGACTCAGTCTTGTTTTAAATTTTGTGCCTTTTAGAATGTGAGGCCTATAACTGACTATCTCTCCAGATATGGTTGTTCACTGTGGGATCTATGGAGAACCACGACTTCTGCCAGTGAAACTGTATTTGTGCCAATAGAGACAAAGACTGTGTTCTCCATATTGGTAGTTGCCTTATATGACAAATATTAACCTTGGAAACAACTAACCTTCCTGGATATTTTCTGCATGAAATGTCACATCGGGTTTCCTCTAGTCTATATTTATGCAATTGAATTTTTTGAACCTGCATATATCTTTGCTAGATGTTATATTCTGGCTTCATTGTTGCACAAGTATAGACATTCTTGACCTTGTTCATGACTGAAATAGGAGAAAGCCTAAAGATCTTAAGTGATGAGATTTGGCAGGCCTTCTCAGCAATAATTACAGAACTTGTTATCTCCTACAGCTTGAAGGTAGAAAGTACTGAAAAACCACATCCCAGATTGAATTTTATGAGCATCATAGCGCCAAAAAAATGTTACATTTTGAGTCCTGGTGAATTTGCAGTGCCAACTTAGGAAAAGAGTAAGACTAGGTTGGGTAAAGAATAAAACTCTAAAATTTGAGCTGGAAACTCCTGGATGAAATCCTTTTATCCCTCAGTGTCTGGGCTTTTGGAAAGCCAGTTTCTTCCTGCTGGAAAGGAGTAGTAGTCCACCCTTCACCTACAGGCAAAGTAGAAACCTTTGTCTTGAACCTCACTTGGCCTTTCTCCCCACACCCTAGGATTTGCTTTCATTTGCTTGCTACTAGTGCAAGAGGTCAAGTCACATACCTGGGTTAGACAAATGTGAGCTTACTAAAGAAAGAAAGGAATTAAATTCTGCAGCTGCAGAACTCAATAAAGCTGAACTTCCAGGATGGAAAGAAAAGGCTGAGGTCTTAGGAAAAAACATCTCACAACACCATGGGAAAGGGTAGTTCTTCCCTAAGGGTTAAGGGCCATTTTCTCATGCAACTGTGCACTTAAACAGGTGGAATACCCAAGTATTTTAAGACACAGAGTCCAAGGGTCTAAGTTGACCTTGATACCTAGAAACCCAAATCTTCCTATTCTGGAGAGTGGGAGTCAGGGAGGACATTGGTGTATAGAAGTCCATAATGAATGGCTTTCTGACTCAAGACCAGCCAGCAATGGGTCCATAGATCTATAATGTGATTCTGTTTCTGGTATTCTAGGTATATAACTGGGATGGACATAACCTGAGTTGGCAAACCACCATATTGGTTTTTTGGCCTATGGGATAAGCATTACCACAGTGAAGGTCAATTTGAAGGCTTTGAAGATAAGAGTAAATTTAAGCAATACAAAAATCCTAAAGACATTGGTTGATTTTAGTGTCATCCTGAACATTAAACTATATGGGCATTCAATTTCTCCATCCCGTTTACCAATATAGCTTAGCATATTAAAAAAAATGTAGGTCCTGAAGGTTCTAAGAACTCCATTTTCCCCCCTTTTTCTGCTAAAGGTAGCCGGCTTACCAGGGGATAATAGTTTATAAATTTTCCCCATCTTGTAAATCTTTCATGCAAAGGAATTCAAATATTTTCACACCCCTAACTGGTAAAACTTTTATGTGCATCTTTTTGTCTGTCTTGTAGCTGGAGACTTTTCTGTTTTTCTGCCCTGTCCTGCAGCTGCTTATAAAATAATCACTCAGAGGCTTAATGTTAACTGTAATTGTTTGGCCAATGGTTCAGGCTTACATTTAAATTAATCCACTCATATTAATCTATGGATTGCCATACGGCTGTGGCATTACCTCATTTTCTACATGTCTTGTTTCCTCGGTGGCTGCTGGCATCTCCTCTTGACTTTGCCTTCGTTCTCTCTATATCGCTGCTTGGATTTCTGCCTAGCTATATTCTTTCCTGCCATAGGCCAAAACAGCTTTATTCATCAACCAATAAAGGCAATACATATTGCAGCATACAGGACATATCACATCATTATCTCACCGGGTAAATCTTTTGTCTACTCAAATACTTTGCTATATTCTCAGAGCTTGATGTCCTCAAGCCACTGACCCTTCCCCTGTACCTGCGTTTCTTTGTGTCACTTCTTTTAAAACTTGCCAAGCAGAAAGACTCTGAGTCTGGATCCCAGCCTATGGGGAAAGACTAGAATATTCTTGTTGTTAGGACACCTCCCCCCCCATGGGATCTCCTGTTCCATGTACTTACTGGCATGGTTTGAGTCATGGTGCACCCTTTTGAAAAAAGAAAAAAGCCTTTCTGGGTAACTTGGTTTGTATGTTTCTTGGTGAGACAAAGAGAATATTCTATTCCATTATCAGGATTAGAATGGACTACCTGCAAATCCCATCAAGCATAACCCAATTACATTATAAACTCCATTTCCAAAAATACACACATTATAAGATAGGGTTTCAACCTTCGAATTTTAAAGACACACAAGCTTCAGTTCTCAATACCCCTTAATTAGAATCATAGTGTAGATCCCTGGAATCTACTGTCTGTAATGGAGGATTATATACCATCCACTAAACACTTTGGGTGCTACTAGGCTGTGACTATGGGATACTAATGATGCTACAACCAGAATTGTCTATCATGAACTAAATTGAGTCATACTTCCAATATCAAGTTTGGTGAGGCCAAAAATAATGAATTGTAAATAAAAGTAGTACATTGATTAAGTCCATGCCATCCACAATTACTGTTCTGATAGTTTTTTTCTCTTATCTCATACATAGGACTGCAGACACATGGGGTCCTTATAGCTAGCTAATAGAGATGGAAAAATCTGCAGCTTCATTCATTGATTACTTGGCTTCAGATGCAGTAACAACTCAAATACAGACTTGGATGTATGACAGCTTCTTGGAAAACACTCTGAAAAGTATGAAGAAACTGTCCTAATAGATGTAACTGTAGGTGATGTCAGTCTGTCTGTCTAAAGATGTAGCTTGAAGTGAAAATATAAAATCTTTGACTTTGCAAAATGGTTGGTTTATCTAGTTGATCAAGTGCCTATAAGGATAATTAGTGGAAGGTTCTGGATAAGAAAGTCTGAGGATAATCTCATAGATCATCATGTAGGAATGGGAAAAATGAAGGTATTTGTATTTTCTGTTACCTTTCTTTATCAGAGAGCATCCATCATGGAAGAGGAATATGAATGTCTAACCAACTGGACGGAATGAATTAGAAGACATCAACTGATCTGTGTTATTGCGCCCTCAGTGCTGATACAAGGAGGCATAATTGAAGCATCTATGGTGGTAGTGATGGAGGGTAGACATTTTTCTAATAGCATGAACTCTCTCCCTCCTCAGCATCCAGATCATTAATGCTATTGTTACAATGGCCATAATCTAGCAACAGACACCATGTTTGAGTTCTCTGTATTACATTATGCCTCTAGAAAACCAATTTAGCAACTGGTGATAGTTTGATTATATTGAACTTTTCATATTGGAATCAGTATATGTTCTGGGTGTGGGTTTGTCTTCTATAGAGAAGTACTATCTGATACTTTAAAGAGTATCGGAGCTACTAGACAGGGTTGGTACGACATAGCATCAAACTAAGAAATCTTTTCTTAAACAAAATGAGCTATGAAAGTAGACATATAATCATAGGATCCATTGTCCTCACTGGCTATCATCTATGCATAAGCTGCCCACTTAGTGGAGTGATGTATGACCTTGCAAAGACACAAATGAGGTACCAGGTTGGAGAAAATAGCCTATAGAGATGGAGTGCAAGTTCATCAAATTCTCTCTATATAATGTTATATGTCCAAATGCTAAAATACATAGACCAAAGGACCAAATTTACTAATGTTTCTTGCAGAGTTTGTGGATAAGGTTACTTGTAGGAAAGCTAATCTAGGAGTCATTGTGGTTTACTGGTAGATGATAACAGGGTAGCTACTTAGTTTGATTATTTGTTAAAGATGGATTCTACTATTAAAGGAGTTTTAAGTGACATTTTATTTGAATGTGCTACTGTCTGTGCAAGTGAGAATGCAAATGATGGCAAGGAGACAGTTTTTTTTTTCCTCACTGATGCTGTTGACCAGGTTGTAGTAAGAAGGCAGTCATGGCTCTCTGACCACTTGCTGCTTCATATAATAGGGGCTGTTGAATAAAGGTTAGGTTAAAAAGTGGACAAAGTGTGAACCTCATGCTCCAGAGTCTCTAGCTTCTGTCTTTGATAGTTTTGTACAAAGCTAACTCTGGTCATATTGTTTTCAGAGCTGCTGAGTGAATGACAATTGGGTGTGGTTGCATTCCTCATAAAGTTTTCATGCTTGTGCTCTTTATTTTATTTTATTTTATTTTTTTTGAGACAAGGTTTCTGTGAAGTTTTGGAGCCTGTCTTGGAACTTTCTCTATAGACCAGGCTGTACTCAAACTCACATAGATCTGCCTGCTTCTGCCTCCCAAGTGCTCTGAGTAAAGGCATGCACCGCCACCGCCCCAGCTATGTTTGGGCGGTGATAATAAATTAGTGATTTATTGATAAATTAGTGATTGAATTGAAATTGTCAGTCTTTATTAATTTCAGACTGTGTCATGCTCCTGATCATGGAGGTAGTGAGTATGGCGATGTCTCTGAGTGCTGTCTGTCTGTATCTTATTTATTGTACTTGTGAGACTTCTCTTCATTCTTCTTGATTTTCACAAGTGGTACTTATTATCTGTGGCTTGCATTCTGTGGCTTACAACAGGAAAAGCCACCTGCTTAATTATTTAAGTAGTTAATAGTTTGCAGTTTCCTGAAATTACCTAGTCTAACCTAAAAAGGTGTGAAATTCTCTTTTCTAATTCTTTTGCTTCTGATTCTTGCCTTCATATATCTTATTTCCATGTTAACCGAAATAAAGGAAAAAAAACATATATATGTATACACACATGTGTATATATATGTATAAAAGTCTTCATTAAAAATAGATAGGTCAAATATCTCTCTTCTGTGGCCTATTTATCTTGACATACATGTGGGTCATAGCTATATTTGGTTATATTTTAAAAGTTGGAGGCAAATGTTCTTGATTCCAATATTGCTTAGAGATGATTTTCTCCTAAAAGTCTCTTTGAAAATCCCTGACTAGCCAATGATTAGATGGCTGTTTTTCTCAGTATTGTTTCCTGAAATTTTGAAAGCAAATCATTTCCCCCAAATCTCAGTGAAATGAACATAACTGCAAGCTACTTTTTGGATCAATATTTCCATTTTATTATTTACGATAGTCTCATACAACAGAGACTGTACTGGAACTTCTGATTTTCTTGTCACCAGCTCATGAGTGCTGGTATTGCCAGGGTATGCCATAATGCCCTTCAATGTTGTAAAGAAAAAAAATATTGAGGGGAGGTACCCAAGAGACCCTTTTAGGAGGCAGGATGCTATCTACCCTGACCTGGATGTTGGTTAAACGTGTGTGTGTGTGTGTGTGTGTGTGTGTGTGTGTGTGTGTGTAGTAGCTGTATGTTTAAGGTTTGTGCTTCACACTAGATGAAAAGCACCCTAATATGAAAAATAAATATTTTCTAGTTTTGAAGGTTTTTTTTTGTTTTAAAGCATTTTGAGCATGAGAAAAGTAAAACCCTTTTAATATATATCAAGCAATTAGTACATAAAGTAGGCTGTCTTCCATCCTTGAAACCTGCATGTATCATTAAATCCTGAGTTAGCTCCTCTTTTAGCTGGATGCCAAAGAATGAGCTCCATGTCTGCTTGACTAGATGGACAGGTCTAATTCCAGGGCAGTTAACCTGCAGATCGTTCTCAGAGCCTGTCACCTTACTGTGACTATGAAACAGCAGGTATTGTCCTGGAATCATCATGGATAAATATCCAACAGCTGGAGCAGAATCCAGTGGAGTCAGGAGTAGTGTCAAGGTTGTCTATTCTGGGAGTGGGGGGCAGGGACAGAGAGAACAAGATTAGAACACTTCCATTCCTATACATGCTTTATTAAGCATATGTGACTGGAAACTGTTAGTGCTGGCAGGTTAGTAGGAACATCATTAACATAGGTTTAAAATGTCCCTGGCAAGCTTAAGCATCTGTATTTGTCTGCCCTTAGGGTTCTGACAGGATACAACCTTAGCTGTAGCCACTAAGGGCACTTTCTGTGCACATTCACTACATTCCCTTGTAAAAAATGGGCTTTGTCCATGTCACATCTCTTTCTCTGTTTCATCTTTCTCCCTTTCCCCCTCTCCCTTTCTCTCTTTCTGTCTCTCCCTCTTTCTTTCTCTCTCTCTGCCTCTCTTTCCTTTCTCCTGCCACTCCTGTCCCCAGAGGATAGTCTTCCCACTCTCCTCTCTGTTCCCCCCTCCCTGCCCCCAAAAAACTCTCCATGCAAGCTCTGTGGCACAATGGAGTCTCTCTCTCTCTCTCTCTCTCTCTCTCTCTCTCTCTCTCTCTCTCTCCTCTCCCTCCCTCCCTCTCCCTCCCTCTATCTCTCTCTCTCACTTACACATGCACCCAGGCTGTTTTATAAACAATAACATTGATGCCACAAGACTTGGCAGGCTCTCCCAGCATCCTGAGGTGCATCAATCTGGTCCACATAAAACAGCCTCGCTTCTCTAACTAATGAATCACTAGGACCCTCCATCTAACACCAGCATGACTGGTGAGGCCCGTTTTCTCCACCTTTGGCCATTTCCATGAGTGTGGATTTGTCTCCCAAGTGTGGTTTCTCACCTTTTGGCCTCTTCAAGTCCTGGTGCCAGGCAACCTTGGCTCTTCCTGGCTCAGAGCCCTTGGCCCCTGTTCTTGTGTAACAATGACCTGAAACAGCTTGTGCCCACTCAATCTGATCCTCCCTGGATCCCTAGGATGCCAGCATATTTAGGCCTTTGGATCTTGTCTCCCTACTTTACTCATGGGTACTGTGTCTACCTTTACAGTCAGACCTGGTCTCAAATACCCCTTAAATACCAATCCAAAAGGCAACTTATGGTACTCTATATCCTGGTATTTTACTGGGGCCTTTGCAACATTCTGCCAGCAATCTGATAGCTTTTTCACTCTTCTGCTTTCTTTCTCCCTCAATAAACCTCCTACACTAACTCTGTTGTACGGCATGTTTGCTTAGTGGTAGGGCCCACTGAAAGGTAATCACTTCACACTGGGACCCTACCTACCTGCTCCACCCTCAATAGACCTGCTCTGTTCCACCTGCAACAAATCTGCTTTCTTGTTCACTGATGGCTTTGCCTTCCATCCAATACCAACTACTGGGTCTCTGGCAGGGTTATCCACCTCTGACCACTCCCCTGGTTGTGAACCTTCCTTTCTCAAGCACAATCCTCTCCTCACCTGGCTTTTCTCGAAGTCATGGTACCAGGTGACTGTGTCTCTCTCAGGCTTAGAGCCCTTGGCCCCTGTTCTTGTGTGAGGATGTACTAAGACAGCTGTGCCCACTCAATCTTCCTCTGCCTCACCCTTGGGAACTCTGTCATACACCTCCTTGCTCCCATTGGGATGTCTTTTGGAGATCCACTGACCACTCCTTTTAAATCAAATCTGGCCTCAGTATTCCTTGGACCATTCAATCAGCAAACGAAGAAGAATTCTCTACTTTCTTTTTTCTTTGTTTCAAAACCTTCTTCTTACTGGATTGGGAATCCCATGGAAGTGGATGTTTTCCTTCCTGACCCCTCTCTTTATTCTCCTATCTTTAACAACCACATCCTGCTTAATCAATTTCTTCTCTATGTATCTCCAATGGTGTTGTTGAACAGTTAAGACTGCGTGGCCACAAAAAGGTAAAGATTTACAGTAAAGACAGATTCAGATGAAGAAAAACCTTTAAAGGTAACACTGTGCTTAAAAATATATGTAGGCTTGTGAGAGAAAAATAAACAGGAGGAAATAGAGTAGCTGGGTGTGGTGGCACACGCCTTTAATCCCAGCACTCCTGAAGCAGAGGCAAAAAATAGAGTAGTTGGGAGGTGGAGGCACACACCTTTAATCCCAGCACTCCAGAAGCAGAGGCAAAAAATAGAGTAGTTGGGAGGTGGTGGCACACACCTTTAATCCCAGCACTCAGGAGGCAGAGGCAAGCAGATCTCTGTGACTTCAAGGCCAGCCTGGTGTACATAGTGAATTCAAGGGCAGCCAAAGCAGGAGGTGTCCTCTATAAGATAGTCTTATAAAATATATAGATTTATGATAATTAAGACTGAGCTAGTGGATGAGAAATCCTAGTCATTAGCCAAGCAGCATTTGTACCTAAGATAAGTCTCTGTGTGTTACTTGGGTCCTTAACGTGGCTGTGGGCAGAACTCGGGCGGCCTGGCAGAAAGCACCCATATGGGTGCAGGGCTGGGGAGGCTTGGAGTAAAGACTTATTGTTACATAAGATGGTATCTCAGAGTTGTTTTGATCTGCATTTCTCTGATGGCTAAGGATGTTGAGCACTTTCTTAAGTGTATATCAGCCTTTTTAGACTCCTCTATTGAGAATTCTCTATTTAGTTCTGTACTCGACTTTTTAATTGTATTATTTGGTGTTTTGGAAACTAGCTTCTCTGAGTTCTTTGTAAATTTTGGAGATCAGTCCTGTCAGATGTGGGGGTTGGTGAATATCTTTTCCCAGTCTGTGGGCTGCTGTTTTGTCTTGTTGACTGTGTCCTTTGCCTTACAGAAGCTTCTCAGTTTCAGGAGGTTCCATTTATTAATTATCAATCTCAGTGTCTGTGCTACTAGTGTTATGTTCAAGAAGGGGTCTCCCACTTGTTCAAGGGTACCTCCCACTTACTCTTCTAATAGGTTCAGTGTGGCTGGATTTATTTTGAGGTCTTTGATCCATTTAGACTTAAGTTTTGTGCATGGCAATAAATATGGGTATATCTGCAGTCTTCTACCTGTCTGCATCCAGTTATGCCAGTACTATTTGTCGAAGATGCTTTCTATTTTCCACTGTATAATTTTAGCTTCTTTCTCAAAAAATCATGTGTTCATAGGTGTGTGGGTTAATATCAGGTTTTTCATTTTTATTCCATTGGTCTACCTGTCTATTTTTGTGCCAATACTAAGCTGTTTTCAGGACTATAGCTCTATAATACAGCTTGAAGTCAGGGATGTTGATGCCTCTGGAAGTTCCTTTATTGTACAGGGTTGCTTTGGCTATTCTGGGTCTTTTGTTTCTTCATATAAAGTTGAGTATTGTTCTTTTAAGGTCTGTGAAGAGTTGTGCTGGTATTTTGATGGGGATTGTATTGTATCTGTAGTTTGCTTTTGGCAAGATTGCCATTTTTACTATGCTGATCCTACCTATCCAAGAGCATGGGAGATTTTTCCATTTTCTGGTATCTTCTTTAATTTCATTCTTTAAAGACTCAAAGTCATTGCTCCACAGGTCTTTCACTTTTTTGGTTAGCATTACCCCAAGATACTTTATGTTGTTTGTGGCTATTATAAAGGGTAATGTTTCTCTGATTTCTTTCTCAGCCCATTTATCGTCTGTATATATCCTGCCACTTTGCTTAAGGTGTTTATCAGTTGTAGGAGTTCCCTGGTAGATTTTTTTCAGGTTACTTATGTAAAGTGTCATATCGTCTTCTAATAGTGAAAGTTTGACTTCTTCCTTTCCAATTTGTATGCCCCTGGTCTCCTTTTGTCACCTTATTGCTCTAGCTAGAACTTCAAGTACAATATTGAAGAGATATGGAGTGGACAGCTTTAACTAAAGAACAATACAAATTGCAGAAAACCTACAAACTTATAGAAATTGAACAACGAGCAAGTGCACCATTCCTGGATCAACAAGATATAAAGAAAGAAATTAAAGACTTCCTAGAATTCAATGAAAATGAAGACACAACATACCCAAACTTATGGGACACTCTGAAAGCAGTGCTAAAAGGAAAGTTCATAGCACTAAGTGCTCACATGAAGAAATTAGAGAATAGTCACACTAGAGAATTAACAGTACAATTGAAAGCTCTAGAACAAATAGAAGCAAACTGGCTCCAGAGGAGTAGATGCCAGGAAATAATCAAACTGAAGGCAGAAATCAATAAAGTTGAAACAAAGAAAACAATAAAAGAATCAATGTAACAAAGAGTTGTTTCTTTGAGAAAAATCAACAAGATAGACAAATTTTTATCCAAATTAACAAAAGGCGGAGAGAGAACATGCAAATTAACAAAATCAAAAATGAAAAGGGGGGCATAACAATGGACACTGAGAATCTTCAGGTAATACTTTGAAAACCTGTATTCCACAACGTTTGAAAATTTCAAGGAAATGAACAATTTTGGGGGGTAGGTAACACTTACCAAAATTGAAACAAGAACAGATAAGCAACTTAAACAGACCAATACCCCCTAATGAAATAGAAATAGTCATAAAAGTCTCCAAACCAAAAAAAGTCCAGGGCCAGAAGGCTTCAGTGCAGAATTCTATCAGAAATTCACAGAAGAGATAATACCAATACTCCTCAAATTGTTCCACACAATAGAAGCAGGAGGTTCATTGCCAAACTCTTTTTACAAGGGTACAATTACCTTGGTACCCAAGCCACACAAAGACACAACTAAGAAAGAGAACTATAGACCAATATCCCTCATGAACATCGATGCAAAATACTCAATCAAAGCCTGGCAAACCGAATCCAAGAACACATCAGAAAAATCATCTAACATGATCAACTAGGCTTCATCCCATGGATGCAGGGTTGGTTCAACCTAAGAAAATCTATCAATTTAATCCACCATAAAAACAAACTGAAAAAGAAAAACCATCTGATCATCTCACTAGATGCTGAAAAAACCTTTGACAAAATCCAACACCTCTTCATGTTAAAGGTTTTGGAGAGATCAGGGATAACAGGAACTTACTTGAACATAATAAAAGCAATATACAGGAAACCAACAGCCAACCTCAAACTAAATTGAGAGAAACTCAATGCAATTCCTCTAAAATCAGAAACAAGTCAAGGCTGCCTATGATTTTCAGTGTGTCACTTAATTATAAATTTTCTGTTTTTCAACTAACCTGGGCTCATAGGATATCACAGAGTCTGGACTGACAGCCAGAGAGACTGCATGGGACCAACATAGGCCCTCTATATATGAGTGACAGTTGTGTATCTTTGTCTAGTTGTGGGACTCCTAGTAGAGGGAGCAGAGGCTAACCCTAACATTTTGATTAGATCTCAGGAAACTATTCCTCATACTAGGTTGCCTTGCCCAGCCTCAATACAAGGGAAGTTGATATGCCTGCCCCCTTCTGAAAAGAAGCTGAAGAGGAGTGGATTAGGGTGAAGTTGCGGGGAGGAAATGGGAGGAGATGAGGGAAGGGAAATTGTAGGTAGGATTTAAAATGAATGAATAAATTTAAACAATAAAATTATGTTTCTTAGATGGTCTATATTTATTGATTATTTCTCCAATCTTTCATAGGGAAAGTCATCACTGCTAGCTGTACTCAATTTATGCTTAATGACTTATATACATTAGATGATAAAAATATTCCTGTGGGATAGAAAAACTATTTAAGGACCCTGTAACATTAAGTACTTAATCTTTTATTTTACTGATTTTTAATTATAACTTATTTTATTGGGTATTTTGCTTGAATGTATGTCTGTGCACCAAGTACATGTCTGTTGCTCAAGGAGGCCAAAGAGGGCATTGGCTCCCCTAGAATTGGAGTTACAGACCACTGTGACCCACTGAGTGTGTGCTCAGAATCAAATCTTGGTTCTTTGGAAATCAGCCAGTATTATTAACCACGAAGCCACCTGTTTAGCCTTTAATATTTCATTTTTAAAGTTAATGTCATGCAAAATGGGTAAACAGATTATCTTAAATCTTAAAGGAAACTTATTCTTAAAGTTATGTTTCTTACTATCTTTCATTTTTCTTTTACAATTCAAAGTGAGAAGAGGGGCCAATTGTGTATTCTTAGTAAATTCTTTGCCCAATATAGATTTCCAGTAGGTAGAGGTTTTAAATAATGCAATGTGGATATGGCTCAGTACAGTCTCTGATTAATTACTATGGCTCTTCAATAAGGGAAATACTTTTTGATGGATTATTAGAAACACATTTGTGGTAGGGTTTTAATCTACTAATGACCATGGAGATTATCTTAACTGCTTTTGAAGTGAGGAATTCTTTGTGATGTGAGGAACTAATTTCTTTTTCTTTTTTAATTTGAAGGAGAGCTGAAGGGGGACATATGAATCTCTCTGGGAAGGGGAAATTGAATAGATTTGACAGGAGGATTGGAGGCTACTGGGGATGGAAACAGGAGGGATCAGATGGGGGAGTAAGGGGATGAATGGAGAGGCTATGGGGGGAGATGATTGGAATGGGGGGCACTAAGGGGGTCATGCACAGTGGAAACTTCCTGAAACTTATGAAGTTTGCCCTAGTGAGGACTTCTAGTAAAGGAGGATATGGAGCCTGACAGGCCGTCTTTTGCAACCAGGTTTTCCCCTCACAGTGAAGAACTATTTTCTATTCATCTGTTTGGTTAGGCTGGGTTTTCCTAGATTGTCTTACTTGAAAATGGGAATACCTGTGCTTAAAAAGCTCTAAAAAGACCTTGGCCTATCTGCAAATATAAAAATAGCAATAGCAACTGACAGACAGCTTCTTTACCCCTATCATTTATGGGACTATTTAAAGTTATATCTTTTTCATGCTCTTAGAGTAATGTGAGGTTTAGGTTTGACTCCCTTTAATCTGAAACCCTGAGTGAGCCTCAAACTACTTAGCAGCCTGCCATTTTTTACTGGGAGGGGAAAAGCAGCAATGTAATTTACTGTCCACATTTTATAGTTTTCCATTTGAAAAAAAAATGCTTATGAAGTTCTTGTATTTGCACGGAGAGGGAAATGACTTTTAAATACAGTTCTGCCTAGGCTGTACTGGGAACCCAAAGCAGATGACACACTAACCTAGCTAGTTATGGAGATGAGAGGCTCTTCCCAGAAAAAAAAAAAAAAGATGTTGTGAGAGTATGAGGGAAGACTAGGCAGGCAAGCAGGTTCTGTGAGTCCAGGGGAGCTCAAGTGGGAAGCACAGAAGGTTACTGTAGCCTGAGATGCTAAACCTAACACACAGCTAGATAACAAACCCGTAGTCCTCTCAGGAAAGCTCAGCACTGCCCAGGCAATGACTCACTGTACAGAGTTTCCACTGGTCCCTTGTCTGAACCCCAGTCCCCTAGTATTAGGCCTCAAGTTCGGCTACTGAAAGGGCAGTGTCTGTATTGACCCTTTCTTAAGAAAATGGAAAGGTGTAGGGTTCCTGGAGCTACTCTCGTTCTACCTCCAATTTTACTATACCCTTGATCTCAGTGCTCAGTTGTCTCATAATCTTCATATTTTTCTTATATTTAGTGTTTGGTGTCATATCCCCACATTGATGGACATCTGTTGTTGTCTATGTTTATGCCTGAGAAGGGGAGTGTGGATTTAGGAATGGCAGGTAGAAAATTTATAGATACTTTATATATATGCATGCACATACACATTACATTGATTCTATAGTATCTATACCCAAGCTAACTGAAGCAGAAAAGTAACTAAGGAAGGACATTTCACAGGTCACCTTCTTCCCAGGAGCATCGGAAAATCTTGGAGGTCACAATACAAGAGTCATGTTCAAACTACACCATAGAATCCATCCCACAAAAATTAAAACACTGGGTCAATGAACATCGCATCAAAGATGACCACTGATAACTAGGCTCCTTCTCCAACCTACACACCTAGTTCTCCAACCCTAAAGAAAAGTAAACTTAAATCCCTGAGTCCTCACTGACTTCACTTTAGAGAAGAATGACTCATAATATGAGAACATCTTTGAATACGCAACACATGTTCAGTAGATTCTGGGTAGCCACAGATATGCCTATTCCAGATGGTAAGAGAAAGTTTAGAATCAAAACCTAATCCAAAGTTTCTTATTTAGCAAGTGGATTATTTGAGATGCTCTGGGACAAGATATAAAGAAAATAGAAACAGGACTAGATATGTGGAACTAAAAAATCAGCTTTTGAATACATTGAATTTAAGATATATGGATACAGTGTGCAGGTGGCTCTACAACAGACACTAGAAATTTGGGTCATAGGTTCAAAATAAGTAGTAGGACTAGAGGTAGAGATTTAGACACCACTATTAAAAAGTCACAGCATTAGGAGGGTTGAGAACTACTGATCTAAGAGGCAAGCCTCAGAGAACACATGTAAGAACAAAACTGACTTCCATATGAAGTTTTGGGCACACCTGTGAAAGATTATCTAGAGTCACCTAATTGATGTGGGAAGACCGTAATTGTAGGTGGCACCATTCTATGGAGTAGGAGCCTGGACTGACTAAAAACGTGTAGGTGAGGCAATGAGGATGCAATGCCAGGAGCTGCCACAAGCCCCTGCTGCCATGCTTACCTATGAAGATGGGCCATATCCTTAACATCAGAACTATGATCCTACCTTTTTCTATGCCTCTGTATCTTAACTGTTAATTAGAAAACAATACATCTAAAAATCCTCCTAGGGATTTACGCTGAAATACTTGAAACAATAGTGCAACGTTATGAGGAAGATTTGGTCCATCTACTATTCGGTGATGGAGGCAAGTGAGTGGGTATAGACGAAAAGTAGTTGATTATGAGTTTATAACTATTAAGCCTGATGGGCATATGCACTTCCCTAACACTCTGCTATTATGCATATATAAAATTCACCACAAAAAGTTTTAACTTAAAAGTAAATAAAACTATGAAGTGTATTATGTAAATATGCAAAAATTTTGTTAAAAATTGTATGAATTTTCCTTAGGGAAATTTTTGTCTATACATTCCAAATAAGGCACCTATGACAGACCTAAGAAGCAATTCTAACCAAGTCTAACTTGGTGAACTAATGAATTTGAGTAACAGTAAAGGAGCCTGGGTAATTTATGAGTAGGTACCCCACCCCAGTGAAGAAACATGTCTTCTGTAGTAATCATGAAATGCTCACACATCCTTAGGAAGGGACCTTGTGAGCCTTCCCCACCCCCTGTTTATTATTGACAGTACATCCAAGCTTGTGCATACAGGATAAAAGCTGAAAAGGGTAAGGCAGTGTCACGGGTGTCCAGTCCATAGGACAGTGTTCCACAACAAATATTTGAGTGTCCAAAGTAGGGACAGTACTGACTGTAAAACTGCAGAGGAAATTAGAATAAGTGGGCGTACAGGCATTAGAGAAAGCTTGAGGAGAAAGGAGAAAATTTTTGGCAATTACATCTTATGGTCTTGACCTTGTGAGTTGAAAGCATAATCCTCAATGTAATGATAGGTGGAAACAGGTCCTTTGGGAGATGACTAAGTTTAGAAAAAGTCATAAAAGTAGAATCTCATGATAGGTAAGTTTGCTTAAAAGAAGGGACACCTGACAGCTTGCTGTTGATTTTTCTTTCAGTCTTGTGAAGACACAGGTCATGTATAAGATGAATTGAGGCTCCATCAGAAACTAGCTGTATTGGTGTCCTGATTTTGGATGCGTATTCTCCAATGTGGGAGGAAATAAATTGATGGTTAAGGGACCCAGTTTAAGACATTGTTAGGGTATCCTGAACTGACTAATACAGGAAGTTTGTATCCATTTTTTTTCAGACAAAAGAATCTTACTATTCTATATAATGGCAGGTGAAGAGATATATCCTAAGTTTCAGGGCTTTGGCTCTGAGGTGGGGAAGACAAGGAATAAAGAACAAACTTGTAGACTTAGTGAAAAGTTTGATGAATAGAGAGAGGGTTCAAATTATTTTATCATGAGAAATTTGAAGAACTACTTATGGACTGTACTTAACTCTTACTCTCTTGTATCTTGTTTACATATTTGTGTTTTTTTTTTAACCTGATCATTGTTTATCTCATCATGGTGCACAAACCAGTGGAGAGTTAGAGGATAAACTGGCCTGATGCCTTTCCCTCAGGCTTTACAGATGGTGAAATGGAAGCTCAACCTCAGAATGTGGTCTGCCAGGAAGAAAAGCTTCAGTGAGCCCAGTTCCTGGATTTTTCCTTCTGACTTGATTGCTTTGGTCTTAAAGAATGTTAAGAAATTCCTCATGGAGAAATTTGTTCCCTGGCTCCCAGCTACCTTTTCCTAATATAGGCTCATGTTTTATTTTTAGTTCTATGTTTTGATCTATATGCCTTTAACTCTAAGAGTGGTGCATTCCATCTGATGATTCATTTCTGAGACATCAAGCCAGGTAAAAAATGAAACATCAGTTTTATAAACTTCACAATAGTTTCATCTGCTTTTAAAGATATATATATCCTCCCACCAATATTTCTTGGCACAGTTTGTTACTTTTTGAGGTAGATGACATGCTGGCAATCATGTGAAATCACTGCTCTTAGAGACAGAGGAAGAACCTCAGAGAGGTGTTAGCTTGTCAATAATATAGTTAATTGTTCTCTTTTCTCTCTGTCTCTCTCACTCCCTTCCATATGTGTGTGTGGTGCATGTATGTGTATGAGTGTGCCAGTGGAGGCCAGTGCAAGATTCCAGATGTCTTTCTCTGTAACTCTGTGTCTTAGAGCCTTGAAATAGGGTCTCTCACTGAATCATAAACAGAATATTTTGGCTAGCCTGGCTGCCCAGGAAGACCTTGTGATATGCTTTTGTGCTTCTCCCCAACACACCTACCCAGGCCACAATGTTAGGATTATAGGCATGCTCAGCCATGCTCCCTCCTCCCCCTTTTTTTTCACATGGGTGGTAGGGATTTGAACTCAGGTCCTCATGCTTGTAGACTAAGTACTCTTAGCCCCATAGCTATGTCTTCAGTCTTGTACAGTTAAAGCTTTCAGTGAGGAATTCAAATCCAGTTCTCCAGTTTAGCTTTTGTTCTACGTGCCCAAACTACTTGGCCAAACCATTTGACCAAGCCAAGAGAATAAAATCAATTCTTTTCCAATTGAGTTAAAGAAAAAATATGCAAAATAAGAAGAAATGTTGTTTTTTCAGAGTATTGAGTTTCACTGAGAAAAAGGGGAGGACGTGGAGCTATGAAAGAAAGAGGTGAGGAGTATGGCTTTGTGGAAGGACTGCTTTCCAGCCTGTTGCCAGATTGTTTCATTCTCTGGGCATGTGCCTGCATGTTTATTCTATGGGCTAAATGATCCCTTGAAGGTGAAAGAAGAGTTGTCTCATTTCCTTGTGAATAAAAGATGTTTTTTCCTCTTTAGTAGTCTGTCATATTAACTCCATTTGCTTAGACATAAAAAAGTGTTGAAAATGGGTCACGAGGCCTTCACACTTGTCTTGTTTCTCTAATTGGTGCCTGTGTCCATCTTGTCCTCTCTTGTTCCAACTCTAGAATAAATTCTTGGGGTCTGAATGAGAAGTTACACTCTAGAGTTACACTCTAGGTCAAGATGTTTCTCAGCATAAGGCAGCTGTCCCTGAATTCCCTCTTTAGGGTTAGAACCCACAATTTTGGACGGTAGGGCAAAAGCCTGAGGATAACGTTTTAAAGGAGGAGATCAAGTCACGTTGTGTCAGATATTCTACTTTCTGTTGAAAACCTGAGTGTATCTCCCAGAATTTTTTCATATCCTGACTTTAAGCTCATTGCTCTGTACAATGTCTGATGAACTCCTAAATGTTAAGTAAAAGCACACATACACATTTTTCCTCTAGGCAGCAAAAGCAAATGTCAAGACAGAAGATTTATAACAGAACATTTGTAACACTTATGTTTATATTGAAAAGTTTATAATCTGCCTTTTGAATTAAGATGTATTTCTTGGTAACCCTGAGGGTTTGGGTTTGGAACCTGGGTTTCAAGTCTCTTTGTGGAATATAAAAGACAATAATCAAAGTGAACATTTTATTCAGGAAAACACCTTTGGAGCCATTCTTACCATAATGGGCTGCTGCAGTAAAGTAATTAGTAGCTACAGGATTTAGGGCAGGGTTTATAGAGCCAGCCTCTTATTCAGAAGCTTCATCAGGGTGTGAAAATCTGCTGTCATAAGAGTATTCAGTGAGTTTTTAGGCAGAAAACAAACTAACATATTCGTCCAGCCCAATAATTGCTGTGTTTTGGATATCTGGTTACTATTTAGATTAGATTTATAAATCTTTAAGTCCCAAATACCTGTGAACCTCAATGAAGGGTAATCACCAGAAAATACTACAGGTATATGCTAATTAAATATGAATTCACAATTGAATTTCTTCAGTTAAGGATGAACATTTTTATATAATAACTTCTAGTTGTTTTTGCATGTGTATGCAGTTAGTCATACTTAAAAGCAGAACTATTTTATATCATACTACTTTCACATGTATTAAATTTTCTCAGTATTAAATTTTCTCATGTTTTGTTATATTAACAACTGTTGTTTCAAATTGTTAGTGGTATTTCACAGCATTTGTTTTAACTTGTTACCTTCCATTATTGGTCACTTAGCTCTCAATTTATTAAGTTACATTAATGAAATATAGATGCATGCTGCACATAACATCGTATTGTTATCTTTGCATATATAGGTAGCTTTTTATTATTTAATTGAGCCATTTACTCACAAATAATCCCCAGAAGTGGCATAAAGGCTAAAGATTATGAAAATCCTCATGATTCTTGCTCTATATTGACATATGCCCTAAATCCTGTCACTGCTAATTACTTAAATGCAATAGCTTTGCTTTCTTTAACTTCTTTGTGGTGGCTTTTATTTGTTTGTTGAGAGGGGGTTTCTCTGTTCAGCCCTGGTTGTCATGTTAAGAATTCAATTCACTTTATAGGAATGGTATTGTTGAGCAACTCACACATTCTAAGTTTTGATTTCCTCTCTTGAAGAATAGATGAGAATTAAGGGACAGACCTTTTAGCAGTGCTCAGAACTACCTCTTAGGTAACTCAGGTCCTTCCTGTCACTCCCCCCACCCACCCACATTCCTTGCCCAGAGCTCCCTACACGACTGGCAGCAGGCCGGTTACACATTGAGCTATTTATTTATTTTCCCTGATGAGACAGGAATGAATCAATACCTTGGCAGGGAGTTAAGAAGATTGATTTTTCAAAGAGCTCCTTTGAAGGTAAAATACAAGTAATAATTTGAGTATTTAAAACACTTTACTTCATACAATTAATTATGTTATTTATATGATTTTTAACATTGAAAATTTCTTTTAGGTTAAAGAAATATTTCAAAGAAACATAACTAGTTAAATCTTAATAATCTTATTTTCACATGTGTAAACACTTTGAAATGGTATATAGTGTCAGAAGAATTTTATTCCCACCTCGTATCCCTAGTTCCTGAACTATCTTTTTCACTTCAGAGGCAACTGCCAAAAATTTCTTGATGATGGCCTTCCTTACATAATCAGATTAATTGACATATTCATCTCTGTGACAAAAGCCAGTTAAGAACATCATATTTAAATCTTTGATATTATTTTCATTTTTATCTTAACTGTTCCCTTTTGGCATTTGTCCCATATCAGTACCAAGAACTTCCCCCATTATTTTTACAGTGGCTAATTGGGATATGCCCTAATTTACTAAAGTAGCTCTCTATTAATAGATGTCTGTTTTTTCTTTTAAAAAGCAAATTATACCACACAAAATATGTGTTTGTCCATTTTTACAATTTATTTGATAACATATATGACTAAATAACAGCATGTAAAGGAATATGGGCTTGAACTGATTTAAAACAAATGGCTATTATTGGCTACCCAGTACTCACCTATTTAATAGCCAGGTAATACAGAGTAATTTACTTAACAGCTTATAATAAATTGTACTCATCTGTAAAACAGATATGAACAATAAGACACACCTTAAAGGGATGTTCTGTGCATTAAAGGGCCTTCTATTTAAAAATATCAATGCTACTATTAAGAAAGTGGCTGTTTTCTTCCTAACATTTTGTGAAGTACTATAGGAACATTTTTTTGAAAGTGTTGACATAGTTCAAGCTCTCTCAGCTCAGTGCAGATGTTTATTTAGTAGGGTCAGTTGAGAGTAGGAGTTCCAGTGTGTTAGTAGAAGTGAGACACCAAGTTTAGTCCCTTCTCTGAACTAATATTAGCTTAAAAGATGATCATGTTGGGCTTTACTGTCCTTATCTGTTACATGCAGGCATTAGATTAATTGATCTCCAGGGTACTCTTCTGCTCCAATAATTATGTTTGTGTTTATTTGGTATCAAAATGGTACCTAGATTATATTGCTTAGACAATTTGGGGCAATCTCTTTGAATCTTGACTCATCTAATGTGTGGCTTTGCATATGCTGTCTCCCTATATAAAATTACTTCCCTAGCTGGCTTCTTACTGAGTGGAGTTCTGGGCTAGTCTAGAGTCTTTCAGTTGAGTCTCTAGAACAGCCTTCTCAGTTGAGCTTAGTTAGGCATGTGTTCTTTTAAGCTGGCTTGGCCCTATGCTGTGTGGCAGATTAAGAGTTTTTGAACCTCACAGATAATTTTTAATCTGTTACCATAGGTTCAGATTTAATGCTGTAGACTTTTTAATGCATCAAGCAAAAAAAAATACATATTCCTTCTTGGTCTGTAAGTTTCAAGTCAAGAGTTTGAAGGAACAAGAGATATTTGTGCTTCAATAAGGCAGTTTCATGCTCTGTGAAACTGCATGTTCCAGAAGAGAGGACGTTCTCGAGGCAGGAGTAAGCAAGCAGGGAGCAGACACCATTGGCCTCTGACAAAGGAGGAAGGATTTATGCCTTGACCTCCATCCCCAAGTAGAGGGAGGAGGATACAGAGATGTTGAGAGGGATATGGAATATGAGAATACAGGTTTCCAGAAAGTTGGGAGGAGGGCATCCAAGTGGATAGGTGTGAGGGACATTGCAGAAGTCCTATAGAACCTCACATGGCACCATAGGAGAAGATGATATTCTTGAGCTGGCGGGGGCGGGGGGGGGGCTGGAAGTGGAGAAAGTGAAAATCTTCTGCTTATGTGGACTTAGTGATGTATGAGAATAATGATACCATGTGTGCTGCATAGTTTCAGGTCAACTTGACACAAGTTAGAGTAATCTGAGAGGAGGAACCTCAATTGAGAAAACACCTCCATAGGACAGACTGCAGTAGACCTTCAGGGCATTTTCTCAATTAGTGATTGGGGGGAAGATCAAACCCTTTGTGGTGCCACCTCTGTCTGGTGTTCTTGTGTTCTATAAGAAACTAGGCTGAGCAAGCAATGTGGAGCAACCAGTAAGCAGCACCCCTCTACGGCCTCTGCCTCTGCTCCTGCCTTCCGGTTTTCATTCAGTGTGAGTTCCTGCTCTGACTTCTCTCAGTGGATTGTGACTTGAGGTATGTAAGCCCAAGTTTTGGTCATTGTGTTTCGCCACAGCAGTAGTGCATTTTATCTATGTGCACATTATCTATACACACAATATGAATCTATAGAATACACACATATATCTTGCTCTACTGCTTTTAAAAGTAGAATCATTTGATATTCTCGTTATTAATTAGAAAAAATTGAAATATGATTATGGTCTTCTTTTTTATTTTAATTAGAAAGAAAATTATTTTACACATCATCCCAGGCCCCTCTACCTCCCCTCCTCCCCTGTCCCCCCCCCAACTAACACCCTACCTATCCCATACCCTTTCTGCTCCCAAGGGAAGGTGAGGCCTTCCATAGTGGGTCTTCAAAAGTCTGTTTTCTAAGCACAATAAAAGCATAGGTGCAGCCTCTATATACTACTGTCTTGCTTATTTTTGTGAAAGCAGCGTGCTTTTTGAAAATTTGTAAAATAAGAAAAAGACAGTAGGGAAGTTAAATTTTCTTATAATTGTACTTCCTACAGCTATCCATTATTAATCTTCAGTTGTAATGAACCCTTATCTTAGAAACAGAACACTGGTGTAAAGTTTTGTCTATATGTCACTATATCATAAGTGTTCTGCAAAAGCACAGGGGATTTAATGCTCATGGACTCAACAGCTGTCTGTTTTGGGTGCTGGGCTCAGTGGGAGAAGTTATTTCACAATAACTTGTAGGGATTAATATGTAAATTGAGATTTTCAAAATGCAAATTGTGGCTTTATGTATTCTTTTAAAGGAAAGTAAAAATGTTCATATAATGTTCATTGTAATGTTCTTTAGGATGACAGCAATTTTAATTAAAATTTGAAACCCAAAGGGACAATAAAAAGACCATAAAATGTGGTTTACAACCAGTAGCTGGACCATGGAGAGGAGGGCATCACATCCAGGAGGGTATGGACATGTGACCCACTCACAGCAGCATGTGCACTCTGCTGTTTTAGGCAACTTGGCCTTGTATATCCCCCCAGCCACAGCAGCAGATGCTCTCTTCTGTTTTTGACTGAGAGAAAAAAGCTAGAAAGTCAGCATGGATCACAACACCTCAAAAGTGCCACACCTCCTCCCTCCTTCCTCAGTGGTGCTGGAATGGCAGCTCAGACCAGGAAACAAGGGTTAACACTAGAGTTACAGTTAAAACTGTCTAGAAAATTGACATGTCTATTTCACTCACTTAAGGAAAAAAGTCACCTTTCACCCAGGGCATTAGGAATTTCTAAGTGTGGGAACCACAGTTGAATTATTTTGGCTTGTTGCCATGTATTTAAGAAAATAGAAGGCCTGGAGGGCCTGCTAAATTGACTTGATGTTTTTAGATTTTTGACATGTGGGGACTAATCTCATCTCTATGTCAGTGTTCCCTGTCATCTGATGAAGATTAAAATATAATTAGCCCATCCCTATAATTATCCTTGTAATAAACCCATCGCCTCAAAGTCACGGGAGTAGTTTAGAGCATTTAGGGCCAGACTGCCTCTATCTGAGTCCTGATTGTGCCATTTATAGGCTGTGAGGCTCTGAACAACAGATCACATATCTTTAGTCCCAATCGTCCTCCCATATCTCATGGAGTTTTCAGAAGAATAAAACTGTATATATACTTGTTAAGGACCTAAAACAAAGCCTGTGCATAATAAAAAGTAAATGTGTTAAATAAAGCATTATCATTAAGGAGTCAATTGATGGTTGCTGGTGATTCAGAGGTAAAACAAAGAAGTAGCAGGACGTGGGCAAAGGACAGATGGTGGACTTGAACATATCAAAATGGCACTAAAAATTGCCAATGCTTTTATGGTGAGGTGAGGGAGTGGTAAAGCGAGAAACTGTCCGGTGAGGGCTAATACTGGAGTGCTCTTTAAATACATTGGATTAGTTCAGGAGGCAAGGTATGTTGGGGCTGGTTAGGGGATGGATTTAGAAAATGGAATTACTTTAGAAGTAGAATGAGTATTTGGAGGGTGTTTAATATTTCTTGAATTATTTATCTGTATTACAGGATTTGTATAATAAAGGCTCTGCTAAAGTCTTTTGATCCCATTCAAAGAAAAATAGCTGAAAACTGACTTTTCAAACAGTTGCATGGATTTTTATCAACATGGCACTTATTCTATCTGCTATTTACTGGGTGTCCAAGTAGGCATCAATGCTCTGTAAAAACCTGTCAGGCAAAAATTATAACTCTCAATCTATAGCTATGAAGAAATGGATACTAGATTAACTATTAATTTCTCATCTGTTCAATAATTACATGACTATCTTTGACATAAGTCTGCAATAAATGATATTACTCAAGTGTTGGTGGAGATAATTGCTTTATCATAATATTTTGATAAGCTTAATGTATGTATTATATACTACATTATCATCAGTGGTTTTATTCACATTTCTTCCTGATTATACGATAGAGTATACTATAAAAGAGAGAGAAGATTGTATATGTGTTTATTTATTTATTTATTTATTTAATTTGAGAATGGGTCTCACCATGTAGCCTTTGCTGGCCTGGAACTCCCTATGTAGACCAAGCTAACTTGGAGCTCACAGAGATCACTGGCCTCTGCTTCTGCCTCTGCTTCTCGAGGGATTAAAGGTTTATGCCACTACACCTGGCCTATTTTTATTTTTTAAAATTATTCCACTTAGTGCATGGGAGACTGATCACCTTATCCAAAATTTGAGTTTCAGTCTAATTATTTTGTTATTAGAATGCTAATGCTTTGTTATCCTATTTTTCATAGATTGGTGTTTATGTTTGCCTATGGAATTTCTCTGTACAGTCACTGGCATGGAGGAAGGAAGATAAGCCAGAAGTCACACTGAGGTAAATGACCCCTGAGATGCAATTGGAAGACATGCATTCTAAGCTAGTTTTTCCTCTATCCAAATGATAACCATTCAATTTTTCAATCAATGAGAAGGAAACAAATATCATCTACATGAGGATGGATGCCACTTAAAAGGAACAGTGATTGATTGGAGGTATTTCAGAGGCACAGAGGAAAATATGGCAAATCTGATCAGTTTGTATATGCAGCTGATGAGATGTGGGCTGGGAAATAAACACATGCTACCCAAGAACTGCCAACGACCTGTGAAGTTGATTAACTTGCTGTTTCAGATCTGATGGGTTAAAACAAGTCTTTCTTAAGTCATGCTTCAGCTCTGTAAATTTGTTTTGTTTTATTTTGAGATAGGGCCTCTTTCTCTCTTCCTGGCTATCTTGGAGCTTACTATGTAGACATGGTGGCCTTGAGCTCACAGAGATCCTCATGCCTCTGCTTCTTGGGTGTTGGAATTAAAAATTTGCACCACCACATCTGGCAGAGCTCTGTAATTTTTACAACATACTAAGCCTGAAATATATTGAGTATCTGATTTTATATAGAGGCAAACATCTTCCAGTAATGCCGATAGGACATTATGCTGTTGGTTGCTAATTGGGAAAATTAGAAAGAACATCCACATACAATTAGAAGAAGTTCTGTTGCTTTCTGAGGGTTTCCTCACTAAATGGTTAAAATATTCAGCTCTGTAAAGCAAGCAACCTACTTTTAAACAGGTGGTGCTAGCTATGTACATTCACATGCTGTTTTAATCATGTAATATCTGTTGATCATTAATAACAGATGATAATTATTGTGAACACTAATGGGATCTCTGGATTCCCTCTAGAGACAAGGTTCCTCTCTTCCGGGTAACTCTAATGGCTCTCGTGCCATTGCTCTTCCTCTTTGTGCTTTACAGATCATGACTGCCAGCTTGCTCTTTTTCCCAGATGCTAAATCACTGCCGGATAGAAGAGAAACATTTAACAAATATCCTCAGACTTTTAGCAGATTCAAGTAAGCAATGCTAAGACAATCTTTATAGCCTAGCCTAGGATTCCTGCTTGGATCCTGCAGTTTTGATTAGATTGCATCAATGCATGAAAACATTGGTGTGTGAATCCATGTGAATCCAGTAAGGATTTTTTTTTTTAAATTCCTGGATATATAGTATTTCATTTTCTATTGTTTTTTTTTTCCCCCTCAGTTCCTTTGGTACAGCTGGAAAAGTCTGTCTAACTCTTTTTAACCTTTCTTTAGTCTGATGCTTCTAACATTTTGTCCCTCTCGAATATCTTTCCTTAACAAACAGAAGCAGATGGTAGACTCTTGATAGCTCTGTTTGGAGCAGGTTATCCCCTTCCTAGTTCAGAGCCTACTCTGGCCCTGTTGTGCAGTGGTCTGGTGAGGTCACCAGATGCCTGTGATGACTCTAACAGTGCTCTAGGAAACTGAGTCATTAATCACTGCCAACTGCTTGTTTGCAGGGATTTATTCCATCTTCTTCCCATGCCAGCATCATCTAAAGACAATCAGATGCTTTAGTCAGCAGCTTCTGGAGTTCAAGAAACTCCCCAAAACTTTTTTTTTTTTTTTTTTAATCCCAGAATTAGGACCATAAAGTCCAGGCCTGAATAAGTAAGATTTCCCTCCTCTCATGTACACTGAAGGAAGTCTGCAACTTTCAAAGAAGCCTGTGAACACAGGGCTGTGTTTTTGTTTTTGTTTTTTTCTAAAGATAGAATAGAGTGAAGTTTTGGAAACATTGGAAGAGAAAACTTAAGTGTAAAGTGTGTATCTTAAGGTGTGTAAACTACTGCGTGCTCTTTCCTTTAGGTATTTTTGTTTAACTATTGTTACCAAGGAAGTTGGTGTACCATCTTGGGGTTCTTAGTTTAGTTAATACATTTAAAAAACGGATTAAAAAGGAAGCCAGAGGATAGTGTTAGAGTTTAAAAGAAAAACAAACAAACAAACTCAAAATAGGTGTTGACTGTAAATCTCAGCAGCTGCCTGGAACAAAACAGAGACAAGAAGAGACACGTGAGTTAAGCCAAAATGGAAATCAGCCATATGGTAGAGAGAAAGAGTGGAGCCCACAGTGTTAGAGAAAGCTCGCTTAGAAAAGAGGTGGAGAGACGAGAAGAAGCGATGTTTTCCTGAGTGATTCAAAAAAGTGGATACATTTGCAAAACTCCATGTCTGCTACTCTGTAGGAAACTGAAGGAGGAAAAGGAATTCTGGGAAGGAACAGTACATTCTCTCATTAAAAGAGTAATTATTCCTCCTATGTCTTCAGCATGGCTTAAGAATCTGCATTCCTTTAGCCCAATGAGTGACCAACCCTGCTGGGATGCTAGGTCTCTACCCATGGCCAGAGACTTCCTTTACTTCACAAAAGGAGCTAGTTTTTCCACCATGGTCCTGTAACACCTCTATAACTCCATCTAGACTTTAAATGCACACAGTCCAATGTATTTGAACAAGGAATTTTACTTCCAAGATTATCCCCCAAATTACTCTGGGATGAGTCTTCAAAGAAACTGTACAAGAATATTTGTAAAGTATTGCTTGTAACAATAAAAGTTTAAACACAATTTTAAGTAAACATCTTTCTTAGAAGGCTAGTTAAGTAAGTTAACATCCATAAAGGAGATTCTTTTAACCACTTGAGTCAATGAAATACACATTGAAGCAGAAGACCAATCAATGTGGTCATTTGTATCTGAAAAGAAAGAAGCCCATATGCACATATGTGAGTTCTTATATATTTGTACCTATAGCCTTTCGGACATTTTGCTAGCAGTAGTTAGTGCTAATGAAGTGCTAAGGAAGGTCAAAGAAGTTTCACTTTTTAAAAATAAAGCTTAAAGTGGCTGATTAGTACATATAATTCTGGTGAAACAAGTAGGTAAAAATTAGACAAACACATGATGCTATGACTGTTCGTTTTCTCACCAGGATTTCTTACAGCTTGCTTTACACAGGAAGAAGTCTGACTCTAAGGACAGACCTGTGTTCTGCCCCTGCAGGTTGGCTTTGTAATCTTTACCTAAAGTATTCAATGTCTCCCAGACCTATTTATATTTTTCTTTCTGTAAAAGAAGGCAATACTAAGAAGTTAAGAGCTATTGTGAGGATTAGGTAGTAAAGTCCCCTAGCACAAAGCCTGTGACATAACCATTAATAAGATCCAGTTCTCTTTCCAACTTCAGGAGATAATGATGCCTTCTTTTCCAAACCCTTTGTTTGCTTGTTTTCCCCTTCAATGAGGGCATGTTGTCCCTGATAGCCCACTGAAGGTTTTATGGGTGTGCAGGCATATAAGGAAAGCATCCTGGACAGAGCCCTGATTCAGAACATGTCTCCATGAAGGCTCAGAGCAGGTGGGGCTCTTTCCCACTGCGCTCAGCATCCTCTCTAGGGCTTGGAAGCTTCACATTTCTTTGTGGCTGTGATCCCTAGGTCCCTCTGTAGTTCTCTTAGTTCTGTTAGCTGCTCAGCTTAGGAGAACCAAACAGCCACAGCCACCAGTGTTGCAACCACTCCCCTCCTGAGGCTTTTCCTTTCTGGAAGAGGATTCTTCTTCTTCCTCCTCCTCGTCCTCTGCTTCCTCATCTTCCTCCTCATTTCTCATCCCTCCTCCTTCTACCTTTTCTTATTATATTTTAGTTTTAAAACATGTAAAATATTAATTATTAATTTTGTTTTATGTTTAAAAATAAAGGGAAGTTTGGGGGCAATAGATGTGATTTACTGCACCCAGTTTTGTGTGTGTGTGTGTGTGTGCGTGTGTGTGTAGAAATCAGTGGAGACTAGGAAGCAAGCACAGTGTTTTCTTTGGTCTCCCTGTGACCTACTTGTTGTCATATATTACATGCTGTGTACTTTCACACACACCAGCTTCATATGTTGCTGAAATCTGAGGCTACAGTTACAACTTCACAGAGGGACACATTCATTCCTCTGGGCTCTGATGGGAGACCAGCAACCCAACACTTTCCCTTGCTTTCAGATTTGTTTTAATGTACAGGTTCCCAAGTACATCCTGGTAGAGCTGGAGATACTTGTGAATAGCAGAGGGTGCAGGGCCTTGTATCTGTTTCTGTTACCTTGAGTCAGTATGTCTCATGAGTCAGTATCAGTTTGTAATGTGGGTTTGGGCTAGAAGGTCCTAGATATAGAGCAGGACAGACTGAGGTTTTGGTCTTTTTTGTTCTTGTTGTCTTTTGCTTTCTGGACTGGAAGTTGAAACTAAGGCCTTGTACATGTTGGGTAAGCATTCTGTCACCAAGCTGTAGATCCAGCAGAACCAGGTTGGAAAAGAGCCTTGAAACTTTCTAGCAAGTGGCCTAAGGCAAATTACTGAATTTTCCAGCCTTAGCTTCTTCATTTGTGTAATAGTGATGAAATGGTACTAGGCCTAGTGTGATGAGCACAGTAGTAATGTATAGCCAGTGCTCAGTGAGGGACTGTGCTAAGTTGAATCTCAGTTGCTTTAAATTTCATGGCCTCTCCTTCCTCATCATTGTGGTCATTATCTTTGTCGTTATCATAGTAGTCCTCCTCCTTTTCCTTCTCTTCTTTTTTTAAAATTTTTGTTTGTTTGTTTTGAGACAGAGTCTCTTTATGCAGCCCTGTTTGTCCAGAGGCTCACTATGTAGATTAAGCCGGCCTCAAACTCATGCAGAACGACCTGCCTCTGCATGGAAAGTACTGGGATAAATATGTGTAAAACGTTATGGTGGTTAATTATTTAAGTTTTGGGCAATGTCTTTTCCTCTATTAGGTTTTAAGTGGCCAACATAGTGCTGAAGCACTGGAAGGATGAATAAAAGAAATGAATGAAGGGACTCTCCAAAAGAAAAGCAGTGTGACTAGCTCTACGGCACATTTATCATGCGCCTGTGACTGATGTCTTTGAAGATCCTTTTTTGAGATCATTTCTTTCTTGTCTTCTAGTCTCCTTCAGAATGATTTCCTGCCTCCACTCTTTATAAAGTATTGTTCACAAGTGTTTTATTATAGCACATTTTCTCTCTTCTCCCACGAATCAAAGAATTCATCCTTAGGACCCTAGAAAATAAATGGAAAAGAACAAAGATCTTGGAGATTCCTAGAAGACGTTAGTAGGATTTCTTGATAAAAATAAACATTTGGTTAGAAAGTAGGAGAAATATTTGTCTCTTCATAATTTTCTTATGAAATCCTCTTAGTTCTACATTTTGATATTCAATATGCATTCTTAGATTTCTTTTCACCTAATCTTAAGTTGAGCTTGATTAAAATTTTTATATAGCTTCATGATGTCCAAATTCCAAGATAGTCAGTCCAATTATAAGGTAGTTCAAACGATGTGCTGAGTGGGAGTTAATCAATTGTAACTTTTATATTGGACCTAGAAGAATAGTAGAATACATTATCTAATATATGAGAATATTTTATAACAATTTTGATAATTAATATTGTGATTGATTATAAATGGAAAGCTCTATAACCTATTTCCTGAAGAGAAACCCCTCTACTCTCTATAGAGAACTTAGACTTGTTGCCCTACTACCAGTTTTAGAATTAAAGAAATAATTAAGTAGCAGAGATCACAGAATCCATACAGTTCAGCCCTTTCATTTTACATGGACATATGTGGCTTGTCTGGAATCACAGAGCTTGATTAGCAGTGGCCTGTAATCTAGATGCCAGATCTCCATGATCATTGTTCAGTGATTCATCTTACTTCTCTAATGCCTTTTCTCATATAGAACATGAGGCTTTACTAAAATGTAGTTCTAAGATGACATTCTGAATCCAATATTGGTGGCAAGGGTTAATTTTATCAAGAAAATTCCATAGATAGGAGTAAGGGTATGCAAAATTACTCAAAGGGGAAAAATTAAATGTGCCTAAGATTGTATTTGGCACGGGGAATCAGCATCTTGTGAGCTGATTTGTGATCTAGTTATGCAAGCAAGTCAAGGACATATGTGAGATGGCACTCTTAAAGCATAGAGGGACGGCTTCTTGAGCAGTCAGGCATGAGATAATGCTAACTCTGGGTTCTAGAAGGGGAGCAGAGTTTTGCTTTGAATTTAGAGATGTAGGCTATCCCACAAGGCGCCAATAACCTATGTAAAGAAGAGGGCAGCCAGGCAGGGGTGTGTCTTGTGTATCCATGGGAGCCTGATGAGGAAGCCAGTCTAACTGGAATACAGGGCCAAGTTGGTAGGGTGTGGTCAGATGATGCAGGGCCTTAAAAATAGAGTAGAAAAGGTGAGACTAAAAGACCACATGAAGTTTGCTTTCATTTAACCTTTGAAATGTGACTTCAGAGGACCATGTTTGATACTTCCACTTGGGTAGTTATTGGTATTATGAACTTAGAGAGTCTAAAAGACTACTGTGGTACCCTTGAGAATCTAGGCAGGAGATGGTAAAACATGGCAGAGACATTTCAAAGGAACTAATCACTTGAGTGATTGTTTAGATTTGACAGTCAGAGTGAAGAACTTATTCAAACTTGAGTCCAAGGATATTAGCCTGGGTGGTCAAGCCAGAGGAGTATGTGTCTTAAACTCCATTCCTGCTGAGATCAGAGTCTGAGCTGGTTGCACATGAGAATCTCTTCCTGGTTTGCAGTCTTGTCCCCATGGTGCAGTTCACACAGTTCTGGTATTAAAGGTGTGTCTTATTTCCCTTAAGGAAAAACAACATTTGTAAGAAAGTTGCTTGGTTCCTTGCACCTGCCTTCTGATTGTTGTTGACTTTGCCACTTAGTTATCTCCTTGTTAAATATATAGAGAAAGATCCCCGGGGCCCATTAGTCCCCACAGCTGGGAATGAATTTAATCTTTGGGAGAAAACAAAACTGCTTACCTGGAATGTTTGTTCTCTGACTAATCATGTAGTCACGTTGATCCACCCTTAGACTCCATGAGTTCCCAAAGGCCTTGGCTTTGTGAGAGGGACATTAGAAATACTTTAATTCATAGATATGATTATGGGAGCCAGTTGGGGGACCTTGGTAATACTTTTTTAAATGTCCAAGACACAGAGACCTGCTCATCTTGTATTCTGTTAGAAAATGAGCTCTTGGTGTATCTGAGGCAGTCTGTTTCATTGCTACATCTCCCTCATCCTAAGAGAGAGGCACACAGACACACAGACACAGACACAGACACACACACACACACACACGCAATATATATACGTATATATATATGTATATATATATACATATATATATACGTATATAAGTCTTCTTATGTCAGCAAACATTTATGTAATAAAAGTGTGACTGTTATCATTGAGTTCTTCCAACAGGTCTACCAGGAATATAATACTATTGCTTTCATTTACAGACAAAGATGCAAAAAGGGCTTTGACAGGCACAGTGAGGGAAAGTGATCTGCAAGTTGAGACCTAGCCATCAGATTTTCAACCCTGACTTTTCCTGCACTCTGAGTCAAGCTCACAGAGGAAGCCAACTTGTTTACATATTTTATTTTTAAATTATGTGACATTGGTTCTTTACAGATTGTTTGGAGTTGTCTATTACAATAAACAATTTGTGTTATTTATTACTCTCCTTGACTATAGCTTTTGTGATATAATTATGCTACAAAAATCACCCTCTCACTATAGCATTATCCAGCAGGGTCAGGTTTTTGTTTTACTCGTTGAAAGGTCCTTCTTGTCATGGAAAAAAAAATATAAGTGGGTGTTCCATTCCTCTCACTATATTTAGCTTACTGAGATGGCAACCTGTACCTGTTTTTTTTTTTTGGCTTGAAACCAAGGTTGTTGTGCAAGAGAATGGTAAAGTGGATAGATTCAGATATATCTTGTGTCAGCTGTTTTAACATGGGCAGTGTTTTTGAGGAGATGATAGCCACATCACTGTAGGAAATGCAGACTTGGGAAAGCTGATGCTATATTTGCCTTTATTCCCCATTAGTGGTGGTTTTTAGGGCATCTGTTGACCTAAACACCAGTTCTTTGAAAGATGGCTGCTTCTTGGAGCTTGACTCTTTGCTTGTGAGAAATTATCAGGGGCACTTCTTTTAAGTTCTAAAAAGTTAAACTTGGCACCAAAAAGACATCGTTCACCTTTTTTCTTGGGTGTAATATTCATCACATTTCTTTGTCAGAAGGAGTCTTAATTCTTTCTTCTGTGTCCCTATCTTCTTGGCATTGAACCATTTAACACAGTCTCATAAAGGCCATTATATTTTTAAGTTCCCAAAGAGAGTCTAGTTTTTCTTTATGGCTAATTCCTGGTTGTGTTTAAATAGCAGAAAAAACAAGTGATAGCCAGGTCCATCCAAGTTTGTAGGCAGCTTCCTGTTTATTTTGGCCAACACCTAGCCAGATAAACTGATAAGCACCCTGGAGGAGGAAGACATCAAAGTGGATTATGTATATGCAGGTGACAGTGAAAAACAACCCCCCATCAGTAACTCAATCCCTTACCTAATCTCAATCCAAGCTATAATTGAAGCAAATCTATCCAGAAGCCATAAATGGAGATAGAAATTACTTCCTGCCATTTACTGGGTAGGATATCTCCATAGGTAATAAGAGATAAGGACAAGAAACTTTGGATCCTTAGGAAAAATGATCAAAAATTCCTTAGTTGCTCAAGTCAACCCAAGGCACTGGTTGCTCATCAAATGAAATTAACACATGCAAACAATTTAACACAAACCCCAATAGTTTTAAGTCACTCAATAAAAATATATAATTTTTCTAAAGAGAAACCAGTTTGAGATCTTGAAGCCAGCCTTCTTCCACCTCAAATATATCACACAGAAAAGAAAAAGGAGAGACAGAAAGCAAGTTCCAGGAGATGGGAGCAAAGTAAGCCATTTTCCTACCTAGTCCCCTTGCACACCTGCCATTGCTTCAGGGAAGCAGACTCACAGTCACTGTTCACACCTGTCTCTGTGTAATTGAGCAGAGTGGTTTCCATTTCATTTAACCATTTAGCAAGCTGTTTCCTTGTTATCTAGTTGATTACACTATTCTCAAACCCTCCTGTTTGAAGGCCCCAGTTTGAGGTCTTACTCCATTACGTTCTACAGAAGAACTGTCTACTCTTTGGCTGAAGGGCTGCAAATGGTTGGGTCCCTAAAGTTCCAGATCACATGAAATGAGGTGTCAAGGTCACACTAGGATTCTGCATAGGGAAGTGGGAGAATACTCATCAGAGCTGGCACACAGATACAGGGTTGTGACTCCTGATAGCAGCCTTTAGATTTATTCATGCAGATGAGTCAAGCAGATCATCAAAATTCTTTACAATGCTTTGAGAAAAGACTCTCGTGCCCTGCCATCTGCTATTTAGATCCTGTAAATTTGACACAGGACACAGAAATATTTTTAAAAGCTTGGTGATTCTAGAGGAATGACTTATTCTGAATAAATGCTGAGGTTCTTTGAGTTTTCACCATTTGTTCACCTGTCTAAAAATGAAGCCTCTGACAAGGCTTTGGAAGCCTCTGGACTTTATTTTTAGTCTTTAATGAATTGGGTATCAAATTTATGGATATCGACATCTATATTTTTATGGGGACTTAGAGTTAGGGCAGGGTCTTTGTAAGTGGTTTTCTGTTTCTGAGTCCTGGGCTTTGTAAACTGTGCAAGTTATCTGTTCAGCCTACCACCCCATAGCATCTTTAAGCTTTGATTATTCCTTGCTAGAGTCCCACTCAGTCCTATCATTGTCTGGGAGGACAATGATGACTTTTGTTTCAATTTCTTGTGCTTGACAGTTCTCTGCACATAGGTTGTATTTGGTGTACTGTATATGAGTGCTATGTGACATCTATCAAAGACTTCTCCTTTCTTTTGGAAATCAAGTTAGGTCTGCCTCAGTTTACCAATCTAACACTCTAGTTCCTCATGAAATCTGCAGTGTGCCATGAATTATTACTCAACTCTCCCCAAACTCTGGCCATCTGCCCTGGTTCTTGCCTTTTCCCTTCTATGGCTTGGACTCTTTACCACTGACTGAGATTGAGGCATATGGGGTGGGGTGTTGTGTGTGGCCAGCTCTAGATAAATTGTCTGGGTTGGAAGCTGGCTAGAAAATGTCTAGCTGGATGCACTTGGGCCAAAGAAAAGCTTAATTATCTTCTAATTTTCCCTTCTTCCCTTCTTTGCCTTCCATACCTTTAAAAAATAGAAAAACAAGAAATAGAGATATTTTATATTATAGAATTTTAGGAATTTGAAACAACACATATAGAATATATATAATGTACTCAATAAATGTAGGCTGCTCTGCTGCAATTGGTATTGGCTTGCACAAAGCTATAGAATCACTGCCTATCTTTTGTCTGCTCTATGGAGTTGGTTTACAATATCCATTGGACATCAGTTCCCAGATGCCTCATTTTTTAACTTCCACCAACTGCATTTTACTATTTTCTGATGATTGTATCTATCACCCACCCCTATTCATCTATGATAATTTATTATTTTTAGTACTTTTCCTGGTTGAATTATCTCAATAACTTCAATTCTCTAGGCTGTGATGTTCAGTCACTCTATCACCTTTTATCTGATAGTTTAAACCTTGTCTTAATTTTTCTTTGTATTTGGTTGCTTAAGCCTAGCACAGGTTAAGGAGGATATGAGACAGTTGGGGGGGGTACTGAGAAGATAATTTGGGGTTCTGCCTGTTTTTTTCCTCTCTCTGCTCAGAATCATCCATACATGATGAACATTGGAAGGCAGCTGCTCTCATACACTTGGATGGATAATCTGCTCACATTTAAACATTTCCTGTGTTTTGTTAGATTATTCTTCAGAAATGAAAAAAAGTCTCCTAGGAAGCTGTCAACCTGTATCAATCTGTGGTAGATGGGTTGAAGCCAGGTTGCTCTGTTGATGTAGGTACAGATGAGTAGTGCTTTTACCTGGAAAATATTTATTAATACCTGCTTCATGACAAGCACATGTACAGGTTCTTAGGAGGAGATGGTAAAGAAAACAGAGTTTAAACATAATTACTTTAATATATTTTATCACTTTGTGTGCATGTATATGTCTGTGCATGTCCATGTATGTTGCATGAACACATGCCATGGCATGTTCATGGGGGCAGAAAGCAATCATAAGGAGTCATTTCTCTCCTCCCATCTTATGAGTCCCAGGGACTGAAAAGTCAGATTGCCAGGCTTGGCAGGAAGCATCTTTACTCAGTGAGCTATCTTTCCATAGCAATAGCAACTTTTAAAATAATAAGCAATTTGCTAAAATTTGGAAGGTGGAAACATTTAAAGATGCTTTAAAGATTAAACAAGCCATGGATTAAGATTCATAACATTTTATAGCATGTAATATTTGAAATAAAGGTTAATAAATATAACATTAGCTTTTGCATTGACAACAAGCTTATGTTTTCAAAAGATAAAGTATTGATTACAGGCATGATGATTTTTTTCTTTTAGTAGAGAATATTCTAGAAAACAATGATGAGGCCATGAGATTGTAAGTCAAATATGTGTAAGTATGTGATACAATTTAAAAATTATGGTCAATAGTGACCTGTCATCCTCTAAAAAGGATTGGCAGTGGGATGTTAAATTTTCCTTTATTAATACTTCTATGTAGGAACAGGAGTGATGCCCCTATGGATGACGAGGAGTCAAGAACAACATCAGTGGGAATGGTAGGAAAGGGTTGGGCCCATTGAAAGTCTTCTTTACTGTCCCATCCTTTCAGGTTGGTTAGTGGGTAGAGGGGTGGTTTGAGAATACTCTGGACAGAAAATCAACAGAGGTTATTGAAAATAATACTCTTTCCATTGGCTTTGAAAATGATGGTGACTTAGGAGACAGCTCAATCAATAAAATACTTGTCATCGACTCACAAGGACCAGAGTTTGGATCCCTAAAACCTCTGTAAAAGTTGTCAGCTGTAGTGGCCCACCTACAATCCAAGCATTAGAAAGACAGTTGGCCAACTGAACTATCTGAATTGCTGAGTCCCAGTTTCATCAAGGTACTACTGATGGGGGAAATACTTCTGTGTATGCTTATCTTATTGATTGTTGAATAAAGTTCTGTTTGGCCAATGAGGCAGCAAGTTAGGCAGGACTAGTAGTCAAAGGAGATTCTGGGAAATGTAGTAGAGAAGTGGTGATCCAGGCAGGAAGTGACACAGCAAGGAGACTCATATTTAAGCAAAGAGAAACAGGAAGTGTCCTCTTTTCCCCTTCGCTTCCTCATGCCGCACCATGTGAGCCACCGACAATAGAGGGTGCCAGCTGAAGGCATCCTCTATAAGATAAGTCTTATAAATTATATAGATTTATGATAATTAAGACTGAGCTAACAGATTAGAAATCCTAGTCATTGGCCAAGCAGAATTTGAACCCAATAAAAGTTTCTGCATATTAATTTGGGCCCTAACTCGGGCGGGCAGTTGGAGTAATGTTCTTTGCTAATTCAAACATTCTGAATTAAATCCTGCCAGGAATTGATCAGTTTGGTAATCTTGTTGAATCAAGAATGGAACATATTATATTGTTATTGCTTATTTCTGTCTCCTCCATCAGCCAGCAAATTTTGTGAGGGCAGGAACTATATTTAACTTCTCCCTCAGCCTAGCTGACCCAATCTGAAAGGACTGGGTCAAAGAATACCACCTATATACACCAAATACAACAAGACTGTTGCCTCTGGGGAACCCTCGGCATTCAGTTCTGTTTATTTGATAGAGAACATAGTGGAGCCCCTTTATGAAAATGCCCATTCAATTCATTTAGATTCAATAAAACAACAGAAGGGTTTTGACCACAAATATAGAGTAACTGTTTATACTGGAAAGCCAAGAATGAGTCCAGGTTAGTGGACACCCATTAAGAAAGGCACTACAGACATGCAAAGGACTGATGATTGATGTTCTGAGAATATGATAGCACGAGGAACAAACACCAGGAGCTGAAAGTGACTTTCTAAGCTGCCCTTCTTGCCTGGAATGTAGAAACTGCCTTTCAGCTGGAGTGGCTTTTGCTGTTGCTTGCTGCCAGGGAGCTGAAGCCTTGGCAGCCAATTGCACCCAGCTCTTTGCCTGCTAGAGTGCCAGCAAGGACAGGCTTCCCGAGCATGTCTGCACAGGAGCCCAGCATTCTCTCATCCACTGAGTGTTCAATAAGGAGATTCATATGAGACACCACCTTAGTCAGTTCCAGATGGCTCCAGAGATGGTGGTCTTACTGGTTTCATTATGGTTTAGAAAACACTGTGTTGAAGAAATTGTTTCTAATTCTATAGCTGTTTACTATGCATCATTCTTTAAGAAAACTCAATTTGTTGTTATTATCAGTCTATTTTATTTATTACTAACCTGACTTCTTAGATTCCTCTAGAACTTCAGGGCACATTCATAACATCAAATGAATATTTTTAAGGACACTACCTTATTTTTTAAAAAAGTATATGAAAATAAAGAAATAAAACAGCTTGACCATCGCTTCTCAGTAAAATTTCAAAAGGTTTTCAGTGCAGACAAGCCATGTGGAGGTAAATAAATAGAGCAGGAAGGGTAGTGTGTAGGGAGTAGAAATCTGGTTAGGTATTCTATAGCCCTGTGGCTCCAGACAATGGTCTCTGCAGCAAGCTGTCCACAATATCAGGCAGAGTTGGATACATATCATTCTCCCAACTGACACAACCATAATCTTAGTGTTGAAAGTGTTCTCAGGTGATGAGCATACACAATGGTGTGAGAGACTGGGGGGTGCAGGGCAGTGAATAAATCCACAATAGATGGGGCTTTCAAACATCAGTAAATGTGAATAATGCCGGGAGAGGTTATTATAAAGACAAGTTCAAGGTACAGATCCAAGGGGTTCGATCCCACCAGTTTGTATGATGCTTGTGAAATCAGTATCTCTAACATATATCCTAGGGCTTTTGTCCCATGTAGTAACTGGACCACCTATTTACAAAGCTTTACCACTTATGCCAACATCTGTCAAAGGAAGGCTGCACTTAGTAAGCACCACCATGACAGCAGGCTCTAAATACTTTCTTGTGGCAATATTGTGAGCCCAAGAGGTTTAGAGTAACCTTTCAGGAAATCACTGGGCATGTCTCTGAGTAAATTTGTAGATTAGGTTCACTGAGATGGAAAGACCCATCCTAAATGTAGGAGCATCATTCCACAGGCTACAATGGGGTGAGGGTGGTTGGGGGTTCCAGACCGAATAGAACACCAGCATTCATGTCTCTCCACCTCTTGGCTCCTGATGTCATGTGACCAGCTACTTCCTGCTTCTGCTGCCAAGCTTTCTCCATAACCGGGGGCCTGTATCACCTCAAAGTGTAAGCCCAAACAAATTCTTCCTCCCTTAAGTTGTGTCTAGTTTGATATTTGGTCAGAGCAATGAGAAAAATTAATATTGGCTTCCTGCATGGGAATAATGGGTCCCCTTGTCTGAAATAGTATTCATGGTTATAGGATCACCAACGCTGTTCTTTCTAACTTTATCCATGGTCTACATTTACTAGTCCGTGTTTTGTTTGTTTGTTTGCTTGCTTTTTTGTGCCGTATGTTTCAGAATAAGAAAAGTTGAGTTTTCATGTTGGTTTAAGGCATGTAGAATTGTAGTTCTGTGACCTCAGGCAAGGGGATTACTGTCTTCAACTATCTCTCACTGGATAAAATAGGTTACAGCAGTACCTGTCCCATAGAATCATTAGAACAATTGCAAGAGAAATGGGCTTGGGAAAATACATGTCACAATATACATCATTTAGCAGATATTTAGTATATGTTCACAATGGTCATTTATGCTTTTTTCCTGCCTGTAGAATTTCTGTTTCTTCTGAAGCTTAGTTATTCTTTACAGGGTTCCTTGACAAGAAGGGCTCTCTTCTCCCTCTGTATTGATCACCATCTGTGCTCTCACAATATGTAAACATTTCTTTTTTGTGTCCTGTTGGACATACTGTTTCTCATTTGTTCTTAGCCTCTATGCTAAACTGTAAGCTCATCAAAACAAACAACAAAATCAAACCCTGTTTTATCCTCCTTTGTACTTTTAGCACTTCACACAGACCAGTGGAAGAGAGCCAATTACAAATCAAGCACTGTTCCCAGCATCTGTAATAGATTGTCTCATTGAATCCTAGTATGACCCTAGAGACACTGCTATCATTTCCATTGTACACACTGGGAAAGTAAAGGTTACTTAGTTGTACTGGTTAGGTTTATGCCGACTTGACACAAACTAGAGTCATCTGAGAGGAGGAAACCTCAACTGAGAAAATACTGCCATCAGATCAGGCTATAAGCATTTTCTTAATTACTGATTGATGGGTGAGGGCCCAGCCCATTATGGGTGGTGCCATCCCTGGGCAGGTTGACCTGCATTCTATAAGAAAGCAGACTGAGCAAGCCATGAAGAATAAGCCAGTACATAGCATCCCTCCATGGTCTCTGCCACACTCTTGCCTTCAGGTTCCTGCCCTGTGGGAGTCCCTTTCCTCTCCCAAAAATGATGTTCTAGAGGTGACAAAGGAGTATGCCAAATAATTTTTCAGTTTTCTAGTGTTGTATTAACAAATCAAATGTAAATGTTTAATGGGTTACATTTAAAAATAAAACCTCAAATCTATTATAAAATCAAAAAGATAAAATCTCACAATTATGAAATTTCAAACAGCAAAATTTTATAGAAAAACGAGAACAAATATAGACTCCCTGACACAGAGATCTCTCTATTTGACCATTGTGTGGTGTTTGTGTGTCTTTTGTATCTTTTTAAAGAAAATTTTGTATTAGCTTCTTGAGTTCTTTGTATATTTTGGAAATTGGCCCTCTGTCAGATGTGGGATTGATGAATATCTTTTCCTATTCAGTGAGCTGCCGTTTTATCTTGTTGACTGTATCCTTTGCCTTACACAAACTTCTCAGTTTCAGGAGGTCCAATTTATTAATTGTCTATCTGAGTGCCTGTGCTACAGGTGTTATGTTCAGGAAGCGGTCTCCTTTACCAATTTTTCCAGGGTACCGCCTACCTTCTCTTCTAAGAGGTTCAGTGTGTCTGGATTTGTGCTAAGGTCTTTGATCCATTTGGACTTAAGTTTTGTGCATGGTGATAGATGTGGATCTATCTGCAGTCTTCTACATGTCAGCATCCAGTTATGGCAGCACCATTTGTTGAAGATGCTTTCTTTTTTCCCCATTGTGTAATTTTGGCTTCTTTGTCAAAAATCAGGTGTTCATAGGTTTGTGGGTTAATGCCCTTCTCCAATAATGACATTGATGACTACCTTATATATGCTATCCTAGTTTCTTCATCCAGTAGCTGATGGAAGCAGACACAGACACCCACAGCTAAACACTGAGCTGAACTCTGGAATCCAGTTGTACAGAGGGAAGATGATGAGCAAAGGGGTCAAGACTAGGCTGGTGAAACATACAGAAACAGCTGACCTGAACAGGGGGTTGCCCATGGATCCCAGACTGATAGCTGGGAAACCAGCCTAGGACAGTTCCAGAACCCTGAAGGAGGAGTCAGTTTGGAGATCTGGACAATCTATGGGGCCACTGGTAGTGGATCAGTATTTACCTCTAGTACACAAATGAATTTTGGGAGCCCTCTCCACATAAAGGGATACTCTCTCAGCCTAGACACACTGGGAAGGGTCTATGCCCTGCTCCAAATGATATGACAGACTTTGAAGATCCCCATGGAAGGCCTTGCCCTGCCTGGGGAACAGAAGGGGGTCAATACTGGGGGGGCGGGGCACAGTGGGGGGCAGCGGAGAAGGGGAGGGAGAGGAGACTGAGATTGATATGTAAAAGAAGATTGTTTCTAATTTAAATTAAAAGAAGAAAAAAAAGAAAAAAAATTGCCTAACTCAATGCTACAATTATTTTCTTCTCCCTTTTTTTTTTTTTTTTTTTTTTTTTTCACATCTATGTCTGCCATCCATGTCAAGTTAAGCTTGTGTATGAAATGGAGATTTAAATCCTGCTAGAGTTTCGTCTTCTTTCTTATGTGTCACATACCTGTCAGGCTAAGCATGGCCATGTAGAGACTAGTCTTAGAGAGTGTGGGGGTGTGAGACTCAAGGAAAGTTCTAAAGGTGACAACCTCCCAGTTCTCAACTCCTACAATAGATGCCATTTGTTTGAATGAGGCTTGTGTGGTTGCTTGTTTTTTAAATGTGGGATATGCAGAAAGAATGTGAGGGGGAAATTTAATGTAGAGGAAGAACTCAATCAATTTTTATTTTTCAGTTCATTGTACTTTTAGCAGATAGATAGATTCAAACCAAAGCTAGCTCAGTAGAACACTAAACAGCCTATTTTGTGGTTCCCCTGTAAAAATGTTTTCCTCATTAGGTCAGAGATACCACTTTACTTAGCTCTTACTTTTTGCCCATTTCTGAGAAGTGCAAAGTCACAAAATCTTTTTTTCCTTGATGAGGATAAGCCTTTTTTTTTTTCCCTCCCCTGCAAACCTGTTTGAACAGAGAAGGAAAAATCTTGGGAAAATTCTGAGCCTGATGTCTTTTTTTCCTAGCTTGCGTTTTCCCATTACCACTCCCACATAATTCTGATCCTCAGATAGTCTCAAGCTTTGATGTGCCAACAACAAATTCTCTGTATTTGGCTTGTTTTGGATTGTTAATTATTGGTGGCAATGGATGAGTGTTCAGCACCTTGGAACTTCTGCAAAAGAAACTTAATAAGGATGCGTTTGCTGTAGTTGGAAGAGTATTTGATGAGCAGCTGACCTTTCCAATGTTTACACGAGTTCAATCTCTGAACTGCCGTTGAGAAAGTCCAAGTGCTAATTCAGACTCAGACACTGGATCTCTTTGTAGAGAAAGCTTTTAAAATATATTCTGCTTCAATTTTCACATATTTTAAAAGATTGACTTCACCTATCAGTTAATTGGTTAATGTCAGTAAAGTTTTGAAAGATGAAAAGCATTTCCCTAGGGGAATTCCCTATTGTTCCCTCTCGTGATTGCTGTTTCCCATTTATCTGAAGTAAGAGGATTTCTATTGTAGGAAGAAATGATCCTACAGATTCTTCACCACAGGCTAGAAGAACATATTTCTTTCACATAGAGTTTGTGAGTAAAGTTTCCACCATTAGGAGGGAAAAAATGCAAAAGGCAACCCAGTTGTCAGGATTAGGTCACTTACAAATACTTCAAAAATATTTACATAAATCTCCACTGACTAAGCAATTTTTTGAGTATATTTCATAAGAATTACTTCTCAGCTGGTTTCAAAATTCACACGTATACAATTTAACCATCCATGTACCTAAAAGAAGCAGAAGGTGGGCTGGAGAAGATTGGATTGGGAAATTACAAAGGACTTTCTTTTAATGGTGGCTCCCCACCCCACTTAGCCGAGTCAATTATTTCATTGCTTAAGTGTTTTAGTTAGATGAGGTCATGTGACCTTCATCAGCTGTCCCATACACTGTAGTAGAAACTCCATAGCCCGTTTCACAATGCTCTCATTGTAGTTCTGAACATTTCATAGGTGGCAGCTGCATATCTCCAATGGAAAGTACCATATGGAAATAATCCTTAAAAACAGTTGGAAGTCTGAAGAGAATTCTCTGTGAATCATTATCTGGCCACAAGAGAAAGAAAGGCTTGTCACTTTGTTATTGGGTATTAACAAATAAAATGAAATGAAATGAAATGAAAAGAGGCCAAGGTTGTCTGTGTGGATGTCTGGTCAAACCTTGAAGTTTACATCTCCACTGGGTGGTTTTGTGTGTCAACTTAACACAAGCTAGAGTCATCAGAGGAAGGAGCCTTAGCTGAGGAAATGCCTCCTTGAGATCCAGCTGTAAGGCATTTTCTCAATTAATGATCAATGGGGGAGGGTCCAGTACATGGTGGGTGTTGCCATCCCTAGGTTCTATAAGAAGATAGGCTGAGCAAGCCATCAGAAGCAAGCAAGTAAGCAGCACCCCTGTTTGAGTTCCTGTCCTGACTTCCTTCAGTGATGAACAGTAATACTGAAGTGCAAACCTAGTAAGCCCTTTTCTCCTCAGCTTGCATTTTGGCCATGGTGTTTCATCAATAGAAACCCTAACTAAGACAGCATCATAGTGTTTAGTTAAAAGAGAAACAAAATTGAAGACAATTTTATTGTAATTCTTGGTTACCAGTGTTTGGAATAGAGAGGTTTTGTGTCAAGATCTTAACTTTCAATTTCTTTGAAACATTTGAGGACACAGCATCCATCTCCACATCTTTTTCTAGGTGCGATACTAATTGGGTCAGGAGCAAGGGCTCCTTTGGAAGTTCCTGTCACCATTGTGCCTTAGAGAGGACTGTAGGACTGGAACTCTGTTACTAAAAGGAGTCCTCATTATGTTGACTATTCTTATTCCAAGGAAAGAAACTATCTACAGAGAGTGGAAAGAATGAGTTAAAATGAAATATTTGGACTTTACTTTGCTGTTTAGAGTTAAAAATCCACAAGGTTTTCCACATTAAGCTCTCTCATGGACTAGTGAGAGAGCTTATCTCCACACTGATTCTTCTGTAAATGGATAAGATAGATATGTGATGCTCTGTCCTTTGAAACCTGTTGTGGATCCTAGCACATTTTTCTCCTAGCTTATTCCTCTACCTCAACTAATATTCAAAGACAGCAAGCATCCCTTGATCACCATCTCCTTAACCTCATCTGACAGTCACACATATTTTTGTTTGTTTGTTATTTACTTATTATCTTCTTTGTTATTTGAGAAAAAGTATCTTGCTAGAAAGCCAAGGATGGCCTCAAAATTTCCATCCTTCTGTGGTAGGCCCCAGAGGGGTGAGATTAAAACGTGTGTGTGCCCACCAGATATTTCCTTTTCTTAGTACCATCTACTTGGTGAGACTGTCCCACTTACCCTGTTTAAAAAATGCCACAACATTCCCACAACAGGGATTTCCTACCCATTTGCTGACTTATTTTAAAACTTACTCTATAGAACTTTGTCATCATCTAAAATACATTTTTTCCCATTGTTCTCATGGAAGCTTCACCCCAGCACCTGGCATCCATATACCTAAGGAGTCTGGAATGAACTGGTGGAAGCTTCACCCAGAACCCTTCTCCTCCCTCTCTCCCTAAACCCTGCTGCATCTCGGAAAGCCTTCCAATTGACAACCCCTCCCACAGAGATGCTCAACACCATTCTTACAGGGTATTTACTGTCCCCCAGAAAGTACACATGTGGTTTTGCTGATTTCTCTTTTCCATCTCCTCTCTGGCCACTGAAAATCATCTGGGAGCCTTGTATACATTAAACATGGGCTTTTTCTAATTCGGTTTGATTTGGTCTGATTTGGATTGCTGTGTTGGAGGACAGGCTTATCGGGGTGCAGAAACTTTCCACCCATATAACATTTTCTGTGGTACTGGGAGTTGAACCCGGGGTTTTGTATATTAAAGGCAAACATTCAACCACTTAGTTATGTTCCACTCTTTCCTCATGGGCTCAGCTGTATCCACAGAAGGGCATACAGTGTTAACTGCTATTTACCTAGCATGTAGAACAGTGTTTGGCACAGCAATTTTCTCAACATATGGTTTGGTCCTTAAAGGGGCAGTTATATTTCCTTTGCCTTTTGTTTTTACAGTCTAGCACAGTAAAGGGAAGGGAGCAGACACATAAGAAGTTTTAGTTTTGATATTGTCTCCACCTGTTAAAAGAACCTAACTTTTGCATGGTTTCATTCTAGTTAAATGGTTGTGATCATTAGAGGGACTAACTTCACCTAGTAGTTGAAGTTTTATTCACTTTGGTGCATACATGGCAGGGGTGGGGAGCAAACTGGTTAGGGCAGGCCTTACTTAAAGAAGGGTTCCATGTGTTTCAGGAAGTTTCCCCAGTCAGCAGTTTGGAGGTGAAGCTCTGACTTTGGTCCAAGCCAAGAAATACAATAGATTGTCCTAGTCGGCAAATTTCATTTGCAAGTTCAACTGAAGTGTGAATACATGGGACTCTGTCATTGGCTCTCTTAGAAGCAAAGATTTCCAGCATAGGAAAATGTGTGTGTGCTTGTTTGGCCAGTGAGAGACAAACTGTCAAACGTTGTGTTCCTCAGATACTCTCCCTTTTCCAGCATGGCCCCCTCTACCAATTAAACCAAGTGATATGATAGGACATTGTGATGGAAAGATAAATAGAATTTTATTCCAGATTTAATCTGTTCTTTCAATAAGAACATTGTTTTGTTTCTCTTTCTCATTTTGTTTCTCCTTTTCTTTTTCTTTTTGCTTTGACAACTAAACATTCTAATTTCCTTTTTCTGAAGTGAAAACTGTGTCTTTTAGGCTGGCACAGCTTCAAGTAGGACTAATAAATTTCTAACTGTGTAAGCCATTTCAGTGGTCTTCTGTGATTATAGAATGCTGTGGCACATGCTGCCTTTTTGTCAGTTTCAATTTTGTTAGAAGATTAGACAAAAACATGTTTTGAGAAACTACGTTTCTTCAATTCCAGATCCTAACGTATTCTTATCAGGGAGAAGGAAGATTTTGCTCCAAATGAAAGAGTACTATTCAATTGAATTTCTTCAGAACACAAGGAGAGCTGCTCCCATCTGTTACTTAACAATTTTGAAGTACCAAGATGCTTTGATTTTCTGCTATAACTTAATTCTGGAACTAGGAATTTCTTTCTTACTTTGTAGATTCCCAAACCCCAAAAGCATATACCAAATTCACTGAAACTTTGCTCCTTATTCTCTCTTCCTCCTCTTCCTCCTTTCTCCTCCCTGCTCCTTTCACTCCATTTTCCCCCTTTCCTTCTTGAGATAGACTCCTGCTTTGTAGTTCAAACTGGCCACTCTACATAGACCAGGCTGGCCTTGAACTCATAGCAATGCCTTATCTCAGCTCTCCTGAATGTCAGAATTACAGTTGTGTGTCATTACAAGTGGTTTTTTGTTTTCTTCAAGTAATACTGGTAATACTTAGATAAACCTTAGTTAAGGTAAGTTCCAACCTGTTGCATACCATATATTCAAATCAAAACCATGTGAGTCCAGAAATGATTCTGCCTATCCATGTATCCAAAGAAACATGTAAAGGGGTCCCCTTCGTAAGCTCAATGGATGGTTTAACATTTTTTTTAATTATGTTTTTTCGAGACAGGGTTTCTCTGTGTAGCTTTGGAGTCTATCCTGGCACTCACTCTGGAGACCAGGCTGGCCTTGAACTCACAGAGATCCCCCTGCCTCTGCCTCCCGAGTGCTGGGATTAAAGGCATGCACCACCAATGCCTGGCTGGATGCTTTAACTTTAATGTGCACCTATCTCTGAAAAAAATAAGGTAGCTGTCCAGGAACTCCAAGCAAGGTTTTTTTTTGTTTGTTTGTTTGTTTTTATTACTGTCTTTAGTCATACTTATTTATGAAATTGTAATTTGTTATATAGGCTTTAATGAGTACTTGGATGGCAATATCAAGCTTCTACTTTGCTTTATATACTTACTTTGATAAGTACATTTGTGTATATGGAGTAGAATAAAGTAACTATTTGGCTTAGTCATTTTCATCACTCCTTAGATAATATACATTTGTGGTCAATGGAACAGTGGTAAATTCTATGTAGCAATGACTATTCTACTTCCATAGTCTAGTACCATTCTCAGGATACAGCAGGTATTCTATACACGTTTACTGTAAATTAGAGACCTAATGGGACTCTCTCTCTCCCCCTCTCCCTCTCTTTACTGTAATCCTGTTATCTGACTTTTAGAAGTGAAACCAATGATCCTCATTCCCCCCTACTGTTTCTTAGTGATGGCTTTGGTATATATATATATATATGGTTACTAATGGCTTCTTGTATTTGAATAATTTCATGAGCAACTCTAATCTCTCATTGTTTTATTCTGTTCACAGCATATCTGTGAAGACTTGGGTGTGGACACATCCAGGTAAAGCATCTGTCTTCTCATTCTTTAGTTTGACACTTAGGCTGATTTTCACTGTTTTCTTCTCTCTCTCTCTCTCTCTCTCTCTCTCTCTCTCTCTCTCTCTCTTCTCTCTCTCTCTCTCTCTCTCTCTCTCTCTCTCTCTGTGTGTGTGTGTGATCTAATGAACGTTGTGTTCAAGTCTTATAAGAAATTTTGTTTCCCTACATAAGTGAACAAAAAAACTCTACCAGGGAACTCCTACAGCTGATAAACACCTTCAGCAAAGTTGCAGGATACAAAATTAACTCAAAAGAATCAGTAGCCCTACTATATACACATGATAAATAGAATGAAAAAGAAATCAGAGAAACATCACCCTTTACAATATCCACAAACAACATAAAATATCTTGGGGTAGCCAAAAAAAGGGAAAGATCTGCACAACAAGAACTTTGAGTCTTTAAAGAAAGAAATTAAAGAAGATACCAGAAAAAGGAAAGATCTCCCATGCTCTTGGATAGGTAGAATCAACATAGTAAAAATGGCAATCTTGCCAAAAGCAATCTATATATTAAACGAAATCCCCATCAAAATCCCAACACAGTTCTTCACAGACCTTGAAAGAACAATACTCAACTTTATGTGGAAAAAACAACAACAACAACAACAAAAAAAACAGGATAGCCAAAACAACCCTGTACAATAAAGGAACCTCTGGAGGTATCACCATCCCTGACTTCAAGCTCTATTATAGAGGCATAGTCCTGAAAACAGCTTGGTATTGGCACAAAAATAGACAGATAGACCAATAGAATCGAATTGAAAATCCTGACGTTAACCCACACACCTATGAACACCTGATTTTCGACAAAGATGGTAAATCTATACAATGGAAATAAGATAGCATCTTCAACAAATGGTGCTGGCACAACTGGATTCGGATATGCAGAAGTGTCCCGCGCGATCGTCTTGCTGGCAAGAACAACACAGGACACTCGGATCCTTCTGCAGTAAAGCTTTAATGCCTCTTGAGAGGAAGAGGATAAGCTTACAAAATGGAGACCCCGAGCCAAGAATCCTGTCCCCTAATAAAGGCTGGCAACCGCCGCCTGGGACGTGTCACCCTATGATTGGCTGCAGCTCATCGGACCATATGACGCCATGGAATAGGCAGAGATCAAGGAATGGAAAGTTACCCAGCGCCTGCGTGAATTAACTTTATATTCGGTGCCTGCCGGATGCAGGCGCCATCTTGTAATGGAGAATGCAGGGACGGCTCCCTACATAGAAGATTGCAGATAGATCCATATCTGTCACCATGCACAAAACTTAAGTCCAAATGGATCAAAGATCTCAACATAAATCCAGCCACACTGAACCTTCTAGAAGAGAAAGTGGGTGATACCCTTGAACGTATTGGTACAGGAAACCACTTTCTGAACATAACACCAGTAGCACAGACATTGAGATCTACAATTAATAAATGGGACCTCCTGAAACTGAGAAGTTTGTGTAAGGCAAAGGACACAGTCAGTAAGACAAAACAACAGCCCACAGAATGGGAAAAGATCTTCACATCTGACAGAGGGTTGATTTCCAAAATATACAATGGACTCAAGAAGCTAGCCACCAAAACACCAATCAGTGAAATTAAAAAGTGGGGCACAGAACTAAATAGAGAATTCTCAACAGAAGAATCTAAAATGGCTGAAAGACATTTAAGAAAGTGCTCAAAATCCTTAGAGAAATGCAACTCAAAACAACTCTGTGATACCATCTTACACCAGCCAGAATGTCTAAAATCAAAAACGCCAATGATAATCTATGCTGGAGAGGATGTGGAAAAAAAGGAACACTGCTCCATTGCTGGTGGGAGTGCAAACTTGTAAGACCACTCTGGAAATCAGTATGGTGGTTGCTTTGGAAAATGGGAATCAGTCTACCTCAAGATCCAGCAATTCCTCTCTTGGGAATATACCCAAATAATGCACGTTCACACAACAAGGACATATGTTCAACCATGTTCATAGCAGCATTGTTTGTAATAGCCAGAACCTGGAAGCAACCTAGATACCCCTCAACTGAAGAATGGATAGGGAAAATGTGGTACATTTACACAATGGAGTACTACTCAGCAGAAAAAAGCAACGGAATCTTGAAATTCCACAACAGTTATGCTACTATTATACCAGTGAGCAGACCTTACCTGCCAGGTCAGTATTGTGGCATGCACAGTCCACCACTGGGTAAGACCACTGAAGACTTTTCTCCCTCAATGGGCCTAGCACCTTCTCATACTGTGACAGCTGGCAGCAGGAAGGAAGCTTCTAGGTCTGTTCCACCTTGATTTCTTCTCTATGTCCTACAGCCAAAGTATGTGGTATCTTAAACAATAGGGTTTTACCATCTAGTTTTAGTGGGGGAACAATGTTAACAGTTAAGGGCCTCTGAATAACTAGGAGTGAGGCTTCTTATGCTTGGGATTGTGTTCTGTTTGGTAAGTTGTTGTTGTTATTATTATTCATGTGTGTGTGTGTGTGTGTGTGTGTGTGTGTGTGTGTGTGTGTGTGTGTGTGTGTGTGTGTGTGTGTGTGTGTGTGTATGTGTGTGCATCCAGGGGCATGAAGAGACCAGAAGAGACATCAGATCCCCTGGAGCTGAAGTTACAATCTAAAAATAAGCTGTTATGTCCACGATTCAGGAGCCCCTGCCCCCCCCCAAAAAAGCAAACAAACATCAGAGCCAAGTACTGATACAAACACACAGGGGTTTATTAAAAAAACAAAGTTTGGGCTGTCAGCACTCCTACACAGTGGGTGAGTCGAGTGGCCCTGAAGCAGCAGGGGAGTGAGCTTATAAAGGGAAAAACCCTAAGCTAGGGGAGTGCAAGCCTTGTCATTTTCTGAGTAGTTCAGGTTGGATGCTTCCTGGGTGGACTGACCCTGGGGTTAAGTAAGCATTTGGAAATTTCCTTTAGAGCATCTGGTGACCATTGGGACATCAGGTGACCATGATAAGATGTATTTCCTCAGAGTCAGTCTGATTAAGCAGGACATGGGGACCCTGGAGCTACTTTTAGCTATTTGTGTTCTTTTCCGGGAACTATGTTCAGGTTCTGGTCAGCAGCTTCTCAAGATGGTGTCCAGCCTAAAATGATATTAGTCTTGCCTGCTGGTGTCTGACCTCTCAGAGCCACTCACATTGGTGCTGGGAACTGAACTCAGGTCCTCTGCAATTGGCAACAAGTCATCTCTCCAGGCCCTGACACTAGGGTTTTTGTTTAATAACCTGTGGATTTGGGGATTAAGCATTATTCATCCTTGTGGGATACCTCCATTCAAATCCTGTTTTAAAAATTACACTAAAAAAATTTAGCCTACCATGTAGAGCCTTCCATGTAGCTTTTCATGCATCCCTATTGTTAGTTTCTGCCCTACAGCAGCCTTCCTCAGCTGCCAAGAGTTCCATCATGTTGCCAGGTGCCTTTCCACTGTCAGCTATGCACACTCTTTAAAAGTGTCCATCAGGCATAGCTCTCTTGCTTCTTGTTCCTCTCTTACTTTTCTTGTCTCTTGCTCTTCTTCTCTGGTCAGTCTGTCTCTGTCTGCCTGCTGCCTGCCCACCCGCCCACCTCTCTCATGTTCCCTCTCCAACACTGCCTATGGCCCTTTTACAATCTCTCCCTCCCTCCCCCAATGAATCTCTTGCACTAGCTCTGTTATACACGGGCTGTTTGCTAAGTGGCATATCTTGGCAGGGCCCAACCAAAGGTACCCACTTCACTTTCCTATTTTTCACTATTACACTTAGCTTTCGCTTACCTTCCACTGTTCTCCATCCCTCCTCCCTCACCCCCATCTAAATCTTTCTACCCTGGGTAATTTCCCCTCTGGTGATAGCCTCTTCCCTTTCTTCTCTCATGGGTTCTTTCTAGTGTCTTGGCTTCTACAGACACTCCAAATTAAACACACTAATCTGTAATTTTGAAGCTAGGATCCCACATATGGAAAGTCAAAATTTGAACACAGTTGGATACAAAGCTTTGATTCTAGTCTTTACTTACTTTTAAAGAGTGATGATGAAATGAGTTTGCTTCCTAGTTTTGAAGGTTGATTGATTTACATATTTTGATGTTAGAGCTCTAAAGAGTCCAAAACTTCATTTGCTTAGGCATTTAAACAGGTCAATCAATGACCTAAGCCTTTAAAACAGGTTAGAATAATTTAGCATTACTATCAAATGTCAAATTGCAGAACAAGGAGAGCATAATAAGCAAAATTTGCAATTATTTCCAAGATAATTCACCTTAATTTATTTAAAACTTCTAGAGGGTGTAACTCAGTTGTTAGTAAAACACTTGCTTAACATATATGAAATCCTTGGGTTTGATCCTCATCATTAAAACATGTACAGAATGTAGGCAGAGAGATTACTAAATGCATTATTACAAATAATGATTTTTTGAGAAATTTAAATACCTGGAAGAAGCATGCTTTCCAAAACTACTAAGGGAAATTTTTAAAAGAACTGAGGAAGAAAAAGAGGGGGAAAAAAGAGAGTGAGAGGGAGGAAGAAGGAGTAGGAAGGAAGGAAGAGACAACAGGGAGGCACAGTTTTCTTCCTGCTGTTCTGTATTTCACAAAGAGATCCCAAAGCATATTCTAATGTAGAGAAAACTCAAGAGTAGAGAAAAGAAATCCACCATTTCCTCTTCTCTTACAATTCAGCAGAGAGACTGGAAGGCGTGGCTGGAACAAACAAGCACAATTTCATTTGAAGAAAAATGTTTGCTGTACTCTGAATGTGACCAATAAATGTTAATTCTGAATATCTCTATGTACCAGCAGTTACTAGATTCTTTTCTTAGTGATTAGTTGTCAATTGGATTAGTGATGGCTGCTCCTGTCCAGTTCCCTTCTCAGTACTGGGACCCCATCTGGCCTGGATCTGTTCCGATCTTGTATATGCTGCTCTGTGAGGGTCTTTAGAAAAGAGCTACTGGGATCCTGTTCATACTTAGGAGTGGGGTTTGCAGGGAGATAGAGGTATGGTGGGAAGAGTGGATCCTACAAGTAAGTTACAGTAAGACAAAGAATTAACTGGAGAGACAAAGCTGAAAGACCTAAGGGGATCCCAGTTCTAAATGAACACTTGGCATCTCCAATGAATGAAGTAAAAATGGGAAGAGGGGCAACTGTAATCAGGCTGTTACTGTGCTGCGTGTGAGAATGGAAAAACCATAACAGAGTATAAGAAAGATAATGTGATTTGCTTACCAGGTGTGGCCACTGAGCATCCTAGGTAAAAAGTGTTTCTAGGTACCAGGGACTGATATGAAGGAAGGGAGATGGTCTAGAGGGCACCACTGGGAAGGTTGACAGGAAGGAGGAAAGCTGGGTCCACTGCAAAGTTTGGTAGAGTCCTCTAGAGTAGAGGGTAGATGGAGAGATAGGCCCTTGTGATCAGGCTACTTACAGGGCTAGGGATGAGACAGGAGAAGTTGTAGTGGGTCACAGAAAGAGAGTGACAAGGACCTATCTGGGTCCCAGCCTGGTGGGGTCATTGCAGTTACTTACAGTTGTGAGCCTCCTGATGCAGGTCCTGGGAACTGAGGTCAGGTCTTTTGGAGGAACAGCAAGTGCTTACCACTAAGCTGTGTCTCCAGCCCCATGATTTGGTTCTTACATACAGAACCTTATTTTAACTTCTAAAGTGCTCAGAATTATTACAGGCCATGAGCACTCATCCCAGTTTCTAGGAAGCTAATAATCTTGCTCACGTTACAATGTGCAGACTTATTGGGGTCATTTCTTTCATATAGGTCACTGATGATAATAAACCACTTGCTGATTTTTCTCTTGACAGAGGAAGTAGGTTACTGTGGTTCCAGGGAGAGTACCTTCCAACTTGGATGTGTTGTAGAAGCTCTGCTGGATAAGAATCCCTGCAGGTCAGTTATTGAAGCTCCAGAATTCATTATTTCTGAACACCTCCCTGAAAAATCATGAAAAGTGTTCTTGGGTTTTATTTTATTTTAGTATGTACATATGTACAGATTGTCAAGAGGTTGTAGGTAGGACTGCATCCTATTGCATGGTAACAAGTTAATAGATCATAATAGTATATGATCCTATAAATATTCACACATAGATTCATATATAGGAAAATTTAAAGATACCTTCTCATTTTCCCATTTTCTTTTTTCTTTCAGAGTAATCTCATGGCCTCTCTCCAGGTTAGCAAACATATCTCACATTCTAACAGCTGCATAATAGCTTATAGTTTATAGTATGTGGATTTCCTTAAGCATTGTCTTACTAATGGATTTCTCATTTGTAACTATTGTTTTGCAACATTATGATGTTGCATCATGCATGTATCTTCTCATTGTGATGCTTTTATTGCAGCAAAATAGATACCCTAAAGTATAAATGCTAAGGCAAAGTGTATATGCTTTTTATTGTGATAGATGTTGCCCCATTAATTGCAAAATGTCAAAATTAATGTGCCGTCCAGCAATTTCACATCCTCATAAACACTGGATATTTTTTACTCTTTTAATTATAGAACAAACTGATATTTAAGAAACAGTACAATGTTTTAATCTTTCTTTCCCTTTGACATCAGATAAGGCCAGTGTTTTCTTTTGGTTGGTTGACTTGCTAATTTTATGGTCATTTGGTTCCTGTGAATATACTGTTTATAGACTTTGCCTATTCTTAGTTTGAGTTGTGTGTTTTCTTTTTTCAGCATGTAAGGCTTTATATTTTAGAACTTGAAATGTTATATTGTAATGTAAATAAGCTTTAAAAATTTATTTTTATTTTGCTGTTGTTATTTTTAATTTTAGATTTAGAGAACAATTATAAAGGTAGCATAGAAAATTTCTTTAATATTTTCCTCACACCCTTTATCCCATGCAGATTCTATATTCACACTTTATGTTTGTGTATTACATTTGTTAGATGTAGTGAGCCAGTACAGTACATTACCAACTACAACTTGTATGTGACTGAAATAGTGTCGCTTAATAGCTTTTCTTTGCTGTGCAAGACCATATTATAGCTCATTGTTATTTGTCATTAGTCTCCTCAGTGCTGCTAACACTCTCTCAGACCTCCCATGTTTTTGATGATCTTAACAGACTTAAACACTCCTAAATACGTTACAGAGTGTCCCTCAATTGGAATTTTGCTTGATTGAAGAAATAGATCATGACACTCATTGCTTTATCCTAGCCTCCAATCAACTTCAGCAGGCATTCCCTGTGAACCCAGAAGCAGAAAGAATATAAGAGTTATAGGGGATGGAGGACACCTGGAAAATAAGGCCCTTTAAATCAGTAGGATGGACACACATGAACTCACAGAGACTGAAGCAGTATGCACAGGGCCTGCACAGGTCTGCCCTAGAACTGAAAGGAGAAGTGAAAATATGTCCTCATCCTTAATCCAGATGCAACCTCCAATTGATAACCACTTGCAAATGAAAATTTAGTTTTCTCTGAGGGAGCAAGGAAGCAAACTACTGTTAAGGGTAGGCTGTATGCCCAGCAGTAGATGGCCAACAGAAATCAACTCAATGCTATCTTTGGGGGAAGCTTGTTGTCTCAAAATGTCATATCAGAGTTTTACTTTAAACTATCTTGTCATATATATATATATATATATATATATATATATATATATATATTCCTCTCTTTTTACACTATAGGTCCTTAGCATATATATTATGACATCTAGTTTGTGTTTTTAGGGAATTCCCTGAGTGTCTGAATGAGTGGTTATTATCTGTTTGTATTTGTATCTGTTCATGTGCCTTTTCTTTTTTTCCTATTCTGATAGTTTCTGTTTTATCTTATTATATTTATTTTATTATTAGACCTTAGGAGCCTGTTTATTTTCTAATGAGAGACAGAATGGATATAGAGCCAGATGGGATGGGGAGGGGAAGGGGAAAGGGAAAGTGACTGAGAGGACTGATGGGAAATCATAATTAAGATTTATTATGTGAGACAAAAAATATTTTCAATAAAAGGGTGAAAAAGAGGAAAACCAAAACCCAAAAATCAATCAAACAAAAAATCACTATTAGCATAGAGTTACAGGTATTTGTGAGGGAAATCATATGGTATGTGCCACTGTCAATGCATCATGTCAAAGGTATGTTCTATCAACACAATTATCAGAATCATTAGTGATGGTCTGAGTCACGTATCTAAGGTCATGTTTGTTGTGTTCTCTAGTTCTTCTTACCTTCTGTGTATCATCTCTGGAAGGGAATTTGTCTAGCTCGAATAGACTGGGGAATTATGGTCAACCTCTTTTGAGGGGTGCAGTATCTATGGTCACTATTTATAATTATTCTGCCAGAGAATTTTGTGTTTTCCTTTGTTTCCATGTTTTCCTTGTTTTCAAATACTTAGATATTTATTTAGTCAGTTACTTGTGGAGTGTTGTTTTTTCAATTTGCCTATAACCTAATACAGTTTCATTTATTTTGTTGTCCAAATGTTTCCATTTATCCATTAGTATTTTCAGCTGACATTTTTTTCATTTCGTATAACTTTATTTATTTATTTATTTATTATTTATTTATTTATTTATATTTTCTAAAGAAACTTTAATTCTTATAACAAAAAAGCACCAAATTTTGCTTTTAAAACATTTCAGTCTTATTCCATATCAAGAGCTATTTTCTTTTTCTCCATTTTTAAATTTAAATTAGAAACAAGATTGTTCAGCTGATGTTTTTATTCCTTTTGCATACCCTCTGTCATCAAGCCATTGCAGACATCATGATGACTGCTCCCCCAATTCCTGCTTCTCTTTCTTATCTTCTTCTTCTTTTGCATTCTGGGACAACAAGGTGCCTCAGGCTCATCTCACTTGTTTCCCATCTCAGTTCTAAAATCAGCCATATCTCTAAAGAGTCCTGATTCTTTTTATTGGACATAGGATAAATAAGCAAAAAATCCTCCAGATACTATGTAGATGCTTTTGTTATGGTAATTTCCTCTAAGCTGATAAAAGAAAATGCATGTGCATACACATATATGAGTACATTTTATTTATGTATCACATGCCTATAGCACACTGTTCATACTGATATTGCCAGCTCTAACCCATCGGCACATAGGCAGCACAGTCTTCTCTAGTCTTTACCTCCTGCAGTAATGATAAAGATCCTTGCTCCCACAACTGTCACTCATTTTTAATTGTTTTATTATTTGTAGTGATAACTGAATTTTCTCCCAGGAGAGACAATGTTACTAACATGTGTCTAGTACTTATGACAGTTTCTACCTGCACTAGTACATCTTCTCATTAAATTTATTTATGCTGATACTGTTCCCCTTCTGTCTTCTGTGAAGCTGTTGGATACATGGTCAATCCAATTAGGTTGCTTTTTCTCATTCATCATTGCCTTTTCTCATTCCACCCTAGAATCCCCTGACTTCTTAAATTGTGTTTACAATTTTTTTTATAACTTTAAGCTTACTCTTTGGGAAATTGTATAATGTCATGTAGCTATCATGTTAGTAATGTTTAGAATCATTTTACTGGCACAAACTATCTATGCTGCTGTATGTTTTTACCTTCATGCCTCCTTCCCCCATAACCAATAGGCTATTTAATAATGTTTTCATAAAAAATTCTTTGAGAATTTCATACAGTGTGCTTTGATCATCCTCACCCCAATTCCTTCCCTTTCTCTTCCAATATCCATGCTTAACACCCTACCCCAAACTTTGTATCCTCTTTTGAAATATTTATATTTTTACATTTTTAATTTATTAATCCATAAACTCCAATTTGTACTAACCACAAATTCATCCATGTGGGGGCCACACACTGGAGAGTGATTGACTTACCAAGAGCCACACTCTTAAAAGAAGAGAACTTTCCTTCTTGTAGAAGTCATCTGTTGTCTAAAGCTGCACAGTTAGGGATGAGGGCTCAGGAACCCCTTCCTCCCCTATGCTAGAATGTTGACTGGGTTGATCTTGTTCATATCTGTATAGATGACCACAATTCATGAGTGTAGTTGTCTTGTCATGTCCAGAAGACACTGTTTTGCTTCAGTCCTTTCTGACTTCTTGCTCTTAGAATCTTTCCAACCCTTTTTTGCTTTAATGCTCAAACCTTGGGAAGGGGTGTGGTATAGACATATCATTTATGGCTGAGCACTCTGGAAAATCGTATTCTCCTGGTTGGCCACCAGAGCTTGATTATAAGACCTTATTGCTGAAGACCATTTAAAAAAATTATATAGCACCAGCTTTGACTTTTACAAAATGTGATATAATTGAGATCAGGGCATATACTGCTCACTTTCACTTGTAACAATGCAGGTAAAACTCTGTATAACTTTTCATTATCTTAGGGTTTATATCTTTTTATTGCTGAATAACATTCCATTATAGGACTATATCACAGTTTGCTTGTCTATTCACTCATTGAAGAATTTCTTAGTTGCTTCCAGTTTCTAGTGATCATAAATGGTTATATTCTACATGACTGTTTAAAGCTTCTGTAAACATTTGTGTGTTGTTATTTTGTGTGGACATAAAGAGTTCTATGAGGTAAATACATAGGAGTGCAATTATTAGATCAGATTATAAAAGTATTTACCTTTGCAGAGTGTGTATCTTCCAAAGTATTTGAACCCACCATCTATGAATGAGAGTTGCAATGTCTTGCACCCTTGCCAACAAAATAGGTGTTTTCTATTTATAGATTTTAACCATTCTGAGGTATCTACATCTAGTTTTAATTTGCAACTCTCCAGAGATGAATTATGTTAAACCTAGATTTACTTTCCATATGATTTTGACTTTTGGTGAGGTGCTTGCTCCAATTTTGTCAATTTATAAAGTTGATCCGTTCTTTAATTGATTTTTAAGAGTCTTAAATACATTTTGGATAAAAGTCTCTTAATGGATATTTATTCTCTTAATGGATATTTATTTTGCAGTTTTTAATTCTAGTGTGTGGTTTGTTGTTTTTCTTTACATTGTCTTTCATACAGAAGAAATCTTGATTCTGAATTATGATTTTCACTTTTTATGGGTTGTACTTTTGATGTACAAAATTCATCATTAAACCACAATACACAAATATCTATTTTCCTATGTTTTCTTCTGAAAGTTTTAGGTTTTCATTTTTACATTGAAGTCTGTGATACACTTTGAGTAAGTTTTTAATGGCAAGTGTAAAGTATGAATCTAGATTTTTTTGCATATGAACACATTTTTAAGCAACATTTATGGACAAAACCACCCTTTTGGGTTTAGTTGTCCTTTCTGCTTTAGCCAAAGTCAGATGATTGTATTTGTAGGTTAGTTTCTACTATCTTTTCTGTTTTACCATATAGTATGTCACCAATTCTACATTATTATAGTCACTGTCACTTAACTCCAAATTTGGCAGTATTGACCCTTGTAACGCTTTAACTAAGAATGGCTCCTGTAGGCTCATATATTTGAATTCTGAGTTACTGGGGAGTAACACTACTGAGAAGGATTAGGAAGTGTGGCCTTGTTGGATGAAGTGTGTCACAGAGGTGGGGGGTGTTGAGGTTTCAAAAGCCCATGCCAGGCCCAATCTGTATCTCTCTCCCTCTTTCTCTACTTGTGATTCAGGATGTAGCTCTTAGTTACTTCTCCAGCACCATGCCTGCCTGCCATCATGTCCCACCAGGATGAAATGGAGTCAGCCTCTGAAAGTGTAAGCCAGTCCAATTTAACAGTTTCTTCTATAAGAGTTGCCTTGGTCGTGGTGTCTCTTCACAGCAATAGAGCGGTGGCTATGACAGTCCTACTTTCTTCTTTAGTATTGTGGTGGCAATTCTAGAGCTTTCACACACACACACACACACACACACACACACACACACACACACTGAAATAAAGCCTTACTATGTGGTCCACGGTAGCCTCATGCAATTCTTCTACCTTAGACTCCCAAGTAATGAGATTTACAGGCTTATGCCATTATGCATGGATTTCTTTAAACGTTTTTATTTATAACCTATGGAGTTTTTGTTGTGCACTGAAACTGTAGACCAAGCCTAGAAGAATTGACATCTTTTTATTTTAATTTTAATTAGAAAGAAGATTATTTTACATTAATCTCAGGTCCGTCTCTCTCCCCTGCCCCCCCAACTAATACCCTACCTATCCCATACCGTATCTGCTCCCCAGGGAGGGTGAGGCCTTCAATAGGGGGGTCTTCAAAGTCTGTCATATCCTGTGGGATAGGGCCTAGGACAACCCCCTTGTGTCTAGGCTCATGGAGTATCCCTCCATGTAGGATGGGCTCCCAGAGTCCATTCCTATGCTAGGGATAAGTACTGATCCACTACAAGAGGCCCCATAGATTTCCAAGGTCTCCTAACTGACACCCACATTCAGGGGGTCTGGATCAGTCCCATGCTGGTTTCCCAGCTATCAGTCTGGGGACCAAGAGCTCTCTCTTGTTCAGGTCAGCTGTTTCTGTGGGTTTCATGATAAGTGTTTCACCTGTGTGGTGATAGTATATGCCTTTAATCCTAGCACTTGGGAGGCAGAGGCCTCTGGGAGTTCAGGGCCAGCCTGGTTTACAAAGCACCCATGACAGCCAGAACTGTTACATAGAGAAACCCTGTCTGGAAAAAAAAAAGATGAGTGTTTCAGTCTATGAACACAATGCTTTCCATTTATTTGGATTTTCTTATTTCTTCCATCAAAGTTGTTTTTTCTTCATATAGAAAAAACATATTATATATTGTAATATATAATATGTGTGTATATATACATATGGTCCTAATATAAATTGTTTATTCTTCAGCTTTAAATTTTTATAAGCATATATGATTTCTATTAATTCTTTGAGAATTTCATACAATGGATTTCTATCATATTAAGCCTCACTCCTCCCCTAACTCCTCACAGATCTTCCCCCTTCTCTCCCCAACTTCATGCATAGTGGTTTTGTTTGTTTGTTTCTTAATGAACAATCAAGTCCAATTTCTATTGCCTACATACGTACAAGGCATGCGACCACCCACTGGAGCCTGGCCAACCTCCCAGAGAACATAGCCTTTAAAAGACTGCCCTTTCCTTTCCCAGAGACTGTATACTGCCTACAGCTTCTCTGTTAGGAGTGTGTGACTCAGGAGCCCATTCCTACTCTTTAGTAACTTTATTTTTATTTATTTATTTATTTATTTATGTGTTTATTTTTTTTTACTTTTCCCATTTTTTAAATTTAAATTAGAAACACGATTGTTTTACATGTGAATCCCAGTTCCTTCTCCCTTCCCTCCTCCCCTACATAGGGTAGGATACCCTACCCTAGGATAGGTAGGATAGGTAGGATACCCTACCTATCCCATACCCTTTCTACTCCCCAGAGAGGATAAAGTCTTCTATGGGGGGTCTTCAGAGTCTGTCACATCCTTTGGGATAGGGCCTAGGCCCTCCCCCATGTGTGTAGGCTCAGGGAGTATCCCTCTATGTGGAATGGGCTCCCAAAGTCTATTCCTATACTAGGGATAAGTACTGATCTACTACAAGAGGTCCCATAGATTTCTGAGGCCTCCTCACTGACACCCACATTCATGGGGGTCTGGATCATTCCTATGCTGATTTCCCAGTAACTTTATTTTTAATTAACTAATTTAATTAACTAATTTTTGATGATAACTAAAAAGTGGAGTTTTATTTTTTGTGTGAATTTTTTCTAATATTTTTATCAGTTCTTCCAGAATTTGATAGAATGTGTTTTGATTATATTCACTGCCCACTCCATCTCATCTCAAATCATCTCAAATCTACTTCTAGTTTCCCTAACCATTCAATTTCATCCTCTCTTCTCTCTTTGTCCTCCCTCCCTCCCTCCCTCCTTTCTTTCTTTCTTTCTTTCTTTCTTTCTTTCTTTCTTAACCCATCAAGTCTAATTTGTGCTGCCCATGTATTCTTTCCCCTTGAGTTGATTAACCTACCATGGAGTGGGGGTAATCAAACCATTAAAGAAAACTGACACTCATTCTCCCAGCAGCTATCAGTTAGAAGAGCTCTCAGCTAGGGATAAGACTGTGCCTCAGCTAGGGATGAGACTGTGTGCTCACCTCTCCTCTTCTTGTTGGGATTTGGTCTGACTTGAGCTTGCACAGGTCTTGTGTCTACTGTCATAATTGTTGTGAGTTCACATGTGCAACTGCTTGGCTGTGTTGATAACACACTGTTTCCTTGTGGTTATCCACCACCTCTGGTTCTTATGATCTTTGGGAGGAGTGGGTATGACTGATACAGATGCCTCATGTGGGGCTGAGCTTTCTGCAGTGACTTATTCTCTGTGCCTTGACCAGCTATAGGTCTATGTTAACACCATCTTCTGAAAATACAAGCTTTTCTGATGAGAGCTGATAATTCCTTAATATATGGGAAACACAGTAAGTCACTAGGTGTCAGTTTAATACAATGTCCACTTAGCAGAATAATAAAGGTGGGTTCTCCCTAGAGCCTATACTCTGTTTAGCTATAGACCTGATAATAGTGTCAGATATGAATTTCATCTTCTGGAACAGGACTTTAATCCAATTGGAAAGTGGCTAGTTATCCCCATGAGTTTATGACACTATTGTACCAGTGAGTATGTCTTGCCAGGCTAGCTGTTATTATAGCTCATGGGGGGATCACAGTTGGGTAAAACTGATGGTTAATTTTCACCTCTGGTAGCATTCGAATTGCCTTTCAGTACCATAAAAATATATCGTATCGGGATGAAGCTTCAAGTTCAGTACCAGCTTGAATTCTCACACTCTGTGACTCAAGTTCTTACTTTCAAGTTCTAGAGGGGAATCATGGCATTGAGGGCCTGTGGGACCTCATTGGCTAACAACCCCAAAAGAAGTAAATCATTCTTGATATTGGGCCTTTTATTTGTTAGCTGTCTGCAAGAGGCATTGTTGCCCCATTATCCATTTTCTCTCCCCCTCCCTTCCCCTCTCCTCCCTTCCCCCAGTTTCATTCTTTACTCTGGCCTCTCACCCCAACCCTAATTCAGCCCTAATGATTCTCTTGCCTTTACCAATTGGTGAAGTTCTGTGACCTAGATATACTTGCTTTTTAGTTCCAAGATTTTTTGTTTGTTTGTTTGAGATATTTCCACACACATAGTCATGTCATCTAAAAAATAACAGTTTTATTATCTCCAATTTATTATTCCCATTTTCTTTTTTGTCTTACAACATTAACTAGAACTTCTAGTGCAAGGATGAATAGGAGTAGTGAGAAGGGTATCCTTTTGTTCCTGATATCAGAAAGCATCACACCTGTGTGCAAAAGCTATAGTTCTTTTGACATGCTTTGTCATTCTGAGGTTATCTTCTGTCTTAGTCATGGTTTCTATTGCTGTGATGAAACACCATGACCAAACAGCAAATTGGGGGAGGAAAGGGTTTTATTTGGCTTACATTTCCATAGCATTGCTCATCACTGAAGGAAGGCAGGGCAGGAGCTCAAATGGTAGTTCCTGGAGGCAGGAGCTGATACAGAGGACATGGAGGGGTGCTGCTTGCTGGCTTGCTTTCCCTGTCTTGCTCAGTCTGCTTTTATTTATAGAACCCAGGACCACCAACCCAGGGATGGGAACACCCACAATGGGTTGGACCCTTACCCATCAATTACTAATTAAGAAAATGCCTTACAGCCAGATCTTATGGAGGCATTTTCTCAATTGAGGTTCTCTCCTTTCAGATAACTCTAGTTTGTGTGTCAAGTTGACACAAGACTTCTGTTCCTACGTTTGTTTGCCATATTTTGCATATATTATCTCCATTATCTAAATTTTTCATGTATTATTCTCTTCCTTGGCATATATACATTTTACACTTGTTTTAAAAATAAACTCTACTCATTTAAATACATGTTAAGATTCTTTGTATCACTTCTTTCTCCTTTATTTCTTTTTCTAGTATCTGAGAGTCTTTACTATCTTAGACCTTCGTGTCTAGTTTGTAAACATTACAAAACATTTTAACTCCTCTAAGTCTTAGTTTCCCCTTGAAACACACATGTGCATGTGTGTGTGTGGGGGGGTGTGTGGGTATGCACATGTGAGTTCTATTTCTATCTTTTTCAGAGGAAGCTGCTATTTCTTTATCCTGTGAAGCATAAAGAATGTTTTGTGGCATATCTGAGGAATAAATATGGCTCTTTGTGCATCTGCTTTGCTTTGTGAGCAGAATTTTTATATATATTCTAGGGTGAGTAATGTTAAATTACTGTTATAAATAAGCAGTCCTCTTCTAATTATTAGTTTTGATCTGAACAATAAAAGTATTACTGTGTTTTAGTTACAAAAACATTTGAGACAAGGTTTTATACTTCCATTAGATATGACTAAATGGTGGTTATAAGTTTAAGAGTTGATTGTTTAAATTCTTTGCAGCAATTATAATCACACACAAGGAATGTTATTGCTACACCAAAGAGAATTCTTAGAGCACTGTTTTTCAGTTACTTACATTATATTGGGGTTTGTGGTTCAGCATGGCAGTGGCTACTGCACAGAAACCATTGACTGGGTCTATCTTGGTCACACTAGATATTTTGGATTTCTCAGACTGACATCACAAAAGAGCAACTAATTGGCTATGAACAGCAAAGTTTTTCTGGGAATTGTATTTGACTGGGAATGTGCTCTTGAAAGTTCCATATTTGAAGCTATGTAATCATTGAAAACACTCCAAATATTTAGAAAGTACTTTTTGCCAACCATGTAAAACCAGCATGAGTCTTGGTTTGGGTCCTTGGAATCTATTGTTTCCCTTGCCTTAAGTTAGTAATCTTTCTTGGTTTCTCTAGCCATAAAACAGCAATCACACTTTCCATTACTTAACTCACAGAATGTTGTAAGAACAGAACAGTATGTGTCCATTATTTGTAGGCTGAAACCCAAATTTCTTAGCAATTTTATTGTGGCTCCAAGAACACGCTTTGGAGTTACCCAGATGTTAACAGGCCAGATTCTGACTCTGTCACTTATAGTCATGGCCTTGGATAGTTTATTTGATTTTTCAGTTTGAGTTTCTTCATCACATTAAGTTCTTCCTCATAACACTTAGCAGGAAAGTTAAATAGGGCAGTGTCTGTCCAGGTTTATGTGCTTACTCTACTTTATGTATCCACATTACAGTGTCATAGGACACCTTTGCTATCTGGATTTAACAGTTTTTCCTGCCATCATTATCATGATAAATTTATCCCTGTTTATCTTGAATATACTCCTCTATTGCAATGTTCCTCATTTATCTCTTGGCTTTTACCTATCATTACACTGTTTCTGTTTGATGTCACAAATATTAGATTAATTTTCTTTAGTTAATGCAAAGTAGCACCTTAGCGAGTTGGCTCAAGAAAACTGTAAATAACTAAAATAGTAAAGATCAAAAATATATAATAATTCTTCATATGAATGTATATTTGGTCTATTAAAGATGAATGAAAATTTTTATTATAAACCTATTATACTGGTGGCCAATGGAATATTCAACACATGGATTTGTTTTTTCTAGTCTGTTGATATTAAAGTAAGTCAGAAGAGTTTATAACATTGCCTGTATTCCTTGTCAAGGGTGGAGGGCTAGCAATAATATACCGCATTGCAGCATAGAAATATCTGATGCTTCAATTAGATCCATCCTCTACTCAAATGACAAAAAATAGCAGACACTCTCCATGAGCAGTTGTCAATGTAGCCACCAGCAGTGCTTTTTCTTCTTTGTAAAAAAACAAGCAAACAAACAAAAACAATGGAATGGTATAACGTTGGAGTACTGTTCTATATCGACTGTGTAGAAGGGATAAAGGTGGTCTGCCCCACACTACATCCCAGCTTATCTTGCCAAATGTTCTTAAATGTTTTTGATGTTAGTAAAGTCTATCTTTGTTTCAGAAATATACTGGCTATTGAACATTCTATGAAATACTACTCTTGCTGACTTTGTCCTGTGCTTGTCTGAGAAGACTTGTAGTTCATGAAGATGAATTTGAGTTATTTAATCTCATTAATTTTCCCAGTGTGGAAGCTTCAACAGGCTGTTTCATATTACTTTTTAACTTGAATTGTGCATTTTTATTATTTACATCAATTAAACTGAGCATAAAATTGCCAGATCACTTTACTCCATGCTCTATAGACAGAACAGCAGATTAAGCAAAGAGATGGTATTTTCTCTAATAGAATGTGGCAATTTGAGTTTCTTATCAGACCCTGAAACCTGTAAATGCTGGTTATATTAGATTGGTACTTCTTGTTATGACTTTTCATTGAATGTATTTCCTTTCTCTGCATGTTTTTTTCCCATATTATCTCCTTGGGGGGAAAACAGAGGTGCAGCAGGAAAGTTCTTAAAATTTTCCTTAAATATCAGTTAGCTTGTGTGTGAATGAGCATGCTCTGTATTAGACTTGGCAGCATGACATCGTTCTTTCAGAACAGGGCACATGTATGTACGACAGGCTCCTGCCCTTTGCTGGTTATTGTATTACCTCACCTTCTCCAGCCTATTTTCCAAGAAGCAGTGTGATCCAGTATTAAGGACAAGGAACTGAAGTTTTCCTCCTGATGTTACTTGCTTATTTTACTAGATTCTTGAGATGTAAGTCAAAACTGCAATATCTGAATTTCAGTAAGGAATAGTGGGTTTTTTTCCCTTTGTCTTCAAAATGATGATACTTAAAAGTAAATTCTTCTGTAGAAAAGTAACATAATTCAATGGGTCCAGTGAAAAATAATGATATATGTATATAAACAGTATTTGTAAAAGATGGACTAACAATAGTGATTCCATTTTTACTCCATGCAGCCACAGGCATGATCTTTCTCATGTAAGCAGCAGCACATGCAGTCTTACTTACTTGTGAAATGAGCATGGAAAGTTAACTCAAGCTGCACTCAGGAGGGAATAGTGTCCACCATAAGGTCAAAACCCTTCTATGTGAAGTCCTCTTCAACATCTGATATTCTGACTCAGGTACAATTGCATTACTAGTGATATAACATTTTCAGAGAAGCTATGACTCAGAATTGCTTGTTCATTTTGGATGAACCTGTCCCTGTACCAAATGCTGTAATGGCAGGGTGAAACCTTTTCATCAACTTGCACTCCACAAAAGTGAGAGGAACTGGTACCCATCTTCCTAATGGAAGTGTAATTATTTACCGGATGGACCTTTCTGTTAACAATGGTGCTTTGGCAACCACCTACTCTAATGAGTGTAAGTTACTTATAGACTGTAGACTTTTTGATTTGTGAGATGAAGATTTATGTTAATTAGTAATAGAAGTTCCCTTGCATCTACAGACATTGACTGTGACTTTATGTACTCTAAACTTGGAAAATATACATATCTAAAAGTGTTTAGGAGCCCCTTACTTGGTTGATGTTTTAAAAACTAGGAGTCTGAAGTATTATTGTTTAATTTTCATTTATCACTCCACTTCTACTTGTTTGAATTTCTCAAAACATTATTAAATTATGCAAAACAATTAGGTAACAAGACATAGTAGGGAACATTTATTAGTACATTTGCACTTGTTAACAGTAGCCTCTGAAAATTGTGGCAAGAAAATGATTAATGATTTAGCTAATATGCTTGTATGAGACTGATAAAAAGAAATTGAAATAATAAAATGCTTTAAATATATTTAAAATATTTATATACTTTATTTAAATGTATGAGTACTTGGTGAATTTATGTATACCCTGTATATGCAGGTGCTCCCAAAGGCCAAAGGGTATTGGATTGCAACCTGATGTAGGTGCTGGAAACTAGATGCTGGCGCCCTCTCTGCTACAATACGTGCTTTTGCCTGTAGAGCAATGTCTACAGCTAATAAGCCCATAATTATCAAACATGATTGTTGGTATATATCCATTCCCTTTGGTTATTAAAATTTGAGAGTTTTCAAGAGTTTTTATCTATTAAACATTCCAAGTATAAAGAGGCTTCTTTTCACAGCAACTTGAGCCCCTTTTCAAGTCAGATGATCCTCTTAAACTCATTCTGCCTTTCTAAAGGTGTGAGGAGCACATGTCTTTTACCTTTGATCAGAGCCTCACTCCCAGCCCCTACCTTTAAAGTCTACTTTTTAAAATTAAAAATATTTTAATATAACATATTTTAATCAAGATTTACCTTCCCCTAACTTCTCCCCACCCTGACTCCACACCTTCTTTTTCTCTCTCTCTTTAGAAAATGGAGTCTTTTCAGGCACTGAAAGTTTTGCTTCTCTCCTTTCAAATCCTGACTTGCCAAGAGGAGTGCCAAGAGGTAGCCTTGTTTCCCTGTTACTTTTGACATGTGATCACCAAGGTTTGGAGCCCAATTGCTTATCAATCAGAACTATTGTTTAATGATGTCCCTTTCCTGGAGGTATTTGGAAGCCCTCCTTTTCTTTCTTTCATTTTCCCATTGGCCTCTTCTTCCTTCACCATGACTCTCATTTGTTGGTTAATTTGTAACCACATAGATTTTCTATACCCTGCACTAAGTTAGATTCTGGAGATGAAGAGACAAAGTCATGTCACTCACCCTTTGAGACTTACTGCCCAGAATCCATGTTTTCTGGGGCACAGGATGTGAATAAGACTGGTCTCTTGCTTGCTGTAACCTCTGGTGATGGACTCATATTCTGAATCGTAAGGTCTTGAGTCTTTGCTTTAAATATTTTTTTGTTCATTTCTGCTAAAGATTGGTTTAAGTTGTCTTTAACTACCAGTTAGTAAATACAGCCAGTTAAAATATGTTTATCTTTTATTTCACTGGTGTGTGCTTTTCGAAAGGAAACTGGAAACTAGGATAATTCCTTTGCATCTTCCACTTTCTGATAAACTGTCTAATCTTGTTTGGTGTGGACAGAAACATTTTTATTTAGGGTGCAAAGTCTGACTCCTCCCCCAGCTAGTCTACTGAAATCTGTGGAGAGAGCTATGGACTTCTACTTCTATGGAGAGGACTAAAGATTAAAGATGCATAGAAAAGAAGGAAGGGAGAAGTGTTCCCCTTTTTCCACATCATCTCCAGCATAAACTGTCATTGGTGTTTTTGATTTTAGCTATTCTGACAGGAGTAGGATGGTATCCCAGAGCTGTTTTGATTTGCATTTCTCTGATGGCTAAGGATGTTGAACACTTTCTTATGTTTCTTTCAGCCATTTTATATTCCTCTATTGAGAATTCTCTATTTAGTTCTTCACCCCACTTTTTAATTGGATTATTTGGTGTTTTGGAGACTAGCTTCTTGAGTTCTTTGTAAATTTTGGAGATCAGCCCTCTGTCAGATGTGGGATTGGTGATTATCTTTTCCCATTATGTGGGCTGCCAATTTGTCTTACTGACTGTGTCCTTTGCCTTACAGAAGCTTCTCAGTTTCAGGAGGTACCATGCCAAGTCATACAGCCACTTTGGAAATCAGCATGGTGATTCCTCAGGAAAATGGGAATCAGTCTACCACAAGATCCAGCAATTCCACTCTTAGGCATATACCCAAAAGAAGCACATTCATACAACAAAGACATCTGTTCAACGATGTTCACAGCAGCATTATTTGTAATAGCCAGAAACTGGAAGCAACCTAGATGCCCTTCAACTGCAGAATGGATAGGGAAAATGTGGTACTTTACACAATGGAGTACTACTCAGCAGAAAAAAGCAATGGCATCTTGAAATTCACAGACAAATGGATAGAACTAGAAGAAACCATTCTGAGCTAGGTAACCCAGTCGGAAAAAGACAAACGTGGTATATACTCACTTGTATATGGATTTTAGACATAGAGCAAAGGATCACCAGCTTACAATGCACACCACTAGAGAAGCTAGGAAACAAGGAAGGCTCTAAGAGAGACATAGATGGTCCCCCAGAGAAGCGGAAAGGGACAAGATCTCCTGAGGAAATTGGGAGCATGGGGGAAGCCGAGAGGGAGCTAGGAGAATGAGAAGGGGAAAAGAGGAGGGGCGAGGAGGACATGAGGGAGCAGGAAGGTTGAGTTGGGGAAGAACAGAGGAGAACAAGATTAGAGAAACCATAATAGAGGGAGCCATTATAGGTTTAAAGAAAAATCAGGCAATAGGGAAATGTCTGGAGCTCTACAAGGATGACACCAACTAACAATCTAAGCAAAAGTGGATAGGCTACCTTAAATGCCCTCCCCTGATAATGAGATTGATGACTGACTTATATGCCATCCTGCAGCCTTCATCCAGCATCTGGTGGAAGTAGAAGCAGACACCCACAGCTAAACACTGAACTGAACTGGAATCCAGTTGCAGAGAGGGAGGAGTGATGAGCAAAGGGGTCAAGACCAGGCTGGAGAAACCCACAGAAGCAGCTGACCTGAACAAGAGGGAGATCATGGTCCCCAGACTGATATCTGGAAACCAGCATGGGACTGATTCAGACCCCCTGAACGAGGTTGTCATTGAGGAGGTCTCAGAAATCTATGGGGCCTCTTGTAGTAGATATGTACTTATTCCTAGCATAGGAATAGACTTTGGGAGCCCATTCCACATAGAGGGATACTCCTTGAGCCTAGACACATGGGGGTGGGCCTAGGCCCTATCCCAAAGGATATGACAGACTCTCAAGACCCCCTATGGAAGGCCTCACCCTCCCTGGGAAGCAGAAAGGGCATGGGATAGTTAAGGTGTTAGTGGGGAGGGGCAGGGGAAGAGGGAAGGGAGAGGGAACTGGGATTGACATGTAAAACAATCTTGCTTCTAATTTAAATAAAAAATGGAGAAAAAAGAAAAAGAAAGAAGGAAGTGAAAGATGAAGGAGAGGAGAGGGAGAAAGAGGATGGACATGCTGCTTTCTCCCCTCATGTGTAAAGCATTTCCCCCATGCATACAACTCACTCCTTTTCATGGCGCCAAAAATATGGGGGAGGTGTCAGGTTGTGTGAGATTTGTTTTTAATCTGTACAATGTGCTGGTGATATTTTCAAAAGCTACTAACCTTGCTTGGTACAATCCCTAGATTGTAAATTAACAGGGATACTTAAAGTGTACTGTAGATTAGTTACACATGGGGATGCTAGCTTTGCTTTCTTTTATTTGTTTGTTTTCTTCCCTTATCTGTTGTCTCTGATCTAACTGTTATGAAATACTTGTTTTGTTTACTGAATACTAGTCTCTAATTGCAAAAAAGGGAATATTTTGTTGATACTCAGAATACTTCTAAGTAAATACAATAAAAAGACATCACTAAATGTTCATTACAATGGGAAATAGGGTGATATGTATGTGAAAAAAGAAAATAGAAATCCACATAAATGTTTGGAATTTGTGCAAGAATTCTCTGCTTGCTGCTTGTGTATAAAGGAATACATTGGCTGCATGGTAATCACATTTAGGTGGCCTCAAAGGAACATTGGCATAGCCCAATAGCTCTCAAATGTGAGTACTCAAAACACAGAATTTTAGGATCTGCTCCCAGGATTTCTCAGTCACCAAGCTTCAGGTGAGATTAAGGGATGTACCTCCTTTCTCTCCCTCTTCTCCACTTTTCTCTTTTTAAGATTTTTTAAACGACAGGTTCTTACTCTTGGATGATGTTGGTGGCCTACTGTGAATGACCTTCCTGCCTTAGCCTTTCAGCCCTGGAATTTCAGGCATAAGCTGTTGCTCCTAGCTTAGAACTTATTTTGAATCAATCCCAAGATGATCATGAAAATAGTGATGCTGATAATGTGATGCTGATGATGCTGATGATGCCACAATGATGCTGATATAATGATGATGATGCTGATGACATAAAGGTACTTATCTTGGGAAGTACATTTTGAGAGTCACCATGCAGCTTTAGATTATCAACAATCAAAAACAACAGAAAAATTAAAAGAGAAAAAACAGGCTAAGAAAAATATTGTTCATTTCCATTTTTAAATGCCTTGCATTTGTTGCTTAAGTTTTATGCCACAGCAAATGAATTAACACAGGCCCATGGTGGTTAATTTTACTGCTGCAATGTCAGCCAGTGAAATAACATCAGAGAGAAGATTTCTTCATTCATGTCCAAATGCTAGACAACAATTTTCTTTTCGGTGGCATCAGGTGATCTGAAAACTGTGGTCTCAATTTTGCAGAAGTAGAAGAAAGGGGGCATGAATAATATACAAGAGCACTTAACTACTGCTACCTGGAGGTGGCATAGACTGTTTTGTTTCAGAGTTCATTGGTTAGAATTAGTCACATAAGGGCATAGGATGCTTGGAGATTTAGGGAGTATTTGGGTTGTTAGTGAGCACTATCTATGCCTACTCAGCATCCAAGATGACTTAGTATCATATACTCTGTGATAGAGCAGAGCTCCAAGTGGAAGACTTCATAAGCCCTCAGAACTATGTACAATTGTATTTACAGTTATCTTCTATGAGAATTTTATCACTTCTGTGTGGCATTAAACAGTGATATCAGTGTCTGTAGCACAGTAATAAAAACCCAGAGACAGATACTGGGGTTCTAGCTGAAGATCAGAGAAGCAAAGCAGCTGACCATTAGCACTTATGTCTACCTCAGGCTGAAAGGGCTGTACTGTCCGAAGTCCTGGAGAATAAATCTCTGAGACTGACTGCAGAATTCCCTACTCCTTCTTATATACCTCTTAGAGCTGGGATTAAAGGCGTGGGATATCAAGTGCTGACATTTCCTTTGTGTGAGCTGTTTCTCTTTTAGACTAATTCACTCTCATGTAGCCCTGGGTGGCCTTGAACTCACAGAGATCCATCTGCCTTTATTTCCTGTGTCCTGGGATTAAAGGTGTATGTTACCACTGCCCAGCTTCTATAGCTAACTAGTTTGGCCAGTGTATTTAAAGGTGGGTATCACTCTTGTGTGGTTCTATGACTGACTAGCTTTGCATTTTGATCTCCATTGGCTTTATTAGATCATAAACAATGTATCTCCACTGGTGTCTCCAAAGAAAATGTACTGAACTGTTTTTCAATTACAAATAACTGGGTCAGCCTTTACTATCAGGCCATTTCACTTTTTCTGTTAAAGGCTAATTAAATGACACAGCATCTCTTTTTCTCTGGTGGTTTTGCCAACCACATACTTTTGTTTTTGGTAATTGTGAAAGTGATTACTTATGCTGCTGGAGAGCAGACAGCCTGTGCCAACTGGCAACATGGCTTCATCAGGATTTTCAAACCATCTTGCGGGCATTTTTGAAAACAAAGAAGTGAAATTCATTTTATCCCATCTGCACAAATCATAGTATTAGCTCAGTCTTAGAAAATGTGATCAGGAAAATTGCCAATGGTAAACTAAATATGCTTTGGGTTCAGTTTCTTCTTCAGATACATTCTTTCCACTGATGCTTACCTCTGTGCTTCTTTGTCTGTTCTATTTTATCAGTAGTACTACAGTTGTTGTCATTGCTATTATTGCATGTACATGTATGTTTGCACATGCTTGATGTGTGAGCATGGGTTTGTGCATGCCATGACATTTGTGGGAGTCAGAGGACAGTTGTGTGAAGTTTATTCTTTCTTTCCACTCTAATGTGGATTCCAGGGATCAAATTCAGGTCAGCAGGCTTGTGCCACAGGCTCTTCCCATCTGAGCCTTCTCACTGGTTTGTTTTCAAGTTGGCCTTGAGTTCTCCAGCTTTGTGCTTCAGTTTCCCAGCGCTGTGATTACAAGGATGTATTACCATTCCTAGCTGTGTTGGAATGTTGATTTTTTAAATATTGACTTCATAAAAATTTACAGCAGTAGGCAGGGCCAAAGGAAAACCTTTTGTTATGGGAGATCAGGTCTTCGTTTTTGCTCTGCCCATGAGAAGATATTATGAGGAGATAAAACCTAACATGGTGAATACTCAGTTGCATCAGTTTTGAGCCAAATTTCCATTTCAATATTCTTTCTTAAATTGTGTGGGCATATTGCTATGATATTTTGAAACAAGGTGATTGTGAGATGCTTTCTGTAGAAACATAACTGACTAGTAGTAGCCATCTGACTTTGGTGATACAAAATGCTGTATGTCATGGTGTGAGAAAGCTTCTCCATGTACTGTTTGCTTTCTATTGCTATGGTAAACATGGTGACCAAAGACAGTCTGGGGAGGAAGGGGTTTATTTCCTCTTCCAGTGTATAGTCCTTCATGGAGGGAATTCAGGGCAGAAACTTAAGTCAGGAACCTGGAAGAGGAGCTGAGGAGTGGCCATGGAGGAGAGCTGTTTCTCTCTGGCTCTACAAGGCTTGCTCAGCCTGCTTTCTTTTATAACCAGGAACACCCATACAGGCACCCACCCACATCAGTCATTAAACAAGAAAATGCCCTACAGACTTGCTTACAGGCAATCAGATGGATACATTTTCTCAACTAAAATTTCTCTTCCCAAATAATTTTAGCTTGTGTCAAGCTGACAGAAAACTAGCCAAAGTAACTATCTAGACCTCAGTGTCTAATGGCTACACTTACCCAGTTTATACTGAGAATATCCATAGGATTTTTCCCTCAGGCTTACTTAGTTGTTACCAGCCAGGGCACTTCTTAACTGAACAAATGATAGAGCAGCATTATTCTTGCATTGAATATATGAAGCTGAGACAGTTTCACCATGAAAAGCCCAATACATCCTGGTAAGTCAGAGAGCCTTAGACTCACACTTCAAGTGAATACTTAGGCTAGCACATTTCAGGTCTCTCCGAAATTGGCTTTCTGGAAAAGGAGTGTTCTCTTAAGTTAGCATTTGCCAGAACAACAGACACAGACATGTGTACAATTATAAAAGCAGGCTGTTTCCATGATGAAGTATAGCCTCAAAGCTATGCCCTGACTGGGACAGAAAGAAGTGTAGAACAGATACTGATGAAACACCAAGAGCGACAGAGTAGAGCAGAAGAAACAGCCTCCAGTGCTGTGGTACTCACTACAGTCTGACTCTTGACACCTTACTCTCAAGAACTGTAATGTGTCTTGGTAAAGTGTGAGGCACCAGAGTGGACATTCTCTAAGGTCCAAATTTCTGTTGCAAAATATCCAAACTCATTTATTTGAGTCTGGACCATTCTTAACCAACTAAAACTTCTATTAATTTAAAAATTTACTTTTTATATTGTAATATAATTACTTCACTTCTCCCTTTCCTTCCTCCAAACTTTCCCTTGCTCCTTGAATTCATAACTTCTTTTTAAGTTAATTTTAAGGGCTTATTCCTAATTGGCAATTCTTACAGGAGGCAGTTGTTCTGTGGCTCTGGAGTCTTCTCTCTGCCTAGTGACTAGTGCAGAACAGAACCACAGAGTGAGTATCTGATGAGGCTGACTGCAGAGGGCAGGCACAAACATGTCAGGCAAGCTTCTCCTACCCTACTTTCTACTCTTCCCAGGGCTAAATGCTGAATTCTAAACTACTTCTTCCTATCTCACAGGGCTTTATTCATAGTCAGAAGAAGTTTAGCACAGGAGTGTTTTCTAGTCCACTTTGCTAGGAAAGCTCTTGTCTCCACCCTCACCCTCAAGCACTTGGTTAGTTTGTCATGGAATGAATCTGGGGAATTTGCTTTTTAAACTTCTTTTCCCCTCCCATTCTTTTTCCAAATATGAAGAAAGGTGTGTCAACCTCACTGAAGTGCAGTGATGTCTCTGCTCCTCTTCTTCATGCATTTCCCTGTGGAGGGGCCTATATGACCAAAGGGGAAAGCCTGGGGTCACAGTTCGTTGGAGAATTTTCTTTGCAGGGGTCCTAATTTTTTGCTAAATTCCAGGGATCTGGACACCAGTTTCACACCCTGCAAAAGCTCTCTAAAAGAGTGTGTCAGCAGAATGGGTACTGCATGTCTAGACAAAGAGTTGCTATGAGCATCAGCAGCCAGCATCTGATCTGTTAACTCTTGTGTAAGCATTTGCTGTCTGTGGCTCTGGCAACCGGGGGGGGGGGGGGGGGGGGCTTTAAACAAAACGTTAGCTCTTAAGATTTAGACTAAAGTCCTCCAGCCCCTTCTTCAAAGAGAAGCTACCTCATTGGTAGATTGGAAACTATATTGATGGATATGAAAGTCTCGTGACACTAAAAAAATCTTCAGTAAAATGATGTCTATCTGTATTTTATTATATATTCAAGAACTTTTTGTAAAGTACCCATTAGAAACCAATGAGAGCTTTCTGCTAGGTTCTGCTGATACATCTGTCCATGCCTCTAGGGATTTATACTTTAATAGGGGTGACTGACCACAAACAAGAGTAACAGGAACTCTTTCTCAGTTTCAGCAGCAGCACCAGAGAACAAAGATCAGGTGTCAAGTTCCTTGGCTTTCTATATTGGGTGCCAACTGTCTACCTTTGCAGGCCTTGCAGAGAGGGTACCTCAGAACTTGTTCTGCCAGTCTTAACCAGACATCTCACCCCAGGGCACTGAAGAGAAGGCTCAGTGTTGGGAGTTCTAAGTGCAGGCAAGAAGGACTTGCTTGAGGAGAGTTGTTATAGTGCTGTGTGGTCCCTATCACTGCAGAGAGGAGCTGTGTGACCCACTCACTCTAGGAATGCATTGTTCTGTTTCATGGAGTCCAGGATGAGGGTAGGGAGAGTAAGTACCTAAGGCATCCTGGGTAGAGGTGGGCACAGGAGAGGGAAGAGGTGCTGCCCCGAGAGAAAGTCCGGGTGCTTTTAGAGTGGACTGGGTGAAATTTGACTTGGATGAAAGGACAGACTGGGTCAGTTTGAAAACAGTTCCCCACGAAGAAATATGTGGAAGACTGAGGTGGATCTAATGAAGTAGAATGTCCTTAGAATGGAGTAGGAAGGCAGGAAACTCTCCTGGGCCAAGAAGACTAGGGCTCAGTGAGGTAACTGTGGGTAAGGTATTTTCCATGTTGGGAGTAGTATTTCCAAAACCCCACAGAGAGCAGGCCAAGAAGACTTGGCCGCTAGCCAAGTGCAGAGGCACAAATGAGATCCATCTTCCTTCTTTGCCTTCCAACACACCCCTACCTCTGTAACCCACAATGGAAGGAGAGAGCTGATGTGACTGCCTAACCAACAGGCTGCTAGGCATGAAGAGGACCTAGGTGTGGAGGGAGAGAAATTGTAGGTTAGCTTAGATTTGGAGCATAGATACTAAAATCATCTGAGCAATGAGACTAACTCTTTATGACTTGGAAATACCTGGGTCAACTGTGGCAATGGCTGCTGGGAGACTTATCTAGTGATGGGAGCTACACAGGAAGGCAGCAGGTTTACCTTGGCAGAGGCAGGAGGAGACAAATTGCTTCCTGTCTGAACCACACTGAGCCCTGTTCTCTATTAGACTAGCATGTACAGAAGGCTACGGCCTTGCTCTAAAAGGACAGGGCAGCCTCCTTAGACATAACCCTAGCAACTACCTCTCATGGAACATATAATGAATCGAATCAGTAAGAGTCAGCTGTGCTAAGTACTTTGTGGAAGTTTCTTCCCTTCCAGGAAGAGAGAAGCCTGTGTAAGGCTTACAAGGAGATACATGAAAAACAGTCAATATGTATTTGATTGGCTTTAGCCAAGGATATTTTTATTCTTTAGCCAGGGTACTGAAATAAATACCATGCCTTATAAACAAGCTGTATTTAATTGATCAATGCTGGGGGGGGGGGCGTGCTGTGATAAAAGGTAAAACCTAAAGGCCACAAAGAACAAAAAGCTCCTGCCCTCCCCAGATAATGTTCTTTGTCTGCCATGATTGGCAGCCTTACCTAGCATGCTGACTACAGTAAAGGAGCACTTGAGGTCTTCGAGAGCTCTGAGTCCCATCTGGGCATGTCTGTTGTCCTTGTTCAGGTCTTATTTAGGCATCTTGTTAGGCCATGGTGAGAAGACTTCATGGGTGTGGCTTCTCTGATATTTCTATGAGATAATCTCACAGCAACCTTCCACTTCCTTTGGCTCATAACAATCTTTCCTACCCCTCATCTAATATGATCCCAGAGTCTTTGGTGTAGGAGTTGTGTAGAAGATGTATCCATTGGAACTGGGTGCCACATGGTCATTGGTGAGTTGTCGAGTGCTGTAAGTATTTCTGCACAAAGAACTGTAGGCAACTAAGAAATGCTGACAGTGGGAGGAATAGTCTTTCTCATAGAAGAACATCCAAATTGCTTATCCAATACCAAGTAGTCATCAATGGAATCATATACATACAAGTAACGTTATATGGACTGTGCAGGCTGTATTTATATGTTTCTGAAACGATTAATGAAATAGAGGCTATGAATTTTAGAGAGAGCAGGGGGATGCATGTGGGAGGAATTAGAGGTAGAAAGGGAAGGGGGCAATAATGTACTTGTATTTTAATTAATTTTAAAAAAAGCACAGTTTCCCTGGCAGTCCCAGGAGACAGGGAGGGAAACCTTCATTTGTTCTAGGACACTGTTTATGTGTAAAACTTAGAAAGCACTGCTTGTTGTGACATCCAAAATCATAGAGGTAAGAAGTGAACTACAGCTAGGGGAAGCAGCTACCACTCCTGTGGACACAGCTGAAAAAGCAGGCTTGCTGTTTCTGCCCAATGCTTGCTGATTCAGGAACTAGAAAAGCAAAAGACGAATGGGTGGCCTGCTGCAGGCCTGGGGAATAAGAAGGAATCTGGGCTCATCCAAGCCTGTATCCTCAGTGACCTCTGCCTTGCTGGCATTGGTGGCACTTCCCCAGACCTCCCGGGGTTCACAGTAGGCACTCAGCTTCCACCAGTGGATGGAACATCTCAGGACAGAGTGTAACACATCCTGTCTGTGGGGGATCCTGGGCAAGGTGAACCGACTGACAGGCCCTGCTTTCAAGGAACAGTGTCTGACATTTAGTTACATAGGCAGAGCTTAGCTAAGGAGATGAAGGCTGAGCTAAAACGTACCTCCCAGGAATATCAGGAAAAGACAGTGCAACCTAAATTACAAGAGGTTTACAGCTCTCTAGCTTTTAATTTTGTTTCCCTTCCTCAGTAACACACACTCAGTAGAGACATTGACAAGTATGATGTGAAAAAAACCAAGGACCTTCATTTTTAAATAATGCTTTGTGGGTTAAAAATAGTTTTGCATGTCAGAGGAAAGAGTTTGTGCTATCTTAAATCTTATTTTCCCACTCATAAAGAACAGCAATCTGCCCCTCAGACCTGGTACCCTTCAGAAAGAAACCAGTTCCCAAATAAGCTGTCCAGCACACAGAAAGTTCTGAATAGTTAAAACCAAGGCAAAGGATTAAGAACCTAAGAATTTCACACTTTAAAAAAAATTTTGTGCCAGAGTGCTCTGTAATGAGTCTTGCCAGCATCTTGTGCAAATCATTAGAACTTAGTTTGTGTTCTTTGAAGCTGTTTGATTTACAGAGAAAAGTAATATGTCAAAAATTTCCCAAATCATTCTCCAGACTGATAGTGTAGTCTCTGAGTCTATTTTCTCTTTGGCGAACATCAAGATAGAAAGAAGTTTATCGACTGGGCCAGGCAAATAAATCCTTGCTGCAGCCCCAGTCTTGGGGGCTGAAGTGGTGCCTTCAGTGGTTCAGAGCATTTTTCTGGAAGACTTCGGTCCATCCTGGGCCTGCATCAGAGAACACCAGTTTTATAACTTAGACCAAGGTTGGGACCCAGGCTAGAGACTCCTGCTTTGGAGGGTCCAGATGATCTTTTCTGATTGCATAAAGAGAGACATTTGAAGGGTCAAGAATAATGCCCACCTCACCTTCCACTCCTGTGCTATCAGACTCTAGTCGCTTCCCAAGTAGTTCCTAGAATTGTGCTTCTACTAGCCTGGACCAGGAACAGCTTATTCTACAAACATAATTTATCTTTTGTGGTAAACAGTAAATACCAGTGTAATCTTGGCTAGAGTTTTAGGCTTAACTGGAAGTGCTTGTTAGAGTTACCGTAAGACTGAAATTCGATCAGAATTATTATTGCTAGCACTAGAAGTGCTCATCTGAAACTGTTAGGGCCAAGTATTTTTAGATTTTCAGTACTTTTCAGAAATTCAGTTATTTCTAAATATATCTATCTGTTAGATGTGTATTACAAAGAAGTGAGAGCTTTTAAAGAGGAGTTTTTGATATATTGTGATTTGTGGTTACTAAATTTTCACAGCAAAACCTTACAGATGAATACCTGTTAAACAAATATAAAAAGCTTTATGGCAATTATTGTTGTTTCTTAAGTAAATTTGAAGGAAACTTGCAAATAAATGAAGAGTTTTCACATGTTCTGTGTGTAGTTTTACATATTAACATGTGTGTTTGTTAAGGCAGCAAAATGACTCAGCAGGCAAAGGAGCTTGTCGCCAAGCTTGATGACCTAACTTCAGTCCCTAGAACTAGCATAATGCAAGGAGAGAACCCACAAATTATCCACCATCATGTGCCCATACACATACAAAATAGGTAAATTTAATAAAAATAATTTGATATGTTCCCTTGTCACAGTCAGTGAATCAGCATGGGTACATTTACTGAAGTCTGTATTACATTTCTTAGTATTTATTTACTGTTCTTTTTCTCTTCCAGGGTACAGTCAGGGTACACCATGACATTGGTTGTCACATCTTTATAGACACCTGTTGTTATGTTTTTTTTGTCTGTTTCTAGTCTTGGATGACCTTGACACTTAGGTGTCTAATATTAAGTTGGGATGTTTGGCATTTCTTTCATGATTTGTCTGGAGCTACTGGGTTCTCCATGACTGGAGAGCTGTGGGAAGAACACAGAAGTATCATTTTCAGCATTCACAATGGAAAGCTTCCAATGGGCTGGAGAGATGGCTCAGCTGTTAAAGGCTAGGCTCACAACCAAAAATATAAGAAAAGCTTCCAACACGCATCACTATTGATAACCTTGACACTCTGGCTGTAGTTTTTCTATCACAAACTTCCTCTTTTTCCTTTTCACATTGTAAAATTTGGAGGAAGTCACATTTACTATCCACATTTGAGCAAAAGGGACATTTCTGCTCTCCTTCTTGGAGGGCAGATCCCCTCCATGAAATGTTTGATATTCTACATGAGAGCTTGGTCTCTTCTTCCCATGGGTCAGCTTTTACTGCCAAATAAACTAAAAAATCTTTTTGTTGTTGTTGTTCTATTAAAACTTTGATATCATGGATAGGGGATTACGGATCAGAACCAGCATTGTATTTAATATTTGAAGGTTGTATTACATACTTCTACCCATGGATTCCCCCTGGTGATGGAAGACACACTATAGCAAATTCCTAATAATGTGAATGACTAGTAAGAAAAAGATAATGAAAGTAAGAGCAGTCCTGTTCTCTGAGTCCTTGATGGACTCCATAGAGTCCTTGAGTGCCACTCAGGACACATGGCTCACCACATTTTCCTGAAGGAGAAGTATGTTCAGGTGCTCTTTTAGTTACTGTTCTATTTCTGTGCAGAGACACCTTGATCAAGGCAACTTACAAAAGAAAAGCATTTAACTGGGGGCTTGCTTTCAGTTCCAGAGAATGAGTCCATGACCTCCATGATAGGAAGCATTATAGCAGGTTGGCATGGGGTGATGCTGTAGCTGTAGCTGTAGCTGAGAGTTTATATCTTGATTCACAGGCATCAGGTAGCAGGCAGAGAGGAGAGGAGAAGAGAGGAGAGAGAGAGAGAGAGAGAGAGAGAGAGAGAGAGAGAGAGAGAGAGAGCAATTGAGAGAGAGGGCCAGAGAGAGAGAGAGAGAGAGAGAGAGGACAGAGAGGAGAGAGTAAGTCTAGGTCTTGCATGAGACTTTGAAACCTCAAAACCTACCCCCTAGTTATATACCTCCTCCATCCAACAAGGTGCACTTCCTAATCCTTCCTAAATATTAAAAATGTATGGCCCCACAATGGGAGGCATTCTCATTCAAACCACCAAAGGTGCTCCTTTACCTTTTTAAAAAGTTCAACCTGAAGGGAAATACTGAAAATATGGTGATAAATGACCAAATTAAGAGTAGAAGTTAAAAGTGAAAATATCTCTTCCATAAAATTTTCAGGCTTTTAAACACATATACTTCTAGAGAAACTCTAGAAATGGCATCATTTAGGACCAATAGCAGTGTGCATAGATGGAAATCTATGTGGTTCTTGTCCAGCACTCACACAATCTCTTCCACTCCATCCACCATTCTCACATCCTTCTGTGGTACCCATTCGTGCTCCTGGGCAAGTCTATTTGCCTTTTTTTCCCTTTCAGGCTCAATTTCCTTTCCCCTCCTATATTTCCTCCCCTGCCTTTCTCCCTCCTTCTCAGTGGTATGAGATGCTCAGAATTCTTTTCTTTAATCTAACTCTTCTGCAGTCTCTACAAAGCTTATAGAACTTGCTTTTGCTCAGGGCAGTAGCCCACACATCACAGTCTAGTCTTTCACTCAGTGTGTCAGGCAGTGTACTTTAGGTAGAGAGGGACCTTGCTAAAGGAAGGATGTGCTAAGGGACCTGGAACAGCTGAAGACACAGCCAGTTATCAATCTGCAGAGATCTATTTGGATCCATGAATATATCTAGAAAATAGAGAATTTTGCACTTTTAATATTATCAGATTGGTCATTAGAACCATCCATTATTAAGCCTTAGCCAGTTATTACTGACTTTTGTATATATGTTATAGGGTTAAGTTTCCAACTTGTGGAATTCCTTGCTGAAGGCCCAAGAAGGCATTGGTTTAATAGAACAATAGTGTAATATGATATTAATGTGTTGCTGTCAAACCCCCTGCTGAAGTTCAACAATCAATGTCATTGTGAACTTAGGACTGATTCACAATGTGGTCAAGCTGTGGGTAGCACCAGAATTGTTATTAGGAGTTGCCTGGTGAGAAAAATGGTGTCAGGTACTACAATAGTTATAGAACTAGTTGCTATTTTTTTCTTTTTCTTTTTTGTCTTCTTTTTTTAATGAAGATACAAGATGCCTCTGTAACTTTGACTGCAGAACCTGTGAAGTCTGTTGCTACTGATATTTTTACACACACCTGCATGCACACATATGTGGGTACATGTACACATACATATAATTCGAATTTTGAAAATGAACTGAACTGTCAAATTCATAGATAAGTGTTTCAATTTCCATGTTAAGTTTATCTTATACAGAAATTAACAATTGTATTGATCTAGAAATATTATGCTTTCCCATTTGCATAGAGCACAAAATACGTAAGTTCTTATCTACATGGATTTGATTACAGAAGCTAATAAAATATACTCTAAATAATGCAAAAAATGGCTGATGATAGTGTACTCGAAGTGCAGTTTTCCTTTAGTCTTTAAAGGAGGCCAACCCTTCCCCCACCCCTCCACCGCTGTGTTCTTCAATTGAGCCTTTTCCAGTTTATTAGGTCACTCCCTACAATTGCCAGTATCCCTTTGGTATCAGACAGGAAGCCTCATTCTTTTCTACATAATTTAGAGGAATATGTGGATTTTTGAAATGGCACAAAGTTCTGAGGGAAAAAAATGTTACGAGTAATTGAAAATGAATAATCTTCAAATAGCTCCTTGAATATGAATCCCAATTAGGAAGGCATAATTAAGCATACTGGCATTGAAGAAATAAAATATTCCACACCACCCTCTGATCTTGGTCACATCTCCTTTTCAGAGTCCCCAAATTAGACATAATGATGGACTATATAAATAAATGTATTATTCACCATCTGGTTAAGTTACTTGGTGAACTGATGGGAATTTCCTAGAGTGCTTTTGCACTTCCTGCATAGGTTTCTAAACAAACAAACAAAAAAAGATTTATTTCACTGCTTGAGTATGAGTGCTTTGCCTGAATGTATGTTTGTACTCCATGAGCATCAGAAGAGGGCACAGATCTCCTAGAACTGAAGTTACTGATGGTTGTGAACACCTTGTGCATGCTGGGAATTGAACCCTGGACCTCTGAAAGAATAGCCAGTACCCTTAACTGCGGAACCATCTCTCCAGTCTTCTAAGCTTTTTAAAGTGAATTTTTCTGTACAAAAAAATGTATAACGACTTATAGAATGATTTACAGGCTGTGGTCCAGCTAGTCCAACAATGGCTGCCTGTGAACAGAAGGCTCAAGAATCCAGTTCAGTCCAGGAGGTTGGATGTCTCAGTTTGTCTTTACTACACACTGGAATCTTGAAGAAGTTGGCTGTAGTGCCAGAGAAAGAATGGACTTGCATATCACATATTTATATTATGATTCATAACAGTAGAAAGACTATAGTTATGAAGTAGCAATGAAATAATTTTATCATTGTGGGTCATAACATGAGAACTGTATTAAAGAGTTGCTGCATTAGGAAGGTTAAGAACCACTGATATAGTTCATTGGAAATTTCATTTTTATTGTATTTTTATTAAAAATTCTATGTATATGGTGTGTATGTGCATGTGTGTGTGTGTGTGTGAGAGAGAGAGAGAGAGAGAGAGAGAGAGAGAGAGAGAGAGAGAGAGAGAGAGAGAGAGAGAGAGAGAGAGAATTAGGGTCCTCATGTACCACAGCATACAGGCACAGGAGTCAGAGGACAACCTCGGGCATGCAGCCTCACTTTGTGCCTGTTTGAGACAATGCTTCTGGTTTGCTGGGTCCATGAGTTTCTGCAATTCTCATGTCTCTATTCCTGGTATTTCTATGAGAACATTGGGAGTACAGAGACCTTACCATACTCAGCTTTTACAAGGGCTACTGGGGTTCAAATTCAGGTTCTCATACATGCAGTGGCAGGCACATAACCGATGAGTTATCTCCAATCCTGGCTTGTGTTTTAAACACTTAATTGTGATTTACATCTTCAACTATTAATATATTTATAAAGATATCAATAGATTTATAAGAGTTTTAGATTCAACACTTCTATTCTTTGGTTATTACACTTAATAGACTTTTCCTTTAAACTAGAAAGACCTCTTTATCATTGTTTCACTTGCTTTAGTACTGGATTCTTTACTCACAAGACATTTTTAAGGGTGTGTGAGAGGGAGTCCTGTCTACTTTTTGCTGTGTAACATCCCTGCATTTTATCTTTGAGAGAAAGGTTGGAACAGTTTGACTTCTGAAACCCCTCCAGCCTTGCAATTTGAATGACATAACTTTATTTGGCAAGTCTCCAGAAAAGATGCTCTAGAACTCCGACCACAGATAACACCGACTTGGGAAGACTCTCAGTGGGAACCCCACAAAGAGGGGAGCATGCTTACAACTCTTGGGAAATCTTTCTAGAGCAAAGCTCTGCCCTATGATGCACAAGAATCCCTCTGTGGGATGCCACATCCATTACATCACTGCAGCTAGGGCTGGTTACACATCAGGATCAAAGAAACTGTCAGCAACAGCATTATTCACAAAGAGGACCTCAGCTAGGAGCTGAGTCCAGGGATTTATAGACTAACTAGCCAGTATTTAGTTTTCTCAAACTTACTGGCTGCATTTTGCAAAAAGTAAAAATAAAATTAAAAAATCATTTAATTTTTCTGAATCTTATGTTTGAGGTATGATGTTTACAGAAAGAGATGCATAAGAATGTATATCAATTTTTACATCCATTTATTTGTGGTGAGAACACATATGTAGAGGTCAGAGGACAATCTAGGGCTGTTGATTATCTGAGTCTTCCACTATGTAAGTTCTGGGGATTAAACCCAGGTCCTTGGGATAGTGGAAAGTACCTTAACACTCTAAGCCATCTTACCAGCCAAAGAATATAAATGGTAATGTCACTTCTTTTAAACATACCATGAGCTATTTGTATTAAGCATTTTCTTCACTGAAGCCCAGGGAGTAGATGATAACAATACAACTCATTCAAAGAAGAGATTTTGATCAAGGAAGCCTTTTGTTGGAGTCACATATAATCTTTGTTAGCTTTTCCAGGGAAAAATTTGCACAACAGGAAATACTACAGCTCTTGAAACACAATATTAGTAAAACAAAAATCAAACATGAACACTAAACAAGACCAAACAAAACTGACCTTACATGCAAACTGTGATTTTAATTCAATTGAACCACACCTAGGCAACTGCTTATATTTAGTTTGTACCTTGGAAAGACTCATGAGGAGGTAAACAGGACAGACCATAAAAGAGTTCACCATAAATTCTTAGACTTCAAGTACAGACTAATCTGGGAAAGACTTACAGAAACTATTATCCTGATGTCTTTTGTTGTTGTTTGCTTCTTCTAGATCATACAATTGTCGTCTATCAACAATTGGCCAAAATGAAATTTTGGGAGGATCCTTGTCTAACCAGTTTTTTAATACCTGACTCTTGGTGCTCCTTTGGCTATCATTTAGTTTGCTTTCATACTAGATTCTTACTCACAAGAGAGATATTATATTCAGGGATATACTATATCTATACTAGAATAATTAAAGTGTGAGGGGCAATAATTGCACAGAAAATGAAAAATCAAGAATCTTCTCTTTCTGCCACTGGGCAAGTACAGTAGAATATGGTTCAATGTAGTAGCTTCCTTACCATGGTATTACTGAATAGCATTGATGACACAATTGACATGTGTAAAGAATGTGTTGTATTTGTTATTTAGCCATGTGCAGTAAATACTGGCATCTAGTATGGATATAGATTTCTACCCTGTGGCTAAACAGAAGGGGAAACTTTTCCAGAAAAACTGATGTGTGTATTTATGAAAATCATTGACAGAATTGCTGTAAGTGCAGAGTTCTGTCTTTAGTAAGAGAAATATAGAATGAGTACAAGTTGTTTTAATTCTGAGTCATAATTCTACATTAAGTTAGGTTAATTGCCCTGACTGCACGGTTAGCGCCTAAGCTGATTTAGAAGCATTAACCATTTTGAATTTTGAGACCCTCCAATTGTTTTGGCTAACTGTTTTGTTTGCCAGGTGTGCTTAAACTGGGAAAAGGCAACAAGGAAGTCAGCTAGAGCCCAATGTAAATTTTCCTTCAATCTAACAAATGAAAATATGAATCATGAAATTTCACCATGAGGCACACACTACCTCTTAAAGAAAGGTTTGTGTAAGAATGCAGGTGCCACCATGTGTACTTGTGGTCCTTGCCTTCCACCTTATTTAAAATAGGTTCTCTTGCTGTTTGCTTCTGTGAATACCAAGCCAGCTGCTCTATAAGATTTCAGGGGTTTTCCTTTCTCTGCCTCTCTTCTGGCTTTGGATTATTGAGGTTACAAACATATGCTACAGCATCTAGTTTATGTGGTTTCTGGGGATCCAAATCCATATCCCTACACTTGCTCAGTGAGTGCTTCCTCTCTGAGCCATGTCTCCAGCCCCCATACTAAACTTCTGAAAATTCTACCTCAATGCCCTCAGTACACCCTCAAAACTAAACAAGCAGAAAGGATGTAGGCAGGGGTCAAGGCCCTTACAGTCTTGTTCTCATAGTTTGGCCCCTTGGAGCCATGAGTCGGCACCCTTCCTGGGAGTGCCATTGTTGATAGGACTGGCATGTTCCTGAGGAAAGTATACCTTTCCTTAAGATGTTCCCTTGTCTCTATTATAAATTACAAAACAATTACTTATTAAGTAAGAAATGCTTAGTTGTGTAAGGTAACATAATAAAAGGTGTCCCCTTCACACCTTAGGAAATGAATAATTTGTTCTGCTGTTCATTTATCCTTTTCTCATGCTCTTGTAAACACACAGGTAGCTATATACACATGCATGATTGTTTTATAACTTTACACAGGCACACATTATAAACTATTTACAGTAGGTAAAGTACACTTCATTTTTTTTTCAGATTTTAAAATTTGAATTAGAAACAAGATTGTTTTACATGACAATCCCAGTTCCCTTCTCCCTCCATCCTCCCCTACCACCCTCCCAACAAAAACCCTACCTATCACATATCCTTTCTTCTGTTCTTCCTCTGACTCAACCTTTCTGCTCCCTCATGACCTCTGCATCCTTCCTCTTCTTCCCTTCTCATTCTCTTAGCTCCCTACCCCCTCTTCCCATGCTCTCAATTTGCTCAGGGGATCTTGACCCTTTCCCTTCTCCAGGGGACCAAGTATGTCTTTCTAAGGGTCCTCCTTTTTACTAGTTTCTCTGGCAGTGTGGATTGTAGGCTGGTAATCCTTTACTCTATGTCTAAAACCCACATATGAGTGAGTACATATCATGTTTGTCTTTTTGTGATTGGGTTACGTTGCTCAGAATGGTTTCTTCTAGTTCCATCCATTTTCCTGCAAATTTCAAGATTCCATTGTTTTTTGTTGTTGTTGTTTTGTTTTGTTTTCTGCTGAGTAGTACTCCACTGTGTAAATATACCACATATCCATTCTTTGGTTGAGGGACATCTGGGCTGCTTCCAGTTTCTGGCTATTACAAATAGTGCTGCTATAAACATTGTTGAACAGATTCCTTGTTGTATGAATGTGCTTCTTTTGGATATATGCCCAAGAGTGGAATGGCTGGATCTTGTGGTAGACTGATTCCCATTTTCTTGAGAAGTCACTGTACTGATTTCCAAAGTGGCTGTACAAGTGTTCCCCTTTCTCCACATCCTCTCCAGCATAAACTGTCGTTGGTGTTTTTGATTTTGGCCATTTTGACAGAAGTAAGATGATATCTCAGAGTTGTTTTGATTTGCATTTCCCTGATGGCTAAGGATGTTGAACACTTTCTTATGTGTCTTTCAGCCATTTTATATTCCTCTTTTGAGAATTGTCTATTTAGTTCTGTACCCCACTTTTTAATTGGATTGTTTGGTGTTTTAGAGACTAGTTTCTTGAGTTCTTTGTATATTTTGGAGATCAGTCCTTTGTCAGATGTGGGGTTGGTGAATATCTTTTCCCATTATGTGGGCTGCTGTTTTATCTTGCTGTGTCTTTTGCCTTACAGAAGCTTCTCAGTTTTAGCAGGTCCCATTTATCAATTGTTGATCTCAGTGTCTGTGCTACTAGTGTAATGTTCAGGAAGTGGTTTCCTGTACCAGTTAATTCAAGGGTATAATTGAATTGTCTTCTAATAGGGTTAGTGGTACACTTCATTTTTAAAATTTCAATTTAGTCCATTGTTACTTCTCCTTTTCCCTTTGTTTGTTTTCTCGTTTCTTATGCCTTTATATAAGAAACTTTATGTTTAAATTAACAGCTTTAGTAAGTTATAGTTCAATATAACTATTAAATTGATTTCTATTTTTATAGATTTTTCATGCCCTGGACATTTAACATAAGAGAAACCACAATACATAATATAATCTCTTCTCTATGGCTTTTTGCTTAACCTGACGTCAGAGGTAGTTCCTTCATTTCATAATAGGCATTCATATTTTATTGCTTTTTATATGTGAAAAATATTGTAATGTATGAATGCACAAACTTTTCCCATTCATTAGTTAATGGGCATTTTGTTGGTTTACATTTTTGAGTTGCTATGAAAGATACTTCTGCCGGATGGTGGTGGCACACGCCTTTAATCCCAGCACTCAGGAGGCAGAGGCTGGCGGATCTCTGTAAGTTCAAGACCAGCCTGGTCTACCAGACCTAGTTCCAGGACAGCCTCCAAAGCCATATAGAAACCCTGTCTCAAAAAAAAAAAAAAAGAAAAAGAAAAAGAAAAATATTTGTATGAACATTTGTATATAAGCTTTTGTTTTCTATTCTCTTGGGTGTATATTTGAAGTATGTTTGCTGGGCCATTGTAGATAGATGTTTAAAATCTTGAGGGACTACCAAACTACTTTCCTTAGCTGCTACACTATTTTACAATCTTACCAGAAATTGGGGGGGGGGGCGATCTAGTTCCCCCTTATCTCACAAACACTTGTTATTTTCTGTTCATTTTATTTTAGTATCTAGTAGGCTATGGAGCATGGAGTATGAAGTGGTATGTCATTGTAGTTTTGATTTGCATCCTCCAGTTTTGTGCTTTGTATTTGTGCTTATTGGCATTTGTCTATTTCCTCTGGAGAACTGCCTGTGAAAGTCCTTTGTTATTTATTGTTTTACTTGGCTTCTTTTGTTGAGTTATGAGTCCTCCATGTACTCAGGACACAACTCTTTTATCAGAAACGGTTTGCAAATCTTTCCTCTTTGCTCTTCTTTCTTTTCACTTTCTTCGAGCTGTCCTGTGAGGATCAAAAATTTGAAAACTTTATGAAATTCAATTCATAAATTTTCTTCATTGTGATTTTGATACATCCAAAATAAGTAGTTATTGTGTAAAGTCATGATATCTTCTAAAACTTTATAGATTTAGTACTTATATTTAGGTTGATTATCTATTTTCATGTAAATTTTGTATATACGCTGTGAGTTAGCATGTACAACTCTGTTCTTATGGTTGTGCATATCTTTCTGTTGTAAAAATTCTTCATATATTGCACCAGACTTGTTGGTTTAAAAGATGTTTTTCCTCATTGACTTGTCTTAGAAATCAGGTTGGAACTAATTATCCATAAATATTTATTTGTAATAATTATAGTCCGATGATTTATAGATTTTTATGTCATTATGCCAATTACTATAACTTATAAAATTTAAATTGGAAAGTTTAAATCTTCTTTGTTGGAATATTTTGGGTTTTTACCCATATTTTTTTGGTTGTTCTTATGTTTTTACATGCATTTTTAAATCTGCTTGATAATTCTGTTAAAAGACAGCTTGAGTGGGGGAAGAACAGAGGAGAGCAAGAAAAGAGATACCTTAATAGAGGTAGCCATTATAGGTTTAAAGAGAAGTCTGGCACTAGGGAAGTGTTCAGGGATCCACAGGATGATCCCAACTAAGAATCTAAGCTATAGTGGAGAGGCTACCTTAAATGCTCTTCTCCTATAATGAGATTGATGACTACCATAAATGTCATCCTAGAGCCTTCGCCAGTAGCTAATAGAAGCAGAAGCAAAGATCTAGATCTAAGCACTGAGCCTAACACCTGGAATCCAGTTGTAGAAAGGGAGGAGGGATGAACAAAGGAGATAAGACCATACTGGAGAAACCCACAGAAACAGCTGACCTGACCTAGTGAGAGCACAGGGGCCTCTGACAGTGGAACCAGTATTTATTCCTAGTGCACAAATGGACTTTGGGAGCCCATTCCCCCATGGAGGGATACTCTCTCAGCTCAGATACATGTAGGAGGGCCTGGATCCTCCCCCAAATGATATGACAGACTTTTATGACCCCCCCATGGAAGGCCTCACTCTCCCTGGGGAGTGGATGGAGAATGGGATTGGGAGTCAGTGGGGGGGGGGCAGGGGAGGATAGGAGGGAGAGGGAACGAAAAGTATTATTAACCAATCAGCGTTAGGCTTTATTATTTTTTGGACATGGTATGTATTTCTATTTATTTGTCTTTAATTATTCCAAAAATGTTTTCTAATGGCTGGTCAACAATATTTTCTACTTTAAGTGTACATACCTTGCTCTTTTTGTACTAATTTTATTGTGAGATATTTTTCTTTTTAATGTTACTATGAATAGAATTATTTTCTTAATTTTCCAGTTGTGAATTGCTTATGGAGATAGATAATGCAGGTCTTACAATGTTTGGCTACATGATATTTACAGGAGATCTCGAAGATAATCAAGGAATGAAAGCTTATAGTTTAAAAGTGCTATATCTGTATGTCATGTTGACAAGGGGTATTAGGCTGGTTAGTCATCTGGGAAAAGAGAACCTCAGTAGAGAGAATCTTTCCATCATAACGGCCTGTAGGCTGTGGAGACAGTTTTTTTTTTTTTTTTCAAATTTCTGATCGATATGGGAGCATCTAGCTCATTGCAGGCAGTGCCAATCCTTCTCAGGTTGTCCTAGGTTCTATCAAAAAGCAAGCTTAGCCAGGCTCGAGGAACAAATAAGTAGGTAGCATTCCTCCAGGACCGCTTCTTCAGATTCTGCCTCAGGTTCCTACTTTGACTTCCTTCTTATTTATTTATTTATTTATTTATTTATTTATTTATTTCTCCATTTTTTATTTAAATTAGAAACATTGTTTTACATGTCAATCCCATTTCCTTCTCCCTCCCTCCTTCCCTTCCCCTCCCAATTTACACCCTACCTATCCCATACCCTTTCTGCTCCCCAGGGAGGTTGAGGCCATCCATGGGGAATCTTCATAGTCTGTCATATCCTTTGGGATAGGGCCTAAGCCCTCCCCCGTGTGTCTAGGTTGAGGGAGTATCCCTCTATGTGGAATGGGCTCCCAAAGTCTATGCTAGGCATAAGACTTCCTTCTTTATAGACCATAACTGTCAGATAAAATAAACCCTTGCCTCCTCAGTTTGCTTTGGGTCATGGTATTAATCACAACAATAAGAAGAAAACTACAGCAAACTCTAAATAAACAGCTCCCTTTATTTGTGATAATGTGGAAACAACACACATCCAGTAGAAACTGTTGCTCCAGTTGCATCTTTTCCTTGGTTGGTAATATCACAAGGGCAAACACTAGTACTCAATAGAGTGTTATATTGCTGGTGGGTTTTTAAATATTCATTTACGTTTTTACATTGTGATATGTTTACATAACTCCCATATTCTTTTCAGTTATTTTGCTAAGGCAGAGGATAATGTATGGTCTGAACACTAATGTTCAGATGATGTTACTAGATTGTGTATATTAAAATTCCAAAAAATTTAGTGCATGAAGGGCTTATGAGGTATAATTCTACTGCAAATTAAGAAGCATCTATACAGAATATCCTTAATTTTTGAGTACTGATCTTGTATCCTGTAAACTTACTGACCCCTCTTAGTAGTTAAAATGGATTCTGGTGGCTACATTTGGAATTTCTAGTTACAATACTATGTTATTTACAAATAAAGGTATTTGTGCTTTTTCCTTCTGAAAGTTGATACATTCCATCATCCCCTGAACCTTGATTAATGGATTTGAGTAGAACTTAGCATACAATATAGAACAGAAATGGGAAAAGCTAATATAAAGATATTAAGACAAAGATCTATTCTATATCTTTAGAGATAAGGTATATAATATTGTACATGAATCATGGGGGTAGTTACAGTGTTTACATATACACCCTCTTATCAGGCTCATGGTCTTTTCCATTACTACTTATTAAGTGTTTAATTTTTTTGACAGGAAACATATTAAATTTTTGTAAAATGAATTTTATGTGTCTACTGAGATGATCATCTGACTTCAATATTTTAATGAAATGACATGGTATAACACACTGTTTGATTTGTGTACATATTGTATATACATGTATGCTTGTATGTGTATGGATGTTTCTATGCAGGTACATGGTCACTTGCGTGTGCAAAGACCAGAGGTTGATGCTGGATGTCTCCCTCAGTCATTCTCTAGCTTGTTTTATGAGATAGTGTTTCCTACTGAACCTGGAGCTCACAATTCAGCAAACTCTTGGAATCTGCCTGCCTCTCTGGCCATTCTTGGAATTAAGTGCACCTGTGCTGGCAATAGGTTTCATCATTTGATAAACTTGGTTTTGGGAAGGTGCCCAATCCTGTTGAATACATCGCTTTAATTTGCTTGTTGCTCCATGCTGAGAATTTCTGTGTTATATACACTGACATATTGTTAAGGGATGCTGATATGTAGTTTTCAGTCCTAATTATGTTTTTGTCTGGTTTTGCTGTCAATAATAACAACCTCATAATGAGTTAGGGAATTTTCTTTCCGCTCTATATTTTGGAAGTACTTGTAAAGTTTTAGTCCAATTCTTTTTACAGTGTTTAATAGAATTTAACAATGATGCCACCCAGACCTGGGATTACCTTTGAGATTAGCTTTTCAATCAAATATCTTGCCTTCTTGTGGGTTTATTCAGGTTTTCTTTCTTATTTTGCCTTTCTGTTTGTTTTTGAGTCATTTATAGTGGTTTGTGTTTTTCTAGAAATCTGTCCATTTTATCGAGGTTATCTTATTTGTGTCATGTTGATTTTCAATATCTTCTGTTAATTATTCTCTTCTTTTGGTTTTTCAAGATAGGGTTTCTCTGTGTAGCTTTGGAGGCAATCCTGGCATTCACTCTGTAGACTAGGCTGGCCTCGAACTCACAGAGATCCACCTGCCTCTGCCTCCCTAGTGCTGGGATTAAAGGCGTGTGCCACCAACGCCCAGCTGTGTTAATTATTCTTATTTAGAGATGTTTCTTTTCTGATTTTAAGAATTTACCTCATTGCTCTTTTTAATCTCTTACTCTACTAAATTTGAGTGAATTTGTTGACTATTGAAAGAGTCGAGATTTATTTTGCTAATATTCTTCATTTTCCTTTTTCTGTTTACCATTTAAGTATTGATGGATATTCAAGATGTTTCCAATATTTTGCTGTTATAATCAAAACTAAAATAGGTATACTTATAAAACTAAAATAAAATATCTTTATATTCTGTTAGTTTTAAAATTGTATAGGACATAGGCTAGAGGTAGCTCAGAGATAAGAGTACTTGCCTAGCATTCACAAGGTTCAACAATAAATATTGCCAAAAGAAAAAAACCAAACCAAACCAAAACCAACCAACAAACAAAAAACCCAAACCAAGAACTGGAGAGATGATACAGTGTTTAAGAGCAATGTCTGTTCTTCCAGAGGACCCAGGTTCAATTCCCAGCACCCACATGGTGATTCATAACCATCTATAACTCTAGTTCCAGGGGATCTGACACTCTCTTTTGACCTCTGTTGGCACTGCACACAAATGATGCACAAACATACATGTAGGCAAACCACTAAGACATATTTGGAAAAAATCCTAACACATAATAAAAAATGAAACAAAACACACACACATACACTGCAAAAAGGGAAATTACAAATCCTTCTGGACAGATGAAATGCTATTGATAATATATTTTATTTGTAGTTAATGAATTTAAAATATGTCATAAAATGTAAATGCTATGTAAATACAGATGTTGAGGAAATGATGAGAAGAGAAATGTGCACACTCAGTTTTGAGGCAATTCCATTTCTCTCCATCTCCCTGCCCTATTCCCTACTCCCTTTCCTTACAGGACTTTCCCTAGGCCCTTTCATACATCATGTGTTTTGTTGTCCTCCCCATCCTCTTCCTTAAAGCCCCCCTCCCTCCCTTCCTCTCTCTCCCTTCTTCCCTCTCCTCCTCTCTCTCCCCTCTCCCCCCACTCTCTCTCCATCCCTCTCCCCCTCTCTCATCCTGTGGTCCCCTTTCTAGTTTTCTGGCTTCAACCCATATTTACTCCCACATAAAGACACATATTTAACATTTAGCATCTAGAATCCAGGTTGAGTGAGAGCACTCAGCTTTTCCCTTTCTGAACGTGGATTATCTTAATATAGTATTTGCAAGTTCCATCTACTTTTTTGCAAATTTCATTTTTCTTTATAGCTGAATAAAATTCCATTGTGTATATATTTTAAATTTTAATTGACTTACTGACTGAATGGTACTGATGGAATTATAGAGGAGCATCACTCTCAATAACCCTCTCCTCCTATCTGTCCACTCTGTTCAAAGTCCAGCCAGGCATCTTGGGAACATCCTTAACCTTAAGTGTTCGGTCATACCATTTCTGATTCATTATTAGGAGTCTATGCCTTCAGGTTGTTGTTAAGGAAGGATGGAGGGATGACAGACAGAGGCAGAGAGGAATCCAGAGCCACACCTTCACAGAGTGCCCCTTTCCCTGAGGAACAATTATGTTGAGGATACAACCAGGAAAGTCCATGCAGAAGTGGATTAAGAACTTTAGAAAGACACATAAAATATAAATCACCTATATGATTGCTGCATGTGCTAAGCCTACTACTTGTTTTCTCCATCCTTCCTACCACTTTTGCTGTTATTTTTAAGTATTGTTTTAATTGTTTTCTCAACCAAAGTACTATGTAATAATGTGCTGATAAAGAAAGCATTTACCTGTAGGTACACAAATGTATTATACATTTTTTCCTATAGAAAAGATAAATTTTGTTTTACAAATAATAAACTGCATAATACTCTTCATTGTATATTACTTATAGCCTATTGAGCCTCACAGACAGCTTTTACTGATTTTTGTCAAACCATTCCACCCATAGCAACTGTGTGGTAGCTGATGAAAGAGCCCACGTAGCATGAGTGTGAATATATTTTTATCTATGTTAACAAATAAAATAAAATAAAATTAAATGAAGACACATGTTGGAAATTCACCATTTATCAATGATATAAATGATTTATATGGTAAATCATAATAATTTTTGATCTAGAATATGCTCTATGTATATTTTCTTTTTCTTAAGTTGCTCTTCATGTAACAGTCACAAACATGATATACTTCTAAACTAAATTTGTGTTATTACTATTTCCTCACTTTACGTGTCAATTATTAACATTTCAATGCTTTAGTAAGCTTAGGGCTTTATTAAAATAATTATAAATAATTCCTTGGTATATTAGTCATTTTTTTTGAGTTGCAAACAAAAACTCTTTCTATGTTTACTTTAACATGATAAATGTTGTCAATGGTATTGTATAGTTCACATGTTTATCTAGGAGAGTCTACATCAGGCTGAGAGTCTGTATAGCAGGGAGTAATAATTAAGGCTACTGATTTTTAAATTTTTTTATTATTTAATTACTACTTATATCTACATATCTATCCCCCCATTCCCTCGCCCTCTCATCCTCCCATGTTCCCCACCAACACCCCCAACCCATTCCCAAACTACTCCCCAGGGATAGTGAGGCCCTTCACCAGGGACCTTCAAAGTCTGTCATATCGTTTGGGAGAGGGCCTAGGCCCTCCTTGTTGTATCTGACCTGCAATAGTATCCCTCCATAGAGAATGGGCTCCCAAAGTCCATTTGTTCTCTAGGGTTAAAGACTGGCTCCGCTGTTAGAGGTCCCATAGACTGTCTTGGCCTCCTAGCTGGCACCCACATTCAGAGAGCTTGGTTCAGTCCAATGCTGTTTCCGCAGCTTTATGACTAGGGAGGGTCTCTGTGCTCTCACTAGGTCAGGTCAACTGTTTCTGTGGGTTTCTGCAGCACTGTCTTGGCTTTTTTGTTCATCTTCCTCCCTCTCCACAATTGGATTCCAGGGGTATGGTTCAGTGCTTATCTGTGGGTGCCTGTTTCTGCTCTAGGAATGGTAACCAAGGTAGACACCAATCTCATTATAGGGGAAGGGTATCAATGGCATTTTCTTTTGTGTCATTGTAACTTTTGCTTCAAGAAAATTCCAGTATAATAATGACTTGACACCATTGCTGAGTCCAGTAAATGGATGTCGGTATTTCTACTACTGCTGCTTCCAAATGCTGACACATGTGCTTGTGCTGAGAATTAATTCTACATGCACTTTGCTCATGAATCTACTGCGTTCTATTATGAATATAAATTGCATATGGATTTTTCTTAAAGTCTCACACCTACTGAATGACACTGAGGCCTCAAAATCCAAAGAATATTGCACTCTTATTCTTTGTGCAGAATGCTCACATGAATGCCTCTAGGATCCATCCAGGAGAAAAATCACTGTTGACAGTTAAGTGATAGCAGGAATCACTCCTGATAGTAAATGACAACAGGAATCATGATGATAGTAACTGACAGCACAAATCATGATGATAGTAACTGACAGCACAAATCATGATGATAGTAACTGACAGCACAAATCATGATGATAGTAACTGACAGCACGAATCATGATGATAGTAACTGACAGCACGAATCATGATGATAGTAACTGACAGCACAAATCATGATGATAGTAACTGACAGCACGAATCATGATGATAGAAACTGACAGCATGAATCACTAGCCTATCAGGGACTCTGCCAGCATCAACCCCACGAGCTCACTTTTGCTCAGATGGCAAACTGCATTTGTGCACAAGCTGCAGTCAGCCTCCCAAGTTCAAGAACAGCAAGGGTATTCAGCAGCTTTTTGAAAATAGCCAGCACCTTTGAAATGAGTCACTGTGGCAGCTCATCAGCACATTCTTATAAAAACTGCTCTTGTCTTTCATGAGTTTCTGATCCTAAGCTAAATTCCACATAAAAAGGAAATACCAACTCAATTGTACATTGGCCACACAAAAACAAGACAGGCCTCAGTAGACATACATCTGGGCCTGCCTCTTTCTGTGGCCCATGTGAAGATATTCTGTTGCTGGTAATTGCTATATTGGTTCCTAACAGATTTGAGGAAACCTCCCTTAGTTTGGAATGATTAGGAACTTTGAAAAAGGAAAGGTGTGATCTTTGTTAGATAGCAGAGGGCAAGAGGGATGGGTGTGACTTCAATGTATAAAATTGTCAAAGAATAAATTAATTAAATGATTTTAAAGATTCCCAATTGAAATACAATATGATTGACAGAAACTGCTGATGGGGGATATCCTTCTGTATATACATACATACATACATACATACATACATACATACATACATGTTTCTCTTACTGATTGATGAATAGTACACTGTTTTGCCAATGAGGCAGGAAGATAGGTGGGACTAGGAGATGAAGAAAATTCTGGGAAAGGTAGGCAGAGAGAGAGAGAGAGAGAGAGAGAGAGAGAGAGGACATGTAGTGGCCAAAGGAGAAACAGATCCTGGCATTCTCAGTAAGCCAAGACCACATGGAAATACTTGAATTTATAGAAATGGTTAATAATTAAGACAGAGCTAACCGATAAGAAGCCGTAGCCTTTGGCCAATAGTTTTATAATTAATATAGTCTCTGTGTGTTTATTTGGGGCTGAGAAGGGCAGTGGGACCTGGTGGGACAAGAAAAATCCAGCAACAAACTGTTTCAAGAATAAGTGTATATTCATATATACCGATACAACCAAAATAACTAAAAATTCATTTCAACTATGAGAAAAACTTACCCCAAATATATGTACGTCTGGGAAAAATCAGGCACTGGAAAAGTTTTCCAAAGGATGAATTTGTAAGTCCAATATACACAACTCAAAGATCAATCAAATTTTCTTTCATTATTCAATCCAGGTTAGAAAAATCTAAGTAGCCCCAACATCGCAAATGAAACCCTGCCTGACTTAATGCTTTTTTCCATCATTAGCATTGTAATCCAGTGTTTCTTGGAAAGCACAGGCCTGTTCTTGGCAGGTAAAAAGCCTTCCAGCACATCCTTAAAGATAAATTGCTGCCTGGTGGTGGTGGCACATACCTTTAATCCTACCACTTGGGAGGCAGAGGCAGGGAGAACTCTATGAGTTTGAGACCAAGCCTGGTCTATAAGAGCTAGTAGGTAAGGACAGGCTCCAAAGCTACACAGAGAACCTTGTCTCAAAAAACCAAAGGGAAAAAACAATAAATTACTTTTTTTTAAAAAAATTCCTAACTCTACATACTTTTTTGTTAATAGTTTGTATTCTTAAACATGGTTGCTACTCAGTCATTTAATTTACAAAGTACTCACTTCTGAAACAATGGTACATCTGATCATGGGACCTATTAAAATAGTGATGAAATAGCTGTATTAATCAGATACATGTTTTACTTTTCTAGAAGAGATGATAGATTTGAACATTCATGGAATGTTTTTTTTTTCTGGGATAGTGTGACTCTAATGGTGGCCATTGGAGAAAGTGTTGAGAGAGGAAGAGCTTTGTACATCAATCAGGAGGAGGCTGGAATGGCTGAGGATAATCTGAAGGGGAGGTTTTAACGCTGCATGTGTCCTCTCCTTCCTAAAGGCTATCAGAGTTGGACATATGTGATCCCAGTGTGTTAGCACAGGGTCATTCCATATGATACATAGAAGAATGAACACTCTTAGCTATTCTGCTGCCTATCCCAGTCAACAGATCAACAATGCAGCTGAGCTTCTTGAGCTTCCTCTCATATTCCTGTTTTAGCCTGGCAGGAAAGCAGAGAAACTTGGGGTTCCCCTTTACCACTTCATGAATCTTGCATGACTTGGACAATTAGTAATCAAGTCCTTTCAAATCTAACTTGATCTTTCAAATCCTCAACTTCTATTTCTGCTCTTTATCTTCATAGCCAGCACCTTACCATCTCCATTTTTCCTTCAGTCTAATCTTTACAATTTCTGAAATACAATTTGATCATTTCATTCTTCTGTTTAAATTTTCTCCTCTGCCTTCAAGTGTAAAACCTATATAGAAAATGGAATACTACTCAGCTCTAAAGAAAAACAAGGCCAAAAATGTGTAAGAAAATGGGTGATCTTAGAATGTGTAATGTTAAGTGAGGTTGCTCAATCCCAGAAATAAATCAACTGCATGCTCTTTCTCATTTGTGGAATCTAACCAATAAAATATGCATAAATGTAAACAAATGAACATATCAGTGGAGTATAACATCTAGAGAAAAGACTAAGGAAGGCTAAAAGTATGGAATAAGGAGGATCTGAATGCAGGTATGAAAGAGGACATACAACTAGTTGTTTTTCTAGAGCTAATTCTGCCATGGAACTTTTGGGTTTGGTGGTGGATAAGTGTATAAAATACATACACTGTGTAAAATTAAATGTGAGGCTCCACAGCTTGTTCCAAATGCCAATTCTAACTGCATAGAAATTTACTGGGTTGTGTAAACATTGGCTATGATTAATTCTGGTACATTATGCTTTTATTTGCAAGGTTGTTTTTTTAAATAATAAAATTTAAGAAAAGATAAGATGACAACAACAAAACAAAACAAAACAAACCCCAGACACCCTTGCATGCAATATTTCCTTTTTATGAGCCGTCTTACCTCTATCCTTGCTTCACTATTGGTGGTGATTTGGATGCCTGCTCCTTCCTCATCCTGATCCACTACTTGCCACCATACTTGAATCAGTTATACTTCCTCTGGGTGGACTTCTCCATGTCCCCATTTTGGCTCCCTAACAGAATCTTCCTGAAGGATCTTGTGACCCCTGTGCTAATATACAATGTGTCAGTGCTCGACACATAGTAGGTAAAGAACTACCCACAATTAGAGATTAGTTGGGGTCAACCTTGTAGATCTCTGGACCTTTCCCTAATGACAGAATTCTCCTTAAACCTATAATGGCTCCTTCTATTATGGTATCTCTTTTCTTGCTCTCCTCTATTCTTCCCCTGACTAGATCTTCCTACTCCCAGGGGACCATGTATGTCTCTCTTAGGGTCCTCCTTTCTTAGCTTCTCTGGCGTGGATTGTAGGCTGCTGCTTCATTGCTCTAGACCTAAAATCCATATATGTGTGAGTACATACCCTGTTTGTCTTTTTGTGACTGGACTACCTCACGCAGGATGGTTTCTTCTAGTTCCATCCACTTGCCTTCGAATTTCAAGATTCCATTGTTTTTTTCTGCTGAGTAGTACTCCATTGTGTAAATGTTCTACATTTTATCCATCCATTCTTCAGTTGAGGGGCATCTAGGCTGCTTCCAGGTTCTGGCTATTGCAATTAATGCTGCTATGAACATGGTTGAACAGATGTCCTTGTTGTATGAATGTGTATCTTTTGGATATATGCCTAAGAGTGGAATTGCTAGATATTGTGGTAGATTGATTCCCATTCTCTGGTAATGAGATTGATGACTACCTTTTATGACATCCTAGAGCCTTCACCCAGTAGCTACTGGAAGCAGAAGAAGACATCCACAGCTAAACACTGAGATGAACTCTGAAATCCAGTTGCAGAGAGGGAGGAGTGATGAGCAAAGGGGTTAAGACCAGGCTGGAGAAACCCATAGGAACAGCTGACCTGAACAAAGGGGTTGCTCAAGGACCCCAGATTGATAGCTGGGAAACCAGCAGAGGACTGTCCCAGACCCCCTGAATGAGGTCAGTTTGGAGGTCTGGACAATCTATGGGGCCATTGGGGGTGGATCATTATTTACCCCTAGTACACTAATGGACTTTGGGAGCCTTCTTCTCATAGAGGGATATCCTCTCAGCCTAGACACACTGCGGAGGGTCTAGGCCCTGCTCCAAATGATATGACAGAATTTGAAGATTCCCCCATGGAAGGTCCCCCCTCCCTGGGGAGCAGAAAAGGATTGGGACAGGGGGTAGTGAGGAGGCAGGGGAGGAGGGGAGGGAGAGGGAACTGAGATTGACCTGTAAAAGAAACTTGTTTCTAATTTAAATTTAAAAAACTTAAAGAGGAAAAAAGAAATGTATTTAAATGTGTTTGAAAAGGAATTAAATAAAAGAGATTATTCAAGGAAAGCCACACAGAAAAGGGGGAGAGTCAAGGTGAGCCATACTTGAGGGAGGAATCAGAGTGACAGTGAAGGGAATTTAAGGTGAAAAGAGAATACCAGAAGCCATGACAGCTTGCTGTGCTTTGAGACTTAGAAGTGGCTTAGAACTAGCTGAGAAAGAAGGGTGAGCTGCATAATTATTTGAGCTATGTCTAGGAATTCCATACTGTAATAATCAAAAGTTGGGATTCCTGAGGGTCTAAGTCTAGGAGAAGTTAAGAATGAAGAAAATAGGGCTGGAGTAATGCATGGTTCAGCAGCTAAGAACACTTACTGCTCTTCCACAGGACCCACAACTGTCGTAGGTATCTGATGCCACATTCTGCCTCTGGAGGCACTTGTGAATGTGTGGCAGACACACAAAAACTTAAAAATTTCAAAGAAGAATTAAAAAATGTTCAAGTAGGATTAAACATAAGTTTACAAATTAGTCCTTTGATACAAAAATCAAAATGCTGTTTTATTTTCTTATTTATGATAAATAATAAAATTTACACAAAAATATTTGTTCATAGACAATAAGACACACAATCAGGCTATGGGAAGCAAATATGAAGTTGTGAGGCTTCTTTTAAAATCACAGTACCACCCTGGAGACATAGTAGAGTCTCCTTGGAGGTAGCACCAAGTTCAATTTTGGGAGTGTGAACTGGGAACCAAATTGCTCTTTGCACACATATGTGCATTTTTGTCCCACAGATCCAGCCTGGGAAGTATTTCTATAGAAGTGTTTTCTGAGGCATCTCAGTGTGTTTCATCTTCTTACTCTCCTTGTTTGCTTTCAACTACAAGAAATGCCAAAGACATAAAGTGTTAAAACAAGACAAAAGAATATTTGAAAAATAAGAATGGAAATATTAAAAACAGTTTAGGAAATGAGATTTTTAAAAATAAGAGCATATGTACAGTTTCAGGCAAGATAGTTCACTAATGAAATGGAAATCATTGCTGTAGCTGATGAAAACACTCAGTGTGATTTCTCAGGGAGAACAGTAGACACAGAGACAAGCTAGCCAGAACCAGAGTGGCACAGGAAACAAACTGATCCTGGACCTCATTGCAAGGTTCAACTCTTCCTCCTTCAAAGAGCTGGAAAAGTCAGTTGCATTCAGAATCAATCTCTGGTGAAGATCAAGTTATTTTTTCTAGATGCCAATGTATGTAAATGTATACAAAGTTGTCACTGAGTACTTTTCTACTTCCACCTCTGTTGCAGATGTTTTCTCATTCTGTCATCAGATAAAATGATGTGACATGTCTACAAATATAAGCACAGTAGGCCACATGCTTATTTATGTATAAACTGATTAAGCAGTTAGTCCATTGCCCATTAAAACTTTCCAAAACTTCATTTGAATTAAAAGTTTCCAGATTGTCTAGACTCTGGTTCAATTTTGTTAGAAATGTACATCATGGATTGTCATCCTACAGAGAAAATGCAAACATTTTCCTTCCTGGGTGTGTTCTGGTGAGCACCCAGGTCCTGTGTATCAAGGCTGCCTATGTCCTTGCTGCCTCCTCTGTGGAGTCACCATCACTCTGCGATGAGTACTTGGGACATGGGGCATCAAAAGGTCTTAAAGAGCCACAATCAAAATTTCAAGGAGGTTAGCAAGGCTCATAAACCACTTCATCTCCACTACTTCTTATTTTTCCATTAGTCCATGACTATGGTCCAAGTTTTTGTTTTTCAGAAAGCAAAAGCTGAGTTGTATACAAATTGCAAATCCAGGCCAATTAGTGGGCAGTAGAAATCTATTTACTAAGAACATGGCTTCCTTCGCTCTTGCTGCTGTGTTTCTGTTTTTTAGTTCTCAATATTTTGTTTGTTATTATTTCCTCAGTTGGGAAAAGCAGTAATTATTTTACATTTCAAGTGTATTTTGTATTTTATATACAAATCATTGAGAAAATGGCCAAACATTTCATTCGTAGTTTGTTGCAGAAATATGCAGACATTAAAACTGGAAGTTAAGGATTATTATAGCATTACACCCGTGTTTATTTATATACAATTGGAAGGCCTAAGTGGCAGTTTTCTGAGCATAGCATTTAAAACAATTAATAAAATGCAAAATGAAGGTATCAGAAGCCACTGTAACTTCCTATTTATGTTTATAACATTTAAATAACCTTCTTTCATATTTAGCAGTCAGCTTTCCCTTCCCCACTGAGGCTATTAGTATCTATAAAGAGCACTGTTAATTTTCTTCTGTTTCTCTTCCCAACGCTACCCCCTACTTCCCTGTATTAGTTGCTGGTGAAGAGCTCTCTGGGTTGGAGTTCCTTACAGGATTCCTAGCATGTCCCTTAGTTACCTGCTCCTGTCTGTGTGTTTGGGCATGGCTAAGAAGATTGCACTGGAGATTGCAAATGGAGAGTTGTGGATGCTGAGATGGCCTTTCCTGGGCTTGGAAGTAGGACCTGATTAAGGCACTAGATTCCTATCTATGGCTAGAGGGGATATAGAAGGATATATAGAAAGAGAAGGGAGAAAACTATTCTCTTCTGAACCATTTCTGGCTGACATCTACGGTTTAATTACAGTCTAAGTAAAAGGGGGAATCATGGAGCCTGGAGCCTGCTTTCAGGGGAAATGTATTGGATTGATTTTTAAATCAAGTGTAGTAAAGTTTGTATTCATCTAAATAATGTGTGTGTGTGTGTGTGAGAAGAGAGAGAGGGGGGGGGGACATATCAGTAGATGCAATATATCATATATGAGTTAATACAGAATTTCAATACAACATAGATTAGTTTGCTTAGTTAATAAATATTCATTGAATATTTATTGAATATAATTTGTAACTGAGATACTAAATAACTTGCAAACACAACAAAACCACTGTTATAAAATAGTCTAATAGAAAACAAGAGTATGATCACTTCTCTGCCTTTTGGCTAAGATCAAGTGTAGAAAACAACAGTATGCCATCCGCATACCCTGATACCATCCTGTATTCCCCGTACTTGGGAGACTCAGGAGGCAGGATTACAAATCTTAGGCCAGTTTGATCTATCCAGTGAGACCTTCTTGCAAAAAGCAATGTGTATGACTTGCACACATAAATCTCTGGAGATTCTCTTACTTTCACTTTGATTAAATTATATATATATATATTTATATATATATATATATATATGATGGTTGTTTATTGGCCATTTCCTTAAATAACTGAATAAAAGTATTTAAAATAATTGTTTAATAATATAAAATAATGTAATAATCAAAGTATATTGTAAAGAAATATTTAGATTGGTAGTTGGTATATATTGGCCAAGCAGGAAAGAGTCCAAGTAAAAAGCATCACATAATAGCTCTTTCGAATTTGTTTCATAAACATCAATCATTCCAGACATATTTCTTATAACAATTTATTGTTAAGCATAGATTTTGATTTAAAAAGTCCGTTTTGTCTTATTACATTTTTCAGCATAGTATCCATAAGAATGAGCTATAGAACTGCTTTGTAAACTTTACTTCAGTCCGGGATTTGCTCTTCATGGTTGTGAGACCTTGGAAAGTTACATTTATCCTTTTTTTTGGCCTGTTTCTTCATTGGTGAAATGATGGGATTATGATGAAAAATTGTTGTGGTTTCTTCCAATTTTAATATTCTTTGGTTTTTTAATCTTCTGGATTTAAGGGTATAATGCAGAACATGAACATATGTTAGAATATGTTATTTAAAAATATAAGCCACCTCAAATTTTGAAGTTAATGGGAGTTCTGAATGAGTTCTGATTTCCTTATGCTGTAACATAAACATCTGCACTCTACAAAGTTTATATTTAGCCAATTCCAATTTGCCATGGGTAACTGAGGTATATCTGATGAAGTAGTACTTAATCATAGAAATCTGGAATCATCTAAAAGCATAGGTAATAATATTATTCTTGGCATGGGCATGGGCCAGGACAGCTCTGATAATAGCACTCAGATTAAGTAAAATTGGATCACAGCCCTCGCCTGCAGGCATTCTATTGACGCAAGGTCCAGCATCTCAACTAACTTCTGAAACCTCCCAGCCAGGTCTTTCCTGACCTCTTCCTAAGCTGGAAGCATGTCCCAACTCACCACATTCAGTCGGAGATGACAATGAACTGTGGGTGTTGCCCTCTTGCTCTGTGTTTTTTAAGCTCATCAAAAACACCTTGTCTTGGTTCTCTGGGGTTTCCTTGTTGTGGCAGTGTAGAGGAGGAATTTGTAATTTTTGAATTTACTGCTATAACTATTAAGTCTTGAAAACAAGTATAAAAATATCATGTTTTATCTCAAGTCCCACAACAAGGATCGAGATTTTGGAGCATATTGAAAACTGAATTTGGGAGTAGCATTCTGACTTCCAGTGAGGAGTTGCATTGCCATTAAGCTATGAGACTCCTGGCAGCTGGTCAACTGTAGACAGATTACTGTCTGTGGTTCTAGTTAAGTTCTCCTTTAGCAGCCCTATCAAGAAGCTACTCTCCCACCAGGGGGTGTTCTCACCACCATAAAGCCTAGTTTGTGGTTACATTGTGCCCCTACATCATTTATACCTTTTTGTAAACCTTATTCTCAGTCAAAATCATTTTAACTTACTATATTTTAAAATAAATAGTAATATGTTGATATTGATATTCTCCATCCCCTCTTTACTAGTTTTATTTATTTTGCACATGTACATGTGCTTGTGTAGAGGTGGGAATCATTACCTGTTTTTACCCTGTGAGTCCTAAAGATTAAACACAGATTATCAGAGTTGTTGGCAAGTACCTTTACCTGAGATATTGCTAATCTCAACTAAGTTTTAACGTCATTCATGGTTTCTTGCTCTGAGGTTTGTGGATTAACTTCTTGAAACATGATTCAACTTTTATTCCATTCTTATTGCCATTGTTTCATGTTATTATTTTTGTTTTCTGCTTGATATTATGTTTTCTGTCTGAAATAGCACTATATTCTATTTATTACTCTTTGTAAATTTGTATTTTTAATCTAAATTCTTTTCATACAATATATTTTGATCATATTCTTTCCTCTCCATAAACTCCTCCCAGGTCCTCCTGAACTCCCTCCCCTCCCCTCCCAACTTCACTTGTATTCTCTCTCTTTCTCTGGAGAAAACAACAACAAGAAACCCAAAGTATAAAAATCAAAACAAACTAAAAAATGAACAAACAATGGGACAAAAATGTATTAAAACAAAACAAAGTAAACACAAAACATGGAGTCTATTTTGTGTTAGGTTAACTACTACTGGCCATGAGGCCTGCCATGGAATGTGGTTAATATACCCATCAGCACTTAATTGGATAAAACTGGTTTTTCTCTTTCCCAGTAGGTATCAATTGTCAGTAGCTTTTTGGTTAGGAACGGGACTTGTGACTTCCTCCCCTTCTCAGTGATTTTTGTCTGGTTTGAACCTGTGTGGGTCTTGTGTGTGCTGCCGAAGTCTCTGTCAGTTCATATTCATTTGTGTCAATCCAGCTGTGTCTAGATGAAACTGTTTCCTTGGAGTCATCCACAACCTTTGGCTCTTCCAACCTTCCCACATCCTCTTCTGTATAGATCTTTTTGACCTTACAGGGAGGAGTTTAATAAAGACATCCTATTTAGGATCGAATGCTCCAAAGTCTCTCGACCCTTTACACATTGTTCAATTGTGGGTCTCTGTGTTAATTACCATTTACTGCAAGAAGAATCTTCTCTGAGGAGGGATGGGAGATGCTATGATTTGGGTACAATAATGTGTCATATTACTATATTAGGAATCATTTTATTGCTATGTTTCTTTAGCAAAGTTAGGTTTTCCCTTAGGACCAATGATCTTTCTAATCTCAGGTTCTTGGCCATATTAGCAGTGTCTGATACAGGTTTCATTTTATAGAGTAGAGCTTAAATGCAACAGAAAAGTGATTGGTTACTCTCATAATATTTGTCTCACTATTGTACCAGCACATATTGTAGATAGGTTACTATTGTAGGTTACAGGGTATGTGACTGGGTGATATTGATGATTACTTTTCTCCTCTGGTAGCATCTGGTATCATGAATACTGGTCAGTAGAGAAGAAACTTCTAGTTGGACACCAGCTTGAATTCTCCATGTTCAATGACATTAATAAGTTATGTCTTCAGTAATAGGGACTTATCATCTACTTCATTAATAGGGGCTTATCATCAGGCAGAGTGACCTATAGTTTTAGCTCACAATCTTAAACTTAAATCTTCATATCATCTTGCAATGGTGTGTTGTCCTCAGTCAGATGAGGACTTAATAACCATGTATTTGGAATGAATAATATACCCTACAAGAGTATGAGAAATTATAACTTCTATATCCCAGTAGAGTAATAAAAATCCATCATGGTCCAAGGTACTTTTAATTATGTTGTCTGTATATTAACAGGTACATGGTATATTTGTATGCCAGTTATTGTTTCAAATTATGTAAGTGTATAATATAGTAATATGTATTAAATCCTAAGAATAACAGTAAAAGAAGAGGACTGTGTTTGCCCTTATGAGTCATAAGTAAAAATATTGAGATTCAGATTTCATCTCCAGATCCTGATCTCTTAAATTTCATGCTATATTGTTTTGGTTTCACTATTTAGTTTTGCAATAATGATATTAGAAAATAAACTATGAGGATGTAGGAAAAAGAGAATATCAAGTAATAACTGGTGAGATGTTTTGTTTACAAAATAAGACATTTTAAAATGAATGAACATAATTTCACAGTGATGAGGAGAAATGAAATATAAAACGTTGACTACAGTTAAAACATTTGCAGGGGAAACAAAACAAAGAGACGGTAAAGAGACAAGTTACCTCCCTTATAAGACTGGAGATACCTGTATAAATTATATTTGAGAGAAGATGCAGCAAGGAGAGTACTGGTAACAGGGTAAGAATTTCAACATGGTTGAAAGACAGCAGCAATCTTTACAGCTATTTTCAGAACAATGGAGAGATGAAAATTATAGGTCCATTGCTTCAGACTATGATATCATGAAAAAAATAAAACAATGCTCTTCTATTTTTCTGCTGTCTATGCCAAGAATAATGATGGTTAGCTGCCAATATTGAGAGATAAATGCTTTAAGATGTCATTTACATCTATGCTAGGAGATGCTAACAATAACTTAATTATTTTGGATGTATTCAGATGCTAATGCCCAGAGAAATGATATTTGACATCACGAGCAATCTCATTGACATGATCATAGAAATATTATATTGTTTTGACAAATTTTGCTGAACAGAAAAATTCAAATAAAGTGTAGATGCATATAAAAATTTCATAAGATTTGTGATAAGTCATACTAAGTATTAAAGATATTTGTTCCCTTTTCCTACAGGAACTTTTAATGGGGTCACTTTGGACAAGAAGATATTTCTAATCTCATCAGTGTCAGGCTGTGACCAATGGAATGTTTACAAATGTCCAGTGGAAGCTAACTTTATGGCAGTGGAGTGCTAGGTATTTGGACACCTATGTTTAAAGAAAAAAGTGATAATAAACTTTCAGGCAAATGTATAAGCATTTTTCAGTTTGGGTTGTAGGTAAGGATAAGTGTATAAAATATATTTATAATGAAAGTATAAATCCAATTTTTAGTTCCACAACTTCTATTACAGATCTAACTGTATAGAAGTTCAGTGAGATGTGTAGACTCTGGGTCTGGCCAATTTTTATGTGTAATTTTTTATTTGAAAATTTTAATGTTTATAAAGTAATTTAAAAATTGAGTAAGTGACATTTATAATTTTAAGTAATCCTAGAAATCTAATTGTGTCAGATAATTCTTAGGAGATTTGAAGACAAGTAGAAGATAAGCTTTGAGTACTGAGTAGCTGTAAGAAAGAAAAGAATCAGTATAGAAGCCCTGGTGGGAATTTGAATTTACTCTACACATTATAACAGAATTAGGAAATAATATATACCTTAGTATTTTATAAAACTCAGCTTAGGCTGTGTGTGAAGAAGAGGCCATGTTTAGATATAAATAGAATAAAGAAGATTGGTTAGAAAGTTGTATAACCTCCGTCTAAGGAAGATTATTGCTTGATTGAGCAAAGCTTTCGATGGATAGCAGGATGAGAAGCATGTTCTTTCAGTAGACTTTTTCATTATGGTCACACGCAGTGACCCTTGCAGCATGATTTCTGAGGCTGTGTTTTCCACCCTGTGTGTGCACATGCTTGCAACATCACTTCTGTCCCCTCTCACCACACATAGACTTTACCTCCTCTATTTGGTATTGTTGGGGCAGGTTAAAAACAAAGGCATTGGTGCCAGTTACAGTTCAGAGACCTCACCTCAGTTATTTCTGTCATTCTATTCATTCTTTCATAGATTCTTCCTTCCTAGTCTTAAAATACTTTTCTGTACCAAGAGAAACGTAAGTTCCCATGTCCTCTCTCTATCCTGAAAAATTCAGAGATCTGAATCTTTGGTATTGTTTTTAGGAACAGTTGTTTTGTGTATAAAGTAACACAAAGATGAATACAAATAAAAATATAGCTGGCCAGGAGGTGGTGGCACACGCCTTTAATCCCAGCACTTGGGAGGCAGAGGCAGGCGGATCTCGATGAGTTTGAGACCAGCCTGGTCTACAAGAGCTAGTTCCAGGACAGCCTCCAAAGCCACAGAGAAACCTTGTCTCGAACCCCACCCCCTAAAATCAATTACAGAAAACACCTTGACTTTATCTAATAGGAAAATGAGTATGAGAAGTTACTATTCTTTTTTTCCTAAGCCATAAGTATACCTGGGAGGTATAGGGCACAATTTCAATAAGTTTTTCCCCCCAACACAGGGTTACTCTGTGTAGCCCTGGCTGTCCTGGAACTCACTTTGTAAATCAGGCTGACCTTAGGCTCAGAGATCCACCTGCCTCTGCCTCCCTAATGCTGGGATTAAAGGTGTGTGCCACCACTGCCATTTTTTGAATAGTTTTTAAACAGAAAATGAAGGTTGGCATGACTATCAAAAAGATTATAATAAAACCAAACATTCATTGAGCTTACCACTGCACATTTTATAAATGAGGTATTAGCTTATTGCTTGCCCTCTCACAGATGAAGAAAACAGGGTGCAGAACTAGTAAATAATTGGCTCAAGGTCCTACAGGACTGAAGGGGTGATCAAAGATTTAAAGCCAGGGTTTTCTCTTCTATGCTACACTGTACTTCCAGAGGGAAAGACTTGATAGTCCCAAGGTCATCCTTGTGAGGCTAGGCTGATGAACCCTCTACTCAGCTGTGTACCCCATTTCCTGACCTAGCTCCTCTCTGGCCTCTATCCTATCCATACTTAACCTGGCTTTACTTCTAGACTTCGTACAATAAATCTGTCCTGATCCTTTCTTCTTTTCATCATCGTATTTCATCTGTTTTAAGGGCTGTCCCATGCTCCTCTGCTCACATTGTTTCTGAGGGGCCGGGGTTTGGGGTTACCTAAGCTGCAAGGAAACAAAGCTCTTATTGTGACTGCCCCTTAAGGAGATGAGCACACACATCCATCAGCTGTCCTTATCACAGATACACTTTTGGTATCAGCAGGCTCTAGCAGATTACTCCGTCTCACTACTGAATTTTCTGTATGTGTTTTTTCTAAGTATGCATGAAATTATAGCCTTGAGCTTTCCTTTTTCATACACAAACGAATCATTATAAAACCCAGTAATGATCACTGAGGGAAAAACCACACCGAGCAAAAAGACTCAGACGTGGAGAGAGGGTGTTGGACAAGAAGACACCATTCCAGGACCTGTGCAGACATTTATTTCCAAGGGTCAGTGAATCACATTTTTATGACCCAAAGCTGTTTTCCAGAATGTTACACCATAGTTTCCCTGAACCCTTGTGTCCTGTAAAGCCTATTTTGAATATTCCACATCATTCCCGAGCCTAAAATTGTTAAATGTTCAGCTTAGTCTTTTATTGACTGATAACACAGAAGAGGTCTTTTGTTCTACCTCTGATGGCAACTAATGTTTTATTCTCGTATGTGGTTAGCATGTTTCCTCCTGAGCAAAAGTGGTGGGAAGAAGACAGTGCCCTTAAAATTAAAGATTAAGATATGGATTTTCATTCACAATATTGACTATAGATCTACCATAGCTCTTCAGTTCTCGAGAAAAAAAATAGTGTTTGTGTTTAAAGTTAAAGACCTCCTGTACTTGGTTCCTGTGCTGTGACAAATATCAAGAAAAATTTCTGTTGTCTGGAGAGATGACTCAGAAGGTAATAGTACTAGCTGCTCTTGCAGAGGACACAGTTCATCCCAAGGAACCAAGTGGTGGCTCACAACAGTCTGGAACTCCAGGGAACTTAGTATTCTCTCCTGGTCTCCACAGGCACTATGTGCATGAGGCACACAGTCTCACTCAGGCAAAACACACATACATGTAAAAATAAATAAATCTTAAGAAAACTTTTGACTCATTTGTTCATCAGCCTGGAGAAATCCACAGAAACAGCTGACCCAAACCAGGGGTTGTTCATGGACCCCAAACTGATAGCTGGGAAACCAGCATAGGACTGTCCCAGACCCCCTGAACACGGGTGTCAGTTAGAAGGCCTGGACAATTTATAGGGCCTCTGGTAGTGGATCAGTATTTATCCCTAGTACACGAATGGACTTTGGGAGCCCATTCCACATAGAGGGATACTCTCTCAGCCTAGACACGTGGGAGAGGGTCTAGGCCCTTCTCCAAATGATATGGCAGATTTGAAGATCCCCATGGAAGGCCTCACCCTCCATGGGGAGTAGATAGGGATTGGGATAGGGGGTGGGGGGCCAGGGGACGAGGGGAGGGAGAGGGAACTGGGATTGACATATAAAAGAAGCTTGTTTCTAATTTAAAATTGGTCTAATTACCATTATAAATTTTTCAAATATGATCTTCCCAGATAAGCTACAATACTAAATGGATCAATTCTTTAGGTGAAAAGGAAACCACCCATTAAAACAAGTGTGTATATTTTTGTTTGTTTGTTTCTATTTAAAATCTAATATTTTATATTATTCCAGAAATGAAACTTAAGGACTCACATTATATGATAAGGAAATGAAATTGAAAATGAATAATCAAGTCCAGCATGGTGGCATGCACCTGTAACCCTAGCCCTGGAAGGCAGAGGTTAAGAAAGTAAGTAGTGTGGGTTACACAATGAGACTATGTCTCAGAAAAACAAAGCAAACAAACAAACAAAATCAGTAAGTGAAAACATTAGGGTGCTTTAAAATACTTGGAATTTTTGTTTTCAGAGAAAAGGGAATAGAATTCTTTCCTTTATAGTTATTTTTAAATCATGCCTTTCCATCTTAATGGCATTGGTGACACCTACAGTAGACTACACTTTCAGCACAGGTTATGCAATCTTACTGGGAAAAGGTGTGCATTCAGTTCAGTTTTCTATTCCCTGGCTTGGCTCTTTGACAGATTTCTCCTTCCTTCTTTAGTAACTTCCTTTTAAATGTAACACTCTTTTTAGGAAGGTACAAAGCTTAATTGTTACTATTATTCCTAATTATAACAAATGAGGCCACTTTAGACCTTTAGATGCTTATAAACACAAAGTTTACGCATGAAACAGTTAGCTTGATAGGTTCTACCTCTGAATACCAGCATGGTATTATGGGTACTGGGCCATGCTGCAGTTGTAACACAAGGACGCATGTGTTAATGCTTCTCCAACACCTGTGCTCCAAGGGCTAGCTTTCACTCTTAACTGCTACCTCCTTTTCCCTTCCCTGCCATCCTAACAAGGAGAGGATATCAAAGAGTAACCAATACCCCTGAAGAATAATCAAGAAAGAAAGCAGTTATGTATTTCCTTCTGCACAGGTAAGTGTACTTCACAACTTATTAAAATGACCACTGCTCGGGCTCAAGAACTCAAAGTTAGCACACGATGAAGTCCAGGTTGACACCATTTGAGTTAATGGAGAAAGGAACCTAGGAGACTTGAACAAATTACTATGTGCTATGCTTATCAACCAAGAAGGAACTGTTGGAAGCCTTCCAGTCTTCTGTAGGTCAGTACCTCAACCATTCCAAGTATTCAGTAATAACTGCAGAATCGATGTACAATCAAGTCTTCCTTCTCACATCTGACCTCTGAAAGTCACACCATGGAATCTGTGAGATACACAGGAAACCATTCAGCATCTACCATGCTGATTGATGGAAGATAAACAAGCCCTTTCTTCTTGCACTTCTTTCATGTCTGTCAAGTCTGCTGTACTCTGACATCAAATTGCCTGCATCCAAAACCTGCTTTCATCACTTAGGAACACCGTAGATGTAGAAAACTGTTCAGCTCTTCTGCAGCTCACTTTCCACGACTATTTAAAAGGGTTTTGTTGGCATCCACATCACAGAAGCTCCAGTTTCAGGGAAGCCTCAAGTTCAACCTATTAAAGGGAAGCTTCTTTGGGACTAAAAATACCATAGACTTCAAGGAGTTTGAGGCAGATTCACATATACTTGTGGCTTTTTAAAGTCATGTAATAATTAAAAGAGCTTTCCAGAGAGAAGCAGGCAGCTATCCAAAATATTTTGAGTCAAGAATAAATATTAGTGAATTTCACTGTTAAAATATTTTATAATTACCTCTGATAGAATAAGAGTTTATTGATCTAAAAATAAAAAATTTAAATATGCTAGAATGTGAGCTTTTTGAATCACTTTTAAACAACAGCAAAAATGTCATTCAACAGGGTTTTTCTTTTTAATTTTTCTTTTATTTTTGAGATTCTAATATAATTGCATCATTCCCCCTCTATTTCTTCCCTTCAAACTCTCCCATATATCCTTCCTGATTTCTTTCAAATCCATGGCCTTATTTTTCATCAATTGTTGTTACAGGCATATATATATATATATATATATATATAATATATATATATTTATCCTGCTCAGCCTGTATGTTACTTGTATTCATGTTTTCAAGGATAGCCATTTGGTATTGGATAGCTGGATAATCAATTCATATACTCTTCCCCCGGGGTAGACTATTTCTCCCACTCTCAGAATTCCTTAGTTGATTATAGTTCTTTGTGTAGGGCTGAGGCCTCATGGACTTTCCCCCATGCACTTTGACATGTCTGCTGTTATTGTCCTTGTTCAGTTCACGTTTAAGCAGTCATAATGGTGAGAGTTCATGGGTGTAGCTTCTGATATTATTAGGAGACAGTGACACAGCAAACACCATAATCTTCACTCAGCCTTTCTGCTGTCTTCACTGCAATGTCCCTGATTCCTATATGTGGAAGTTGCTTCATAGATGCATCCATTGCTCCACAACTCTGCATTGGATTGGATGTAATTTTCGGTCTCCATCTGTCAGTCAGTACGTTTTTAAGTAACCATTACAGGTCAGACTAATGTTTGGTTTCAGGGCAAGAAAATGAGAAAGGCATGGAGCTGATTACGAATGAATTTAGGGAATAAGTGGATGAGAATCACTCTTCAAAATAGTCTTCCTAGACCCTGCATCTTCATTCCAGTGTGACTGTTGCCCTCACCACCTTCATGTAACTCTTGCATGACCCACACTGAGCCCCACACAGCAGCAATGGCTTATGTGCCTTTTCGAAGGCTGATCCTTAGTTTTTATGCAAATACCAAAATTTAGCCTCCTGCTTGATGAATGCTGCATCTTAGAATCCCCAATGCTCTCTTCTCCATTGCTGCAGTTTCTCTGGATACCCAGATACCCAATACCCAACCATCAGGCTACTGAAGGGTTAATATCTAGATCTTGATCAAGGTACTCTGCTGTCATCTGTTCTGTCTACCTGGGTCCTACCTTTGCTATTGTTGACTGTTTTCCATATCATTGCTAGTAGAGGATGACACTGCATCCAGTAATTCTTCTGTCCCACCTACTTCCTTCTCCCTGGCTTAGCCAGGATCCTACCTTCACTATGGATTATTTTTAGCTAATGAATCCATCAAATCTATCTTTAAAGACAAACATGTCTACTTTTCAGGAAATTGTTGAACATAAAATGGAATACTTTAAACTCTCAGAGAGATCCTAAAATTGGTCTCAGAAAAGGGATATGGTGTTAATCTAGTCTGGGATCTCCTAAGGACACTGATCAGAGGGGATGATGTTCATTTCTTATGTAAGTTCTGGTGGAGATTTCATGAGCACAGCAAGAATAACAGGGTAATTACTTCTTAGGCACATCTTGCATATTAAATGACTATCTAATTTTAGATATTTTAAAATCACAAAATTATCATTTAAAATTCTGAAACTCTAGTGCATTTTTCCAGTTTTAAAATGTTTGTAGCATGTAAGATAGGTTAGTAGGGCCAGTAGCATTTTGGATTTTCTAATAGATATGAAAAGGAAATGATAGCAAACTTTTTTTTCCGGTGATATGATTCAGAAGTTCTAATGTATGACTCAATTATAGGGGAATTTTTGGTTATTGGAATTGAGAGTCAGAAAAGTATTTTTATAAAACATGTTAATTTTTAAAGAATGAGATCTAGATCACTTTTCTTTGTTTTGAGACACTAAGAAAACAAAAACAAACCAAAGGCCTTTCTGAGGACACGATGAGTATTGATTAGTGTCGAGCAATTTGGAAAGGAATAAATGTCTTGTACTAACACTAACTGCAGAATTGACCTAGGCTATCACAGTCTAGAAATTTGATAATCACTGCTTAATTAAAATTTTTACTGGCTCAGTTGCTGAATAATTTATCTGAAAAATAAGTAGATTTTATTTCATCATGACAATGTGTTCTACAGATAGTAGAGTTCAGCCTACAATAGTTACTATTGAGCTGATATATTCTTTACTAATAAGTGAGCACATAAATGGCAAGCTAAGAATTATATATCCGTTTGGACTTCATTCTTTTAAAATTAGTAATAATATTTTATCTTTATTGTAAAATTTTACAAATGTAATGAACAGATTACGCATAGTCCCCATCATCTATAAATAAAGATGATTAGCATTTTGCGTATGTATTGAAATTCATTTCTATGTTTTATATGGTAAATGTATGTGTTTACATATACATTGTTTACAAAAAACATACTGTCTCCTACATTTTCTTTTATGAAAGACATATTAAATATCTTCCATAAATTTTATTATGATATTGTACAGCCTTATAGTTAGTGTCTGCATACTATTCTCAGTAAATATATACAATTGTTCACTAATATTCCTTGTTTAGACATTTAAGTTGCTTTTAATATTTTAACTGTTGTACAGACACTTTCCCCATATTCCAATAATTTTAATCTCTTTTGTACTATTTTTCTTTGATCAGTTTAATTGAGCCTATTGATTTTTGCTCATAGTATCTTTTGAGTAAAAACAGGCTACAAAGAAAACAAATTATATTTCCTGTGTTGCTAAAATGTTTTTAATATTTGTGATATATATGCTCATTTATAAATATTTGATGAAGTATCATATCTATTAACTGGCATTATTTTAACCAGTGATGACCATCAAATTTTGAGATATCCAAAGCAACAACAGGGAAATATTGCAGTAGTGGATGCATTCTGTTTATGTTACTGTGATCTGCTGTCTGCATGAATATAAGGAAATGCTAAATTTCAGTTAGAGATTAACCCAAATAAAAATGCTAATATCTTCTCTTATGAATCAATAGATGAAACTCATGGATCAATTTTCACCTCAATTTTATTTTATATGTGTGTACAGAGTCATACAAATACAATTGGGAACTTCTGTAAAGAGGAATGTATGTTTACCAAAGATTAGCAATATGGACTGAAAATAACCAAGGGGCACTAAACCTGGTGAAACCAGTAGAAGTTGAGATGGCATCATATGCAGCACAAATAGACCAGCCTGGTGAGTAATGGTGGAAGGAGGCACTGTGGAAAGCTAATTATGAGTAGGACTTCAAAGGGATGGAAGAACAGAGAAGAACCCTGCTATTTCAAGCTTCTAATCAAAAACCATTGTGTGTTATTGAAAAAGAGAAAATGATCTTTCTCTTAACTTAGTTAAACCCAAATGTTCCTGCCTCAACAATCAATGACTATAACACATCCAATTGCTGTGAACTACCACAGGAAATAATTCTCTTCCCCTTTCAATTTCCTGTGTTCTTATGGGTGCTGTCTCCAGAATGTGCTGGATAGAGCAGGTCTTACATGTTCTTCCATCTCAACTTTCTCTTTGTCAATCACCTTTATGAGGTTTCTGAATTGATGCATAAAAACAGTTCTACCATCTTAGTGCCTCAGTAGTATGCAAGGGTGGAGAGCTTGAGGGTGTGAAGGTATAGTCTCTACCCTTAGATACACTTCATCCCATCCAGGAGAGACTAGGCTACAAACTTTCAAAACTGTTTCATTGAAAATAATCTAAAGTAAGGAAATACCACAGTAAGCAACATCTGGCATGTTAGGGGTCTGTCAGTCTTATCTCATGGCTACTTAAAGGACTGCCTATTCCAGTGCCCAAATCTTTGTCCAAAACCTTCAATCTTCTTCTATAGTGGAAGCTCCACCACATGAGCCTACATATTGAGGTCCAGACCTTTACTGGGTGGACAGAGGAAATAACATTTGGAGAAGACTCAGCTGTACTGATAGAAGCTGGCTTATCGTCTTCAGGGTACTATGCGTATTTTGCATCAGAACTTAGTTAGTCCTTCATTTATACATATAGATTATTTGGCCCTAAATAATGTTTTTGAGGAATTCTAACACCATCCCTATTTCTTTTTGTGAATTTTCTTTTACTATATGGTGACATTTATTATGGTTTTCTATTCTGTTTCATTAATCTATGTGTGTATCTCTCTATTAATACTGACCAACTTTAATTATCCAGGCTACATATTGTTCATATATCCTGGGTTTTATTATTATTTTTTACTTACACACAAAATTCACATATTTCCTATATCTATAAAAATTCTGACCTGAATTCTGGAGACATGGCATTAAATTTATGCATCAACCTAAGGAAATTTAACAACTTAATTATATTGGATCTTCCAATCTTCCAATTCACAAACAATGTTTTGCTATTATGAGATCTTTAATTTATTCTTTGGAATTTTATAAGGTTTACGTGTTTTGCCAGGTTCATATAAAGTCTGTTTTTCTGAATTGGTATTTTAATTCTGACACTTATATTACATTGCTAGCATAAGGAAGCAAAATACCTCAGGTGTAGACATAGGAAAATAGACATGGTTATTAGTTGGGGTTCTCTAAAGAAAGAGAGACAGACAGAGAGAGAGAGAGAGAGAGAGAGAGAGAGAGAGAGAGAGAGAGAGAGAGAGAGAGAGAAAGTTATTACGTTGACTTACAGGACGTAGTCCAGGTAGTCCAACAAAGGTTATTTCACAACAGAAAGGCAGGGAATGCAGTAGTTATTCACTCCATGATGCCAGATGTCTTAGTAAACCCTCTCAGATATTCTGGAAGGTTTCTGCAGAGTTGCTGATCATCAGTTTATGTTGGAATCCTTAAGAGGTTGGTCCTAACACTGATGAAGGAATAGTTCAGTAACAGGATAAACTTGCCAGTGAGAGTGAGAACCATCAGGCACAGTGCAAAGCTTTCATCTTCTATGTCCTTTTGTCATAACTGTCACCAGAAGGTGCTATACAGAGTTAGGGTGTGTCTTCCAGCTTTAAATAATCTGGTCAAGAAAATCCTTTACAGAAGTGTCCAGCAATTTGGGATTTAATTGATCACTGACAGAGTCAAGCTGACAACTGAGATTAACCATCACACAAAGATAGATGTAAAAGAAATATAGACATAGATACAGTGACTGTTAAAGGTGCTATTTCTAAGAATTTTATTTTAGATTCCTTAGAATTTCTATGTCAACAACATGAAATAGACCTTTTGTTGTTGTTGTTGTTGTTGTTACTTCACAGTATGGGCTAAACCTTTCAGTACTATTTTGAATGAAAATGGTGGCAGCAGATATCCTTGTCTTTTTTATGGGAAAGCAAACATGTTCCTTCATCATTAAATATAACAAGATGTATTTATCAAGTCAAAGATGTTGACCTTTTTGTTGTCTTTTTTGGAACTTTTTAAAAAATTAGTGTTAAATTGGTCAAGTGTTTTTTCCTACCAGATAAAATGACCACGTGAATTATTTCCCCTTTCCTTATAGATATAGAGGATACCATTACTTTTAAGTTATTTGCTAATATTGAACTATCTGGAATAAATTCCATATTGCCTTGGCACATAATTTATTTTATATATTGGCAAATTCTATTTGTTAATGCTTTCCTAAGGACTTTGCTTTGTGTTTTCATAAATAATATTGGTCCATTCTATTCTTTTTCTGTATCATATCTGTCTGGTCTTAATAGCAAGGGAAAGCACACCTTATTACAACAAATTCAAATCATTTCCTTAGTTTTTCTGGAAGAGAATGTGTAAACTTGACATTGGTGCTTGTTTATGCATTTGAAAGAATTCTCCAGTGAACTCTTCTTAGCTAGAGATTGCTCTTTTGGAAGCTTTTACATTACTAATTCCATTTCTTTACTAGGTATTAGGTAGTACTCTGTAGAAGTTACCAATTTCATTCCAGATTAACTATGATGCTGTGCCCTGCCAGGAGTTAGACTATTTCAAATCAGTTGTCAGATTTGGGATGTAGAATTATTCACAATATTCCCATGTTACCATTTTGATGTTGGTCATAGCATCCTTTGTCTCATTTCTGGTGCCCATATATCTTGTTATCTTTGGCTTCTCATTTTTCTTTGATGTTTTACAGGGATTTGCCAATTTAATTGGTGTTTTGAATCACCTTTTTATTTCACTGATTTTTCTTTCTGTTTTCTTTTTTATTAATCCATTGATTTCTGCTACTTAATAGTATTTCTTTTCTTCTACTTACCCAATATTTACCTTTATTTTCTTTACTTAGGTTTTAATATAGAATCTTAAGTTGATTTACAGATTTTTACATGCTCTGACATAAATATTTATCATCATAAATGTCTCTGTTGATACTATTTCACTCTTGTCCCACATATTTTTATATGTTTTACTTTCATTTTATTCAGTTCTACATAGTTTTCTATTTGAGGGGTAGTTCCAAACAGGGTTTCTCTGTGGCTTTTGGAGGCTGTCTTGGATGCCACCACCACCTGGCTCTACATAATTTTTGAACCATTTAAGAATTTTTGTGTTCTATGAATCATTTAGGACTGTATTTTTTTTATTAATTTCCTGTTGATTTCTAGCTTGTTTCTATGTGGCTAGTGAATGTAGTCTGCATGATTTTAATTATTTAAAATTTATTGAAGTTTGTTTTATGTCCAGGATTATTCCATCATAACACATGTTTCATTTAGTTATGAGAAGATGGGAATTTCCTGTTGGATAGAGTGTACTATATATGTTCCAAAATTAATTTTAATCAATAAACAAAACAGATAAGGGGGGCAAAGTTTTGGATTCTATGTTCTGGGAGGGTAGTGGGAGGAAAGAAAACAAAGGCATGAAAATCAAGACAGGACAGCAAAATAGTGGCCCTTATTATGATGAGAACATGGTGCCTGCTTCAGAGATGGAAGAAGATGATTGGTACTAGGCAACAATGTTAAACTGAGAAGCCCAGGAAACAACATCCATAATTCAAGAAAATGCCCTTTTCTTATTAGTCTTATTTTCTTTGTCCTCCTTTGACTTCTGTCTGGCTGGATGTATAAAGCTACAAGAAAGTTACATATTCTCAGTAAAGCCTTCTGGAACATTAACCTCAGGAGGAAAAAAGTACACCTGACATGACAGTCACTATAAATAACGAACTGAAGAATAATCTGATTGCACTGATGCAAAGGGATCAAAATGAAGAAATCTCAAGCAGAAAGGTCACATGAGGAAGTTAGGCTATTAAACAGATATGATCTCAAGACTGTTCACAAAAAGTACTGCTAAAGATAAATCTCTAATCACAGTGAATATTAGCAGGCATTTGTGACGTTTGATATCATTTATACCTTTAAAATAGTGACTATTCATGGCACTCTTGCATATATTCATTATAGTTATGCATATTTATCATAAACTTAAATGGGAAACTAAAATATTAATGTGACTAACCTGAAAATAAGCCTATGCATGCTAACATAAATGCTTTCATTTAAAAAATCACTTATTTTCCAAACAGTTTTTGTAAATAGAGGCATTCATTTGAATTTTGGCTGAGTTTCTCATCCCTGTTCTCCAATTTACTCTGTTGTACACATTTTAATTAAACAATGGGAAGAAAATTCAACTTTTATATTTTAAAAAGTAACAGTAGTTTCTTATAGGCTAGTTGCTATGTTGATTTTGAAGCCATATCACTGAACATTTCATATTCTGTTTCAAAAATATTTTTGTTCTATATTACACTTTGAATGGACCTCTTACCCATGCATGATTTTGTATCACTTATTTAGTCCCTTGTATTCTCCAGATATTAATATATTTTCTTTTATGCTTTAATTTTATTTTTCATAATTTCTTATATTTTTGACAATTTCATTATATATGTATTTTTGTATATATTTTACCTCATCTCCATTCCCTTCTTTTAACCCTTTCTCACTTACAGACTGTGTTAGAAGTAATCAGAAGGGTTATGCTTAAGGGTAAAGAGTAGAAAGGGGCAAGACAGCAGGCTCTGGGATGTTGTATGCTGTTTCTGAGTTACACAGCTTACATGGATGCGTGGAGACTCAGCTCTATGCTTAAGGGGATGTGTTTGCTATAAATGCTACATTTCTATTTCAGTATCAGATGATAAGAGATGAGGTTTTATTCTTTAAATTTCATTTATTATTATTGTGTGGGGGTATGTGTGGCATATTGTGAGGGCACATGTATGTACACATGCATGTGTACAATTCAGAGAATAACTTTCTCTCCACCATGGGATTGAGTTCTGGAATCAAACTCAAGTCTTCAGGTTTATTCAGCAAATACTGTTTTTAATCCAGAATTAAACTTTTTATTAAAAAGTTTTCACATAATATATCTTGATCATGTTTTCCCTCTCCTAATTATATCTTCCTCACCTCCCTACATACTCAACTGTATGTACTCTTTTTTAAAAATGACAGCAAAAAAGAAAAACAAGGCGAACACCTGAGGCCTGGGGACTGCTCACAGTAGATCCCATCCAAGCTGGATCCAGCCTACCAAGAGACTGCCAAGGCCCTGGTACCAGGCCTACTTCCATTCTTGGGAAGAGGAGAGACATCAGAGTATTGGACATGTTGCACCCACCTGAAGGGAACCATGGTCCTGTACCCACCAAGAGAGGAAGAGACTCCTTCTACACCCACTGGAAGAAGGGATCAGAAGAAGACAATATAAAATCACATTCAACAACAGAAATACCCATATGACACCACCAGAATCTAGGTACTTTACACCAGCAAGACCTGAACATCACAACACAGGTGAAGCAGAAGAGAATGACCTTAAAACAACTTCATGAAAATGATAGAAGGCCTCAAAGAGGATACGAGAAAATCCCTTAAAGTAATGGAAAAAAAAACAAACCAAAAAATACAATAAATCAACAAATCTCTCAAGGAAATAATTCAAGACCTAAAAACTGAAATAGAGACAATAAAGAAAGTATAATCTGAGGGAATGCTGGAAATAGAAAAGATAGGTAAACGATCAGGAACTATAGATACAAGCATAACCAACAGAATACAAGAGATGGAAGAGAGAATCACAGGAGTTGAAGGTACACTAGGAGAAATAGACTCATCCACCAAAGAAAACCTTAAGTCCAACAAATCCTTAACACAAAATATCCAGGAAATATGGTACACCATGAAAAGACTAAACCTAAGAATAATAGGTATAGAAGAAGGTGAGGAAACCCAACTCAAAGGTGCAGAAAACATATTCAACAGAATCATAAAAGAAAACTTTCCCAACCTAATGAAAGACATGCCAATGAAAGTACAAGAAGCCTGAAGAACACCAAATAGAGTGGAGCACAAAAGTCTCCTTGCCACATAATAATCAAAACCTCAAACATATGGAATAATGAAAGAATATTAAGAGCAGCCAAGGAAAAATGTTGAATAACATATAAAGGCAAATGTATCAGAATTACACCTGACTTCTCCATGGAAACTCTGAAAGGCAAAAGGTCCTGGATAGATATTTTACCTACACCAAGAGACCATGGATGCCAACTCTGACTGCTATACCCAGCAAAGCTTTCAATCAATATAGATGGGAAAAATAAAATAAGATATTCCATGACTAAACCAGATTTAAACAATACATATCTACCAATCCAGCCCTACAGAAAGTTCTGGAAGGAAAACTCCAACCCAAAGACGTTAACTACAACCAGAAAAACATAGGCAATAGATAATCCCACTTTACCAATAGCCAAAAGAAAAATGGGATGAAAATCCACACACATTTCCTCCACCACCACCAAATCCAAAACAAACAAGAATGAACAATCAATGGTCATTAATATCCCTCAATATTAATGGTCTTAACTCACCTAAAAAAGACACAGGCTAGCAGAATGGGTAAGAAGACAGAATCCATCCTTCTGCTGAATACAAGAAACACACCTCAACTTCAAAGATAAATGGTACCTCAGAGTAAAGGGTTTGGAAAAGATTTTGGAAATGGATCCAAGAAACAAGTGGGGTTAGCAATCCTAATATCTAAAAAATTAGACTTTAAACTAAAATCAATCAAAAGAGATGAAAGATATTGATGATTACAAAGTGGAGTCAGAGATAGGTTAATAACCAGTAGTTTATTAGGGGAAAATACTCACTCAAGAGAACCAGTGACCAGGTTTGCACCTGAGCAGGACGGACCCAGAAATGTTTCCCTGTCAGCTCAGCCAAGCAAAAGAGACCCTCATGCTCTCATCCCTCCTTCTTAAACCCTTGTTACATAACTGTGACCACACCCAAGTGGGCATGGTCAACAGTACCTCTAATCTGGGTTTCTCCCTATAGAAGGAGATCACTTCCTACTTATCACAGGAGAAATCCATCAAGATGAAGTCTCAATTCTGAACATCTATGCCCAAAATACAAAGGCACCCACATTCCTAAAAGAAACATTACTAAAATTCAACTCACACATAAAACCTCACACACTTACAGTGGGAGACTTCAACACCCCACTCTCACCATTAGACAGGAACATCAGACAGTAATTTAACAAAGAAACAAAGGAACTAATAGAAGTTATGGCCCAATTGGGTTTAACAGACATCTATATAACATTCCATCCAAACACAAAAGAATATACCTTCTCAGTGCCACATGGAACCTACTCTAAAATTGATAACATACTTGGCAACATAGCAAACCTCAACAGGTACAAAAAAATTAAAATACCCCCCTGTATCTTATTAGACCACCATGCTTTAAAGTTAGAATTTGACAACACAAATTGCAGAAAACCTACAAATTCGTGGGAATTGAATAATGCCCAAATTGTACCATTCCTGGGTCGAGGAAGAAATAAAAAAAGAAATTAAAGATTTCTTAGAATATAATGAGAATGAGGACACAACATACCCAAATTTATGGGACACTTTGAAAGCAGTGCTAAGAGCAAAGTTCATAGCACTAAGTGCCCACATGAAGAAACTGAAGAATAGTCACACTAGAGAATTAGCAGCACAACTGAAAGCTCTTGAACACAAAGAAGCCAATGCACACCAGAGGAGTAGACACCAGGAAATTATCAAATTGAGGGCTGAAATCAATAATGTCGAAACGAGGAAAAGAATAAAAAGAATCAATGTAACTAAGAGTTGGTTCTTCGAGAAAATCAACAAGATAGACAAACCTTTATCCAAACTTACCAAAAGGCAGAGAGTGAACATGCAAATTAATAAAATCAGAAACAAAAAGGGGGACATAACAATAGACACTGAGGAAATCCAGAGACTCATCAGGTCATACTTTGAAGACTTGTATTTTTCAAAATTCAAAAATCTAAAGGAAATGGACAATTTTCTGGATAGATTTCACTTACCAAAATTTCATCAAGAACAGATAAGCAATTTAAATAGACCTATAACCCCTAATGAAATAGAAGCAGTCATCAAAAGTCTCCCAACTAAAAACATCCAGGGCCAGATGTCTTCAGTGCAGAATTCTACCAGAAATGCAAAGAACAGCTAATACCAATTCTCAAATTGTTCCACACAATAGAAGCAGAAGAGTCATTGCCAAAATCTTTTTATGAGGCTACAATTACCTTGGTACCCAAGCCTAACAAAAACACAACTAAGAAAGAGAACTACAGACCAATATCCCTCATGAACATTGATGCAAAAATACACAATAAAATACTGGCAAATCGAATCCAAGAACACATCAGAGAAATCATGCACCATGAGCACCTAGGCTTCATCCCAGGAATGCAAGGATGGTTCAACATACGAAAATCCATCAATGTAATCCACCATATAAACAGACTGAGAAAGAAAACCCACATGATCATCTCACTAGATGCTGAAAAAGCCTTTGACAAAATCCAACACCCCTTCATGATAAAGGTCTTGGAGAGATCAGGGATAACAGCAACATACCTAAACATAATAAAAGCAATATACAGCAAGCCAACAGCCAACATCAAACTAAATGGAGACAAACTCAAGGCAATTCCTCTAAAATCAGGGACAAGACAAGACTGTCCACTCTCTCCATATCTCTTCAATATTGTCCTTGAAGTTCTAGCTAGAACAATATGACAACAAAAGGAGATCAAGGGGATACAAATTGGAAAGGAAGAAGTCAAACTTTCACTATTTGCAGATGATAAGATAATCTACATAAGTGACTTGAAAAACTCTACTAGGGACCTCCTACAGCTGATAAATACCTTCAGCAAAGTGGCAGCATACAAGATTAACTCAAAAACAAATCAATAGACCTACTATATACTGATGATAAACTGCGCTGAGAAAGAAATCAGAGAAACATCAACCTTTACAATTTAAACAAATGACATAAAATACCTTGGGGTAACACTAATCAAAAAAGTGAAAGACCTTCATCGTAAGAGTTTTGAGTCTTAACAATCTAAGCAATAGTCAAGAGGCTACCTTAAAAGCCCTTCTCCAATAATGAGATTGATGACTATCTTACATGCCATCCTAGTGCCTTCATCCAGTAGCTGATGGAAGCAGACAAAGACACCCACAGCTAAACACTGAGCAGAATTCTGTAATCCCATTACAGAGAGGGAGGACTGACGAGCAAAGTGTCAAGATGAGTCTGGAGAAACCCACAGAAACAGCTGACCTGAACAAGAGTTGCTCATGGACCCCCAGATTGATACCTGGGAAACCAGCATAGGACTGTTCTAGATCCCCTGAAAGAGGAAGTCAGTTTGCAGGTCTGTACAATCTATGGGGCCACTGATAGTGGATCAGTGTTTACCCCTAGTACACAAATGTACTTTGGGAGCCTTCTCCACATAGAGGGATAGAAACTCTCTCAGCCTAGACACACTGGTGAGGGTCTAGGCCCTGCTCCAAATGATGACAGACTTTGAAGATCCTGCGTGGAAAGCCTCACTATTCCTGGGGAGCAGAAAGCGGTTGGGATAGGGGGGTCATTGGGAGACAGGGGAGGAGGGGAAGAAGAAGGAACTAAGATTGACATGTAAAAGAAACTTGTTTCTAATTTAAATAAAAAATAAATTACAAGGAAGAATTTTGAGTCTTTAAAGGAAAAAAATAAAGAAGATAGCCAGAAAATGGAGAGATCTCCCATGCTCTTGGATAGGTAGGATCAACATAGCAAAAATGGCAATCTTGCCAAAAACAATCTACAGATTCAATGCATTCCACATCAAAATCCCAGCACAATTCTTCACAGACCTTGAAAGAACAATTCTCAACTTCATATTGAAAAACAAAAGACCCAGGATAGCTGAAACAACCCTGTACAATAAAGGAACTTCAGGAGGCATCAGAATCCCTGACTTCAAGCTCTATTATAGAGCCATAGTCCTGAAAACAGCTTGGTATTGGCACAAAAATAGACAGGTATGCCAATGGAATCATATTGAAAACCCTGATATTAACCCACACACCTATGATCACCTGATTTTTGACAAAGAAGATAAAAAATACAATGGAAAAAAGAAAACATCTTCAACAAATGGTGCTGGTATAACTGGATGCAGGCATGTAGAAGACTGCAGATATATCCATGTCTATCGACATGCACAAAACTTAAGTCCAAATGGATCAAAGACCCCAACATAAATTCAGCCACACTGAACCTCTTAGAAGAGAAGGTAGGTGGTACTCTTGAACGAATTGGTACAGGAGATGGCTTCCTGAACATAACACCAGTGGCACAGACTCTAAGATTGACAATAAATGGGACCTCCTGAAACTGAGAAGCTTCTGTAAGGCAAAGGACACAGTCAACAAGATAAAACAGCAGCCCACAGAATGGAAAAAGATATTCACCAACCCCACATCTGATAGAGGGCTGATCTCCAAAATATACAAAGAACTCAAGAAGCTAGTTTCCAAAACACCAACTAATCTAATTAAAAAGTGGGGTACAGAACTAAATAGATAATTCTCAGCAGAGGGATCTAAACTGGCTGAAAGACACATAAGAATGAGCTCAATATCCTTAGCCATCAGGGAAATGCAAATCAAAACTCCAAGATACTATCTTACTCCTGTCAGAATGGTTAAAATAAAAAACACCAATGACAGTTTATGCTGGAGAGGATGTGGAGAAAGGGGATCACTCCTCCAATGCTGGTGGGAGTGACAACTCATATAGCCACTTTGGAAATCAGTATGGCAGTTCCTCAGGAAAATGGGAATCAGTCTACCACAAGATCCAGCAATTCTACTGTTAGGCATATACCCAAAGATGCACATTCATACAACAAGGGCATCTGTTCAATGATGTTCATAGAAGCATTATTTGTAATATCCAGAAACTGGAAGCAACATCGATGCCCCTCAACTGAAGAATGGATGGAGAAAATGTGGTACATTTACTAATGGAGTACCACTCATCAGAAAAAAAAATGGAATCTTGAAATTCTCAGGCAAATGTATGGAACTAGAAGAAACCATCCTAAGTGAGGTAAACCAGTCACAAAAAGACAAAAAATGGTATTACTCACTCATATATGGATTTTAGATCTGTAGTAAAAACATAGCAGCCTACAATCCTCAATGCCAGAGTAGCTAGAAAACAAGAAGGACCCTAAGACAGACATGCATGGTCTACTGGAGAAGGGGAAAGAGACAAGGTTTCCTAAGCTAATTGGAAGCATGGGGGGATGGATGGGAGGGGGAGTGAGAAGAAAGAGGAGGAGAGAAGAGGAGGGGAGAGGAGGACATGAGGTAACAGGAAGATCTAGTCAGGGGAAGAACAGAGGAGAGCAAAAAAAGAGATACCATTATCAGGGGAGTCATTATAGGTTTAAAGAGAATTCTGGCACTAGGGAAATGTCCATAGACATACAAGGTTGACCCCAACTAACAATCTAAGCAATAGTTGAGAGGTTACCTTAAAAACCTTTCTTCGATAGTGAAGTTGATGACTGCCTTATATGCCATCCTTGTGCCTTCATCCAGTAGCTGATGGAAGCAGACAAAGACACCTAGAGCAAAACACTGAGCTGAACTCTAGAATCCCGTTGCAGAGAGGGAGGAGTAATGAGCAAAGGGATCAAGACCAGGCTGGAGAAACCCACAGAAACAGCTGACCTGAACAAGAGTTACTCATGGACCCCAAACTGATAGCTGGGAAACCAGCATAGGACTTTTCCAGACTCCCGGAAGGAAGAAGTCATTTTGGAGGTCTGGACATTCTATAGGGATACTGGTAGTGGATCAGTATTTATCCCTACTACACAAATGAACTTTCGGAGCCCTCTCCACACTCTTTCAGCCTAGACACACTGGGGATGGTCTAAGCCCTGCTCCAAATGATATGACAGACTTTGAAGATCCTCCATGGAAGACCTCATCATCCCTGGGGAGCATAAAGAGGTTGGGATGGGGGATCATTCGGGGGCAGGGGAAAAGGGGAGGGAGAGGGAACTGAGATTGACATGTAAAAGAAGCCTGCTTCTATTGTAAATTTTAAAAAAAATTTAAAAAGAAAAACAAGGAAAAATTCTCTACAAAATATCAAAACAAACAAAAGACCAATAAGACAAAAAAAAAAAGCAGTAAGGACACATACACCAAAACAACATACAACACAGAAGCACACATACACAAAACACAGAACACACACACACACACACACACACACACACACACACACACACACACACACACACAGACACACACACACACACCACCTCTTCATGGTTTGCTTTTCCTCAAACTTGGATCTAGCATTTTTGGGGAACTTAATGACTCACATGTAAGATTTGTGTGTTCATGTGTTTGTGTGTTTAATTTGTTATTCTATGTACTTATACTATATACTTATCAATCCTATTAACATTGACTTGTTTTCCATATTAAACTTTTAAATTGCTTTACATGTGGTTGAATGTAAATAATCTGTGGTGTTTCTGATTTTCCATGTAATTCTGTGCTTGTGGTGCACTGTGCTGTGTCTCTGGAAAACGTATAATGAAGAAGAGACCATTCTCTGTGCCTGTGGTCCAGCAGAAGAGGCAATGTGACATAAAAATACTGGGATATAGTTTATCATACTATGGCATAATGCAACTAAAATACTCTGCTGGGGAGATAGAATTACTAGCAAACATATTCTAGGTATTTGGCCTTTGCTAAGTTAAATTCCTTTCCTAGAATCACTTCCCTCCCTTCCTACACAATTCAGTCCTCTTGCAAGCTTGCATCATGTCCTGCCTCAGGAGTAACACGTATTCCAATCTCTGTAGCCTACAGTTAGCTCCCTCTTGTGAATTCAGCACTCCAACTCATGTGTTTTTATCATCATCATCATCATCATCATCATCATCATCATCGTCGTCTTAGTCTATTAAATACCTATATTGTTCTGGGCTCAAGATGCAAGATAAATTATTTAAGTCCATTGTGAGGCAGTGGGGGTTGGAACAATACACTGACAAGGTCTTCCACTGGTGGAATCATGTGGAACTTAAAGTCAGACACAGGTAGACAGCTCTCAACAGGAGTCTTTGCTCTGTGACATAAATGGGTTGTGGTAGTGGCAAATTACATAAGGACTGTGATTCTAAATGTCAAATAGAAAATGACTAAAGTAGACATTGCTGCTTTAGAGGCATTTTGACAAGAAATGAAGCTGTGTAGATAGCACATAGTGAATGTCACAGGGCCAGGGCTCAGTGTATATGGGATATTATCACTAAGATTTTTTAAAAGTGGTGTGTATGTGTGTTTATGTTTTGTGTGCATTTAATGCTGTAGCACATCTGGTTAATTATTTAACTTATATCACAACAGTGATTTCAATCTCACTTGTATCTTTCAATTATGTGTCTTGAGTTCACAAAGGCCTGGGCTTCACTTATGACCAATAATTGTCAGGATTTTTTCTTTTATTCTATCTACTCCCACCATAGGCGGCCCAAGCCTTTCTAAGGACTATTTGTTTAAATATTATTTGTTGGCTCTCTTCCATATGGTCTGTCTCCCATGGCTCCAAAGTGTCTATCAGGTGTGGTCATCATCTAGATTAGTCATTATAATAGTTATCACTACAGATATTTTTGCTTAGGAAAAGTTTCTTCTAGGTTTCTATGGCAACTCCTCCAACCCCTTCAAAAAAAGGACTGTAATGTGAGGTAGGTATGAAGTGTAATTTCTAGAAATGAATCACCTCACCTAGGACTGCAAAGCAACTTTTGCTTCTTTTAGTTATCCTTGATTGCCATTCAAGGTTCTCCATAATGCTTGCTTCTGGACAAGGTAAAAGTGACAAGCTTATCAGTCTTTTTCTCTCTGTGACCACATCCCCAAGATGCCTTTCTTCACCAGAAGATTTGCACAGTGTATTCCTGAGAAGGTATAGCTGAGAGTCACAAAAGACACGTGGCCAAACAACTTACAGCCTGCTTTTTAAGGCCATTGAACCACTACCCTTCCCCAGTACTACATTGCTCTGAGGAAGAAAGATTGAGAGAGAAAGGTCACCAGAGGGAAGATGCACCTTTGGGGAGAGTAAAAATGATCTAGGAAGAAAGACCCTTTGTTATTTGTTGTGTAACTAAGTCACATGTTCCATAGACATGCTACACATTTCTCACTGAATCATCAGAATGAATTTGTAAGATAATTATCATCCGTTGTGGTGGTCCATGCTAGTAGGATTTGCTGAAGAAGGTGGAGGAAGGAGGAACACAAGTTCAAGACTAGCCTGAGCTACACATTTTTTCTTTGTTTTGTTTTTTGAGACAGGGTTTCTCTGTGTAGCTTTGGAGCCTGTCTTGGCACTTGCTCTGTAGCCCAGGCTGGCCTCAAACTCACACCTGTCTCTGCCTTCCAAGTGCTGGGATTAAAGGTGTGAGCCACTACTGCCTGGCTGGGTTACACATTTTATTGATGATAAAATAAAAACTAGCAGAATTAATAAAAATATGTCTAAGGTTGTATGGCTAATAAGTGGCATTGCCTAAATTACTTCAAAGTTGTTAGCATACTAATATCTCCAAAATTTCTTGTGTCTTTTTCTACCATCTGAAAGACCTGTTCTCTCCCCAGTGAGAGGAACATCAGGGCCAGTTCAAGAGTTCAAGGGACTTTCTTTAGGGTCAGGGTTCTCCACCTGATCCTTGTGTACTAAATATCCATCCATTCTCCTCCTTCTTTGTTGCTGTTAGTTCCAGTCTCCCATGGCAAAGACTAAAATGCAAATTCTACTCATTTCTGTCCTTCATTGCTATGACATGATCATCTGAGTCAGTCTTGGCTAATGAGACATGAGATAAATTTTTCAGAGGCTTCCAAGGGAAGTACCAAATAAATAAGAGGAATGACTATGTCTTAACAGTTCTTGGCTTTAATTTTTTATTGGAGTAGATTCTTTGCACACAGTGGTGTGTTTCCCATGAGCTTTCCTCAGATGTACAACATGTACTTACCTCATATTCAAATGCCCATTACTATCTCTCACCCATCTCCTTCTGATCGTCTTCCTAAGTATTCTTCCTTCACCTTTGTGCCATATGTTATTTTCATATTTAAGTACCCTTCCTGTTTTCAATGACTAATTGATTGAGCCATGGTCTGGCGATAGCTCTGGCCCTTTCAAGGGTTCTGTAAGTTTGGTGTTTCCTGGTTTCCATTTGTGTTCACCCATCTTTAAAGTACACAGATTGATTTAATTCCATATTTTTTCCTATTATCCAATCTCTCTCTGCAGCTGTCATTCCTTTCTCATTAGCATTAGAAAATTCAAAGTTAATAAAGCTATGCAAACTTATGCGATCTGTTACTGGTGGTCTTTATTACCCCTTTCTGTTTATTTAGCATATCCTTTAGAGTTCAATTTGATCTTTCTATAATTGCTTATCTGTAGGATTGTGTGGTGTACCTGTAATACGTTTTATATTGCAATAAGCACAAATCCTTTTCACTTTACTAGAGGCATATTCTGGAACGTTGTCAGCCTTCATTTGTACAGGTATTCCCAAGAGGGCCATAACTTCCAGTAAATGTGTGATTACAGAATCAGCCTTTTCAGAACTCATATCAGTTGCCCATTGAAATCCTGAATAGGTATCAATGGTGTGGTGTACATATTTTAATTTTCCAAATGATTTTTTATGAAATTCCGAGGCCTCCAGCACATTTCCAATTAATAGTTGATCAATTTTTTCATTACCTTATGCTAGAGGGCCTGACAGACCCATACAGTATCAGATGTATATCACATATATGGGATGATTCCTATTCCTGATTATTTCTCATAACTGAGTAAATAATAAAGTCAATTTTGTATTATCTGGCATAAATTCAGTAGTGTCAATATGCAAAACAACTCTCTGCATATTGCAAATCGGTAACTATGTGAAGAGGTTCCATAAAACCCATTAATCTCATGAGAATAGCATATAATTCTGACTTTTGGACAGAATCATAAGGATTTTGAACTACTTTACTTAAATTTTCTGATTTGTAACCTTTACTGATTTATTTTCATCAATATAGAATGTCGGGGCTCCAGATATTGGTGTTCCTGTACAATGTGAGGGAAGGATCCAGTTAGTTCTCTTTATAAACTGAATTTGCTTGCTTTTGTAATATTTGTTGTTAATCTCTCTCAAAAATTACTGCAAGCTCTTTGCCAGGGTTCACTGTCTACCCACAATTTGTCTATTTCATCATTAGTAAAAGTACTAAAATTTCTGTGGGGTCTACTCCTGCTAATTGATGAAGTCTCAATTTTCCTTTTAGAATCAACTCAGAGACTTTTTCCACATATGTCTTTAATTTTTCCTCTGTTTATGTGGTAAAATATGCATTCTAAGATAATATCTTCCCTCTGCATTAATATTTCTGTAGGAAAATGTTTAGAGGGTAAAACAACCAGAATGCAATCAAGATCTGGATCAAAATTATTGACATGTGCATCATGTAATATTTCCTACCAAGGTCAATTCTCCCTCAGCTTCAACTGATAATTCTCTTGAATTATTTAAGTCCTTGTCACTATTTAAGGTTTTGATGAAATTACCCAGTTTAACATTTTTTTTACCCCAATAGTGGGCTGCAGATTGGCAATGTCTCCTAGAAATCTTTGAAAGTCATTAAGAGTCTGTATTGATCTCTCCTAATTTGCATCTTCTGGGGTCTAATTTTTTGTGGACCTATTTTTATATCCTAAATAATAGAATCTCCTCCTCTTTTTTCAGGAGCAATTCACGCTTTGTAACAAGGCCAAACTTTCTTTACTTCTGCAAAGATTCTTTCTAAAGTATCTACATTCATTAGTCCAGTGCCTAAGCTTGCCACACCTTCTGAATAATCTAGAATGGAGGATCATTCCATCTGGATTATGCTTAGAAAAAAACATTGTTTCTAGGACTGATCTGTTTACAATCCTTTTTTAGGTGACCTTGTTTGCCACAATTTAAATACTTAACATTTCCATTTTACTTCCAACCTATGGAAATGACCTCTCCTATCCATCCATCATTATAGGTCATGAGATTCGGTATTGATTGTATCTTGGATCCATTCCTCCAAGGGTGTTGATCTTGCCTTTAAGGAAGTATTACCTTTTGCATTGAGTATTAGCATTTTCAAAAGCCAGAGATTCAATTATTATTTGTCTAGCTTCTGAATTTGGGTATCATTCTATTTACTGCTGAAGTAAATCTTTGTAAGAAATTTGTGAAGGTTTCTTTTAGGGCATATATAATTTTAGTAAATGGCTCAAACTTTTTTCCTACTTGTTCAATTCTGTCCCAAGCATTCAAAGTCCACTGCATGCAAAAAGGCAAGGTGTGGTCATTATTTAGAGATTGCCTTTCTACATTGGCATAATATCCCTCTCCAAGAAGTTGGTCTTGGGACATTTCCATACCTCTAGCCCTACTTTTTTGTTCAATGATATTACCCTGATCTTTCCACAAGGTCTTCCATTGTAATTGAGGACTGGGCTCTGTAGCAAAGACTCTCCAGTCTTGAGAGATAATTCTATCACAAGTTGACCACAAGTTTAAATTCTGCTTCATAAAAAGTGAATGCATGCCATATCTCTATGATTTCTTTTAATAACTTTTTCTAAAACATGTATTTTACCACTCATATTAACCACTTTTTAGTGATAAAACAAAAATGGTAAAACTGATGTTTATAATTGACATTACATAAATCCCATCTAAATTGGTTATCCTCTCATTTAATTGTTCCATTTTCAAATTGTCCAGAGTATTATCATGCAGAGACTTAACTCCTTCCATTGTGATAGTGTTTCCCAGTTTTTTAATGTGGGAAAAACCTCTCTCTTAACTAATTCCTCCCTTTAAGAATTCCCAATTGTCTCACCCAATCTCCCAATGATGACAATTCAGATGAAGGTGAAGTGTGAATCTGACTCTTGCTGTATAGTGCAGTAGGATCCCAAGAAGTTGCCAAGTCAGCTACCTAGTTAGGCAGGAGCTGTGTGAGTGTGTCCGGGGAAAGCCACAACCCACCAGGAGAAAAAAGGCCCAAGAGCCAACTGTCTACAAGGGTGAACATGCTAAAGCAGACAAGTCCTATGGCATTTGGAGTTCAAATGCCTATGGAGTTTTCTGTAGAGAGATTGTGACAGAAAAAAATCCCAAACTTGCTTAAAGGCCTAGGGAAAAAAGAGAGGACAACCTAGCCTGCAAGGTTGTCACTGGTGGGAACACCTGCATACAGCTCTGGTGCGTGCCAGTGACTGCAAAGCCATAGGCAAGTAACTTTTTTGTGTGTGAATTTGTGCCCCATATTGGGACAGCAGATGTAGCACAAGTTCTAATTGGTCTTAATAATAAAAACTTGTAGTCAAATATTAGGGGGTAAAAGCTGAAAGATGAGAAAATCGGAGTAGTCAGCCACTAGAGTTCTTACCTCTACAAAATATCCAAAAAGAGGCCAAGCTCCTGTCTTCTCCACCTTATATTCCTCTCTCCACCCAACCATATCACTTTCTGCCTGTCTGTACAGACCTCCAGACATTTATGGTTAACTAGTAGCTAGCTCTGCCCTTTGATCTTAAGGTAAGCTTTATTTGTTAGAGTATAAACAGGTTATCACCGCAAAAGGATGTATAAATGCATTACTTCTTAGTGCCTCACTGAAGGAGGTCATGGTGCCTTTAAACCTCAACATATGCTTTTGGTGATAAACTCAGAAGTAGCATGCCATTCTGGGTGATTGTAAGTGCAGTTTGTCCTTCCTTGCATACTTTGGGTTGATTTGTATCTTCAAAGAGGATGTGCCCAGGGGTGTACATCTGGTACCTATAAATGTGAGCTTATTTGGATATAGTCTTTGCAGGTGTTATCAAGTTAGAACTGGGAGACACATCAGAGTGGACTCCAGTCCAGAACTGGGAGGCACATTAGAGTGGATCCCAATTCAGAACTGAAGAAATATTAGAGTGGACCCTGATCCAGTCATTGATGTTGTTTAAGAAAGAGAATTTTACATGCAGAAACATGGACACCAGAGGGACACAGAGAGAAAGCCATGGAAGAGAGGTGTAGAGGTTGGACTGATGTAGCTTTAAGTTGAGGGTTGCCAGCGGCCATGGAAAGAAAGGAAGAGTCTTAGAAATGTTTTATATTAGCATCCTTGTAGAAAGCAGGACCTTGCTGAAGCTTGATCTTAGACTTCAGACTTACAGGTTTTCAAAATACAACAGAATAAGTTTCTGTTGTTAAATTACTCAGTTTGTGGTGCTTTGCTAAAGCATCCCTGGTAATTTAGCAAGGGCCTCAGAAATTCCTCAAGATACTATTTCTTTTCTACTTGCCCTTGAATTTGTCTCTTGAGAGCTAGTAACTTCCCTAGATTTACATGTTACTGTTTAATAAATGTAGTAGACAAGAACATAGGCGTTATCATGATTTTTTAAATAATAAAACATTTTTCATATTATTGTTTCTATGAAATTAACAAGCAGGTTAGTAACACAATAGTGCCATGTACTGGTGTTAATTACATGAAAAAAAATAGCAAAAATTACATGAAAAATATGGTCAAAGAAAGGCAAAGAAAGCAAGCTAAATCTTCTGAAACAATTCAATGTATGTTACAGACCTGGAGTCTTACCTACTACTCAATTGGTGTAAAAGTAATTGCAGTTTTTGCATTGTTGAAATTTGCTATTTGATGTTATAATACATTATCAAATGAAGTTTGAGCATTTTTTTTGTGGTCAAGTCCAAAATGGCTGATAAAACTTCAGGGATAACTCCTGATATTAGCAACGTGTTTGCCTAGGAATTGCTAGCAAGTACACAGTGAAGGCATGTTCTAGGAAGGTATACAAAGTCCAGCACCTTAAGCTGAGGAGGGCAGTGTCTGGGCACTGGAAGTTGACAAGGACCAGTAAGAGCAACCCCACACACTGATCTTCTTGTTGTTACACAGGAAGCTGCCAAAGAGCATGTTATGGGCCATGAAGTGGTCATTCAGCATTTGAAATAATTTAGAAAAGTGAAAAAGTCTGATTAATTGGTGCCACATGAACTGGCTGAAAAATACAAAGGAGAAAAAAGAAAGAGAAGAAAGGAGAAAAATTGTCATCTTGAGCTATATTTTCTTTTATTAATATATAATAATAGATTATTTCTATACTGGGTTGTGATTTGCAACAAAAATGGGTTGGCTATGATAACCCACAACAGCCAAGTGGCTGAACTGAATGAAACAGAAGCACTGAAACACCTCTGAAAGCCAAACTTGTACCAGAAAGGGTTGTAATAACTGTTTGGTGTTCTGCTCCAGGTGGATCCACCAGCATATTTTGTGTTGTCAAAATGTGTTGATTGTAATTATTTCTATTTTGCTTTATAACAATATTTTGACCCTAGTTATAAGGACTGAAAATTTGTAGTTTACACTGAAATTCCTTTACCCCAACCTAACAGAAGTTCTGAATCTATCAGAATTACCTTGGGGCCAAGTGATTGAAAGTACAACTCAGACCGACTCTTTGGATTCACAACTGAAAAGTAAGGTGAAGATTAATTTAGTCATTCAAATAATGTTGTTCTAACCCAGTTTCACCCTATCTAAACCTCTGCTTTTCTCTGTGTTGCCTTTAGAAAGCTGAAGAATGGCCACCCACAGATATCAAGTTCTAATCCCCCAAATCTGTAAATAACACTAAAGACAAAGGGTCTTTGTTTATCAGACTAAGTTAAGGATTGTGGTGGGGGGATTATCTGGGGTTCTAAATCTAATCAATCATAAGTGTCTTTATAAGAGGGAGGCAGAATTCCTGGTGCTGAAAATAAAAAGCAAAAGAACAAAGTGAGGCAGAGGAAGATTTAATACACACAAAAGAGGAAAGGGCAATGTAAATGTGGAGACAAAGATTTTGAGATGTAGTCACAAGCAAAGACAGGAACAACTACTGGCACATGAAGATGCAAGAAAGCAATTCTCCTCTACAGCATTTATTTCAGCCAGTGAATGGACTGTTGAGTTTCTGGTCCCCTAAATCATGAGAGAATAAGGGTATGTTATTTTAACCATGCACATTTGTGGTGAGCTGCTTTGGCATCCAAAGGGTATTTATTTATCCAAAGTGTTGCTTCCTGATAAGGTGGTTGCCAGCAGCTCCAGTTGAAGTCAATTGAAAAGAAGAACTTTTTTATGGTTTTTTTCTAGACAGGGTTTCTCTGTGGCTTTGGAGGCTGTCTTGGAACTAGCTCTTTCTTGTAGACCAGGATGGTCTTGAACTCACAGAGATCCACCTGCCTCTGCCTCCCGAGTGCTGGGATTAAAGGCATGCGCCATCAACGCCTGTCAAAAAAAAAAGAACATTTGCACTGAATTTACAGACTCCATTCTGAACCAACCAACTTGGTTCATGAGCCCTTTCCTGAATCAGTGGCTGTGTCTATGGAATTGGGTGAGGTAATTGGGCAGACCTGGGTCATAAGCTTCACTCCCTGAGTGAAGGCACAACACTATGTATCTACATACTGAGAGCTATCCAGCTCTGTTTTCCTTAAAGGAACCTGTCATTCTGATCAGAACCCAACAGTTAGCCACCTGAAGGTCCCTTCAGCGGTCCTTCTTGCTAGGATGCCACTCTCTTCTTGGCTCTTAGCAATTTGCTTTGTAGATCAGTTCATCAAGTGTTAACTTTGTGTTTGTCATTTCTTTCCTAAATAGTAAATTCCTGAAGTTTGTAGATATGTTTTACTTTTAGTTGTACATATTTTCTTGTGGTATTGTTGAATTTAATATTATATGAATAAATAACAGTAATTTATACAGTTGTAATGTAGTACTTCACAGCCATAACAAAATTAACCAAGGATATACCTATAAACATTCCTTCAATGAAATGTGGCCTCAGCATTATAACATTTTTGTCTGTTACAAATGATTACATTTTTTTCTTTATTTACTCACCATACACCAAATTTTCACTGATACCTGAACAATGCTTATGTAGCTTCAGAATCTCCATTTCTGTTTGTGACCACTGAAGCATATGTTGGAGATGCCCCAGGAAACAAGACTTTCATTTTCAGCACTTCTGAAGTAACTGCATCTGTGCTATCTAGCATTCTGATGTGGTGAGCTGTGTCTTTGAAGATAAAGAAAGCAGTTAGAGATGATTATCCTCCACTTAGGTGTGTGAGCTTGACACTAATCTAAATTGTTGACTGAGGGGAATCCAGTTTTAAATGAGCTGACTGAGGACTGAAAGAAAAAATAGTCCAATATCTGATGACTCATAAATGACTAAAAAGAATGAAAAAATCCATGTGTGCTCCCCCTTGTTCAAGCCAGCTGCTTTTGTGGGTTTCACCAGCTTGGTCCTGACCCCTTTCATTCCTCCCTCTCTGCTACTGGGTTCCAGAGGTCAGTTCAGTGTATAGCTCTGGGTGTCTGCCTCTGCTTCCATCAGCCACTGGATGAGGGCTCTTGATGTCAATGAGGAGGCACTGGCATTCTATGGGGGCCCTGGTAGTGAATCAGTATTTTTCCCTGGTGGAAGAAGGGACTTTGAGAGCCCATCCCACATACGCTCTCTCGTAGAGGCAGAGGCAGGTGGATCTCTGTGATTTCTAGGCCAGCCTGGTCTACCAAGCGAAGTTTCAGGTAGCCAGAACTGTTACACAGAGAAACCCTGTCTCAAAAAAGAAAAGAAAAGAAAAACAAAACAAAAAACCCACTAGAGGTATATTGAAAAATTATAAAGTTTATGTTGGCGAGTGAAGTATGACAGCATTTATAGATATGTATATTTTTTTATAAATGGTTATTTTTCTGAGATGACTTTTTTGGAAGTCTGCTGTGACTTTCAGGTATTTATGGATATAATAAATAGCTGGAGAAGAAGAAAATTGTTCCCTAAAGCATAATTGATAAAAGTCTTCTATGGGAACAAGTCAGCTAAACTGGGAAGTACATACTTCCTCTTCTGGTTTTTCTTTATTTTTAATACTTCTACAGCTCCTCAGTTGCTGAGCTAGTTTTCTTAGAATCCCTCTGAGGATGTAAGAGTCCTGTTGTAGCCACACTGGTGGCTATGGGACCAGCTCCCCCATTTTAGAGCTTGTTGGTTGCTTTCTGAAAGATCTCCATGGTCCATTTCTAGGAAATACAGAAACGTAGGAGTGGTATCTACCTTCCCATTAGTTGGATATTTTCCTTGTGAGCTTCTGGTCGCCTGGTGACTGATCCAAAGCCAGAGAAGACCTGTAATAACTAGCTGTGCTATGGGAGCTCCCTTTTCAAACATCTCCCATCTTCTAGGAAAGGACAAATGAAGGCAGACATCAAGTTAATTTTTGTTTTTGAAATCCATTTACCGAACACACTAGTTCTTATTTTTACTTTTTCTAGCTTTAGCATTTTTCCCCTGCGGCTCTACTGAACAGCCATCATGGCAACTCCTCCCTGGAATCATTTCCTGTCCTGACATTTTTAGAAACCAAAATAACAGCATTTACAATGTAACAGCTAAATATTCCCATGGAGTATCCTGGTAAAACATGGGTCTTTGCCGGGTAGCTTTTGACACTGTGTATTCAGACAGTGTATTCAGAACTGCTCTTAGCAGCTCCTGGCTAACCAATAGCCTGAAGCACTGCTCCGTGGTCACACTACAATGACATCTGGCATATGATGCTGGCGACATTCTGGCTTCGAAGCTGCTCTCATGTAGTGTTTTGTTTTAATTTGAGAACACACATTCATTCAGTAAGTGCTTTTAATAATAGAGGGCAGCTGTGCAGATTTATGTGAAAAAAGAAGCAGAAGTACATTGTAATATCACAAGGGACTATGAGATTTCACAAATGAAGTGCAAGTTGGACAAATTCAATGCATTTTTGAACTCTTAGGAATTTTTTTAAGAAGATAATTTTAATAGGATTATTTACTTAGCCATTTATGTATTATTTTTCTGATTTAAATTTAGTTCAGCATAAACTCCAAGAGGTGCTGGAAAAGTGTCCAAAGTCTCTACAGACAGTCAATGTCCTTAAACCACCATGGCTAAATCTCAAAAATAGATGCAGCCCTGTCAAAGTTAAACGGGATGACTCAGTGTCTGGACAACTTAGGGAAGAGGAGAAACTGGTCACTTTAGACATTAAAAATTATGGGATGAAGGAGCCTTATTTTTTTTTAGAGGGTAAATGTGCATCACAGGAATTTTGGATCAAAACACAAACTTCTCTAAAAAATGTCAAATTAGCTTATTGTGTTTTCATTACTTTTTCTTTTCAAACATTTCCAATTAGCCTGCAGCTGTATCTGAAAGATCAATTGGCCCAACTCTCACAGTTCAGAGACTAACACTCAAAGCCTACCTCCCCATTGTGTCTCCCTTTACAGATACTGGTTAAGCCAGAGGCTCCCTTTCAAGTGTCTATGCAACTATGTTTTGATAAACACATATAGGATTGTCTGCTACGACTCCTCACTGTAATAAAGGGAAAGTTAAGCTTGCTAGAATCATTTATTTATTTAGCTTCTCTGATTTTATATTTTTGAATGGAAATGTGAATCCTGGCACTTGCTGTTATCTTGGAACAACGTGGCAGCAAGACTAAGGGCTGAGAAAAACAAGACACACCACCAACAAATAGAGTAGGAATGCAGAAAGAGCTTGCTATATTCATAACTACAGCCATCCACATACCATATCTAGAGCATTATGCCTCTGGAGTTCTTCCTATGTGGAGCAAATAATGGTCTTTACTGATTAAGTCATTAGCTCTTTGTCATACCTCTGTAAATTCCTAAGAATGCACTCAAAGAAATGGATATGATTAGAATTATAGTAGATGCAGAAGGATATCAGGTTTTCTTTTTTTGACAATTTTTTTATTTGAATGAAGATTGTTTTACATATCAATCCCATTTCCCTCTCCATCCCCTCCTCCCCTAACACTCACCCCAACTAAAATCCTACCTATCACATACCCTTTCTCCTTCCCAGGGTGGGTGAGGCCTTCCATAAGGGGTCATCAGAGTCTGTTGTATCTTTTGGGATAGGGCTTAGGCCACCCCTGTGTGTCTTGGCACAGGGAGTATCACTCTATGTGGAATGGGCTCCCAAATCCACACCTATGCTAGGGATAAGTACTGATATACTACAGGAGGCCACATAGATTTCCAAAGTCTCCTCACTGAAACCCACGTTCCTGGGGTCTAGATCAGAACCTTGCTGGTTTCCCAGCAATCAGTCTGGGAACCAAGAGCTCCCCATTGTTCAGGTCAGCTGTTTCTGTGGTGGATTACATTCATGGATTTTCATATGTTGAACCATCCCTGCATCCCTGGGATGAAGCCTAGTTGATCATGGTGGATGATTACTTTGATGTGTTCTTTATTTGATTTGCCAGTATTTCATTGAGTATTTTTGCATCAGTGTTCATGAGGAATATTGGTCTGTAGTTTTGTATCTAGTGTGGCTTGGGCACCAAGGTAATTGTACTCTCATAAAAAGAGTTTGGCAATGATCCTTCTGCTTCTATTGTCTAGAACAATTTGAAGAGTACTGGTATTAGCTCTTCTTTTAATTTCTGGTAGAATTCTACTCTACGATGAAATCATCTGGCCTTGGGCATTTTTTGGTTGGGAGAGTTTTGATAACTGCTTCTATTTCTTTAGGGGCTATAGGTCTATTTAAATTGTTTATCTGTTCTTGGTTTAATTTGGTAAATGATATCTATCCAGAAAATCATCCATTTCTTTTAAATTTTCCAATTTTGTGGAGTACAGGTTTTCATAGTATGACCTGATGATTCTCTGGATTTCCCCAGTATCTGTTATTATGCCTCCCTTTTCATTTCTGATTTTGTTAATTTGCATGTTCTCTCTCTGCATTTTGGTTAGGTTGGATAAAGGCTTGTCTATCTTGTTGATTTTCTCAAAGAACCAACTCTTTGTTTCATTGATTCTTTGTACTGTTTTATTTGTTTCTACTTTATTGATTTCAGCTTTCAATTCAATTATTTCCTGGTGTCTACTCCTCCTGGGTGAGCTTACTCCTTTTTGTTCTAGAGATTTCATGTGTTATGCTAATTCTCTAGTGCAGTTGTTCTTCAGTTTGTTCATGTGGGTACTTAGTGCTATGAACTTTCCTCTTAGCACTGCTTTCAGAGTGTCCTATAGGTTTGGGTTTGTTGTGCCTCCATTTTCATTGAATTCTAGGAAGTCTTTGTTTTCTTTCTTATTACTCTCTTCACCCAGGAGTGATGCAACTGAACATTGTTCAATTTCCATGAGTTTGTGGGGTTTTTGCAATTTGTGTTGTTGTTGATTTCTAATTCTACACCATAGTGGTCCGATAAGATATAGGGGATTATTCCCATTTTTTTTTTTTGTATTTGTTGGGGTTTGCTTTATTCCATGTGGTGCTGAGAAGAAGGTATATTCTTTTGTATTTGGATAGAATGTTCTATAGATGTCTGTTAATCCCAGATGGATCATAACTTCTGTTAGTTCCTTCGTTACTTTGTTAAGTCTGTCTGTTAGTCCTGTCCAGTTGTGAGAGTGGAGTGTTGAAGTCTCCCACTATAAGTGTGTGGGGTTTAATGTGTGATTTGAGTTTTAGTAATGTTTTTTTATGAATGTAGGTGCCTTTGTATTTGGGGCATAGATATTCAGAATTGAGATTTCATCCTAATGGATTTTTCCTGTGATGAATATGAAATGACCTTCATCTCTTTTGATTAATTTCAGTTTGAAGTCTAATTTGTTAGATATTAGGATATCTGCACCTGCTTGCTTCTTAGGTCCATTTCATTGGAAAATATTTTCCCAATCCTTACTTCTGAGGTAATGTCTGTATTTAAAGGTGAGGTGTGTTTTTTTGTATGCAGCAGAAGGCTGGATTCTGTCTTCCTTTCCATTCTGTTAGCCTGTGTCTTTTTATAGGTGAGTTAAGACCATTGATATTGAGGGATATTAATGACCATTGATTATTCATTCTTGTTTGTTTTGTATTCATTTTTGGTGATGGTATTGTGTGTGAGTTTTCCCCCTATTTATGACTTTTGGTAAAGTGGGATTATCTATTGTCGATGTTTTTGTGAGTGTAGTTAATTTCTTTGGGTTGGAGTTTTGTAGGGCTGGATTTGTGGATATGCCTCATGTAAATCTGGTTTTGTCCTGGAATATCTTATTTTCTCCATCTATAGTGATTCAGAGTTTTGCTGGGTGTAGTAGTCTGGGCTAGAATCTGTGGTCTCTTAGTGTTTGTAGAACATCTATGCAGAACCTTCAGGCTTTCAGAGTTTCCATGGAAAAGTCAGAAGTAATTCTGATAGGTCTGCCTTGAAATGTTACTTGGCCTTTTTCCTTCGATGCTCTTAATATTCTTTCTTTATCCTGTATGTTTGGTGTTTTGATTATTATGTGGTGAGGGGATGTTTTTGTCCAGTCTATTTGGTGTTTAGTAAGCTTCTTGTACTTTCATAGGCGTGTCCTTCTTCAAATTGGAAAAATTTTCTTCTATGATTTTGTTGAATATGTTTTCTGCACCTTTGAACTGGTCTTCTTCACCTTCTTCTTTACCTATTATCCTTGGTTTTGGTCTTTTCATGTTGTCCCATATTTCCTGGATATTTTGTGTTAAGGATTTGTTGGACTTAAGATTTTCTTAAGTCGATGAATCTATTTCCTCTAGTTTATCTTCAGCTGCTGCGATTCTGTCTTTCATCTCTTGTATTCTGCTGGTTATGCTTGCATCTGTTATTCCTGTTTATTTACTCAGCTTTTCTATTTCCAGCATTCCCTCAGTTTGTGTTTTCTTTATTGTCTCTATTTCAGTTTTCAGGTCTTGAATTGTCTGAATTGTTTCCCTCAGATGTTTGATTGTATTTTCTTGGCTTTCCTTAAAAGATTTGTTGATTTCTTGCATTTTTGGTTTGTTTTTTTCTTCCATTTCTTTAAGGGATTTTCTCATATAATCTTTGAGGGCCTCTATATTTTTCATGAAGTTGTTTTTAAGGTCATTCTCTTCTGGTTCATCTGTGTTGGGATGTGCAGGTCTTGCTGGTTTAGAGTCCCTAGTCTCTGGTGGTGTTATATAAGTGTTTCTGTGGTTAGGTATGTTCTTATGCTGTCATATTCCCATCTTTTCTTCCAGAAGGTATAAGTGGGGTCTCTCCTTCTCCTCTCAACGGGAGAGTGTAGGGGCAAGACAAGAATGGCTGCCAATAGAACTGCTGCTTTGTTCTGCCTCCAGGTCCCTCTTCGGGGTTGGTGTTGGGAAGCTGTATTCTATTTTTGAATGGAAAAACTTGACAAAGAAATTCATTATAGAATGATCATATGAAAATCTTTGATAAAGGAAGAAATGACTATCTTGAGTAATATAATGCTGAGTAAATTTAATGTGCCATGCTTACAAAATTGATTATAGTTAATGACTTCAAATATATCTCATATATTAGCTTAAGCACAAGTAGATAAAATTACATCAAATAAAACAAAGGGTAGGAGCTAGGGATATGGCTTAAGAGTTAACACACTTTATGCTCTTACAGTAGATGTGTACTCAGTTCCCAGCACCCAAGTCAGACAGCTCACAGTCACCCATAACTCTACAAAATCCATTGCTCTCATCTGTCCTTTGTATGTAACTGCACACATGAGCAAACATTTACACACATGGGCACATGTACGTGTACACACATATACTCACACATAAATAAAATTAAGCCAAATCTTATATCTAGAAAAATTCAAAATTAAGAATAAAAGAATAATACCTCAAAATATCTGAAGTAATTGACCTAAGCTATTTGGAAATTTAAGCTCTATTCCTGATTTACCAGTCTCTCTTGCATAATGAAAGATTTACATGATTTTTTGTCTCTGCTTTGAAACAATTATTTTATGGCACCATAAAGTCTAGGGTTGAAAAGACATAAATTTATGCTTAAAATCTATCAAATCAATCATTTGAGAGTGAATGACATTCCAAAAAAATTCTATCGAGAATATAGTTGATGAATTTTGTACACCATAGAGACAAACAAGTATATGAACACAAGTCAAATAATATTTTAGGATCACTTCTAGGTTGTTATATAAGGGATGCCATATAAAAAGGTACTTTCCTCATTTATCCTTCAAGTCCTTAAAGACATCTGTTTTACACCAGATCATCACATGGCTATTATGCTATCCCTGAGTTTGCTTGTTTTGACAGTGCCTTCAACAAAGCTTTCAAAATGTCATGGTGTGATGATTAATGTTGATTGTCAGCTGGACAGAACCTAGAATCACTGAAGAGACAAGATGCTGGGTATATCTGTGAAAGATCAGACTGGGGTCCTGGATTACATAAAAAAGAGAACTCTAGCTGAGCATCAGCATTCTTCATTCTGTTTTCTGATTGCAGATGCAATATTATCACTATAACTTCTCTGTCATCATGGATTGAACAATGGAACTGTGATCCAAATCAGACCCTTTTAAAACTTGTTTTGTCAATGTGTTTTATCGCAGCAGTGAGATAAGTAACTGATACAAATAACTTAGTTTGATTAGTGTTCATTGGGAAGGAGATATGATTTTCATAACAATGGTTGTAGCAACATAAAGATGGTGAAGCTTGAGGGAATGCAGAGATGCAGATGTCAAACAGTGGCACCTTCCTGCATTGTAACCACAACAGTATTGGAGGTGGGAGTGTTGCTTTATAAAATTAGTTGTTTTCTTTTTAAAGTTGCACAGGGTCTGAAATTTATTGAATGAATAGTTCACTGCATCAAATTGTTCATAGTAAGCGTTTTACATGGTTGTTCTGTATTGTGTTTTGAAAGAAGGGAAAAATGGGTCAATTCAGTGTGCCCTAGTTTTCACTCAGTGAAACTGTTGTCTGAATTGGGAGACATTTCTTCTTTATAAAATGTGGGAGCTGAAAGGAAAAACAGGGTTTCAAATCTCTATGGTAATATTTAATAATTTGTTTTTCTTGCGAAGTTTATTTGATTGGATTTCAACAGTTGTTTTTAAACTTACCTATCTCTCTTCTGTTATTAAACAATTTTCTAGTCTCTCTACCCCCTGGACATGGAGAATTGCTAATTTGGTGACTCTCGCTGTTTAGCCATTAGATCAGACATGGAGCAGCTGTGATTTAACAGGAATAATGATAGACAGACACTTTTAGGCACTGAAACTCATCAACCAGTTGGAGGAGGATAGGTGTCCATTTCTCACAGAGACAAAGGCACAGCCAAGCTTATGTGGAAGAAGTCTGTGTAGACTCAGAGCGTCTGACTTCTTTCATCTTGTCAGAAGCTGCCACAGTTGCCCTGGGTGTCCCCCAGGTAACCCTAGACAGAGGCACAGTCCTCTGACAATAGCTCATGAATCCCCATACCTTCCCACAGCCAAGGTTTTTTCACGTCCACAAAGACTTTGCAGATCTGTCTTTATTAGTATCCTCTTTTCTTTATCAAATTTTGATAGTTAATATTAATGTTCACAAATATCCCCCACAAATATATCTATAACACCAATTAAAACTTTCCCCTTGATAGCTACTTGATTATACCACTTTACACTGCATTCTCAGTGTCTTTACACCAATAGAAATAATTGTGCTAATAAGACTCTTAGCAGAAAACATAGAAGAAAATTGTTATCAACTTTTGTGAGCAATGATTTATTATATATTATTCCAAAAGCATAAAAACTAAAGAGATAATTTTTCTTCAGGACAACAAGGTTTTCACTAAGATTAAAAGCTTTTTCAAAGTACATTACACCATCAGGAAGGTTAAAGGGCAGGGGAGACCGTAAGTCACATAGAACACATGTGTTTGTATCTATGTTCAGTAAAGAACCCTTACAATACCTTAACAAAAACACAACTCCACTTTCAAAAATGGGCAATGGTAAGTACAGACATTTCTCCAAATAAAACCACAAGTGGCAATTGAAAATACACTCAACATCAGTAGCTACCTGGAAGATGAAAATTTAAACTATGAGATGATCCACATTTACTAAAATTATTATAATTCCAAGAGTAATGAGAAGTGCTTACAGCAGGCATGTAGAGGAACCTTGCTGGGAGGTATGGAAGGTACTGCCATGCTCTTCCAACAGTGTAAGTTTCTTCACATTTTATACATAAATTTTCATGTAACACAGACATTACTTAATTTCTATACCAAATACAAATGGAGATTTGGACATCATAAAGACAAAAAGCTTCTGTGCAGTAAAGGACACCATTGTTTGAGCAAAGCAGCAGGCTACCAATTATACATCCAACAGATTAGTATCAGGAATGGATAAAGAGCTACAAAATAAAAACCTGAACAGCAAAAAACAAGTAGCCTAGTTTAAAAATGTAAATCACAAATGACTGAGAAACATAAAAATGTTCAATATCCTCAGCCATTAGGGAAATGCCAGTAAAAACTACTTTGAGATTTTATCTTACCCCAGTCAGAATGGCCAAGATCAACTGAGGAAATAACACACACTGGTGAGAATGTGGGGAAAAGGTACATTTATTCGCTGCTAGTGGGAGTGCAAACTAGTGCAACCACTATGGAAATAAGAGTGGAGATTCCTCCAAAAGCTGAAAATTGATCTGTCTCAAGATTCACCTATACACTTCTAGGCCATATACCCAAAGAATTGCATATCTTAGTACAGAGAAGTTGCTCCTCCATGTTCATTGCTGCTCTATTAGTAATAGTCAGACATTGGAAATAGACTATCAATGGGTGGATGAAAAATGCAAATGTACATTTGTAGAAGGAAATATTATGATGCTATTAAAAATTAAAGTTTAAAATTTGCAGACAAATGGATGGAGCTAGAAACATCATCTTGAGTGAGATAACCAAGGTCCATAAATCCAAACATTTTCTCTTATACTAGTTTTAAAAGCTTTAGACATGTATGTTTCATTTAAAACATCCACAGAAGTTAGGTAGGTAGTAAGGGATGGGGGCATCTCTCCAGGAAGGGTAAATAACATATAAACTATAGTTCAGAGAGCTAGAGAGATGTCTAAGCAGTGAACCTTTCTTGTTCCTGTAGAGGATCTGGGTTCGGTTTCCAGCACCCACACGGTGACTTGCTATCATATGTAATTTCAATTCCATGGAATTTAAACTTTCTTCTGGCTTCCTCAGACTGCATCTACATGATGAACATTTGTTTGAGCAGGCAAAACACTTGCATACATAAAAATAAATAAAACATAGTTCAGTTAGGTTGTTAAAGTCAGTATATAGCAAAAAAAATCACCGTATAGCAACATATTCATAATGACATTGGGTAATACTTAATATTTTTCATTTTCATTGTTGCGACAAAATGATTAAAGTTGAAATAAAACCATTAAACAAATAAGATAATTATACATAAAACTTTGGTGTGATCCAATAGTTTACATATTACAGCCACCAACATGTATCTTATTTTCATACTAGGTGTCAGAATAGAGATCACCAGGTATGTCATATGTAATGAAAGGAGTGAACAGGAGATGTATCTGCTCTAGCAATGTTCTCTAATTTAGTTGTATAGAATTACTGAATTTTTCTAGCTGGGCTTGGTGGCTCATGCCTTTAATCCCAGCACTCGGGAGGCAGAGGCAGGAAGATCTCTGTGAGTTCGAGACCATCCTGGTCTACAAGAGCTAGTGCCAGGACAGCCTCCAAAGCCTACAGAGAAACCCTGGCTTGAAAAACAAAAACAACAACAAAAGGATTACTGAATTTTTCTTTTGAACTCACAGTGTAGCTTACCCTGGCTTTCAACTCATGCCTAAGAAAATAAGATATCCAAAACAAATAGTAAACTAGAAATACTAAATTAGAAAGATGCAGCATTGCCATGATTTATCATCACAATTGAAAGAAAAGCCATGGGAACCCTCAGACAAGGACATTTAGGAAGCCCAAGAAAAGCTGTAGATAAAAGAATAATTATAATTTACAATATTTAGTTAGGTTATCAAATACCAAATTAACAAGCAAATTCAATATTGAAAACTATGTAGATCTTATATCCATATCTCATATAAAGGTAATAATTTTTAAAATGGTATAATTGAAAAGAACAACAAATCAAGAGACAGGAAGAAAGGCAGAGGTATAAACACACACACACACACACACACACACACTCACACACACACACACAGAGAGAGAGAGAGAGAGAGAGAGAGAGAGAGACAGACAGACAGACAGACAGACAGACAGACAGACACAGACGTAGATGCAGACGCAGACGCAGACACAGAAACAGACACAGAAGGACAGGGACAGGGAGAGAAAACAGGAAACTGGAGTGGAGAGTGGGAAGTGTCTTAGGTTTCCTATTGCCATAATGCAAAACAACTTGAGAAGGAAAGGGCTTATTTCATCTAACAGGCTACTTTCTTCTATCCCAGGAAGTCAGGGCAGAAACTTCAGGCAGGAACCTAGAGGCAGGAACTGATAAAGAAATCATGAGCAGTCCCTCTGCAGGCAGGGTTCAGGTGCTGAGATGTGGAAGGTCCATCAGTGGAAAAATAATTGTCCTACCAACAGATGAGTTTCACACAAGTAACGAGCCCCAAATAGCTGAACCCATCTTTTTATTTCAAAAACAAACATATTTCCCCAATCCTTCAGCATTAACCTCCAGCAAAAGAAAATACATCACCTAGCTTCTCTGGCGGTGTGGATTGTAGGCTGGTAATACTTTGTTTGATGTCTAAAATCCATATATGAGAGAGTACATACCATATTAGTCTTTTTGTGACTGGGTTACCTCTTTCAGGATGGTTTCTTCTAGTTCCATCCATTTGCCTGCGAATTTCAAGATTCCATTGTTTTTTTACCACTGAGTAGTACTCCATTGTGTAAAGGTACCACATTTTCTTTATCCATTCTTCAGTTGAGGGGCATCTAGATTGCTTCCAGGTTCTGGCTATTACAAATAATGCTGGTATGAACATAGTTGAACAGATGATCTTGTTGTATGCATGTGCACATTTGGGGTATATCCTTTTTTTAGATTTTTTAAATTTTTATTTTTTTTTAGCTTATATATGTATATATTTATATTTTTATAAAAAGAGCAATAATGGCAATATGTTATGAATCAATAGTAGCAACAGCTTTTCCAGGTTCTGTAGTCCTTTGAACAAAATTGTAGAGAAATCCAGCACAATCCATTTTTAAAAAAACAAAAAACAAACAAAAACAAAAACAAACAAACAAACAACAACAACAAAAAAGTAAAAACAAAATCCCAGAAGACAGCACAGTTCTGTTACTTTTGTGGTACTTGGGACCATTTTTTTTAATTAGTTTCTCAGTCATCATCTGGGAGGAAACCATTCTGGGCAACATCATTAAAAACAGTTCTGATAAAGCATGGTCACTACTGTATATCATAAAGCAGGTCCACATATGAGTGAGTACATATCATGTTTGTCTTTTTGTGATTGGGTTACCTCGCTCAGAAGGGTTTCTTCAAGTTCCATCCATTTTCCTGCAAATTTCAAGATTCCATTGTTTTTTCCTGCTGAGTAGTACTCCATTGTGTAAATGTACCACAATTTCTCTATCCATTCTTTGGTTGAGAGGCATCTAGGCTGCTTCCAGTTTCTGACTATTACAAATAATGCTGCTATGAACATGGTTGAACATATGTCCTTGTTATATGAATGTGCCTCTTTTCAAAGTCCTTATGTTCAAAGGACTACAGAACCTGGAAAAGCTGTTGCTACTATTGATTCATAACATATTGCCATTATTGCTCTTTTTATATAAATATAAATAGGGTATATGCCTAGGAGTGGAATTGCTGGATCTTGTGGTAGACTCATTCCCATTTTCTTGAGGAGTCGCCATACTGATTTCCAAAGTGGCTGTACAAGTTGGCACTCCCACCAGCAGTGGAGGAGTGTTCCTCTTTCTCCGAATCCTCTCCAGGATAAACTATCACTGGTATTTTCGATTTTAGCCATTCTGACAGGAGTAAGATGGTGTCACAAAGTTGTTTTGATTTGCATTTCCCTGATGACTAAGGATGTTGAACACTTTCTCATGTGTCTTTCAGCCATTTTAGATTCCTCTATTGAGAATTGTCTATTTAGTTCTGTACCCCACTTTTTAATTGGGTTGTTTGGTGTTTTGGTGACTAGCTTCTTGAGTTCTTTGTATATTTTGGAGATCAGCCCTCTGTCAGATGTGGGGTTGGTGAATATATTTTCCCAGTCTGTGGGCTGCCATTTTTGTCTTGCTGACTGTCTCCTTTATCTTACAGAAGCTTCTCAGTTTCAGGAGGTCCCATTTATCAATTGTTGACCTCAGTGTCTGTGCTACTGGTGTAATGTTCAGGAAGCAGTCTCCTGTACCAATTGATTCAAGGGTATTTCCCACTTTGTCTTCTAATAGGTTCAGTGTAGCTGTATTTATGTTGAGATCTTTGATCCATTTTGACTTAAGTTTTGTGCAAGGCGGTAGGCTTGGGTCTAACTGCAGTCTTCTACATGTCTGCATACTTATGCCAGCACCATTTGTTGAAGATGTTTTCTTTGTTCCATAGTATAAATTTGGATTGTTTGTCAAAAATCAGGTGTTCATAGGTGTGTGGGGTAATATCAGGGTTTTCAATTTTGTTCCATTGGTCTACCAGTCTATTTTTGTGCCAATACCAAGCTGTTTTCAGGACTATAGCTCTGTAATAGAGCTTGAAGTCAGGGATGGTGATGCCTCCAGAAGTTCCTTTATTGTATAGGGATGATTTGGCTATCCTGGGTCTTTTGTTTCTCCATATAAAGTTGAGAATTGTTCTTTCAAGGTCTGTGAAGAATTGTGTTGGGATTTTGAGGGGATTGCATTGAATCTGTAGATTGCTTTTGGCAAGATTGCCATTTTTACTATGTTGCTCCTACCTATCCAAGAGCATGGGAGAGCTTTCCATTTTCTGGTATTTTCTATAATTTCTTTCTTTAGAGACTCAAACTTTTTATGGTACAGGTCTTTCACTTTTTTTGGTTAGTGTTACTCCAAGGTATTTTATGTTGTTTGTGGCAATTGTAAAGGGTGATGCTTCTCTGATTTCTTTCTCCACCAATGTGTCAACTGTATATAGTAGGGCTACAGATTTTTTTGAGTTAATCTTGTATCCTGTCACTTTGCTGAAGGTGTTTATTAGCTGTAGGAGTTCCCTGGTTGAGTTTTTTGGGTCACTTATGTAGACTATCATATCATCTGCAAATAGTGAGAGTTTGACTTCTTCCTTTCCGATTTGTATTCCCTTGATCTCCTTTTGTTGTCTTTTTGCTCTAGCTAGAACTTTAAGGACAATATTGAAGAGGTATGGAGAGAGTGGACAGCCTTGTCTTGCCCTGGGGTATATCCTTAAGAGTGGAATTGCTGGATCTTGTAGTAGACTGATTCCCATTTTCCTGAGGCATCTCCATACTGATTTACAAAGTAGCTCTTCCACTAACAGTGGAAGAATGTTCTCATTTCTGCACATCCTCTCCAGCATAAACTGCCATTGGTGTTTTCGATTTCAGCCATTCTGACAAGAGTAAGATGGTATCTCAGAGTTGTTTTGATTTGCATTTCCCTAATGGCTAAGGATGTTGAGCACTTTCTTAAGTGTCTTTCAGCCATTTTAGATTCCTCTATTGAGAATTCTCTATTTAGTTCTGTGCCCCACTTTTTAATGGATTATTTGGTGTTTTGGAGATTAGCTTCTTGATTTCTTTGTAAATCTTGGAGATCAGCCCTCTGTCAGATGTGAGGTTGGTGAATATCTTTTCCCATTCTGTGGGCTGCCCTTTTGTCTTGTTGACTGTGTCCTTTTCCTTACAGAAGCTTCTCAGTTTCAGGAGGTCCCATTTATTAATTGTTCATCTCAGTGTCTGTGCTACTGGTGTTATGTTCAGGAGGCTGTCTCTTGTACCAGTTTGTTCAAGGGTACTTCCCACAATGACACCAACAAACAATCTAAGCAATAGTGGAGAGGCTACCTTAAATGCTCTTCTATGATAATGATATTGATGTCTACCTTATATGCCATCCTAGAACCTTCATCCAGTATTTGATGGAAGCAGAAGCAGACACCCACAGCTAAACACTGAAATGAACTCCTGGAATCCAGTGGCAGAGAGGGATGAGTGATGAGCAAAGGGGTCAAGACCAGGATGGTGAAACCCACAGAAACATCTGACCTGAACAAGGGGAAACTCATGGACCCCAGATTCATAGCTGGGAAACCAGCATAGGAATGATCTAGACCCCCCTGAATGTGGGTGTCAGTGAGGAGGCCTTGGCAATCTATGGGGCTTCTGGTAGTAGAACAGTACTTATCCCTAGCATAGGAATGGAATTTGGGAGCCCACTCCACATAGAGGGATATTCTCTCAGCCTCGACACCTGGGGAAGAGCCTAGGCCCTGACCCAAATGATATGACAGACTTTGAAGATTCCCCATGGTAGGCCTCACCCTCCCTAGGGAGCAGAAAGGCGGTGGGATAGGGGCTAATGGGAGGCAAGGGAGGAGAGGAGGGAAAGGGAACTGGGATTGACATGTAAAACAAGTTTGTTTCTAATTTAAATAAAAGAAATAGAAAAAAATACCAAATATGTCAAGTGTTTTTTTTTCTAACTTTTATATCAAAAAACCTTTTGGGGGGGGCTTGAACTCACATAGGTTCACCTGTCTCTACTTCCAAAGTGCTGGAATTAATTAAAGGCATGTGCCACTACTTCCCAGCTTCAAAACAAGTTTTAAATCAAAACAACACTCAGCATTTGGCTAGCTTGGCTAGATATCAAACCAGGTACTCCCTGTCTTTACAAAGCTAAAAGTGATAAGAATATGCATACATTCTCATGAACAACAATATTATTCAAAACTTAACAAAGGATACTTACAGAAATAGGGTTTATCTGTCATAAACTGCCTGTATACAGTTAGCTTGTGTTTCTCCAACTATCCCCTTGTGCTACAAAGGGCCCTGCACTGTAAGAAACCTAAGAAGCATCAGTCCATAAAGAATTTTAGGGGTAAATACTGAAGAATAAAACAAAAACAAAAATAAAAAAAAAACCAGGGTTTCCAGGAATGATTACATCTCTCTCATGTGTGACTGACAAAGTGAAACTAAAACCACCAATAAAATCATCAATATTTTGGGAGAAAAGAGAGCATGCAGGCTGCACACTCTCAGTAATGTTTGGTGCTGTCCCAAGGTCTACTGGTCCTTGCCTAATGGCTTTGCCTCTGGAGACCTTCTGGGCAACAGTTCATAAGTTGGTCTGAAACTAGGCTGCATGGTTTCCAAAAGTACTCCTCACTGACTTGCTCTCCATGGCTTGTTCAGCCTGCTTTCTTATAACACCCGAGAGTGATGGGGAATGTACTTCTGTGTATGTTTATCTTATTGATTGTTGAATAAAGTACTGTTTGGCCAATGAGGCAGCAAGTTAGATGGGACTAGGAGTTGAGGAGGATTCTGGGGGAAATGTAGTAAAGAAGTGGTGATCCAGGCAGGCAGTGACATAGCAGGGAGACTCATTTAAGCAAGGACAAGCAGGAAGTGGTTCCTTTCCCCTTTGCTCTTCCTCCTGCTCTCTGTTCTGAGCCACCATGTGATCCTGGGGATGAGGTCACCAGAGGAAGGCATCGATAAGATAAGTCTTATAAAATATATAGATATATGATAATTAAGACTGAGCTAGCAGATGAGAAATCCTAGTCATTGGCCAAGCAGCATTTGTATCTAATATAAGTCTCTGTATATTATTTTGGCCATCCACGTGGCAGGCAGAACTCAAGTGGGTGGTGGAAAGATTGATCATAACACAAGAGTACCAGCACGGGGATAGAATCATATGCAGTGAGCTCCCACAGCAATCATCATTCAAGAAAATGCAACCTGGGGTTGACCACAGGCCAATGCAGAAGAGGAAATTTCTCCATGAGGTTTCCTCCTTTCAAATGAGTGTATGTAGTGACATAAAACTAGCCAGCACAAGAGTCTCATAAAAGCTTTCTTTTGTTTATTCATGCAATTATGAAACTTTTTTAAAGACATAAAAGAGGTTATTCCCAAGAAATTGGAGAGGCATATTCTATCCTAGTTAGCCTCAACTTCTAACTTGACACAGAGCAGAATTATCTGAAGGAGTCTTAACTGTGAGATTACGTCCACTAGACTAGCCTGTAGACATGTCTATGGAACATTTTCTTAATTGCTAATTGATATAGGAGGGTGGTTTGTGGGAGGTACCATTCCTAGGCAGGAGATCCTGAGTTGCAATGAAGCTGGCTGAGTAGATGGTTGGGGAGCAAGCCAGAGAGAACAGGCTAGTAGGCTTCCACAGTTCCTGCCTCTGCTCTGTTGGCATTCTGAACCTGATTTTCCTCAGTGGTGGAAGTGTAAGCCAAACTAATCCTTTCTCCTGTAAGTGGCTTTGGTCATGATGTTTATCATAGCAACAGAAACGAACTAGAACACATGTTCGTGGGAAGAAAGTGCATACAAATAAATTTTCTCAAACAAATTAAGAAATTTAATGAAATTCTTTTCAAATTTTCTAGAGGACTTTTGTAAAAAGATACAAAATTACATAGCAATATAAGTAAAAATGTAGTATTGTTTATAGAAACACATATATGTGTGAAAATATTTATTTATTTATTTATATATTATTGATTTTTTGTGGCTTACACATCATACATCTCAATCCCATTAATCTTCCTGACCCTTTGTATCCACCCTCTGCCCTTGCAAACTCCCCAAATAAAATAAGATTTAAGCAAATTGATCATTATATTTACATATGATAGCAAATATATGAAATTTAAAAACAAAAATATTACTACGTGTTAACTTGTGCATGTAAATAGAGTAAACTAATGTACCTTTACATGGAGATGTGTCTATAAAACTTGAGGACACTTGGAAAAGAGAGGAGACATGGAGATTAGAGCTACAGTTGAATCTAGAATCTTTTATTAAAAGTAAGTAAAATGGAACAAAGAGGCTGGAGCAGCATATGATTTCTTTCTGTTTATTTTGCTTTCTGTATTTCTGACATATCAGAAAATAAAATCAATAAACAAAAATTGATTTGAAGAGGGCTTAATACTGGCTAGCTCTTCCAAGTAGGCTGACCTGAGGCCCATATTGAATTTTTCTCATCAATATTTGTCAGACCTGAAAGCTGGACAGATAACAAATATAATACTCTGCCTTTCTGACAGATGGGTGAACCAGAAGATTTAATGACTTTTAATTATATTCTGCTAATTCATAAAAAGTAGGTCTGGAAATGAAATATTTTAGTCAACAACTTAGGAGTTTAGCTTTCACATAGTATGTCAGGACATAGTGATTAGCTTTCACAGTTTCTACTATGATGCAATAGAGCAAATTTACATATATATTTTGTTACAAATAATAAAGCAGAAATTCATGTTTTCGAGTCTGTGCAACCTGTAATCACAATTTTAAAATTTTATTGTTATAAACAAACTTTTGCAAACTGATATATTCTTCGAAGATGATAATTTAATTTATCAGTTTTTAACAGAGAGAGCTTAGGCATTAAGTAAAACTCAGAAGTAAGCAGGTGTCTTACTGGAGTATTTTCTCTTTTGCTTTAGAAGTGGGTATGCAAGCAGTACTTGGTAATGCTCAGGGTGTGCAAATCTCCTCCTTCAGCTTTCCAGTGGCTACCTGCAGACTGCATGCATTGTTAAATCTTCTAGGGACTCTAAAGTTTCTGAAAGTAAGAATATCAAGTTACAAAAACAGCATTTATTTTTATCTTTATTTTTTTGAGACAGGGCTTCTTTGTATTGCTTTGGAGGTTGTCCTGGAACTTGCTCTGTAGACCAGGTTGACCTCAAACTCACAGAGATACACTTGCCTCTGCCTCCTGAATGCTAGGATTAAAGGCGTGCACCACCACCAACATTTAATTTTAAGTTGTGCTGCTTCTGTGAAGGGCAGCAAGGAGCCTGGTAGGAATGGAAGCAAGTCTCCATGGGAAGCCATTGTGTGAACAGAGTGGAGAGGCTTTTTGTTTTACTTACTTTATAACTAAAGACTATCAGTAGAATGGTGTAGCTTACTTGCTTTATGGTTTTCAGTGAGTGATTGCAAAGTTGCAACATATAAAGAAACCATAATACACAAGGCAAATCAAATAGCTAAATCCATGCTGTCTCTATAAAGTAAGAAGTTAAGATGCAGGTCAGTGCTGGTACAGGGTCCCTTTGAACTTTCTGTTTCATTAGCTTTAATTTGGAGGTTTTGTCTTCATTCTTTCAGGATGGCTGTCCCATCTCTAAACCAGAGAAATTCAAAATGTAAGGTGTTTATTTCAGCCAAGAATGCCCCCCCTTTTTTTTAGCAATATAACTTCCCTGTTTAGTAGGCTTATGCTTGTATCTCTTTGGTCAGAAACAGGTCACCAGGAAGTCTAGAAGAATAGTGTCTCCATGTTACCTCCTTATTACGGTGTAATTTACACACAATAAATTGCATAGAACATATATCATGTTTATATCATGATCAAAGTTTAACATGTGTATACATAAAATCACAATGATGGAGATAAACATTTTTATAAGATAATATTTTTAAATGTGAATGTATTCACCTAAATAAATCAAGTTTCCTTTGGCAAGATAAAGATAGAGAGCACACAATTAAAATAAAAGAAATATCCAGGCATGGTGCTGCACACCTTTAATTGTGGCTTTGTTACCTGTAGTTTGTAATGCCCATGCTGCTGTTCTCCATTCAGCTGGAAACTCCACTCTTCTTCTTCCCAGCATCCTCTTTGCCTGGAAAGCCTACCTAGCTATTGGCTGTTCAGCTTTTTATTAAACCAATCAGATTGACATCTTCCAAGCATATAAAAATGTTATTCCACAACAGGCAACTACCAGCATCAAGAATAATCTCCAGGCTCCCAATTATCCCAAGGACTACCCTCCAAGTGCTCCTGGTAAGCTAGGTTGACCTCAGGGAAACAGTAGGAAGAAGCCAGGCTAGAAGGTTGCCTGGGAGTAATTCAGTCTTTGTGGGCAGTATGATGCAGTGGTGAACTAGTCAGTGGCTTTTAGAGGTAGAATACAGCTAAATTCCTAGTTCTTAGCACTTTTTATTGTTTCTTTCCCTCCCACCTTCCTCCTCCTTCCCCATGTTCTTTTCTCCCTCCCTCCCTCCCTCCCTCCCTCCCTCCCTCCCTCCCTCCTCCCTCCCTCCCTCCCTCTTCATTCCTTTCTTTTAGTATTGAGGATGGAAGTCAGACCCTTGCATATTTTAAGCAAGCTGTCTACCACTGAGCCATGTCATCCCCTGTTAATGCTTCTCAGTAACTCAGTTCAATACATACTGATCTAGTTCCAAGCCTGTGGTGCCCATTTGGTTATCCCATGGGCACAGTAAACGAGCAGCACATCCCATCCTGTGACAGAACTCACTATCTGGTGATGCCCAATCCTTTTCTGCAGATATGTGTGGCAAGGACAGATTCACTTCATAACACATGTCATCACTTCATTCAGTAATTGTTATGATGCAGGTATTGTGTACATACTTTCATTTGATTAGTTTCTGATTTTGCCCAGCTTTGCACAAAGGAAACACAGTTTGCAGACAGGATGAAGCCTCTGCCTAAGGTCACCAGCTCACAATGGGTGGAGCTGAAATTCACACCCAGTTCTGTTTGACTTCAGAGTCCATTTTCTTAGCTACCATGCTATACTCTTTTGGATTTTCCTCCTGTTAGGAAATATTCAGGCATCTTTGGAAACAGTTTTGTGGAAATCCCAAATACCATAACGGCCAGCTCTGTTGCCCTTTTAAGACTCACAGTTCAGTGATGCATCCAGGAAAAGTGGCTGCCTTTGCCAGGCTCTAGAACTGTGCCTTCAGCCTATTTGCTCCCTGGCCTGACCCCAATTTGGAGTGCCCATGACATCCTCTGCCTTAGAAAGGAATGGAAGAGGCTCCCTGCTCACACTTAGCTGTCTAGATCTGCCTGCCTTTAGGTCTCTGGAGTCCTTTCTCTTCTCTGTCAGTGTATGCTGGGACTGAATAGCCTTGAGTGTGGGAACTTGCTGTGAATTCCTTCAAAGTTTTAAGAAGGTCTCTCTCATCCTGCTCTCCTCTATTCTTCCCCAATTCAACCTTTCTGCTCTCCCACTTCCTCCTCTTCCCTCCACTTCTCCTCCTCTCATTCTGCCAGATCCCTCACCCCTACCGGAGTGCTCCCCAAATAGCTCATGAGATCCTGCCCCTTTCCCTTCTCTGGGATCCATGCATTTTTCTCTTAGAGTCCTTCTTGTTTCCTAGTTCCTTTGGTTTAAGGATTGTAGGCTGGTAATCCCCCATCCATGGGATGGGAGGCTCATGGGAGTTTGGAGGGGAGGGAGAGGGAGAAGGGATTGACATGTGAAGCAAGCTTGTTACTAATTTGAACTAATAAAAAAAAGGAAAAATGTTTTAAGAAGGTCAAAGAGTCACAATGGAAGAAAAGCAATACAAAATATTCTGTAAATGTTTAAATCACTACAGTTCTTCTTAACCTTACATTTCAGACATACTCAAAATTATTTATCTAAAACTCACACTTAACTGAGTAGACTATATGGGGGGGAGGAATCTTAAGACAAGGTGCTTACCACCACCATGGTTGGCTGGACTTGAATGCCTCTTCTGACTGTGAGGAAAGTATATATTCAGCCTCAGTTGGCATGATCAATGAACAAAGAAAATATGGTATGTGTGTATCTGCATAACAGACTATTGCTTAGCTACTGAGAAAAATGAATTTATTACCAAGTTAAACAAAATAAGCTAAACACAGTAAGATAAGCGCCACATGTTTTCTGTTTCACTTAATGTTCGAGTGATTGAGTTATACTTGTTAATATTGCTCAGGGAAGAAGCAGGGAGCTTCATGATTAGGTTAGGCAATGACATCTGAAGTGAGTAGCTTTCAACAGTGACCAAAGTGACTCCAGGTCTAAGCACAGCAGGGGTCCATATCAGACCAAGGGCCAAGATGGCCCTGAGTAAGGAGAACAGTGTGGGCTGAGATGCAGAAGTTTTATGTCCCTTTCAAGCCTGCAGAAGTGATTTGAACAAAAGTATCCAATGCCTCAGAAAGTTTCTATAATGTGTTCATTAAAAACTAAAGAGACTTGGGATAAACTGAAAATCCCTGAAAAAGCTAATCCTATGTTGAAGATTCTGTACACTGACTGGTAGAATATCTTGATTGTGGAGAATCAGGATGTTGCAGATTAAGAGGTAAAATTAATTTGGCCTATCATCAATCCCCTCAGCAGCATTTAGCATTACTTCCTTTGTATCTGACTTAACACTCATAATTCTACAAGCTGGCAAGAACTTTTTCAATTTGTTAATTAAGCAACTCACTCACTGCCACCAATTCAAGAGCTAAGAGTGCAATCATCTCCCTTCTGAAGACTATAACACAGACTACCTACATTGCTGCCCCTCACTTACTTGATATCTCCACCAATAAACTTGGTTAACACTTTGATTTGTGAGTTTCTTTTATTCTGAGGCCATTAAAACTTGCATGTAATTGTTTCCGTCATGAGATGGCATCATTCAAGGCAAGCTGAACCTGTTCTTGGGATATGGTCACTCATACTGGACTCAATAAACGTCACTTATTCTAGATAGAGCCGAGCTGAACTGAGCTGAACATGATAAACTACAGGACCTGGAGCTATATTCTGGAAATGATCTTGGCCAAAGCTTTAAACTCATCACTGACTCATTTTCAGCGTGTCTGTGTTTTCTTGATTTGACGTTGGAAATCTGTTTTATCTCTATACACCTATTTACAGAGATACTAGTGTTTTATTTATAAAACTGTATACAAATTTTTAGTAATTAAAACTGCTATCCTCTCTATTTGGTGATTGTCTTCTTACACATTCTCAAATTTCCCTAAAGCCTGGTTTTAACTCCACATTTTTCTATTTTGAAATGTATTAAATATACTTTTATCTTTATTTTAAGGCCTCCTTCAGATTCCAAGTTATTGAAATTATATTTTGAATTCAGATTTTCATTATTGGTTACAAGGTTCGTTGGTTGTTACCATGACCAATTTTAACCATCATAGTTAAAAAATAAACACCAGGTTCTGGCTATTACAAATAATGCTGCTATGAACATAGTTGAACAGATGTCCTTATTATATGAGTGTGCATTTTTTGGGTATATGCCCAAGAGAGGAATTGCAGGATCTTGAAGTAGACTGATTGCCATTTTCTTGAGAAACTCCCATACTGATTTCCAAAGTGGTTGTACAAGTTTGCACTCCCACTAGCAATGGAGGAGTGTTCCTCTTTCTCCACATCCTCTCCAGCATAGACTATCATTGGTGTTACTGATTTTAGTCATTCTTACAGGAGTAAGATGGTATCTCAGAGTGTTTTTTTTATCATTTTTTTAATTTGAATTAGAAACAAGATTGAATTACATGACAATCCCAGTTCTCTTCTCCCTCCCTTCCTCCCCTACCACCCCCCAACTAAAATGATACCTATCACATATCCTTACTTCTAATCTATACCTGACTCAAACTTTCTGCTCCCTCATGACCTCTGCATCCTTCCTCTTCTTCCTTCTCATTCTCGTAGCTCCCTCCCCCTTCTTCCCATGCTCTCAATTTGTTCAGGGGATCCTGACCCTTTCCCCTCTCCAGGGGACAGTGTTTGTCTCCTTTAGGGTCCTCCTTGTTTACTAGTTTCTCTGGCAGTGTGGGTTGTAGGCTGGTAATCCTTTATTCTATGTTTAAAATCCACATATGAGTGAATACATACAATGTTTGTCTCTTTGTGATTGGGTTACCTTGCTCAGAATGGTTTCTTCGAGTTCCATCCATTTTCCTGCAAATTTCAAAATTCCATTGTTTTTTTTTTTTTTTTTTTCTGCTGAGTAGTACTCCATTCTGTAAATGTACCACATTTTCTCTATCCATTCTTCAGTTGAGGTGCATCTAGTCTGCTTCCAGTTTCTGGCTATTACAAATAGTGCTGCAATGAACATCGTTGAACAGATGTCCTTGTTGTATGAATGTGATTCTTTTGGGTATATGCCTAGGAGTGGAATTGCTGGATCTTGTGGTAGACTGATTCCCCTTTTCTTGAGAAACTCCCATACTGATTTCCAAAGTGGCTGTACAAGTTGGCACTCCCACCAGCAGTGGAGGAGTGTTCCCCTTTCTGCACATCCTCTCCAGCATAAACTGTCATTGGTGTTTTTGATTTTAGCCATTCTGACAGGAGTAAGATGGTATCTCAGAGTTGTTTTGATTTGCATTTCCCTGATGGCTAAGGATGTTGAACACTTTCTTATGTGTCTTTCAGCCATTTTAGATTCCTCTATTGAGAATTCTCTATTTAGTTCTGTACCCCACTTTATAATTGAATTATTTGGTGTTTTGGTGACTAGCTTCTTGAGTTCTTTGTATATTTTGGAGATCAGCCCTCTGTCAGATGTGGGGTTGGTGAATATATTTTCCCAGTCTGTGGGCTGCCATTTTGTCTTGCTGACTATGTCCTTTGCTTTACAGAAGCTTCTCAGTTTCAGGAGGTCCCATTTATTAATTCTTCATCTCAGTGTCTGTGCTATGGTGTTATGTTCAGGAATTGGTCTCCTGTACCGATTAATTCAAGGGTATTTCCCATTTTATCTTCTAATAGGTTCAGTGTGGCTGTGTTTATGTTGAGGTCTTTGATCCATTTTGACTTAAGTTTTGTGCATGGAAAAAGGCTGACTGTACAGGTTTTTCTCATTTTTGGTTAGTGTTACCCCAAGATATTTTATGTTGTTAGTTGCTATTGTAAAGGGTCATGTTTCTCTGACTTCTTTCTCAGTGCATTTATCATCTGTATATATTAGGGCTACTGATTTTTTTGAGTTAGTCTTGTATCCTGCCACTTTATTGAAGGTGTTTATCAGCTGTAGTAGTTCCCTGGTAGAGTTTGTTGGGTCACTTTTGTAATCTATCATATCATCTGCAAATCCTGGAAACAACTTAGATGCCCCTCAACTGAAGAATGGATTGAGAAAATGTGGTACATTTATACAATGGAGTACTACTCAGCGGAAAAAAACAATGGAATCTTGAAATTCGCAGGCAAATGGATGGAACTAGAAGAAACCATCCTCAGTGAGGTAACCCAATCACAAAAAGATAAATATAGCATGTACTCACTCATTTTTTATTTTTAGACATAGAGCAAGGGATCACTAGTCTCCAATCCACACTGCCAGAGGAGCTAGGAAGCAAGCAAGACCCTAAGAGAAGATAGCATAGTCCCTCGAAGAAGGGGATGGGGACAAGAACCCCTGACCAAAGTGGGAACCTGGCGCCAGGGAGAGGTAGGAGGTAGGAAGGGAAGAAGTGGAAGGGAGAACAAGAGGACTGAGACAGGGGAGGAATAGAGGAGGGCAGGAAAGGAGATGCCTTAATAGAGGGAGATAGTATAGGTCTGGAGAGAGGTCTGGCACAAGGAAAATGTTAGGGGATCCACAGGAATGACCACAACTAAGAAGCCAGGCAGTGGTGGAGAGGATGCCATTGATGGCCTTCCCCAATAATGAGATTTATGTCTACCTTGGTTACCATTCCCAGAGCCTTCATCCAGTTGCTGTTTGAAGCAGAAACAGGCACCCACAGCTAAGAACTGAACCATACTACTGGAATCCAGTTGTGGAGAGGGAAGAGGGATGAGCAAAGGAGCCAAGACAGGGCTGGAGAGACCTGCAAAAACAGTGGACCTCGACCTACTGATAGCATGGAGAACCTAGTCATAAGCTGTGGAAACAGCATTGGAACAAACCAAGCCTTCTGAATGTGGGGGCCAGCTAGCAGGCCAAGATAGTCTATGGGACCTCTAACAGTGGAGCTAGTGTTTATCCCTAGAGCACAAATGGACTTTGGGAGCCCATTCCCTATGGAGGGATACTATTGCAGCCCAGATACAGCAAGGAGGGCCTAGGCCCTCCCCCAAACAATATGACAGACTTTGAAGGTCCCTAGTGAAGGGCCTCACTATTCCTGGGGAGTAGTTAGGGGGTGGGTTGGGAGGGGGTTGTAGGAAACATGGGAGGATGGGAGGGCAAGGGAATGGGGGGATGGATATGTGAATATGAGTAGTAATTAAAGAATTTAAATAAAATAAATAAATAAACACCATGTTTCATTCTTCAAATGATCTTCGGGGGAAAAAAATAAGAAAGTAAAGATAACCCACAATTCAATTATCAGGTACAATGACTTTTAACCTCTTAGAGCAGATATATGCCTTTGAAATTTTTTGCTGTTCTCTTTCTACATACATACATACACACACATGTATGTGTGCAAATATATATGAAATCATCCTACATATTTTTTCAAATAAAATATCAGAAGTTCATATTTATATCAATATTTCTGATAAGCTCATTATTTACCTATTTGGGTTTTTTTAACTGGTTTAAAAAATTTTAACATCTGTATAAAAATTATACAGGTTTACAGGGCACCCAAATGATGTTTGGTTGAATGTTCACAATATATAATATTTAAATCAGTCTAAAAGAGTTCACATTAAATATTCATCATTTTATATGATGTACAATTATTGAACATTAAATTGTTTCCTGTTTTTAATTAATATCTTTGCAATTTAAATAATGAGTGATAAGTGGTTAGTACTGTAGTACTCAATAGAAATGTATAGCCTTCACCCAGCAGCTGGTGGAAGTAGAAGCAGACACTCACAGCTAAACACTGAACTGAACTGGAATCCAGTTGCAGAGAAGGAGGAGTGATGACAAAGGGGTCAAGACCACGCTGGTGAAGTCCACAGAAACAACTGATCTGAACAAGGGGGAACTCTTGGTCCACAGACTGATAGCTAGGAAACCAGCATGGGACTGATCCAGACCCCATGAATGTGTCAGTGAGGAGACCTCAGAAATCTATGGGGCCTTTTGTAGTAGATCAGTACTTATCCCTAGCATAGGAATGGACTTTGGGACCCCATTTCACATAGAGGATACTCCCTCAGCCTAGACACAAGGGGGTGGGCCTAGGTCCTATCCCAAAGGATATGACAGACTCTGAAGACCCCCTATGGAAGGCCTCGCCCTCCTTAGTGAGCAGAAAGGCTTTGGGATAGGTGTATTAGCAGAAAGGGTATGTGTAGGGTGTTAGCTGGGGGGCGGGTAGTGGAGGAGGGGAAGGGGAGGGAACTGGGATTGATATGTAAAATAATATTGTCTAATTTAAATTACAAATGGAGAGAAAGAAAAAATGTGAAAAAAAGAGAAATGTTGCATTAGAGATTAACGGACATGGTACTTGTGAAACAAAACATGATTTTTGGCCAAGAAGCCAAAAAAACATTCTGGGGAAAAACCAGCATCCCCAGCAAATGGTGCTGGTCAAACTGGATGGGTGCATGCAAAATTAGCACCCTTCACAAAGCCACTCTAAACGGATTAAGGTCCTCAACATAAGGCAAGACACCATGAGCCTGATAGAAGGAAAAGCCTGGGAATAGCCTTGAACTCATTGGCACAGGAGGGGACTTTCTGAACTGACAATGCACGCACTTAGATCAACAATAAATAGATAGGGCCTCGTGAAATGGAGAAACTTCTGTATGAGTAAGGACACTGTCATTTAAGCAAAATGGCAGCCTACAAAATGGGAGAAAATCCTAAACAGACATCTAATAGAGGGTTATTATCTGGTATATAGAAAGAACTAATAAAACTGAATCTCAAGAAATCAACCCGATTAAAATGGTTTATTATTAATTTTTTTTTTTTTGGCTTTTCGAGAAAAGGTTTCTCTATATAGTTTTGGAGCCTATCCTGGCACTCGTTCTGGAGAACAGGCTGGCTTCGAACTCACAGAGATCCGCCTGCCTCTACCTCACGAGTGCTGGGATTAAAGGTGTGCGGCATCAATGCCTTTATTTTTAATTTTTTATAATAAGATTGATGACTACTTTTAATGCCATCCTAGAGCCTTTGCCCTGTAGCTGATGGAAGCAGAAGCAGAGATCCACAGCTAAGCACTGAGCCGAACTTCTGGAATCCAGTTGCAGAGAAGGAGGAGTGATGAGCAAAGGGGGTCACATTCATGGTAGGGAAACCCTCAGAAGCAGCTGACCTGAACAAGTGGGAACTCATGGACCCCAGTCGACATCTGGGGAGCCAGCACAGGACTAAACCAAGCCTGCTGAATGTGGATGTCAGTTAGGAGGCCTGGACAATCGATGGGGCCTCTGACAGTGGAACCAATGTTTATCCCAAGTGCACAAATGGACTTTGGGAGCCCATTCCCCATGGAGGGATACACAGCCTAGATACACAGGCGAAGGACTAGGCCCTGCCCAAATGATGTGACAAACTTTGATGATTCCCCCACGAAAGGACTCACCCTCCCTGGGGAGTGGATGGAGAGTGGAATGGGGGTCCGTGGGGGTGCATGGAAGGATGGGAGGGAACTGGGATCGATATGTAAAATATGATTGTTTCTAAATGAAATAAAAATATATAATAAAAAATTTAAAACATTAATTATCATTTATGGTAATGATAGCTTATAACCTCAAATTTATATTTAGATAGACATGCATATTATATTTATAAGCTATGTGTATATGTTTTTAATAACTGAAATATTGCCTTTGTCTATATTCCTTTTTATTACATTTTTAAAAACCTTTGACCAGTTAACATATGTATGTTTTATATATGCACACATTTGTTAGGTATTTAAGTCATTGAAACAGTAGCCCCTAGCACAAAACAAATTCAAACTTAATACTATTTTATAATTCATTAAATATTTATTTTTTGGCTGTTTTTTATTTTGCATTATACATAATAAGCAATAAAGAGTACCAACAGAAATAAATGAGTGTGCCATTTTGCTACAGCACAGCCAACAGTGGAAGTTGTGAAAAATTGGTATTTCATTGAATACAATATAATATTTCAAGCTTAGTTATATTTCTATCTTTAACATTCAAACAGTTATAGCTAAGCTAATTAAAGGCACCGGGACCATTAAATGTTCCCTGAGTCATTCAGGTAAATAAAAAATTGAGTCTCGGGGATCCCATGAGTAAAACTTACAGAACAATGGCATATTATTAAATAAAATCACATGTAAGGTTGAACTACCTTGTAGGACACAGCAAATGAATCTTATTGATATAATGATCTTATTTTTAAAAGACTTCAACTGAGCTTACTAGAATAAGGCATGGGTACATCTGAAGTACTTTAAAATTTTATTCATTTTTGATTAAAATGTGGCTTACTATCAGCATCTCATTGATTCTTTTTCATGTGCATACTATACTTTATTATTATCTCCTCCTTGCAGGGACAAACAAGAAAACCTTGTTTATAAAATTACTTGGCCCTTTGCTGTAAGGGTGTTTTACTTAGCTTATACAAGAAAAAAATAAAAATAAGCTTTTCAGAGGGCTCATTAAAGAAGTTAGAATCGGAGAGTTGCACCACTTCTTTTGTAAACATTAGGACCAAGTATTAAATTCTGTCTCTAGTATTTTGGTTCATTGATCATAAAGCCTCTTGGGAACATCACTGTTAATTCTGAACATTGAACTTCGTCTATGAAGTAGTGTTCATTTAAAAAGAAAAATAAGTGATAGTCAGAGGCACGGGCATCTACTTAAATATTAGTTCCTAAAATTCTGACCCCAGGTGCCTAATGACTAGATCTGTGTCTTATTGCTTCCTGTCTGGGATGGAATACCTTTTTAAAAATGTACTTCTTTGTGTCAGCCTCTTTTATATTTGAAAACATTTCTTCTGTCCATTCTGGAGCTCATGACCTAAAAGTGAAACTCCAGGCACAATTTTCTTTTTAATCATTTTGTTAGCTTGTCTTTCATTAGCAAATTTTGTCCTTACAAATACTTTATATTCTGGCCATTCACCCCTTTTCCCCCTCTACCCTACAAACCTGTCTCCTCTGTTTAATAATTTGGTTTTGTTTAGAGTTTAACTAGGATTGATGTGAGACCCTGAGTTTGTAACTAATCATGAGAGCCTGATGGGTTTAGCAATGGCTATACAACTGGTTTCTATGCCCCTGCACCCCCCCCCAACCAGCCAGAATCCATCAATTGCAGTAGATCAGCAGAAGATGTAGCTATACCCCTGTTAGTCCCTTCTACCTCCGTAGATGATTATTAGGAGGGACAGACATCTGTGAAACCTGTGCCAGTATTCACAACTACTGTGAGTTCATGATTACCATGGTTGTGCCATGCTTAGAAAGTGCTATTTGAAGTCCCTTCCCCTGATCTCTGGCTCTCTTATATTCTTTCTGTCCCATCTTCTGCAATGCCCCATGAGTCTTAAAGGGATGCTACTCTAGACAACATCTTTTATTCTCAGCATCTTAGGTAGCCATAGGTCTTTGAATTTGTCTCTGCTCACTGCAAAGAGAGACTGAGAATGACCTTTCCCTGTGGGCATAGCTATAGATATTTAGGAGGCGGTTAGATGCTATGTAAACTTAGCTAAGGAGTCATCTTAAGTTCCCCTTCCTCAATCCTGGGCCCAAGAACTCTTCTACCATGCATTTTGGACCAGGTTCTTAGTCATGGTTTCCCTCTTGTTGATCAAGCCCCACATCCAATTAAGGAGCAGTTGAGCACTCCCATAACTATCATGCTACCACTACACTGCACCCAGAAGCATGGGTTGGCATTATAATTAATAGGTTTCAAATTTGAGTTGTTGTTTCCCTTGACACACAAATAGTTAGAAGAGTAACATGCTAGCCATGGGCTTTTTACTAAGTTTACTGTACTAAGAATTAATTCTTTGTCTATGAAATGCTAAAAATTAGATTTTTTTTCAAAAAACAAAAATGTGTGTTTTCAAAAACACAAAAATAGATTTGTATTTTATTTTTCAGACTCATTCTGGTGTTATCTGGAATAATAACTCAGAGCATTGGGTTTTTCTTTTTCATGCTTTAAATCTCTTTTATCTGCATTTTATTATTAAATCTATTATTCACATCACCATTTTAGTTTTGTACCATCAAATCCATACTTATTGCCTTCATTCTAGATTAATCATAATTTGTCTCAGCTCCTCACCTACCCCACAAATGGCTTTTGTTACCTTTTTCTCAAGCAAACATCTCTCTAATTTGTAATCTAATTTTACCATTTACATGCTCTTTTAATCTTACTTGGAGCACAAGTTGTGTTTCTAATATTTATCTCTACTTCCTATATTGTAGGTGATTTTTAAGTATTGTTTCTCTTTAGAATATTACTTTGAGTATGGCAAGCCATAAGCCCATCTCAGTGTCTTTCTCTATTTCCTTGCCACATTTGAGTGAGCAGTGTGGGTTTGGAGTCTGCTACAAACTAGGTAGGTTAGATGGCTGATTTCTGTTGTGAGGCTGGAATGCAGCTGAATGTGATCACACATCTCACAGGTCAGTCAGTTTCTGTCAGCCCATGGGGAGGGAGGTGGAAGGGAGTTACCTGGGTACACCTGCAAAGAGAGATTGATCATGCTTTCTTCCATACTTGGTAAAGCCTCTGAGCCAATGTCAAATTCCCAGGGTTCCTCCATGCCTGTTCCTAGCCCACTTGCCTCATGCTGTATACAGCCTGCAGCTGTGCCCATTGCACTTCACAGATGCAGTCTTACTGCAGGACTAGCTTCGTAAGAATTCAGGAATTTCAAGATATAGACTTTTCAAGTGTCTGTGACAGCCTTAACCAAGTAAAGTCAGAAGGGTACTTTTGCTCTCTGTCACACTGGGGCCTCCAACCTTCTGACCTTGCTTGTTGTTATGATAAATCTTTCCCTCAAAAGCCACCTGAGTTCTGCCTGCCTAGTGAATGGACAAAATAATACACAGACTTATATTAGGTACAAATGCTGCTTGGCCAATGGCTAGGATTCTCATCTATTATCTCAGTCTTAATTAAAGACTTATCTTATTGGACACCTTCCATTGGTGTCCCTCCTTGCTGGTGGATCACATTGTGCCACTGGAAGAAGAGTGGAGGGGAAAAGGGACACTTCCTGTTTCTCCTTGCTTAAATATGAGTCTCCTTGCTATGCCACTTCCTGCTTGAATCACCACTTCTCTACTACATTTCCCAGAATCCTCTTTGACTCCTACTCCTGTCTAACTTGCTGTCTCATTGGCCGAACAGTACTTTATTCAATAATCAATAAGATGAACATACACAGTACATTCCCCATCAGCTTGTCCTGAAAAATGTGTGATTATCTCTAGAGGACTTGAGAGTTAGTATTCTTTAGATGTTGTTTTATTTTTATCTGATTTAGATAATAAAGAGTTTCTGTTTTATGGATAGCTTTCTGCAGTTTTTAAATTAATTCTCTGAACACTTGGGTGGAACTTTGAGCCTGCAGGACCTGTAGCTCTGCTCTCTGCTGCACATGTGTAGAAGAATGGTGACCCATTACAGACACTCAAAGAACAGCAGATGACTGGGTGAATGAAGACATCATTGTGAGCTTAAAGAATGCTTCTTTCAAATGGGACTTTTCTTTCTGCTATATGTGAAGTCTGTATTATCTATTATCTTGAACTCTCTTGTTAATACTTAATGCAGTGGCTCTTGACATCGAGTAATTTGACCATTCAAATATTTATTTTTTAATTTGTAAAGTAAATTCTGTCTACATTCTTTGCAGGTCACAAACATCTGGAACTGCTCCTTTCCTAGTCAAACAACCTCATATCCTAATAACCTCATGATGTGCTGGCAGCAACTGTTGGCTTTTTCTTTTCCAGATCAAACATCAAAATATTTCTTGAAGTGGAAGTGCTCAGATGATGAATGTCTTTCTCTTCTGGCCATGTAAGTCTTGTTTATTTGACCAAAATCAATGAAAGAATCATTTTATTAAGGACTTTTAAGTGATTGGGAGAGTATTTATGTCCCTAATTGTGGGACAATGAGGGAGATTTCTTCTCTTCAATGGTTCCTAGACTCACTGGAGACAGAAAAAGTAAACTCAATTGAATTCACATCATCCTTCAAGTAGTTTTTGTTCTCTATGTGTGGTTTTTCAGTATATTAACTACTAGCATCAATGTGCAATCACATATATAAGTCCTGTTATGTTCTCATTCACATGTAGAACAGGTGACAAAACATAGCTTCATTTCCTGGAGAAGAGGCCTTTGATTCAGAACTTTTTAAGTGCTACCTGGCACATGCCACTAGGAGGAATTTTGCTAAGAAGGAATACGATGTACTTTTCAGAGGCAGGTATTTAGCTTTTAGCAAATATAGTAGATTTCATCCAGTCTGCCTTATTTGAGCTTCCTTTGATAACAAGTGCCCCTTTGCCTAATTCTTTTTCTTCCTCTTAGGCCTATAGAAAGCTGTATACCCTTACCCTGTGTGTGACCACCTGACTCAGGATAGACCCATGAGCTCTTTTCTCAGGTGGACTGATACAGTTAGAAAGTGCCCCGAATGGGAATGTTCTAACCACACTGACCTGACACACTCCGTTCCATACTCCCAGAGATGCTTAGTTTTTCTCCTGCCCCAAGCCCAAGTCCAGAGCACCTCTTCCAGTTCTGTGAACTACTCTGCATCCTTCCAGTATATATGTTGAGTGTCTCAACTCTGCATTTTACAAGCCATAAATTTGATACATAAAAAGAAAATCTCGTAAAGATCTAAAGTTGTACTGAAGTAACATATCCTCAATTGATAGTCCTGTTTTATCTTGAAGTGCTCATTCTTATTCCTGCTGAGCGTGGTGTTATTTCATTCAGGAAAATTTTGTCAAGCAAAATAGTAAGATTGCAGTAGGATTATCTGAAAGAAGTTGGATTGTGAAAAATGGTGATAATCAAGTGCTGAGCTCCCATCTCATCCTTTTAGTATCTGAAAAAAAAAAAAACCACTCCAATTTTAGATTGATACCTGAATATCTGAAGATTTTTTGGGAGTTAAAAACTAACCAAAATAATCACCCAATCCAATAGCCACAAAGCCCAGACTCTAATTACATGCCCCATTTCCTTAAATTGTAGCATTCTGTCTCTGTACTGAATGTATAGAAGATGTAAATGTAAAGAGTTTTAAGTAGTGTTTACTTGATTTTTATTAAATATTTGTTGAATGACTGTGTGATAAACTAAGGTATCTATGTGCCTGTGTAAAGATATATGTAGTAGTCATGACAATGTTAATAACAGTTCCCATGCTTCCAATTAATCCACTCACAATTTATTTCAATAGACTTGAAAAATAATCTTCCTTGTGCTCATAAGTGCAATCCATCCTATTTACCTTACCTTAGAAACATTATAAGTGCTAGAGAATTTTAGATCACTTAATTTTGGGACCTTGTTATAGAAAGGATATAAAAAGGTATTTGCTGAGGAGAAGCTGGCTAGACTCAGAAATATTCCAGTATGCTGTTGAGGTTTCAAAGACAGTTGCATCGGAGCAGAGATGAATTGCTAGGATGCTTGCCTCTAAGCAGAGTGAGTAGGTGATTGCAAAAGGACTTCGGTGCATCTGCAGGCAAAGCCAGTGCTGCTGTATGCTTACTTTTGCCAACATTCATAATAAGGACCTTGCCGGAACATGAAGAAAACTGTAAATTTTAATCTTTTTCCTCCCTTCAATCTCATGGTAAATACCCTTCCTGCCCTGTAGAAAAGGAAAGAGTTTAGACAAGTTGCCCTGTTGACCTTAGAGTTTACTTAATTTGTCCAGAAGAAAATTTATGTGTGCTCAGATATATCACTGTTTGCTTTCCATGAAATGGAAACTCACAAAGGCATTGAGTAGTAGCTCAGCAGCTGAGATACCAAGGAAGCAGGACCAGGTTTTGGCACTTACTTAATGACAAATTTTGTTTTTTTAAAGACTGTATTTGAAATCTGTGTGATTTTTAACTAATCTACTCTTAATATGCTCTGAAATATATATTTAGAAAAATATCATAAAGCTTTTTAGAAAATATCTGTTTTGAAGAAAACCAAATATAGTATAGTTAGGGTTCACAGGAGAAGAGGCTTGAACCTGCTCACTGTTATGGGGTGGGGGTGGAGGGCATCAGAAGTCACGGAGTGGTATGTATTTTATGGTCCCCAATACAAATTAAAATGACCAAGTGCTTGGCAAGTCTTTGATTCTTTGATGGGTGGCAACACATAGATTTTCCATATTAAGTTAAATTGCTGAAAAGAACGAACCAGAAAACAAGTGTGAATGAGTAAATAAAGACTTCAACACACAGCATGGTAAGCAGTACAGACATTACCCACAGAATGGCAGAATAGGAGACCATGAATACAGCTGGAACATCCTGTCCACCATGGTCAGTCCCCCCTCCCCCCAAAAAGCCTAAAAACAAACAAAAATCCCCCAAACTTAATTTTTCTGAAAACTTGTTTACAGTAAGATATGTAGCCCCTTTTATTTCTTGTCTAAACTTCCTGTAGTAGGTAGATATCAGTCCAGCTTAGAGAGGTACATTGTCTGTCCCTGTATCTGTTTTTCTTACCTAAGATATGCATTATGAAAGGAGAGGACAGATATTTTATGGGAGGACCTGAGGTCTGGGTTACATAGGAGGATGTCCCCAAAGAAGCAGCAACCGCCCTTTGGATTGAATGGATGAGTGAGGGTAGGAGTTGGGCTCAGTTTCACTCCACCAGCACAATTATCACAAGGCACCTGAACAGGCACAGGTGTGTTCTTTTTTCTCCTTCCCCTTCTCCTAGATCCACTCCTTCTCCTCTGTTTCACTTCGGAAAAGAGCAGGCCTCCAAAGGATATGAACCAAACATAGCATAACAATTTACAAGACTAAGCCAAAATCCTCAAATCAAGTATGGATGATGCAACCCAGTAGGAGGAAAAGGGTCTCAAGTGCAGGCGAAGGAGTCAGAGACATACCCACTCACACTGTTAGGAGTCACACAAGAACACCATGCTATACAACCATACATATAAGTAGAGAACACAGACCAGACCCAGGAAGGCTCCACAATTGTCTCTCCAGTCTCTGTGAGCCCTGGTTAGTTGATTCTGTGTGCCCTTTTCTTGGGTGTCTTTGACTCCTCTGGCTCCTACATTCCTTCCTCCCCATCTTCCCAAAGGATTCTCAGAATGTTCACCTGATGTTTGGCTTTGAGTCTCTAGAGCAAGAAGTTAGAAGTACATTCCTGTGAACTCGCCTTCACAAAGATTCACTCCCTGACACACAGAATTGCCGACTTTACTCTCCACTAATCAGAATTAGTTTATTTTATCTACTTTGTATTTTCTGATGTGACTTTGCCCTGCTCTTATTGTTAAGAAGATAGATAAAAGACCATGAACTTAAAAAAAATTGAAATACAATAGCTTTAGTTATTATTGGAGATTTAGAAAATAAGAAAATAACCCATTGCTTGTCAAAACCTTTATTTAAAAAAAACATTGAAAAACTACTCTTTTCATAAACAAAGTATTGGACATTGTGGTTTTCTCCATGATGATTCAGAATTCCCATTGCAATTGCTCCAGTTTGTTGTACTCTATAACATATCAAGGAAACTATTATATGGAGAGACTATCTATTTATGATTTCCACTTTTGTCTTGAAATTGATTTTATTTTATTGGGTGACACCATTAAAGGCTGTCTTTCTTGAAGACCAGCAGTCAGGATCACTGTTTACATGTCCTGGTCCCCTTCAAAGAGTCATACCCTGTCCTTTCCAGTGCCAGGAGTTTGAACCAAAGATGCAAATGCTTAGGGCCAGATTTCATTTGGAGTTAGCTGGATTCTGGGCAAAGTCTGGCTGTTTTCCTGGGGAAACTGTTCCATCCTGGGGGTATGAACACCACAACTTTTGCTTACTTGTCTACTTTAAAACTATTTTAAAGAATGTTATTTATGTGTCTCTGTGGTTTGATTGCCACATGTTTATGGGTGCCAGAAGATAGTGTTGAATCCCTTGAAGCCAGAGTCACAGGTGGTTGTAAGCCACCCAATGTGAGTACCGGGAATTGAACTTGGATCCTTTATAAAAGCAGTAAGCACTCAATCTCTGAGCCACTTCCCCAGGGCTAGTTCACATTGGTTTTCTGTCTTATTTCAGAGGACTCTGAGCTGTTGGAGAGGTAGGTTTGGAATAGTTGGAGGTTTGGTCTATGGCACAGTATTTAGAGCACGCATGAGTGGGTGTGGTGGGAATGCTGGGTGTACTCTGTGACACCTCAGATAGAAAAGCAAGCCGTGCAGCTGGGATAACGAGTAGGTGACGTCTCCAGGAAGAGGCTTGACTCCCACTGCTTTTATCATTTTATTTCTCCAGTGGATATGGGATGTCCCTTCTGTATGCTGTGACTATGTATATTATTGGTTGACAAAGAAAGCTGTTTCAGCCAATGGCTTAACAGAGTAAAGCCAAGTGGAAAATACTAACAGAGATAGAGAGGGATAGCAGGTAGGATAGAGGAGATGACATGTAGCACCTAGGAAAGCAAGATGTTAGGTAATAAGTCACAAGCCTCATGGTAAAATATAGAATGTTAGAAATGGATTAATTTATAGATAGAGGTAACCAATAAGAAGCCCAAGCCATTGGCCAAACAATTATAAATATATATTATTCTGGTTATCATAAAAGCAGCTGTGGGAATCCACTGGGCAGAGAGAAACTGGTCTAGTGAGACCTGTGAGGTGGAGAAAAGTGTCCTTCTATAGCAGCTGTCACAGATTTTGGTAGCTTAGGAAACATGCAACCTCTTTCTATGAGCTGATAATCAGAGCAAAGAAATGTATCTTCAGGGTTAGTTAAGGAAGCAAGGTAGAACTAATGAATGCCCAACATCCAAAGACAGCTGCTGTCCTCCTGGCTGCTCTCCCAAGGAAGGGGTTTGGCACATAGAACAGCAATGCCGAGACACACTTGGGTACAAGACAAAGAGCATTTATTGCTTGCAGACTGCCTGCAATATCCATTCAGTGGGGCCAGACATGGCGACTGCTTAGGGAGAACATGTTCAGCCAAGTAATATATAGATCTGTAGACCTCTGAGATAAGTAACAAAGCTTCTTGCTTTCTGTTTTTCACTATTAACACCATGTGTGCATGTGAGCCCTCTGGAAGCATTTCCAGTTTTCCTATTTATTTGTTCCTAAAAACTTCACAATTCCTGCCCCTTGCCAGATTCCATTTTTCCCCTCAACTTTGCTCCTTTATCACTTTATAGACTTTGAAAGTGTATTTTATTTAAACCATGTGATGCATATTGGCTGAGTGTAAAGAGAGGGAAAGTTCTTTTAAGGACCTATCAGGCTGCCAGTCTCTGAGTCAGCAAGGCTCACTCTGAGCTAAATAACAAGGTATCCATGGTGAGAGGGGAAGAATGCAACAGGCTTTGTGCAAAGGGGAGATGAGACATGCACACTGCATACTTTGGGATGTTCGAAAGTGGTGATTTCAAAGTTGCAATCTGAGTCTGTCATTACTGATCATCTTGTAAGATAGAATAAGAAAATACAAGAATAAGTGGCAAAATGAGATAAACTCTGAAAGACTTAAGACCTTAGTTGTGTGTTGCAATGTCAGTAGCTAGGCAGTCATTCCAGCTTTTGAAGGAGGGCATGTTTAAAATCTAAACAAGATCACAGACAAAAGAATTATAGTATGTCAATACTTAACACAATTTTCTTTATTAACAGCATTGTAAAAGACAAGCATGGCCCCACTGCAAAGTATTTTTTTTCTTCCAAATATTGAGTTATTATATATTCTTTTAACTTTGTTGTCATGTCATTATTGTTAGTATTCAGGCATCCATATTAGTCTGCCCTTGGGATTCTGACTGGATATGTCCTCATCTGTAGCCACTAAGAGCACCAACTGTGCATATTCACTACATTTCAAAAAGGGCCCTGCCCAGCTCTCATCTCTCTCTCTCTCTCTCTCTCTCTCTCTCTCTCTCTGTCTGTCTTTCTGTCTTACTTCTCCACCTGTTTCTCCATCTCTCTCTGTCTCTGTATCTCTCCCAACCCCTCTCTCCCCCTCTGTCTTCTCGTCTGCTGCTCCTATCTCCAGAGGCCAGTCTCCTGCCTCTCCTTCATGGGAGTTCTGTCACATGACATCTTTTATTCTCACTGAGCTTTTTTTTATAAATTACAATTATGAAAGGCCATTACCTGGTAAAGTTTTAAGATTTTCTGTTTTCAGAATATTCCATTTAATTTTGAGGGTGGTGGCAGTGTGTGCTTTCAGCACACAGTAAAGGTCAGATGACATTTTGAGAGCTCATGCCCTCCTCTCAGGAATCAAACTCAGGGTTTGTCAGATTTGGCAGCAAGTGTCTTTAACAATGAGCTGTCTTGCCAGTCGATATATTATGGCATTTTTCTAATATGTGAGCATGATTCCTCTCATTATTGAATTTAACTGTGGAGCAGGCATGGAGAATATAATATGCTCTAATAAGAAGGCTGCAGTCCAAATGCTGGGCTCCAATGTGGGTGCCATTTTTAGTTATGTGATACTTGTTTTAAACTCTCTATGTCTTATTTTTCTTATGAATCAGATAATAAAACATTCCTTAGGATTGTTTGTTACTAATCAACTAACATACTATAACCAATGACTTTAAAATCAGAGAGCTCAGTGTCTGGCACATGGAGCAAATGTTCATAACAATTGCTTAGGTTGCCCCATCTGTCAGCAAGCCAACAATTTTTATATAAACTAGGAAATATTCAAGACTGGAATCTCAGGAGTCTTTTAAAGGGGCCTGTAAGAGATTCCAAAGCTAGACAGACTGAAAAGAAATTAAAAATCATAGAAAAAACTCTACATCATTGTAAATTAATTAATATTAATTGTATTGATGAGAATTGAATTTTAGAATAATAAACCCATAGATCCATAAAATCTCTTGGTTTGATTTAGAAATTTAAGTCACTGTTACCCACTCCAGATTACCCATTCAGTATTGTAATTCTCTATTGTACCCTTATGGAGAAGAAATTCTTCCTATATGTGACCCCTATCAGCAATGGCTTAGCCTGCAGAGCTAGCTCTGGACACTACACATAAGACAGGCTAAAGTCTGCATCTCTCGTTTTTACCTTCCTTTCTTCTGTGGTTTCCCTGGCTCTCCATATGTGACTGGCTTACATGCTGTTGCCAAGAATTCTCTGTGCATTTCTTAAGTATAAGTTCCTTCAACATTCCCCAATGACATGATTTGAAGTTCTAATGAACTTGGAGTGAGACCCTACAAGGTTGTCAAAAGGATTGACTCCCCACAAGTTGTCCTCTGACCACCACATGTACCCTCTAAATAAATATATGTAATTTTCTGGATCAAAAAGTGGCAATTAGATCTAAGTAATGGTGACATCAAACTAGAGGCTTATAAAAGTAGATAGTTTATTTGTCTTGCCTGCAGTAGGTGGACCAGAACCAGAGCAAGTTTATCAGGGATCCTAGATTTTAGGAATTCTTCTCTACTATCTGAAGGTGAGAATCCATCCTCCACTTGTTCTACTGATTCTTTATTGTAACAAACACCATGACCCAAGGCAACCTGTAGGGCAAAAAAAATGTTTGACTTATACATAATGAATTACAACTGAACATTGAAGGAAATTAGGCAACAACTCAAGCATGAACAGAGGCAGGAACCATGGGAAAACTCTGCATACTGGCTTGCTTCTCCTGGATTACTCAGCTGCTTTTCTTACCCCAGGTCCACTTGCCTAGGGATGACTGTTATAACAAACTGCATGGGGGACCTTGGCAGATTCCATGGCAGGCAAGGATGACCTAAGAGTGGGACAAACATGCCAGGCCCACAGAGTTTAAGTGAGAACTTTTATTAGAAAGGGAAAGGAGGAGGAAAAAAGAGAAAAGAGGTAAAGAGACACAGAGACAGAGAAACAGAAAGAGGACAGAAGAGAAGAGGGAGACAAGAAAAGTCCAGTCTGCCACAGGGGAACAGCGGGAAAGAGAACAAAATGAGCAGGGCCTTTCTTTTAAAGATCCAGGGTACATACACCTGCCATGTACAGGTGGGTAAGAGGTGGGGGGGCCAGGTTTGCCTGGATTACAGCACTCCTCACTTCTTTTTTATTAAAAAGTCGAGACATTGGGGTGGCAGGTTAGGGAATGAGGGAATTGAGTTCTCAAGGCTATTTCCTGCTGACTGGGAGGGGGCAGTTGACCATCCTTGGGGGGATCTGAGAAAGCTGGGGTGCTGCTATGTCCTGGGGTAGCTGGTTGTTTCAATTGTTGTCTAGGTTGTATGGAACTCTCTGGCACCTCTTAGACTTGGCAAGAATTTGGCAGAACAGAGGACATGGTTAAGTTTAGGACAAAAATTTCCTAGGTCCTGGTACTTAAGGGGAGGAGGATTGTAAGATAAGGGAGGGGTTCTGAAGGGGTCCCAAGATAAGGGAGGGAGTCCTGGGACCAAGGAAAGTTTAAATGATATTTATCTGGAGTGAATTTGACCTGTTTGCATGGGTCCAATTCGGCTCCCTGGAACTTACAAGAATTCTTTGTGAAAAGATACATTTTAGACATATTAGCATTTTTACTGTTTATAATCTATACTGAAATTTGCATTGTAAAAGGTAGGTTTTCTCAGTGGCTAGCGTTACCACTTTTGTGGGTGGAGTTTCTTCAGTGTCCACCAGTATTCTTGGAAGAAATGGGGTGATGCCAGCACCTTCTTATTCGGTTTAGCACAATTTTAGCTGATAGTCACCAAAGGTTCTCTGGCATTTTTCCATTTATTCTTCCATTTTTCCATTTTCTCCAATGGGAGAAGTAGCAAAAAATCAAGTCCAGGCAGAATTACTCAGTCCCTAAAGGTAATGGTAACTTGAATGACAGAAACAAAATGTTTTGCTTTTACTTTAAAGTCATTGAGTGGTGTTTTCTATTTGTTCTAGTTATAACCATCTGTTCATTAATTCTATAAAGGAGCATGTTCTCACAGTTCTTTATACCCATGGCTTTGTGTTATTCACTAAGGATACAACCATACATGAGAAACTCGTCTTGTCCTCACAGAGTTTAAGAGGAAGTGACTGACAACTACCTGTGTTTTGTGTTTGGCAAGTACATAAGCATTTTAACAAAGTCATGGACATTAAAGTACATATTTATAGTTATATTTGAAATGGAAGCAATTGAGGCTCACAGAGGTCAAATGGGCTATCGGAGGTTCATGCAACTGACAGTCTTTCTTGATAAACTTCACCTTGTAATGTGATGAGTTATTTATACCTGAAATTTTATAATAAGAACATCAGGTGAAGTTTGATGTCTATATTTTAATCTCTTTCTGTAATAATCATGCTCTGGCCTGGATTGCTGAAACATAGTTAGTTAATCCATGTTGATTCAGGCAATGCAGATAAAAAACTATTGATAAAATAGGACCAAAGTGTCGCCAACTTGTTGGTTGTTCCATCTTAGAGTAGATTTTGTGGTAGCCTGTAACTATTCCTAAAGGCTGCTGTTTTAGTCTATCCAGAGCTCACACAGAAAATATGGATGCAGTCAGAAAGTGGCTCATGCTTGTTTCTCATCACCATGAAAGGAAAATGTGACTGGACAATGGTTGTAAAACCTCATAGCCTGAAATGGTGAGTTTGCCATATGGGTAGCTCAGAATGATGAAATCCTTAGAGGTGAGACTTTGTGATTCTAATGTGCTTCCAGAATTGATAATTGCTAAAAATTTCTGTTTCTATCAGAAAGCAAGGAAACATAGTAAAGCTAATCATTACTATAGAGTGAATGGCTAATAATGTTATTCATATTTTCTAAATCAGTGTCGACTAGACATTCTGGTCAGTCTGGGAAAGTGTAATGAAGCCTTTCTCAGGTAGCTTACACTTGGTATGTGTAGTATTCCACATCCTGGAGACCACAACAGCTGGATGCTGCCCGGCACCCGGTTTATTTATCTGGTCTGTGTTTGGAGGAGGTCATCCAGTGAATATTGAATCTCCCATATTTATTGTGAACAGACTTTTTATATACCCATGAAAAGAGGAGGAGGAGGCAAAAGACTTCTTTACCAAGCATAATTACCTTTTTAATACCCAACACATCAATTAATTATCTCCTGAGTTACGTAGTCTATTGTTCAGGCAAGACTTGTAGGGACCACATCCTTTGCCAAGCATCCTGTTGCTGTCACATCTTAGGCCAGACATCTTGCTGTTTCACCTTGGAAGAGCAAGGGCAGACAAAAACTCTCATGACTTTAAGTCAAGATGAAGCAAAGCCATTTCTGTGGGCCCTGACAGCTGTGTGGTCCTTTGAACTCAGCCTCCTGAAGTCAAGTCTTGGATCAACGACTCACATTGTTGGATAAATTATTTATAAAACCAAACTTCATAAGAATGTAAACACATTTGATTGCCCAGAATTTTGATGGTAATTTATCTTTGTCTTTTTATTAGAGTTATACAATGCCAGCAAAAGTAAAACAGAAACCCTAAACTATTAGCATGATATTAGAACATTTGATGCCTTAATTTTAGAAAAGCTTTTTGGCCAACATAGAAACAGTTGATAATCAAGTTATCTAAATATCTCACAGATTTTTCTTGTGGTACTTTGTTCATTATTAAAAGTTTGTATTTAAAGGCCCCCGGAAGCTCAGGCCTCCAGGATCTCAGCCCAGGTCTGTGGTCACCCCAATCACCAGGCAGAGCCGAAAGCTTGATGCAAACAGCATGGGGCTTTATTATAGTTGTTTAACAAGCTAACCCCATGTTAGCTCGGGCCTTCCATCCATCCACCATGGTGGATGGCTAGAAAGACAGCTCGAAGTGTCTGCATAGAGATCTTATAGGGCAGCATAGGGGAGTGTCTAGGGGTATGCAAAGACTCAGGATCTGTGTGCCTCCAGGCTTGGAGGGTTTGCCCTGTGTTGATTGGTCAACTGGTTGTTATGGCCCATAGGCCCTCCCAGGGTGCTATGCTCAGTGCATCATTGCTGTGCACTTGTCCGTAAAGCACACCCAAGAGCCGTAAAGCATAGCACCACCAGCTAACTTCTGATTGGTTCCTTGCCACGAGGCAGACATCTGACCTCCTAGTGACTAAGGCAAGGTCAGACAAGCATGTGTTCGGCTGTTATGGCTGCCGAAATGGGGAGCTGGTCCCTTTAGTATTATCCTCAATATTTGTAAATTTATTACTGAATGCCCCTATTAAGTACTGATGACTGTTGAACACATTTGTCAAATCTTCTCCATAGATATGTGGACGAGGGGGTCAGACAGCAGAATTCATACCCTGGATTGTTGTCCTTACTTACTGCATGAATTTTCTGTCTCTCAAGTTCATTGTTGAATTTTAAAAAGACACTGTCTATATAACCCACAGCACTAGAGAGGATCTTAGCATACAAGCACTTGTGGCAATGCTGGTACTTCTATTACTGGTGAACAATTCTTTGAATTAAAAAAAAAAGATAGAAGGAAAACAAATAATTTCTATAAAGATTAATGAAGCTTTAACAGAAAATTGCTTTATCTGTGTAGCACCTATTTGAAATATAATAATCTGAATATCTGAAATATGAAGTCATCATGTATGACATATCACATTTTTGTTTCAAATGAATATCCTCCAAATTCTCCCACTTGGATATAGCCATGTTAGTGCCATTTTGCCTGTCTCCAGCCAGCATGTAACCCAGAGGAGGGAAATCATCTGTTTCTGGAAGGTCCAGGCATTGCTTGGGAACATAGTGGATGTGATCAAAGAGAGGGGCTGCAGCAAAGTCTCAATTGTTAAAACACAAGTTCCAGTCTTTTTCTGGATGTTACTATGGTGTGCAGATTTATCTCTGATTTAATTTAGGGTACAAAGAAGCTCTGGGGTACTGCAGCCTTGCAGTTGCTTTCAGAAACCTGGGCTACTTTTGTCACTCTAGAGCCAAGGCTATCAAATATTTTCTCCATATCTTACTGACATTATTTTGGTGACTTTTTTACCTCTCTATTCTGAAACAAAATGCAAACAGAAATTAATCTAAATATGAAAGCAATCACAAAACAGTAGAAAAGGAAACAAATTCTTCACTTATCCTCCTTTTGTTTTCATTCTTTCCTCTCGGTAGTCTCGGTTTCTCTCCTGCTGGTGCTAAGAAGTCATTGTCCATTGCATTTGGCTTTAGGATAGCCCCATCTTAATTCCTACTGCCATGCATACTTTGGGTAGCCCCATCTTAATTCATACTGCTATGTGTACTTCAAAGACCAGTGTCTACATTCAAACAATGTGTACTCAGTTCTTGGGAACTAAGAAAGCTGGCCATGTTTACATAGAATTTTCCTCATGGGACAGTGTTTGAAATCTTTCCCAAAGCAATTCTGTTAGTCACAAACAGGCATTGATCAATTTACAGTAGGAGATGAGTTTTTGAACTTAGTAATACTTCGTTTAGAAGCAGATGAGAACAAAGGGGTCCCCCCATCCCCTCTACATTTTAAAAATCTCTTCCTAGAACTATAATTTTATATTCATGTTAGACTGCATTCTCATGTTTCTCTCTTACGTGACTTATTTGCTTATTACTTTATCTTTTCAATTATTCTTAAATTCGATATTATGTGAACTAAAATTGCATTTCTTCATAGCTTATGCTGCAAATGTTAAGTGATTTTTTAAAGGAATTAATTTTGCTGTATGGACTCAATGAGTCACACCCCAGGGAAAAAAATGAAATTTTGGGAGGAGGTAAGAAGCCAGAGAAAATGAAGATGCAAAACACAGTTTGTGGAGACCACTCTAGCTAGACCTGCTGGGTTGAACTTTATCGATGCTGCTTTATGATGTGTGTCAAATGAAGTGCAGAAAACTGTGTTTGTTTGGAACTTTGGAATGCTGTGGTAACTGATCTTTAAGTGAAGGAATGTTACAACTGGAACAGTTGACCTAAAACTGTTCCCAAACCCATCAATTTTATTTATTAAACTTACCAGAGAGAAGCAAAGTGACAAGAAAGGGCATAGATTATTTGTTTGACAAGTTACTCGGCGTTCTTTTCCTTGGTAGGGCAGCCATTAAGATGGATTTTATTATGTTCAGTATGTGTGTTTGCTTGCTTAAAAATTGTTTACTTATTTACTGGCAGGGCTCTAATGAAAATAGATCAGTCAAAGGGCTTTTATCTTCCTGTCTGTGGAACATTCTGAAAGTTGCATTTTTAATGGATGATGACCACAGTTGTTTTTAGGATTCCTGAATGAAGTCATAAAGTCTTAAAAATGTTGGAGCTCAAAGTTTTGACTCATATTGCAATTTGAGTAACTGCTTTATAGAAAAGGTCCTGGTCTAATTTGAAACCTGTGGCTTCATTATCACAAGTCTGAGACTCATTTCTTGGGTATAGTATTTATAAGCCCATATTTAAGGTGTTACTTTAGTTAAACTTAGTTGAATTGTGAGGGAAAAGATACATCCAGGCTACTCCAGGGCTCCATTTTTTCAATTAAGGACTTCCATGCTATACCTTTGCAGCTATTTTGTGCTGTAAAATGAAGTTTGTTTTCTTCCTCTGAATGAGTTTAATTATTTTAGCAACATTTCTGAGAGATTTATATACCTGTGTTATCACTGTGTCTATTCAAGAAAAAGGACCTTCAGTATAATGTTTTAGATGCTTATCTCTCAGAATTCTGTCTGCAAAACATGATTAATAAGAACCCATCTGAAGTTATAACATTACTCCTAAGTACACAGCTTTAATCAGCCCCTCTGAGGCACGTATCTTCTAAAAATGAAAACACTTGCCTGGTTTAAAGCAACTTGTGATCCTCTTCTGCTGTTTGTATCAAAAGAACACCCGGAGGATTCAGTTGACCACCATTTAGCTTGGCATACCATACCAATCCATCTTGAACCAGTATGATACATAGTTGACTCTCCTTATTCATGATTCTTTAGCTTTAGCATAGATACCTGGGAAGATTAGCTATGTTCAAAATAATGGTACAAAATTCCAAACACACACACACACACACACACACACACACACACACACACACACACACACACACACAGACAAATTTCCATGGGTGGAGGTTGTGATGGGACATGCAGGCTGTTTTAGGTGTCATTATCTTCCTGTAAGACATTCATGTAGAGAAGAAAACATAAACATGAGACGGCATCTCCATTCTTCTCAAGCAACTACTGGCTACTTAAATAGTTCATTTAATGGTTGTTCATATTTTCATCATAGAATGTTCAAATATATTAGTAATGGTTTAAATTAGTACATGTAATTAAAATGCATGGGGAGGAGTGGTAAGATGTTCAGCAGGTAAAGGTGCTTGTTGCTAAATACTAAGCCTGATGACCCAAGTTTTGTCCCCCAAATCTTCATAGGAGAAGGAGAGAATGGACTTTTGTAAGTTGTCCTCTGACTCTTACATCTGATGGCCATTCATGTGTCCTTTAAATTGTTTTTCTCAGGTCTTTTGTCAGTGATGAAAATCTAATCAAAATCCAAGTCTACAATATGACTGTCTTGTAAGCCAAGTTTTCTCATTGCTTTTAGAATTTACTTATTCTCTCTCTCTCTCTCTCTCTCTCTCTCTCTCTCTCTCTCTCTCTCTCTCTCTCTGTCTCTCTCTTTCTGTCTCTCTCTGTGTGTGTATGTGTGTGTGTGCACGTGTCTTTTTTTGTGTAAGTTTCTCTTTCCCTGTCCATCTGTCTCTATCTTTTCTCTCTATATGTGGCTTTCTCTTTGTCAGTTTGTGTGTGCGTGTCTCTGTGTGACTCTGTGTGTATCTTTCTGTCTCCTCCCCACTGTAATTGTGTGTGTGTGTGTGTGTGTGTGTGTGTATGTATGTGTATGTGTGTATGTGCCATAGTGTGAGTGTGAAGGTTACAGGACAACTTGTGCGAGTTGGTTCTCTACTCTGGTGAATAAATTCAGATCATCAAACTTGACAGCAAGCACCTATATCTGTAGAGCCATTTGAATGTTCCCTTCTTATTTATGACTATTTATTAATTATGGTGGTTTCTGAATTTCATTACAGGTTTTCTTCATTTACAAGATCATACTTACCATATTTTGTTAATTTGAATATAGATTTTTTCACATTTTTGAATTTGGGATGTGTTTTATAATCTAGACATATAGTTCACTTGGCAGCACTCATTTTGGCCTTTACTCTTAAGAAGCATCACCTCTACTGGAGAACATTGGAGATGCTGTGTTTCTGGTCCATGACTCATTAAGCAAATCCAGGAGTTGTGCCATTGTCCTTAACCAGTACTCTTTATTGTCTATCTTGGCATGCTATGATGTCCTTTTCAACAGTGTAGATAAACATGGCATAAAATTGGTTGATAATTTTTGTATTGATCTATAACAAATTTGTGTGACATTCAGAGAATGCTATATAGTATATATTCTTCCACTATGTACAATTGGCAAATATGAGCTTGGAAAAGACACATATGATGAGCTAAGTATAACTAGAAATATCATATATAGTGTCCATGAAACAGGAGTAAGTACTAAAGGGTCAGACAATTATAAATCCTAATGGGAAGTGGCTACATTGGGCCTATATAAGATATTGGTGATTAAACATGGAGAAGAGGAAGCATATGTTTTTCTTTCTGTGTATTCTTAGTGTCTATCATCAGCAATCACAGCTATAGACAAACTCAATGTGGATGAGTATTTTTAGATTCAGAACATACATTTGGAAATGCAGCGCACACTTGTAAGATTGACTGTCTTGCTAAGAACCAGTTGGAATGTCTACTTTTCTGGGAATCCTAGATACTCTAAATTTGGGTGGCTAAGAAGACAGCAAAACCCTGGCTCCTGTTTGAAATGACACATAGGATCAACCTGACACATTCAACTCCATGGAAGCTTTAAAGAAACATGTTATCTGGGACCTGCACGTAAACTGAGTAGAAGCTATAACATGAGAGCACTCAAAAGCCAGGAAACATGATTAGTCATCCCTTATGTGCAAAAAGAAAGTCCCTTATGTGCAAAAAGAAAGAACAGACTACTCCAGGTTTATTTAGCAGGTGATCAACATTCCTCTAGATAAACAAGCTACCGTGTTGTGAGATAGTTTCAAACTTGCTTGTGGACATGCCACCTGTACTCAGGGAACCTTGCTCTTCCCCAGAAACAGCTGTGGGATGCTGTGCTACACACAGGATTTTATGTAAGGCAGATCTGCATGTTTAAACCAGTTTGGCTTCCCTGTTCCTCTTGTCTGCACATACTTCCTTGTGTCTAACATGTTGACGTTCAATTTGAGCATTCTAAAACAGCATTTGTGTCAGTAAAATTTGAGGTTATTTCTTCACACTCCTTATAAATGTTTTAAACTGTGCTTTAGTAGCAAAGATCTGCACAATGGCCAGCAGTAGATTGCATCTTTTACTTATTTTTTATTTTTTTGTCAATTTCCAGAATAGTGTACCAGTCTGTGATGACAACATTGTGAAGTTGTGCTGTGCAGAGTTCTGGCCTCTGGCCCATCATGTTCTTGATTTTTCTGTTTACACAAGGCAGGACTTGTACTAGTATGACTTGGAGACTATAGGCCATTGATGACAATTGTTGGAAGGTGGCCTAGGCCTATCTATTAAGATAAGAGGCAACTTCAAAGTCTGAGGCTGTGGCTAGATGTTCTCAAAAGGCTTACTGCCTTATGACCCTGCCATATTGCTAGGGAAATTAATTCAAAGTTGACCAAGTCGGTGTCTTGAAGTTATGAGTGAATAATAAATATGTTGTAAATGGTCCTTTTCTTGACCATCAAAGGTTGGTTTATTTGCTTATACAGCATCAAAGACTGATAGAACCACTCCAGCCTCAGGAACATTGCTGAGTAAGCTGGATTATTTTGAGATGTCTCAGATCTGCCTTCTCTTCCTCCCTCTTCTCATTTTCCTCTGTCTCCTCCTCTTCCTCATCCTCTTTCCCCTGATTCCTTTTTAAAAAGTTATTTTATTTCATTGATATTGTGTATGTGTATGACTGCAGGCTCACACACATCACGGTGTACATGGTCAGAAAACAACTTTTTGGAGTCGGTTCTCTCCTTCCCCTGTAGGTTCCAAAACTGAACTTAAGCTGTCAAGCTTTTAACGTTTGAGCTATTTCACCACATCCCCTTACCCTCCCTTACTTTATGGATGTGGAAACAAAAGGAAGCACATATGTTATGCATAGGATATTTGGATCAAGTGATTGAATCCTACCCCTCATTTCACAACTGGTGGATTCCATAAATTTCCTATCTTTATCTTAAGCAGACTCCAGTGGATTCAGCACTGGAATTTTTGCACTGATGGAAATATTGTGTTATTTGAGTAGTTCAGTGAGGAAGGCACTAGCCATGCACATCAGGCATTTGATGTGGGCACTTGATAAAACAAAGAAACTGAATTTTCAAAAAGTCATTTATTCTTTTGTGTGTTATTTTTCTAATAATTGTTGTGTATCTTCCAAGTGCCATAAATTTTATTTTTATATTTCCAGAAAACTTTTTAAAGTACATATTAATTTTATTTTTTGTATTGAAAATACCTGAAACTCATAAAATCAATTGTTCAAAGTCTCATGATTACTAAATGATAAAATTAGCTTTCAAACTCTAAATAGGGCATCAAACTCAGGGTCACATAATGCTAAATCAGGCACTCTCCCACTGAGGTGTGCCCCAACCCAGTAATAACAACTATTAAAACATTCCCACCAAATGATATTATAAAAGTTGGCTTTTTACTAGAATGGGTAGGAGAATAGAATATGTTGTGGTGTAAGCCAGAAGTGATGTTCCTAGCAGATAGGAGGCTTGTATTGGAAGTGTGTGTGTGTGTGTGTGTGTGTGTGTGTGTGTGTGTGTGTGTGTGTGTGTGTATGTGTTTGTGTGGTTAGATGCAGAGTGTTGAAGCCACTCTCTCATGAAAACAGCTAACCCTCACCATGGCCTCCTCACCTGACCATATGCTTAAGTTATGTGTGCTTTGTCCATACTGTGTCCATTCTTCATCACACTAAAACAGGACTTGTCACAGTGTGTGGAACCACAAGAAGCTAACTTGTTAGTGACTTCTTATGATTGAGTAAAATGTATGTTTGAGTTTTAGCTTCTATTTATTAGCACTCTTGCCATAGACAAGGATAGCTTGTCTTTGCTCTCCTTATTCTCTCCCCACCTCCATTCCTCTCCCTTTATGCATAAGATGCTCAGAGTCTACATTTATATATCTTTCTCCTTTCTCCTGTGCCCTATCTTATTCATAGTTCTTTCCCCATCTAGTAGACATGTATTAATCCTCTGGGAAGTATTACTTATCACAGGATATATTAAAATGAACTGATGCAACTAAAAAAATATAACTGCCAGAGATCTACCCTAGAAAAAGCAAATCAGAATGTGGGCTCTGACCAATGGTATTTTTCAAAGTTGTCGAGTGACTTGAGCACCAGGCCAGGTTAATAATCAGAGCCTTTGCTGCATGTCTTGCAGAGGTATACCACTTCCCACCTTATTGAATGCAAGACTCCAGTTAGGTGGAAACATGGGTGGAGAAGGGTAGGCCTAATTAGTGATAAGTGATAATCATTCAGACAAGTGGTTCAGACAACCTGAGAGTAAGGCATATAGAGGAGATATGGAAAGGAATATGTCCCGACCTGTGGGACGTCAACCTGGGGCAAGAGAGTCAGGGATAGGGAATGGGGACAAGAGACACAGAAAACCACAAGACAGGATTCTGATCAAGTGGCAAACTTTATTTTTCTCAGGCTAGCTTATATAGTCAGTAGAGCAGGATATGGGGAGGGGTAAAATGGGTTATTTGTGTACTAGGTGTTAGTGTTGGCAGGATATTAGGAAGCCACAAAGAGGATGTTTGGCAGGGTAAAGAGTTCATGAGTAAGAGGTCCAGGAAGGGTTGCCTAGGTGACTGAACCTGTGGGTGGAACATAGGGTGCAGGACTGGGTTAAGTTGTTTCTTTTCTTGAGCAGAGGTTCTAAGGAGCTGCTATGTAAAGGCAGCTTATAAGTTATATATGTTAATATATAACTATGTGGCTGGCCAAGCATGTCCTAGGATCTCATACCAAGCCCTGAGATCTTTGGCTCCCAATAGGAACATAGAGAAAGCAAAAAGAGATTGTGGAAAGTGGAACACAATAAACATGTGGAAACAGTTTGAGGATGAGTTATTAACACTGGCAATTCTTTGACCCAATAACTACTTGTTGAGAACTTTTAAACTAGGCTCTGTTGCAAAAGATAAAACAGGCAAATCTCTGCCATGGAAAGGGTTGTGGAGGAGGAAATAGGGAGAATGATTAGAATTCAGAATAACTACATGAGTACCATTTGTCACTTATTCCACATTTAATTAGCCCTCCTATACACCCTTAAACATGTTGTTCTGTCTTTGTTGTAAATTGTACTCAAGCCCAGCAGTGCCCTCTGTTTACATCTTCTTACTGTTCATGTGGCCCATTTATGCATAGTTTAAACACCTGGAGGGAGCCTTAATGCAATATCCACTTTCAACTTTTCTCAATGTGATTAGGTGTGAAGTAAATGTTTATAATAGGTTTTGGCAAATGGTATAAATTGCATTAAACAAGTCCACTCACTTTCTTTAATACCTGTCTTGCCAACCCCTTCCCTCTATCACATCACACCTAAAAAATTTCTATTTATAAGTATAGACTAAATAAAAATATGTTCTGTTCTTTGATGGGAACATAGATGCAAACATTGAAGAAAACCCTTTCTTGGTAGTTGGGGGTCATAGAATGATTTGTGAGAACTAGTTAGCATCCATGATGGCAACAACAAGGACTTGTTGATTAGTTGTTGGTTCCAACATCAGCATTCTTTAAAAGCCATCTCATGTATGTAGTATTCAAGGGGATATGGGATAGCAGCAATGAGAGAAGAGATGTGAAGGAGGCACACTCTTATCCTCTGGTACTTAACTTCAAACTTGGTTACATAAATAGCACAAAATGATATTAGTGAGTCATGTTTCACTTTTCATATGAATGGATCATGCATGCACATATTTTTGTATTGGGTATCTTTTAATGACTCTTCAATTTTGATATTCACTCATGTTTTGTCTATAGAGTAACTTTTGTCATCAAATTTTAATTTCTTTACAAATTAATGTTGAATTTTTCATACATTATTAATAATTTTTATACAATAGAGTATACATGATGATTTTTTTTTGTTTTTCCTTTTTTTGTTTTTTTGAGACAGGGTTTCTCTGTGGCTTTGGAGGCTGTCCTGGAACTAGCTCTTGTAGACCAGGCTGGTCTTGAACTCACAAAGATCCGCCTGCCTGCCTTTGCCTACCAAGTGCTGGGATTAAAGACATATGCCACCACTGGCCTCCTTTTCTTTTTTTTAAATTTAGAAACAAGCTTGCTTTACATGTCAATCCCAGTTCCCTCTCCCTCCCCTCCTCCCCTGCCCTCCACCAACCGCCTATCCCATCCCCTCCCTGCTCCCAGGGAGGGTGAGGCCTTCCATGGGGGAAACTTCAAAGTCTGTCATATTATTTGGAGCAGAGCCTAGACCCTCCATGTGTCTAGGCTGAGAGAGTATCCATTTATGTGGAGTGGGCTCCCAAGTCCATTCATGTAATAGGGATACATACTGATCCACTATTAGAGGCCCCATAGATTAAGAAGACCTTCAAACTGACATCCACCTTCAGGGGGGTCTGGGACAGTCCTGTGATAATTTTCCAGCTATCAGCCTGGGGTCAATGAGCTCCCTCTTGTTCAAGTCAGAGGTGTCTCTGGGTTTCTCCAACCTGGTCTTTACCTCTTTGCTCATCACTCTTCCCCCTCTGCAACTGGATTCCAGAGTTCAGCGCCGTGTTTACCTATAGGTGTCTGCTTCTGCTTCCATCAGCTACTGCTTGAAGGCTCTAGGATGGCATATAAGTTAGTCACCAATCTCATTATCAGGCGAGAGCATTTAAGGTAGCCTCTCCACTGTCACTTTGATGGTTAGTTGGTGTCATCCTTGTAGATCTCTGGACATTTCCCTAGACCAGATTTCTCTTTAAACCTATACTGGCTCCCTCTATTTTGGTATATCTTTTCTTGTTCTCCTCTATTCTTCCCCTGACTCCATCTTCCTGCTCTCTCATGTCCTCTTCTCCCATTCTCTTTCTCTTGACTCCCTCTCCCCTCCCCCATGTTCCCAATTAGCTCAGGAAATCTTGTTTCTTTCCCCTTCTCTGGGGGATCATGTATGTCTCTATTAGGTTCCTCCTTGTTTCCTAGCTTCTCTGGCCGTGTGGGTTGTAGGCTGGTAATCCTTTACTCTATGCCAAAAATCCATATATGAATGAGTACATACCATGTGTGTCTTTTTGTGCCTGGGTTACCTCACTCAGGATGGTTTCTTCTAGTTCCATCCATTTGCCTTCAGATTTCAAGATTCCATTGTTTTTTTCCACATTGTGTACACATCTAGTACTCCATTGTGTAAATGTACCACATTTTCTCCATCCATTCTTCAGTTGAGGGGCATTTAGGTTCCTTCCAGGTTCTGGCTATTACAAATAATACTGCAATGAACCTCATTGAACAGATGTCCTTGTTGTATGATATGAATGTGCTTCTTTTGGGCATATGCCTAAGAGTGGAATTGGTGGAATTGCTGCATCTTGTGGTAGACTGATTCCAATTTTCCTGAGAAACTGCCATAATGATTTCCAAAGTGGCTGTACAAGTTGGCACTCCCACCAGCAGTGGAAGAGTGTTCCCCTTTCTCCACATCCTCTCCAGCATAAATTGTCATTAGTGTTTTTGATTTTAGCCATTCTGACAGGAGTAAGACAGTATCTCAGAGATCTCAGAGTTGCTTTATTTGCATTTCCCTGATGGCTAAGGATGTTGAACACTTTCTTATGTGTCTTTCAGCCATTTTATATTCCTCTATTGAGAATTCTCTATTTAGTTCTGTATCCCACTTTTTAGTTGGATTATTTGGTGTTTTGGTGACTAGCTTCTTGAGTTCTTTGTATGTTTTGGAAATCAGCCCTCTATCAGATGTGGGGTTGGTGAATATCTTTTCCCATTATGTGGGCTGCCATTTTGTATTGTTGACTGTGTCTTTTGCCTTACAGAAGCTTCTTACTTTCAGAAGGTCCCAATTTTTAATTGCCAATCTCAGTGTCTGTGCTACTGGTGTTATGTTCAGGAATCTGCCTCCTGTACCAATTCATTCCAGGGTACCAACCACTTTCTCTTCTAAGAGGCTCAGTGTGGCTGGTTTTATTTGTGTTCTTTGTTCCATTTGGGCTTAAGTTTTGTGTATGGCAATAGATATGGATCTATCTGCAGTCTTCTACACACCAGCATCCAGTTATGCCAGCACCATTTGTTAAAGATGCTTTCTTTTTTCCATTGTATAATTTTACCTTCTTTGTCAAAATCAGGTGTTCATAGGTGTGTGGGTTCATATCAAGGTTTTCAATTTGATGCCATTGGTCTACCTGTCTATTTTTGTGACAATACCAAGCTGTTTTCAGGATTATAGCTCTATAATAGAACTTGAAGTCAGGGATGGTGATTCCTCCCTAAGTTTCTTTATTGTACAGGGTTGTTTTGGCTATCCTGGATATTTTGTTTTTCCCTATGAAATTGAGTATTGTTCTTTCAAGGTCTGTGAAGAATTGTGCTGGGATTTTGCTGAAGGTGTTTATCAGCTGTAGGAGTTCCCTGCTAGAGTTTTAGAGTACTTCTTATATAGAATACTTATTATGTGACCATATTGTTTTCTACTGTTGATGTATATTTGAGTGGTTTTCTATTTGAGGCTACTCAGATTGCTTATAGTCACTGTATCACATGCATCTCAGTAAATATATACTTGAATTTCTGATCTAATCATGGGATTGTCTGATGATACAGTACACATGTATTAATTGTGGATACTGATGAAGAGATTTTCAAAAAAGTTGTATGTAATCTCTTGCCTACGAAAAATATGAGAGAATTCTTCTGTCTCTGCTTTGCCTTTCCCATCAATGGTATTGCTATATATAAATGTATTTATCAAGAGTCTTTAGAAGGGCTGGCACCAGGCGTTGGTGGCACAGGCCTTTAATCCCAGCACAGGCAGAGGCAGGTGGATCTCTGTGAGTTCAAGGCCAGTCTGGTCTCCAGAGTGAGTGCCAGATAGGCTCCAAAGCTACACAGAGAAACCCTGTCTGGAAAAACTGAAAAAAAAGAAGGGCTGGAGAGATGGTTCAGTGGTTAAGAGCACCAGCTTCTCTGTCAGAAGAACTGGGTTCAGGTCCCAGTACCCCCATGGTAGTTCACAACCATCTATCACTTCAGTTCCAGAAGATGTGATACCCTCATCTGACTTCTGTGGGCACTAGGTAAGCATTCATATACATAGAATGAATAAATAATTAAATAGATGATAGATGGATAGAGAGATAGATGATTGGTCAGTAGGTATACAGAAGATAGATAGATAGATAAATAGATAGTGTTTATAAAAACAATAGTCTTTAGGTTAACAGAGCCAACAGCACCATGTAGGCTTAGAAGTCCCATTAGAGAATCAGTCTACCACAAAATCCGGTAATTCCACTCTTAGGCATATACCCAAAAGAAGCACATTCATACAACAAAGACATCTGTTCAACAATGTTCATAGTAGCACTACTTACAATAGACAGAACCTGGAAGCAGCCTGGATGCCCCTCAACTGAAGAATTGATAGAGAAAATGTGATACATTTACACAATGGAGTACTACTCAGCAGAAAAAAAAAAAAAAACAGAATCTTGAAATTTGCAGGAAAATGGATGGAACTAGAAGAAACCATTCCGAGTGAGATAACCGATTCACAAAAAGGCAAACATGGTATGTATTCACTTATATGTGGATTTTAGATATAGAGTAAAGGATTACCAGCCTACAATCCACATTGCCAGAGAAGATGGTAAACAGGAGGACCCTAAGAGAGTCATACATGGTCCCCTGGAAAAGGGCAAAGGATCAAGATCTCCTGAGCAAATTGGGAGCATGGAAAGAGGGGGGAGGGAGCTAGGAGAATGAGAAGGGGAGAAGAGGAAGGGTGAGGAGGACATGAGGAAGCAGAAAGGTTGAGTCAGGGGAAGCATAGAAGATAATAAGAATGGAGATACCATAATAGAGGGAGACATTTTAGGTTTAAAGAGAAATCGGGCACTAGGGAAATGTCTGGAGACCTACAAAGATGACACCAGATAACAATCTAAGCAACAGAGGAGAGGCTACCTTAAATGCCCTCCCCTGATAATGAGACTGATGACTGACTTATATGCCATCCTATAGCCTTCATCCAGCAGCTGGTGGAAATAGAAGCAGACACTCACAACTAATCACTGAACTGAACTGGAATCCAGATGCAGGGAAGGACGAGTGATGAGCAAAGGGGTCCAGACCTGGCTGGTGAAACCCACAGAAACAGCTGACCTGAGCATCAGGGAGCTCTTGATCCCCAGACTGATAGCTGGGATACCAGCATGGGACTGATCCAGTAATATGGGTTTCAGTGAATAAACCTTGGAAATCTACGGGACCTCCAGCAGTAGATCAGTACTTATCCCTAGCATAGGTGTGGACTTTGGTAGCCCATTCCACATGGAGGAAGACATGAGCCAAGACATATGGGGGTGGGCCTAGGCCCTATTCCAAAGGATATGATAGACTCTGATGACACCCTATGGAAGGCCTCACCATCCAGGGAAAGCAGAAAGGATATGTGATAGGTAGGGTTTTAGTTGGGCATGGTGATGGTAGGGAAGGACAGGAGGGAGAGGGAACTGGGATTGACATGTAAAACAATCTTGTTTCTAAATCAAATAAAAAAATCTGCAAAAAGAGAAGAAGTCCCATTAGCCACCATCCATTAACTGAAGACTTGGGTCCCTTACTGACCAAAGTCCAAGAACTACAAGGTGGCTGTGTAGATAAGTGAGTGCCAGAAACTGAAGTCCCAAGAAAACCAGTATTTCTGATACCTAGGTGCAGGAGAAGATAGACATCCTAGCTCAAAAAGATAAAGCAAAAGCAGCTCTGTTCTTTGCTCACCTCAGGCCCTCCCCAAAGCTTGCACGACACCTGTCCACACTGAAGAAGGCTGGTCTTCTGTACTCAGTCTCTGGTTCTGAGACATTCCACAGGCACATTTAGAAATGTCTCACTATCTGGGCATCTGTTCCCCTAGTAAAGTTGATGAATAAAATTAATCATGCCATTGTAGTATCAGTTTGTGGTTTTAATTTACATTTTGTTGGATATCAGTTGGAATTGAGTACTTGACATACTAAATGGCTGTGGACATTTTTTGCTGCTTGTTTTAACATGGTTATTCTAATAACATAGAAACGAATTTCCTTTTTCCACTGAGTGATTTTTTTTTGTTTTTACTTTTCTCTGTGTATGTTTCAACACCATTGATAGATCTAATTTGCCCCTTTTAGGCTACCCTGAGACATATTTTTTTTCAACTTTGTTTTTTTGGTACTAAAGGGAATAACATTCTCCTAAAACAATGAGGAATTCATGAAAATCAAATAGTTATTGTATAGTAAATGTGAACAGATTTGAGGAAACTATTCATCATTCTTTTGAAATAATACTTGATTTTGATGAATGTGGTGATTTGAAAGAGAGGGAATGGCACTATTAGGCCTTGTTGGAAGAAGTGTGTCACTCTGGGGGGTGGGCTTTGAGGTCTCCTATGCTCAAGCTTCCCTCAGTATGATAGTCAGTTGACTTCCTGTTGCCTGCAAGAAGTAAACACTCTCAGCTTCAGCACCACACTGCCATGCTCCCTGTCATGACCATAATGGACTGAACCTCTGAAACTGTAAACAAACCACTCTCAATTAAATATTTTCTTTACAAGAATTACCATGTTCATGGGTCACTTCACAGCAATAAAAACCCTAACTAAGACAATGAGATAACTATTTTGTATCAGTTATGGATTCTTCAAGATGTAGCCTTAGTGTTAAGAGAAAAGCAAACCTAGAGGGCTTGGTTTGATGGAATCTATTTCCTAAGTGGGGTTATTCTTTTAGAGTTGACTTGTCATTGATAAATTTGATTAGACTACACTAAACTATAATTTAGTGGCCCTTTCTATGATTTACAATAAACTGTTCTGGGGAGAGTAATCATGGCTATTCAAAGAAGACCCCCAGAGTTAGGTGGGCCAAATAGTTTTATTAACCTAACAGAGATTGGCACATCTGAGGCTCTGCCTAAGATCACTTGGACAATAAGGGTCAGGAAAAAAATAAACCAAACTAGCAACTAGAATAGTCACAGCAATAATGAAAAATAGGATTATCTGACTATAACTCAATTTCTCTTTAAACAAATCACAAGTAGGTATATGATGTGGCAGTAAATGGCAAATGTATATAACTGATACGGGCAGGCAAGATGCCTTAATGAATAAAGGCAACTGTGACTAAGTTTGACACCTGATTCAATCCCTGAAACTCACGTAATGGAAAGAGAATAATGCCCACAAATTCTTCTCTGACTGCAAACACACACACACACACACACACACACACACACACACACACACACACACAGAAAAAATAAGCAAAAAATACAATAAATACTTTATAAAAGGATTGCTTCTCCCCATTAAAGAAAGAGACTTTATTGAATCATATGTTTAAGTATGAATGTTTTTATGTTTGGGAGCACTGGTAGGATCCTAACTGATTCCAAAGTTTTCCAAATTCCTTGCTTATATATTTTCTGCACAGAAATTTTGGAGGACTTTTGGAGACTTTGGGGTTTGGCGTCTCCATTTTAAGAATGTAATCATTCTTATGCACCTAAATTTTTGTCATTTTATATCTCAAAATGAACTTGTTAAAAAATAAACCCTGAAAGGAAATAAATAAGATGGGAGGGAAATAGATTAGAAAATCAAAGTTAGGTTCCCTTATTTTACAGCCTTGCCTTATTCTGTCAGACACTTTACCAAAACTTGATTTTCATGAAAGGTAGATCCATACTTAATTCCTATCCTAAGACTTACACATTTAAGGGTAAAATGTATATACATCCAAAATATGTTTGAATATTGTTTATGCATCTATAAAATGATTCTAGACTCAAACCAAAGTCTCTGTGTGTCCATTCTCACCTACTGCCTCCTATGGGTGACAGGTACCCTGATGGAAAGGAAGCAAGGGTCTTATGAGTTATTTCTTTGTCTATAGTATTTATCCCAGTCTGCCAAACTGTATTATTCCTATATTGTTCCTAAATATCTCATATTCCAAAAATCATTTATGAAAATTGCTCCATGCCTCTCTATTCTATAGTAGAAAAACCCCTTGTTATTTTTTCCAGAAAAACTCAGTAGAAATGGGCTAGGAAGATGGCTCAGTCAGTGCTTGCACCCCAAGTATGGAACCTGAGCTCAAATTCCTAACACTCACATAAAAACAAAACAAAAAAACTGATGATGACTGCATGTCTGTAATCCCAGCACTGGAGTTGGGGAAGGGGTGGATTGCTGGAGCTCATTGGCCACTTGTCTAGCCAGTAAATGAGGTTCAAGTCCAGTGACAGTTCTTTCCTCAAAACTAAGGTAGAGAGCAACTGAGAAAAATATTCATTGCTAACCTCTGGCCTCCCCATACACATGTACATACACATAAACCTGAAAGAAACACACACACACACACACACACACACACACACCACACACACACACACACACACACACACACACACACAAAGAAACAGGAGGGCGAGGCCAGCACTTCAGGTCGTGACTTGTTATCCTAGGTCATCCTCTCCTTCCTAGTTTCAAACTGAATTATACCTGTGTAGGCATTGTAGGTAATGAACGGCTTGTGCTCTGTGAAATGGGTGATGAAGCTATGCTTGATTCCAGCAGAAATTAGCCAATTAACTTTGAGGTAGTAACAAATGCTGTTGCCCAAAAGACATGTTGACCTTTGAGTTTTAAAGAAACAAAGGCTTTTGAGATGATTGTGCCTGAGGTCATTCACAGCTGGCTGGGATGTTGGTTCTCTCATTGTGAATAAACCATATTTTAAAACTCACCTCCAGACGCATGAGGTCTGTTCATTGACTCAATGAGTCACTAATTACCTTAAAGTTTCATTTAACACATAGATATTACTAAAGACCCTGTATTAGTCACACTTTGACCCAGGTTCAGTTAAACATTTGAGGCAATAATTGCTAACATAGCAATGATGACACAAAGTAGCAGATAACATGGCTTTGTTGTCTCCTCTAGTCAGGTCCCACAATGAAAAATGCACGGGACTTGAAGAGACGGTGTCCAGTTTGTCAGTAACATGTTGCAGAGGGAAGGACATTAAAATGATAGTCTCTGTCACTCTCACATTGCTCTGTCTCCTTTCCCTGTCCTCACCTTTCCACTGCTGTTCTCTGCTCACACCTGCATCTGAACAGTGCATTTGCTCAAGATACAGACTTTACTTTAAAGGACACAGGTAATTCAAAAGCTATTTATGGTCATATTTACTTACCTAATTTAGATAACTCAGCAATGATGAAATACTAGCATGGAAGAACTGAAAGTAGTTTGACCCAGCTTATTAAGTTGTTACAATGCACATTACAGGCTCATTTGCTATAATTAATTAGTGGAGGGAGGATAGAACCCTAGCCTTAATTGCTTCTATCTAACAAATGTTTTCAAGGAGAGTTCATTCATTAAGAAGAGTACATACACTAAAAGCTCCTGTTACCCTCCCTTCACTTTGCATTCTTTTTCCAGGCCATTATTAAAAATAACAATCTAGAGCTCCAATAGAAGCATTGCTGTACTTCTTTGCCAGTGTTCTTCCTTGTCAAGCTGCTTTTTCTAAAATAATGTCTATACACACTATATTTTCCCCCACTGGTTAGAGAGACCTTTGCACTCCACTCCCTCAAATTATTAGATTATATTGGCCTAGACTTGGAAGGAATGACCGAATTCCATTTTCATCCTATCATTAAACCATCCTAATAGGACTGGATGATGCACACAATTCTGAAAAACAAAGATCGATATATAAAAATCCATGGCAAGCACATATAGGTTGGTGTGAGCATCCTGATTTAACATTATTAATTTATATGAGTGTTCCTTTTAGACATTATCATAGAAGCAGTAATAATTCTTTAAAATGGTTTAGTTCTTGGGATTGGAAGATGGTTCAGTGATAGAGCATTTTGGTTCTGTCACCAGAACTAAAGAAAAACTAATAAAACTAAATTAATTAAGTCTTAATGGTTTTCAAGGTGGCTTTTTAAACATTATTTTATTTGGTCATCTTCCAAACACTTAAGCAGGCCACACAAAATGTTATTACCTTCCATTTACAAATAAAGGGGCTGAGATTGAGCAATGTTAAAGGACTGTCCTAGAGCACTCTGCTGTCCTTTATTGGAACCAGAAACAGGCCTTTTGATAATCAGCTGGAACATTATTCATCTGCATTATTGTTGTTAACTTCCTTAAATATTCATTCAATAACTACAACAGACTCAGGTTCACTGCCCTGGAGTCAGCTAGTGTCACCATTTATTTATTTCAGATGCTTTTTGCTTTGATGTTTTAAGGCAGTATTATGAGAGCATCTACCACTAACAGCTCACACTTTTTTCTTCCTCCTAACCCAAAGGCAAGAGTCACTGCTCTCTCAAATTTGCAGATAGTAATTTCATAAAGTAGTCTGTACTTTCTCCATGTGATTGTTGTCTCCATGAACCTATAAAGTATCTTATGTTTCAAAAATTTAGGCACATGGCATCATATATGCCACTTGAGCTTCCGATTGGTCCTTCCCACTTAAGCAGTATATTTTTAAGATCTACCTATGTCAATCTAGTTTATTTATTTCTATAGCTACACCACATTCCGTTAACTGAATAAATTACTATTTTTTACTCATTCATTATTGTAAGAGCCAGAGGATCAGGAAGTTTGCTGTGAGATTATGTCTCTTAGAAATGACAGGAAATTAATGTACATCATTGTGCAATTTTCCTTGGCCATTGGAATAAGAATTTCTTGAGGACTGGAGGATATATCAGAATTGTAATGTGCTATACACATTTTTGATTTTATAAGTATTATTCAAGTACTTCCAGCAGTTTCTTCCATTAGCAATATATAAATTTTCTTCTGTTTTATGTTTTGCAATTAATATTCTCTGCATTTACTGATTTTAATATTTTTATTTTCAAAATTAAAATATATAATTCTATTCCTTTTCTTTCCTCTTTCTAATTGTTCTCATGGCCTCTATTTCTTTTATTGTTGATATATATATATATATATATATATATATATATATATATTTCTAAACATATAAATATCAACTCTTCAGTCTTTATAATGTTATATGTATGTGCATAATACCAGGACTCACCATTTAGCTTTGGGTAAGCAATTTGGGGCTCTTTCCTGAGGAAGACTGTTTCTCCACTTTCCACATACCTTAGTTGCCTGTAGTTCTTTTCTGAGGCTTCATGAGATGTCTCCCTTCCATGTTGGTATATCTATTGTTGTGGTCCTTTTTCAAGTCTTATTTAGTCAGCCATGTTGTTGATACTTCATGAGTTTAGCTTCCTTGTCATTTCTAAGAGACATAATCTCACAGCAAACTTCCTGATCTTTTGGCTCTTACAATCTTTCCACCCCATCTTCCACTATGATTTTTGTTTATTAGGTGCAGGAGTCAGGTAGTAAGGTATATCATTTAGGGCTGGGCACTGTATAGTCACGTATTCTCTGTACTTTGCTAGGTTGTAGTTTAATATAATGATATCTGCCTGTTGCAAGGAGACATTTATTTCATGGGGGTGAGACTATATTTATCTGTGGACATAAGGATAAATATTTAGAATGTAGTTTGGAATCAGACTAATTTAGTAAGTAGTAGTAGTAGGTTCTCCTCCAAGATCTGTAACTTCACTAGCCCTGGTAATTGGCTGGGTTCCCAATAGTAGGCATAATTTCCCTCTTGTTGAGAGGTCCTTAAATTCAATTATAAAGCTATTGGTTTCCACCAAGTTATGCATGCCACTATTGCACCCTTAGGGATAAAATGTCATGGTGGTCATTATTTACACTTATAGGCATCCTGGTTGGTAGGTCTACTGGCTGTTTCTCTCCTTTAGAAGCTTTTAGGGTTTCTTATTGTACCATGAAATCTAGCCCTCAGCATGGATTATTTCAAGTCAGAATCAGCTCAGATCTTCTTGGTCTTGTGTCCAAAGTACATGGTGTCTTTGGCAATAGGAACTTCCTTCAACCTCTGGATGACAACCAAGGACAACAGCAATAGACCATGTGTTGGACGTGTCTTGGACAACTCTGACCAACAACTTGAAAGGGGCTTCTTGTACCTGTTGTTAGAGTTTTTGTTAGATAGTCTATGGTTACTAGGGGGAAGCATTGTTAGCCAACATGGGAAAATTTCATTTAAACTGTAAATGCATATGCACACAAAGACTTCTATAAAATTTTAGATAGATAGGTAATAATATGATTCTTTAGGACTTTCCATACATTCTTACTGTTATTTTACCCCTAACCTTCCTTCTTCTGTATGTGTCTCCACCCCCCATCTACTGATTAAAGCCACTAATTTCCCCTTTAACTTCACTTGCACCCTGATGTTGCCCTCTCTATTGCTCTCCATCCCATTGTACCTTATTTTTCTGGTTTCTGCAATTACTACATATTCTATTCTCACAGCTGAAGATTTGGAGCTTGAAAACATATATGAGAGAGAACTCAAGACACTTGTTTTTCTGTGTCTGGCTTAATTCACTCAATATGATCTTTTTTAGTTACATCCATTTACATGCAAATTTTACAATTTCATTTTTACTTATAGCTGAATAGTAGTCCATAATGTATATGTGCCACATTTTTATTATCCACTTGTCAATTGGATGGTATTTTCTACTTATATGGGCTTCTCCTTAAATTCCAGTGGAGGATGATAATTTCTCTTAGTTTCAATTTGATTACTAGCAAGTTTGTCTATAGTTTTACATGCTCATTTGCCATTAAAATACCCTCTTTCATGAGTTACTTGATTATTATTTTTTCCACTTGAATCTGTACTTTTCTTGTTAGTTCTAGCCTTATATTTATAGAAGGGAAGTCTGTTGTCTTATTCAAAGGCTTCCTGGAATGGGGAACATCAGTTTCCATCAAACTTGAGAGGAGCAGTAATGAGAGAGCATTTAGAAGAATCTAATGTGTTTACGTACCCAGGAGTTAGATATTTTCTTTTTAGTGTGGACACTATGTAGTATTTTCTCATATGATACCTTCCAGCAGCAGTGAAGGGCTAACTCAGACAACTTAAAAGACAAATGGCATGGGAGTTTCCTGTGTTCCACACTATACTCCAGTAGACAGCCTTAACTCATCTTTTGGGAAGACATTTTATGAGCTTGCTTCTAGGAAAGGACATCTCACAGTAAAGGGGATTGGATATACTTCCTGGGTCAAAACATGGGATACAAGGGGCAAACTGAAGTCCATTGTTACAGTGAGGGTTAAGGGGCTCCATGTTTTGGGATAGGGACTGCCATCTAAAGGATTCGCATAGTCAAGTTTCAGTAGAGCCTTGGAGGAAGGTCAAATGGAAATGTTCTCCAGTTGTACTTGGTTTTCTGCACAAAGAAACACTTTGTAGATACTGGTGGGGAAAGTACTCTAATAACAAGAAAAACATTAAGGAGTTACAGTCAAACATCAAAACAAAAAAGATATAAAGATTATTTTGTCCAAAATATTTTAAGGGACAAAGGCAGGGAAGGAGACATCCGTTAACACCCCAGAACCAAAACTATGCATAATACAGCCACAGTGGAAGAGGAGTAGAGAGCTTCAGGGATGTGAATGTGTGCTAAACATCCAGCCTAAAAAAAATGCAATACTCTATGATTAAGTAACTTTTGTTTCCAAAGAAAAGTATATTGATGATTCAACATCTGAAAATCTGACTTAGTTTCAATATATTTACCATTTTAAACATAAAAGTCATGCATTTGCAAAATACAAGAAATGATTTTTTTGTTCACATCTAACTTACAGTGAGTGAGATTGTGGTAGGAAGGTATAAAATAAATAACCAAGCACCTTGCTTTCTCTGGAAGCTGGTGACCTTCCCAGAGGCAGCTTTACTTCCCATGCAGGGAGAAAAATACATCTTAACTATGAATGAAAACAGGGATTTTTGTGTCTCCATTCAATCTTCTGTTCAGATTTTATGTTGTATACACAGAACACAGCAAGGAGATTCAGGAACAAACTTTAAGGGATGCTTTTTAGAAAAATATTAGCAAAGATGGATGTACAGAAGAAGGAAATCTGAGTAAAGGAAGACTTGACATGGAATCTAGTGTTGGCCTCATCTGTAGGGCAAGGGTGAATACAAGCAGTGTAGTGAAGTGGTTCCTCCTGGAGCCACAGACTTGGATGCTTTTGCATCCATGCTTTTCCTTACCCAGGCAAGACTTCCAAGGGCAATTCTAGGAGAATTCTCAAAGAGCTGTTCAGGGACAACCTTCACAGCAGCTATGGAATGTGTGCCACCCTAGTAAATGGGGTAGGATATAGAACATATGAGAGTCTACCATACTTATTGTATATTAAACTAAACTTCAGAATTTCTGAATCAGGATTGCATATCAGCAGTTGAAATAACCATAGAAATTTCTATATACTATCTCTGCTCTGGAAAACCACAGGGCTGCCTCTGCATAGTACTATTTGGGGACAATAATAAAAGTAGACAGCAAAGTAGAAAAAAAAACCAACATGCATGTGTATGTTATATCTCATGGATGTTGGTGTTCAGTATATCATTTGTGTATGCATACACACACATATCATGGACATATGCATACAGATTCCATTGTATCCTACATCATATACCAATATCTCATATACATGCACAACTATGTGTTTCATATACTATTCCATATTCTATAGCTTATAAAAAAAGAGATATGTTGTCACAATGATCCTGTAAGCAGCTATTGTTGACATAATTATTACATGGCTATTAAGATCTACATAGTTATTCTTGCCATAGAAAAGTGACATAGTTATTCTTGCCATAGACAGTTCTCACATTTCCTTGTCAGAGTTATGCGTTCCAAACTTGAAAAAGTTGAAAAGAGGGCATTTCTTTTCCAGCCAAAGCTCTGGAAACACTTTGTCCCTGAAGTGGACTTTCAGCCAAATAAGGATCTCCATAGGAATGGAAGAAATCACACACTGTGTTCCAGGAGTGTGTCTGCCAGGTCAGAGTGCTTTGCTTTGGAGGTCTACCATTTCATCAAAGATCAGTCTAAAGATCCAGATCTACTGTCGTGTTGGAGATGGCCAGCCATCATGAGAGAAATGTGTCCCCTGGCATCTTTGCCAGGTGAGCATCTGAAGATGAGATGTTTGTATCCCCGGTACTTCAAATTTTATGCCAAACCAGAACTTCCTGTAAGAAGTCCCTCTGCCAACTTTCCTTTATTAAAAGACACTCCTTTCCATGCCCAAGGATAACATTCTGGAAAGGGATAACCATGTGTGTTTGACCACAGTCCTAAGGAATTCAACAGGATCCCACAGAATTTCCAATAACGCATTTTGCAATTCACAAGCAGGGGATGAAATCACATCAATGGTCCTAGCAAGAATAGAAAATACTTCAGTGCCTTAAACTGTGACCAGAGTTGTAAATATTGAGATTATGAAGGTTGTTGTTCATCGTAACTACATAAGGTATATAATACATTTTTATCATATTTTAACTAGCAAAAATATGCTTCTTTGGAAGCTGTGAAAGCTGACTGACCATTAAGAATTTGGTATTTAGTCTGCTGCATGAAAAGATAGTACATGGTTTCACACCCATCATTTAGTAGTTTAATCTAAGCACAGTGAGTGCTGCTGGGCATAGCATCCCCTGCTTCTACAGTTCAGACAGCTCTTCTAGCACTCAAAAGTCTGCACACACACTGCTTTGTTGTTTCAAAACACATCTTGCAGTGCCAGACAACAGGCAAACACTAACCAAGTTCCAGGTAGAGACATGGTTATTTGTTTTCTGTGGTTCAGAAACCATTTTCGTTTGTTTGAATAAGACACTGTCTAAAAGCAATTTCCTTTCTCTTTGCATGGCTTCTTGAAATGGTAAATTATTAATATCATCATAGCTATTGATACCATGATGAATGAGAAATGATCTCACCATAATGAAGGCACTGAACAGAGGAAAAGACTGTTAAAATTTAACATAAATCCATTCCAAGGAACTCAGAGTTGTAGTTTGTCAATGTTTGGTAATCCCCTTCCCCATTTCTGGATTTCTAACATTGCATTTTAAAGATGATTCACCTAAAGACAAAATTTATCTTTCAGTTTATAGCACTTCTCAGGAGAGATCATGAATAGGAAATGAACAGTGAAATGACTAAGAATGAAATAGAACTTGCAAATGAGATTGAATGAAATTGCTGGAGAAAAATAATCCACAACCCTTTGTTTATGGATGACTCTCTATGCAGACAAAACCAATAATCAGTCAGTCTGGATTCTGACCTATACTCTAATCTCGTGTGATTCAGGGCAAGATCCACCACCACCATTGATCTCCACTTCTGTAAAATGGTGCCACTAGTTCCTTCAAAGAATTATTGTCAAATGAGACAGTATATGCTCAGTTAGTTAGTGAACTAGATGCATCTATCTAATACCAAACAGTCCATGTGCTATATCTAGGGACTAGATTGCTTTTCTCAATATTTGTCCTTCCTGTTAATTCACTGTAGCTAAGGCTCTGCCATGACAGTTGCTCCTCATACCTGTTGTTAGCAGTTCATTCCATCCTTCAAATCCCTTCAGGCTTTCTTGCACTGAAGACAAGGGAGTTTCCCTAAATTATCAGTTTCCAAGGAAATATTTTAAGTCTTATAAGTGTGTAAGAGTACCATGTAGCATTTTTAAATTATTAAAAACCACAATAGGCTAATGTGAAGGAGTCAGGTAGCTGTTAAGGTTACCCAGGTGCCAGTTTAGAACTCTGTTTGTCTTGAAAGTATGGAGATATCAGGGTAGACTAATTCCAACTTTACAGCATGTAATTGGTCAAAATAACTTCATACACATTACTGGGAACATACTTCACAATTTTTGTATTCATCCTGACTTTGCTGTCATTGCAAATGACAAAAACTAAGTTATAATTCTTAATCTAAAGGGGAAATATGATGGCTTAACTAAAAAATTCAAAAGGCATTGTGGCTCCACTCATGATTAGGATCAATGATTGGAATCATATCAACAGGCTTATTTCCTTCATTCCCCTTCATGGTCATAATAACTAATTTTTCTCCATGTGGCCCACATATGAGTTAATAATCCTAGATCCATTGAGATTAACCAATAGTTAATTGTTGATGTAAGTATTAAAAATTTTCTCCTTGTTATTAAACATAGATTATTTTCTCATTCAATATAATCTGAATACAATTTTCCCTTTCTTTACTCCTCTCAATTCCTCCCCACCTCCTCTCCCATCCAGATCCACTTCCTTTCTGTCTCTCATTAGAAAAGAACAGCCTTCTAAGAGATAATAAAAGCATAATAAAATAAAATATATTAAGATAAAACAATAACCATCAAACCAAATTTGAACAAACAAGCCAACAGAAAAATAAAACAGCCCCAGGGAAAACACAAGAATCAGATACCCACTTCTTTACATGTTTCAGGGCCCCATAAACCCCCTCTACATGGAGGAATACTCTCTCAGACTAGACACAAAGGGGAGGGTCTAGGCCCTGCTCCAAATGATGACAGACTTTGAAGATTCCCCCATGGAAGGTCTCACTCTCCCTGAAAGCAGAAAGGGGATGGGATGGGGAGGGCAGGGGAAGAGGGGAGGGAGAGGGAACTGGGACTGGCATATAAAAGAAGCTTGTTTCTAATAAAATAAAATAAAAATGTTCTAGACTGAAAGCTGTATATGCAGAGGATCTGGTACAGATCCAAGTAGGCTCTATAATTGCTGTTTCAGTCTCTGTGAATTCCTATGAGCTTTGCTCAGTTGTTTTAGAGGGCTTTGTTCTCCTGGTGTCTTCTGCTCCCCCCCCCATCTCCCTAACTACTTCTGCCTCCTTTTCCAGGGGATCCCCTGAGCTACAAGGAGAGGGATAAACTGGAGACATCTCATTTGGAATTGTGTGTTCTAAGGTCTCTCTATCTGTAAAGTAGTGTCAGGGGTGGGCTTCTGTATTTTTCCCATCTGCTGCAAGAGAAAGCTGACAGTGGCTGAATTACCCATACTGATATGCAAATATAGCAAATACCTCAGGAGTCATTTTATTGTTACTTTCTTTTTTTTAGATGGGTAGTGTTTGGTTTTACCCTAGGTCTCTGGGATATCTAGACTCTAGTTCTTGGTCACTCAAGCAGTGTCAGATATGAGTTCTATCACATGGACTGGGCCTAAGTCAGACATGGGTTGTGATACTCCCACAAAGTTTGTACCAGCATTGCCTTAGCATATTTTGCAGGCAAGACAGACTATATATAAAAGGCTTTGTGTTTGGGTTGATGTTTATTTTTCTCTTTTGGTAGTTTCTTTTGGTAGTACCTTTCCACATTGTAGATACTAGAACATGGGAATGAAGGTTCTATGTAGGCACCAGTTCAACCTCTTTGTGTTCAATGAGTTTTATGGGCATTGTCTTTAGTAATGGGACCTTACTAATAGTTTATGGGGAGTAACCTATTGTAATGGCAACAACCTGGGTTGTTTGGGATTTCTATGGAATAATTTTGGCCAACAATTCAATTAGATGAAAAACTGGCTGGGCGTTGGTGGCGCATGTCTTTAATCCCAGCACTCAGGAGGCAGAGGCAGGAGGATCTCTGTGAGTTCGAGACCAGCCTGGTCTACGAGAGCTAGTTCCAGGACAGCCTCCAAAGCCACAGAGAAACCCTGTCTCAAAAAAATCCAAAAAAAAAAGAAAGAAAAAAAAAAAAAGAAAAACAGTCCCAGCATTGGAAGCTTTGTTTCATGACAAGAGATGGCTATCATTAGGGTTGCTTTTATGCATTATAGCATGTTTTCCTTGCAGTAGGTTTCCATTCCACCCCTCAAACGCACATCAATTCTAGCTGTCTCTCCCCTCATTCCCTCCCTCAATCCTATCTCACTTCTCCTTCCCACCTGATGAAAAATGGGTCAAAACAGAAATAAAGAAAAAAAATTGAAAGACTTTCTAGAATTGAATGAAAATGAATACATATCATACCCAAAACTTATGTGACACTCTGAAAGCAGTTCTAAGAGGTAACTTCATAGCACTAAGAGCCTACATTATAAGAAACAAAACTAGAGAAATCTCATACTAGCAATTTAATAGCACATCTTAAAGCTCTAGAATAAAAAGAAGCATTCATATCCAAGAAGAGTAGACAGCAAGAAGTAATCCAACTGAGGGCTGAACTCAATAAAATAGAAACAAAGAGAACAATAAAAAGAATCAGTGAAACAAAGGGTATGTTCTTTGAGAAAATCATTAAGATTGGTAAACTCATATAAAAGACAGAGAAAGAATATCCAAATTAACAAAATCAGAAATGAAAAGGTGGACATAACAACAGACCATGAAGAAATCTGTGAATCATAAGGACTTACTTTAACCAGAAATCTAAAAGAAACAGATAATTTTCTCCATGGATACTACTTTTCAAAGTGCAATCAAGATCAGATAAGCAATTTAACCAGACCTATAACCTTTAGTGAAATAGATACAGTCATTTCAAAAAAAGCTGAGAACTAGATGGTTTTAGAATAGAATTCTACCAGAATTTCAAAGAAATGTAAATTCCAATACTCCTCAAATTATTCCACAAACTAGAAAGAGAAATAACATTGCCCAATTCATTCTATGACACCATAGTTACCCTGATAACCAAAGCACACAAAGATCCAACAAAAAAAGAGAATTGCAGGTCAATTTGCCTTATAAACATAGATGCAAAATACTCAATATAACACATGGAAACCAAATCTAAAAACACAGAAAAGAGGTCATTGATGGTGATCAAGTAGGCTTCAACCCACAGATACAGGAATGGTTCAATATATGAATACCAATAAATATAATTCCCTATATAAACAAACTGAAAGAAAAAAATAAATGATCATTTCATTAGATGCAGAAAAGACTTTAAACAAAACCCAGCATCCTTTTATGATAAAAGTCTTGGTGAAAATAGGGACATAAGTTGTATACCTAAACATAGTAAAGGCAGTTTACAGCAAGCCCATAGTCAACATCAGTTAAATGTAGAGAAACTCAAAGCAATTCCACTAAAATCAGGAAAAAGACAAGGTTGTCCACTTTCTCCATATTTATTCAATATATTAATTGAAGTCCAAACTAGAGAAATTTCTTAGGGCTACTATTGCCATGACTATTGTTGCAAGAAGTCAGGACAAGAACTCAAGCAGGGCTGGAACCTGGAAGCATGAGCTGATGAAGAAGTTAAAGAGGAGTGCTATTTACTCCCCACATCTTACTCAGCCTACTTTATTGTAGAACCCAGATCACCAGCCTATGGATGGCACTACCCACAACGGGCTAAGCCTTCCTCCAACAATCACTAATTAAGAAAACACCTTACAGCTGGATTGTATAGAAAATTTTTCTCAATTGAGTTTCTCTTCTTCTATATAAATCTAGCTTGGGTTAAGTTGACATAAAATTACCAAGCACAAACCATAAGACAACTGAAGGAGATGAAGAGAATACAAATTGGAAAGGGAAAAGTCAAAGTATTTTATTTGCAGATGATATAAGTGACCCTAAAAATATCCTACACCTGATAGAGAATTTCAGCAAACTAGCTTCACTCTTATATGTGGATCTATTGGGAAATGTTTTGATTCATGAATTATTCAGGTACTCATCCTTATATGTTTGTGCACTGCCAACTCTGGAGTGGAGACTGGTTCAAAATGAAGCTCCACCCATGGTATCCATGTTTTGGAAGTCAAGAAGAGGAAAAGTAATGATGAAGGCTAGAGAGTATGTCTTAAAAGGAATATTTCTGTAAGAGCTGGATGATAAAAAGGAGTGCTGTGTTCCATATGTGGCATGTAACTGAACCCACCAACCCTTAGTAGCAGTTGCACCTGCACAAGGCCTATAAAACAGGAGTACATCAACATTCCACCAAAAATGAGAAGGGGCTCACAAAGACCCACCCCTCCAAGAGGAACTATATAGGCAGTCAATGGTAGCTGGGGTATAGGCACTGCTAAGTTCACACCACTCATGCCCATACAGAAAATTTTAGTTAACTTCAGGGGGCCACAAAGGACAAACTGAAGACTTGAAAGAATGTCAGAGAGGGGATCTGCTGGAAGATTCCGGAAGGGAAAGCAGATAAGAGAAGACATAGACAAGAGGATGCCTAAGTCCACTGGGAAGCCAAATAAGTGAGCTTTAAGGTCAGTGAGAGTCCTTGTGTCAAAACACAACAATGATGGAAAGCAACAGAAGAAAAGCAACACCCATCTAAGGACTCCATGGGCATGTGCACATTCACATGTACACATATGAACACACACATGAGCACACAAATGAGCATGCTATGTACACACATACATAGATAGGCACACACACACATGTACACACATATGCTTACACACACACACCTACAGAAGTGGCTAAGAAAGACAGTGTTACTGAAAAAAAAAAGCTTTTTAACTGTGGAGAAGTACACAAGTTTAAAATTTTTGCCCCATTTAATTGGCTAATAGAATGCATTTGGCACTGGAGAGTATAGTTGATCCTTTCAAACCAGAATCTCATCATCACTCATTGTGGGATCAGCCTTCTTTAAAGGCCTCGGCTTCTCATTATGACCTAAGTCCTTCTATGGGAATGAAGCCACTGATACAGGGTTTAAAACAGACAAATTTTAACAAGCATCAGAAATATCTAGGAGAGAGTATATTCCAAATCCTAATTACAGTATTCCTCTTTCTGTGTCTTTGGAGTAAATATTTTCTTTTCCTTTATCCTGCAACTTGAGTGTAATCTCTTTTTGGGGATTACTTAGTGCTTTGTTTTGTTATTGGGTCTGAAGAAAATGGAATTAAGCCATCTTTGTGAGTGTTACATATTAAATATTAGCCTTTAATAGCAGTTATCCTCAATTCATCTTCTGTAATTTCTTGATTAATGTTAAAAGCACACCTCTCAAACATTTTTGAGTGTTTGCCATTGAATAGAGAGAATAGAAAATCACTTCTTTCTCAGCCCAGAAAGTTACATCTAAATTACACAGTGAGGCTAAAAAGCCAGCAAAATTTGTTTTTACATATGATCACCTCACCTAAAGTCTGACTGCCAGAAGTGCCACCAGGAAGATAGATAAGAAGGCTTTCTCTTGAGTATGAGAGTGCCAGGTCCACAAAACTGAGGTCATGGAATGCAGATTCACTTAGATATAGATTGCATTGGGCTACACCATTACCAAAGTGGCATTCCCTATTCAGTACTGACCATCTATTAGCTCTATTCCAAAGTGCTTTAAACACACTCTATGAAGTTCCAGGCAGCTGAACTAAAAAAAGATTTCCCAAGCCTGTCTAACAGAGACAAGACTTTGCTGTGGAAGGACAAAGGGCTAATGGATGGACTCTGAGAACTTATGTGGAGAAGGCACCCTTTCCTGCTCCCTGTCTCAACAACACAAATTAAAGGAACTGATAGAATGCTTTTGAAGGGGATGAGCCTCCAGGAAGAGGGCCAGGACACATGTTGAAGTACACTGTGAAGTTGCTGTTGTTTGCACCAATAACCAACAGTGTCAACAATGAACTGTCCTGAAAGTCTAACAAGCCAAGTGTTTATTTTATCATAAATTATTTTTTCTGAAAGAATTTAATTTCTCCAAAGTAAGAAAGAACCTTGCATTTTGTTGTTTAAAACTTGCTAAGAAGGCTAGAGATTATGTTAATATCAAGATCACAAAACTTGGAACCCTATTTAATAGTCTCAGCAGGAGGATAAGTATTTTTAAAAGTAATGACTGTTATCATTTCCATGTGTCCAATCCACTCCATCTTTTTAATTAACTTCACTTTGAGGTTTAATTCCTTTGCAGTTTGCTAGAAAAAAGTTGTATGTGATACTAATGCTAAAATAAACAGTGATTTAATTTAGTACTAAACATTTCTCAGAATATTCTTTCTTTCTCAGGTGCTTGTTTAAAATTAATCAACTTATATTGAAACCCTAACTTGGTTTTGGTCTATGTGTGACATAATTTCCAATATCAAACAGCTTTTTTTCTTTAACTAAAGATCACAGTCAAGTGGTCCAGTTCATTTCCCCTTTTGTGGTTGTCCTACATCTCCTTTAGCTGTTTTCCTTCACATGAAATGTGACAGATTTTTGTTTTCTTTTCTTTTGTTTGTTTATGGATCAGAAGAATGAAAATATGTTCAACAATTTGCAGAGCTAAGTGAGAAGAATTCTCTCAGGATCAATCTTTCATCCCTCTGTGTCCTCTGGTCGTCCTAATTAGAGCCCCAACAGCCCCTACTCCAACCTGATTACTGCCAAGAAAACATTGTTCCAGATCATTCTGGCTTCAAATAGGCCATGAGATGCTATTTACAAAGCAGCATTCCCATGTATCAAGAGCCTGCAGTCCCTAGTCCATGTTACACAGTTCAAATTCCTCATTCAAGTGACCCCTGAGGTTTGTATTTTTTCAACATGTGAAATGAAGTCAAGAAAGCGATTGAGAAAACTGATATGCATACCCAGGCACCCTTCCCTGTGATAAAAAGGGCCCATGCAGCCTCAGCTCTATGTCTACAAGCCCACTGTTGAAGGCAAAAGCTACATAAAGCACTTTCAATTAAAATACAATCTAATTTTTGTTTGATTGGAATCCAGTTCCATATTCTTGGTGGCAGAGGCTGCAGACACATCATTACCCCACATCTACAGGGTATTTAAGTGCCCTGCCTTAGATTATCCATGTGATTTTTCTATTCCCCTTTACCCCTATTCTTAATCTCTGGGATGCTGGAGAGTCACCCAAGAGTGCTTTGCCCAAATAAACCTTCCCTTTACTATTATTGGGCTACAGAAAACCTATTATCTTGGTGCAAGAAGCTGGGCAGGAGTTGAGCCTTCCCTGTCAGGCCACTCCTTTTATATTCCTCTCTACCAGACAGAATCTAGCTTTGACTAAGGTAAGTCACCCATTTCCAAGTCACCACCTCCAGAGGTCAGGGACCTTTTCTGGGCCAAGACCCCTTCTGGGTCAAAGACCACTGGGATCTCCTGCTAAGCAATGGGCACACCAGGGCACGCCCAACCTGTTGTTGGACAAAGACCTTCTTTGTTCCATGGGGTCTTTGTGGGAGAAAAGAGACCTCCTACCCAAAGGTACCCCACACCCACCCGACCCCAGCCTATCTAAGTGGACATACTACTCCAGTGTTTGGTTTCCGGCACAGGCTTGGAAATGGGCAACTGGTGGTCTGAATCTGACCCTCAGTCACTCCTGGGGTGTCTACTATGAAATTTAAGCAAATCGGGGCTGTCTCACACCAGGTGACAAATGGTTTGTGCTCCCTATCCAGGGTTTTTGAACTCTGCACTCCCACCTCTTCCTCTTCCCTGTTCTCTGATTTTCTGTCTACCTCTCAGTCTCCTGCTTCCACTTCGATATGGTCTTTTGCTCTTTTACTCTTCCCATTCCCCAGTAAACCCTTGTACTAACTCTGTTGTTCATGGCATGTTCTCTTATGGCATACCTTGGCAGGGCCCACCTAAAGGAACCCACTTTGCCTTTTTACTAAGTAGGCTCTCCTGGCATTTGGTCTGGCCATGAAGGGATTCTGCCTGCATGAACCGATCCATTCTCTTTGTCTGTGTCTTTCTGCTCTCCCACTCTAAATTGTATAAATGTCCTGTCCTTAAATTTGTTACAACATGGGAGTCAGAGATGGAGAGGCTGACTGCTCCATGCCCAGCACATGCCTCTTCTTCCTTACATTGTCTGCTGATTTGACCCTCAACAAGATATGTTAGGATCATTTGTCTGTGACTGAATCTAATTCCAAATTTTACAGTCTGGTTCTTCCTACATTACCATCCCCATGGGCACATGTGTGATTGTCTGCAGCCTCTTGCACCCACATGGAAGTCTCTCCTGCTTTTCTCCCCTTTCCTAGCATCCTGACAGACCCACAGCTTAAGCTTGAGCCCACTGTATAGCCATGTGGCTCCGGCTCTTGCTGTCTGAAAACCTACATGGACATCCCCTTACCTTCTGCTCCTTCCTGGCTTTCTCTCACCTTGCAGTCAGACTACAGACCCAGTATGCTAACTCTCAGTTTCCGCCTTCAGTCCTGCAGCTCAGTTTAACCCTCAGCTTCCTCTTGGAACTTATAGGAACACACTCACACAGAGCTCCACTTTGTCACTCTCTCTCTCTTCCTCCTTGGTCTCATATTTTATTATAACAGCCTGGTTTCAGTACAAATCATGGCCAAAACTGTCAAAAAATTTCCAAATTCTCATAAATTGTGAACTGCTGCTGCTGCTGCAAACAAGTGATCCCCAAATACCTTATACAACTTTCAAAGTCCCTTACTTCTAAGGCTCTACTTCCTCACCCCTAAAAATCTTTTATTCTTATGGTTTCTCTCATGATGCCCTATACTGTAAACTCTTATTTCAGGATTTGTAAATTGATGATCTGGCATGGATTAAAATCTATATAATTTGTAAAAAAAAGTTTGTTTCCTGCAGAAAGTTTTATTTTCTCACTGTGAGAAAAGTTCTGTCTATTTTGTATGTATGTATGGTTCTGTTGAAGGACCCAGACCCTCACCCAACCCTCTGCTTTGGCAGCCATGACAGGCTTCAGAAAAGACCCAGCAAGACGTAGACCCCTGACTCAGCAGCATGTGCTGAGCCCCCAACCTTGCCCTAATCACTAGGAAGCCAGAATACCTCCATGTGGCAAGGGACCAATTAGAAGTTAGATGGCAGGCTCTGTATGTACTTTACTGATAATAGTGGGATGCAGGGCATAGCAACTGCCCTGGGAGGGTCTCTAGGCATAACAACCTCTCTGCAGCTACAGCTGACCAATCAACTCAGGACAGGTTGCCCAAGCCCAGAGATGCACCAATCCTGAAACTGATCAACTAGCAGACCCTCAGACACTCCCCTTGCTCTACCCCAATATAAGCTCTGCCTCACTGCTTCTCAGAGTCCCTCCTTCACCCACTGGGTCTGTCAGATGGATGCAGGACCCAAATTAACTCCAGTTAACTCGTTAATTATAAAGACTCTTTGCTTTTGCATCAGATCTGGTCTCTTGATTTCCAGGACTCAGATCATCAAGAACAAGAACCCAGGAAGCAATATATTGGCCACATATTTGTGTCCTCCTGTTCTGAAAGTTCAAGTGCTCCTGAGCAGTTTCCTAAGGAATGCATACTTGTTTGTGTTTTTCTAGGGGCCCATTAAAAAATGGCTTCTCTTCACCTTGGCTTAAGGTCAGAGAGTTCAAAACTATCCTTACTCTCCCAAGGTTAAAGTCATAAGACATAAAGGTCTAAGATGTGGCTACTGTAGGATGTTTGGTTTGGGTCTTGGATGTCTTATCTAAATAACAAGAAACTTGGTCTAGGGTGTGGTTGCTCTTACCCCTCAAGGCCAGATAAGAGATTTAGGCTAAGGTATAGTTACCAAGTGTTTGGAGAATTAAACATTAAGAATGTTGAAGAACAAACCTGGGGCATTCAGTATTGACTGGATCACCCTCCTGACTCTATTCTGTGCCTCTGTCTTTTCCTTAGCATCTCAATCCACACTCCCCATCTCAGGTACGAACCAGGCAAGTTGGCTGGATTCTACTGAAGCCCCCAAAAGTGGGTTTCTGTGCATTTTCTCAGCAGTGCTGCTGTTGAGGCACAGAAAAACTGAAGAACTGCCCTATACAGTACTTAAAAGCCCATTTTCTATAGGCCATCTCCTTTCTTCAACTTCGAGAATGATAGTCCAAAAAATTCCTACAGTGACTCAGCAGCAAAGAATGCAATGAGAAAATAATAATATACTTATGTCCAAGTTAAATATGCTAAAATCATAATGAACTTACTTATTTATTTGTTTGTTGTTTATTTTTGAGACATGAACTCACTATGTAGTGCTGGCTGGTCTGGAACTCACACAAGTCATCCTGCCTTTGCCTCCCAAGTGCTAGGATTAGAGACAGGCACTACCATACCTGACAACTTTTTCATCATTTTATAAAGGAAGACATTTTTTTATAAATGATCATATTTTCCAAGACTAGGGAACTTTGGCCTCATGACTGTTTTAAGAATAACTGAAGTTCTTTATGCGAAGCCATGAGGTAAACTTCCATGTTCATGTGGAACACCTCTGATTGTTTGCCTCCTCTTGTACTCTTTTTCATCTTTTTGCTTGTCTTGTCCAACTCTAATGTGTCCATTTTTGTTTTATTATATAGTTTATTGTGTTATGTTTTATTATTATCCCTTGACAATAGTCAAACTTATCAAAACTTTCTGAATTTTTAACTGGAGACTCGGAAAATATTGTCACTGTGTTTAGAATTTGAAATGTCCCCACAGCCTCATGTGTTGAACTCTTGGGATTCAAGCAAGTGGTTCTGTCTTGAGGAGAAGGTGTTAGGAGCTTCAGAAACTGGGGTCTCATGAAGGAAGCCACTCACTGGAGCTGTTCCTGGAAGGCTCTAGTTTGTCTTAGCTACTTAGCTTGTTACTATGACAAAATACCTGGAAAAAAGGAGCTTATGGGGAAAGAAATTCATTTGGTTCACAGTTCAAGGTTAAGGTCTGTTGTGTTGGAGAAGGCACAGTGGCCTGAGCCACTGCCATTTAACAGCCACAGTGATGAAGGGAAAGCCATGAATATTTGTGCTAAATTCCTTTTCTACTTTTCATACAGTTCAGTATTCCAGCTGAGGGAATCATGTCACCAACAGTGAGGGGATCATGCCACCTCAATTAACCTAACCCAGATAATTTCCCACAGGCATTCCAGAAACTTGTCTCATCAAGTTGACAACTGAGATGAATAATCAAACACCTACTTCTTCCTCTCTCTTGCTTCTAAGCCACCATAAGGTAAAGAGTCTCTTCTTCAATGTGCTCCCACCATAATGATATTTTCTTTAACCTCAAGGATTATGAAAGACCCCTGGAAGCTCAGGCCCCCAGGATCTCGGTCCAGGACCGCAGCCACCCCAATCACCATGCAGAGGTGAAAGTTTGACGCAAACAGCAAGTGGCTTTTTTGCAGTTGTTTAACTAGCTAACCCCGTGTTATCTCAGGCCTTTCATCCATCCACCATGGCAGATGGCTAGGAAAGACGCTGCAAAGCCACAGCATAGAGATCTTATAGGACAGCGTAAGGGGAGTGTCTAGGGGTACACACAGGCTCAGGATTGGTGTGCCTCCAGACTTGCCCTGTGTTGATTGGTCAACTGGTGGTTATGGCACATAGGCCCTCCCAGGGCGGTTGCTATGCTCTGCACGTCATTGCTGTGCACTTGTCTGTAAAGCACACCCAGAGCCGTAAAGCATAGCACCACCAGCTAACTTCTGATTGGTTCCTTGCCACGAGGCAGGCATCTAAACTCCTAGTGACCAAGGCAAAGTCAGGGCAAGCAGGTGTTCAGCTGTTATGGCTGCTGAAATGGGGAGCTGGTCCCTTCAATCACAGCAATGAATTCAGGAATCATGGACTGAAACTGTGTGTCAAAATAAGTCCTCCTTATCCTTAAGTTACTTTTGTTGGATATTTTGTGACAGTGTCCAAAAATAAATAAATAAACCTAACACAATTGTGAATGAAGTACATTATAAAGTAGAGAATTCTCAGGTTTTCTCTTAGGTGACAAAGTCAGCAGAAGTCATTCAATCAAGAGCACATACTAAAACCCACTGTATGATAAGGAAGTTGTGTTCCATATGGCTAGTGCATCTGTGGCATGTTTCTCAATCTTAAATCCTTTATGATTTTTGTTATTAAAACAGAGTATTTTGTATACAGTGGGTATTTGTTAGAATTGGAAATGATGGTCAATTATTTTCTTCTTTTGTATTATGTATGGTGTTTCAATTATAAATATTTGTGGTGGTTGGTTTTTTGGGTCCAGCCACTGTGGACAGTATCTCTGTAGAGAGCAAGCCAGCAAGCAGCATTCTTCTCTTGTCCCTGCTTCAATTCCTGTTTCTAAGTTCCTACTTTCAGTTCTTGTTTTCACTTCTTATAATGATAGACTGTAGCCTGCAAACCAAATGAACTCTTTCATTCTATGGTTGGTTTTGGTCAATGTTGTATTACAGGAATAGGAACCTCAGTAGAAAAATATTTTTCTAAAAGTGTGTACATTTTCTTGTGTTCTAAACAGGTGACTCCTTTGTCAAAGACTTTGCTCAGGAGAATAAATAAGGCTGTAGAATCATCAGTCCCAATCCAAGCTCTATTAATTATTCTTTAATAAGTCATTTATCCTTTCTGACCCTCAGACTATTCATCTGAAAACTGGGAGATGCGGTGAACAATTCTAACTTTTGTGGAGATAAATGAGATGGAAAATATGACTAGATAGTAGTTAACATAAAATTTATTTTTCATTATTTCTATTATTAATGCAGGTAATACTACTATACAATTTTATTTAAAAACTTCCTTGAAGATTTGACTATTATTTTTAGTTGACTAAATAGAGTGACCCAATGAATGGAAACACCAATTATTTTGCTTTATGTAGATGAAAGTAGTGTTATTTTGGGCTTCTCCTTATGGCATTGGGCTCAGGAAAGTTTGGACATTAGTTTAAAACTCATATTTTTCTGTATCTTAATTTTAGTTCAACTGTTATTTGTTCTTCCTTTCTTTCTAGGGCCATATGGAGGCTGGGCAGCCCATTAAATATTAAGGCACAGAGGCAGTGGTAGAAACCTTCTGCCTTGTGACTGGCATACCTGTTTACTGGTGGAAACTTGGGTAGAGCTCCATTCTCTCACTGGCTCCTAAACTGTCTTTAGAAGACATTGAGCAAAAGTTTCAGAATTTTAAGAAACAGACAAATGAGTTGTTATAGTCATCCCTTTTAATTTCTACTCAAATTAGAATCAAACATGATTCACTGTGTTTTTCTTTATTGCTTGACTGACCAGGGTTCACTTTCCTTTCTTTGGTCTGAGCAGTTAAAATGAAGCTTCCCCTATTGACCTTTTACCACGTCTTTGGAAAACAGACAAAAATAAGTTCACTCAGAGTCAAGCATAAATAACACAACCTATTCACTGTTTTCCTTTGAGCCTGAGGTGAGCTGCCTTCCCCTTTTATATATGCAATGACAGACAAGGGCAACATTTAATTAGAATGTCTCCTTTCTTGGTCTAATCATCCTTTACTCACAAGCGGAACTATTACAAAACAAGGAGCTTGGTGACCAGTCTCTGAATGATAACTAAAACCCTCACCTCCTGGTATTCTTGGTCTTATAGAAACTCTCCCCACAACCAGTAAATTTGACCTGCATAGCCAATAGTAATTGGAGAAAATAATAGTGTACAATAGTCAACTTGGTCATGACAGGCAATGGGCTTCTGGACCTTTTAAAAGCTCCCACTGAGGATACCAGTGGCTATGTTGTGAGCATCCTCAAGCAGCTATCTGAAGGAACCAAGGCCTCCTTGCAGTATCCCAGTGAACTTGTGGCTTGATAGTGAGTCACTGAATCACCTTAGATGTTTATCATCCAGACTCAGTCAAATATTACAGTCTCAACCGACATCTTCACCCATGAGAAAGCAGGAACCAAATGACATACCTCACCCACTCCAAATTCCTAACCCACAGAGATGCTGAGATAGTAATTCATTATTATAATTTTAAATTAATAAGTCAGAATAATTTGTTATGCAGCAATAGACAACCAATGTAAAGTATATAAATATTCTCTTGAAGAGATACAAAGATTTAGTCAATAATCTCCTGTGTTTTGGCCTTCCATCATAATATATAAAAACTATGTTTTGGTGAAAGGATTGGCTTAGGTTTTTATGGTCAGTGATTCTCCAAATGGCACTCCACTTCCTTTTTCTGAAGACTAGGACATGTCAACTAACAAAGAGTTTTAGTTACTTAAATTCTTCTCTTTATGTCAGCATGTCTTCCTTAGTTCATCCTCTCTCTATATAACTTAAGTGACCATCTTCTGGAAAAACATAGAACTGAAAAAAATTGGCTATCTATGTTACAAGTTCTAGGTGGAGGAGAGAAGGAGAAACTCTTAGTTTCCTGTGTTCTCATCTCTTGGGATCTGTCAGTTATCCCTTTCTCCAGGACTCATATCCTCTAAACATCCCCTGTAGAAACTTAAATTTTTACTGTATCACCAATTAGGAGACCTAGATCTTGTCTGTCTACATAGTGAGCTCAGTGGATATGTTTAGTTGTGTGAGTGCCGAGAAGGTGGTAAATAAAAATTTTTCTTTCCTATTCCTTGAATATTCTGTTCTGTTCTATTCAGTTCTGTTCTTATTTTCCAGACACTTGAAAGCCAAATCCAGAAGCTGAGAGTGCTGTGTTTTCTGCCTCATTTCTCCATAGGTATTCTTGTAGCTTGCATGAGAAGAGAGAAAGCAGAAAACAAACATTGGGAGGGCAAAAAAAAATATATCAATGTCTCAAAGATCAAATAGTAACATACTTGGTATTTCAAATAGAGGCTTCAAATTTGCCTATGATCTTTTTTTTTTAAATTATGAGAGTAGAGGTTCTCTGAATGTGACAGTAGGTATCTCGGGTGAAATTTAAGGAAAGCTCAGAGACTTTTGTGGCTGTGGAATCTAAGGTTTTGGAAAAGCTTCAGCATCCATTCCTAGAATTTTTCTCTTAATAAGTTTTTATTAAGTAATGTCATTCAGATTTTCTTACTTTTTTCTTTTTGAGATTATAATTACATCATTTATTCTTTCCCTTTTCTACCTCATAGCCTCTTTAATAATTACTGTATTATTTTTAACTTTTCAAAAATTCAGATAAACTAGTTTTCTATATTGCTAAAGGTGAAGGCAGTGGTCTAACACAGAAGTATTATATGGAGATCTGTTATTGTACTTACTGTACAAGCCTGATGACCTGCATTCTATCACTAGAAAAGAGCTAGATGCTATGGCGCATAGCTATGACCCAACCACTTTTACAGTGAGTTGCAGGGTGAAGACAGGAGAATCACTCATGGGCCAGATAGCCTGGAATAGGGAGCATGCCAGAACTAAGAGAAACCTTGCCTCCCAAATGAGCTTGAAAGTTGTCATTAGACCTTCACATGTGCACAATGGCACACATGTGCCTACATTCACATACATACATCAGACAAACACACACACACACACACACACACACACACACACACACACACACACACACACACACACAACATTCAGGCTCCCAAAATCCACCCACCACTATTCTGATTCAGACTGAGTTGCCTGTTTCATTTAAGGGTGTGGCTATTTCCACTATGGCTCCACCATACTTAGTCATTCATCTATTGACTAATATGTTAATGTTCTCAAAAATAGTGATGTTGAACGTGGAATTACTAGTAAAGATAGGAAGGAGTGGTGATTACTAACTGGGAGAACTTTGTATTTTGGCATTTTGCATATCAGTGAACAGTTGACAAAGGTGTAACTTGTAATATTTTAAATGACCAAGATTAAACTATGTTTATATACATTTGTTCATTAATTAAACAACAACAACCAAGTTGTCAGAGAGAGTGCACAGCTCTGAATTGACTATGTATTGCACCAGGATCGGAAAGCTTCCTACATCTTCCACAGTAGATAGAGGAAGGTATGCAGCACAATACTGCTGCCAACACAGATAATTTCATACATGGAGTTGTTTTTATTTTTTATTTGATTTTTAAAAGATTTTATTTATTTATTATGCATACAACATTCTGCTTCCATGTGTATCTGCACACCAGAAGAAGGCACCAGATATCATAACGATGGTTGTGAGCCACCATGTGGTTGCTGGGAATTGAACTCAGGACCTCTGGAAGAGCAATCAGTGCTCTTAGCCATCTCTCCAGCCCTGGAGTTGTTTTTTTTGCACACTGAAACTCTCCATTTCCTATGCAGTCCTAATTATTGAGAAATAGAGGGAAACATGGCATGTAGTATTTATCTAGTTATATATTCTCATCAAGAATATTGGGCATGTGAGTGTCTGTAGAGAAAACCCCCATTGTCAATAGGACACATTTTCTAATGTTGGATTATTCTATTGGTAGAACACTCACACCCAAGGGGAAAGATGCTGGCCTGTATTTGTTACTATGGAGAATCTCAAAGCAATCCAGATAGAAATTCTAAATAGGAGACTCAAATACTTAACAGATACTACTTTTATAGAAGGAAAACAATTATCATCCAGAATAGCTGTACTTACTACAACAGTGTTTTAAAAATCTCTCTTTTGAATGTAATGACCACCCCCATAGAAATGTGGTAAGGGTGACCTACTGCTTTTGTGTATGAATAGTGTAAGTTGACTTTGGAAGAGGCATGCTTGACTTTGTCTTGTCCACGTCACACTCCTTTAGGTATAAGAGGAAAGCAATACAAGGCAAAATGTTCAGATAACAGATATGCTGAGTACTTAGTGCCCTAGGCATGATCCATTTTATTTTCCATAAATGAGATTTGATAATGACATTGACAATGTAAGAAAGTATTTCCTCACTTATGTCAAGAGAAGGCAAATATCAAAAGGAACTGAGCATTTACTCTAAAACCCACAAGTGTTAGGTCTCAGATAGCCCATATTTTAGGAATTGGCTCAAGATAGACTATAGAAGGATATCTGGTGGTTCCTGTCCCCCCACCAAAAGACTCATTTCCTTGCTTCTGGCAGAAGGAACATGGCTTTCCATTGACTATCCCTGTAGTTGTATATTGAAGCCTGTGCTGGCCTTGGGGCTCCCTCAGTCCCTACTCATACAAATTTGTTACACATTTCAAAGTAGAATTGGAGTATATTTTCATCATGAACAATTACATGTATTTGCCTAGAAAGACTAAAACCCAAGTTAGAAGTCAGTTCCTTTCTATGTATTTCTACAACTCACTTCAACAGCTCTGCATAATATTTAGCAAATAATAGGATTTATTTGAGCATGGAATTAACGTAATTGGGTGCTTTCTCTTTCCAGAAATATTAGTTTTTGAAAAGGAAGTTTGGGAATAACTGCTTTATACGAAGACATAGGCATGATAGGATGGTAGTTTTACGTCAACTCGACACATGCTAAGGTTACCTGGGAAGAAGGAGCCTTGATTGAGAGAATGTCTCCATAGAATTGGCCTATAAGCAAGGCTGCAGGTCTTTTACTTGGTTGATGTGGGAGGACCCATCTCACTGTGGTAGTACCAACACCTGACCTGGTGGTCATAGATGCTTCAAGAAAGCAGGCTGAGCAAGCCATGAGGAGCAACCCAGTAAGCAGCATTCCTCCATGGCTTCTTTTCCAGGTTCTTTCCTTGAGTTCCTTCCCTGACTTCCCTGGATGATGGATTATTGGTTGTAAATAAAATAAATCCTTTCCTCCCCCAGTTGATGTTGGTCATGGTATTTTACCATACCAATAGAAATCCTAATTAAGACATAGGGGTTGGGAATAAATTACCTTGTAGCTATTATTTATTTTTTATTTGTACTACAGGTAAGGTTTTTCTCATGTTCAACCAGATAGTCTGTGCTTGTGGTTGAGGCTGTGCTATTGTTATGACATCTGGCTGGTGGCTCTATCTGCACCCCAGTTTAGACAGCTATGAGAGGCATCATTTGTGGGTGGAATTAACAATGGCCACTTTCTCTTTTTAATAATTTGTTACATTCCAACCCATTTCCCCTTCTTCCTCTTCTCCTGCTACCACCACTCCAGTCCTCCACTTTCTCCCATCTGCTCCACAGAGAAGGTAAGGCCTCCCCTAGGAAGTCTACTAAGTCTGTCCCATCAACTCATTGAGGCTGAACCAAGGCACCTATCCACCCCCACACCCATGTGTCTAGGCTGGGCAAGGTATCTCTCCATATAGAATGGGCTCCACTGAGTCAGTTTGTTCATTAGAGTTAGATATTGGACCCACTGCCAGTGGTCTCATATACGGTCCTAGTCACAACAATGCCACCTATATTAAGGGAGTCTAATTTGGTCTTATGCAGATTCCCCATTTCTCAGACCTCAGTCAGTGATCCTCTCCCCTCCTCCCATGTTCCCAATTTGCTCAGGAGATCTTGTCCTTTCCCCTTCTCCAGGGGACCATGTATGTCTCTATTAGGGTCCTCCTTGTTTCCTAGCTTCTCTGGAGGTGTGGACTGTAGGCTGGCAATCCTTTACTCTATGTCTAAAATCCATATATGTGAGAGTACATACCACATTTGTCTTTTTGTGACTAGTTTACCTCACTCAGGATGGTTTCTTCTAGTTCCATCCATTTACCTTTGAATTTCAAGATTCCATTTTTTTTCCCACTGAGTAGTACTCCATTGTGCAAATGTACAAACATTTTCTTTATCCATTCTGTAGGGAGCTGCAGAAAACCGCACCCAAAAGATGGCGCCGGTTTCCGCCCTCCGCCAGCCCGACGGCGAGCGCTCTCTGTGGTAAACAACTCCAAATTTGGTAAAGGTCATGTATCCTCTTAATTCTGCTTGGAGACAACCTATCCTGGCGCGCCACGTAGGGTTAGGTGATTGGTAGATGTAGACTATATCAGGCCCCGTCTCCCTCGGCCCGGGGCCGCCACCATTATACACTGTAAAAGCAAAGAGGTTCCCGATTAAACTGTGTTTGAAGAAGATTCCTCGGTGTGGCGTCTTTCTTGCTGGTCAAGGGTGGACGCTGCAAGTGGTGGCCCGTACGGGGAATCTTCTTCAAACACAGTTTAATCGGGAACCTCTTTGCTTTTACAGTGTATAATGGTGGCGGCCCCGGGCCGAGGGAGACGGGGCCTGATATAGTCTACATCTACCAATCACCTAACCCTACGTGGCGCGCCAGGATAGGTTGTCTCCAAGCAGAATTAAGAGGATACATGACCTTTACCAAATTTGGAGTTGTTTACCACAGAGAGCGCTCGCCGTCGGGCTGGCGGAGGGCGGAAACCGGCGCCATCTTTTGGGTGCGGTTTTCTGCAGCTCCCTACATATTCTTCAGCTGAGGAGCATCTAGGTTGCTTCCAGGTTCTGGCTGTTACAAATAATGCTGCTATGAACATAGTTGAACAGATGTCCTTGATGAATGAATGTGCTTCTTTTGGGTATATGCCTAAGAGTGGAATTGCTGGATTTTGTGGTAGACTGATTCCCATTTTCCTGAGAAACCGCCATGCTGATTTCCAAAGTGACTGTATGAGTTGGCACTTCCACCAGCAGTGGAGAAGTGTTCTCCTTTCTGCACATTCTCTTCAGCATAAACTGCCATTGGTGTTTTTGATTTTAGCCATTCTGACAGGAGTAAGATGGTATCTCAGAGTTGCTTTGATTTGCATTTCCTTGATGGCTAAGGATGTTGAGCAATTTCTTAAATGTCTTTCAGCCATTTTAGATTCTTCTATTGAGAATTCTCTATTTATTTCTCTACCACACTTTTAAATTACATTATTTGGTGTTTTGGAGACTACCTTTTTGAGTTCTTTGTATATTTTGGAGATCAGCCCTCTGTCAGATGTGGGGTTGGTGAATATCTTTTCCCATTCTGTGGACTGTTGTTTTGTCTTTCTGACTGTGTCCTTTGCCTTACAGAAGTTTCTCAGTTTCAGGAGGTCCCATTTATTAATTGCCAATATCAGTGCCTGTGCTACTGGTGTTATGTTCAGGAAGCTGTCTTCTGTACCAAATCGTTCCAGAGTATCACCTACTTTCTCTTCTAAGAGCTTCAGGGTGACTGGATTAATGTTGTGTTCTTTGATCCATTTGGGCTTAAGTTTTCTGCATGGCAATAGACATGGATCTGTCTGCAGTCTTCTACATGCCGGGATCCAGTTATGCCAGCACCATTTGTTAAAAGTTCTTTCTTTTTTCCATTGTATAATTTTACCCTCTTTGTCAAAATTCAGGTTTTTGTAGGTGTGAGGGTCCATATCAGGGTTTTCTATTTGATTCCATTGGTCTACCTGTCTATTTTTGTGCCAATACCAAGCTGTTTTCAGGACTATAGCTCTATAATAGAGCTTGAAGTCAGGGATGGTGATGCCTCCAGAAGATTCTTTACTGTACAACATTGTTTTGGCTATCCTGGGTGTTTTGTTTTTCCAAGGTCTGTGAAGAATTGTGCTGGGATTTTGATGGGGATTGCATTGAATCTGTAGATTGCTTTTGGCAAGAGTGCCATTTTTACTATGTTGGTCCTACCTATCCAAGAGCATGGGAGAGCTTTCCATTTTCTGGTATCTTTTTTAGTTTCTTTAACTCTTTGGATTAATCTATATATCTCCATGTAGTCTTATCTTACCAGAGAGTGCCTGGACCCAGGAGTTACATGAAATCTCCCTGGCAGCTCCTTTCTTTATTCCTCTTTCCAGCATTCCTAGTCTTTTAGCCATGTCTATACTTCTTGCCTGGTTACTGGTCAATCATCATTTACTCACCACCCAATAAGAGAAACATTTACAAAATGTTTACAGTATACAGAAGTATATCCCGATCACTCTCTGCATGTTTTGCTGTCAGTTAAATAGGAAGAAACCCTGAACAAGAGGATTAGAAATAGGCTCTTTGTAGTGACTGATGAGCTACAAGGAGACTAAGCTTAGGTCATCTCAAATAAGTATCTTTTGTTTTATTATATTTTCTAGTTTGCTTGAGTAGTTAAAACCTGGCTTCCAAGTTTGCAAAACCCTAATTAAGTCAAGAAAACTTTTGTTTTTCATGCCTTATGTTGATATTGCAAGTGTGTGCTTTCCAAATACTATGCCTAGGAGTAAATTAATTGAGTCTACCCCTGGGCCTTTCTGCCACAAGTGTGCCTGTGCCCTCAAAGGACTGAGAAATAGAATAGTACATGATTCATAGATATCTGAATTCATCCAAACCCCAAATACCCAACCCAATACCACCACACATAGTGTGATGTCATTTGGTATCTGCATGAGGCTAGATAGTTCCTGGCATTTAGCTGAAATGGTCTGGAGAGCAACCCCGGCACTGAAAAATGCCATACATGTCCTCCTGCTTGTCATAGCACTTCTTGCCTGCCTTGCCTCGGTTCCTGTTGGGTGAGATCTTCCCTGCCCCACACACTGGGGACTGTTCTGAGGAATACACACATTTTGTAAAGCACCCTGTGCTATAAAAGGCCATGGTGTGAACTAGGACCTAAGCAGTTCACATGCACATAGCATGCATTTTCATTGAAAAGTTAACTCAGTTGCATTGTGCCCACAATTATGATGCTATATGGATTCTAAATTAATTTTCTCCCCTGCCCTCACTCTTTCAGTACTAGGTTACAAGCTTAATAGCAGAGGTCTACTGAAGTGCTTATATGACATTCAGAAAATCAGCCCAAGGATTACTCTTTTTTTTTTTTTAATGTTTCTCAAGCCTTTCCTCTTGCCCTCATGACAAGCATTGTATTGACTTAGGTGAAAGGTCATTAAGAGAAGCATGCCTTGTCTGTTCAGTGGCTAGCTCAGGAATTTTATATACTGACACTAGGGCTGTCAAGCAAAAAACAAGAAACTTGTGCTGAAGAAGAAAAGTCTGCCATCTGGGAAAATGGTCTTTGTTTTTGTGGCTTCAGAATTCCCTCCATCAGAGTTCTAATAACAAAGAATGATGTAGACAGAAAAATAAATTTTGCCTACTTTCCCTCTTTAGTATTTCGGACTACTTCATAAAGTGGGAAGATGGGGGGAGCTTCCTTGGCTACATCCTATTAATAAGCTGAAGTAGTCTTTATTTGTCTACTTATTTATTTTGCTAGTTTGATTTGCATCTAGGAAAGTTTCAACTTGAGCTCGTCATGTAAACACAGAGCATGATTTGAGCGATATTTCTTCTAGGTCTCCTAGCTGCAGAATGAGAAGCGTGTTTTTCACTACCTATCATAGATTTCGATGTGGTTAGTCTCTCATGACTCTCTGAGGGTTGGGACATGGTGGTGGTGGAACACTTGCCTAAAGTGAGATTCTGGGGTGGAACCACAGCTCTGCACCCCTACCCACCCCAAAACAAACTTAGAAGAGGAATTGCTGACATTTAAGTCTCCCACTAAATATGAATTACAATAAACAAGTGGCTATGTATCAAAAACCCCACAGATGGAAATGATCAAATCAATATTCAAATTAAAATTGAAAATAATGCCTTCCTCAGTTTATTTTTCTTTTAGATATACAAGTTATTGTTGCTTATTGAGATATAATTTACCCACCTTTTCAGGCATAGATGTCAATGACTTTTGAAATTTTCATATATCCATATAATGGCAACCAAAAACAAGACAGTGTATTTCCTTATGCTTAGCCATCAATCCCCTTTACCACCTACAGCCACTGGCAACCACTAATGTAATTTCGGTTTGTATGCCTTTTTTTCCCAGAATTAAATTGAATTGCTCAGTACATATTCTTGAAGTCTGATTTCTTTAATGCTTTTGAGGTTGTTTATCATGCTCTATACCTTTCTGGATCCTTCTTTTTATTGCTGTTTGGACATGACATTATTCACCAGTTGATGGCTGTTGGATTATTTCCAGATGTTATATTTATGAAAAACTTTTATCAATATTCCATTCATGTCATGTGTGTATACATAATTTTTTTATTTTATAGAGTAAGCAAGTGTATGTAAGTTTAGCTTCAGAAGGATCTGCCTAGCTCCATTCCAAAGTGGACCCCATCAGCAGTGTTCCAACTACAGTGTATGCACTTCACCCTCTGACATGGCCAGGTATTTTAAGAATTTTTATAATAGTATCTCATTGTATCCTTCAAATTGTAATGGTTCAATATATAAGTCAACTTTGAAAGAAAGATCTATGAATTGAAGGCATGTCAAAAATCAGAAAGATGAGTTCTATTATCTTGTCAGAATTGGTCATTGCCTTTTACCTCTTGCCTAAGTTGGACCACTGGACTATCACAATTAGAGCTCTTAAGTATTCAACAGCTAAGCACACAGAGCTTCTGTAGGTTTTCTTTCTAGCTATTTTGGGAACCTGTAATAGAGTATTTATGTAAGAGTCATCAGACACTTCTTGCCTCTTTCCTTCACTGTGTCAGAGAACTACCTACTGGGGAAACATCTTGAAGCTGAAAAGTAGCCATTTTTTTCCTGTAGTCCTTAAAGTCAGCCTTATGTAGAAAACAGGCTCTTGTCACAGTGAGAGAAGAAAAATCACTAGAGCAACAGCATCTATTTACTTCTCATCCTTGTGGAAGTTGGACATCTTTCAGGTTACCTTTGTTTGGTTGTCTGTGGACCCTGTGATCAGTTGCTGCTGTTCCTCTGCCTTCTGCTTTTCTAATCTTAGAAGACAGTAAAGCTCCCTTTTCCTGTAGTAAGACTGAGTTTAAGGACATGGGGCTCTTGTTCCTCCTTGCCAGTTTAGAGTAGACCACAATTTTCTCGCCCTCACAAACCTCCAGACTCCTTCCTGACTGTTCCTTTCACATGATGATTTGTCATTGTGCCACTGAAAGTTTCTTTGTCGTCTTTCTAACTGCTGCTTTCTTACCTGTCCTTTCAGAACAGATTAAATGCCACCTACTCTAACACCAAAGTCCCAGAGCACTGTTAGTCATCACAGCAACTGAACTCTCTTCATGTATTTTGAGACCTATCATATTGCCTTGTGTATTCATCTTAGACTCAGAACTCCTCCGAGGCAAAAAAAAAAAAAAAAAGAAAAGAAAAGAAAAAGTGTTAATCATTGTTGACTTAGCACATAGTACACACTTGATAAATATTTTGACTGACCCGTTAAGTTTGCAACATGACTATTTATAAATTCAAAGATTTTGTTCAATGTAGGAAAATGATGACAGATACATTTGCCAAGCAGAAATGTTTATTTTAGTAAAAGTCATTCTTGATTTAGTATGATGGATCCAATCTCTAATTCTATCACTTGAGAGGCATGAAAATTACTCTGAGGACTTCCAGGTTGTTCAGGGTTACAGAGCAACACTATGTCACAAAGTGGATGGGGTGGGGACATTTACAGGTAATATAGAACTACCAAAATAGTAGTTATAAGATAAGATTTTATTAATCTCATATAGAATTGGATTCCTTTTATCCTCATCCATATCTAAGTGTTTCTTAACCTTCTGTCACAGGAGAGGAAAGTGAAAGGAATTGTTTGATCCCTGTCTGTATTGTAGGACTGTAACATACTTGAAAATATGCATGTAATTTCATGCTAGCACAAAATCAGGTCTATAAAACCCCACAAATAATCTTTTAAGTATGATTACATCCAAAACAGTATTGAGACATACTCCTAACATGTTCGTTACTTGGTTGACATTTAAGTTTAAATAGATGACACATATCTTACTTGGAAACTCTAAAGACTAATGATAATACAGACAAAGCTCTAGGAATTTGGCTTAGAAATATTTCATGGATGTTTCTCTGTTCACATTTATTTTGATTATTTATGATTATAATGTGAGGTCATTATTTCCCCTAAATAGTCAGTATAAATCAACTCAGTTGATGGCCAGGATAGATGGCAAAACCAGGGAAGAAACTGAAATCAGAGAAAAGTAAGAACACTGAAGTCACTGTGTAGCCATGAGATAAGAATGGCAGCATTTTACCACCTTTAACTATGGGTATTAAAGAGGGCCACACATTCATAGTTCCTTTTCTCCTCGACAGTGGAGTCCTACCACCCTCCTTTTGAATGTGAGGGAGCACCACAATGCACTGACCAGACTCACAGCAGTGGAGCCCCTGTGGCTGTTTTTAATCTCAGGTCCATGTCATGTCTTTTGTCCCAGTAGTCTAATTTTTCTGAGTCTGTCATGTTAGAGAGGCCTTTTGTAGGCCCTAGCACAGACTTCCTGCCATTGGTTCCCATAAGGTGACATGAAAGTGAAGCTGCTGATCTCCAGGGATACCTGAGTAAGCTGCCAAGTAAATTCCATCAATACCATGGAGCATAAGAAGCACCCAGCTGCAGCTTAGATGAATTTGTGTTTCCCAGGCAAGACTGTCTCCAAAAGTGACCACATTTTGAAGGTTTTATAGTTTTAGAGCAGACAGAACAGTGGATAGTAACAAGACATCTTTGGACCTATGATGATTTGAGAAAGTACTTTTATTAGCTTGAGCATTCAGACTTCTCCATCTGTGTGCTTGTTTGCAGTGCAGCCCACAGTCCTGTGTGGGATGAACTCTGCCTTAGAATGCCTGACATACAGAACTGAGAACTGAGCTCTGCTTGAGGCCAGAGTTACACCTTTGTCCATCTTCTAGACTTCCTTGAAGCTGGGAGATATTCTGTAGCCCAGTTGCCACCTACCAGTTTAATACCTAACCTAAACAATGTTCTAATGACAGGAAAGTGTGCAAACCTGATGCTGAATGCAGAGGGAGAGAAGGAAGAACAGCAGAGGTCAGAGGTGACAGTGGATGTTTAGGAGCAGCCAGAGATCAGAGCTGAAAACACAAGCAGCTACATGTGTTGAAGCTATTATGTGAGCAGAAGGGAAGGCTGGGAGAATATAGCCAGACTGTGAGAGTCACCACAGGGAGCATAACAAGAATCCCAATGGAGAATGATGCAAGAAGGAGAGTGAGGCTCTGACCTCAGCCACAGGGCCAAAAGACTTTACTAATTCTTTTGTGAGGAGAGATTAAATAAGACCACACCTGGGCTACAGATGCTGTAATTGCTGATATTTATCTCTTAATTGTTTGGGTAAATCTCTTCCTAGTTTTACATTGGATGTCTCTTTTCAAATAAGGTCTTTTGTTTCTTTCCTTTTGTCATTAAAGATTACAAGTAAGATCTCTGTATACACTGTCAAATCTCTCAAAAGATTATCTGGTTATGTTCTTGGAACCTAGGACAAGATGAGGTTTGGATCAGCAAGACTTCACTACAATGGATGCTAATCAGATGATGTAGGAGTGGCTTGCTCTCTTTGGACATGGCTGCAGACCTTTCACACAGTTTGCCTTTTAGAAAACCCTGATTTATTTAAAGTGAAGCAAATATGGAAAAGGAAGTCTACATCTCATTTTAGCATTAAAACCCTGCATACTTTGTTTTGCATATATTTGAAAAAGAATTTTACCTAATTAATATGTATAATGATCTGGTAATAATCCAGTCGTATTATATGACCCCTTGATCCAAGGAAGTGCAAAGCTTTTAAACAAGCCACTTCTAAAAACTATCACATTCTATTTCATGCAGCAACAGAGAAGCCCTGACTTGGCAAGTTCTTCAAATTAACTTAATAGGCTGGATGACTTCCTAGGTTAGCTGAGGTGGGCCCCTTGGAGAACCTTGTAAGTGTTTTATTAGGAAACAAAGAGCACACATAAAGGTCTGGTTATAATGTGTATCCTGGTATTATTCTTAATATGCATTCACAGTCTATAAAACCAATGCTTTCTTCAGAGCCAATAATGCTGTATGTAAGGAAGTAGATCAGTAGCAGCTCAAATAGATTCAGAATCCATAATGCTGACCCCATAACAACAGCAAAATAGCCATGGGATTCAATCATGGCATGGCCAGTCATTGTAACATAAGCTCAGTGGCTTGACAGTTTCAGCAGTAAAGTATCTAGGCTTCTAAAATATAAAAGAAATGCCAGTGGATTTCAGTCAGAGCAGGGAAAACCTTTGTAGCTGTATGATGCTCAGTCATTTTCTTGCCTGCTCATCCTGCTGCTGGGGAAATTGCTCCTTGGCTGGATTGTCTGATGATGAAGTAATCAATTTCTGGACACATAGAAAGCTGCTGTATATTTGAAACTCCATGGCAGGAGTGTGCAATTATTTTGACTTCAAGCTTAACTTGTTCCAATGGATGTATGCAAAATTTTTTAGTGGATAAGTACTTTTTCCTAATATCCACATGTCAGAAATAATTTCTTACTATCTTTCAAAATGAAAACAAAGTTAATAATGTTTCCTTTTCTAGAACTGTTGCTTATTGGTTCTTTCTCCCAGCTCTCATTTAGAGAGTCATCATCTTTGTCCATGTCAACCTTTCAGAAGACTGTTTTGGTTCTGCTCAACATATAACCAATTGTTTTCTTCATTGGTTTATTTTACCTAAATTTCTTATTCTCTTGGACATGCTATAATATCCACAGCTTTGGTAAGAGGCACTGTTTGGATCAAGAGAACTAGATTTAATTTAGAATCTCTCCTGCCCCCTGGCATGACAGGTGACTTACATGTTACCCAGATCCTTGTTTTGTGGTTTTCTCATTAACAGCAACAATAATAATCAAGAGTACCCTTGGTCAGGCTTCCAGGCATTGATTTATCTTCTGAAAGACATCATATTAGCAGGCAGCATTGTCATTCTTACTTTGTTCTAGGGTATTTCCTGAGTGTTTTGCGTTTATTTATATCAATTAATTATTATAATAACCCTATGAGGAAGATAACTTTATTTTCATTTTTAAGATGTTGAAACTAAAACACAAAGAAATAAAGTCACTTGTAAGATCCAAACCCAGGAAAACTGTCTCCAGAGTCTGCTACATAGGTTGCTTTGTGTGTTTGTTAAAGTATCTGTGAAATGAACAGACCCCACATCAATATGTACGATTCTAAAACCAACCCTAGAAAGTTCCCAGTGGCCTTTTATATACCATGGCCACAGCTGATGTGGAAGGATGTGAGATGGGATTAAGATGATGTAGAAACCATAGTATATTGGGAACTTCCAGGCAGTTACTAGGAAACAACTGGAACTTTGGGGTTCTGGAACATTTGAGACAAAATTAGGTGATAGAAAACTAGCACTTGAAAAAGTCATTGCCAATTATTTCAAAGTTAAGTGTCCATTTGAGCCAAATGTCTGATGCTGGGAACAGCCAAGAGCTGGTTACAGGGTTTGTAATTATGACAAGGAGCCCAACTAGGTAGGAAGAACTTGTCACAGTTTCTTCTCTACTGGGCATGTCAGAGATCTTTTCAGGTCTCTTCCGGCTCCTGCTGGACAAAGGTTATCTGGAGCCTCTGAATTTCATTTCCTGGAGAGAGGAGGGCACTAAGGATACAACTGATTGCTGGCACAGGGCTGAGCCAAGGATGGCTTATTAAAGGTTGTGGCCAGCTTGGGGAGGCCTTTTGATGGAACACCGCTGAGTAGGCTTGAGTCTTTCAGGTGAAATTCAACTTGAAGAAAGAGACAGTCACGCTTGCATTAGAACAAAATAAAAATGAACATAGACCAAATAAAAGATGAAGAAAGGAAAAGACATTTACTGCCTCCCATCCCTCACTACAAGTTTCTTCTAATTGCTTTCCTCTAAAAATCCAAAGGAATTAAGCTAAACATTACATAAAATGAAAAAAATATGAAAGCAGAAGGGGTTTGAGAAGAGGTAAGGGGCCAGGGTGAGGAGAGACAAGAGGAAGAGATTATGATCATAACATGCTATAAACATGAATAAAATGTCATAATTAAGCCCATGCATGGGGGTGGACTAAGGTATATGTTCAAAACAGTTCAACAAATCTTAGAAAGCCATACAATAGTCAAGTTAGCTGTGATTTCTTTGGCTATTTCTTTTAAAGGCTGAGACAGTTCTTTCTGCCATCTGGACTTTGCATGCAGGCTGTTCATTTGAGGTCGGCTGTCTAAATCTCACCTTTCTTCAAGAAATTTAGTATGTTGAAAGAGCTGAGTGACCCATCACCTAGCTTTAAATGGTAGAAGCATTCATATAATGTCTAGATTTATGGCTCTGGAGCAACTGTAGAGTTGCCACAGGAGGCCTTCACTTCTGCATGTCCCTAATCTGGTAAAGGTTACACACCTGTTTCATCAATGCCCATCGATTGTATTTACAGAGGTCACCTGGGCACACAATTCTTTGTGGTATGGTATCATTCCAGGAACCACAGTTTAGAAGTTGCCCTGTCCTGTCTTTACCATATCGGGTCCTCTGTCTCTAGCTATGTTCTGGCTGTGACAACTGAAGCTATTTCCATTTTTGGATTTTGCTAAAGTCTCTGGGGGACTGGTTAGGAATGACAATGGTCTCTAGTTAATAATCATGATGTTTAGTACCTTCATTTTGACTGGGTAATCTTATATTCCAGTATAGCCACCTTTAGTTGAGTTTCATGCTTGGCAAAAGCTGGCAAAGCCTGCTGATTCTGCTGTCTTGACATTTTTTTGGGGTGAATATTTTGTCATCTTGGTCTAATAGTATTGTACTATCAATTGGGAAGAGTTTACAGGTCATCAACATCCTCATTTATAAGCAAGAATCCTGAGTCCCAAGAAGGGGAATTGCCCAAGATCTAAAACCTGGACTCAAATTATCATCACTACTTTGCCTTTTACCAAGTTTCAGAGCTACGAAGAAAGATGCTAGCCTGATGTACAGGAGTCCTGGGGAGTGTATTTAACCCTATTTACTACAGCTCTTTTATGATGGATGTCAGGTTTATGTAACTGTTTCTATGTATTGGCCTGATATGATATCTCTCTTCTTCACATGAATAGCTTTGTTAAAACAAAATCACACTAAAAACTATTTTCATTCAGTGATGACTCATATACTCTGTGTGTGTGTGTGTGTGTGTGTGTGTGTGTGTGTGTTAGTCAGAGAATTTGAATGACTTCCTACCTCCAATTTGCTCACCTTGGTTTTTAATCTGGAAAAAACAAAACAAACTTTTGCTCCCCTCTGTGTTAGTCTGTCAAAGTTCTAACCAAACTAGACATGCTTAGAAACATCCATGCATTTTGAAGTATTTTAGAGGTATGAGTGTATGTGTGTGTGTGTGTGTGTATGTGTGTATGTGTGTGTGTGTGTGTGTGTGTGTGTGCATTTGAGCATGTGTTTGGGCACAGTGTACAGTGTTGTAATTTGAAGTGCTTGCCCGAAGCTGCTGCTTGCTTGTCTCTGGGACCACAAGGTAATAGGCAATAGCTTGATTAGCAGAGATGTTTTCTATTTTAACACATGGCTAGGCTTTTTAAATTTTCATTTTTCAGGAAACATTCCCATGAAGGCATTGAACTTGAAGGGAATGCTTGATCTTCTTTATAAGAGGCACTATGCTTACTTCTTGATCTATCCTATGTATTCAATTTCAGGGCTTTGAGGTTGTAATTATTAATTGATGGTGTTTATAAGCAAATTTTAGGGGTGCAGGCACCCATAAAGATCATGGAGTTCAATCATCTAGTCTTACAAATGAAGAAGGGAACCATCCCTGTTTATCGGCTCATCTCTAGAAGAGGCCATGGGACAGATCTAGGCCCACTGCACAACAGGAGTCCTTTCCAGGGACAACACTGCTTCCTTTTCCTCTTTGTTAGTCTTCTTCAGGCTACTAGAGAAGCTGCAGGAAATGAAACCCCCCCCAAACTGTGTCTCACTTTCCAGCTTTAGTTTTAAACTAGTGTCCGTGATGAACATCAACCCGACTGCCTTAAACAGAACCTTTCCTATTGATAGTTTTCTAAGCAGATCTTTAATTCCCTGTTTCCTAGGACCTTCATTCTTTCTAGCTAGTTATCGGACACTATCCTCTTGAGCTGTCTCTGTTTCTTGATTACTTTATTAATTGTAATCACATGAATTTATCTCGTTGACATTCTAAATCTGTCTCACCAAGGAAGAACATTTAATACTCATCAGCAGTTCCAGCAAACTCACTTTCTTATTATTTCCTTTATGCAGACTGCTATCACTAAGAGCCAGATGTTTAGTGGAACTGGCCTTTATTTTCATCATAATTAGAATATCTGTTTGGCCTTTCCTGCTTACTTAGACACACAGGAGACTTATCAGTTCATTTCCATCCTGCTTTCACCTTTTTTATCTTAAAAACAGAAGGAACCCCTCCCCTGCTCAGTCTAGTGGTAATCTTTATTTGCAATTCAAAGTAATTATGGAGAAAACAAAAGAAGACAATTTTCAGCTCATCCATAGATTTTTTTTTTTTCTGTAACCCTAAACGCTAATGGCCTTATGGATAGTTAAAAAAAATTTAGTCAAGTTTGAGAGGTGTTTTTTTTTTCATTCATGGCAAAGTACAGCAGTGTGAACCCTTCCTTTCTTCCCAGGTCTTACTTAACTTTTATTGGGCAACAAGAGTAAATAGGTTCTAATATATTTGTTGGCCATTATTTCATATACTATTTTGTGTCTTTGTATTATAAGTGATTGATTGGTAAGAAATTAGAGGGCAATGACTTGCATATAATAAGAAAATCAGAGTTAGGTAACCCCTATGTGTATAGAATGGGAGGGAAAGTAGCCCCAATTTCCTGTTGAACCATTCCTCAGTCCTTGTGCCTTCCATATGATTTTGTAGCTTGGGTCTTTGGTTCAAATATTCCCTTTTTAACTTCATTTCTATGTAACTTTATTTGTTAAATACTTTTGTATCCTTGAAGACACAGAATGAACTTTTTTTTTTTTTTTTTCTGGACGTCTTCATGAAACCTGTTCCACAGCCAGTCTCTCGCACTAGTCTGTGCATCCTCCTTGCTACATTTATTTTTTTAAGTATTTCTTTTTGAAGTGTGAGTTCTTCCAGTGCAGGAGTCGGTGCTTTTACTTCTTCATCACCAGTCTCTAGTGCATTCTCTAACTCATAGTAGATTTTCAGTGAATAGTAATGCAGCAGTCACACGACCCTCTGAGATTCCTTTAACTTCTGTGGTTTATCATTTTATACTAATAGTAGATTTTAGTATTGACTCAAACATCAGAGGCCAATTGTTGTCCAATGAATGCTTCTCTCAGCTTCTCTCAGCTTCTCTCAGCCTGCTCACAGATACTCTCTGCCCTATCTTGGAAACAATTTGCAGGCTGAAAAAGAGCCATCATCTTGTGCATCCTGAAAACAGTAAAGCATACCGTCTTGTAATACAATGGACAAGGTGACCATGATTTGGAAATAAACTAACATTACTTTTGTTATGTTTTTATTTAAAAGGAAGAAAAGAGAAGGCTGCAAGATGAGACATGTTAACTAGTTTATTATATGGCCTGGCAAAGTAGGGAGACTAAGAGAGAAGAGGAACAGGGGTAATGGCTGACCGCCATGGCCAGTCGCCATAGAGAGGCAGAGAGAGAGCGTAGGTGAGAGAGAGCCAAGAAGAAACAGAGAGAAATAGAGAAGCGGCGTAAAGAGAGGAAGCAGAGAGAGAGTGAAGCAGGAAAGTTGGAGCTTTTAAAGGGAAGACTGTGCATGTGCACTGAGGTTCCACGCATGCCTAGCGTCCTCATGTGTGGCAGGTGACATGGTGATGACATAGCACGTTTACTTGTGTGTGCCCTGTTGTCAGGGGGCAGGGTCTGTCTCTCAAAGAGGTAGAGCTGATCAGCATCAAAGCCTGAACCTTTCAACTTTAATTTTTTATCCTTATTCTAGGTTTGACTTGGGATAAGTTAATTGACATGAAAGCTCAAAATTTTATGAATAATAATGAAAATTATTATTTATAATAACACCAAAACCTACTCAAATTTTTGGTGAGGATTAAATCACATAATGTTTGTAAATTCCGACTTACTGTAGCCCTTGGCATGTAGAAACTCAAGAAATGATAGTTGTTTTGGTCATGGCTTCCACTGCATTAATCTCTAGAAGGCATAGGCAGGAAGCCATGTACATTCACTGCCTTCTGGTAAACAAGGGACTCCTTCCTCAAAAATAAGTACAGTACAGTGATCCTCATCCAATCCACAGAACACAGAAAATTTTTAAAATTGTATTTATTTATCTACTGTGTATGGGGGGGGTGCTACAGTCCGTGTGTGTGTGTGTGTGTGTGTGTGTGTGTGTGTGTGTGTGTGTGTGTGGACAGCTTACAGGAGTCAGTTCTCTTCCACCACATGAATCCTAAGAACTTGAACTCTAGTCCTTAGCTTTGGCACAGGCACCTTTCCCCACTGAGGCATCCCCAGTTCAGAGCACAGAAATTCTTGTGAGGAACCATTTTCTTGGTACTCTAAGAATGGTAACTTAGTTCCCCTCTTTACCTAGGAGAGATGTAAACTCATTAGGTACAAAGGTTGCCTTGTGGCAATTGAAAACAATAGAGTGATCTCATAATCTGGCCCAATTTCAGCAAGATAGAAATGCAATTTTTAAACCATAACAAAGTTTTCATGACAATTAAAATCATCTTGTACTTGCACAAAATAAAAAAGATTTTATTTCTAAAGATCTCCAGATTATTATGTTTCTAAAGTAGAGGGAACAATTTTACATTGGAAACACCTTTGAGCTGGAGGGCAGATTGACTCCCTGACTTACTCTGGGATTACTTGGGGCAGTCCTTCCTTATCCACAAAGATTCTGATTCTTGAATGAGGATGAAACCTATTGTGTTAACTTTAGCTATTCTCACAGTCTTAAATGACTATCCATGTGTGGAGGTGATTGACAAGCCACACAGGCCTACAGAAATCTTAGGTGTTACTGGGTGGTATTTCTGCTTTACTGACACCCTCCTTCCTCACCAACTGACCTTATGAAGCCTTCTGTAACAGCTCTGCTGGTTTATAGTGAGGAAACTTACTTAAATGCATAAACCATGTGTTCTTCTGACTCTGGTTGCTGTGTGTCTGAAGTAACACATGATCAGTCTTTTTTATTAATATACTGATGGAGGGAAAAAAAGGATGCAGGACTTCCAACAGTATCAAAAGCCTTCTCACTCAAGACTTGAGTTATATCTCACTCTGTGCTGGACCAGACCTGCTCTTCATTTCCAGCCAAATGCTCGTGCTCTGAGTAATGGCCAGGTATACATCTCCTGCTTCATTAACCTGGTTCCACATTTACCTTACCCTTTCTCTCACATTACAGGAACATGAAACAAAGCAAAGTCCATCCCTAGCCCAAAAGCTCTCTCCAATTGCTAACTGCTCTCAAAAAAGTTAGTTTTCTCCAATGCAACCTCACTGGGTATACAAACCAAGTACAGGCCCCATGCCCCACAATAGATGGTCAACACAAAACAAACTCAATGGCATTTTTAGAAGTATTTTTGTCTCATAATGCTTTGTCTGACTTTTTTTTGTTTGCTTTCTTTTTTTTTTTTATCCTGCCAGACTTTTGCTTGTATATTATGGTTCCTGATTTTGTGTCTTTATGGAATTTCTGTGTGTGCAAATATGAGTGTCCCTGTGTGTATATATTTATTCTACTTTTCTTTGGCTCTTATTTCTTTTCTTCTGCCCATTTGTTTGTTTTTTATCTTAGTTTATAATCATATGTTTTTTAAAGATTCCTATTTATTTTCTGATGGGAGAAAGCAAGAAAGTGCGTGGACTTTCATAGATGGGTAGGTGACAGAGAGCTGGGAAAAGTTGGGGAAGGGGAACTGTACTCAGAGTATATTGTATAAAATATCTATGTTCAATTGAAAAGGAGAACTGTGTTCCAACATGCAGAGGCTGTAAATTTCTATGGCGACCCCAATAGAGTGTAGGCTGCCTGTCCACTTCCCCTGCTTCTACCAGAAGCAGAAAAGGCAGAGCTCAGTGTTACTACATTGCTGGTATCCTTCAGAAGCAGACCCCAGCATCACTAATGTGCAAAGGCGCAGTCATTGTCCATGCCTCATATTTTCGGTTGATCTTCAAAGATGCTCCTGCTGGCACTGAAACTTTCTTGGTTTGTAAATAATCTTGCTGGCATTAGAAAATGCCCAATTCTTCAAGGGTGTTTCTCTTATTATTTCATCTATCTCAGAATAAAAGGCTAATGGCCCTATTACCAGTTTACACTTTATGCAACAATTTATGAAGCTGAATTCTGGAAGTGTGATTATTTTGGGGGATGTGTTCTAATATGTCCTGGAATTTGAAGAATTCTACCTCTTAAAGACGGTTTTAATTGTTAAGAATGGGCTGGACTTCACAGTGAATTACCCATTCTTAGTTTTGTCCTCCAGAGTCTTGGTTATTCCTGCTAAAGATTGATGTCGGGGAGACCTTGCCCTACCCAAAATGCTAGAGAATCTGCTGAATAAGTACTGCATGCACTAGGCTAAGCTATATGAAGCTGCTGGTATTTGACATCTCATGTCTGAAGATTGCATGTCTCCTCTGCTAAGAACTACCTAACCTTCTTCCCAAGGCTCCTTTTCCCTGGGATGTACCAACAAGGAAGTGGAAGCTCAGTGTACCTTTCTGTGGGTGCAAAGCAGCTATGCTGATTCTCTAAGGGTTTTCACTAAATGAACAGTGCTCTAATTTTAGGTGTTTCTTCCTGGGCTAGAGATTGTAGAGCCTGTGCATGTCTGTCAAGTACCCTCTCACTGAGTTTTATCTCCAGCTCGGGTTTGAGTTTTTAATTGGCACGTCTCAACAGCTTATCACTTCATATTTGCTCCCAACCCTTTCTTTAAAAAAAGTTTTTGGCCTCAGTACCTAAATAAGGCAACATCAAACATATTTTTCAGAAGTGTCAGTCACTCTATAAATGTCTTCCTATGGTGCCTCAAGGGACTCCCCTTTCATTCAACGTTAATTGAAATAACATACATTGAGAGTTGTGCAAATCTAGTTTTCGAACATTCAAGATTCTCATGACTTCATAAAAACAAAGGCAACATGTCTTGCATCTTGTATGCAAGGCTCCAGTTTTCTGTGGGAATGGATCTTGCTTAAGGGTATGTGGACCCCAGAGTGACTCTGTGAGAAAGAGTGAAGAACTCATGTGTGCTCAACAGCAGTTAAGAAAACAATCAACAGCAGTCAGTTCTATGCTCATCTTTCAGTCATTCTGATTTGTCTCTTTACTGCCTTCCAGGATTCTATTACAATAATAAAATAAGAGGAAGTAGCCTTATAAGTTGTCTAGAACAATGGTTGTCGACACTTACAAATCATGTAAAAGTTATGGACACTTTCCTCACGAAGTATAATTGTGTGTTTTTCATGTTCTATGTTTTGCCTCTGAACTTAGAAGTTTTATAGAAAGCCTTTAGAGAATCTGAAGATGCCCAGCTGAGGGACCATCTAGGGTCCTATCACCCCAGTTTCACGGTGAAAAAAACGGGAAGATGAAGTGACTTGCTCCAGTCTATAAAATATCTAACTGTAAATTAGAGGGGGAGGGGCTCAACCCAGTTCAGATGTTTAGAATTCCAGTTCTATTTTTGTCCCCTTGAGTTGTGTGCCCCATTTTCTTTTTTATGTGCAGAATCCCATAGAAATAAAATAGCAGAGAAGAGTTAACAGAGGGGAGTTACTTGTCCCCATTTCTAAATTAACTAGAGAAACACACTCATCACAGCAGTGAACCTGTCCCGATGCTGGGAAGAGGAAGTTCTTTAATACACATTGCCATGCCATTTGCAGGTTTCTGTAGACCAACCTGTCCCTGCTTTCTTGTGGCTTATTCTTCTGGATCCTGTGTGCTCACCAGCACCAAAAATAGGTCTGCCCCTTTTGGTTTTGTTCACCTTCTCTAGAAAGGTGCCTGTGAAGGGTCAGAGTTCAAGGAAGTAATGTCATTGACAACATTGAATATTTACTGAATCTTAAGTTTTCTCTGGACAGTGAACCAAGTTACCATCCCTGCCCCATGGGTTTGGAGCAGAAATGTCACTGACTTGGAAGGTGTTTTTATTACAAAGGTTAAAACCTTGTCCAGCTGGATTTGTGTCTTCAGTCTTTCCCAAGCCTTTCTCTGTTTGTCCTTCTGTGGAAGCCTCTGGCAGTTACTAATCAGCAGCCCCATGAATGGTCTGAGTCAGGGGGCCTGGTCTCCTTGTAAAGAGAAAACGTGAACAGCATGGATATGTAAGCAAGAGATCAATAAGTCTCCCAGAAGCCAGCCAGCCATTAGCCCTCTGCAGTTCACACACATCACATAGTAAGTTCCTCAGCCTTCAGTGCTGACTGGGCAGCTGACTGTCTCTCTTGAGCGTATGCTGGGCAATGTTCCCAGGTGGATTGCATATAACCTTAGATAATTTTGCCTGTGTAGTTTTCTTTAAATTGATGCATGACTTTTTTTTTCTTTTCCCTGACACATATACTTTGCTTAATTCTAAATAGACAACTAGAATAGTTTGTTGTCAATAGTTAGAGAGAATAAAACAAGCGCACAATGTGAAAGTCGTGAACTTTTAAAACCACTTTACATACAGAGTATGCACACCTTCTCCTGAGTCTCTGCTCTTAGAGACCTGGGAACTGAGGTATGCATTCAAGCTTGAGGACAGGGTGACACATGGAAAATGAGAAATGGCCTGAGTCACACTCGGAGCTGCTGACTTTTTTTAAACTCCTGAGCAGCTCCTGGATCCTGCTGGGTTTCCCTATACTCTCCTCTACTGAGGCTGGTATTTGTGGTGAAGGGGGTCCCTTGTAGTTTCAGTTCTGCTTCTGTAATAAAACACTGACCAAGAACAACTTTGGTGAGAAAGTTTATTTGGCCTTCAATTCCAGAGTCCATTAAGGTAGGAACCTGAAGGTAAGGCCTGCCTTTATTTCTACACAGTACTATCTCTGACCAAGAGACTCACTCATACCCAAAAAGGCATTCCAAGGACCATGAGAGATGCTGCTTGATGGCTGGCAGGCAGTCTTACACTCAGCTGGCTTTTGAATACAGTTTGGGATCACATTTTTAGGGTATTGAACTTCCACAATGGACTAGAGGCTCCCAAATCAATTAACAATGAATATAATCTACAGGCATGCCCATAGGCCAACCTGATCTAGGCAGTTCCTCAGCTGACATTCTCTTCTAAGATAATTCTAGCTTATATCAAGTTGACAGTTAAAGCTAACCAGGACAACAAACAGTCATCCTTCATTCTCCTTCCTTACACAGCTCTGTGGTTTGGCCACCATCTGCTTGTTCTGCACCAGCCGAATCATTTCCTTTTGACCACTATCACTTGGCATGTTAATTCCTGCTTTGGTTGCCATTTGCCTTTGTATCCTGAAGGTCCTGGGGCTTGGTTTGCCTTTTCATATGGGAAGCCCATGTCTTTTTATAGAGCCTCACCATGACATTCTCTTATTCCATTAACATCCTTAGCTTAGTATATACCTCACCCTGCCCTCCTCCTTCCTCAGCACGAAGCAATGACCCAGTTAACAGGGCTCTAGAGCTCAGGGCTCCCTGTCTGTGTCTGAAGTTTCAGGACTCAGCATGTGCCCAAGTTTCAGTGATCCTTAAGGGGCATTCTTGCTAACTTGTTTGTCTTCTTTTTTTTTTTTTCACTTTATCTTTTTTTTAAGTAATTTTTAAAATTTAAATTAGAAACAAGCTTGTTTTACATGTCAATCCCAGTTCCCTCTCCCTCCTCTCCTCCCCTGTTCCCCCCCAACCTCCTATCCCATCCCCTTTCTGCTCCCCAGGGAGGGTGAGGCCTTCCACGGGGGATCCTCAAAGTCTGTCATATCATTTGGAGCAGGGCCTAGGCCCTTCGCCATGTGTCTAGGCTGAGAGAGTATCACTCTGTGTGGAGTGGGCTTCCAAAGTCCATTTGTGTGCTAGGGATAAATACTGATCCATTACCAGAGGGCCTCATAGATTGTCCAGAACTCCAAACTGGCATCATCATTCAGGGGATCTGGAACAGTCCGATGCTGGTTTCACAGCTATCAGTTTGGGGCCCAAGAGCAACCCCTTGTTCAGGTCAGCTGTTTCTGTGGGTTTTTACAGCCTGGTCTTGACCCCTTTTTCTCATTACTCCTCCCTCTCTGCAACTGGATTCCAGAGTTCAGCTTAGTGTTTAGCTGTGGGTGTCTGCTAACTTGTTTGTCTTCAAAGATGAAGAGCCCTGTATTTAGAGATGAGGCTTATTCAAACAAACAAACAAGCAAACAAACCCCACAGAAACTGGCCTTGTTTTCTGCTGATTTGATTTAGATATTCTGGGTGACTAGGCAGTGCCTGGCCTGCTGGGAGGGCTGGCTTACTTCCTCTTTGACTGGGGTCATGGATGAAATGGGACGGGAGCCTCTAACCTTCCTCATTTTTTGATTCTGCTGTTTTCTTGGGCGATGCATAACTGAGACCATCATCTGCCCAGCTTCCTAGTGTGAGGTGAGGCCAGGGACCAGATCCAAAGCTGAGGTGCCTTCCTGCTTCCTTCTGCAGCCTGAGGCTAGCTGTGGGTAGGCAGCTGGACTGCATAAGCTCTCCGTGGTGAGAAATCAGGGCAGTTTCTGTGTGAAACACAAGTGAACTCTCTCTCTCTCTCTCTCTCTCTCTCTCTCTCTCTCTCTCTCTCTGTGTGTGTGTGTGTGTGTGTGTGTGTGTGTGTGTGTGTGTGTGTGTACACATTCGTGAATGTTCTTATTTGTGTGTGACTCTGATGACTTGGCAGACTGCTGCTGGAGGAAGTGTCTGTTTTAACAAGTCAGTGAGAGAGGACAGTCTAAGGCTGTGTGGCTGAGCTGTGTGGCTGTAGGTGCAGCACTTAGCTTCTCTGTGTCTTGTTTATTCTTGTTGGAAAACTATGTGTGAAGTAGGAGCCTCAACTATAAGGAATAGATATGTCCTATCCAACAACAAGCTCTGATTCCCTGAATCTAAAGACTAGATTTTTAAACCTAATTTTCTGACTTCTCTGAGTTCTCACATTTTAAACCTGTTCCATACAATCGTCACTGTTATCAAATTTACTTTGTCAAGAAAAGAAAATTGATGTGTACTGTGGTTAAAATCTTTTCCATATCAAACTATAAGACTTGCCATACTGAATATTTTTAAATTCAGATTAAAATTCTCTTGTGCAATGTCAGTATCAGTCATTTTTGAAGACCGTGGGCTCCACAGGCTGACAGGCATTTTGAAGGACAGTTAGCCAGCAAACCTGGAGATACTGCCTTCTTAGCTGGTCACATCACTTCCCAGCTGTTTACCACTCAGGCTAGACAGAATAGAGGCTCTTTTCTCAAGCTGTCTTAGCTCTGCCCATCCCCAGTACAATTGAGGCAAGGCGGCCTGGTTTTCATGACAGCTCATGGCACATCCATCTTCAGAGAACTGCCTTAGAGGATCCAGATACTCAGCTACCACGTTAGTGTGGGGCTGGGGTTAGGGTTAGAGGGCAAGTGTGAGAGGGTTAGGATTAAATGGCTAGAATTAGGGTTAGGGTTAGAGGGTTAGGGTTAGACAGTAAAGGTTAAAGGGTTAGGATTAGAAGGTTAGGATTAGTGTTAGGGTTAGAGGGTTAAGGTTAGAGTTAGAGGGTTAGGGTTCGATGGTTAGGGTTAGGGCTAGAGGGCAAGGCTTAGGGTAGGGTGAGGGGGTGGGCTAGGGTTGGGGTTAGAGGACAAAGGTTAAGGCTTAGGGTTAGGGTTAGGGTTGAGCTAGGATGGTCATGGTTAGGGACACTGTTAGAGGGCAAGTGTTGGAGGGTTGCTGTCACTGGCTGCTTTCTCTTTCTACATAAAAGTCACACCCAGTCACTCACTTCCTTCAACTTTAATACAAGTGCTGTATCACCAGGTAGGTAAGAAACTGCTTGTAGAATCTTGATTAAGTAGTGCTCTATACAGACCCTGGGAGAAAATTGCCACTCTGCAGTGCCAGTCACAAATCCACCCAGAATCACTAGTCTCTGTACTTTGGGTACAGTTTCAGGAGCTCTTCTGGGGCTGACTCTTCTGTAGGAGGCAGCCATAATAATAACAGTAATCTGAAAAGGAATGCCAGTAAATACCCTGCTGCAGAGGCATTTGTGCTGTCACCCCTTTGATTTCTTGTCTCCTTCACATCCCTCATCATCTGCCTTCAGGGTCAGAAGACTTCATGTCCCTTTTATTTCAGACTAACCTCAACTTTTCCTGCCAAGACCAGACTTCACAGCCAGCCTCCCTCTTTAAACACCAGTCTCCCCTCTGCTAGGGTGTTTGCCTTTCAGGGTTAGGGTTATTGGTTTCCTTTGAATTCAGTAACAAGAAATCTACCTCTGACCTGCCCCTTTATTCTCTCCACAGTGCCCTACATCTTCTTTTGTTCCATACAGACATCATAAAACACTAACCTAGTCTCAGCAAGACTGCTTCACATGCCAGACATTCAGTCTGCAGCCTCTCCTAGCTAACTTACCTCAAAGGTCACCCGTACACTTCAAATTCTAAAACACGGGGGCTGTTGTGGGCTTTGTGTCGAGCACAGTTCTGGAGCATTTGCTGCTGGTTATATGCCCACTGCCCACAAAGCATTACACTCTTGGCTTACCTCATTTGTGTCTGTTCCCTTTCCACTGTGGCTCTCTCTCCCTCGACCCACCACTAGTGGTTCAGGGGTTGGTCCACGTGTCTGTTTCAGACACATTCTTCTTCTCAGTAATGACAATCTTCTTGGGTGAACTTATCCACACCAACATTCCAATTGCTATCTGTATGCTAATGACACTGACATTAACACGTAGCCCGCCCCTCCCCTGATCTCCAGACTCAACAATTTCATCGCCTCCTAGGTATTTTTTTTCCTTCAGGATATTCTCCAGATATTTGGGCTCTGTTTCTCAAAATCTAGAAGTAGCACTTAGCTCCATCCCACTTTAGTCTCTAATAGTTTGTGCTTCATCTTCAATCATCTCTGTTTGTCACCTTTTCTTCCAACAATCCAAGCTTACATTGTTACACTTTCTCCATCACCTGCATTGGAAACTGATCATCAAGTCCTCTTCCCCTCTTCTGTGTCTCTCGAAGTCATTCTTTCCAGTCCACTCTCACCATCCATATGCCACCGGAGTTGGGCCTTCTCTGGTCTGGACCACTGCAACAACCGCCTACCTGGCCCAGGTTTCCGGGTTTGCTTCCCTGTATCCCCATCATTCTAGAGCTGCTGGACAATACCTGTCTAAATCCATTCAGAATCTTCTAGGGAAAATTCCACTCTTTTTCCAGCATCCACTATCCCATTCCATAAGCACCAAGTCCAGCTGCTTTGCCTGTCTCACTGTGGCTGAAGTAACATTCAGCCGGTAGTATTCTGTCCTTTCTGTTCTTTGCTTCCTCTTTTCCTAATATGCATGTTTTTCTGTGAAGACTTTGTTGGTATTATGAGTTTTAAGTTCCTTCTACGGTACTTATTAGAGTCTTCATGCTTGGGTCCATAGAAAAGACACAGTCTACAGTTAAATACCCACTTAGGACGTTTTATTTCTCAACGCAGTCAGAAGGAGTACTGGGTATTCATACAGCATTTATGTTCACCTTGTGATTAAAAATATTCCAAGCATTGTAGATTTTCACACCAAGGTTCCTCAGAACGCGGAAGCAAGATCTGTTCTGAAGCATGCACTGCCCTCTAGTGGCCATAATTGGAAGGACACATTCAATCCATAATACATGATCTGTCGTTCCTGAGAGGGATGTTTCCTATTACAGTTATTTTGCTTCAAACATGCTTTGAATAATGTCAAATTTTAATTCACAATATTTTTATATAATTAAAGAATATTTTTTAAATCAGATCCAGTAGCGCAGGCTTGTAATCCCAGCTATTGGGATAGAAAGGTGTGATGACTTCAAATTCAAAGTGAGGTGGGGATGGAGCTCAGTGGTATAATTCTTGCCTGGAATGCATGAGGCCCAGTATTTTGCCCACACTACAAGCCAAGAACAGTTTTGGAGCAGAAAGTACATGTTGGTTCTCTAGGAATGCTTAATTTGGAGTTAGGAGGCCAGTTCTAGTTACAACCCACACTGGCTGACACCTAAAGACTTAGAACTCTTGTCATCTAATTAAGGGAAGTCTGACCTCAAACCTGAGTCGTCAGAAATTGAACCCGAGAGTAAAGCATAAGTTTTTCTTTCAATCCACAAATGTGACATACTTAGACCATGGAAGACATGAGCTTCAGATGGCTTGACTGAGATCCACATTTACACTTCATGTCTACAATGTTAAATGAACATCATATTGAAGCACACATGCCCTTGAAAAGTTCTTAAATTTAAATTTGATGCTACAAAAACCTGAAAATAAGACTAAGCTGAAGCAAAAGAAAGCTTTTTTTTTTTTTGGAGCTTTTAAGAATTTGCTTTGTAAGGACAGCAAAGCACAGTCACCATGACAAGCCACTGAGTCTAGTGAACATGTCACTTAACTCCAGGTGCCCTCTTTGGTTTTCAACCAAGAAAGAGAAGCAATAAAAGCCAAATGTAATCACTGTATAGCTACGCAATACTGATGGATATCATGTAAAATTATGTTTTATGTGATTTATAGTTGTGCTATCAAGTGACTTTAGAGATTTTCTAATAATATGGAACAAATTATTAGAACACAACTAAAGAATATTGAATTACATTTATAGACACACTGGTAGGAAAATGCCACAAAGCCAGGAACACAGCAGTTGGGATTCAAGGTGTACACATTCCTGTGGGATGCTACTTGGCTGCTCAGAAATGCATGTAGCCACATCTACACATGAGGCTCATAATGCTTGCTTGTGTGAAGGGTCACATTAGCATCCTGCTTGGCATCTGCCTCTTTAGATGAAAGACACAGCTAAGATCAAAGCTGCCCTGCTGTGCTGAGCAAAGAACAGACTGGATGCCGGACACTTCAGTTCACTGTCTGTGACTTTGTAAGTCCCCTGGGCAGTACCAAAGACCTGGAACTAAGAAACTATTTCAAACATTTCGAAGCCAATAAACTTGTTGCTTGACATTTTCTTTCTTATGTTTCCAAAGCTATTGGGAAAGCTCTTTCCCTCCCTCCCTTCCTCCCTCCCTCCCTCCCTCCCTCCTCCCTCCCTCTCTCCCTCCCTCCCTCTCTCCCTGTTTCCATGTCTCCCTCCTTCCTTGTTTCCCTGTCTCCCTCCTTCCTTTTACCATCAACTACTTCCTCCTCCATCTTATTCTTCTTGCTTCAACGTCATATATTCAGAATCATTTGTTGGGGGCACTGGAAGTAACTTTTAAAAGAGAGAGGAAAAACGAATTGACATACTTTATGATATCCACACATATTTTCAAGCCTGAAATTTACAGCACAGATTTTTGAATGCTACTGTTAACACAAATCACAGTGAAAGCTAAGTATTAGACTGAAATGCTAAAAGAGAAACAAAGAAATGAGAATAAAATCCACTTTGGTTCTGCTTTCATGTTGCAAATGCACTTATGCATTTTTTAAACTCAGGCTCCAATGTGCCTGGTCAAGACTGTACTTGGTTTTGCATAGTTCCTTGTTTTATAACCTACTGTTACATTTCACCCTTCCTGTTTTGTTTGTGCTCTGCTTCATTTATTAACCCCCTCTTCTCTTCCTTCTTCATTTGAAATCCTTGTTTATTATACTACAGAACAGTTCCACGGGGAGTGGTTATAGTATTGGTAACTCACAAAGCCTACTAAATAGACAAACATAATAAAATGCCTGGACTTTGACTCTGAAGGAGGAGAATTTGATGAATTAATGCTTCCTCAAAGATAACTGCTCTAAAGTTTAGTTCAGAGAGATTCAATTTTCCATAAACAGAAGTGGGTTCTGAGATCATCTGTTGCTTTTGCTGAAGTCCTGCATATTTTTCCTGGATGTGAGCTCCTGGGGAGAGGGTCTTTTGAATAGTAGATGCCCAGCCCAGAGGTGGAGTCACTGAAGTACAGTCCAATTCCCTGTACCTGGGAGGCTACCTGGCTGTGTGAGCCTCAGGACCTTGGCTTCTGATCCTTGCTTAGACCTTTGTACCTTGGCAAGATCACTTCTATGCTTCTCTCTTGATCTGGGTGCCACTCCAGTGGTGGCTATCCTGAGTGCCCAGCTATGCACTGGCCTATTGGTACTGTAATCATCAGTAACAGCAGCAGAACCTGCACTAACAGGGGAATAAAAGTGCATCCAAGGGAAAAGACAGTAACAGCATCTCTCTTAATACTTGATAAAATAATGAGACACCAGGTCTCTGGCTTCATTGGTTCTTAGCAATCATCTTGACTACCACGAGGTGTTGATACTGTGTGCTGTAACTATGCAGCTTGATTTGAACAGTATATGCCAGAAGAGTGGAATTGCAACATTGATATCATACTTCCAAGAAAACATGTATATGATCACAAGAAAATTATTTGAACATCTTCATGCATTTGGTGTGTGCACCTATAAGAGAAAACTCAAATGTAAAAATGGAATGAATAAAAAAATAATAAAACCTTTCTGACTGGGGCTTTCTAGAAGGTTCCAGGTGGCCCCAAGGGGTTATTTTAGGCCTTTTAAAAATTTAAGATATTGTTATTTTCCAATTGTTGGTCATGATATCACATTTGATGTATGTGAAATGAAAGAGTAATTAAGCAAAAAATCACTCGGTGAGCTGGGGAAAACCCAAAGCATAAAACCTCCACATTTGTTTCATCAGAGAAACATGGCCATGTTTGAGGAAAGCCCTAAAATGGAAGTAACTAGGACACAACACCACATGTAAGTAAGTAGTACAGATTGTCAGTTGCAGGCAGATGCAATCCAGTTCTTATCTTTGAGGAAGAACACGTGTCCTGCTCAGGACAGAGACTTCTGTATCCCAACCTACCAGTTCAACTAGTAGCTGACCCCGTGGGCCCAGCCCTGCAGAGGACACAGGAAACCCAGTGAGCTGTGTGTGGTTTCCTCCCCAGCATGACCTCCAGGGTAGACCTCTTCCTAATGTTCTTGATGGAGCTAGGAGGATAGGCTACACTCAGACAGAGACCAAGTACTTCATGCTGTGTGGGTGTGGAATCCTTCACCCTTCACACAACACCTCTGTACTCTTTTCCTAGAGGTGATGACTGGTCAAACTTTTTAAAAGAAGTCAGTATAAAACAAAAGAAAGACATATGGCTGAGCTATGTCATCACTATCTCAAGTGTATATTTTGCAACACATAATGACAACAATTAGACAAGAACATAGTATTTTCTAATTTGTGCTGTTGTCTTTTCAGGATCTGGATCATTTTCCAAAGGAGTATGCCTTTGTCTCTGGAAGCCTCTGGTGCTTTATGATGAAAACAATGGGCTTCTTCTGCCCTCAACAGTTTAACATGTTTTTGACTTTGTTTTGAGTTGTGTTGGTCCATTCAGCCTTTTTCCCCTTCTGGTTTCAAATGAGCTAACACAATGACCTTGGGTACAAGTCCCTAAGGTTATGAGCTGTCATCCAGGATTAAATCAGTTTAAAGGCTCCTCTGTCACACACTACAAAATCCAGAAATATAGGTGTTGTGCTCATTCACTCAAGGTCACTGTTCCAGAGGTGTGAGTCACGGTCAGCTGCCTCTATTTTTCTAGGCCATGGGTAAGTGGAAGAAAAAGTTATAAGCTTATGATGGCTCAGAATCAGGAAAGAAGGGTAAAAAAAAAAAGGGATCAGGGCATGACAGAGAATTTGAGAACTCCTTTTCAATGACCTCTTTCATCAAACCTGGCCCCATAGGACAGTTGGTCTTAGTTGTCAGTTTGACACAATTCAGAGTCACCCTGGGGAAGGACCTTAAGAATATTTGTGAGGGATTACCTTGGTTATCATTGATATGGGAGGAGCTGCACATGTTGGTGGCACTATCACCTGGGTGCAGGATCCCAGACTGTGTAGGGGAAGCAAGCTGAGGACTAGCACTAATCCACTGCTCTCTGCTCTTGACTGTGGATTACTGTGGTTAGCACTTTCAGGTTCCTGTAGCCTTTATTCCCTCCTCCTTAAGAAGCTTCTATCAGAGTGTTTATCATAGGCGCCAGAAGCCAAGCATTCTACTTCTGAAACACTAGCCATCTATCTGTAATGCCATCAAATTAAGATTCCATCATTGGACTAATACATTCGTTAGAGCAGTACCTTTATGATTCAATCAATTTTCCAGAGTCCATCAGTGAGAAACCAAGTCTTCAAGTCTGAATGTTTCTACAGGACTCTTCTTATCTATACCATACTGTTCCGAAAGTTCCAAATACTCATGTCCATCTCATAATGCAAAATGCTTCCAAGATTTCCCGGAGTAACAGCAGTTCTAGCATTGCTCAATGTTCAAGGTCAAAATATCTTGTGATATGCAAGGCAAACTCTTACAAATCCAAAGGGAAAATTATACTCCTCCACTGCGATTCCAAAGGGAAGCCATTGGAGCACTGTTCTGTGCAAAGACCTTGATTTCATTTTAACAACGGCACCCTCTTGCAAACAAATTTCTATAGGCTTCTTTTCTGGCCAAAGTATTCATCAAATCTTTCTCCTCCTAGCTCTTGCTACAATGTTGGCTAAACTAGTCAGCAACACCTAGGCTATGTCCTGAATGCTGTGGTGCTTTCATGTTTTCTCTGATAGATTAATTATTTCATCACTTTTAAATTCAACCTCACCGAGTCTAAATGGCGTGAATTTTGGTGATATTTTGTTTTTGCTCTAACAAGTAAAGCTTGCCTGAACATCAGAGGTCAGAGCTAGCCACTAGTTAACCATAGAGGCCAGGCAGTGGTAGCACACCCTTTAATCCTACCACTTGGGATCTCATGCCTTTGATCTCAGTACTTGGGAGACATACACCTTTAATCCCAGCACTAAAGAGGTAGAGACAGAAACATAAGGCAGGTGGAGACAGGATCTCAGCCTCTTCAGTCTGTGGATTCATAGAGACAGTAGCTCAAACCCTTCTGTCTAAAGATTCGGTAGAGTCAAGAAGTCTCTCTAGTGGCTGGCTCCTTTACTTTTCTGCTTTTTCAGCATTTATCCTGATATCTGACTCTGGGTTTTTATTAGTAACACCAATTAGAATTTGAGCTACAATGCATGAAATATAGACACATTCTTTCCAATAGTATAGTACAAATGGTCTCTAGTCCAATCATCAATATTGTTTGTTCCCATTTGAAACCTCGTGGGTCGGACTTTTTCATCCACATGCTTATTAACAATTGGGTCTTCTGATTTTTCCACCTATTGTTCTAAACCAGTGGTTCTCAATTTTCCTGATGCTGCAACGCTTTAACACAGTTCCTCATATTGAGGTGACCCTCCACACCATAAAATTATTTTCATTGTTACCTCATAACTGTAATTTTGCTACTGTTTTGAATTGTAATATAAATAACTTTGTTTTCTGATGGTCTTAGGTGACCCCCGTAAAAGGGCCAGTTGACCCCCAAAGGGGTCATGATCCACAGGTTGATACCCCTATTCTAGACCATTCTCTAAACTTCAAAATCCTTCATTCAGTTCCTGAGGCTACTGGGCCATACCATCAAGTTGCCATAGCAACAGTGATACTTCTTCATACCAATTTTTCATTCATCAGGTTTTGTCACTGTAACAGCTACCTGAAAAAGAAGAACTTGATAGGAGGGAAGATTTGCTTTTATTTATAGATTCAGAGGTTTTAGTTCATGGTCTCTTGGTCCTGTTTCTATAGGCCTGAGGTAGGGCTCAATATCGTAGTGGAAGCATATGACAGAGGAAGCATGGCAGCAAGAAATAGAGAAAGAAAATGGCCCTGGACAGTGGTATGCTTCCGCCAACCATGCCCCACCACTGAAATATTCTTTCACTTCCCGATACTATAAGACTATGAATCCATCATTGGAGTAATCCATTAATTACCTAGAGCCATCATGATCCAATCACTTCCCAAATTCCATCTGTCAGCAGCCACACTTTTAACACATGAGCCTTTTGAGGGACTAGTTTATACCCCAAACTATAAGTATTAGTGAATGAGTAATAGAAAACATTATAAAAACAGAATAACTATAATTTATATATAGTATCTTCCATCCTATGCCCAGGAAAGTATCATTCAGTATTCTGGAAGTGCATTGAAATGAAAAAGAAAGCTTAACAATAACAGTTTAATGGAGAAAATTCTGAACCTATATAGTGTGTGTGTGTGTGTGTGTGTGTGTGTGTGTGTGTGTGTGTTTGCTACTGAATGGTGAACCTAGGACCGCACACATGCTGAGCTTCATTCCTAGTCCTTTTTGTTACTTTTTGTTACTTTTTGTTACTTGAAACAGGATCTTGTTAAGTTACCTAGATAGGCCTCACTTGGTGACTGGATAGGTCACTTGCCTCAGCGTAAAAGTAGCTAGCTCTATAGGCTTATGCCATTAGGTCCCCTTTGTATTTCCTAAACTCACATCTTCATAAGCATATATACAGTAGATAATTTTCATGTAACAATAAATCGATGATCACAGTTCTCAGTGTATTGGTGGGAATTATTTGTATTTTAAATTGCTGGCAGTAAAAATACAGAAGTTTGTGTCTTTTATTTACTCTCTTGTCATAAAATGGTTTACCACACACCCACACCCCTCTATCTGTATAAAGATTTAAAAATAAGAAAAATAAAAATTTAAAAAGATATTTTAAAGTTATCAAATAGTGACTTTCTCCAGACACATTGAGATATAAAGAGAGATTCAGAGGGAATAAATTTGCAATTTGATGCTGTGGCATTAACATCTTCTCTAGCCCAAATTATCTTCATATGAAGAAGCAATTCTCAACAAAACTGATGTAAGTATCCTAAGTGTAGTGTAACAATCAGGGTGTGTGTGATCAGGCTCTCTATCCGAGGCCAAGGTCCAGCTCACTTTGAGGATGGATTCTGACTAATTGGAGTGGTGCTCTTGCTCCTCAAAGAATGCCATCCTGGGTATAGTGACTGAAGAACTGACACAGACCTCATCCCTCAGCAAGTAAAGGAAAACCTGAAGAGAATGCTAGGCATTTAAACAAGATTTTAGGGGGTTGGAGAGATGACTCAGTGGTTAAGAACACTGGTTGCTCTTGCAGAGGACCTGGGCTCAGTTCTTAGCACCAATATAGTGGTTCACAACCATCTGTAACTCCAGTTCCAAGGGATCTTTATGCACTCTTATGACCTTTGAGGGTACCAGGCATACAGACACACATGCAGTCAAAACATTCATACACATAAGATAAAAGTAAACAAATTTCTAAGTGTGATTTTCTAAATAGAAGGTTCTCTGAAGTCAACAGTTCTCAAACTTCTGCAAATACTGACACCATGTAGAGCGCTTTACAAGAGTGGTTTGCTTCAAGATCTTCTGATTCAGCAGGTTTGTGGCCAGAAATGTTACATTGCAAACAAGTGACTGAGTGAGGCTACCCATGTTGTTCTGGAATAATGCTGTGAAAATCTCCTTAGTAGATCCACCGCAGCCTGGATTTCTGCTTCCAGCTTCCAAAGCCAAGTCCAGACTTCAGGAATACTGGAAAACCTTCAACAGATTAATTCTAATGCTAGAATAGACAAGTAGCTAGCAACATGAATAAATTTGTGCCTGCCTTTTTTTTTCCTTTCTTTTCTTTGTGGGACTGGGTCTTCCATTGTAGTCTGGAGTGGCCTGCACCTCGCTGTTTCTCAGGCTGACCACACATTCTCTTCTTCTGCTTCTAGAGATCTGGGATGCTGGCATGCAGGCATGACCTTCCCTCCTTCTGTGCCTCTCTCAGCCAGATCCTTCCCCAAAGCTATTCATGACTCCCTCCCAGAGTTCACTCACCACATGGCCTCAATACTGTTCAGTATAGGTCCCCACACTTACACACCTCTACCACAGGAACTGTTTCATTGTAGTAAGCTTTCTCATCAGACTTTCTTGGATCACCAGCCCAAAAATAATGACGTGGAGACTTATTATTAATTATGAAAGCTTAGGCTTTTTCCCAACTAGCTCTTATATCTCAAATTAACCTGCTTCTATTAATTTTCATTCTGCCGTGTGGCTTTTACCTCTCTTCAATTCTGTATGTCTGACTTGCTCTGCATCTTGCTGGCATTTCCACTTCTCTTTCTCTAAGAGTCTCCTCTCTCCCCAGAAGTCCTGCCTATTCTCTCCTGCTCAGCTATTGGCAATTTAGCTCTTCATTAAACAATCAGATGGCTCCTTAGGCAGAGACACCTGTAATGATAAGAAGTCATTCTCTTCCTCTTCTTCTTTCTCTTCCTCCTCCTCTCTCTGGAGTCGCCCATTTGATCTCGGCAATAGAAGAAGCCTGCCGCTGGCATCTGATAAGATAAGTCTTATAAAATATATAGATTATGGTTATGGTTGATAAGAAATCTTAGTCATTGGCCAGCAGCATTGTACCTAATATTAATCTCTGTATGTTATTTTGGGCGGCCACGTGGCAGCGGGGCTCAGGTGGCTGGCAGAAAAACTTATCGTTATAGACACCTATGCAGTGTAAACAGCTATTGTGCAGCAGTTTCACTGTCACTGTGAGTTACACCATAGATACCTTGAGCCTATGGTGTAGGGAGGACTGTCCTCAATGACATGGACTCAGGCCATGCCCCCAGTGCCTGAGCCCAATGGAAATGGAAAAACCTTGCCTAAGTGAGGCTCAGAGGGATGGCAAAGCCTTCCTTGGGTCCAAGTGCGAATATTGACATTGTATGCAGAAAATGTCCACTGTAAACTTCTTCCTGAAGAGTTTTATGGCCTGAAGACTTCTTCCTACAGAGACTTCTCTACCAAGATTACCTAAACTATCCTTCTTGTCAAGTTGTATATAACAACCCTGCTTATCTGTAGTCTATGTATGTAATAACCTCAGCTCCTTGTTCAGCTGTGTTCAATAATACTGCCTGCCTCTGCCACCCAAGTGCTAGGACCAAAGGTGTGCACCATCGCTGCCCAGTTTTGCAGTTCTACATTTTTAAAGAGCTCTGAGTTTTATTTTAAAATAACAACATTAAAAATATACCTGTACATATTTTAATTATTTAATAGTTATGAAAATGTAACCTTACTTAAAAATAACACACTGATTTCTATAAATTCTTTTATAGCAACACAGAAAATACTGTGCAGACCTCAGCTGTAGATTCAGTTTCTCAAATGGGTATCAAAATGCTGGCACCTGGGAAAAATCACCCTGTGTTACCTGTGACAAGGTCAGAATGGAAGGACAGTTTATTTCTTTTTAAATGTTAATTGGTGCTAAATGTTTTCATTTGAAATTATATGCTACATTTTAAAATATTGCCTTAGTTTATTTATTTATTTGCAGGATAGAAGGTGATAGCAAATATATTAGTGTTGAAACAGTAATGTTACACAACAGACTCTTTCATACCTGTCTTTGTTTTCTGTTAAATCAATTACTCTGTATTTGACATAAAAGGGGACTACACCTGAGTAAATGAAGCTGCATTTCTCTTTGCTATGTGACACACTTGAAGTACACCCTATCATTTGCTTCGTGTAGCAGGTGAAAGCAGAAGAAATGAACCTGGGCTCAGAAAACATGAACAGTATATGTCTAACTCAGTGGTTTGTAACCTGTGGATACTGGTGCCTCATTGGAGTGCTGGACCACCCTTTCACAGGGGTTGCATATCCTGCATATCAGATGTTTACATTATGACTTATAACAGTATCAACAGTTATGAGGTAGCAATGAAAATAATTTTATGATTGGGAGTCATTACAACATGAGGAACTGTGATTAAGGGTCAAAACATTAGGAAGGTTGAGAACAACTGATCTAGATAGTTTCTGGTGGGTTAGTATTTCTAATAGGGAAGAGTTATTGGGATGGGAAGAACATTGATGATTTTCTTACTCCCTAGCCAACAATTCAATGTGTCAAATGAATGGATAAAGTAAATGGAAAATTTGACAGTTTCTACCTGATAGTCAGACTTCAGTGTTACTGTGATGGGAAAGCTGCTGTAAACAACTAAAGGAAAGAAAAGCAAGGTTGATGACTACCTTATATGCCATCCTAGAGTCTTCATTCAGGAGCTGATGGAAGCAGAAGCAGGCACCCACAGCTAAACATTGAGCTGAACTCTGGAATCCCATCATAGAGAGGGAGGAGTGATGAGCAAAGGGGTCAAGACTAGGCTGGAGAAACCCACAGAAACAGCTGACCTGAACAAGGGGTTCCTCATCGACCCCAGACTGATAGCTGGGAAACCAGCATAGGACTGTTCCAGATCCCCTGAATGAGGATGCCAGTTTGGAGGTGTGGGCAATCTATGGGGCTTCTGGTAGTGGGTCAGTATTTATCCTTAGTATACGAATGGACTTTGGGAGCCCACTCCACATAGAGGGATAGTCTCTCAGCCTAGACACATGGGGGAAGGTCTAGGCCCTACTCCAAATGATATGACTTTATTGATCCCCCTTGGAAGGCCTCACCCCTTGGAAGGCCTCACTCTCCCTGGGGAGCAAAATGGATTTGGAATAGGGGGTTGGGGGCTGGGGAGGGAGAGGGAACTGGGATTGACATGTAAAAGAAGCTTGTTTCTAATTTAAAATTGGTCTAATTACAATTATAAAATAATAAAAAAGAAAAAAACAACAACAAAAAAGAGAAAAAAGAAAAAAGAAAAATTTATAATGGTCCAAGGTTTCAGAGGTTCATATCACGGTGGCTAGGAAGCAGAGGAAATTTTCTTTTCTCCTTTGCCCACTTTTATTCCATCCAGACTACCAACCTATAAGATACCTGTATTGAAGGTGGTTCTTCCCTGAGTTAATTCTTTCTTGGAGACATCTGTACTGGCACACCCAGAGATGAACTTACTACCCAGGTTCTTCTCAACCCAACCAAGTTGACAAGCGTAACTTCACCTCCCCAGAATGCTCCTTTCCTTTCCTTGTGTATAAATAGGTACAGCGTTTGAATGTTAATCTCATTTCTGCTCTGGACCAAATACAATATTGATCCAGTTGGTAAGAAGCAATCCATATATTAGCTGGACCATGAGAGCAAGCAGAAAATAGCAAAGCATGTGCTGTTAAACAAGTTCAGATTAGAATCAAATAATCAGACAGCAGGCTGAGTAATTATTCAAGCAAGTGGACAATGACCTAAAGATAAAAACAAGAACAAAAACCACTCTATGTTTCCTTCATGTCTTTGTTTCTTTGTTTTATTTTTTCTTCTTGATTTTGTGGGGTATGTTGGCTTTACCTTCTTTTGATGATTGTATTTCTTCCTCAGATAAGTGGTTAACATATAGAAACCCTCAGTAAGTGAAAAGGAGCATAAGAAACACATATTGTCATTGAATTTCAAGACCAAATTACATTGGAAATCTGCTTGTATTGGTTGTTTCATCAGGATCCACACAAATAAAGCTGAAAACTGCAATGAAGCAGTGAAGCAGTCCTGGGATTTGATGGCTCACAAACACAAGGGGTCAGCATTTCAACACAAATGATATTGAATTAGCTTGATCAGTTTATGAGTTTGAAAGGGATAGAGAGATGAAATTCAATTTGTATTTCAATTTTCTTTCTTCTCCAGTTTAGAATTATAACAACTCCCATTTATATTTAATAAGTCTACTGATACTGTGAGAGGTGGCACCTAATAGCACCAGTGGGCCTTCCAGTCTCACAGGCCCTGACATCTTCAGCAAGCTTCAATGGTTCCCAGATTTGGATCAATTTCCTCTTCCCCCAAAGAGCCTTTTCACCCAGGGTCCCTGATCTTAACTTGGTTAACAAATGCACTGGATGATTTCCAGGAATGTACCATTTTATTTATGAAAGTCTATAAAGAAAATGAGCTCTGGGGCTAGTGAGTCTATATATTGGTTCAGTGAGTATTGGGACATTTGGCCTTAGATGATTTCATTGTAATCTGCCCTATCTTTGAGATTCCCTTTCAGTTGCCATTCTTATTCTAAGAAAGAATATGCTTCAATATTTCTTATGATACATTATATTTTTTCCATCAGTACAAAAATACATACGACATACTTCACTTCTGTCAGTGACAAATGAATAGTCTGTGTAAAACCATTGTAGTTAGGGTTAAGGTCCATCACCCCAAAATGCTGCATGTGTTAAACTAACCTCCCCACAGTCCTCAGGAGGTAAAGGACATTCTATATAATAAATCTGGATTCCTCTACTTAGCTTAATGAGTTTGAGAGTCATCTCTGTTGTTTCATATTCAGGGTTATTTTAATGGCTAGATATACCATAGTCTGCTTGTCCCAATCTCCAGTTGAAGGGTGCTCAGACAATATCTAGGTTTTGGATATTAAAAGTATACTAATATATTAATACATAGCACATTAATGAAGCTAATGTGAACATCGACATGTACTTGTTTTCATTTCTCCTGAGAAAATACCTAGGTAGAGTTAGCAAGTCCTGAGAAGTTTGAAATTTGCTATGGCTTCATCCTTCTCTTCAGAATGTTCTGACTCTCATAGATTGAATCCATGCCCAGAATCTATAATTCTTCCTTATGAAAGTATTCATTTAAATAATTTTTAGACAGAAGATGTTTAGCATCAGAATCAGATCTTCTCTGATAAATCACCAAAATCAGACAAAGAAAGGAAAGGTTTGGTCCAGGCTGTTCAGTCAACCAGTCACATCTAAATTCCTGGTCTTTTGATATGGCATGACATTATTTTTCATGACTTTTAGTTTACATTTTTTTTAGCATTTGACATTTAATGATATTAACTCAATGATACAAACAGTAAAAATGAGTTGAAGTGACACTATGTGATTTTACACTTCTTTTTGCCTATGGAAATCCAGAAACTGGCCAGCCCCTGAGTTTCCCCACCCATCATCCACTCTATTTGCTATGCCAAGGATTTTGTTACCATTTGAGATGTTCAAGGCTAAAAACCTACTGTCACAGAACACCATTCAATAACTATTCGAGAAAAAGAATTACTGAATAAATAGATGCACATGAGTCATAATAATCTAAAATCTGTATAGATCTCATGCTATACAGCATCTGATACTGTTCTTTCTTGTGATTAAGATGTGAGCAAAGTTATTTTCTTTGCCCTCAGGAGTTTACAACACAGCAGGAAACTAGATAGATGTGTGTCCCATGTCATGCTAGTGTTATGGGACTGTGTAGCAGGTGGGGTCTCTTAGTTTGGAATAGACTTCATGAAACTTACAGAGACTGATTGGCTTGTAAGGGAAATATATAAGCAGAAAAGCAATGAGTAAATGGAGAGTAAGGGTATCATCAAAGCAGAGGGAGCAGGATGCAAACTAAGGGAGAGGTGTAGTATGTGAAAACAAACACCTGGAAAATTCAAGAAGGACTGCAGCAGGGTGAGGGAGGTTGTGTGGAAATAAGGCATCCAAGGAAGCAGAGGACATCTGATAGGTCTTCAAAAGCCAACCTGTGGATTTTGGATTTAATTCCAATGCAATTAGAGACAATTTTAAACTTTTTAAATCATTTTTTTATTTGAATTAGAAACAAGATTGAATTACATGACAACCCCAGTTCCCTTATCCCTCTCTTCCTCCCCTACCATTCCCCCCCCAACTAAAACCCTACCTATCACATATCCTTTCTTCTAATCTACACACCTGACTCAACCTTTTTGCTCCCTCATGTGACCTCTACATCCTTCCTCTTCTTCCCTTCTCATTCTCGTAGCTCCCTCCCCCCTCTTCCCATGCTCTCAATTTGCTCAGGAGATCATGACCTTTTCCCCTTCTCCAGGGGACAATGTTTGTCTCTTTTAGGGTCCTTGTTGTTTACTAGTTTCTCTGGCAGTGTGGATTGTAGGCTGGTAATCCTTTACTCTATGTCTAAAATCCACATATGAGTGAGTACATATCATGTTTGTCTTTTTGTGATTGGGTTACCTGACTCAGAATGGTTTCTTCAAGTTCCATCCATTTTCCTGCACATTTCAAGATTCCATTGTTTTTTCTGCTGAGTAGTACTCCATTGTGTAAATGTACCACATTTTCTCTATCCATTCTTCGGTTGAAGGGCATCTAGGCTGCTTCCAGTTTCTGGATATTACAAATGGTGCTGCTATGAACATCGTTGAACAGATGTCCTTGGACAATGACACAATCATTTTTTTTTCTTTAAAAATCAAACTTTGGCTCCTCCTTTACTGTGGCAGACTCCATTCCTGTGAAATTCAAAAAACACCAACCTTAGTTGCTTACAACACTGTCTTGCAGTTTCTGAGGGGCAAGAGTCCACACACAGCTCAGATGCTGCCACTGGCTGGCACTCATGAGGCTGTACCTCAGATTCTACCCAGATCTTCCATCACCTCTGATGAGTGACTCAGGAAGGCTCCTTATCCACATCCACTCAATGCTTTTTGTAACACCCAGGTTTTGTGAAATATTGGATTGAGAGCTTTGGCTCCCAGATGGCTGTTGAAGAAGGTTTCACTCAATTTATTGTTCTTTGGTTTGTATGTCTGTCTCCCAGGAAGCTGACAAAATGGTACCCTCAGAACAAACAAATGAGCAATGATAGACTGAGATGAAAACCAAAGACTGCTTTGGTAGCTTATCTTGGAAGTTTTTCTGTGTTCTATTAGGAGAAAATGGGGCAGACATATCAGAAGTTAAGGACATTTGAGAGGCTTCCACCATGTAGGCAATTACTATTGTTAGTCATCAGAGAAAAAAAATGGAGTTTGAGCTTGGGTGATGGCAATAAAAATAGAAATTAGTGCTAATAATATCCTTTTTTTGAAAAGTAGGAGAGATATTTAGAAGAGTAGAGTTTGTAAAGCTTGATGGTTGGATATGGGATATAAAAAGGATGAGGGGTTTCAGGAAGGGTCCAGATTTCACTTATGAGGTCCCAAGTAGATGGCAGCCTTATTCACTTGAGGTATGGTGCGCATGTCTATAATGTCTGCACTTCAGAGGTAGGGAGGATCAGAAGTTCAAGGCCAGCCTTAGCAACTCAAGAAATGTGAAGCTAGCCTGTGCTAGAAAAAGGTGAGGGGTATTGTTAGAATACAGTCCAAGAATGCAGTGGAACAGGGGAATTCTGAATGCTTGTGAGAAAATTCCAAGAAAACAAGACAAGGTCCTTGTGACCTCAAAAACATGGAATTGTTATTAGAATATGTTTATGTGCCCCTCCCAGGTGTAGTGGATAGGAGTGACACACTTTAGATGATTCATTACAACTGGCCATTGCTGTTTGTTTATATGCCTCTATGGAAAACATGTTTTTGATACATTCAGCTTGTTCTTGTGATTGTGTACAGCTTGAACTCATGAAAATTTTATTCAGGTGACCTTGTCTGATGCTCTGAATAAAGTTGACTTTAGTCTGCCTCATTTATTGGTGCCATTTATTGGCACCACTAGGTCCCAAGTGATTCCATGAATCAGGGACCTGAAGTTAACTGAGATAAGAGACTGGTGGCCTCCCAGAAGGAGGTGAGTGAGAAACCAAACAAGGCTTTGCCTTATGGTGAGCTTACAGAAAGGAGTGGCACATATATCAAAATTACAACTATGAAATAGATTGTAAGATGTTTATGATTATAGGTCCTGTTTTGAAGAAGAGGGCACTTCAGATGAAGAGGTATGGGACAGAGTCCATACGAATATTGAAAAAGCATATAAACAAGAGAAAAAAATCCCTGTTCCATTTTGGGTCACTTGGGAATTAATTTGGACTGTTTCCAAAATGCTTAAGGAAGATGAGGAGGAGATTAATCACATGGAAGAGATGCCAAAATCCTCGCATGATTATAAACTGTATGATCTAATCTTAAAATTGATAAAAGAGGAATCTTTCCCATTCAGGCAAACTTGAAAGTAAAAACAATGCCACCAGTAACTATGCCAGTGACAGTTGCACTCAGGTTCTTTACTGGACTCTTCTTTAGAAATGCATCCTCCATTGTCTGAATGTGACCCTGGTGTATATAGGTGAAGAATGTGAGAGTCGATCTAATCTGGAATCCTTTCCACTTTTTGATGATTTACGAGAGCCTACAGAAATGCTAACTTTACAACCTAGGCAAGCCAGGGCCCTTCAGGGAAAAGGAATTCCTTTATACTTAAGAATGTACTCACCAGGATATTTAAAACTTGAGAAGGAGAGGATACAGTGGACAGTCCTCTCTTATTATCTCAAGAGGCAAACAAAGGAAGATCTACAGCTCTTTGAATCCAGCCTAACATAGGCATTTGTGTATTGTGTGGGTCCTTCACTGCCAGTAAACTTACTTATTTTCCTTACTAAACTGTCTCCTACAGGTATTATAGCATAAGAGGATAAGCCTTCGGAATGGATTTGCACCATAAGGACAATAAAATGATAAACACTTACATTACTCTTCTTGCTCAACTAGTAAATCAGGGGAGGACCTGATGTCAACAATTATATGGATTTGCTGTGTTATGTTACCCTTAATGAACAATCAGTTTTTAAGAGCATTACAGAAGCCATGGATTTTCAAATTTCATTTGAAGATTATCATGGAAGGATACAAAATCACTATCCAATAGGTAAACTATGGGATTTTCTTCTTCTTTTCTTCTTCTTCTTCTTCTTCTTCTTCTTCTTCTTCTTCTTCTTCTTCTTCTTCTTCTTCTTCTTCTTCTTCTTCTTCTTCTTCTTCTTCTTCTTCTTCTTCTTCTTCTTCTTCTTCTTCTTCTTCTTCTTCTTCTTCTTCTTCTTCTTCTTCTTCTTCTTCTCCTCCTCCTCCTCCTCCTCCTCCTCCTCCTCCTCCTCCTCTCCTCGCTTCTTCTTGTTTTTCAAGACAGGGTTTCTCTGTGGCTTTGGAGGCTGCCCTGGAACTAGCTCTTTGTAGACCAGGCTGGTCTCGAACTCACAGAGATCTGCCTGCCTCTGCCTCCTGAGTGCTGCGATTAAAGGTGTGTGCCACCAACCCCTGGCTGGGATTTTCTTATATGAACTAAATTTATGATCACAAAAATTGTCCAACCTACTCCCATTCCACAGGCAGATACTTATTGTATTAATCATTCACCTAAGGATATAGGAGGGACTCATGGTTCATATATTCATCAATCTATTATAACTTCTTTATTCTCAGCCCAACAGGTTGAACTGGGTGTTTTGATTCATATATCATGGTTAATTCATAAATCCTTAAATATCATTTCAACTTTAACCCCAGCACTTGGGAAGCAGAAGCAAGTAGATCTCTGAGTTCAAGGGCAGCCTGGTCTATAAAGCAAGTGCCAGGATAGGCTCCAAATCTATACAGAAAAACCTTGTCTTGAAAACAAATATATATATATATATATATAGTTTGCAGTATATATTTCATTATATATTTATTATATATTGAAATTATATAATATATATAATTTCAAATTCTGCCTATGTTGTAGGATTATTTCCACCAATAGACTCATACTCACACACACTCTAACCCCCTGGTTTTATTGCAGAAGGAAATAAGCAGCTGATGCATTAACCTGCCCTATTTATACTTCTCTAGAATGATGGATCAAATGACACATTACAGATTCCTCTTAGGTTCCTCCAGCCCCTAGCCACTGAGAATAACAGTGGAAGGTGAGGAGACAGGGAAAATCACCAGGAGACAGCAAATGTTCAGCTAAAGAGCAAATGGAGACATCAACTTTATTACCCTAAGTCAAGTCTGCCCACCTGGAGCCAAGTGAAGGCCCTGTGAACCAAGAGGTAAGTTATTTTAAGAAGCACAAAGAGCTCTATGTTACCTGAAAGTCTCTGGTGATGTATTTGCTTTGACCTGTGTATCTGCAGTGAGTGCCTCTGAGCATGTATATTGGTCCTAGGTTCCTCATCCTCCTTTGACATGTGCATCTGTGGTGAGTGCCTCTAAGCATGTGTATTGATCATATGCTCCTCATCCTCTCCTCTGCTTCAACTTGTAGATGGGATGGATCCAGCTCCTGTTATCTTTACTAATGAGTCTGGGTTTATGATTAGATTTTGGGACTGTAATCGACTCATTCATTTATCTGAAAAAGGGACTGTAGTTAACTTTTCCTTGGGATTTGTATCACTTCCCATTTGCAAAGCACATCATAACATGTATTCCTATTAAAGGCAAAGATGGCTTATATTCCACAAAATATTAGAACTAACAATCTTTCAAACTCTTCTCTAGTTTATTTTTAATCGATATAATAATGTAACTAATAGTATTGTACATAGTTTGGATCTCTGTTCTTGGTAACAGAGTATTACACACAATATGTTCACTGCTCTAATAGAATTTGCTTGCTTATAGGATACTCATGCATCAGATGACAATTACTTTTATCTACAACATCTCAAATCAAAACTAGCCTGGATATCCTGTTCTTGAAAACAAAAAGGGAAAGATGTCCACAATTTTAGGCTGCATTCCCCAAGGTTCCACTGCCTTTAGAACAATAAATAGCATATCATTTATCATGATACGGTGTCAGAATAGAGATGGAACATGTAATTTTAGGCATACTAAGGGTCAGGTGCCTACAATGTAGTTAACTTTAATAAAAGGTCAGTGATCTGATTCTAAGACTTGGAACTCAAAAAAAAGTTGTGGGTCAGATGATTTTGGCATTTGTCACTCAGTATAGGGCTGGTATTTAAATGCTATCTTAGGTCGGGTTCCTTAGAAGCACAAATTTCCTAAATAAGAAAGGATCTTTGGCACTGAGGAGGATAGCTTCTTTCTAATCTACTTATTGGCTTCTGGATTCATGTCATGCACAACTGGATATACAGAACTTTGTAAGACCATAAGATGGGGTATGAACCACATCGTAAATTCACATGGTGTCTCCAGGCTGGTACTTCAGTTAGTTTAATCTTTTGTGGAATAGTAGTACCTGAGTTACCCAACCAGTTGGGGGGGGCAGTGGATTCTATGTTTGTTATCCCATGATGCCATCTCCTCTGACATGAAATAAGTTTGATAATCTGATGAAATGTTATTTAGAGCCCTATAATCCTAAATTAGGTTCTCCTGAGTGTCTGCACAGTGGATGTTCCTGAGGCACCATGGGCAGAAAGACAAACTTAACCAGAAAACAATCTTTAATCCAATGACTGCAATTTCCAGGATAGAAGCAGAATAATTTGCAACCAAAGGTTATAAGGGAGAAGATGGTAGCACATCAAGTCTCACCATCTTGATTTCTGACAGGGTTACTGTAGGCGAGGAACCCTTATCTTTGTGTCACTGAATTCTCTAGAAAGAGGCATGTGTATACATACCAGCTCTGCTGTGGTCAAGTTTATCTGATATTTATCTACTGGGTCACCTGTATGAGCATATGTTAAGGGTCTTTTCTGCAGTACATACTTGATGACAGACACTGATACCCACTGTACACTAAAGACCATTTTCACAGGCCAAGTGTCTATCTTAACTCCCGGCCTGCTTCTGGTCTTCTAGTCTAAATGATCCAACTTCAAATGAGCTATTGCTCATTCTTTGCTGCTGAGGAGTTTCTCTCTCTCTCTCTCTCCCTCCCTCCCTCCCTCTCTCTCTCCCTCCCTCTCTCTCTCTCTCTCTCTCTCTCTCTCTCTCTCTCTCACACACACACACACACACACACAAGCACACCCCCCACACACACACCCACACACACACAACTTTCCTTTAAGTCACTATTTTTGTTTATACAAAGTAAGTAACCAGAGGTGTTTACTATTTGAAACTGGTACCCTTATAAATGGCAATATAGTATAGCAGAAATTTACTTTTAGTTTGCATTAGAATCCCAAACTGGCCCATGATTGAATCTGTCCTGCATTATTTCCTCTTTTAATACTGAGTGGGTAGAGCCGTTTTTACATACTAACAACTTGGCATTGTTAGATATTTTCCTTGAGACTCTTATGAGTGAGTCTCTTCTGGAATTTCTGTTTCATTTAATATGAACTCGCTTCCCTTCGACCCCAATCATGTTTTTAAGAGTTATCCCAGAAATACATTATGATTAGCTCCAAAGCCAGACAGGAAGATCTTTGAAAGGAAGCCAGTAGTAAAAGAAAAACAAAGCCCCAGAGAAGATCACAAACCAATAAAGGTGATGTAAGGGACCAATACAAAGCTCCAAGAATGTCTACTATGCAGCCACAAGGCAGGAACAAGCAATTAAACTAAGCCAGGAGGATGGATGGAAACTACTAGTTAAAGGGTGGGGAGCAGGAAGACAAGGTGTTTTGCTGACTGGTTGGTTTTGAAGTTTAGAGAGGTGTGAAGGAGGTTAATTGATAGTGCAAAGGAGGTAGTAGAGAGAGGAGACAGAAGAGTCTCCATAGTATTTAGTTCGAAGGAAAAGTAGAAACTAAGCCTAGATAAATGAACTGCTTCTGATAGTCAAGGACAATTTCTACATTTAAAGACAAAGGAGCACAAAAAAATCACTGAAGGAAAATTATAATTAAATTTGATGGATAATATTTATTTCCCCAATACGAAGTAAGGTCATTTACTATGAGTTATGGATTGGGGAAAGTCAGAAGTTTGAAAAATATGACAGGTGGTATACCAGCAGATTAGCAGACGACACTGAGGACAGAGAAAGGGGAAAAGCTAGATAACATGAAACTAGGAAGGTTGCTTGGGTTCAGAGAATGAAATCTGGAACATGGACCCTCTTCCAACCCTAAAGCATGTGGTAAACTGGAAAAAAAGCCAACTTGGACTAAAAAGGACTGAAGGGAAGTTAGCTTTAGTTGTCAGCAGAAAGGAAGGGAAGTTTGAAATGGTGTAAGTATTATTTGTCATGAATCAAGGATCCTGGAGAATAAAATCAGAAGTTTGGGAGCAAGAACAGAACAAGAATTATATTTGGGACAAGAAAACAGGGAATATTAAACACAAGAAAATTTGGTAAGATTTTGTTTTAAATGGTCACCACCTATCTCTTTTCTTTTTTATCATTCTGTTTTTTTATTATTTTAGTTCTCTCTCCCACCTCTTCTCCTGCCACCCCTCAACTCCCCCCACCCAGCCCACCGCCAGTCCTCTCCTCCTCACTAGTAAGGGCTCCCATGAAGAGTCAACAAAGTCTGGCACAATAGCTTGGGCTATCCGAGGGGCCCCTGGCATTAAGACCATAATACAAACTTGGCACATGAGCTATCTTGTTGGAGCCCATTTCTTAAGGTGAGATGCCATGCTCAGTGGCAGCAGGACCATGGTATAATCATGGTACATGAGATAGCTTGTTGGAGCCCACTCCCATCTCTTTTCTAATGACTACCCCTCTAATCACTAGTGTAAATTACTCTTTACTTAAGCAGGCCAGTTGGGACAATATGTGAGCTAAATTAAAATAAAACTTCGCAGGGATAATAGAGATGATTCAGTGGGTATGAGCTCTTACAGGGTAAGTGTAAGGATTTGTTGTGGATAACCAGCACCCATGTAAAAATCTGGGAGCAGTGAGAGGCAGATCCCATAGCCTTGAGGGACAGCCCTATGTCAGTGAGAGTCCATCTTAGGGAATCAGGGTGGGAAGCTGACAGTAGGACGTGGAATACTCATGATGGACACACCAACACACACAGGTATGCATACACATACATCCCATCACACATACACACACATAATAAATAAGCAATAAATAAATGAATAAATTAGAATAGAAATTAAATTTGATTACTTCTGGTCTAAACTGCAATAGATGATTTTAAGGACAAATTCATATTTAGACTATAAAAATTTACTGTTTTCCTATCACTTTAATTGTGTATTATTATCAGTCCTTCCTTTAAAAAGTCTCAGTTTGACATGCTTGAATGTCATGTTTTAATTTTTTAAAGAGCTGCTTTTTGTATATGGATGAAGCATATGTAGCCATTTACAACTTGACTACAATTTTTTTTGTTTAAGATTTCTATTTATGTCATGGAGCTTAACTGTTTTCTTGAGTCTGTAAGTTTAAAAACAAAAGCATATTTATAGCTTAGAAATTTTCATTAAACCTGAGGATGTACAAATCATGAATTAAATGTAGTTTCACCTCAGGTTACTGAAAGAAGGTCATGCTATAGGAGTGGACACCATTTTGTAAGTCATAGGGAGCTGAGAGATTTCTTTCTGACAATTCGAATTTGGGTTTAAAAAGATAATTTTGACTTTGTGGTAGAAGATAGAGTTTGGAGAAAAAAAGTTAAGAGGCAAGAAAAGCAGGGAAGCTGTGTATAGCCTGGGTCTGACATACTATGGGGACATTGACACAGATAAGGAAGGACAGAGGAAAGGTGCTCCTGTTGCTGGAGGTTCTATCCTACCTGGTCCCACAGCCGTTTAGCTCCAAATAGACACATTAACACTTATATTAGTTATGCACTGTTTGGCCAATGGCTCAGGCTCCTTATTGGCTGGTTCTCTCTTAATTATTAACCCATTTCTGTTAATCTAAGTATTTCCACGTGGTCTTACCTTAGTGGAGAATGTCTGGACCTGTTACTCCTTCCTCAGTTACATGGTGTCTTCCTCGACACCACTCTCTGAGTCCTCACCCCAGAATTCTCATCTCGTAGCCCTGTCTATACTTCCTGCCTGGTTACTAGACAATCATATCTTATTCATCAACCAATAAGAGAAACATATATACAGAAGGACATCCCCCATCATACTCCTCCCTTGAACAGCCTATGCATGGTTGACAACCAATTAAATTTCCACTTGAATCTCTCCATGTTTATTTCCTATAAAAATGACTCCAAAGATAATACAGGTGTGATATGTACACTCACCATTTATTAAGGTGTCATGAGCACTTACCAGGCTCAAACCCTGGAGGAATGATGGCAGACACAGCAAGTTGGGTTTGAGTATATATATTTTACTTCACACTTAGAGCAATACACACAAGCAGAAACAAAGTCCTACGGACCATAGCCACTAGGCTCACAACCGGGATACCCGTCCGGTGCAGGGCCATGGCTCAAGATCTCTCAAGATTCCTCTGGATTCAAGCAGCATGTCTACCGAGTTCTCCCGTCTTGATGTCTGGGTGGGGAGGCTCTTGGCTTAGCGGACTGGCTTCTCCGGCAGTCCTGATGGGCTCTGCTTCTCAGGCCTAGCTGGTCCTTAAATACCTTGCTTATCACACTCTGCCACACATGCACAACCTCCTTCGTTCTTATCTTTAGTAGTCAGGTAACGAGCCTATGTTCACTTTGCTAATCTCCTTCCAGTCAGGCTTCTGCCTGTCTGGTCACATGCTCCTTATATAAGGTAAACTGATATTTTCTGCACCATACAGTGTTTGTTTTAAAAGAAATAGCACGTTTCTATAAAACAGGGAGAAGGGTGAAAATCAGTTGTAATCACCTTTGCACAACCACATGTGGGATAGGCTCTCCTGCTGAAACTGGCTCTTGATTTTCAGACCTGTGGTAGAAATAAGAGCATGGACAGCCAAGCCATACACAGTCCGTGGTTTGAAACATATCCAGTAATGAGATGATGTCCCTGACCCCTGCTTCTTTTCTGCAAGGTGTGTCACCAGTAGCTTTTAACCAAACATACCGAGCCAAGGTTGAGACTGTGACTTGGGACTTTGAATCTCTGATTTTACATGTTTTTAAATTTCTTCTCTTTCTATGGATTTTGATATGAAATCAATTATCTATAGCTACAATTTAGTGTGAATAATGAGCTTGTTACCATTTACTCATCTACAAGATAAGGTTTACAAAACAGGAATATCTATCTTATTTTTCAGAGTTAGATTTGGCCATGTGACTTGAGAAAGTCAAAGAAATGTAGCCGAAGGGGACACACATCAACCCTATCCGGAGGACACGTGTCTGTCCAATCTACGCAGAAGCTAAGAGTCATCCTGTTGTACTTTCACTATGCTGTGTCTACTCTGTTTTGGTTGTGACCAGCATAGATCCCAGCTGCTTTCTCAAGTTGGGTCCCTGGGTGATGAAAAAGTGACAGGAAGCAGAGCCCTCAGCTAACACAGGAGAGAACACACTGTATCACTGGCAAGAAATAACCCCGTGTCGCTGTAAGCCACTGCAATTTGGTGTCATTTGTCTCCACAGTATAATCATATTAACCTGTTTTGATTGATGAAGGGATGTGTGTCTACTGAACACCTACATTATGGTTGAAATATTTTTACAAGAAAGAAATATTGAAGGAAAGATAGTGTGGGTGTAACAAAAAAATTGGTGGCAAATAGTGTTTAAATTGTCACTAGCACTAGATGAACATAATCCACTTGTTCTTTTATGTTTAACAATATGCAGCTATAAAATGATCAAGCATTTTGTTTTAAGTGATTCAGGTTAGGGAAGGGGGTGGAAGAATTGGGAACACCACGTGATCAATGGACAAAGAACTTGAAAGTTCCCAGCATGTTTTCATAAGCATTAAAAGGTAAATGAGCAGAAATGCCATTAATCTCAGAAGAGCACAGCTGGTGGGTGGGGTTCATGACTCCTCATCTGGAATTACCATTACCCTGCAAGGGGGGGGGCACGGGGCGGGGCACGGATGTGTAATCACATCTCAAAGAAGTGATCTAGCACACAAAGGTCTGTGAGAGTCACAGGTCACCCAGGAGGCAGGTAAGGTCAGTTGTACAACATTGTGTGTGACTTTAGGTATGTTCTTCAAGGTGCTTAGCACTTTACTACACTTAAGATGTGTTGTAATTAGAAAGGAGTATTCGTCACAGAGGAATGTGTGCTGTGGATTAAAGTTTGTTGAAAGAATACTGTGCTGTTATCTCAAAGAAATTAAGGAGTAGTTGCCTCATACATATCATGAAAGTTGGTGTGTGTGTGAGTGTGTGTGTGTGTGTGTGTGTGTGTGTGTTTGTGTGTGTAACAGAAATGTTTCAAACAGCTGTTTCCAGGGGTTCAGAGGGCTTGGGCTTGTTCTTCTGGTTTTAATTTCTCCCATATCTGTGGCCACCAGTAGGTTTAGCACATCTCTCCTTCAAAAATAATTTAATTATTCCTTGACAATTTTATACGTGCATATAATATGCTTTGATCATGTTTACCCTTCTTCTTCCCCCCTCTTTCCAAATATCATCAAGTCCCTTTTCCAACTTCATGTTGCTTTAAACCAGTGATTCTCAACCTTTATTCAGGTAGCATTTTCTACAACTCCAGAGGGAAATAAATATCCAAAAAGAATATATTATTTTAAAAATCAGTATTTTAAGACTGAAAAAGTTCAAGAACAAAGACTTAATATTTAGTAGGGTAGGCATAGAAATGAAGAAATAAATCATATTTTGTCATTAGTTTAGCTGGATCAAAGTTCTAGGCCTGTATATACACAATTTACTTAAGAATGGCTTGTATATAGATGAGAAATTCAAATATATATGACTATTTGCACCATTAATCTTCCTACATGTCATAGTGGTCATAGTGACTGGCTTAGGGACACCTGGGTTTCTAGGTGTGTTCATGGGAATATTTTAAAAGCCTCTGACACTGAATCTGGAGAGTGAATGAAGTCCTGTCCTGACCAGTACGGGCAGTCTCCTCCCACCTCTCAAAGCCTTTCATTGAACAAAAAGATCAAGAAGATAAATCTGCTGTCCTTTCTGGATATGGGACATCCATCTTCTGCTCCTGGAATCACAGTTCCTGTATCTCAGGCCTCCAGGTTCCCAGAGTCACCTAGTGCCTTTTTCTTTCTGCTAGCACATTGAAAGTGTTGCTCTTCTTTCTTCTGAAGTCCAATTGCTGCTATAGAATCCCTACAGCCCCTTTCTTTACTTTGTGGTTAATATTCTGAAAATTAACAATACTCTGTGAATAATTCCTTGAAGCATTTGGTTGATGGTTTCATCTCTTCCCTTAATGTCTCTTTTTTTCTCTGACTTGTATTATTACAAATTTGACAGTGTGGCTGCAGAGACAGCACAGCTGGTAAAGTGCTTGCCTTACAAGTATGAGGACCTGAGTTTGATGTCCAGATTCCAAGATTAAAAAAAAAAAAAAAACCCTGAGTGTGATGGTACTCACTTATAATGCCAGAACAGAGGAAGAAGGGGATGCAGGAAGACTCAGGAGCTCATCAGATACCCAGACTTGCTTCCATGTGAGAGAATCTGTTTCCTTAAAAGAAAGTGGATGGTATCTGATGAGTTGACACCTGAGGTGGTCCTTTGGCCTCCACACTTGCACACATGTGTGTGAGCATCCGCATGTACATGGATACACATGCACACATATACTTACAAACAAAAGTTGTTCTTCATGCCCTTTAGCTTTCATCTTTGACATTACATAAATATATGTATATATATTAGAATATATATTCCCTAGAATATTATTGTATAATTCTCATGAAAATGAGGACCAATCTACCAGAAGATCCAGAAATTCCTGTCTTGGGCATTTACTCAAAGAATGCACATTAATACAACAAGGACATATGTTCAAGTATGCTCATAGCAGTATTGTTTGTAATAGCCAGAAAGAAACTTGAAGCAACCTAGATGCCCCTAAACTGAAAATGGATGGAGAAAATGTGGCACATTTACACAATGGAGTATTACTAAGCAGAAAAAAACAATAGAATATTGAAATTCTTAGGAAAATGGATGGAACTGGAAGAGAACATCTTGAGTGAGGTAACCCAATTACAGAAAGACAAGCAGGGTATATACTCACTCATATATGGATATTAGACATGGAGCAAATTAGACTACCAGCCTACAATCCACATCACCAAAGAAACTAGGAAACAAGGAGGACCCGAAGAGAAGAATGCATGGTCCACTGAAGAAGGGGGTGGGAGAAGAACCTCTGAGCAAATTGGGAGCAGGAGATGGGGAGAGACATGAGGGAGGTGTCAAGGGGAGAGGAGGAGAAGAGGAGGGGGGAGAGAACAGGAGGACTGAGACAGGGGAAGAATAAAGGAGGGGAAGAAAGGAGATGCCTTGATGGAGGGAGCCAGTATAGGTTTGGAGAGAGGTCTGACACAGGGGAAAATTAGGGTATCCATAGGGATGACCCCAACTAAGAATCTAGGTAGAGGTGGAGAGGATGCCTTTGATGCCTTTCCCCTATAATGAGATTGATGACTACCTTAATTGCCATTCCTAGAGCCTTCATTCCATAGCTGATTGAAGCAGAAACAGCTAAACACTGAGCCATACTCCTGCAATCCAGTTTCAGAGAGGGAGGAGGGATGAGCAAAGTAGCCAGGACTGTGCTGGAGAAACCAGCAGAAACAGTTGACCTGACCTAGTGAGAGCATGGAGACCCTAGTCGTAAAGCTGGGGAACCAGCATTGGACAGAACCAAGCCCTCTGAATGATAGTGACAGCTGGGAGGCCTGGGCAGTCTATGGGACCTCTAACAATGGAGTCAGTATTTATCACTAGAGCACAAATGGACTTTGGGATCCCATTCCCTATGGAGGGATACTATTGCAGCCCAGATACAAGAAATAGGGCCTAGGTCCCACCCCAAATGATATGAAAGACTTTGATAACCCCCCCCCACCCCGTGGAGGCTTTCACTATCCTTGGGGAGTGTGTTGGGATGGTTGGTGGGGAGCATGGGAGGATGGGAGTTTGAAGGAATGAGGGGATTGAAATGTAAATAAGAGTGCTTCTAAAATAAGAAAACCATAACTTTATATTAAGTTATAAAATAAAAAAGTGTCTGTTTCCTTTCTATATATAGGTTAAAAAATTGTTTTAGGGTTTTCTTCTTCTTGTGAAGACTTTATCTAAGCTGTTGGCTGTGACTTCATCCCCCAACCTTCAGGGCAGGGTCTTTCCTCCTATCCCTGACAGGCTTCAACTGTCTTTCTGGAAGCTGCAAGTCTGGGCTTTGCTCTACCTTGCTATGGCTGAGCTATGTTGTCAGTGAACACCCAGCACAAATTTCTTGAGACTTGTTTCTCATGAGACAATGCTCACAGAGAAATGTCATGATCTCCTTTCTGATGTTAAATCACCCAGCTGCCAGACACCAAAGGCCCACGCAGTGACAGATGTCTGAAAACCTCAATGTTCAGGCAAATTCTGCTCATTGCACCTCTTTGACTTTTTGTCTCTATCCTATTTAATTTCCTTCCATGCTTTCTTCACCACATGTCTCCTTATAATTTCATCTGTTAATTTGTTTATTCTTTATTGTCCCTGGTTAAGCTATGAGATTACACCAAAGCTAGCTCTCTTCTCTATTCACTGTTAGATTCCTAAAGTCTGAAAATAATGCCTATCATTGGAATGAATTAAGGGAGACCACATGAAATTTCTGCTACTCAACCCACTTTAGCTACAAAACACCAGTTTCAGCCATTTTCTTTGTGACAAACTGACTTTAGGAGACACTGGATATCTTTTATAATTTGTTGTGTAAAAGTTGTCTTATGACTAGTAAGTACAAATCCAGAAACACTAATTTACTCTGTGACTTTCCAAAGAGGCTATGAAACTGAGCAATCGTAGAACCTGGACTTCAGTTTTGCATATACCAAGCACTGTTATCAGCTCATGGAAAAAACAAAACAGCAACAACAAAACAAATGATGCCTAAAATTGATGACTAAGCATTTCTGGGAGTGAGAAAGATAAAACAAACAAGCAGACCCAGCAGAGCATTAAATAGAATTGTTCTACATTTCTTGCAATTTCAGCTAGAGGCCCAAACTAAAGACAATACAGCATGAACCTTTTCAATGTATCCAGTCTCCATACACAGACTCCCTATCCTCTCTGGGAAAGGAATGCTGATTCTCAGTAAAGGGTCACTAAGCAGGGAGAGAGAGCATTGGTGCTTCATCCCACCCTCTCTTTCTGGGGCTGGGACAGGGCAGAGCACAGACTTCTTTGACTATAAGATATGCTTTTACTCAGATACATTGAACATGATGGAATCACAGAACAAACCTACAGAGAAAACAGCAAAAGTAAATCATTTCGTCCAATTTTCCTTGTAGAAAAAACAAGAGGGCTTGAGGAGCTGTCAGGAAAAATCTACCTGGAAGTCCAGTCAGACAGCTCCCCTAGCCACGCAGGCCTATAGGAAGAAGCCTCCACAATACACTGACTCACTTCCAGTTCCTGGTATCTATCTTCATTTTACAGGAAATGTAGAACACCCACTGAACAGATGGCAGTCCTCCTATGAGACTGAAACACACTGCCTCAAAAGCCACAGCTACAGTGGAAACAGCTGTTGACCTGAGCTAACAAGTATCACTTTTCCATTAGCTCAATATTCACCAGGCCATCTGTAGCTCAGAGCTAAGTAAATGGAGCCATTCTTTCATGGATGGCTCGTTTCCACAGGTTGGTTGTTATGTAGAAAGACTGATAAGGCATGATTGCTGCAAAAGGAGGGAGGGTGCCAGGGGTTCGGCAAAGTTTCCAGGAAGACCATCATAGAAAAAAATCTGCTCAATAAGTCCCTAGAGATATCATACTAATCCTGTGTCAGCCTGAGGCAAAGGATAATTCTGCTGGGATTATTGTCGAATATCCATTAGGTATGAGGGAGAAGCTTGGTGAATCCACACTTATTGTATTTTCTTATAGGAAACATGGTCTTTTTTTTCTTTCACACAAATTGCCAACCAGTGATACAGGGTTCTTGTAAGACGACTTGACTTTAAAGGTGGAAAATAGTACTTTTAATGCTTACCTTCTATAGGAAGTTGAATGGCAGGGAGAAAAACCCATTCTGGGCATTGGGTTCTAATTGCCCATCATAGCATCCATCACACAGCAATTGCTCTACAAATGCCTGATGGCTGAATATGTGATAAGCCATATATATTCCGGAATTTTAGGCTACAGTCTGGATGATGAGTCTATAAATGGCACACCTATGATTGCAAACCTTGTGAGGCAGAAGGAAAGGAATTATTGCAAATGGAAAGCCAGTCTGGTCTATACTGTGTGTTCCAGGTCAGCCAGAAGTGTGTAGGATCCAGTCACAAAAACCAAATAATCAAACAAAATAATCAAACAAAGGAGACTGGGGAGATTGTTTGGGAGACAATGTGAATGTGGAGGTGTGAAGCCTGGAGTTAGGTTTCCCATTACTTACCTAAAAAGCATGTAGGTGTGGCAGCCCACCATCACACCCCTGTTTGTGGGAGGCAGAGACAGGGATCCCTGTTAGACTAGCCAAATCTGTGCACTGTGTATTCAAGGCCTGTCTTAGCAAGTAAAGCATAGAGCGATAGAGGAAGACATCCAATGACGATTCCTGGTCTTCACTTTCACATGCATGCAAATGTATGTGTCAATGTACCTGTGAACATGTATACACATGTGCATGCACACTACACAGGCACATGCAAGAACAAAACAAAAACATGTCAGGCCAGGAGTTGGTGGAACACGCCTTTAATCCCAGCACTTGGGAGGCAGAGGCAGGCAGATCTCGGTGAGTTCGAGACCAGCCTGGTCTCCAGAGAGAATTCCAGAACAGTCTCCAAAACAATACAGAGAAACACTGTCTCGAAAAATCAAATATATATATATATATTAATTATCAGGTCAATAGTCAAAACTGTGAGGTAACATACCTGTAATCCCACTATGAGTAGTGAGAAGCAGGGAAATATAAGTTTTGCGGCCAATGTGGGCTACATAGAAGGTCTATGTCTCAAAGACAAAGGAATACCATGGTGGCACTTGTGATTGATGTAAAAGCATACAGAGAAGGTCACCCACCCCCTCCTAAAATTAAATCAACACACATGACAACGGTCTGTAAATCACTGATAGAACACCCAGTATACTGCCCTATTGCTCTTGATTTTCTTTTTAAAGCTAACATTTATTAAACATTGATACTATTTCAAGATAACTTGCATTTGTTTTATCCTGTAAATTCTATGAACAAGAAATCATTCCAATTTGTAAATGAGAGAAGTCCAAGTGCTGAGAGTTTTCCCAAAGTATTAATCAAATATATGGGTGTGGAACTGAGGTTTATTTGACTGTTACCACACACCGTTTATTAAGTATTCCACAGCTCTCTCTGTATTCCTTGGGTTCGGTGGTGGTTGTCCTCATAAGTCATGAGACACTGCAGGTAGACAATTTTGGGAAGGCAAGCCCAGCAATCCAAGAAAACAGCTAGATGTATTAAAGAACCAAGAACTCTCCAGGGTGTGGTCACAAATGTAGATCCCCTGGGACTTGGGCACAGGATCAGCGGGTCTGAGTGCCGGGGTTGGGGGTGCTCAGGAGACCCCATCTATTTACAGATTTAAACGTCTCTTTCTCTGCAAGAGGAATAATTTGCCCAGGCTTCCCTCACACCTTCCTGACTGACTCTTGCCAGGTTCTAAAGGCTGTACCTTGGGAGACATGCTCTGCTCCCTTTATATTCTGTACTCTTTGCTTTTGCTTTGTGAGCACCCTCAACCCCAGTTACCATCAGAAAGATTGCAGACAACACCTTCTTAGAGAATAATGTCCCAGATGGCTCTCAGGTCAATCTAGGAATTATCTGAGCAAACAGCCCCTCACATGTGTCCTTATAGTGTGTGCATCAGCTAAGTTTGGGAAAACAACACTGCAGCCACACCCAGTGCTCCCAGTGTACCCATGGCTCCTCCTAGTCATTCCCATCACTGAAACTCCAGTCTTACATTTAGCCTATGACCACAGTCTTCACATTGGTTTTCACTCAGGCTTCCACAGTGAACTGCAGCACACTTTCCTCATTGGCCTTGACATTTAATCTCAGCTGTAGTGTGATATCTAGGTGCAGCCAGAAAAGGAAGTAGTGATTAGGACACTCGCCCCTCTTTTGAGCTGATTGTCTGTTTCCTTTGCTATCTTTTTCACGAGGGATCTTTAGCATCTGCTAAACAGTCATGCAACTCTTTCTGCTGAAGTATTCATTTCCATTTGACAGGGAGTTGTCTTCTAAGGAAAAGGTGGCCACCTGACAGCTGATTGTATGATATTCTGTGCCTCCAAAGGGCACTGGATGACAAGAATAGTGACCTATGAAAAGCAATTAAGGCATCAGGATAAATTTTGCTGTGAGCTGGGAATGAGATGACAGGGGACAGTTTATAATGGATAATGGGCTTTTTGTGTGGATTATGGGGTAGGGCATGAAAAACCTTACATTGTGTAACAATGTGTTATTTTTCCTCTGTTAAATGGTTCCACAAATGCAATAGAACTCTTCATGTCTAATGTCTAGTAGACCAACTTAATCTGATCCCTCTTTGCTAAGAATGTTCCAGAAACAATATAACCTCTTTCTTCTTTGGGAATGGCCCATTTTTTTGTTTGTTTGTTATTATTTTTTTGCGTCACGGAGGTGTAGCACATTCATTCTTCTTTGGGAATAGCCCATTTTCTTGCATCAAGGAAGTATAGCACATTCAGAAAATGGCTTTCATCCTGTAAAGCATTGCAGTCCTGTGGGTTCTAATGGGGAAGAGAAGCAGTCATTCCCTATGAAGACAGACTTAGTAATAACTTCCCACCTGAGATGGGAGTATAATGCTTGAAAACAGAACATGGCCAGTCCTGGGCATGGAACAGGAGGACCCATATTGGTGGACTCTGAGCTGTTGTATCAACAAGAAGTCTTTTTCTTTCAGTCACTAGTGTTAGTATTCAGGCATCTGTACTGGCCTATTCTTGGGGGTTCTGACAGGATATGCCCTCAGCTACAGCCACTAAGACCACCACCTGAGCATATTCACTACATTTCTTTTTAAGAGGGCCCTGCCTAGTTCCCATCCTTCTCTCTCTCTTTCTTCCCCTCTCTCTGTTCTGTGCTCTCTCTTCCCCTCTTTCTTCTCTCTCTCCCTCCTCCCTCTCTCCTGCTGCTCCTGTCTCCCAAGGCCAGTTTTCCCCTTCACTTTTTATGATCCCTTTCCCTAATAAGAAACCCCTCTGCTTGAACCCTGTCTCATGTCATCTTTCTCTTGCACACTGTTTTTCTTAAATTAAGACTAGATGGACACACCTTGACAGATCATGTTTCCAACTGTGAGTTCTGGAGGGACTCCTAGAAGAATTCTAAAGGATGTTGGCTTCCTCTGCTGTCTTCCAGAACTGACAATTTTGTTTTTATGAGCTGATACCCTCCATATATCCCTCCTGACTCTTTTGTCAAACTCATGACCTCTTTTCACTAATTGTTGTTACATAATTTCTCTCTCTCTCTCTCTCTCTCTATATATATATATATATATATATATATAGTATACATGTTATATGCATTCATATATACATGCATACATATATACGCTCACCTAAATATGTAAGTATAACCTGCTCAATCTGTGTAATGTTACTGTATGCATGCTTCCAAGGATGACTACTTGGTACTGGATAACCAGTTGGTGTATTCTTCCCTGGGAAAGACCACCTCTCCCACTCTCAGCATTCCTTATTTTCCTATGGCTCTGCATGGAGGTTTGAAGCCTTCTGGACTTTCCTGGTTCACATTAGCATATCTACTGTTGTTGTCTTTATTCAGCTTGTGTTTAGGAAGCCATGTTAGTTTCATTATGGGTGTAGCTTCTGACATTCCTAGGAGACACAATCTCACAGTAAATTCCCTCCCTGTTCCTCTGGCACTTGTAATTTTCTGCCCTCTGTTCCACAATGTCCCCTGAGCCATAGATGTAGGAGTTGTACTACAAATGTGAAGCCTTGGGACTGGGCTCCATAATATTGCATTTGGATTGGTTGCAGCTTTCTGTCGATTAACAAGTGTGTATGAACTGGATGGGATATTACTTCACCTTAAAAAGAGGAAAATCCTGGCATTTGTAACAGCATGGATGAATGAGTGGATAGAATACTGTCAAAGAAGCCAGATACAAAAATACAAACTATGTAGCCTCATTTTGTTTGGAATATGGAATAGTCAAATCACAGGAACAGAGAATAGAAGAGGGTTCTGAGAGCTGAGGAGGAAAAAATGGGGAGATGTGCATCAAGGGGTACATAGTTCCAGCTATGTGCAAGGAACAAGTTATATATAGGATTCTTTAGTCTCCCTCTTTCATCTTCCTTCATTTCAGTATCTCTTTTCTTATTTCTTCCCCTTTTCATTCTTCCATGCTCTCTTCTCTCAGTCTGTCCCTCTCAATGTGTTTCTGTCTACAATTGTGAATGAAACATTTGAAATGAGCTTTAGTAAGTCCATTCACTGTGGAGAAGACATTTCCTAGTTTCTTATGTTTACATTAACGTATATGGTGGCATGGACAAATAGCTAGCAATAAGATAGAGTTGATAGGCAATACACTTTAAATATTAATTATTGATGAATTATAAATGAACAATTACAAACATTTTGCAACTATCCATGTTATTGATGTTGGAGATAAATTTACTGTTACCAGTAACTCACCCTGCATTGGCTCAATGGGAAGCAGCAGAGATGGTCCAGGAAATAGATTAATAGCTAAAGCTGAACAGTCAAGAAGAAACTGGAAATGATTTCTTTTAGGACCAAGTAGCTGCTACCAGACACTGGCTTTCTATTATTAGCTCTCTAGGGTGAGAGAAATCAGAGCTAAGAGAAAAACCACAATGAGGTTTGACTTTGCTGGTTTTGTTTGATTTTTTGTTTGCTTATTTTTATTGTTTTATGTCATGGTCTTATGCTAAAAAATCCTCATGCCTCAACCTCTCAAATATGGGGCCAACAGTAATGTTTAAAACCTGGCTATATTGAAGATTTAAGTTATATTAACATGAACATTCTTTTGTCTTCTGGACAACATATTTACATTTAGATATTGAATTCTGTTACTTTAAGTTCAGTTTTTCTTAATCATCCCTTAACCAACTTGTTACCAGTCATTAGAATTTCCTTGTGGGTGCAAGACTAACAGGTAGAGAATAAACAACCTGGTCTCAGTGCTAGTCATTGCTTGATCAGGACCATCTCTCCTTCAGTGTCACCTCTTGGTTTTCATCTAAATGTGAATGTACCTAAACAATTCATCAATATTGCTCAATACTAAAAATTTCCTATTATTGCAGAAATTTTGCAAAATACCCTGATGACCTTGCAAAGTCAAAGCTATTTTTTAAAGCATCCTGACCTGATTTGACTTTGTTTCCTTGTTGTCATTCACATCAATACTGAAAAGCTGTCACTGCTGTGAGCAAGGACCAAGGTTGTGACACTAAGCTTTCCTAGTAGTCACTGGAGGCTTTGCCCTGCTTCATTGATAGTTAGAAAATAGCTAGATAACTTCAAAGGACCTTTTGTTAAACAATAGAGACCAAAATTTAGCCTTGAATTTGTGATTTTTAAATCAGGTGACAAAATGGGAATCTTGCATAATTTGATTTTCTGCAAGCCAAATGATATGGTTATTTCTAGGAAAAACATTTGTATAGTCACTGATGTGAAGACTGGGGCTTCCTTCATGACACACAACTTTTACTATTAAGAAGTGGGTGAGCCGATCAGTGGTTGCCCACACCTTTAATCCCAGCACTTGGGAGTCAGAGGCAGGTGGATCTCTGCGAGTTTGAGACCAGCTTGGTCTACAAGAGCTAGTTCCAGGACAGCCTTCAAAGCCACAGAGAAAGCTTGCCTCAAAAAAAAAAAAAAAGTGGGTGAAGTGTAGTTATTCTCCCCTAGGTATTTGGCAGAAATTTTCTTGAAAATGAATAAAATTTGCCTGCTACTTCAAGAACAAACAGCTTAAATTGTTTGTTGCTCAAGTAGAATTTAATATTTCAAGGAATGTAAATGTTTGAAAATTTTATTTCTGCTTTTATGAAAATGGATTTCCCAATATTTAAAGACTTTTAAATGAAATTAGTGATATTACTTCATATGACTTGAAAATATTTTTGATGTACTATGTAAACATTTGGCAGATAGGCATAACGAAGTGTATCAGTGATATCTAGGTAACACTGTGTGAGGCTACAAAATTATTTGTAGATAAATACTACTTCAAGACAGGCTGGTGGGAGAGCACAAATGTTATTTGATATGTTCTAAGAATCTACATTTTATCCTTGGAGACATAGAACTTGACTGTTACTGTAGAATCAAAGAGTATCCAAAAAATATATTTCTTGCTTTTTCAGCTATGTCTTGTTATACATATGCCAAAGTATTGCTGTGTGGCAGGTTGTTGGTAGGCTGAGCTAGATAGCAGAGTTCAGCTTTCTTCTGCTAAGCTAGACCTCAAAGAGATTTGCAAAAAAATGTTTGAAAACAGCATTTTCCCATTAACACTTTATTTGAGAAATAAAGTTATTTTCATAAATAATTATATTGATTTTATGAATTTTATTGATTGTGATAATAAGAATAGGTTAGTAAATAAGTATTTAGTTGTTCAAATTGGGTTCTAAACACAAAGTTCTAATAGACAAAGCCTGCATATATGAAGGCTCATTAAGGTCCTAAGTAATTACAATGATAATGAAGAGGATATAAATTCAAACATTTTAGGGACTATTATCAAACATATTAGGGACTAATAAATTACTCTTAGGTAACCTTACATGTAGACGTCATAGGCCACATAGCATGCAAGTTAGAGCATTTAAAAATAGATTAGAATGCCTTCCAGATCTGAATGTAAACCAATAATGCTTACATAAATAATTAATGGATTAAGAGATTGCAAAGAAAACAAAGCTGAGGCAGTTTCCTGGACATTTGACTCAGATGCACTCGGCTTTGCACTTGGCTGCTGATGGATGTGGAACAGTGACCACAGATCTTGGTCTCTCAGAGAGTTGTTTACTTTTCCATATGACACAGGCTTTTGATCTCAAATGCTAGTCATCTACATGGCTTACTGTGTTTAAAGCATCTGGTATATGGCTTGCTTCTCATTTTACCTTTTATTATGTTACTTTATCAAGTCACTTTGAAATCAGTCTGAGGAATAAATAGGCAGACTACAATTGTTTTAAGTGCATTTGTTTATCAAATACATAAAACTATATAGCATTCTTATGAGTCAGTGCTTCAGTTGATGACCTATAATGTAGACTCCTTAAAAGTATACTGTGGCATAACTGAATCTATTGTTGTCTGACATCAAGCATAAAGGAACAAAGTATAAAAAGTCTCCACTCAATAACTATACAGTTGGATGACAATAGACAGGGAAAGAAACTCTCCTGCCGCTTCTTTTTATGTTACTCATTTCCTGTTCTAAACTTTGAATTTCTCTCTTATTTTCCTTTTCCTCCCTGGCATCTAGGACTCTCAACTAGGTTTTGATGGGATTTAAAGGTTGTGTCCATGTTTTGAACGTATCTTTCTCGTGCATGTACACATACTGGACTGTATGCTCAGAGACAGTACCTGTATTGAATCCCTAGGAAGAAATGCCCAAATTGCTGATTCATGCTACTTGAGAAGGGTGAATTTCACTTTTCAGTTCCTAATTTTCAAAGCAAATTACAGCTTTCAATGTTAAGCTAATCAAGCGTCAAGCAAACATTCGTTAAAGGTTTGTTGTACATTCACCATTTTACATAAGACACTTTTCTTCATTCTATAGTAATTAATATGAGAAATATTAATGGAGTTGGCATGTCATTTACAGATACAAACACCAAACAGTTGTGTGTGATTGAACCTCCAAACATACTATATGGGAACATAAGTGAGAAATCCTCACTGAATCTGACCCAGTAGACAGAAAAGCTTTCTCAAATAAGGGTTTATAAACTGATTTCGAAAGATGAATGGAAAAGAATTAACTAGAAAAATATGGAGTAGAGCATTTTGGCAGAATAGCATGTCCCCAAGAATGATCTTTGGAGCAGCTGGAAATGGATTAGTGTGCTAAATCCAGAGAGTGAGTCAGCAAGAAGACATGAACTGCAACCAGAGTTAAGGGCAAATTCTCCAGTGTTTCTGACCCAGGTGAATCATTTGGGTATGATTCTAAGTTCAGTGGATTTTCAAAGGGAGAGTAATATAATGCAATGTGCAGTTTGATGACATAACAGGATGAAAGGAGATCAGGAAAAACTGTCCACATTAGTGAGGCTGAAGACACAGTGTGAACCAAGTGATAGCTTTGATGATGAGAACCTGGAAGGCTTGGATTATTATACTTCATGACTGAAGACAGAGAGATGGGAAGGAGGAAGATCCAGGTTCTATAGGACCTGAAACATGAAATTAAGGAGCTCTTTCAGAAATGGTTGTTGTAGTTAGTAATGTCCCCCAGTGGTTGTCAAAATTCTTGACATCACATATAGATATAGGGTGATAGAGATGGGAAAGAAGCAGTGTTTTCCCTTGCTCTGATAACAGTATAACCTTGACAGAAAAGATACATATGAAATCATAATTATACTACTACAAAAGCAGTAAATCATGATGTTCTCAAAAAATTGGGACAATACCCACTCTACCACATATTTGTGATAGAGTGGGCTCTTCCTCCCACCCTGTTGTTTTTAATAACCACATTGTGTCATCTCCCCTCAGAAATTGAGTTTCTTTTCTCTTTATTACTCCTGGTGGGCTCTGACTCATGTTCCTTATTGACTACAGTTGGCACCTGCTCTCTGTCAGGTGGTGCTGCATCATTTCTTACTGAGGCAAGGGGATGGCATGAGCTGTTATATCACAGAAATAATGAGGCATGTGGTGAATGTAAGCTTTACTCACTCTTTAGAACCTAGAAACAAGCTGTGGAGTTATTAGCTGGAGATGGTTGGCTGGAAGATAATGTCTCAAGCTGAGAGAATTCTGGTCTTGGCAGATGCTCCAGGAAAAATAATTCTGTCTAGAGAGATGCTGAGCAAGGCACTCCCATCTTAATTTTTCATAGTGAACACCAGTATATGAAATGGACTTCTGAGAACTCCTGCAGTAAAATCAAAACAATCAAGCCTAAAACAAGCACAAGATCCAAAAGAAAAACAAGGAAAATAAAATCAGATTTTTCCCACAAAAATGTTTAGTTTATAAACTTAAAGATATCTCACATGTTCACCACTGAAAAATATTGAAGAATAAGCTGTGAAAATTCACACCCACACCCACACCCACCCCCCCCCCCACACACACACCACCCACAATGGCATCAAGGCAGAAAGGTCAAGGATTAAGAAAAGAATACTCATAGATCCAGTATGATTCGGCACTCCTGGGTGTGGACTACATACAAATTCAGATAGAGTTAAGTTGTTCTGTTTTCTGCTGCTGAGATAAACATGAACAAAAGCAAGATGGGAGAAAAAGTTTGTCTTGGCTTATAGGTTATTACATTCCATAATTGAGTGATGGTAGAGTAGAACTCAAGGCAAGGGCTTGAAGCAGAAACCCACAGAGAGCACAGCTTACTTTGCTCAGCCATCATTTCTGTACATCCCAGGGCCACTTGCCTAGTGCTTATACCATACACAGTGGGCCGACTCCTCCTACATCAGTTAAGAAAGTGCCCCAGAGGTACACCCACAGGCCACTCCGATGGAGGTAACAGAATATCTGCTTTTCTTGTAGTTTTACTGGAATTTATAACTTTTGAAGTAATGAAACAGAATAAAGCCTACCTTGTTGTTTTTGAAATCATGAGATTATTTATCAAGAGAAATGAAGCTCAAACATAAACAAGATGAAATCAAATCTTTTTCAAAATACTTGCTTAGCTGTGTTCCATGTTAAGATGCTTAATCTTTCTCAGTTTCTGTATTTGTAAAACACTTGTAAGATAATGCAAACATTTTAAATACTATAACTTATTCTCAGGAAGTAATATGCAATTATTGTGAAGATGTGGAATTTGCATGTTCAGATCATGGCAAATATTCAGTAGCCTCAGTGTGTTCATTTGGGACTGAGTGGCTGTGGGATTAGGCAGGACAGAAACTTCCATCTACAATTTCAAATAATAGAAAAGAAATAATAGTTTCAATCTCCTGGTTCTGACTTGACTCATCATATAAATACCTTTTAAAATAAGCATGAACTCTGTGTATTGCTACTGCAAGACATATCCTGAGATTAGAATTACTGCCACATTAAACACACAACTGTTCTACTCACCATCTGTGTGACCTTGAACATACCAGAATACCTCCCCATACCTCAATTTTATAGTGTACAAACTAGGAATAATACCATTTGTTTCATACTTGTTTTCCAAATCTTGTGAGAATTCAATTAAAAATGCACTGTGCTGTGACTGTAGTTAAGAACCCATGCTCTCCATGGTTAATAATGATTTATAAATCTTTTATGTTTGAAAATGACACTATGACTCTCCCACAAAAGTAATTAAGAATAATACAAAATTAAGAATATTATTTCATTCCTTATGTTCTTTCTCCTTACTGGCTGCCTTGGAATTTCTTTGGTCATGGGAACTCAGCTATACCTTCCTACTCCCTGTCATTGGAGTACAATCTACATTGCCTATGACTAAACAGTGCCAGGATAGCCTTAGGGTCACAGTGGGATGATAATATCCAAGACAATGACATACTAGCTAGAGAGATTTCACAGTGTTTCTATTTCTTTCCCATTTATTCTGACATTTTATCCTTTGTTGGCTTTAGAGAAAAGAGTTATCAATTTGTTAGAGAATTGACCAACACAAAGTACACATGGAAAATGAAACCTGTTTATTTGTGTGCTAATAAAAAACATAAGCCATTTTGAACTTTTATTGATTAGGTTTAACCCTCTGAGTTCAGTTAGTGCTGCCCACATGTGTATGGATGTGAGATCATCAGTGGAGGTATGTGAAGCCGACCAGTAGTCCTATTGACACAGAAAGGTAACTTCCTTTCCAAGCAGCCAGCATTACCAATAGCTCTTCAGCTAGGGCTGGACCTTTTGTATACCCTCCCCAATCTATGCTGGTGTTTTTAACTGGCTTGATCTTGTACAGATCTTGTCTCAGTAACCACATCTGTTGTGAGTGCATATGTTCAACAGATATGACATGTCCAGGGAACGTACTTCACAGCATTCTTCCCTATCCTCTGGCTCATTCTTGCCACCCCCTGTCCCATGATGCTCTTTGAGCCTTCAGAGAAGAGAGTTGATATAGGTGCTCCATCTGTGGCTGACCACTCACAGTCAACTCTTTCAGCACTGTGAACACTTAACATACCTTTGAAATTAACCACTATCCAGCACAACTAAGCACTTCTCTGACTGAGGTTAGTAGCAGCACAAATCTATGTATGTAAACATAAACATTTAGAAGGCAGTTTAACAACACAATCATTTATAGCAACAAAATCAATAATTACTCTCTTAAGGTCTATGACCTTCCTAGCTATGGGTTTTCTAGTATGAAAAATGAATTCCTCTGTGGAGTATGCCTAAATCCAACCAAGATAGTAGATTGTTACCCTGTAAACAGTATTGCTGCACCTTTCTTGGCCGTTCCATAGTATAGCATTCAAAGTCCACCACTGGATAAGAGCATTAATATCTTTTCTTCCCCAGTAGCCTTGAGCCAACACAGAATTTTCTTGGTCAGTTAAACATTAAATTTTCTGTAATATGCAACAAAAATGTGTGGTGTCTGGAGAAATAAGGTCTTATGATCTAGTTATGGTGGAAAACTAAGAGCAATAGCAATAGTCTATATTGTTTTGGATGTCTCTGGAGGCCTCTCCAAGAAATAACTCAAAGGGAGGTGACCTATGCCTTGTACCTAGATTTTCTTTTAATAACCCAGGCCTTCTGGGAATATCATAGTTCATTAATGTGGAATAACTCTACTTAAACTCTTTTTTAAAATTTCATACTTTTATTTAGCTTTACAAACTAGTGGGGTTTCATAAGGCCTCTTGATACATACTTAGTTTGGGTTAACTTCCCCCTTGTCACTCTGTTGCTCATCCTCTGTCTCCATCCCTGTCTAAATCTTTGGCTCTCAGAATTCTCTCATGTTTTTCATATCACATCTGTACTACTATCAATCTTATTATGTTTTTTAGTTGGTTTTCAAGAACACATTCCCAAAATAGATTCTTCATGGGCACTTTATTTTTCTAAAGATTTGTTTTATGTCATTGGTGTGTGTATTCACACATATGTGTGCAGGTACCCCTTGAGGCCATAGCAGGCATCAGATTCCTTGGAGATTTGTGAGCTGCTTGATGGAGGTGCTAGGTCAAATTCTGGTCCTCTGAAACAACAGAAAACACTCTAAACTGCTGAGCCATCTCTTCAACCCCAATATTTTATTTGTGTAAGCTTTCACCTAGCCCTCAGTTTCACAGCACAGTTACATCACTACCTGCTTGAACTCTTCTGCCCCATATTCCTGGTCTCTGTAGCTCGAATAATAAAAGCCCAGAGACAGATAGGGTTTCAAGCTGAAGATGAGAAAAGCAAAGCAGCCAGCCACTATAGAGTTCTCACCTCTACCAATGCTCAGACCAAAGGGGTGATCCACAGAACTTCATATTACATCTCAAGACTGCACTGCTCTTCACTAACCCTCAGAATCTAGACTGCTCTCTGAGACTGCACTGAGCTCCTTATATACCTCTCTAGTGCTGGGATTGAAGGGGTGAGATCTATTTCTCTTTTAGACTGATTTAGTCTTGTGTTGCCCTGGGTGACCCTGAACTCAGAGAGATCCATCTGCCTCTACCTCCTGAGTTTGGAGATTAAAGGTGTGTGCCATCACTGCTCAGCTTCTATGGTAACTAGTGTAGCTGGCTTTGCATTCTGATCACCAGGATAGCTTTATCAAACCATAATGTTTTCTACTATCTCCTATTACATCAAATGCATCAATCTGTCAGTACTTATTTCTAGTTTCTCACCTTACATAGCTACTCCATGTTAATTTTAAATACATAAAACAAAAGATTTGAGGCCAAAACTCTCATATGAGAGAGAACATGAGGCATTTCTCTCAGGGGCCCGAGTGACCTCAATCAGTAAATTTGTTTTTTCTAGTTCTATCCTTACCCACCTGGAAATTTCAAGATTTCAGTTTTCATTTCAACTGATTAATAAACCATTGTCTATATGTGCAATGTTTTCTCTATCCATTTATCAGTTGATGGGCATCTAAATTGATGGATAATAAGTTTCTAAAAGGTAAGGACCATATTTATATATCTCATTTCATTTTTACACAGAATTTTAATTTTATTGTAATGTTTATTTTAGAGAAACTTTACTTAAATTGCTAGCTATAGCTTGGAAGTGTCTTGGACTGGGGCAGGGGTGTATCTGTCTAATGAACCATCAGTTTGCATAGTACATACTTCTGTATTTTAAATTTTGTATTGTAATAATGTGTTCATACATTATTTGAATAGTTTATAAGATTAAATCATCCCTTAAAATTAGAAAATATCACCTTGGGTACAATAGTTTTCCCAAATGTTATGAGTATAACCAATCACTTTGTAATTGGATTAAGGCCTGCTTCACAGGAGAAAATATATGTATATGGCACTACAAAGATTCAGAGCCATTATGGAAGAGTGCTCCATCCTCTGAGACAGTGTCTTCTGGACATGACATGGCCACTGCACCTGTAAACTCACAGCCTTGGGAGTAAACCCGCTACTATTTTTTTGTTAAATAGACATAATAGTACCTTTAAATTCATATTCCTCTACGCAGTGCAGCTCTGAGCCATCATCAGAGAAGAGTTTTTGTGCAATGGATGGTGCTTAACACAGGAACTCACACTGTCTGGACTAGGAGGATGGAGCCTTGTTTGAACAGTCCCTCTGGAATACTTGAGGTGTTATTTTCCTTTAAATGACTGATCTCTTAGGAAAGGGGGGTTGGTTGTCAGGGAAACCCCATCTTCAGGGACAGAAGGGTCTGTTTCTGAGCTGTAGGATTTCGAGGGATGTGCAGTGCGAAGGAGAATGGAGACTGGAGGCTAGATCAAGGGACATCTTAGAAGAAGGGGCCACAGCTTGGCTGCTTTGCTTTGGCCTATAAACTGAATTGCCACAAAAGATTTCTCTGAGTCAGTAAGTCTTCTCAGTTTCACCTGTCTTTTCCCCTCTTCAACACCTCAGTTAAAGGCTCAGTCACACAGTGTGTTTGTGTTATCATGAACATGAAATCCTGGTTGGGTAGAAAAATGAAATGTGCCTATTCAAGTAGGTACTTATCTTGCTTCTAAGAAAGCCTGGCTTCCTAAAAATTAGTTAATCAACATTTTAATGTAAACTTCCTGTTTTCTAAAGTCCATTTGGAAAACATATTGTGGAAAATAGAGAACCTATTTTTGTTGGAAACATGAGCTTTCCCTTTTTGACTTAGTGAGGAACCATTTATTCTTCTTATTTATAAGTATATTTTACATATTCTGATTAATACATCAAGTGTGTAGTAGGAGTTCCATTAAGAATTCTAAGACCATGTTAGACTCAGTTGTACATTGCATTAGGACATTAGATAAACATAATTTTTAGTGTCACAACACATACATACATACGCACATATATACATATACTTTTATACATACATACAAACACATACATACATACATACTTTCCCATTCACAAAGGGACATGCCTTTCAAAAATATTTTATTGGATGAAACATTCTTATTCTCATGAAAGCTTTTTATTCTTTAATATAATTTATTATGCCTTTTAAAATTCTGTTTGATAAAAGCAGTGGTGCATTATAAATACCTGTAAAGAAAATATAGCTTAAAATTCCAAGGGGAATATTATATAATTATCATTTTTAACATTTTCACAAAAATCCACATAGGCACTAAGAAAGACTGACAAAAATATTTTATGTCTAGACAATATATACTCCAGGTTGGAAACATTCAAACATGGTATTGTCTAAATATTAAAGCTTATCCAGAGTGAACCTTTGGCTATAGCCCATGAGTTGGTTGGGGTTCTTACAGGGAAAAGATACTATTAGAAAGAGTTGAAGAAAATTTCCCTATGTTTAGTATAAGGACTAGGAAAGGATGGGGTTGACTTCCAACTCTTTCATTGTTTTAAATCACTAATTGCCAATTAGAGATATCCTCCTCCAGCTGAAATTTAATGTAAAACTCTTAAGTCTTTTCCTGTTTTAATGTGATAATTCCATTAAACCTCATAGCAAACACAGTGTTAAACCTTCAAGCACACGGCTACTGCAAACCTTCTAGACATCATAGGCAAGGCTCTGGAGAGAGCCTGGTATGTACAAAATCACATGAAGAAACAGCAGGTGAAATTTGTCATACCAACTACACTCAAAGCAAAAGCAAACGAACTGTCTTTCTGAACAGTTCAATGCTAGGACTTGCTGTAGGATGCTCACACTGTAGAAAATTTACAAACCGAAACTCAGTTGGAGAATGAAGGCATACAGTCAACTAGAGTCTATATTGGCATGTTAAAAGAAGGAAGCAGGGGTCTCCAGTTAATGAACAGTACAATGAATACCAGGTGTGCTCATATTAAAGAAAACTTGAGAGGTATTTTTAGGGCTCCAAGTACTCTTTTTACTTATAACTACAACAAACTAACTAGGTCATAGCAAACTCAATTATTAATGGCAGAGTGTGCCTGGAAGTAATTGTGGGAAATCCTTTTCTTAATGCATTTACACTTTATACAGATTCATTTAGTGTGGGAGTGGGCAAAATCACATGCATAGAAAGACAAAAATCACATTTTTTTCTATGAGGAGTCTGGATTAAATGAAAAGACAGAAATTGGAAGCAGGAGTACATGTGAAGAGGAGGAGGACAAGTGGAGACAGGCAGAAGACAGGTTAATGGGGGATGGACATTTTCCAAGTACATGAATACTTGTAGGAAAATGTCAAAATGAAACCTTATTTTTCTACATACTTTAATTTAAAATGGATAAAATGTTACTGAGTAGTAACAAATAAAGAGGCCATTGTCAAAAGGCCAGCCAGGGAAGTCCAGACTTAGAATCTTACTAGGGAGGTGTTACCTCTAGCTAGCTATTGCCATGATAGAAGATGGGTATGAAAATCAGATTTTATGTGAAATCTCACACTTTGAACAGCCCTTCACATTATCAAAACATCCTGCATAAGTTACAGGAAGGACAAATAAGACCTAAGTGCTGCCCATCTGTTTTCTGATTAGAACCATGGAAGCAATTTGGTAAGAATTTGAATACTATCCACTGAGATGGAAGAAGACCCTGTAGTGTCCAGAAATGAACACTCATTTACAGAGAACCAGGAGAGCCTGTCCTAAGAACACAACTTGTGAGAAATGTCTCATTCAATGTTTTCTCTGGTATTACATTGGTTCTCCATTGAGTGGCTGCTTGTTATTGAACAAAACTATGACTAGGAATTTGACAACCTCAAGCATAATTTTGTTCTGAGAAAATGGCATAAATTAGTTCTTTGAGTTTTGAGTTTGTGGCTCAGAAAGGAAACAGACAACATGTGAGGCAGAAAGGGAAACAGAAGGCCAGGCCATAGACAGCAGGAGTCACATTCATCTTTGGATCCACAGAGATCTCTTCATGGTACACCAATCAAGAAGAATATTCTATAACTGTCCTAGCTAATGTAAAATTTAAGATCTGTTTTGGATCTAAATAATGCATTTTATTCCGCCCCCTCTAAAACCATCAGATCAGCAGCCGCAGCATAAGTAACACATGGTGTAGAGAGGCCTAGAGTACGGACCTAGTTGTGAACTTTCATTTTCAAAGGACCCCATTGCAAAAATAGGGAACAAGATAAGCTGTAGACCCCCACCTTGGTAGATGACTTTTCCAAATTAAAACGCATTTCTCAGTCTTTTCCTGTTCTTGTGAGATATGAAATGGGGAGGCTGAAGGAGCCATTCCACTGGGTAAAGGGCTGCATGTCAACAGGGACTTTACAAAGACCTGCTCTACTCATATGATAGGGAAGACATTCTTAAACACTGAGACCCATTCAGAAAGTTGCCTTTCCTCTTGGAACTCACCCCAATGTATAGTTTGAGGAGAAAAAGCAAAAGTACCACAAAGGACATTATAAGCATAGGAATCAGTGACACAATTCCACACCCAGGAACATCTAAGGGGGAAGGAGGATGCATGGATATTTCCAACTTGGGACCACACCCTTATTAATTTTCCTCATTCAGAATGTCCACAAGAGCTTGCAGCAGCCTGTCATCTCTATGCTTATAAGGTTTTGTATTATAGAAAACATCAACATAGTCGCTGTACAGACTGTCCTCAGAGTCTTTGAGCTGGGAGGGTTTGTTTAGCTTTTCCAGGGCTTCATAGAAACTCTCATAAGGGATGCTGAGCTTTGCACCTGGAGACTTCTTTGGTGATTGCTTTGAAGGTGGGTTTTTGCTAAAAGCACTTTGTAGGAGCCATAGCACAGCCTCTGAAGGAGCCCCTTGTGCCAGCTTGTCCCTTCTGCCCTCCACACTGCTGCTGCTGGAGCTTTGGGGCACCAGAAGACTGTCATTCAGGCTCTTTTGTGTGGGCTGCTCCTGAAATATAAAATGTCATCAACAAAGGGAAAAAGCTCATTATTTACAGCAGGAAAGCGAGCTGCAGCCCTAACACGGGCCCACGACACTTGAGAAGCAATTTGGAGAGTAGAGAGAACACAAGGCTTCAGATTACATGGGTTTGTATTTCAGCACCTATTTTCCCCTTTAACGGTTTACCTTTGGCAGCTTTTTCCATCTCCCAGAATTCTAGCTATAAAGTAGAAATCACAATTCTTCCATGTCTGGTGATTTTGGAGTTTGAGACTATACAATTATGTATTCAATATGCTGTTTTCCTTCACTTTCAAGCCTGCTACAATCTAATCCATTTGGGGAAATGATATTAAATATTTAACTACTCGCTTGTAAAGCATAAGTTGGTTGTTGTGTACAAATGCCGTTGACTAGAGGACCCTCGCTTTGTTAGAAGCTGTTGGATTCTGAGAAGATCCTTAGGGAGAGAGATCTGAGAAGAGGCTCTTTGTCAACTATTATGGAAATACAGTTGTTCTCTAGGACTTTCCATGATACCAAAATCAATGGCTGCTCAATCCTTTGCATATAATGGAAGGTATTGGTAAATAACCTACACATCCTCCAGAATACACTATCTTCTCTAGCTGATTTGTAATACTTAATACAATGCTAAGACTTGTTAGACTGCATTATTGGAGGTAATAGATACAGGAAAGTAAGTCTATACATGTTCAGTACAGAGGCAGTTGGTTCAAAGGTTTTTTGATCCATACATGGTTGACAACAAGAATCTAGACCCCACTCTATGAAGGACTGATCATATTTCAATATTTTAACACGGAAAAGTCCTGTTTATATTTTGAAAGGAATCTTGGAGAAACACTCACAGTGTGAACTCTCCTCAGTTACTGTGGAGAACTTGCTCCTGGATTCTGCTTAGTAGAATAAAAACAGGGCCAGAACCCTAGATGAGGCTTCCTCAAAGTTAGTTTATAAATTCCTCATGTAAATGTCATGCCTCGAAACCTTCTAAAACATCGAGCAGAGAGACCTATTTAGGACAGCACATCCAGAGATCCTAAAACCCTTCCTACAGCAGAAGCACTATGTTAGATGCTGGTCATGTAGGGAAACAGATGCAGTTTCTTCATGCTTTCTAAAAAGGGCAAAGCCCTGAACCCAGGATAACATTGGCTACCCTCTGAAATTTTCTGAGAGAAATTGTGATTTCATAACTCTTTATGATGACACGGCATGTCAGCTGAGTGCCAATTTACTAAAGAGAAATTAGCAAAGAGAAACTTACATGTTTTGACTGCCTAAATTTGGTCTCCTTTCTTTAAATATTTTTTGTCTAGGTTACACAGATTATAGTTAAAATGAAATAAGATTGAACATTCTTTTTTAAATTTATATTTTGGTTTTTCAAGACAGGGTTTCTCTGTGTAGCTCTGGCCACCCTGGAACTTGCTCTGTAGACCACACTGTCCTTGAACTCAGAGATTTGCCTCCTGAATACTGGGATTAAAGGTGTGCATCACCACCACTCAGCTAAGATTGAATAATTACACTGCAATATAATACTACACAATATGCCATAATAGGTATATGTAACATGTAAACCACAGCTTGATTTGCAATATGCTGTCATACATGAATAAAATTCATGTTACAGAATTTAATGTTCATCAACTTTAATAAACTCTAGATTTAAGAACAAAAGAAACAACAAGGATTCATCCAGTTGGAAAATTTTTTTCTCTCCCAAGCCTTTTTCTCTATGCATACATGAATTCTTCCCTTCCTAAAAATTAGATGCATCTTTACTCACTCATTGTTTACTACTGTTCAAGGGAGAACATGCCAAGAACAGAGCTACACAGACCTCCACGACATTCACCATCTTCTCTACTCCTCTCCTGTCATTCTGGACAGTGTTGTAGGACGTGTACACACGGGGCTGCTTCATGTGCTCTGGCTGAGAAGAGGTCCCATGCAAAATCAGCTTCCAGTTCACAATCCTGCCTTCGTTTTGCATTCTTCCAGACTGGCAAAAACAGGTATATGTGTCTTTTAGTTTGTGTTTCAAATATAAAACAAACTCATTTAGATTGCCAAAACAATCTTATAGCTAAAATCTAATTTTAAGGTGTTGTGCATTTCATGTTCAAAGATCTATTTTGAAAGGAACCACTTATAAAAACTGATACTATGTAAGTACAACATTTTAAAAAGCTGATTTATTACCTCACACTCAAGTATCTAATTGTAAAAGTACAGTTCCCTGGTAAATCCATTTTGTCACATTTGTTCTGTTCTTCACAAGCTAATTGTCTCTGAAGCATCTGTGAGTCAAATATCTAAAACAGTATGGGTCAGATTGTATAGACTTGACATGAAGTGGATCCATCTTGGTAAATAGAGTAACTTTGTTTCTGAAAGCTGAAACTGAGCTAAAGAATTGAGGAGAGGCTGGAAATGTGGCTTGGTGATTAAGAACATGGGCTTCTCTTCCAGAGGATCTGGATTTAGTTCAGCACCCACTCGGCAGTTCATAACCCTCTGTAACTCTAATTCTGGGGGATCCATCATCCTCTTTTGGCCAACTTGTATACCAGACAGGAATGTGGTATACACACATACATACATACATACATACATACATACATACATACAGGCAGGCAGCACACATACACATACAATCTTTCTTTTTAAGAAGTGAGTACAAGTTCAAGAATGGGACTAATAAGTAAAAATACTACTCTCTTCCTATTAGAACATAACACACTAAGTCTTCATTTTCTAAACTATGATTGATTGATTCTGTGTATATATGTATGCGCATTCACAGTTGTGACAAAGAACATGTATGGAGGTCACATGTGTGAGCTGATTCTCTTCTTCAACAATGTGTCCAGGGATCAAACTCAAAGAGTCAGCCTCAGCTTGATGGAAAATGTCTTTAACTACTGAGCCATCTTGCTAGTCCTGTCTCAAAGATCTATAGAAGAAAGCTATTCTCAGAGAAATGGTAGAAAATATATAATTTGCATTAATTGGCATCTTTAGAAGTTTAAACTGACTTATCTTTGAAAATTATCTAAGCTAAGAGATCTGCACTGCTGGTCCTTACACCTTTCTCTCAGAACTCAAAGATAGAATCATCCATTTACATCTGACCTTCAGAGAAAGCAGGAGAGTGGTCCAGGAACAAAGAATTCAGCTATTTGGTTTCACATCAGATACAGCCCTGCCATATCATCCTGTGTACTTTAAGGCATGTCAAAGAGTGTTAGCACAGATTTATTATCCAAAATGCTGGGAACCAGAAGTATTTGAGATTTCCAAATCTTTCTGGGCTTAAAGTGTTTATACAGGATTTACCAGTTGAATTTCCCAGTTCTACAAACAAAGTCTGTAATGCTCTAAGATTGTTATGCTTTTGAGTATTATTTGAGCTTTAGAAATAATTTTTTTTGAGAATTGTAGTACATTTTTTGTTATTAAAAGTAGAAGAAAGATATTAAATACAATGTCTTGCTTAACCTGAAACAGGAAGCTGTTACTCAATGAGAGCAGCAGAAGAGCTATAAGGGTGCTATCTTTGACTCCAGCAAGGTATCATAGCAAAGGTGCCCTTACACCTGGCTGTCTCTGTGATAACACATAATTCTAATCGGCATACCTTTTCTCCTCCCTTACAGCATGACTGAGTTTAGCAGTTTCTTATAATTATTGTCTATAAGTGGTCAGGGCAAACTTAAACTTTTATCTTTTCTCTTCTAGGAAGTGGACAGGTCAAGATCATTAGGACTGTTGAGGGCTGTGGAAGTATACAGCAGGTGATAACTAGTGTTCAGATGTCAACCCAACAAATAAGTGATTCCCTGTTGGAGGAGAATCCCATCTGGGCAAGGCCTATAGAAACATGGACTCGGGAAGCTGTTGCTCTTGTCTGTAGTTTCACATGTGCAAAAGCAGCTTTGGTGTCTCCCCAATCCCTGCATTGTAGTGTGTAATCTCCTGTGGTGTATATATGTGATCTCATAATTATATCTCAATCTTATGGGCACATATATCTGTGGATTATCAGGAAGATGAATTCTCATGAACTGTATGATTTTGATATGTAGAAAATATGCTAGGATATATTTCATAACTAGATCTATTGTCCCACAAAGACTATAAGACACTTAAAAGCCTGCTTTGTTCCTTTTACTCAAACTAACACAAGAACATAATTTCTCCTGTCTAAGACAACAATTCACACAATTAGCTCATTTTTACCTCAGAGCAAGTTCAAACCAGACTGAAGGGTTTTGTAAATAGACCATATGTTTAAAACTTTACATTCATGCACAAGGTCAGAGTTGCAGGTGTCTAACCCAGGTTATTAACACAAAGCAACCTAAAAATAATAATTACAATTCTTTGCTTGGCAAGTGTCATTGATAAAAGACCTATGTCTCACAGTTTGTCTCACTAGGCACTGTGTCCCCACTCTCTCATCACAGTCTTAAACCAGAAACCTTGAAACTTTGCATTGCAATGGTAAAGTGATGGGAAATGTACGGTGCATGTTTATTTTATTGATTGTTAAATGAAATACTGTTTGGCCAATGACAAGGATTCCTCATCTGTTAGCTCAGTCTTGATTATCATAAATCTATATATATTATAAGAATTATTGGATGCTTTATTGGCATCCCTCCTTGCCAGTGGATCACATTGTGCCACTGGAGCAGGAGCAGAGGCGAAAAGAGGGGCCCTTCCTGTTTCTCCTTTGCTTAAATATGAGTCTCCTTGCTATGTCACTTCCTGCCTGAATCACCACTTCTCTACTACATTTCCCAGAATCCTCTTTAACTTCTAGTCCCGTCTAACTTGCTGTCTCATTGGCCAAACAGTATTTTATTTAACAATCAATAAGATAAACATACACAGTACATTCCCCATCAGTAAAGGACTCTGCCCTTATCACTCACCCAAATTAATGTGCTCCATGTAACTCTTACAGTTTATTTTTATTATTGCTTCAAGCCTCCTATAAAAAGTGTATTTAGGCTAGATGAACAAGAAGCTAGGGAGGATTGAAACAAAGGAAAACTAGAAGCTGCAGAGGGAGAATTAGAGCCAAGAGAAGAATAGAGACCATGACATGGGTGAGTTATTCTGTAACTCCTCAGATTAGAAATTTTCTAAGTTCTATTCACCATGCTGTGGCCTCTGACCTGAACCCTGGATGTAGTTTTGAGCAGGACTCAAAAGCTACCAATATAGGACCTAACTAGTGATGCCATCAACATTTTAAAATACTTCAAAGTATTTGAAAATGAGCTTGGTTTCTTTGTCTTCTTATTCATGCTTACCAGATCTGTAATTTTCAATGTCCAGGTGCCTACAGGATTCTCTCCCCATGTGTGAACAGACATGAAGTCCCAATTCTTAAAGCCATTGGGGGATGTATCCCGCTCCCTCTCAGCCAACAGTACGGTGCTGGTTCCTAATTTCATACAACAAACATAAGTCAGTGAATATCCTAACCTTACAGACTGATAATAGGATTCACTCTAGCATTTAGAAACTGGGAATGAAAGGTGGGATTAAGTCAACTATAGTCTGTCAATGGGATGGTATAGGAATCTTAGTAGTATTTCAGGCAAACCCCAAGGCATCTAGAAAATACAACTCTCAGTAGAGCTTACTCCAAGCTCCAAGACTTCATATGCTGGAAAGATCATAGAGTCACCCAGCTCATCTTTCCTTGTTTATAGTCTATGGAAACTGAAATTATTCGACTGAATCTTATCAGAATACTTTGTAGGAAGCTTTTAATTATATTTTTATTTATTTACTTGTGTGTAATGTGTGTGTGTGTGTGTGTGTGTGTGTGTGTGTGTGTGTGTGTGTGTGGGGTGCTTATGTATATATGTCTGTGAACCATGGTACATGTGTGGAGTTCAGAGGACAACTTATAGGAGTCAGTTCTTGCCTTCTATCACATGGATTTCAGGGATGGAGCTCCAGCCATCAGGGTTAGTGGCCAGGATCTTTGCCTGTTGCCTCTCTCACAGCCCACCAACATACTTAAATATACAGGGACAACTTTTGGTTGGCTTGTGGTTTATGGCTCAACAGTCCTTAACTCATCTTCACTAGGACTCTGTCAGGAATAAGGTACAGTCTACATTATCATATATTCTTATTCATATCTCTGTGAATATTTAATTATTATTCTCAACTTTATGGGTCACAATTCCCAATTTTTCAATTGATTCCTTTTTTTTTTTTTGGTTTTTTTGAGACAGGGTTTCTCTGTGTAGCTTTGGAGCTTATCCTGGCACTCGCTCTGGAGACCAGGCTGGCCTCGAACTCACAGAGATCCCCCTGCCTCTGCCTCCCAAGTGCTGGGATTAAAGGTGTGTGCCACCAGCGCCCAGCTCAATTGATTCCTTCAATGACCCAGACATACCTATAAGTTCTGATAAAAAAAAAAATCACTGTCATGTAAGAGAAGTGAATGTTCTGTCTTTGTCCTAGGGAAATGAGCATAGATTGAAAGCAGGTGACTTCAGAAAAGCTTATTAATTAGCATACTTGAGCAGGTCGTACTCTTTGTCTCTCTAGGGTCCAGTGATAATGAGCAGGAAGAAGAACTCTATTATCAACAAAATGATCATGTTTTAAAGAATTGTAAATGCCTATAAGGAGACTTAGTTCTATAACCATTGCTTGGTTGTTGAAGGTTACCAGCGGCAGAAGTGAGTGTGACATGAAGGTCTCCTCTACGAGAATATTCAATTGTTGCTTCAAATTGCACATGTTCCAGGGACTTGATAGCATTTTCTTGTCCTTCACAAGCTCTTGTTGGGATTTCAACAGTCACTTCTCCATTAGCTTTCAGGGCTCTACATACATTAGAGAAGCACGTTAAAGAAAATGTATCTCTCCAGGCTTCCTTCTGTTTGTTTGAGACAGTTGCACAGGTGTATGTATGCCTTGACCAGATAATCAGCAAGGCTTATTATTGTTATATAATTATCTGAATTAGAGTTCAGCTCAGAATTATCTATAAATGAATTTAATGCATAAGAAAATGGTAATAAATACAAATATATAGATACGATGCTATTGCAGTACAATCAAATTCAGACAGGTTTGTTTTCCATCCAACAAAAGTGGTCCATGACAAAGATTTCAATAAGATCCTCATAAAAATATAATTTTGTGTATAAGGCCTTCCCAAGGAATGCTCCCAGGCTTTCCAGGCTCTGGAACTTTGTGTGAGTGGTATTTTATTATCATTATGGTCACCTTGATAAAAAACAAAACAAACAAACAAAAAAAACCAATAACAAAAAAAAAAAAACATTGCAGTCATTGTTCTGCTTCCGTGACCACACATTGAGTCAGAGGTAATCCATGAAGGCCCCTACTTGGAAGAAAATCCATCCATGACATTGAACTGCAGTATGAAGTAGGGCTACTTTGGAAAGAAACTTTGGAGAATACTAGTAGGCAAGTATTGGATTCCATCAATGCTAAAATGCATTTAAAACAAACTTCTTTTTGAGAAAGGATCTCAAAACTAATTGTTGATTGGTCTTGGTTTCAGGATGTTTTGTCTTAATGTTATATAAAATAGTGGTACATCTGAAGCTTAATGCTACATGGTAGGTAGTCTACAAGAAGCAAACACAAATATGTTAACCTGACTAGCAGATCTTTGTTTTTTTTTCATGACTCCCCAGAGGGACACAGATAAAGTGAACACTGTTAAGCTCCATCCTCATGTATTTCATAAGACCAAGGGTATGGGAAAAACTTAAGTGACAACAACTTAATAAGACCGTGCTTTGGGGATATAGTTGTTTGAAATTCTTGGAGCTACTTACCTAGGCTCAAAGTTATTGTCTTTTACAACACATTCTTTCTTCTCAGGCACAGTTCTCCAGGTCCTAGGATCAGCCAGATCCACCAGAGCTTTGGCATTTAGCAAACCAAATCCAAATCGACTGTTCACCATTAAGCCTGCACCATTCTTTTTCCAACCTGGGTTATTAGCCAATGGATCATACTCAGAGGTCCAGACAACCAGATGCTGCATATCTCGCCAAGAGAGGTTTGGACTAGAGAGAAAGTGACCCCAAGTATCTTTTAGGGACAAAATGAAGTATTCTTATAAAATCAAGTGCTAAAAATGAGCATCTCCTTTTAGGGATTATTAAGTGCCTGTTGTAAATATATATTCCATTACTTAATGTTATTTTATTTAGAACTTACAATACAATACAATACTAAAAATTATCATCTACAGCATGTAAGTTAAACATTTACTATCAGTAAAATTCAATCTCAAGCACTGTTGAGGTGTGAAATATTGTTCCCAACTCTAGTTATTTATATTTATCTAAAGCCATTTTTGGGGGCTTGTTTGTTTTTACATAATTTTTATTGATTCTTTGGGAATTTCACATTCTGTACCCCAATTCTGCTCATTTCTCAGTCCCTTTGTCTCTTTCTCTCACCCCTGTAGCATCCCCCCAAAAGAAAATTTAAAAACATTAATTTAAAACAAAATGAAATGAATAAACAAACAAAATTCCCACTACACTCCATTTTCCCCACCTTTTCAACACTTCTTCATTCATCTTAGTGCCATTGGGAGCTGTGGTGTGTCATGCAGTGTATCCTTTTGTACACTCAGCTTCACTGTTCATTACAACAAGTTGTTGGTCTGGTTCAAGACCTCTCTCACATCATCATCACTGGACCCTCACTGAAAGTCTACTCAGACATCCTCCTGTTGCCACAAGTCATAGAGACCTTGTGGCTATTGGTTCTGTAGGATCAGTCCCTTCACACACTTACACCCTTGTAGGTCATAGATAGGGTCAATGTTGGAGTGAGCCAGGTTAAAGCCCTGGATGTGGATCTGGGTGGTAGCTAATTTGGTTGGTCTGGGCCATTGGGACCTCCCCCTTAAGATGAAGGACAGAACCAGCTCTCCTAGGCTCTGCCATGCAGGCCAGCTCTCCCATACCTGTAGTAAGGGGTGGATGGCTCTCCAGTGAGGGGTGGGGCTAGCCCTTGTGCTGCAGTGGTCAGTGAAGGACAGGGCCAGATCTTCCAGAGCTAGCAAATGATGGATCCATCTCAGCACTGTCCTCAGGCTTCAACACCCATGGCCTTCTGTGGTAACATGGGCCATGGAAATCAACAAAGACCCTGCTGTACCAGGACTACAGACCCACAAGGCCCTTGGCAACAGCTTGGACCTGGATGTTATCATGGCCCCTGTGGCAGCAAAGGCTACCCAGATCAGTATGACCCTGATGACAGCATGACTCTCGGACACTAACATAATCTCAGATGGCTGACCAGACCCTGGGTGTCTGCACAGCCCTTGGTGGTATGAGGAGGAGTCATGGATTATTTTTATTTTGAATTTAATTTATTTATTCACATAATATGACTTTCTTTGTGTCTCTAGTTCTGTTTATGGAATGCCTTAACACCTTAAGCCTTGCTTTTGTCATGGGAAGAATCAGATTTGAAAAACTGGGGCTTGAAACTTACTAAACTTGTCGTTTTTTAAATGTAGTCAGAGCTCCATATTCCTGGGTTCCACATACTTAGGATTTAACCAAACATGGATCCAAAAATATTTCAAAAGAAAACCTTTTTACTTGTACTGATATATATGTATATATATATATATATGTATATATATATATATATATGTTCCCTTTTTTACCATTCCTTAAAAAGTGCAGTATAACATAGGATTTACATTGTATTAGGTATTATAAGTAATTTGAAAATTACTTGAAACATATGACACATGCATATGTTGTTTACAATAACTATACCATTTCATACAAGAGACTTGAACTTTATAAAACCCGATTCTTGGCAGATATTGAGGGATGACAAGAAATTCATGAGATTACTCTTGAAAGGTATTGTGCTAAATATTATTAGAATATTCAAGGGGGTGGTTCTAGTTCTTAAGAAATTTATAGTACAGTTAAAAAAACCTTTTATATAACTATGTATGTTGAATGTTGCATTTATAACTTAATGTACTATGAAAGCCTGGAGAATGTCTTTTCTGGGAAGACATATATGAGGTAAATTTTGAAGGGTTCATAGAGCTTCTAAAAGGGAGTCCATGGCAACCAGAGCAGCAGCAGCATGATGTGGGAGCACAGCTGGCCACATCACAGTCTGTATGCCAGGGCAGGGAAGAGGCAATGAAGAGAACTAAGCCAGAACTGAAAATGCTGAATGCCACAGAGTGAGCTTCGATTTTACCATTTGGGCAGTGGGAATTGTTCTGGATTTTTGCTGAAGAAAATGGTAAACTTTGAAGTTTCAGTAAAATTAATTTAAAAACAACATGTGTAAGTTGGAGACTCAAAGTATTACAATAGGTAGAGGCCTTCCTTGACTACCCTACTGAGGCTCCCAACCCCTGCAACATGCTCCTGGAGCTCACATCCTGCTCTGATGTTTCTCTTTTCTCCATATTATTACATACTGGTCAACCCATTTGTTTTGTGTCTTATTTTCTGCTGCTCTAGCTGGAATTTAGCCACAAGGAATGAGAACTTATTACCTTATTCCCAGACGCTTAGCAAACACACAGAAGAATGCCAGGCACTGGAGTATTCAAGAGTAAATGGGAATGGCAAGCAAGTAGGACCACCTTACATCACACCTGTTGATCTGAATGCTATCCCCAGCATGGTGGAAGAAGAGAGAACTGACTCCTGCAAGGTGTCCTTTGACCTCAACATGTTTGTGCTCTGTGACACATACATCTACCAAATGAATGTAATAAAATATTTAAGCTACACACATAAAGTCTCCCCAGCATGACTACTTTACATGAGCTACACAAGGACAAAAATAATAGACATATCAAAGTGGACCAATGAAAATCTATGAGGCCTCAATCCTACACAAAAAGCTACAGACACCCAATGAATACTGAGAGAAGGAAAAAATAGTCTTCCTGGAAAAAGTACAATTGCCTTGAAAACATGCATACAAGTGACATTATATAATTAAAAAAGAGGTCATGAATTTGAAAGAGTAATGAGGGTGTATGGGAAGATTTTGAGGGAGAAAAAGAAAGGAGAAAATCATGTAACCATACTATAATAAAAAATAATAAAGACGAGTATTGTAAATAATGCCAGTGAATAAAAAGTTGCCTATGTTAAATATTCTGATATAATTTTGAAGCTTACTGCTGTTAGTCATTAGACTGTTTCAAGACCTTAAGTATTTCATTGTTTTGTGAGCTGTGTTGTTTCCCTCTTGTGAAATCAAGCATTATTTAATAAATAATGCATATTTCTCAAAGGTTCTTTCTTACCATGAGGCTGAAGAATCATGGAAATCTGACTCAATTTGCTGCTTTCTCCCCAGAGCCAATAATGTATCAGTTAATCAATACCCTGGGTACTGTTTAAAGACTTGTGTATGATCTCCCAGGCATAACCATTTGGAATTAGGAAGGCTTTCATTGATGAGACTTCTAACAAAAGCTACCTATGTTTGAACCAGCCCTGGTCCAGAGCCATTGTACTGTGGCCTTTGAAGTTGCAGTCAAGTCTTTAGCTCCCTGACCTCTTCTGAACTTTTCTCAAGTACATTCTTAGCCTGCCCACCCCATTCCCTCACACCCCAGCCCCTGCCAGGGCAAATTCCTTTATTCTAAAGTCTCTCTGTAGGAGACTTGCTTCAAAGTCTTCTTGAGGTACTTCTGTCAAGATTTCCTTATGGAAGATAATGTATAAACCCTAAAGGCACTTTTCCAATTTTATCCTCTATTAAGCAGTTATTATTTACAAGTGCAGTAATACATACATAACTGCAAGGTTCATAAAACTGCTGAGATCTGTCATTTGGGCTCTCAGAAATGAGACAAGCCCCATGTCTATGCTGGTGGTTATCACTGGATGATTAAAGGCTTAACTCTCATTTTGACTTGTTGCTTTAATGGGCTACCCCAATAACTGAAAGTTCCACTCATTCTCACTCAGCTGACCTGCATTCTTGCCAGATATATTGTGAAATTCCAAAGCAACTGGTGGAAACTTGAAAAAGACTCCAGTCTAGTGATTCCCGGTGAATCCCAGATCACATGCAGTATAATCACATAGTGGACTGATAAGTAATGAAAATTTCTGAGATATGTCCAACTCTACTAGTATAGGTAGGGTGGGATTTTATATTTTTAAGTCAATCTGGTTTTGTATTGCACCAAAACTAACAGGAATTGGTAGGAATATTATTATAATCATATGAGCAGTTAAGCAAATTACAAGACACTTTCAATCATGGCATCAATGTAGGGAGCAATATAAAAAAACACATGAAACTGTTTAATGCTCTGGTGAATGGTTCAACCACCGAAGTCTGGCTCCTTTCTTTGTCTGGGCTTGAGTCATCTCATCTATCATAAGAGAAAGTTGGATGTGACAATCTCTAGAATGCCTTACTACTCAGAACTTCTGTCTATTTAACATTAGAATTACATCTCTGTACCTATTGTTTTGTGGCCCTCACACATTCAGGAATCATTAGCCAGTTGATCAGAAAAGGCTGTGTTCTCAAGGTACAAACAATGACTTCTGTCCCTAAAGCACATTATTAAAGTGTTTGTTTTATACCAGTCTTTAAAATAAGGTGTCCTAAGTAAAAGCCTCCTATCAAGGTGGTCAATGGGCAATGGACAAGTTTCCCATTTGGTTGATCTGTGTAAGAGGGATGAAGATGGAGACTAAGGGCTTAAGAAATGATGGTGTGGGATCACATTCAAGGTATACATTTTTTTTTCACATTTCTATGACAGAGCATTTATTTGCAGTACTTTCTGTATTTTCAAATTTATATATAACTTTTGGGAAACATCTAAGGAAGTTCACTGTCAGCAATTAGGAAAATTAAGTCTTCTTTCTTTCTTAACAACTATTTTGCAGTTGTGTGCTTACATTTTGTAAATGAAAAGGAGCTGCTAACAGTAGACCAATTCCTGACAGCCTTCCTTTGTTAATTAGTGCATACCAACATCTGCATTAATTAAAAACGACAAGCCTGCATTGTGTTACTAAGCAGAGAAATGTTATTGAAAATACGAGTTACAGAAGTAAACACTGAATTAAGCATTCCATTAATTAGAAGAGATACAGATAAAAAAAAGTCTGGGTACAAAATCACCAGTGAAAATTCTTGGGTTACCTGGTTTAGTATCTACCTGGTTCAGCCTCTAACTGCACTTACTTGAGTTCAGATATTGAAGAGTTTCTAACTTGAACTTTCAAAGGGAATTGTATGAATTTTATGGGGGTTTGTTCCCCTGAAGACTTTGTACAATAGTGATGGTTTATTTCTGATTCTCTTGACTTTAAAAGTTTGGGGGAGGGTCTACATTCCTGGGTCAAGGAAGAAATAAAAAAAAAAAGAAATTAAAGACTTCCTAGAATTTAATGATAATGAAGACACAACATACCCAAACCTATGGGACACTTTGGAAGCAGTGCTAAGAGGAAAACAGGGCTTCTAAGACAGACACTTTACAATCTGAGTCCTTAGCAATGGAATCTGGTAAAGTGCTTGGAAAACAACTGCCCCAGGGATACTGTATTCAAGAATTACTGCCTAGGGAAGAAAAGTATTACTTTGTAGATTATCTCAGCCAGAATGTTTCTTTCTCCTTCCCTTTGTTCTTTCCTGTCTCCTAGAGGTACAGTAAGAAATCTGTGACTGCAGCCTTTTATGGGGAACTAGATATTTTTTTACCTCAGTCTTCTTTATTTGGTGGGATGATTGCCTTCCATTCAACACTCCATGTCAGAGCTGTTAGGGGTCAGCATAGGGTGGCATCATTTCAGGGCAGACAGGTCTGAATTTGTATCTTTTTTTGGTGAGATAATGCTCACACATTTAGAATTAACATTGTATGTGAAAGTTTAGCACAGTGTCTGGCCCACGGTATGAACATGATAAGCACCAAATGTCATTCTTGACAAGTTTCATCAAAGGTAATCCAGTCTCCCTGGGTGTTCCTTAGGTGATAATAATTGTTTGAATGATTCAGTCTGGAATGACTAGGTCCATGCTTGTGTTCCTGTCTAGACATTCTAGCATTCGGATTTTCTGATATATAGTCTTGATTAGGTCATTGAATGCGATGCAGAAAGCCATGCAATTGAGAACAGACAACTCAACAAATGCTGTATACTTTAGTAGGATGGATATAAATGTTTAGACACATCAAATTCATTGTATTGGTAACTAGAATCAAAATTAGGGAAATTAAAGTCTTATACTCTATACCTGGAAGATTATAAACTATTAATGTTTTAATTATGAATATGATGAGGATATTCTAGAACCCAAAATCCAGTCCCCAGAAAATTTCATATATACACGTTAAGTAATTCTGCATTTAGGAGCAAAGAAATTCAGACTGCTTGTTAACTGGCCATGTATTTCACAGCAAAATTGCTTCTCCTTTAGATAAAGCCTACTACAGACAAACAAGATTAATTAGGCTACATCATTCTTAAATAATTTTCCTCCTGTGAAGGTTTGAAGGTTCAGAAACTTTAAAATCTCCCATCACCATTTACAATAGCCACAAATAACATAAAATATTATGGGGTAACTCTAGCCAAACAGATGAAAGACCTGTATGACAAGAAATTAAAGAAGGGACCAGAAAATTGAAAGATCTCCCATGCTCTTGGATAGGTAGGATCAACATAGCAAAAATGGCAACCTTACCAAAAGCAATCTATAGATTCAATTCAATCTCTTTCAAAATCCCAGCACAATACTCCACAGACCTTGAAAGGAAAATACTCAACTTTATATGGAAAAACAAAAGACCCAGGATAGCCAAAGCAACCCTGTACAATAAAAGAACTTCAGGAGGCATCACCATCTCTGACTTCAAGCTCTATTATAGAGCTATAGTAATGAAAACAGCTTGGTATTGGCATAAAAACAGACAAGTAGAACAATGGAATCGAATTGAAGACCCTGATATTAACCTAGTCACCTATAAACAACTGATTTTTGACAAAGAAGCCAAAAACTATATAATGGAAAAAAAAAAGAAAGCATCTTCAACAAATGGTGCTGGCATAACTTGATATGGACATGTAGAAGATTGCAGATAGATCCATATCTATCGCCATGCACAAAACTTAAGTCCAAATAGATCAAAGACCTCAACATAAATCCAACCACACTGAATCTATTAGAAGAGAAAGTGGGAGGTACCCTTGAACAAAGTAGTAGAGACTGCTTCCTGAACATAACACCAGTAGCAAAAACACTGAGATTGACAATTAATAAATGGGACCTCCTGAAACTGAGAAGCTTCTATAAGGCAAAGGATACAGTCTACAAGACAAAACAGCAGCCCACAGAATGGGAAAAGATCTTCACCAACCCAACATCAGACAGAGGGCTGATCTCCAAAATATACAAAGAACTCAAGAATCTAGTCAACAAAACACCAAATAATTCAATTAAAAAGTGGTGTACAGAACTAAATAGAGAATTCTAAATAGAGGAATCTAAAATGGCTGAATGACACTAAAAAAAAACGGGTCAACATCCTTAGCCATCAGGGAAATGCAAATCAAAACAACTCTGAGATATCATTTTACTCCTGTCAGAGTGGATAAAATAAAAAACACCAAGACAGTTTATGCTGGAGAGGATGTGGAGAAAGGGGAACACTTCTCCATTGCTGGTGGGAGTGCAAACTTGTACAGCCACTTTGGAAATCAGTATGGCAGTTTCACGGGAAAATGGGAACCAGTCTCCCTCAAGAAGCAGCAGTTCCACTCTTAGGCATATACCCAAAGGATGTACGTTCATACCGCAAGGACATCTGTTCAACTATGTTCATAGCAGCATTATTTGTAATAACCAGAACCTAGAAGCAACTTAGATGCCCCTCAACCAAAGAATTGATAGAGAAAATTGGTACTCAGTAGATAAAAAGCAATGGAATCTTGAAATGTGCAGGCAAATTGATAGAAGTAGAAGAAACCATCTTAAGTGAAGTAACGCAGTCAGAGAAAGACAAACGTGGTAAGTACTCACTGAAATATTAATATTAGACATAAAGAAAAGGATTAGTAGCCTACAATCCAGAACTCCAGAGAAGCTAGGAAACAAGGAGGACTGTAAGAGAGACATACAATGTCCCCAGTGAAGTAGAAAGGGACAAGAACCCCTGAACAAATTGAGAGCATGGGGGGGGGAGAAAAAGGAGGGTAGAAGAGAAGGGGTGAGGAGAACATGAGGGATCAGGAAGACTGAGTGGGAAGAGGAATAGAGGAGAGCAAGAAAAGAGACACATCAATAGAGGGAGCCACTATAGGTTTAAAGAGAAATCTGGCACTAGGGAATTGAACAGAAATTCACAAAGATGACTCCAACTAGGAACCTAAGCAATAGTGGAGAGGCTACCTTAAATGCCCTTCCCTTATAATGAGAATGAAGACTACCTTATATGTCATCCTAGAGCCTTCATCCAGTAGCTGATAGAAGCAGAAGCAGACATCCACAGCTAAGCACTGAGTCAAACTCCTGGAATCCAGTTGCAGAGAGGGAGGAGTGAGGAACAAGGGATCAAGACCACTCTGTGAAAACCCACAGGAAGAGCTGAGCTGGTAGGAACTCATGGACCCCACTCTGACAGCTGGGGAACCAACATAGGACCAAACCAGGCCCCCTGAATGTGGGTGTCATCTAGGAGCACTGGGCACTCTATTGGGCCTCTTGCAGTGGAACCAGGATGTATCCCTAATGCAGGAATGGACTTTGGGAGCCCATTTCTCATGGAGGGATACTCTCTTAGCCTAGATATACAGGGGAGGACCTAGGCCCTATACCAAATGACTTGACAGATTTTTATGATCCCTCATGGAAGACCTCACCCTCCCTGGGGAGTGGATGGGGGTGGGATTGGGGGGTTGGTGGGAGGATGAGAGGGAGAGGGAACTGGGATAGATATGTAAAATAAGATTGTTTCTATTTAAATAAAATTTAGTTTTTAAAAAAGAAACTAAAATGTCAGTTCTGGGGCTGGAGAGATGCCTCCATGGGCTTGGAGCACTTCCTGCTCTTGCAGAGGACCTGGGTTTGATTTCCAGCACCCAGATCAGTCATCTCATAGTTGTCTTAACTCCAGTTACAGGGGATCTGATTCCTTCTTCTGACCCACAGAGGCATTATAAGCATGTAGTGTACACACGTGCGTATGTTTAAATAAAAATTAAAATTCCAGTTCTTATGTAAAATTAACACTATACTGTTTTTAAAGATTATAAAGTTTGGCTTAGTGGATACTTCTGTTCTACTGGTCACTAAACCAAGATGGCCTTGGCCTGATGTATTATATTTGTATGCATTTGGTAGATATTGAATAGAAAAATTAAAAAAAACTTAATCCAATATCTGTCCACTTCTTCTTAATAGATAGACACTAGGTAAAAGCCTGGACAGGGGTCATTCTGGGTCTCACTGTTGACACCCAGAAACTCCACCCTCATCTCTTCAGGGATCCTTCACTGGACTGATTCTGACAAAGGCTCAGCTGCTCAGGACTCTTCCTTGTGGTAGAGAGGACAGCATGTTTTGTGTAGTGTACACATATGTGGGTGGCTACTATGCCCTCTTCCAGCTCGGTTCACCTCTTGTCACCAGATATCAAAAGGCAGGGATAAGAAAAACTAAGCTATGGAAGCAGCTGTGAGGTGAATAGGCTTTTGTTTGCTTCTGTGTTAATTGTTAAGACTGTTGGACAACTTCTATGAAGTAAAAAAGTTGCTAAGCCCATTTTTAACATCTTATACTAAAATAAAGGCCAGAGGGATTTAGAAGTTAAGCATAGCAAAGGAGAGGCAATAAAACATAAATAATTTGAATCTAGTTTTGGTTTATGAGAATTTTTAAAGAAACAAACACTAGAGAAACAGACTGGAAAGCATAGCTCATTACTCAATAGCCTTGTTACACTGTTACCTATGAGTAAAACTGAAGGTAAATGCCAAACTGATAAAGTATTAATGGATCTCTGTAATGAAGGCCATAAAAGCCAGGGACATAAAAAGGCTGTATCAGAGGGCAACAGGCCAAAAGACATAAACTTCTGAACTACGTCAGTAATGAGCCGAATATTAAACAAGACACCATTTCCTTCACACAACAAACACATTAAAGGTAAGCACTGTTAGTATTTTAGAAACTGGCACTTTCAAACATACACTCCTTGTGAGAATATAGCATGATATGGCCTTTCAAGGCAACAACTTGTCAATATGCATCAAAATCATTAAAACACACCTTCTCTTTGGCTCAGATTTCCCAAGTCTGTGTGCTTGTTTCTAGGAACATATCAAAAATGCCAATATTTACAGAAACATGATTGGATGGCTTTACCAAATTTGTATTTATAGTCTGTAGCAGTATGCAAAGATAAAGACTTGGTTTTAATTATCATGTCTTATCTAGTTACATTAGCTCCAGAATGAAGGTTTTATAATGTGGAGAAAGCACTTTTGTTTTCAGCATCACTCCCAGAAAACGATTTGGACAGACTTCTGTCTGATAGGACAGGCTTGTTGTGCAGGAGGAGAACTAGGGGAGAAAGCCAAGAACACTGACTGAAATGTGTGTCAATATTTCTAATATATTGTAGTTTTTAAATATTAGAAAATAATTTGCAATATGATGTATGCTTCATAAATCTACATTGAGGTGTCAGCAATGATTTCAAAGTGAGAGGATTTAGCTAAATGTTGTTGTTGCTCTTTTTGCAGTTGTTCAAAATTTCTCCTATAATCACATATTCAGAAAACAATATAAGAAGCAGTCTCAGTCAAGCTGACCACATTTGGGGGTCTTACTTTGCTTCCAAGGCCAGAGCAAAGATGCCAGCAGCCAGAGGTGCAGAGGCTGAGGTGCCTGTGTGGGTCTCTGTGCAGTCATTGTGCAAGTCGGCACTTGTCTGGAAAGAAGGAAAGAAAAATAGAGACATGAGGAGCATTGGAGGGATAGCTAGACCAAGTTCTGCCTCTGCTGTGTCCAGGAAGCTCAAGATCCCACTCTCCACTTCCTTCTCTCAAGCACCAGCAAGCGGATGTTTGCCATCTGCTGATATTTTAGTTCACTCTCCTCTATATGCAACTTGTCTATAATTCTGGCAGCAAGTTGCCTTTTCTGGGGATGAAGTACTCCCACTATGAATATTTTCTCTTCTGAGATTCCCAAACGAAATGTGTCTATAAAAAAGGAACTGTTTCTAAATCATTGTGAATCATGCCAGTCCATTAATCATCAGGTCCATTGTGCATGGTCGGGCATATTTAGAAATTCTAACTCAAACAACATTCCCTCTGGCCTTCAGATTGACATCTGTCTGCCTCTGTAACATGGGGATATAATGACATCTTGATAAGACTTCTTTGAACAGAACTTGCTCAGAATAGATTTTGTATTCATTGTAAACTTGATTGGGAAGCTATGAGTTCATGTCTTCTGCCTTTAGATGGTCAGATTTAAAAATTAACCCACATTTGGTTCTTGGTTCAGGTTATAAAACTGCTGTGTACTAGATGTGGCCCGTGGTCACATTATGTATTCTTCACATTACTGGAATGAGATTTATTTTTCCGGACTCATTCTGAGACATAAGTGAGAGCCTGCCTTGTGAAAGTATTTTTGAACCATATTATTGTCTGTATGAACTGATCAGGCTAACTTTAGGATAATAAAGAGGTTACTGAGATAAAGCAGAAATACCTCAACCACTTCCAGTCAGTCTGCTGGGTGAACAAACAGTGGGGCCAAATGATTACTAAGCAGACACCCACCCAGGCTTCAGTGTCTTAGTTTTAGCTAGAGACTTCAATGTGTGGGAGGGAGGTGTAAAAAAATAATTTGTTCTATTATCACCTCCTTTGGCTTCCCACTTAGCATCTTCAGATTTCTCAAGTTATGGTGGCTCTACTTCTCAGAGAGCTGCGGAAGTCAAGATGCCCTTTATACTTGTTGACGCAAATAAGCCCCCAGAGATGACTATGTGGAGGAAAAGCGTTACGTAAGAAAAAGCATTATTGCAACTGTCTCAAATAGAATCCACCATCTGTCTCTCTCAGGACTGCTTTACCTAAGGACCAATCTCTACAAAGGTAGAAGTCTCTTCCCTGCTTCAGTGCACAGGGCTTCAGATGAGGGCAAGTCTGTGCAGTAGCAATTCCAAAATGCTTAGCAGGCAATTTTAACATTTAAACTTTTAACAGAAGCCAGCTTTGGATGCTACGGATAGCAACAGCTAGGGACTCTGACACCTATGGGCAGATGTCTGATATGTCCCTTTCTAAAGCTATAAAGTGTGTCTGCTATACAGAACCCTTGAGGAGAATGTCACAGTCTATTATTCAAGTAGCTGAACATAGGGCATGAGAGGGAGGCCAGCACCTTTCAGTGGAAACGACACAGCTCTGTTGCCTAAAGTAGGCTCAGAAAGAGAGCAATAAAACACTGATCTTGTGTAAGCCAGAAATTAGTGCTGGTGCTCTTTTCAGGATTGTTAGTGGGAATTGTGCATATATTCCAGGACCTCCATTCCGAGTAGATCAGACAAAGATGGAGCCCTTCCCTTATCTCCCCTAAAAGAAAAGACAGCATGTATAACACTCTATCATAACATATTGGGGTTATGGGCAACCAGTACCCAGAACCTGGGAATTATTAACTAATAACTAATTATTATTAGCCTGCTCCTTTATTGAGGTTAGGATCTACACGCTTCATCTAGTGGATTCTTCGTCCCTAGTTAAATTTGAGGCTTTAAATGTTTAAATTTAAAGTGCCCATCTCTGTTCTCAATGCCTCCAAACAGTTCTTCATCATTATGCCCTTGAAGGGAAATCTAATAATTGTTCATGACTCATGGAAGCGCAGGCACAGGCTTGCGTGGGCTGGAGGAGATCGAAGCATATAACTCCTTGAGCTGCTTTCCTGAAGGCTGAGTTCACCCCAGGCAACAATGAGACTGTTATTTTTCATGTGGGTTCTCTGTTCTTAAAAGATATCACTGGTGTACAGGCTGCACTTGTATCATTTGCTAATGGTTATTAGAGGATCAGCAAGCACGGGGTGACAAAGCCCTATGACCCTGAAATCTCCTTCTAGACTGTTTCTAGAGACATCAGACAGGCAGAAAAGGCATTTGGAGTGCCTGCTGTAATGTAATGACAGGTTTTGTGGCTTCTCTGAGCTGAGTTAAAAAATGACAGGGAAGATCATCTTGGCAGAAGTGTCATTGTCCCTGGAGAGAAATCTCCCAACATATGCCAATCTTTCAAGTGAGCAAGCATGAGCCTTCCCCAATGAGATGTCAAGCTGAAGCAAACCAGTTCCACCGAAGGTCAGGGGAGAGGGTTGCTCTGAAAGCCCTGCAGAGCTACCTCAGCAGAGAGACAGAAACAAAAGCAACCTGTAACCTACTATTCGCTGGTCTGTGTAATCCCCACTGCTGTAGGAGGTGGCCAGCGTGGAGGAACACTTCTCTGCATACCAGGGTGACAGGCCTTGCTGGGAGGCACTGCTGATAGAGATGGTGTAAATGCTGTCTGTGTAGCCATCACAGTCACAATTATCTCCCTGCCGACCCCCATTCCCGGAAGCCCAAACAAAGATGGAGCCCTTCCCTTGTCTCCCCTAAAAGAAAACACAACATATAACAATCTATCAGCATCTATTCTGGTTACCATCAAGCCCACCAAAACTACCAGGAAATACACACACAGCATTCTCAGAGACAATTCTTTGGAATCTGTCTTTAACTTCAGGCTCAATGTCAGATTGTATATCACAGACCAGGACAAGAGTGTCCCTGCCAGTCTCTAGTTTTCAGGGCTCTGTCTGCAGTGGGGTCAAGAAAGGCTTTTCCTTTCTGCTTTATTAGTAGATTCATAATCTGGCCTTTAGCACATGAATTAGAATTCTTTTCACTCTTCTCTTGGCTATGCCACTATACTTGAATCTTTGAACTTCCTCTATTTCCGAATGAATTGTCTGGCTGACTGACAGAATGACAAAATCAGGCATTATTCAGATCTGCTTTGCAGCTGCATTCAAAAAGACTCTGGATTGAATGAAACTCGTCAAGGCCACTTTTTCTGTGCTTTTTCAATTGGCGCTTTCCAAAGCTTCTACTTTTGTCTTGTCCTGCATAGTTCAAGGTCTTAAAATCCATCCAATAACACAGTCAGCTCAAGTGAAAGAGCAACAGATGACAGGTGAGAGGATTCCAGGGGTATGTTTAATGTGGAAGGCAGGGAATCCTTACATTCAAGAACACATTCTTAGAGCAACTGCAAGGAGTCTAGGCTATAGATGAACTACTAAAAATGCTGAAGAAAAGTGAGAAAGACGTCTAAAAGCAGTGTGTGTGTGCATGTCTCTCTGTGTATATGTGTGTGAGTGCATATGGGTGTATGCTCAGACACATGCATTTGTGCAGGTGTACATGCATGTGTGTGGAGGCCAGAGGTCTGCCTTGACTGTCATTCTTGAGGCACTATCTACCTAGCTTTTAGAAAAATCCATGTTGTTTGTTTAAGACATTTTCTCCCATGAATGGTTGGCCAGGTCCTGATCTCCAGGGATCTTTGCCTGTTTCTGCTGCCTTGGCAGCAAATAGGCACTGTCATTTGTGGCTTTATACCCAGATACTGGGGCTCAAACTCAAGTTTTCATGTGGTACAACCATCACTTCTCCAACTGAGTTATGCTCCCTATCCACAAGGAATATTTAAAATGCAAGTATTTAAAAAATAATGGTCTCTGTGCCATGGTGGACCCAAATGTGGAAATTCTCTTAATCTTGAACATTGATCCCCTGAAGAGTGATTTAGTGATTTAAGTGCATTTAAAGTTGTGAAAGGCTTTTCCACAAAGCTCACTGTATCTTTCCCTCTAACCTAAGATTTCTCCTCTCCCAGTAGTTTCATGTGAGTCCTCATTAAGCATCTCACCTGTTTGACACCATATTCAAATGCCTTCTGGGCCAGTCTTCCAGGCCCCTCCACAGTTTTCCCATCATCATTAGGGCCCCAGCTTGCACTGTAAATATCCACATGGCCAGGGTTGAAGCCAATTGAACTGGCCTCAATTGCATCAGTTACAATGCCGTCCAGCATTCTTATGCCTGAGAAAAAAAGAGGAAGCAACCCAATGAGAATGTAATAGGAATGTCATTGTGTCCATATAGAAAAACAAAACACTCTAAATAATCACATTTTTTAAAGGACTTTGTGAAACAAACAAACAAAAACAACAGAAAGCAAAGCACTGGATATTTGCAACACCTCTAAGGCAGTTCCTAACAGCTCCAAAAGGACAAATCTGTGTCTCTGTGAAGGAACTTTAGAGTCAATATTATGTACTATAAAGTAGCTGAGATTTGTTGCTATTGCTGATGATTCAAAGCTGTTCCCAGTAATAGTGAGATCGAAAGGAAGTGGCATCCTTGCACAAGAGGAAATGCCATGGCTACTATTCATTAAAAGTGTCTCCTCTCCCTCTAGCATCCAAACAAAGTGACAGATGACAGAGAGCTTTCAGAAGGAAAAATAATAAACATCCCTCCCTCAATATACCTGTTCCTGTCTATGGCATGTGGCTGTGACCTAATCTGTCATAGAAGTGCCTTTATTGGAAACTGCAGCCACAAAAGATCCATCTCCAAAAAGAAACTTACATAGGGAAGGAACCATTGTTTCTATGAACAAATTAAAAGTAACCCAGAGGTCATTCTTTTATATGCTTGCTGAGAAATACTTTTAAAGAACATGCAGTCACCAATAGGAGGGTAGTCATGTAAGGTGAGTGAGGTCTTGTTCATCTATATCATACCCACTTGGAAGTGGCTTATTTTACACATGTGATGCTAGAGCTCTTGCCTGTAGATGGAAGTTTCTGTTCTGCCAGGTCCTGCAGCCATTTATTCCCAAATACACACACAGAAGCTTATATTAATTATAAACTGTTTGGCCAATGGTTTAGGCTTCTCACTGGCTAGATCTCTCTTAATTATTGACACATGTCTATTAATCTATTTATCTCCACATGGCTTGGCTTACTGGAGAATACCCAAGCATCCTACCTTCCTGGTGGCTACATGGCGTCTCTCCCTTGTGACTCACTCTCCACCTTCATCCTCCCAGAATTCTCCTAGTGTGATAGCGCCACCTATACTTCCTGGCTACTGGCAAATCAGCATTTATTCATCAACCAATAAGAGAAACATATATTCACAGCATTCAGAATGACATCCTCCATCACTTGCCAAGGAGTTCTCTATAGCTATGTATTTCTTTCTCTACTTTCTCTGACCTCCCTTTCCCCTTGCTATTTTGAGCCTAGAGGTGGTAACCTCTCCATATTATAATTAGTCCCTTGTTTTCTACTTCTAATTTATATGAAGGCCTCAATTATCTCAAATGTCCTCAATTAACCTACACTGAACAAGTCAACTACTGATTCTCCTTTTTTGCCATCATAAGGTGGGTTACTTCATGTAACAATAACGTATTTTTAAAAAATCTTTTAAAAACTATCCTTTGAGTCTGGCATGGTGGCACAAGCATTTAATCCCAGCACTGGGGAGGCAAAGGCAGGTGGATCTCTGTGAGTTTGAGGTTAGTCTCATCTACAGGCTTAGTTCCAGAACAACCAGAGCTGTTACACAGAGAAACCTTGTCTTGAAAAAAAAATTAAAAAAGCAAAAACCACAACATTATTCTTTACTTATAAGCAAAGAATTGAGAAGCAAGGAAAGTGTGGCTAAATTTACCCATTCCTTCTGCTCTCTTAGCGAGAATTTAATGGCTATCCTCTGAAAACAGAACATAGAGAAAATTCAATTTCACTAAAGTGCCATTCAACAGAGTCATTATTTTTCCTGCAAGGATGTATATTCTAGGAATTCAAAGTCACTAATTTCTTGCAAGTCACACTCAAGTCCTGCAACAAATTTTGTTAAGAACTCATCTCCCCTTGGGTTAGGGAAAGTCCCCTCCCCTAATTTTATAGCAGGGAATACAAGCCTTCAATTAAAGTGCCAAACTGCAGGAAAAGGGAAGCCTTACCTCCAACTTTGGAATTGTATGCAACTCCAACCCCACACTTGTAATTATTTGCTTGCATGGCAATTTCTCCTGCGCATCTAGTTCCATGTCTACAGATTAAAGGAGTAAAACTTATAAAACAGAAACAAAGATAACAATTGTGTTTTTCACATGAATCCATGATATTTAGATGTGCTAGCTTTTTTTTTTTTTAATCAGCTTTCTTCCTTGTGTTCTTCCTATTGAAGTTAAATAAAATCTGTCAAGACAAAGGATAGGAGGGCAAAACATGAGAGTTCAAATTCTGGCTTTTGTCACTAACCCACGGTGTGGTCTTGGGTCAGTAATTATCCTCAAAGGATTGTCATGGAGATCACATGCTGTGAAGAGCACAAAGAACATACACAAAGAACTCAGCCAGTGTAGCTACTGACACCGTTGTGAGTAAGCTAACACCCAAGGATAGTCACCAACACATCTTCTGTTCCTTATATACTGGAAGTGAAATGGTTCCTCACTTTCTATTCTAGGGATGGTTTTGTATTAATTATTCCTGATAAAATGGTTCCTCACTTTCTATTTTGCATTGAGTAGTCCTCAGTCAGCCCCGGTAAAGTATGATAGACTGGGGTCCCCCTTGTTTGCCCTTCTTTGTGCCTCTGACCATGTGTCACACCATGATACCCAAAGACATTGTTACCAAGAGGAGGATGTGATTTTCTGTGGACACTACTGACTAACTGAGAAGTGAGACATTCTTGTAACCTGGTTGAGGAGTGAACCAGACTGGTTTTCCAGTCAGATGAAGACAATAATAGGTGATTCAGAATATTTGGTGGAATAACACCAATCCCCACAACACGTCTACCACTGAAGCATCAGTTCTGAAATTCTGGAGAAAACAATTGTTCTTTCTTCTGCTAGCCTGACTCAGGAAGGCCCATAGCTGACAGGAATGCCTAGGTGAGTCCATTTCCAGGGTTGATTCCCTTGCTGAAGCAGCTGGCTAGAGTATGAATCTGCTAGTGATGTACAAGAGCCACTGTCAGATATGCTGACGTAGAGGATTAGAGAAGGGTTACCTTTTAGGAGCAACACTAGCCAGCTACTTCTAGAAAGTACTGCACTGCCCGTAGTACTTCATCCTAGCACAGGATATAAATTTCCTGAAGTTACTGAGCCAATGAAGGCAGTGTTGCTTATTATTATTATTATTATTATTATTATTATTATTATTATTATTATTATTATTACCATTATTATTTTATTATTATTATTTTCCCTGATGTCCCAAAGAAGATTTCCTGGTCTTTTTTGACTAAATGATATCCATACTTCCTCATATTAATAGAGGACAGCAATTATAGGTCAGAGAAATGTCCGTTTCTATAACAGGGCTTACGGTTTTAGGATTTTATGTTGTCATTTGTTTTTCTTTACTTTTGTTTGCAAGCTAATATGTTCCCATTTAGTTAAGCAGGATCTCTACAATTCCTTGAGATTCTCTCTGTGATGGTTACCTCCCCCAGTCAGCTTGCAAGCACTGAAGCTGATGTGGCAAGAAAATACTGCCCTTCCTTGTAAACCTTGGGTATGAGGCAGCAGGTAAGTCAGATGCATCTTGCTGCCACTCAGGACCCTATGGAGAATGAAGCTAAGTGGGCAAGCAGCACTAACAGTGGCGGGTGTTTTGGGAACATGTTATGAGACTTCCAATGTCTTGCAACTTCTGAAGCTAGATCAACCATTGGTGGTTTTTAAATTCCCATTTTACATTCTACCTCTGACTTTGAGTTATCTCACAGGCAACTGACACTGACTTGGAACTTTCTGGAGAAGGTTTACAAATCAGAACACATAAAGGATACATACAATAGCCTGTGTTGGAACCCTTTGGACAATAACTCAATAAGATGCAACCTATACCTGTTATTGAAGGTTTTACTTGGTGGCATAAGATGTCTGGTTGATGTATTCTCTTCCTAATTATATGGTGACTCCGTTTAAATTTCTTTCATATAGTATATACTTAAGGAAGTTTCTACAGTAATACATTTCCATAACATCCTTTTGAAAAACCATATGGAAAGCCATTTTGACAGGGGTAAGATGAAATATCAAAGTAGTTTAACTGGCATTTTCCTGATGACTAAGGATATTGAACATTTTTTTTGAGTGTTACTCAGTCATATGTGTTGGTTCCTTTCCACAGCATGATGGATGGCAAGGCCCTATAATGGCTGAAGACACAGCTTACTTATGCCACCAAACACAGAGAAATCAGGCTGGTGTCCAGCTGGAAAATGCACCCCTCCACTGAATAATATTCATGGTGTTGATAGCTCCTCTGCATGTTACTGTAGAAGAAAAATAATCATCAATCTTATCAAGCTACAAACCCTATGACCAAACGCAGCAATTTGCCTACAGTATATACTGGTGCAATATTGGCACCCATTCACTGCAAGAAGCTTCTTGATGAGGGTTGAGTAATGCACTTATTATGGGTAGAGCAATGTGTCATTCGGAGTCATTTTGTTGTCTTGCTCTTCTAGTTTTGGGCTTTCTCCTAGGCCCATAACCTATCTAGTCATGGGCTCTCAGCTACTTTAGCAATATCAGTTATCCCATCTCATAGAATAGGCCTTAAATCTAATCAAAATGTGGGTGCTTACCCAAACAAATAAACATATTCTACTAACTTAGAACAGTGGTCATAACTGTCATTTTAAAAATTGATTTAAAGGCAGAGGCAGTGGATATCTGGGAGTTCGAGGCCAGCCTGGTCTCCAGAGTGAGTGCCAGGATAGGCTCCAAAGATACACAGAGAAACCCTGTCTCGAAAAACCAAAAAGAAAAAAAGAAAAATTGATTTAAGAAATTTTCACAAGGTATTGACTATTATTTTGCTTATAACATCCTTGTGACACTAATTACTTGACTAGAAAAGTAATTTGTAATTAGTGTTGCAATACTGAATACAGATTGATGTCAGCTTAACAGTAAGAATTACCTGAAATTTTATGATTTATTCTTTGGTGATTCCTCTTTTGATTGGCAGAAGGCATTCATATGTGACTCTATGTGGCTCCTTATGTAGTAATTATGAAGGACAGTGATAGGGATGATTTAGAGAGACAATGCTCATGGATTTGGGAACCAACAGGTCTCCAGCTGATGTACAGGGCCATTTATTTTCTAAACTTAAAAGCTGTTATATCTGGCAATGTGCTAGAAAGTAACCATTTTTTATTGTAGTTTCTGATAAATGATGGGGATACTATCTTTATGGTTGATAGCCAAGAGTACTCTGAGAAACATTCTCATGCCATTTCCAAATACAGATTCCGAATTGGCTAAGAAAATCAAAATGTTCCTCCTGCTGCTCCTATCAAATGATACCATTCTTGTTATGCTGATTTCTTAAAGAAATACAGTCCATCTCAGTTGCTAAGTGAGAAACATTGACCATTGTCATTGTCAACACCACTACCATTGTCCTTATCATTAAAATCATTTCAATAAACAATTATTTAAATTTCTATACATTAATGTCCAAGCCATAAATATGGACACACATACATGCACACACACACACACACTCATATATATATATATATATATATTATATATATATATATTTGTGTTATCTCCATAATAATAGTCAAGTAAAGTATTCATTTTTAAAAGATGTTGAGATCTAAACACAAAAAAATCTCTCACTTTGTTGAGTCAACTATAAGTAGAAGAGGTAAGACTAATCTAAACACATCTTTAAACCTGCTATTAAATCCTGTACTGATGTCATGTTAATTCCATACCATGTATATGGAAGGTTCATGGTCGGCAATGCTCTGGAAACCCAGAGTTTTCAGGATAAGCATAAACAACACTATATGGGACTTTAAAACCTATTTTAAGGATAACATAGCTACCTCTTGGGGAAAGAAAAAAGGTTTTCTGAATTTTAGATGTGGAATATTCCCCAAAGTCCCATGTGTCAAGGGCTTGATCCTTACCTTGGACCTATTGGAAGGTACTGAAGTAAATAAGAGGTTAATTTTATATAATTAAGACCATACCCTAAAAAGTTGATTGTGAGATGTTGGTCTCTTCCTCTTTGGTTGCTCCCTGCTGCTGTGAGATGAGGAGCTTATCCCACTACATCTCACCACAAGTCCAAAGAACAGCAGAGACAACCAAATATGGACTGAACCCTCTAAGACTGTAAGCCCAAAAACCCATTTCCTCTTATCAAGTAGATTTAATTTTATTTGTTACAGTAATATAAATATGACTCATATGAGGTCTTCGCCCTTTTCATGATCAGAGAAATGGGAGAGTGTCATTACACAAGTGTTTACCCACATTATATTGTACTGCTAGGCCCCACGCTCTGCATAGGATGGAGGTACATTGCCTGATCTCACTAAGTCTTCCCAAACTCACCATCTAGGCACAGGCAGGTTGCTGTTAGTCTTAACTAAGGATTCAATGAAAGTTTCTTTTTTGCCGTTCCAATAAGGTAATTTATTTTCAGAAATAAAGACAGCAGGTACTTTATCACCCATTTTAGGTGATAAGAAGAAAAAAAGTAGAGGCCTTGAGAAGTGAGTGATTTCCCTAAGGTTACTCCAACTCCATGCTAGTAATTGGCAAAGCTACAACTTCCAGCTAGGCTAATACCAACCACATGGCAGTGTTCCAAAAAGAACTTGTATTCCTGTTGTTTCTGACTGTTCTAACTGAGAAAAATGTCTAGAATCTTGTCTATGAGCTCTGTTGTCATTCTCAAGATATTTGTAATTTCCTCCAAGGAGACTTCACTAGCTTTCCCACTGTGTTGTTACTGGAATGTTCTGGTAAACTCCTTTACTCAAACCCAGAGAAGTGGAACTAAAAGAGTAGTATACAAATCCTACAACACCTTCCTTTTTCTCCAAGGAAGAAACAGACATCTGTAAGTTGAGGTCAAGTCTATATGGCCTAGTCTCTCTTGGTGTATGCTGTCCTCATGGATGTGGGGTGTCAGATCTAGCTCAGTAGCCTAAAAACAGATTTTCTGTAGATTTATAGGATTCTTAGTCAATCTTTATGGGTTTGGAGGAGATCTTCTTGCCTTTCCCTCAAGTAGTAGGTGCTGAGAGGGTAGGAAGTGCATGTCTGGGATAGCTACCTGAAGAGGAGGTATGGGAATGGAAGGCAGGTGCAAGATATGCGGATGGAACTTAACTCAGGGTGTGTGGAGTTGCTAGTGTGGGTCAAGTGCCCCTTCTTGGAGAGGGGTGGTACTTAGGGAGTGGGGATGGATATGGTTGCTGTCTGAATCTGGTGTCTGCCTAGAGAAGGGATCAGGTACCTAAATACAAACATATTTTTTATGAGTAGATGAGGATGAGTAGGGATGGTTGGAGTGAGTGGAGTGGAGGTGGGAGGGAGTCTAGGCTTCCTATAAAAGGATGAGGCAAGGAAGAGTCCACATGGGAGGTAAGGTTGTGGTGGAAATGGATACCAGGTGAGTTGGTGCTCCTTACATGAAGCAAGTGTACCAGAATGGTCACAAGAAGACAGACAAGACATGTGTTCCTTAGATCAATGAAAAATGACTTTAAACTAAAATTACTACACAAGGCATACAGGCCCCAGAGGAAAGAGAACCACTTCATGTTTCATGTAGAATGCTTCACATACCAAAACTAGTCAAGGCGCTTCCTATCCTCACAGAAACATGCCCCAATTTTGACCCCAATTTCATCTCTTTTAGTGAAAGTCTCTTCTATATGGAGAAGGAAATTTGAAAGTCTCCCTGAAGCCTGCAAGAAATATGAGTATAATAAAAGGCAAGTACTCACATGGGCATAGATATTTGAGACTATATGTCTCTAGAGTAAGGTTTTTGTAGAGTTAGGAGAGGGGACTGAAAATCTTTGGCATTTAGCTTTGGAAGGACTGACTAGCTCTTGGCTTCCTTTATACTGTGAGACTCCAAGGGGAAGCTATTAGCCTAAGAGTCAGGGGCTCACCACTTTTTCTCCCTCAGAAGGATCCCAGTTGCTTCAACATCTTAGAGACTGAGACAGACCAAAGAGCAGACCTCAACTGAGCTCTTTTTGTCCGCTGTCTGACTGTGACCTTCTGGTGGAGCTACATTAGAAAGGACAATTGTTATTGCCGTGGGAAGTTGTTGGGTGTTATTATTTATCTGCATCTATTTCTTTTTCATGATTAATATCAAGCATGAAGGGGAAAGGGAGGCACACAATTTACATCCATTGCATTCTGAACACTGTTCCTAAATCTGCAAATATTCAGTTATACTTGAGGTGTGAATTTCATGATATATGAATGATAATTTTATAAAATAAGAAATTTAAGTATATACGCTTCTATAAACTAAAAGGAATAGGAAAACAGTTTTTGCTTCTGCTTTAAAAACAATGAAATATGGTATGGAGAGTATGTAGCAACATTTACTAAGACTTGAAATTGGACTAAATTTAGAGCGTAAGTCTCCCAGACAAGATAAAAAACATTGTACATAACTTTATTTCTCCAAAATGCACATTTACTCACTTGTTTTCATTTGTGGGATCATACCGAGGAAATGGATCGTGATCATTATCATTAAAATCATAGCTAGCCTCTGGATCCTAAAGAGACAACAAAAATAACAACATAGTGGCATAAAAGGTAGCACTTTCAGAGTCTTTTCCATGCTGGCAGACAGCTCCAAAGAGCATACTTCAGAGCTTCTAGCCTGACTGAGCACTAGCCCACAAGACAGCAGCACTGATGAGCAAGATACCCAACACTCAGGGACTCACGTAATTGGCATATATGTCTGTGTGATTCCACTCCAAGCCATCATCCAGTACAGTAATAACAACTCCTTTGCCTGTGATGCCCTTTTGCCAAACTGGTATCACGTGAAGATCCAGCTTGGGAAGAGCTGCGGTCATCCTAGTGTCTTGCTAGTGAAGAAAAACAAATACACATTGGTGAAATTATGGTTTTTCTTGCTTAATCAGAAACTTAAGGCCATTTTTCTGTTTTCCTTGGGAAAGAAAAAGAAGCAATTGGGTAAAATGAAAATACAAAGTTGAGAGTACGAGCCTAATAACCCATCTATGCTACTCTTCTAGTTGTCCTAATTGAAACAAAACAAAATAAAACAAAAAACCTTAAGAGCTGAATTATCTTTGGTCTCTTCACACATACTCTCTGTTGTTTTTTTTCCCAGTTATATTAAGATGCTCAAGATTTTCTCATGTTGAGGCTTTATTTGGTGGTATTTGATTTTATCTTGACAAAGTCCTGAGCCTTCCTTGCTACCTCAAGTTCTCATCATGTATGGTTGTTGTAGAGATATTCTCCTAAGAAAAATAAGCACACAGGAGACTGTAGTCTCACTAGAAATTGCTATTTAATAACTTTTTTATTTATATATAATTTAGGCAATACTTTCTTCCTTTTTCTGGTAACTTTCCTGATATTTACAGTGTGTATGATTGTATGAGTTGGGAAATGAGGTAACACAGATATAAACACATTTCTTAGCATGTGAAAACTGCAGTAAATGAGTACCAAGGACCTGGTGATAGAGTCAGCAAGCAATGTGTAAGTAACCACAATAAAAATCCCATGAATAGGCTGTGCCCTTAAAAAAAAAAAAAAAGTACCATTGGGGAAGGTTCACCAGGCAATTGTGAAACTAAATAACAATAACCTTTTGATTGGCCAATGGTAGAGAAAGCCCCCATGTGAGTTTGCAAGTGTATAGTTGTTAAGAATATGGCCTCTTAAGACTTCCAGTAGAGGGACTGGGGCACCAACCAAGTCACATAACTTTTGGTCTACAATTTGTCCTGCCTACAAGATGTGCTGGGGTAAACGTGGAAAAGAAATTGTGGGAATGGCCAACTAATGACCAGTCCAGTCTGAGACCCATACTGTCAGAGTGAGTATGGGTCTGGAGCACCAGGACCTAGAAGCTAGATATCCCAGAGACCTAGGATAGAAGCAATATGACTGGTGAAAAAAGTCAATGTAATGATGCCTAATGATATTCTGCTCTACTCATAGATTGGTGCCTAGCTCAGTTGTCGTCAGAGAGGCTTTATCCAGTAACTGGCAGAGACAAATGTAGAGACCTACAGCCAAACATTAGACAGAGCCCAGGGAATCCTGCAAGGGCCAAGGTAGAGAGGATTGTAGGAGCCAGAAGGGTTAAGGACACCACAAGAAATCCCACAAAATCAGATAACTTGGACTCATAGGAGCTCACAGCTCACAGAGACTGAATATACACCAGGGAGCCTGACCTAGGCCCTCTGCATATATGTGCCAGTTGTGTAGCTTGGTCTTTTTGTGCGACTCCTAACAGTGGGAGCAGGGGGTGGCTCTGACTCTTTTGCTGACTTTTGGAACCCTATTCCTCACACTGGTTGCCTTGTCCAGCCTTAAGGGGGGAGAGTGGTGCTTAGTCTTACTGCCACGTTTTGTTGAAATTGTGGGAGGCCTTCCCTTTTCTGAATAGAAACAGAGGAGGAGTTAGATGGGGGTAGGGAGTGGAAGAGGGGAAGTGGGGGAAGTAGGGGAAGGGACTGGGAGGAGAAGAGGAAGGGGAAACTGTGGTTCAGATGTAATAAATTAATTAACTAACTAATTAATTAAAAAAAGAATACGGCCTCTGGCTTGCCCTTTTCTGAAGGGAAATGGAAGAGGAGTGGATATGGAAAACAGAGGAGGTGGAAAGGAGGGATTGGGAGGAGAGGGGAGAAGGCAAAATGTGGTAGGGATGCAATACATGACAGAAGAATATTTTAAAAAGGAATATGACCTCTGGAACCATGAATTATGGCCCTGTGACTAGTGGCCATGCAATTTAAATAAATTATTCAACTTGACAATGTCTCTATTTCTACATCAGTGAAATGGTTATAATTAGTAATTCTATATTCACAATATACAGTAGTTGTGAGAGAAAATGAGCTACTGATATCAAACACTTAGAACTTAGATTTCCTTGAAATAGTCAATATATAACAGATGTTAGGGAATACATGTCTTCTGCTGGAATCAGTAAGCATTGCTTAATTTAAAAGAATGGCATGGGGAACTAATGGCCTTGCCTATCTAATATAGGAACAAAAACCTCAGTATGTGCTTGTGAAAATTGTCTTTTTTGCTATTCTCAGCAGCACAAGTGTTCTGTTAGCAGCCTGTGCTTCTACTGTAGAGGCTTGATATCATACCAAAGAGAACCCCTTGAACTCAAGCAGCAGCATGCCCATGTAAGGCATAGTAAACATCTTACAGGAACAATGATTTATAAGGCTAGGTATTTGTTTTGTTTTTTAATCTTTTTATTTAAATTAGCAACAATCTTATTTTATATATCAACCCCAATTTCCTCTCTCTCCCCTCCACCTATGTCCCCCACCGAACCCCATCCCATCCCTCTTCTGCTCCACAGTAAGGGTGAGGCCTTCCAAGGAGGATCATCAAAGTCTGCCACATCATTTGGAGCAGGGGCTGGGCACTCCCCGGTGTCTAGGCTGAGAGAGCATTCCTCTATGGGAAATGGGCTCCCAATGTCCTTTCTTGCACTAGGGATAAATATTGTTCCACTACCAGAGGCCCCATAGACTGCCCAGCCCTCCTAACTGACACCCACATTCAGGGGGCCTTGTTCTGTCCTATGCTGGTTTCTGAGCTGTTAGTCTGGGGTCCATGAGCTCCCTCTTGTTCAGGTCAGCTGTTTCTCTGGGTTTCCCCCAACAGCTAGGTATTTGTAAATAAAATTTCCTAGAATTCCTTCCCTTTGCCTCATTAAGGGTTTCTTGTATGAAATATGTCTAAGAACTGTCAATTTGGACTATATTGACTATGGTCTATGAGTCATTTAGAGGATTCTTGAGAATAAATTCCATTGCCGTGATCTTTTTGTGACTGATCTTTCTGGAAATATTTTTCTGAGGCAGGTTAACTCGGCCCATGAGGACCAAGCAACCCTGAGTCTGCTGAGATTGCTGGGCTACTCCCACCCCCACTCAGGGCATAGAGGAGAGCATTAGCACCTGCCTTGGACCCAAATTCTGCCTGCCCACTCTGGAAACTCCTGCCCTGGGGTCTGCAGGCAGGTCAAATTGGCCCCTGAGAACCAAGCAACCTTGAGTCTACTGACGTCTCTGTGCTGGTCCCGCTCCCACCCACCTGGAAAGGGAGTGCCTCACACCCACCTACACCCACCTTGAGACCCATCAGAATATCACACCCTCTTGTACCCACCAGAAGAGAACCTTGGACATGTACTCACTAGGAGAGGAAGGCACACCACCTGCACCCACTGGAAGAAGAGATGGGAAAATGACAATATAAAAACACATCCAACGATTCCGCCGCCACAGACTGGCCTGGAACTAGGTGAGTGAGCTCCTGCCCGCTCCCGACCCCAGACCAGAACACCCCACCACCCCCATCCCACCACCCCCTCCTGAGCCTGCCGGCTTGGGCCAGACACGCCCAGAGAGGGAGGAGCCCTCTGCCCCACCAATCTGCTAGCACCCCATTCTTACATTCCGCCGCCGCAGACTGACCTGGAACTAGGTGAGTGAGCTCCTGCCCGCTCCCGACCCCAGACCAGAACACCCCACCACCCCCATCCCACCACCCCCTCCTGAGCCTGCCGGCTTGGGCCAGACACGCCCAGAGAGGGAGGAGCCCTCTGCCCCACCAATCTGCTAGCACTCCATTCTTACATTCCGCCGCCGCAGACTGGCCTGGAACTAGGTGAGTGAGCTCCTGCCCGCTCCCGACCCCAGACCAGAACACCCCACCACCCCCATCCCACCACCCCCTCCTGAGCCTGCCGGCTTGGGCCAGACACGCCCAGAGAGGGAGGAGCCCTCTGCCCCACCAATCTGCTAGCACTCCATTCTTACATTCCGCCGCCGCAGACTGGCCTGGAACTAGGTGAGTGAGCTCCTGCCCGCTCCCGACCCCAGACCAGAACACCCCACCACCCCCATCCCACCACCCCCTCCTGAGCCTGCCGGCTTGGGCCAGACACGCCCAGAGAGGGAGGAGCCCTCTGCCCCACCAATCTGCTAGCACTCCATTCTTACATTCCGCCGCCGCAGACTGGCCTGGAACTAGGTGAGTGAGCTCCTGCCCGCTCCCGACCCCAGACCAGAACACCCCACCACCCCCATCCCACCACCCCCTCCTGAGCCTGCCGGCTTGGGCCAGACAAGCCCAGGCAGGGAGGAGCTCCCTGTGCCCCAAATCTGGTAGCACCCCACTCTTCCATTCCGCCGAACGACCAAGAAACTAGGAACTAGCGAGGAGACCACCAGGAGCGTCGAGATCATCTAGAGTTGTGGACATCGAATTCCTAGCCCCCACACACCACTGGGCCACAAGAGGAGATAGAGAGAACCCACCCGCACCCACTAAAAGGATATGGGGAGAAGACAGAATAAGATTTCACTCAACAACACAAAGACCAACATGACACCACCAGAACCTAGGGACTCCACTCCGGCAAGAGCTGAAAAGCCCAACACAGAGCATGAAGATGAGATGGACCTCAAAAATTATCTCAGCAAGTTGATAGAGACCTTTAAAGAGGAAACAAGAAAATCCCTTAAAGAAATAGAAGAGAAAACAAACAAAAAATTAAATGAATTGGAGGAAAAGACAAACCAAAAAATTCAAGAAATAAATAAATCTCTTAAAGAATCCAAAGAAAGCCAAGAAAAAACATCCAAGCAAGTGAAGGAAGCTCTTGAAATAGTTCAAAACATGAAAGCTGAAATACACACAATAAAGAAAACACAGAATGAGACCATGTTGGAAATGGAAAGGTTGGATAAACGATCAGGAACTAAAGATGTAAGTGTATCCAACAGGATTCAAGAGATGGAAGAGAGAATCTCAGCCACTGAAGACTCGCTAGAGGATATACATTCATCCACCAAAGAGAACCTCAAGTCCAACAAAACCCTAACACAAAATATCCAGGAAATATGGGACACCGTAAAAAGGCCAAACCTAAGAATAATAGGTGTAGAAGAAGGTGAAGAAATACTGCTCAAAGGTACAGAAAACATATTCAACAAAATCATAGAAGAAAACTTCCCCAACCTACAGAAGGATATGCCTATGAAAGTACAAGAAGCTTACAGGACACCAAACAGACTGGACCACAAAAAGAAGTCGCCCCGACACATAATAATCAAAACACCAAATCTACAGAATAAAGAGAAAATATTAAGAGCAGCAAAGGAAAAAGGCCAAGTAACATATAAAGGCAAACCAATCAGAATCACACCCGACTTCTCAATGGAAACTCTGAAAGCCAGAAGGTCTTGGATAGATACCCTACAAGCACTAAGGGAGCATGGATGTCAACCCAGACTACTGTACCCAGCAAAACTTTCAATCACTATAGATGGAGAAAACAAGATATTCCACGACAAAAACAGATTTAAACAATACATATCAACAAATCCAGCACTACAGAAGGCTCTGGAAGGAAAACTCCAACCCAACGAACATAACTACACTCACAAAAACACTGGCAGTAGTTAATCGAATTTCACCAAACACAAAAAGAAACAGAAGGGCAAAATCCACACGCAATGATACCACCAACAATAAATCCAAAACTAAGAAGAACCAATGAACAATGGACGTTAATATCCCTGAATGTCAATGGTCTTAACTTACCCATAAAAAGATACAGGCTAACAGAATGGATACGAAGACAGAATCCATCCTTCTGCTGTTTACAAGAAACACACCTCAAATTCAAAGACAGGCGATACCTCAGAGTAAAAGGATGGGAAAAGATTTTCCAATCAAATGGGCTCAAGAAACAAGCTGGGGTAGCAATACTAATATCTAACAAATTAGACTTTAAACTGAAAGCAATCAAAAGAGATAAAGAAGGGCATTTCATACTCATCACAGGAAAAGTCCATCAAGACGAAGTCTCAATCCTGAACATCTATGCCCCTAATACAAAAGCATCCACTTTTGTAAAAGAAACATTACTAAAGCTCAAACCACACATAAAACCACACACACTTATAGTAGGAGACTTCAACACCCCCCTTATACCACTGGACAGAACTACTAGACAGAAACTTAACAAAGAAACAAAGGATCTGAAAGAAGTTATGACACAACTGGGTTTAACAGATATCTATAGAACATTCCATCCAAACACAAAAGAATATACCTTCTTCTCAGCGCCACATGGAACCTTCTCAAAAATTGACCACATAGTTGGCAGCAAAGCAAACCTCCACAGGTACAAAAGTATTGAAATAACCCCCTGTATCTTATCAGACCACCATGCATTAAAGCTAGAATTCAACAGCAATACGAATTGCAGAAAACCTACATTTACGTGGAAAATGAATAACTCCCAATTGCACCATTCCTGGGTTGAGGAAGAAATAAAAAAAGAAATTAAAGACTTCCTAGAATTTAATGAGAATGTAGACACAACATACCCGAACTTATGGGACACCCTGAAAGCAGTGCTAAGAGGGAAGTTCATAGCACTAAGTGCTCACATGAAGAAACTGGAGGAAAGTCACATTAGAGAATTGACAGAACAACTGAAAGCTTTAGAGCAAAAAGAAGCAAACACACCAAGGAGGAGTAGACGCCAGGAAATAATCAACCTGAGAGCCGAAATCAACAAAGTAGAAACTAGGAAAACAGTACAAAGAATCAATGAAACAAAGAGTTGGTTCTTTGAGAAGATCAACAAGATAGACAAACCTCTAGCCAAACTAACCAAAAGGCAGAGAGAGAGCATGCTAATTAACAAAATCAGAAATGAAAAGGGAGACATAACAACGGACACTGAGGAAATCCAGAGAATCTTTAGGTCATACTTTGAAAACCTGTATTCCACAAAATTGGAAAACCTAAAGGAAATGGACAACTTTCTGGATAAATATCACTTACCAAAATTAAATCAAGATCAGATAAACAGTTTAAATCGAACTATAACCCCTAATGAGATAGAAGCAGTAATCAAAAGCCTCCCAACCAAAAAAAGCCCAGGGCCAGATGGCTTCACTGCAGAATTCTACCAGAAATTCAAACAAGAGCTAATTCCAGTACTCCTCAAACTGTTCCACACAATAGAAGCAGATGGGATATTGCCAAACTCTTTCTATGAGGCTACAATCACTTTGATACCCAAGCCTCACAAAGATATGACTAAGAAAGAGAACTACAGACCGATATCCCTCATGAACATCGATGCTAAAATACTCAACAAAATATTGGCCAACCGAATACAAGAACATATCAGAAAAATCATCCACCATGATCAAGTAGGCTTTATCCCAGGGATGCAAGGATGGTTCAACATACGAAAATCCATCAATGTAATCCACTATATAAACAAACTTAAAAAGAAAAACCACATGATCATCTCACTAGATGCTGAAAAAGCCTTTGACAAAATCCAACATCCCTTCATGATAAAGATCTTGGAGAGAACAGGAATAACAGGAACATATCTAAACATGATCAAGGCAATATATACCAAACCAATAGCCAACATCAAAGTAAATGGAGAGAAACTCAAAGCGTTTCCTCTAAAATCAGGAACAAGACAAGGCTGTCCACTCTCTCCATATCTCTTCAATATTGTACTTGAAGTTCTGGCTATAGCAATAAGACAAGAAAAGGGGATCAAAGGGATACAAATTGGAAAGGATGAAGTAAAACTTTCACTATTTGCAGACGACATGATAGTCTACATTAGTGACCCGAAAAACTCTACCAGGGAACTCCTACGGCTGATAAACACCTTCAGCAAGGTAGCAGGATACAAAATTAACTCAAAAAAATCAGTAGCCCTACTATACACAGATGATAAATCCAATGAGAAAGAAATCAGGGAAACATCACCTTTCACAATATCCACAAGCAACATAAAATACCTGGGGGTAACACTAACCAAAAAAGTGAAAGACCTGTACAATAAGAACTTTGAGACCTTAAAGAAAGAAATTAAAGAAGATACCAGAAAATGGAAAGATCTCCCATGCTCTGGATAGGTAGAATTAACATAGTAAAAATGGCAATCCTGCCAAAAGCAATCTACAGATTCAATGCAATCCCCATCAAAATCCCAACACAGTTTTTCACAGACATTGAAAGAACAATACTCAACTTTATATGGAAAAATAAAAAGCCCAGGATAGCCAAAACAACTCTTTACAATAAAGGATCTTCTGGAGGCATCACCATCCCCGACTTCAAGCTCTACTATAGAGCCATAGTTCTGAAAACAGCTTGGTATTGGCACAAAAATAGACTGATAGACCAATGGAATCGAATTGAAAACCCTGATATCGACCCACGCACCTATGGATACCTTATTTTTGACAAAGGTGCTAAATCTATACAATGGAAAAAAGACAGCATCTTCAACAAATGGTGCTGGCACAATTGGATGCGGACATGCAGAAAATTACAGATAGATCCATACCTGTCACCATGCACAAAACTTAAGTGCAAATGGATCAAAGATCTCAGCATAAATCCAACCACACTGAATCTTCTAGAAGAGAAAGTGGGAACAACCCTTGAACAAATTGGCACAGGAGACCACTTCCTGAACATTACGCCAGAAGCACAGACATTGAGGTCTGCAATTAATAAATGGGACCTCCTGAAACTGAGAAGCTTCTGCAAGGCAAAGGAAACAGTCAGTAGGATAAAACGACCACCCACAGAATGGGAAAAGATCTTCACCGATCCCACATCTGACAGAGGACTGATTTCCAAAATATATAAGGAGCTCAAGAAGCTAGCCACCAAAACACCAAACAACGAAATTAAAAAGTGGGGTGCAGAACTAAATAGGGAATTCTCAACAGAGGAATCTGAAATGGCTGAAAGACACTTAAAAAAGTGCTCAAAATCATTGGCCATCAGAGAAATGCAACTCAAAACAACTCTGAGATACCATCTCACGCCTGTCAGAATGGCTAAAATAAAAAACACCAATGACAATCTATGCTGGAGAGGATGTGGAGAAAAAGGAACACTCCTCCATTGCTGGTGGGAGTGCGATCTTGTAAGACCACTCTGGAAATCAGTATGGCGGTTGCTCAGAAAAATGGGAATCAGTGTACCTCAAGATCCAGCCATTCCTCTCTTGGGTATATACCCAAATAGGGCATGTACTTACAACAAGGACATATGTTCAACCATGTTCATAGCAGCATTGTTTGTAATAGCCAGAACCTGGAAACAACCTAGATGCCCCTCTATTGAAGAATGGATTGAGAAAATGTGGTACATTTATACAATGGAGTACTACTCAGCAGAAAAAAGCAATGGAATCTTGAAATTCGCAGGCAAATGGATGGAACTAGAGGAAACCATCCTGAGTGAGGTAACCCAGTCACAAAAAGACAAGCAAGGTATGTACTCACTGATATATGAATTTTAGACATAGAACAAAAGACTACCAGTATATAATGCTCTTCACCAAAGAAACTAGGAAACATGAAGGACTCTAAGGGTTAAATGGTCCCCAGGAATGGAAATGGCATGAACTCCCGAACTAATTGGGGGCATGAGGGTGGGGGGGGGAAGGAGCTGCTACAATAAGAGCAAGAGAAGAGGAGAAGAGGAGAGGAAATGGAGGGGCAGAAACATTGAGTTGGGGGAAGAATAGAGGAAAGAGAGCAAGATGAGAGAAACGATATCAGAGGGAGCCACTGTAGGCCCGAGAAGGGATCAGGAACCAGGGAGATCTCCAGAGACCTACAAGGATGACACGATCTGACAATCCAGGCAATGGTGGAGAGGATAACCTAAAAACCCTCCCCCTAAAATGAGATTGATGACTTCTCTTTATGCCATCCTAGAGCCCTCACCCAGTGGCTGATGGAAACAGAGACAGACATCCACAGATATACAATGAGCCGAAATCGGGAATTTAGTTGAAGAGAGGGAGGAATGAAGAACGAAGGGGTCTGTACTAGGATGGAGAAACCCACAGGAACTGTTGGCCTGAACAAGGGAGAGCACATCGACCCCAGATGCTGTCCAGGAGGCCTGTACAAGACTGATCCAGACCCCAGAACATAGATGTCAATAAGGAGGCCTCTGCACTCCAGGGAGCCTCTGGTAGTGGATTAGTATTTTTCCCTGGTGCAAGAAGGGACTTTGAGAGCCCATCCCATATGAAGGGTTACACTCTGGCCCTGGACACATGGGGAAGGGCCCAGGATCAGCATAGGAAGACTTGGTGGACTTTGCTGAGCTCCCGTTGAGGGCCCTACCCTGCCTGGGGAGTAGTGGGTGGATGGGGTTGGGGGGATGGGCTGGGGGTGGGGGAGAAAGTTTGGGGGTGAGGGGAGGGAGAGGGAGAAGGGACTTGAAATAAGCTTGTTCCCTATCTAGAACTAATAAAATAAAATAAAATTAAAAAAAAAAAAAAACACATCCAACAACAGAAAAACCAATATGACACCACCAGAGTCTAGGGAATCGACATCAGCAAGACCTAAACATCCCAACACAGATGAAGCAGAAGAGAACCACCCTAAAAACAACTTCATGCAGATGATAGAAACCCTAAGAGAGGAAATGAGAAAAATCCTTGAAAGAAATGGAAGGAAAGACAAACCAAAAATTGCAAGAACAGTATAGGGTTTGAAAGCCAAGATAGAGACAATAAAAACAACACAGTCTGTGGGGATGCTGGAATTAGAAAAGATGGGTAAATGATCAGGAACTACAGATTCAAGCATAACCAACAGACTACAAGAGATGGAAGAGAGAATCTCAGGTGTTGAAGATACACTAGGAGAAATAGATTCACTGACCAAAGAAAATCTTAAGTCCAACAAACCCCTAACACAAAATATCCAGGAAATATGGACACCATGAAAAGACCAAACCTAAGAATTATAGGTATAGAAGAAGATGAAGAAACCCAACTCAAAGGTACAGAAAACATATTCAACTAAATGATAGAAGAAAACTTTCCCAACCTAAAGAAAGACATGCCAATGAAAGTACAAGAAGCCTACAGAACACCAAATAGAGTGGACAAAACAAGTCCCCTCGTCATATAATAATCAAACAGCAAACATACAGAAATGAGAAAGAATATTAAGAGCAGCAAAGGAAAAAGGCCAAGTAACATATAAAGGCTAACCTGTTAGAATTATACCTGACTTCTCCATGGAAACTCTGAAAGCCAGAAGGTCCTGGATAGATATGCTACCAAGACTAAGAGACCATATAAACAAACTGCAAAAGAAAAATAACATGATCATCTCACTAGATGCTGAAAAAGCCTTTGACAAAATCCAACACCCCTTCATGATAAAGATCCAGGAGAGATCAGGGATAACAGGAACATACTTGAACATAATAATAAAAAAAAAACAATATACAGTAAACCAACAGCCAACATTAAACTAAATGGAGAGAAACTCAATGAGATTCCTCTAAAATCAGGAACAAGACAAGGCTGTCCACTCTCTCCATATGCCTTTAATATTGTACTTTAAGTTCTAGCTAGAGCAATAAGACAACAAAAGAAGATTAAGGGGATACAAATTGGAAAATAAGAAGTCAAACTTTCACTGTTTGCAGATGATGCAATAGTTTACATTAGTGACCTGAAAAACTCTATCAGGGAGCTCCTTCAGCTGATAAACACCTTTCGGCAAAGTAGAAGGATACAAGATTACCTAAAAAAAAAAAAAATCAGTAGTCCTACTATATACAGATGATAAATGGTCTGAGAAAGAAATCAGAGAAATATCACCTTTTACAATAGCCACAAACAATATGAGATATCTTGGGGTAACATTAACCAAACAAGTGAAAGACCTGTATGGCAAGAACTTTTGAGTCTTTAAAAAAAGAATTAAAGAAGATACCAGAAAATGGAAATATCTCCCATGCTCTTGGACAGGTAGGATTAACATAGTAAAAACACGGCAATCTTGCCAATAGCAATCTACAGATGCAATGCAATCACCATCAAAATACAGGCACAATTCTTCACAGACCTTGAAAGAACAATTCTCAACTTTATAGGGAGAAACAAAAGACCCAGGATAGCCAAAACAACCCTGTACAATAAAGAACTTCCAGAGGCATCACCATCCCTAGCTTCAAGCTCTATTATAGAGCTATAGTCCTGAAAACAGTTTGGTATTCCAAGGTACAACAATGGAATCGAATTGAAAACTCTGATATGGACCCACACACCTATGAACACCTGATTTTTGACAAAGAAACTAAAATTATACAATACAATAAAGAAAGCCTGTTCAACAAATGGTGCTGGCATAACTGGACACTGTCATGTAGAAGACTGCAGATAGATTCCAATCTATCACCATGCACAAAACTTAAGTCCAAATGGATCAAAGACCTCAACATAAATCCAGCCACACTGAACCTATTAGAGGAGAAAGTAGGAAGTACCCTTGAATGAATTGGTACAGGAGACTGCTTCCTGAACCTAGCACCAGTAGCACAGACACTGAGATCAACAATTATTGAATGGGACCTCCTGAAACTGAAAAACTTCTGTAAGGCAAATGACAGTCAGCAAGACAAAATGGCAGCCCACAGAATGGGAAAAGATATTCACCAATCTGACATCTGACAGAGGGCTGATCTCCAAAATTTACAAAGAACCCAAGAAGCAAGTCTCTAAAACACCAAATAATCCAATTAAAAGTGGGGTAGAGAAATAAATACAGAATTCTCAATAGAGGAATCTAAAATAGCTGAAAGTTACATAAAAAAAGTTCTCAACATCCTTAGCCATCAGGGAAATGCAAATCAAAACAACTCTAAGACACCATCTTACTCCTGTTAGAATGGCTAAAATCAAAAACACCAATGACAGTTCATGCTGTCAGTTCATGAGTGGATGTGGAGAAAGGGGAACACTCCTTCCCCGCTCATGGGAATGCCAACTCATACAGCCACTTTGGAAATCAATATGCTGATGCCTCAGCAAAATGGGAATCAGTCTACCACAAGATCCAGCAATTCCATACTTAGGCATATACCCAAAAGAAGCACTTTCATACAAGGACATCTGTTCAATCATGTTCATAGCAGTATTATTTGTAATAGCCAGAACCTGGAAGCAATGTAGAAGACCCTCAACTGAAGAATGGATAGAGAAAATGTGGTACATTTACACAATGCAGTATTACTGAGGTGGGGGACAATGGAATCTTGAAATTCACAGGCAAATGGATGGAACTAGAAGAAACTATTCTGAGCAAGGTAACACAGTCACAAAAAGATAAGAGGGTATGTACTCATTCACATATGGATTCTAGATATAGAGCAAAGATTACCAGCCTACAATCCTAGGAAACAAGGAGGAATCTAAGAGAGTCATACATGGTCCCCCGGAGAGATGTAGAGAGACAAGATATCCTGAGCAAATTGGGAGCATGCTGAGAAGGGAGAGGGAGCTAGGAGAATGAGAAGGGGAGAAGAGCAGGGGTGAGGAGGACATGAAGGAGCAGGAAGGTTTAGTCAGGGGAAGAATAGAGGAGAACAAGATAAGAGATAACCTAATAGAGGGAGCCATTATAGGTTTAAAGAGAAATCAGGCACTAGGGAAAAGTCTGGAGATCTACAAGGATGACCCCAACTAACAATCTAAGCAAGGAGAGGATACCTTAAATGTTCTCCCCTGATAATGAGATTGATGACTAACTTATGTGCCATACTAGAGCCTTCATCCAGCAGCTGATGGAAATAGAAGCAGACACCCACAGTTAAATACTGAACTGAACTGGAATCCAGTTGCAGTAAAGGAGGAGTAATGAGCAAAGGGGTCAAGATCAGGCTGTTGAAACCCACAGAAACAGCTGACCTGAACAAGGGGGAGCTCATGGTCCCCAGACTAATAGCTGGGATGCCAGAATTTGACTGATCCAGACCCCATGAACGTGGGTGTCCATGAAGAGGCTTGGAAATCTATGGGTCTTCTTGTAGTAGATCTGTGCTTATCCCTATCATAGGAATGAACTTTGGGAGCCCATTCCACACAGAATAGTATTCCCTGAGCCTAGACACATGGCAGAAGGCCTAGGCCCTATCCCAAAGGATGTGCCAGACTCCTAAGACCCCCTATGGAAGGTCTTACCCTCCCTGGGGAGCAGAAAGGGTATAGGGTAGGTAGGGTGTTAGAGGGGCAGGGGAGGAGGGGAGGAAGAGGGAACTGGGATTGACATGTAAAACAATCTTGTTTCTAACTTAAATTTTTAAGATGGAAAAAAGAAATTCTTTTCTGCCCAACATGATTCTTCTGCATTTACACCAGTTACTCTTAAGACACAAAGACAAGAAGTATTAACATATGGATTTGTTTTAGACACTCATTCAGCAAAACAAAATGTCCACACCAGGAAAGTTCTACCAGTCCTACTTTCTAGAGGCATAACTTTCTCCCAAATTCTGGTTTCAATGCTGATGGCTCCTCTTGGTTGTCAAGTTGACTATATTTGGAATTAATCAAAACCCAAATGGCTGGCACACTCTGTGATTGGCTTTTTCTTAATTAAGTCATCTGAAGTGGGAAGACTCACTTCAATCCAGATCTTTCATTACTTCAATCCTGATCTTTCAAGGTGGAAGGATCCACCTTTAGTCTGCACCCTATATAAAGGACATGGAAGAATGGAAGAAGGAAGCTGACTCTCTTTTTTCTTGCTTGCCATTGCTAACAAGTCCATTCCTTCCCTGGCATTAAAGATTCCTTCCCATATGGAAGACCATCTGCGACATCTGACCTCATAGACTGAACAACTACTGGATTCTTGGTACTTCTCTTGCTAGACAACCACTTTTGGACTGTTGGACCACAGCCCATAAGCCATTCTAATAAATCCATATATATATATATATATATATATATATATATATATATTGATAGATAGTTAGATGGTAGATGTTAGATGGCTAGAAATAGATTTATTCTGTAAGTTCTGTTCCTTTAGAAACACCAACTAATACAGATAAAAACAGACAGATACACCACATAGATGATGTAGCTGTATAAGAACCTAGATCCCACACAGTTCTTTCAGTACTTACCAAGTACCACTGCTGATTCCACATTGGGTCATTGAAGAGATTCAATGCTGAGTCTCTTTGAACTGAACGTTTGCTTCTCTCTTTTTGATATTGTTGTTCAGCCCATATCACCTACAAAGGTTTTTATGGTAAGAAATCAAAATAAAGCTTCCACCTGGGTATAATCATCTTCCCTCCATCTCCAAGAGCCTTCCCACCAAAACTTTACATAGCTTGGTGATGTTTTTGCCTGACCATGGCCCAAACTCCCAGCCCAGGGAGAATAAGAGATTGCCCACTGAGGAGACAAGGGTTCCTTCTATTACAGTAAGGAGTCCTCTTCTGGGTAGAAGCAATAAGCAAAGCAGCAAGTCCTTCATATTATTTACACTGTGTTGACAGGGGGAATAGAAGTGCAGGCTGCTGTCATCAGAAACCAGGCCACAGTACAGATTTCCACACTGAAGTTCCGGGGCTCTGAGGCTGAAAACTTGCCAGTTTCACAGAATGAGTCAACAAGTCAAGGGTCCTCCGGGACTGTTTTAGAACTTTCTTACTGCTTCATTTGTCCCTTTACATCCAAAGGTAAAAATTCTAGGTGTTATGTAAGAATGGTACTGTGTGTAGAAATGTGGAACTTTGGTTCCTCTTTGTTTCTACCTCCTACCTAGGAGTATTTAATATGAGAAACAGATTAAAGAACTGAGGTGATTGATGAGTGTTACTGACCAAGCACACCTGTCATTAATTCAGCTGCATGCATTATGCAAACAGATCTGACAGTATAAAAATTACCTGGCCCACATCTCTGGCATAATCTTATTATACTTGAGGCCCTGAGAGAATGCAGGGCTGTCTTGTAGTTATTATCATTATGAGATAATACTATATTCTTATTTTGCTGGGAAACGTGACTATTTCATGCTCCAAACACAGATTTTTCTGTTGTGTATGTGGGATATGTTTAAAATGAGAGGATCAAATCCAAAAATAAAAAATGAAAAATAATTTCCAGCAGAAGGCCAAAGACATCCACTAGTAATGCCTTAAATTTTCAAGTAGAAAGTATATTGCAAGTCTTTTATAAACAGTAGAGGTACTAGAGAGCCAGCAATTAGTCACTATAATTTATTTTAAAGTGCTTGTATTTTCAAACACTATCATTGTGGCTTAAAATAACACACTTCTTAGTATACATTGCTTGTCATCTAGCTTGGTCTTTGGAAGCTAGCTGCTAGGAAATACATAGAAATCTTTGTGTGAGGGGAAACTTAAAGTTGGGAATTTCACCAGTGTGTAAAAATAGGCAACATGATACATTTCATGGGGTTTAATTGAAAGAATTAAATTAAAAAATTAAAAAAGAGCAGTAAAGTGAAAATCAAGAGCAATTTTTAAGAATAGTATATGAGAGTTTGGGGCATAAGAAAAGATCTCACTAGACAAGAAAACTTTTTAAATAAGCTTGCTGACTTCCAGTTTGGTCTACCACACCTAGCCATATGTTGACACGAAGACCTAGCAACGTGGTCCTTGGTCCTGATTAAGCAGCATCAGTGTGGGATGCTCTAATGCTTTTGATACCTGCAGCCTAAGGCCCAACAATTATTTCTCCTCATAATCTGTTTTCTTATTTAAAACAAACAATTACTGAACCACATGTAATTTCCAGGATTTCTATATTCTATATATTTTCAACTGTTATGTCACTATCACCGTCTGTCACTTAACTTCTCCTCCCTCCCAAAGTTGAGATAATACTCTGTATTTCTCACAGTAACTCTCTGGGTGTCCTAAGAAAGAGTAGTCATGCGCACAGACATTAGGCCAACCAGCATGCATTTCTCCAGGAACACCAGAGTTAGGAGGCAACATTGTGCATACATATTTCAACACTCCTAATATATCCATTCAGTCTTTTCTATTAGCATAATTCTGACCTTAAAAATATACCCCCAAACCAATAGGTATAATTGAATATGGATTCAAATGGTCCTCACACTATTTATCTATATTGATTCCAGACATTCTTGTTATTGGCAAATAATTGTGACTTGGTGTCCAAAAAGGGATGAAAAGAACTGGGACTGACAGTTTGTCTCAAAGAACATAATGTACTTAGAAATCCCTCATTAACAAATGGATTAGAAGCTTTCTCATAAATACTAATATATTTTAACAATGCAAGTGATAAAATGTTTTTCCGTTATACTGAAGTGTTACTGAAACCAGGCCTACATATTTCTGTGGCACCATTGGGTTCATATTAAAATGATCTTTAGATTTTACTTTAAGGATTTCAAGAAGGAGCATTTCATATTTGCCACGTACCATATAAAAGGTTGTTGATTGACTACAGTGTCGATTATTTCATTAATTCTTTCCCCTGATTTTCAGCACTCAAAACCCAACTCTAGATATGTAAATGTATATCACATATAACTAAGAATATGTATAAAATTAATGTTTGTTAGCTTAATCCAATCCAAATATATTATGAGCAATTGTGATTCTACAGAACGAAATAATAAGCAATATAGAGAAGCATAGAGAAGCAACCACAGTTACAACACAAAAGGATCAAATGTGAAATGCTTTTCTCCTGTTGGGAGTTACACAGAATGTAGTTGGTCAGACTGAGTTTGAGGACAAATGCACACTTACACGATCATCATCAGATAACCTCTTAGTGATATGAAGAGCACTTCTTCGAGACCTTCGAGGATGATTTTTGTGTTTGAATAGGTAGTGATTTTCAAGGGATCCAATCTATTAAAAAATCAAAATAACATTCCACTTTCTTCAGAACATATGGACAGACTAGTTTAAAAAAGCAACTAACACAGTTAGATGGATTTTATTAATAAAAATATCTTTTATTAAACCCACTGAAATTAACTTTTTCTTCATGAGGAAAGCATGGAAGTCTTGAGATGACCTTCAGGACTCAAGAATAGGGATGTTTCTGTTTCCCATAGCAATTTTTGATGAGTGCCTTGGTATATTTTTGATGAAAAAAATGTGTATGTAGATATTTCTCAAAATATGCCCATTTAAACAAATACACTCTGTCAGAAAACAATTATTTGTGGAACACAAAAAAAAAAATCCTTAGGATTTATTAGTGGTTACTGCCACATCCAGCTAAAACAAGATATTGTAGGTAAAATTTTTGGTGATTTAGTTTTTCATTAGCTCAGTGCTGTCAGGAAGTGTGCTGTATCTAAGACAGGTGCCCCACTTCACGATGTTTGTACTTCCTTGGTAGCTATCAATGCCTTCTGGATCATTTAGACTATGTTTAATAGTCTTTGAGCTAATGTCCTTTTACATAAACCAGCACAAAATGTGAGCTGACTAAATCCTTTAGATGCCTGTTTTGTTTTTTTAATTAAGAGATGAACAATTGTGTTGTTGCAAAAGAAATATTTTCTTTATGCTGTTGGTTCTTGTCACCCAGGGAATTGCTTTTAGTGGAAATGCTGAGGCTTAGCTGGGAAACAGAGCCTTAGACAGCAAATCTACTATGAGCTGTACTGCTAGCTGTAGATGGATCTGGGAAGAGATAGCAAAAGCCATAAGAAAAGGCCAGGGTTGCTAGCCCTATTTCTATGGTCAACTAGCTTTGCTCCTTGTCTCTACTCTAGCCCTAGCTTTATCATGAGGCTGTAATGTCAGGATACTTCTCTTAGGATTATATGCTAAACAAAATGGGATGTGAGCAGAATCAGGAAAGCAAGTTACTATTTTCTGAAATTTTGTTATTGAATATAGCATTTTAATTCAAAATGACTAGAAGGAAGCTAGTTTATTTTGAAAAATTATTTTCATACCGAGTGGTCTATGTTTGTATGTGTGTCTGGGGCTAATGTGTGAAGGAGGTGAAAGAGTTTTATGTGTTTCTTTTCTTTCCCAGTCACAAACACCAAACTGCCTATGAAATACTGCCTCTGCCACCCCAGGACAAACACATTTCCAAGGTGCTTATAGTACCCACCCGGATAATTCCATCTGCTACTCTCTATTTTGGTCCCCAAATGCTCAAGAATTGCACAATAAACAAACTTAATTATGAAGCTGTTTTGTGTCTGCTTTTCTGCAAGCTATTTTGTATGCTGAAGTGCTTCTCTGGTCTTACCGTGTTCTCCTGGCAACCTGACACTTCTTTCCAAGCCCTGAAAAGTAGATATTTTCGGTAGCCTTCTTTCCTGCCACCCATATTCCCTTTTACCTTTCTCCCTTCTCTCCGAAAAACAAAAATGCTGTATTAAACCACTAACTACAACTTCTCTTACACAAATCGAATTTAGGTGCCAATCTTCATTTTGAATCCACTGTCCCATAGATCTTAATTCCTCCTTTTTAGTCCCCAGTCCCTAAGGGACGGTTCAAAAAGGCACTGGGAATTTATTGAGTTTCATGATGGGCCTTTCAAAGACCATTTGCCTCACACAGTTAGAGAATGAAGCCTCTGGCTAGAGAAGGCGTATTTCCTAGTGGATTTGATGCTCGGAATCGACGCCGCCCACGCCGATTACTCATCTGTGACTTCAGAGTCTCAATCACCACCTCCAGAATAGAAAACGCGCCAAAATGTTTTACAACTCCCTCCTCCCCCGCTTGACTGTGGACAGTTTCCCCAGCAAGGGTCGAGGGTTTGACTCTACTTCAAGGAAAAGAAATCTGAGATTAGAAATCACACCCTCTGGATTCCCCTTTAGGATCGCTATTAATGCTTCTGCGCGCCCCTCCCCACCTATCTGTTAATTCAGCACACACTTAGACAGACATCAGTTTATCTCGTAATCTGACACCCCTAGGAGATGATTTTGCACTTGGCCGAGGAACAAGACAGAAAGAGATCCTTTCCCCACATTCATTTCTGCAGCTAGACCCTGCTGAGACATTGGCCATGCGAAGTTAGGAAGCTCGGACTTCACAAGTTATGGGTGAAAATCCTGAACTCCCCCATATGCTACACTCGGGAGTCTTCCTTTACCTCGGCCCCCTTCAGCTCCCCCCACCACTCTGTAGCACCACCACCAACCCAAACCCTGGAGTCACTAGTCCCAGCAGTTGGCTCTCTCTGGGAGCTCTTGGCTAGCCCCTACACGCGCGGGCATCCCTAAGCTTGCCCGGCCCCTTGCTTCAGGACTGGGAACTGGTGCTGCCATATTGAAAGGAAGGAAAGCGCCGGCTCTGGACGCAGTCTGCCTGCTTGCCAGGGAGACGGAGAGCTCTGGCTCTCCCACAGTAGGCGAGAGCCTGTGTACACCTCAAGTTCCTGGTGGAGGAATCCCCCTCCCCCTCCCCCTCCCCAAACATCATGGGTGCGTATTTCAAGTCTAGAGCGGACAACAGAGAGATCAGGGTCTGCTGCAGCAGCTTCCTTTTGCTTGGCGGCGCCCAGCCCAAACAATAAATAAGGGAAGCATTTTCCTTCTGAAAGCGCACAGGGGGCGCAGGGGCAAAGGGGATGCTCCTCGCTTGTTGTGACACTGAGAGCAGGAGACTGTAATCTCTGGCTCCCAGTCGGGAGACTGTACGCCAGCCCCACCAGTCAAGCTCCAGAAAGTTTCTCGAAAGTGGAAACTCTTACCTGACCCAAGAGGTCATAGCCCAGCTCCTCGGCGATGGCAGAGGCAGCCTCCGGCCCTCCGGGGATCTCCGCCGCCCATTCATTGACAAACTGCCTCTTGGCTTTTACACAGTTCAGTGCACACCAAGCGCAAAACAGGGCGAAAGCCGTACACTGCAGAGACCAGCCTCTTTGCTCCATGGCTCCCACCCTTGCTCTCACACAATCAAGAAGGGCTGAGAGAAAAGAAGCGAGACAAGAGAAACACCAGCTAGACTCGACCTTTCCACCCTGCCTCTCTGAACCACTCGTGGCTCGGGGTTGCTCCGCGAGAGCTAGGAGGCGCGCTGGGAGAGGCTGGGCGGTGGCGAGCGCTCACTGAAGCGCTTCAGTCTCCTGGCAGAGTGGAGCCCCAGCCTCCCCAGCCAGAATAGAAATGAGTGTTTACACGTCAAATCTACGAAAGCCATCTCTTGACGTCACATCTACCTGGACTGAGAAGTGGATGGTATTCCCTGCGGGGTGGAGAAACGACTAAAATAAGCAGGGAAGGATTAAGGAAAGGAAAGGACGGCTTAGTGGTATCAGTCCATTCTGCTGTCTGCCCATAAATACTGGAGCTATCAGAAACATCTCCATTCTTCAAAGAGAAGCGCCCCATTTGAATACAGTTACCAAGATCCCAAGGCAGGAAGTGTATCCCTCTCCCTTCCCTGTGTTACTTTATTGTCTCCTATGAATGTGCCTGGGGGTGGGGAGTGAAGATAGGATTCTAATGTCCCTTGGATATGAGCATTTGCTATAAAACAGACAAAAACCAGGACTCGTTCCTAGATCTTTCAAATCTGACAGAAGCTAGGAGCAGAGGAAGGAAGCTACCTGCTACCTTCCTTCTACCCCAAATCACCTAAGAAAATGAATGCTTCCCCAAGAGGGTATTGAAACAACGGTTTCAAAGTATGTTTTAAATTACTCATATCTCCTTCTCTCTTGTTTCTGAGCCCTGCTAAAGCGATATCTAAAAGTCTAACCCAGAGAGAGAGAGGGGGGAGGAGGGGGAGAAGAAGAAAGGGGGAGAGGGGGAGAGAAGGGAGAGGGGGAGAGGGAGAGAGGGGGAGAGAGATTAATAGAAAAAAAGTTTTGAATTTTCAATAAGGAGGTTCGGTGTCCCAAGGGCTTTTGTATTGACTCAGGAAAGGGGGGAATAATTTTTATTACCCCAGAACTTTTCTATTTTTCCCTCACTGGAGATTTCAATTTGGGTGCTTACCTGAAACTGTGCCACTATTTTCACATTGAATACACCATGTATCTTTGTGAAAGACAGCTTTTCCTTAGAGAGAGAATAAGAGAACGTCCCCACGCCTGTGAGACAGCATTTAGACTTCCTTGACAGAATCCATCTGGATTCTTTCCAAAGGATTGAACTGGCCAGAGCAAGCCCAGCCTTTGGTATTCAGCACCGAGGTCTGGACAGCGACAGCGACTGTGCTTGTGTAGAAGAGCTCCTCCTCCTGAGCAGACAGGGTCTCTGCTTTGCTGCCCCTGACCAACTCTCAGCCGCTTCTTCTTTGACCTGGGTCTTTCCCACTTTTGAACAACAAAACGGGAAGCTGGCCTAAGTGGGAGTGTGATGAGGTTCATGACGGTTACTTTGCGCATCTTGGTTGCCGGAATGGTTTGGACTCTGTCCAAAATTAAAAGTGTAAGGAAAAGAAAGTGAGAGTGTATTTCTTCTGAAAAAGATTCTTCAACCTCCTTAGGGGTGTGTGTGTGTGTGTGTGTGTGTGTGTGTGTGTGTGTGTGTGTGTGTGTGTGTGTAGAAAAAAAGGAGGATACTGGGGAAAGACTTCCGAACAAGCAGAGAAATGAAGCCAAGAATTGTTTTCCACTCTAAGCAAGCAAGGCGAGACTTGAGGATGGGGCTCAGTGTTGCTAAGGTGCTTCTGTGTGGGACTTGTATATGTGCACTTCATGTTTGTGCATATCGTTGTGTGTGCTCAGAGCCTGGAACACAATGCTGGGTGTCCTACTCTATCACTTTTTGCATTATTTCCCTTGAGACAAGGTCTCTCACTGAACCTGGAGCTAGGCTGGCAGTCACCAAGCCCCAGTGATCCTTCTTCTGCCCTTCATAGTGCTGAGGTTAATCTGGGCTTTTTTTTTTACCTTCTTAAACATGGTTTCTGGGATCTAAACTCAGATTCTTATTTGTGTGGCACATCAGCTGTCTCTCCAGCCCTTAAATTGTTTTTTAATAAAATTTTTATCTTACCAGTTTTTATAAAGAAGGAATGATTCAGACATTGAACAGAACTGTTTCTATTATGGCATGCCCATTGTGACAGCTCTCAATGCCCAGTCTTTCAGTTAATAATTTATTAGATGTTTGAGAAAGTAACAAGAGCAAGGTCAGTATGAAAGAAAGAATAGGCTCCTACAGATCACTGCATCTAGAAACTTATGCTACTGTAAAATTAGATATGTACCCTGGCACAATATGAAATTTTCATTAAAATTCATTGCAAACTGAACAAAAATGAACACTTCCAGACCCAATATAATATTATTCAAAATATTAAGTTTTCAGAAAGCATTAAGAATGTAGAGGGACGGGGATTGCTTCAATCCAGCCAGGGTAGCAAAACAAGGCATTATTTACAAATAAAAAAGGATGGTAATGAAATACCTTAGTTTAATATTTCCCAGTCATTATTTAGACTTAAAAGTGTGCCATGGGTAATAACAACTACCTGTTGAGTCCATAACTAAAGCAGAAGATATCTTGAAATAGAATATATACTAGAGGCAATGTTTAGTGGATTTCTCAACCTAGAAAATAATATTTATGTGGCACATTGAGACAAACTGGAAAAACTTTGGGTATTTGGTATATAGGACTCACAGAAGATAATTTCTTTACATAATATAGTTATGATAAGAACATAAAATGCACTATTTTAACAATATTAAATTTGAATATAGATAACTTTCAATCATTTATATATATATGATCCCATCAAGACAACTTACCTTGGGTTTTATGTTTGGAAGCTGATAAGATATTTCTCATCAAAACACCTTAACATTTTGATTTAATTGGTTTTCATATCAAAGGAAATACTTTAAATAATTTAGACACTATACAGAACTGTGTTTCTATTATGGCATGCTTTAATAACAAATAAATTTTTCAAATTTTTGATGCTGCCACCAGTGATGTATTGTTACACAGTAGAGAATGAAATGACTCCAGAACTCTAAAACCAGCCAAGAATTATATCCATCAGTTATTTGATTTGAAATAATGTTTCCCTGTCAAATTAATTATCATAATTCCATGTGAGGATATTTATAGATTTAGAATCTACCTGTATATATATATTAGTATTGAAATAATATTGAAAATGTAAATTGGAAAATAGGCACCCTTAGAGAGATTACCATATCCAGCTTTATCACAAATGAGTGTATTTAGTATATGAGAAGACTGATATTGGACACGCCAAGTGACGTGGTACCTGCCAGGATGCCTGGCTTACTTTCTCAGTAGATATCTTCCCATACTGGATTTTGTCGGTCATGTTGTACTAATTAGCAACTTAAAATATGAATTTGTCTAGTTGATCCATAGATTGTTGTTACATGATATAAAAGGGGCATGCTTGGAGTAGGTTGCTAAAATAAATATTAGCTTGGTGGAACTCTGTTGTTCTTGTTTTAGAAACAGGCGCCCAACTTGAAGTTGCTTTCCTGGCCTTTCCCAAGGATGATAAGACCAAGTATCTTGAGGCACACCTATGATTCAGCCAGTTGGAAAGCACTGGTCTATATAAATGGTAGAGTAACAAAGCAAAGCTTGTGGACAAAATGATTTGGGTGTAGATGAATAATTCTGAAGGACTTTTGTTGAATAAAGTAGACAAATACTTAACTCTTGAATTTAATACAGAATTACTAAAATGGAATTGGTAAGTGCTGTTAATTTCGATTGTTGAAAATAATTGGTCTTTTCTAATGAAAGTCCATTTTATACACAAACATTTAGTAAGAACCTTCCTTTCTTTAGAACAAAGTCTGCAAAGATTTACTGAGTGGGTTTTTAGCATAGCCCTTGCTTCGAGGACATGCCCGTGACACCTCTGTTCTTCAACTCCAGTGTATGCATAGTAGAACTCTTACCTCCCTCTTTCCTCTGCTCCTCTCAGAGAATTAGTGACTATTATTTTTGAACTTTAGTTAACAGGTTCTTTGCTTCTCAAAGTGTGATCTACATATGAGCATTCCAAATATCACTTGGGAGCTAATTAGGCATTCAGACTTTTACTCAACCCCAGAAACTACTGCATTTTTATCTAGTCCTTGATGATTCAAATGTAATTAGAGTTTGCAAAGCTCTGATATAGTTAACAAAACCTTTGTGTAGATGACACTCTTATGTGATACTCCTAACAAGTTGTTAGATAGTCATCGGTCTCCCAAAGCAGTCTTCTTTTATTTGAATTGGTGCAAATGGTTACAAAATCCTTCTTTGTGGCAACACAATTCTTCCTGGGTTTCCCATTTAATTTTGCCTTGTAGGACCATACAAGTCCACTCAGGCTTCTTTATGACAGTTCTAGCTCTTCATTATTTAAAGATAAATGGTTACACTTTGATGACACATTTTCTATTCTATATTAAATATCCCTTATCTTTTTATTGTTTTTATCCCTGTCAATCAGGAACAGGTTCCTTCTGACAAAAATTATAAAACTGTAACACCTACAATGAAATAAAATGTGCATAACTGGCCAAATTTTGTGCTGACCAGAACAGGAATTTTGCCTTTCTATGGAACATTCTTTTTGGTCACAAGAGTTTAAATAGAATTATTTTTCTTGTTTTTTTTCTCAACTAATGGTTGATTAGACTCTTTATGTTTCTTGTGATGCTTCCAAATTACATTTCTGACCATATTTGTATAATTTATGTATTTTTGTTCTGTGTGTGTGGGAGAAGGGATGAGTGAAATTAAATTTTCCCCTACCTTTCTGAGTTTCAACCTTACAAGATGCTTGAAAACTGTTATTTTATTACTAAGTGATTTGCTGCTAGCTTTGTGTCATTTACTCATTGTTGTCTTCACTCACTGGTATCAAGATTGTTTCTCTGTGGCTGTGATAAAATATTTACCAAAAGCAATTTGGAGGAGGAAGGGGTTTATATTACTTCTAGGTTACAGTGCAGCATCAATGGAACAAGGCAGGAGCTGAAGCAAAAACCACAGACATAACACCAGTGAGCCCTCTCACTCTCACTCTCACTTTGGCTTCCACTTGCCATTGTTCTCTTCCTCTCAATTCTTTCTCGTCTCCCTCCCACATCCTGTAAGTTCTCAACTCTTCTAGAGGGTAAAGTACATACATCTTCAGTACTTTTAGGGCCACTGTGTTTGGGTTCATGACACAGGATAGAAAGAAAACCTCCTTCCACGTTCAATGCTACCGACATAGAGAAAAATGTCAAGTGTGTGCTTGAGTAGGGCATTTTAAACTTGTTACCTTTAGGTATGTATCATATGATCAACACTGACTTTTTTTTTTCTTGCTTTTGGATGGGAGGAAAGTATTCTTTACTGACTTGTACATACATCCTTATGTAAAGTAAGGACAATTACTCAAAGGAATTGGGTGGGTCTCTGAAGTAAAAAAAAAAAAAACATGTTTAGAAATATGTAACAATCATCATCCTCTTCAGTGAGAAGAAAGAGTGTAAAAAGTAGATACACTCCAGGTTCCCATTTTTAATATCTCCCCTCCTTCAATTTATGTATTTAGATGTCATCCAATATTTAAAAGATAATATTAATGTTGAATTGCTTAACTTGCATAATATGAGTACTAGTTACAATGGATTTAAATATTTTTAAAGTACACCTGGCCTATGGTTATGAAATATGTGTTTATATGTATAAATATTTCCTTAATTTTTAAAAAATTATTTCTTTTATTTTTTGAGATTGTAATATAATCACATCATTTCTCCTTCCATTTCTTCCCTCTTGAGCCTCCTATATGTCTACTTACTCTTTTCAAAGCCATTGCTTCTTTTTTCACTGATTGTTGTTGCATGAATATATGTGTATATGTATACATGCATATTCCTAAATATAACCTGCTCAGTCTGTATAATGTTACTTGTATTATAGATTTTTAGAAGTGACCATTTGATATTGAATAACAGATTGGTATGCTCTTACTTAGGGAAGATTATTTCTACTAATCTTAGTATTCCTTAGTTGTCTGTCGTTTTCATATAGGGTTAAGGCCTCTATTTTGCAACGATTTTAGACTTTTAAAAAGCTTCCAAATTAGTTCCTGGAACTCTTGTATATCTTCCACTTAGCTTTTCTAAACATACATTTTGTTGGACTACCATAAAAATTAGCCGAAACAGAACATTAATATGAGTACAATACTGTTAATTAATTTTCCAATGAGTCCAACTGTTCTACGTATCTGTTTTATTATCTGACAATCAGTTGATGTGTTTCATTGCATTTTGGTTGTTACATCTTCCCTGATCCAAGACACTTCCTTTTTGTCTTTCATAACCTTGAAAATTTTAGAAGCAGTAATTAGTTATCATTCCTCAATTTTGGTTGACTTGACATGGTCTTATGATTAAGTTAGGTCTAAGAAGTTCCATCAAGAAATGATGTCATGCTATTTGTCAGTACCTTGTATCAGAAGGCATAAGAAATACTTTTAATTACTTGTGATGCTATACTATGCTTGATCACTTTGTTGAGATTTTGTTGACCAGGATTCTCCGATGTAAAGTTATTATTTATAAAAGAACATTTCAATTCAAAATCATTTTCAAGATTCCTAGGAATAGGAATTTGGGGAAGAAAGTGAGAAGATGTGTGTTCATGGCATATCATCTTTTCCCTCATGTCAGGGAGGATTTTCTTTTACTGTTGTTTTTCTTGCTTGTTGCCTGGGATCAAAATTAGAACAGTTTTAGCCACAATTAGAGGCAGTTGTTTACAGCTGCTTCAATGCAATTTCTCAAGGATAACATTTATTTAAACAATAAGCAATTATTTTCAGAAATCCCTAGAGGGAGGTGAGAAACAAATTATGTTTCATTCATGATTCCCCTCAAAAGATGGGTATCTGCCAGTACGATGCATGAGGAGATCCATCCTAACTAATGCTAAGAAGAAAACATAGTTGACTCACACTACAGCACAGTCAAGCTGTTCCTCAGCCACTTGTATCTGTCCTACCCTCCTGAGGCATACTGATCATGATAAACTAGTGGAAGAAAACAATAATTCTAGGCTGAGTCAATCCACTAAACAGTAACTCTGAAATTCTAAGTTAGTTATGTTTAAATTAAGAAAATAACTATACAACTCTAGTTTTCTGGATTTTTTTTAGAGCTAGAAAATGTGGGTCTATAACAGGGGTCCAGACACTGAGATGTAGTACTAATCTTTGCAATTACATTTAACTTCCTTTTTCTCCTCACAGTAGGAGCTCAGGAATGTTCATCTATCAAAAGTAGGGATGTAGTAGCAAAAATCAATTGTATGGAGAACGTTTTCTTTCATACTTGACTTACCTATTTTATAATGGTGTCCTCTGTCTCCTTGAGCATCTATGTATGCAGACATCTCCTAGAGCTATTTCTAGACTCTTCCATGTACTATTCATATTCATGGCAGCCTTAGCTCTTTATTTACAGTAAAGAGGAAAGACAAAAAGCAGTTGGCACCACAGCACAAACAAGCATGTACGGTATGGTATGGTATGGTATGGTGAATATATGAATGAGAAAGAGATAGATCTATTCATGAAGTGGGAAGAGGTGTGATGAGTGGACAGGTTATAGCCCTCATGCTCTTCTGGCACTTTGGCCTCACCCAGATGTCTAGGTTGGCTCTACACCAACACATGGCAGAAATACAGCATCTGACATTGGAAACACAGGAAATAAATTGGTATGGAAGAACATAAGGGTGCAATGGCTGATGACCTGGTTCTTACCTATTTCTCTGTTTCTAGATAAGACAGTGGCTATAATTTTGCATGCATAATTGGATGAGAATTGATAGAAAAGATGACACCATTCAATAAACATTGCCAAAACTCTAGCTAAGCACCATTTCAAAGACAGTAGGCACATGGATAAAAGCAAACGCATAGACAACAAGTATCTGATTCACAGCTCTGCTATTTCCTTTTTAGCAACATTCAGTCATCTTTTCAATACTTCTTTAAAAGTATTTATTTTCCTTATTTATAATGTGAGATATAATAGCTAATTACATGATGGAATTATTACATATAATGTACATGTAACTCTGTTTCAGTACAAGTAAATAATCATTATGTTTACTGAGAAATAGATCACTCATTACATCACAATTTGTTATACAAGCATGCTTCAGATCCTGAAATAGGCAGTGTTGTGGGGTTGGGGAGGCAAGTTCAATGTGGAAATGATTTTACTGTCTGAGTTGTGTGCCTGGCTTTGGAACATCACTTTCATATCTCTTTCCTCACTTCCTGAATCACAGTTCACTGACATGCAGTGTATAAAGCCATCTATTTGCCCATACACTTGCTCCAAGGTCTTCCCTCTTAGAGCACTTGGCATTTAATTTCTTGATGGAATTAGGAATACTGGGAACCCAGAGAATTCTGCTTGATCTAAACACACTCCATATTGTTAAGATTCTGGGCATATATGAAGTGGGAAGGAAGATGTCAAGGCACTCACATTCAACAGTGGTGATCAGATGACGAGGCACACAAAGAAAATAGTGGTGGAAGACAGGGTTCAATTTGTACTGTGCTTACTGCCACCTTATGTCTTGATGTTAGAACCAGTTACCTGTGATTCTGTGAGTGACTGAATAATAACACACTTCTTTTATAACTTCATAGTTAAGGCTTGGATCAGGCCCATATGAGCCATGATTACAGGGCTATCATGAGGAATACTATTTATAATTTTCATAAAGACTTTCATATATTGGCATCTTACCACACGATTATTACTCCTCCCATTTTATAGACAAATAAACTAAGTCACAGGCAGGCAATGCCATCTGGATTTTATAGTTAATTTAATGGAATTAAAGCATAAACTGAGATCTGCAGTGCTTCTACACTTCATCAAGTGGAACTGGTTGGTATCTTAATATTCTGAGAAGTTGAATGGGGAATTTTCTCTGCCCTTTACTGGCACCATTACTTACAACAGCTCCTGGGGTTCCAGTGTCCTCCTCAATAAGTCAACAGAAATAAATCCCCTACTATTTGTGAGAACTGAACATGATTAAATCATCAACATCTCTTAGAACAAAACTTGGCACATCATAAGTGTCTAGTGGAGGCTGGCTGCCATATCATCTTTACTTTTCATTGAACAGTAATTTTAGACTAATTCTAGAAGCACTACCCTCCTCCTGAGTATATAGGTATCTACTGTCCATTGCTGCTTTGGTAAGAATGTCTGTCTGGAATTTGTAGACAAAGAGTTATAGGTCAATGGTTTCCAAATGGTTTGTTGTGTGCACAGTAGTGTTCTGTGCTTAGAGCACTTGTTTTCCTTTGCCCTGCTCTTGACTCTAAGATCGTGAAGAAACCAGGAATCTAGAAACTTTAATAAATATGCTCAACATTGTAAGAAACTCTACAAGCAGCCCTTAAGTGTTTTTGTCCCCTACTCCACTGAAGGGGCTCCTTCTTTTTCTCCTTGACTGTTTGCATCATTATTGTGTTCTTTCTTTTCTCCACTTTCTTTTCATATCACTCTTTCCATTGTTTTTGTTTGTTTGTTTGTTTGTTTTTCGTCTCCAATGGACAGCCTGGGGCTAGTTTGCACCATTAGGATAACTCAATTATTATATGTTTGGAGAAAATGCCACTGAACATATGAGGAAATACAGAACAATACCTCAAAGAAAAAAGTTATACACATAAAACTTCCCCAGAGCCAATTAGAAAGAGAATCATAAAGTAAAAGCAAACATTTGCTCATACATCACTTCAGGCTGTGTCCCTCTCATAAGCAGTACAGTAGCTCATGATAATTTCTGGAGCTTGTCAATATTGGACCCACATTTAGCATGTGGGTGGTAAGGCATATTCTTCTCTATGAAGAACGTACACAGCTAGATACAGGGTAGCCATCCTAACAGTTCAATAGAAAGCTAGCCCTGACCCACTGCTTCAAATTAGTCAGGCACATTGAGAATACTGTCACAGTTACTACTCTATACTCCTACCCCATTCTTATTGTGTCTGCATTCCCGAGAACCAGATAAGAAAACCAAGTCCCAAGTATGCAATAGCTTACACTAGCTAAATGTAGTCTCCAATTTGTACCTTCTGTAGAGAGCTTCAAGGAAAGTAGTAACCAGATTTTAGAAAACCATAAGAGTCAACTCAAGCCATTCAATTCAAAATCTTTTTAACCTGAATTAGATATTTAGTTTTTTTTTCTGTATAGTATAGTTACTTGGCAGCATTCAAATAGCAATGCCTCGAACCTAAATTCTAACAATATAATTTAATTTTTGTGACTCTGAATATGTCAGGTGATTGTTGTATTGGGTTTCTGGGAATGTGTATTGTTATATATGAATCAAGTTCACTTAACAATTGACATATCTTTAAGACCTTCCACAATATATGGATATACATTATATCTAGAAATAAATGAAGCAAACAACCTCAAGAACACCTCTGTTTTAATTCCTGGCATATTTTAGGGAAAGCAAAATATTAGTCAAGGATTTCTTATTTGTCAGGATTCTCTATTGCATTTTGGCAGTGTGTGTGATTTTGTGTAAATTCTCCCAGAGTGTTGAAACACAGAGCACCCCAAAGATTTTCCAAATGAATCAATGGCAATGATGAAAGATGGATGTTAAGAAGTAAATCTGACATTGAGCTGTTTCTCTTGGTGGAACCAGGGTCATTATAGAAAAAGGCACAGGAGTCTTAAGTTCACCCTACTGTATCTTCTGTGGATTCAGAAAGAGAAGCTGAGGAGACTTACATCTGGAGGATGTCCTCTGTCCTGTGTTTCTGGCTTATATCATTTCTGTTCTTATTGAAAACTGGTGCATTGGAACCATGACTTGGCAATAAGTCTGTGTAGCATAGTTTTTATTGGTTTTCTGTTAGCCATTTAGAATGGTCACTAATGATGTTCTAGTCTTTTCTTTCTGCACGGAGGTTCTGGTAGAAATAAACTTTTATTTTTCCATACTTAAAGACTTTAAGTGATTAAATGCTCTTTTGGTTTCACTTCAAGCTGCAAAATAAGATGGTTCTAAAGTTTTTAAATACTCTTTTTTTCATTCAAATATCCTCTTTTGTCTACAATAGCCAAATATATATATATATACTTTTACAGCAATGGAGATTGAATTTGTTTCATGTATGTTAGGCAAAGGCACTGATGCTGAACTACAGCCCCAGATCTGTCTACAGTTTCTGAAAGCATTTCCCAACTTACATTTCAGCACTTCAACTGAGTTTTCATTTTCACACCATGTTGCTAACCTCTAAGGTGTTCCACTTTATGATGATTTCTTTCACTTCATCCATGTTTTTATTTCATGATTGAAAATGTTAAGGCTTGGGTTTTGGTGTGTGTGTGTGTGTGTGTGTGTGTGTGTGTGTGTGTGTGTGTGTGTGTACTTCTCTTCCCTTAAGGAATCAGCAACTTGTATTTGCCTGTTTGATATCAGCTCTATCTCTCATGGTAAAAGTATGTCCCAGATATCTGCCAATCCTTGGTCAATGGGCCACACTAAAAGTGAGGAAAGAAAGGCTGTTGTTTAGATGTGACCTCACCTAACTGCTGGATGACCTGTCAGGAAGATGTCCTGAGAAATCTCCAGGATTCAGAATTGAAAGGCTCTATTCTTTAGTCAGCCAGCTTTCAGAAAGGTGGATACCCTATCTCCTAGAAAGTAGGCTCACTGATAGAGGAAGGACTAAAATCCTAAGAAACTCAGCATCCAGTGTGCATCATTTAGTTCTATACTGCAGTGGGAAATCTAAGGTTTAGAAAGAGCCTGGTTTATGGGGCAGTGGTGGCGCACGCCTTTAATCTCATCATTTGGGAGGAAGAGGAAGAGGAAGAGGCAGGCAGAGTTCAAGGCCAGCCTGATCTACAGAGCAAGTTCCAGGACAACCAGAGCTACACACAGAGACATCCTGTATCAAAAAACAATAACTAAAAAACAAAAATAAAAGTAAGCCTGGTTTTCCTGGGGAACCCCTGATCTATTCTCTGGAGAAGGAGCTCTCTCTCTCTCTCTCTCTCTCTCTCTCTCTCTCTCTCTCTCTCTCTCTCTCACACACACACACACACACACACACACACACACACACACACACTCACACACGATTCTAGAGTGACATTTCCTGGCAGTAGAGGGTGATGAGGGAAGAAGGGGAAGAAGAATGCTCCTAAAATCAACTTTCAAGTTATTCTTTTATTGAGCACCTCTTCTCCTTTTCTCTTCTAGAACTGTTCGTTCTAATAACTGTCAATTTTGAGGAATTCTGAGATACAGACACAGTTTTCTTTGGATTTCCCTGATGATTGGGTCTAAAAATATAATTACTTGCTTTTCTGCATTAATAATCTTGTTGCTATTGTTTTCTCTACTTTTATTGCTATTCTATGCAATATAAAATTTGACACATATATTTAACCATTGAACTTTAATAATGTATGGAAGCCAAATAGTCTCAATAGTCCCGGGTATTTGGTTAGTTCATTAAATTCCTGGGCATCTATACAATGAAAAACTGTACAACCACTGAAATTTATACCTATGAATGCTGATATATAATACAATTATACAATATATGAAAATTATAGTTGGTATAACTATGGAAGTAAACTAAGCAAAATTAAGAACTTTAGTCCTTATTTCTCCTACTGATCTTACATTGATTTAATTTCACAAAAATATGCAAAGGACCTATTGTTATAATCCATTTTTATGTGGGAAATCTGAGACTTAGAGTGATTTAAGTAATTTCTTAAGGCTAAAATATCTGAAACCCAGATTTGAGAACCCTTTTTTTCTTGTATTTAAGTCTGTGGCTGTTACAAAAGCAGCTTTCAGTTCCAGGTTATAGTCTATTATTATTGAGAATTCACCATGGCAGGAGTTTGAGGTCACAGTACATCCACAATTAAGAAGCAGAAAGAAGCAAGTTAATATATGTATTCTTATGCTGAGCTCACTTTCCCCTCTCTTACACAATTCAGAATCCTCTATCTAGTGATGGTGCTACCAACAGTGCATAGATCTCTCCACTTATACTAATGCCATGAAGATAATCATGACACCCACAGTCATTCCCACAGGCCAATCCAATATAGGAAATTCTTCATTGCTGCTCCCCTTCCTGGGTGACTCCAGATTCTTTCAAGTTACCATTTATAACTAACCACCTCAACTAACAATGCTTCCTGAACTTATAAGCACCAAATGAGTTCTATTTATTAGCTGAAATTGAGCTAAATGACAGAATGGGTGACAAGGGTATATCCAACCAAGAGTGGCCTATGGGGTTTTGCTTGTCTCTGTGAACAACACCATGTCTAGCAGCTAAGTCAGAAAAGAAATATGACAGGGCTACGAGGCCTAGGGCAGACATGGGCAGGCTTGATCTCCTTCCTCTTTCCAGCAACAGCTTCTTCTGTGTAAAGTAATGAATCTGCAACTCAGTGAACCTGATATCTGGGCTTTTGTATAGGTTCTGGACCAGAGATTTTGTTGTAACAAATTTATGTGATTTATTTTATTTTGCTCTTGAATTGTGGAAATTTTCCATTATGTACACTGAGAGACTCCCTCTGGAATGTTGCAATCTACTTTCATAGTTAATAAGCAAAGGTCTTAGTACATGATTTGATTTCTATATTAAAAAAGAAACACTTCTATAACCCACATGAAATCCCAAGGAATGCATGATGAAGTACTAGACACTGCTAGCAGTCCCATGGTTCCTGTGGTCTCTCATCCATGGACTTAATTTGCATAATAAAAGAAAAACTCAAATGAAAGACAGCACAAGAAGAAAATTCTTCCTTTTAAAAAGACTGCAATTGGTCCCCAATTGAGTGCCTATACAGGCTACTGGTGACAAATTCAAAACATAAATAGTGAAGTGATGGACATTTGAAAACCAAAGGCCTATGTAGCTCCCTTACCTCTTACCTGAAGGAAGAGAATGTCCTCATTGCCCAGATACTAACTGGGCTCCTCAGGTATCCTTTGGATCTCCAGGTGAGCCAGCATCCATGGGGCTGGGAATTATTCTCCCAATGCTCAGTGCCTCTATAAGCCTGTGTGTCTTCTCTCTGATTTTCACCCTTCTCTCCCTTGAGAAATTTTCTCTTTCTTTCTCTGGAAACCCAAGCATTCCAATTTGGTATCACCTTGTAAATTTCCTTAGCCTCATAATTAAAAAAAATTCCCAGCATTCCTTATGCTTCCTTTCCCGTGCTTGTTCTGAGCAATGAGCACTAGGTCCATTTACTTCGTGGAATCCTGGGGAGGTAAATGTGATGTAGCATGAATAGGGGAAGGAAGGACATTAGCCAGCTTGAAGTTTTCTACTCAGTATGGAACAATAATTTCTAAGTATTCAAAGAAAATCAAGTCTCCTTTCTTATAAAAGCACCTCCTTTTTTTTTAATTAGAAAGAAAATTATTTTACATGTCAATCCCAGGCCCCTCTCCCTTCCCTCCTCCCCTAACCCCCCCAAACTAACACCCTACCTATCCCATACCCTTTCTGCTCCCCAGGTAGGGTGAGGTCTTCCATAGGGGGTCTTCAAAGTCTGTCATATCCTTTGGGATAGGGCCTGGGCCAATCCCCTTGTGTCTAGGCTCAGGGAGTATCCCTCCATGTGGGATGGGCTCCTAAAATCCATTCCTGTGGTGGAGATAAGTACTGATCCACTACAAGAGGCCCCATAGATTTCCAAGGTTTCTTCACTGACATCCACATTGAGGGGGTCTGGATCAGTCCCATGCTGGTTTCCCAGCTATCAGTCTGGAGAAAACACCTCCTTTGTTTACACAGCAAGCCCATTTGCCTGTTGTTAATATTACTTGACCTTTTTAATGACCCAAGAACTATCGGCTAATGAGCCTTTGCTTTAATACAAAACACTCTACCATTTACATGACTTTGGAATCTTATATGACTATAGCCACTGAGTCCCTGGAATATCTCTTTTCTTTCCTCTGTGCTCTCAGACAAGAATGGCTGACTAGGCTCCATGCATCTGTTGTGTGGAAGGATGACATTTTGAGATATTATCCAGGGTTTCTCAAGCTCCTCTCCTGTTCATCCAGCAGCAGGCAATCCTTCACAGAGGATGTAGTCTTTATTCCAGGAACACAAAGAAAATAAGCAGTCAGTGCTTAGCTTTTGAATCTCTAAAAATAAAATATTTACCTCACAGCTGACACACAATCTACAAAGTCAAGGGTATTGATATTCAAGATACATTTTCCTTTTTTTTCTACATGAGGCCACATCTCAAAGAAAGCCAGGTTTAAAGTTTATGTGATAAACAGCATAATGGAAAGAGAATAGATGGAGGACTAGATTGCTGTATCCTAGAGACTGACCAGAATTTGCCTAGGCCAGGAAGCAGAGTCCTCTTGAAGAAACTCAAGTAAGGAAGCATGTGATTGTAGCTTCTGTCCTCATCAGACCAATATCCACAGCAGGGCACAGTGATGAGCTTCCTGTCATTTGGAGGATTGAGGAAGGGAAGGACTCAATGAAAGTGGCAACCAGAAAATCACTAGCATTGGCCTGTCAGAGGAGCTATACAATTACTCCAATAAGCACTCTCCAGGATGCAGGCCAAAAGCCAGTCCTAAAGTGAAGAGCTAATGCTGGGTTCCCATGTGAGACAGTACAGGAATAGTCAGTCTTGCTTCTGTGCTTCACAGCATAGTAACAAGGGAGGAATAAAAGAAAATGAACTTAGACATGAGAATGCATGAGAGGCCTGCTTGAATCTCTATTAGACTTTCAGTTAATATGGTGAAATGTGCATTCCTGAGGGAATTTGGGAATGGCAAGAGATCAACAGAGGACTCAAAACCAGGTTATAAGCCCAGGAAGCATCAGAAATACTGGACACAGTGCTAATTCCCAAAATGTAGGCAAGATGATTTAAATAGTAGTTGATGCAAGACACAGACAATGACATGCATTTGTGCGTGCATGCATGCACACAGACCTTCACACATATACATGCATACACAAGCACACACACATGCACACATCACAGGCACACATGAACACACACCCAGATACACATGCACATTCACACATACACACATATACATATACATGGGCACACATGCACACAGTAACAGACATGCATACACAATAATACATACATACATACATACATACATACATACATACATACATACATACAATATACATACATACATACACACACAAAGACTACAACACTCCTTTAGAATTTTAATACTGCTTGGTAAAGAATTATAGAAAGGTAAAATGTTACATTTTCTTAAAATAGCAATAATTTGACTGAGTTTACTTGGACTAACTTGATCCAGTTTGTTATTTTTAATGGGAAATGTGGAATTATGACAAAATAGTGTATTTGGTTATAGAAACATAAAGCTCTATTTTTCAACCACTGCTTCTTATTTAGACATGTGTTTGTGTGCATTTTTGTGTATGCTAAAGTACTCTGCCTTTGATATTTTAATTAAATTGGCTCATATGCTATTAGTACCTTTCTTGAGTCTTTGAAAAAAATTGCAACAAGAAGCTGCTCTAACATAGCAGCTCTGCCCACACCAAGTCCAAGTGGCAGAGATTTCATTTGGAATGATTTGCCTATACATAAAGAAAAGAGAAAAAGAAAAAAAATCAAGGCCATTTTGGCCAAGCAAAGATGAGGGACCAGAACCCTCCCCAAACATTCACATAGTATCTTTATGGAACTGAAGCGCCCTTGAAACAAAGCCACTTTGACATTATTGTTCGCCTAATTGCTATACTGAGCATATTTCATAAAAATATCCTAACCCACATGTGGAGAATATAAATTTTAAAATTCTAAGTCCTGACTCAAAATGAACTGGAACATTTGCACATACAGGTCTCTAATTATGTCCCTTGGCACTTTGATGCTCTAACTCTTTGTTATTCTAAATTTAAAGGGGAGAATGAGAGCAAATAACCAAGTGTTGTGTTCTGGCATATGGACACTGCATGATCAGATATATAACGAGCAACTTTCTTTGTTTTATTCATTCATCCATTCACTCATTCATTCACCAAATATTTATTAAATATACAGCTCTAGATTGGTCATTGTGGAGACAGTCTACCTGCCTTCTACTAACTATTAAAACTTATCAAATATATGTTTTAGTCAGAGTATAACCCCACATTGAAATATTAGGTGGAGCTCTGAGAACCCCACAGAAAAGGGGGAGGAAGAATTTAGATGCCAGAGGGGTTAAAAGCACCAGGAGAACACGGCCCACAGAATCAACTAATCAGGTCTCATAGTGGCTTACAAAGACCTAAGCAGCAACCATGGAGCCTAGATGGCTCTAAGATGGGCCCTCTGCATATGTGCTGTGGGAGTAGGGGATGTCTGACTCTTTTCCCTACTCCTGGGACCCTTTTCCTCCTACTGAGTTGTCTAGTTCAGCATCTTTACACCATTAAAGCAATATTCCACAACAGTAAGGTACATTTTAAGACAATGAAATTTCTTTGTAAAACAAAGAGCTATACAATATAAAATTAGAACGTCAGCTGTGGGCATATCACAGTATGTGTTAGGTATACACAGGAGATGTTTGTAAGGATGATGAGGAGCTGGGTTACTCTCAGTGACCATGTTCATCTGAACCTGCATGTGATAATTCTTTCAAAGTGTGTATGGCTAGGATTCACTGGCTCTTTCAAGTCACTAGACTTAACTAATTGCTTTTGGGCATTGATCTAAACAAGAGAAATGCTTAAACAGTGTATATTTCCTCACTTTGGATACACTCAAGCTGTTACAACACAACTTATAATTTAGTCAGTTGTCCAGATGACTTCAGTCACAAAGAACTAAGCAAATAAAAAGGTGTCATGCTGGTATTGGGCAGCACTAAGTAGTCAAGGTTTTCATATGGATCATTTAGATAATTTCCTTGACATTTCTCTTCAATATGAATTCACAGAAATAATTTGGGGCTTTGTTTAATTTACCAAATATGTTTTGTTTTCTCAATTATAATATAATATAAGGCTTTGGGGCTAATGCCAGCAACCATTGCCCTCAAAATTAGCTCTGAATAACTAAGCCCCTAGTATGTGGCAGATATATCATTTATGTTATTTTATTAATCCTGATAACATTCATATGAGAGAGGCATTATCAGACCCATATAAAACACAAGGAAACTGAAGCCAGAGAGGTTAAAATCCCCTTTATGAGGTCTGAAACAAGTAAGGTCGTTAGACTAGATTGGAATCTGATTCCAGAGTGAATGGCCCTTTAAAAAGATGTGTTGGTATTGACTATCAATAGCCTCAGCAGAGTTCTTGTATATTTCCATTCAGCCATCTTACTGTGCCATAATCCTTACCATTAAAATAATCAATTTGTGGATGTTATTTTGAGCAGAGTTTCCTTTTCTTTCACAATTAGCATATTTCCTGAGTATTCTGCAGATAACATTTGAAATTATTTTAGGTAGTCCATTGACCCTGAATTAATACTGAACCACAAGAGAGGTACAATGACTTTTGCATCCCTTCAATGGCCATCAACAGAATGGCTGGAGCTAGAATGCTGTCAAAGCTGCCTCGAATCTCCTTGCCAATAAAATAAAGCAAGTATTTGCCTCAAAATCATTTTTAAAAGCAACAAAGTATTTGCCTTATTGGTTTCCTCTATTTATGACTATTGATGCTAATTTTTCAATTGTGATACTGATATAAATTTCATTTCTAAAATGACTCAGGATAAAAATAAAGTCAATTAAAATAAATAACATTTAAAAGAATAATAAAGCCATATGATAATGGTACATAGTGAATAATAGTATAAGCCATAGGAAGAAACTCAGTCAACCCTGAAGAAGAATGACTTGAAATATCATCACCAAGGAACTCAAATGTCCTGGGAACTCCTGTCTCTACCTCTCTTGGACAAGGATCAAGCTCAGAACATTTGCAAATAAAGACTATTCTGCCTGCCATCTGTAAACAGAAGTGAAAAATCGTATTTTACAGAAGAGAAATTGTGAACTAAGAATTACTCATAGAAGCCTCACTTTCAGTAATTAGATTCTATCATAAGTAACAGAGTGACCAATAACTGATTTCCATCCCAGGCAAACTATAAATAAACTTTGGAAATAAAGCCAAGTTGTTTATAACAAGAAAAGGATAGTAAATGTCACTATCATGGTTCCAGTAATTAAGAGTCTCATTGGAGGAAATTAAACCAGGATGTAATACATCTGTGACTTTTTTGCAACATATGAGGAGGGTCTCTTTTACAACCTTTCCCCTTCCAATGCAAACAGAAAGCTAAGGGATCTAGCTTGTCTAACACTGTCCAAGAATCCGAAGTCCACACTGTTGTGCCCAAACTCTAAACCCCTTTCAACATGCTGACACTTCTAAGATGGACATAGAGTTTTTCCTGCTATAGAAATGTGTGATAATTTTATATGGAAAAATAAAAGACTACGGTAGACAAAATAACGCTGTACAATAAACATCTGGAGGCATCACCATCCCTGACTTCAAGCTCTATTATAGAACTATAGTAATGAAAAAAGCTTGGTATTGGTGCAAACATAGACAGGTAGACCGATGAAATTGAATTGAAAACCCTGATATTAACCCACACACCTATGTACATCTGATTTTTGACAAAGAAGCTAAAATTATACAATGGAAGAAAGAAAGCATCTTCAACAAATGGTGCTGGCATAACTGGATGCTGGTGTGCAGAACACTGCAGATTGGTCAATATCTATTGCCATGCACAAAACTTAAGTCCCAGTGGATTAAAGACCTCAACATAAACCCAGCCACACTGAACCTCTTAGAAAAGAAAGTGGGAGGTACCTTGAATGAATTGGTACAGGAAACAACTTCCTGAACATAACACCAGTAGCACAGACACTGAGTTTGACAATTAATAAATGGGACCTCCTGAAACTGAGAAGCTTCTGTAAGGCAAAGGACATAGTCAAGGAAAATGGGAATCAGTCTACCACAATATCCAGCAATTCCACTCTTAGGCATATACCCAAAGGATGAACTTTCACACAAGAACATCTGTTCAACTATGTTCATAGCAGCATTATTTGTAATACCCAGAACCTGGAAGCAACCTAGATGCTCCTCAACTGAAGAATGGATAAAGAAAATGTTGGTACAATTGCACAATGGAGTACTACTCAGTGGAAAAAAATAATGGAATCTTGAAATTCACAGGCATATGGATGGAACTAGAAGAAACTATTCCAAGTGAGGCAACCCAGTCACAAAAAAGATAAACATGGTATGTACTTACTCGTATATAGATTTTAGACATAGAGCAAAGGATTACCAGCCTACAATCCACACTGCCAGAGAAAGTAGGAAATAAGGAGGACCCTAAGAGAGACATACATGGTCCTCTCGAGAAGGGGAAAGGAACAAGATCTTCTTGGCTAATTGGGAGTATGGGGCGAGAGGAGAGGGAGTGAGGAGAAAGAGAAGGGGAGAAGAGGAGGGGAGAGCATGACATGAAGGACCAGAAAGGTTGAGTCAGGGGAAGAATAGAGGAGAGCCAGATAAGAAATACCATAAGAGAGGGAGCCATTATAGGTTTAAAGAGAAATCTGGCACTAGATCTACAAGGATCACCCCAACTAACAAGCTAAGTAATAGTGGAGAGGCTACCTTAAATGCCCTTCCTCGATAATGATATTGATGACTACCTTATATGTTATCCTAGAGCCTTCATCCAGTAGCTGCTGGAAGAAGAAGCTAAATACTGAGCTGAACTCCTGGAATCCAGCTGTAGAGAGGGAGGAGTAATGAGCAAAGGGTTCAAGACCAGGATGGAGAAACCATAGAAACAGCTGAACTGAGCAAGTGGGAGCTCATGGACCCAGACTGATATCTAGGATACCAGCATACGACTGATCCAGACCTCCTGAACATGGGTGTCAGTTAGGAGGCCTGGGCATTCTATGGGGCCTCTGATAGTGGATCAGTATTTATGCCTAGTGCATGAATGCACTTTGGGAGCCCATTCCCCATAAAGGGTTAATGTCTCAGCCTAGACACGTGGGGGAGTGTCTAGGCCCTGCTGCAAATGATATGAAAGACTATGAAGATCTCCCATGGAAGGCCTCACACTCCCTTGGGAGCAGAAAGGTGATGACATAGTGGGTTGGTGGGGGGCAGGGGAGGAGGGGAGGGAGAAGGAACTGGGATTGACATGTAAAATAAGCTTGTTTCTAATTTAAATAAAAACAGACATGTGAGCTAAGGAGTCCTTTTTTGACTGGATTAATGAAGCCCACTATCTAAGTTCCTGAAACTGCTTTTATAGAATCATGCCATAAAGAAGTCCTTCCATGGTGTTTCTCACTCTTACCTGGTGAAACAGTCTCTTAGTCTACACTATGACTCTGCAATACCTCCTTGCGGGTTTTCTCTGTGGAAATTAACAAAGCAAGTGGGACTGCTGATCTCACAGTTACTGGCAGTATAAAATTCATGAAGTGATTTCACTGTGCCATAATAGACTTGGTGAGGTCAAGTTTCCAAATTCTTACTGCTACTTTTCATACTTCTCTTTTCTAACCTGATTTTGGAAACTAATTTTTAAAATGTAAGTGCTCCACAGGGATAGGGGAGAGCTCTCTTATGAAGTGGCTCATGTGTCTGAGCTTAATTGATGGGCTTTGTCAGGCCCATGTCAGGTATGGAGAACCATTTTCTTTATATCAGAGACTGTCACTTCTAGATCCATAGCCTCTGAATAAGGGAGGTGCTGAAGTGCTATCTACACCCAAGTGGTCCTCTAAAACACATTCATTCTTAGGTTTGTGTTCATGCCTTTGCCTGGTCACCCTCATAGATGAGGGATGCTTAGTTCTCACAAATTGCTTCATTTTTCTTTTTTCTCTGACTAAGGCTGCTCTAGCCTAAGTCAACATAAGTTTTATTTGAAGAACTAAAACAACATTAATCAGCATCTTTTTGTTTGTTCCTTGGCCACCTTCTGTTGTCTGTCCTCAATACAGCAGCCAGTATGACTCTCTTTAGAAATGTGTCAAATCACGTCATCTCCCTCTCAAAACTCTCTAATAAATTTCCATGTTTCTCAGTGATGTTTTATCATTTCCTTCTGTGGTACCTCACCCATTGTATTCTCCAGCTGCTGTGGTCTCCTTCAATACAGTACAAAATGCAAGGCTTTGTTCTGATTCTTCTCTTCTTCCAGCTGTGCACCTGCCTTCCTCCTTAGCTCCCTTCATGTATCTGCTCTGCTGTCTCTCTACCAATAAAGTCTGATCAGCTCAGCCCCTTATTCTATTTTATATTATCCATCCCAGCTGGTAATTTCTTCCAAACTATTTATTAACTTTTTATTCCATGATTGTTTATAACCCTTTACTTGATTTAAGCACCAAGAGAATTGAGTGATTATTCTTTATTGTCAGCATCCAGAACTACATTAAATACTGTAACATTTTCCATGATAGAATAGTTGGGAGTGTGTGTTAAGGCTTTGAGATGAGTACAATTAATACATGATGATTTCATGGATATGAAGTGTATATGAACCATCCTTATATATATATATATATCAAAACTAGTGAAATGGGACAGAAAAATGATCCAATAACAAGAGTTTAGAACTAAGAAAAAGTGAGACACTGTTTCATAAACAGGTATAGAAATGCTAGAGTAATGTTGTCAGATCTATTTTTTCATAGGAAACTGGAATTGAAAGACTCCAAGCTATATATATATATATATATATATATTATTGTATTCCCTGACAACTCACTTCCAACCTCTGACATTTACCATAAAGTACAGACTTCTATACTGCCCTAAGAGAACATCTGATGGGGTATGTTAGCCATCGGCCAACAGTTTAATAATTAATATGTCTCTGTGTGCTTATTTGGAGCTAATTGGCTGAGGGAGTAGGCAGAACAGAAACTTCCACCATCTAACATCTTACTAGGTTTGATATTTGGCCTTCAATTAATCTGTTTGCCCAAATCCTTTGCCTTTTCTATAGTTCTTAAACTCAACTTAAGCACTTCCTTCTGCACTAATATATGCAAATAAATCCTTTTCAATCCTCAACTGTCCTTTACCCTTCCTATTTAAATCATTTTTAAAGGACTGAATGGTCTTTTGTCTCCCTGGCTATACTAAGGGTTGTCACATTCTCTACTTGGAAGCCACTCAGGTGAGCAGTCAGTTTTTCTGTGCCATACAATTTGTATTTTGATTTGAAAAAGGTGTATCTCATCCTTTTATGTTCCTTATTTTTGTTATGTCAGATTGATGGAGGATGATAAAATGAAATTATCATGGTAGAAAGTTGTCAAAATAAATCCTCTTTCCATTTCTACATGTTAATGATTTGCCCAGTCTGTTATCCTCTAGAGTAAGGGTCAGCAAATATTGAACCATGGGACAAAAATACCCGATCAATCTATTTTTGCAGTCTTAGAGGTAACAATAGTTATTATATTCCCAAGTAGTTAAAAATACTGAAAATATAATATCCTGCAGGACAAAAAATCTTATAAAACTAAAATTTCTGTGTCCAAATTAAATTTTATTGGAATGTAGTCATGCTAGTTTGTCCATGTGTTGGCTCTCACTGCTTTTGTTATGTACTACAAGGTTGGCTTGTTACAAATGACACCTGAATGAGTCACAAAGCTTAAAGCAGTTTCTATCTGTGCCCCCCCACCCCCCTTTTTTTTTTTTTACAAACTTTGGTTGTACATCATCCGTGATGTATTGCACATCATCTCCGTAACTGAGGACTACTCTGGCTCTGAATGCTGTCCTCCTGTTTTGCTATGTAAAATACTGATGCTGAGAAATAAACAAGGTCATCATCTATCTTTTCTACTTGATAGACACAAGAATGCTGTGTAGAGCTGGCTAGTGTAGTTCAGCCTGACAACACAAACAAGACAATATCCCTCTACTGTTAAGATCACATTTCCTTCCATGTAATTCATTCCTCCTAGAGCTGAACAATATAATGCACATTAAAACTCAGGAATATTTCACATGCTGTGTGGCATCCAGTTAGGGAACATCATTATCAAATTAGAATTCTGTGCTTAAAAGGCCATGATCCTTCAGGAATAACAAGAAGAGGAAATCTAACTCAGAGTTAGAATTTATAATTTGCTGGCTTAGGAAAAATGGGTCATGGTGAATCTAAAAAATTTAAGTTAATTACAAGACTCAGCTTTTAAGTATTAATTCAGCAGAGGATCAGATAGGCCTTAGAAGCACTGTGGAGTGTTTTTATTCCCTTTCTACTGGAGATCACTCTTCAGGGTTCATTAAGAAATAATTCAGAGTAGCCACACATGTAGGCAATCAGACCCAATATAAGAAACACCTGCTTTTACTTCAGTTCTGGCCTGCCTGCTAATAGGGCATATTTATCTTGGGACATTGTATTTGCTTGTGTAATTGTGCGTAGCACATTTTCAGATTTTACCACAGATGGATCTAGAAAGCAGTTCTGAGTGAGTGCCTGGGGAAGTGAGACAAAAACAGCCTCTCCTGTGTTCTGTTCAAACAGACACACGCAGCAGGAGACCTTGCCCTCTCTGCCCACACCAGGCAGTGCAAACAGGAAGGAGCCTCTGAACAGCTCTTCACTTAGCACCCAGGCTTCTTTCATTTGGCTAACAATTCCAGACCCAACCAGGGAAAGGACTGGGAAATGAACAGGTCAACAGCCAGAAGATGAGAGGATTGATGAGTACCTAGAATCAGAAGAGGCTCTGATGGGGGGGTGGGGCATGTAACATGTCCAACACCGGAATTTAATAGTGTGCATGTTAGGTATCGTTTAACACGATTTCATGGCATAACCAAGATATGAGACCTAAAAACAGCCGATAAGGTATGAGAAGAGTTGCTTGAAAATGTGGAGAAGATAGAGACAGAAGGATTATAAGAATCTGATTAGAGAAGAAAGCTCAAGTCCAAAGCGTTGCCTTAGAATTGAAAATGGCGTTCAATGTTCTGTTTGTCTATGTAAATTGCAATGAAGTGGATAAGGGAGACAATAAAATGGAAAAACACCACAGTTGCATAAAACCCTTGCATATTTCTTGGCCTGCTTCACCTCACATTATCCTCACGATTTGTTGTTGTTGTTGTTTGTTTGTTTGTTTGTTTTTAAGGTGAACAAAAATATATGAACATATTTTCCATATTCACAATTTTAGTGTAAGCTGTATATCTTTAAACAAAAATGAAATAATAGCTTTCTCTTTTTAACAATTCTTGTTTAGTTGGTTACATACTGAAAAGTTTCTGCACCCGATAAACCTCTCCACTTATGCAGCAATCCAAATCAGACCAGATCAAACAGAATTAGAAAAAGTCCATGTTTAATGGATACAAAGCTCCCAGATGACCTTCCAGCCACCAGAGAAGAGATGGAAAAGAAAAACTGGAAAACCACATGTCTACTTTCTGGGGGCCAGTTTAAATACCCTGTGGGAGTGGTCTTGATCATTTCTGGGGGAGGTGTCATCATTTGTTGGGCTCTCTGAGATGCAGCAGGATTTGCAGGGAAATACAGGAGGGAAGTTTTCTATTGTGTTGTACCTGAATCATTATTACAATTTGGCACTTGGGATGTGGGTCTGTTGATAGAGTGGCTTCCTTGAATGTACAAAGCCCTGGGTTAGAGTCTCAGGATCATATAAACCCACCATAGTGCCACACACTTATAACCCCAGGCCTTAGAATGTAGAAGCAGGAAGATAAGAAGTTTGGGGTCGCTGGGTGTTGGTGGCACATGCCTTTAATCCCAGGACTCAGGAGGCAGAGGCAGGCGGATCTCTGTGAGTTTGAGACCAGCCTGGTCTACAAGAGCTAGTTCCAGGGCAGCCTCCAAAGCCACAGAGAAACCCTGTCTAGGAAAAAAACAAAAACAAAAACAAAAAAACAAAAACAAACAAACAAACAAAAACCCAAAAAACTAAGTATGGGGTCATTCTTGGCTGTATAGTGATTTCAAGTTTGAGGTCAGTTTGGCATACATGAGACTCTGTCTCACAACAATGGCAAACTGTGTTTATATGAACAGGTGATTATATATTTCTTGGAAGCAGATATGCAGTCTTAATCTCAGGGTCATGGGTTCGAGCCCCATGTTGGCTGCCAAAATGTAAAATGAGTCCTTAATAAGTCTATGTAATAAAAACTTGGAGTCAAATATAGAGGAAAATGCTGAGAGATCAGAGAGAAGAAGGAGCAAGCCACAGCCAGCCACAGCCACATCTTACCTCCTTAGCATCTCAGCAGACAAGAGAGTGAGTTCCTGTGTCTGCCTGCTTGTATCCTCTCTCTACCCAGCATCTCCTTGCTGCCTATAAGTACAGATCTCCAGACTTCTATGGTTAGCTAGAGGCAAACTCTATTCTCTGACCTTCAGTCAGGCTTTATCTGTTCAAGCACGATATCACCACACTTTCTATCGACACAGTTTCTTCCATGGGCCTGGGGGTGGGGGGTCAGCAAGGTTTTACAGCCTTGGCTGTCCTGGAACTAGCTCTATATACCAGGCTGGTCTGGAACTCACAGCGATCCTAGGATTAAAGTGATGTTCTATTACTGCCCAGCTATGCAGCCACTTCTAAAAGATACTGTTTCAAGGCTTCCTTGTATTATAGCTCTTACAATCTTTCTGACCCCTCTTCTGCAATAGTCCCTAAGCCACAGATGCAGGAACTGTGATATAGTATGATGTATCCGTTGTGGCTGGAATCTCTGTGTTCTAGTGATCTCTGCTTTGTGTCTAGTTGTGATTTACTGTTATGGGCTCCATTTGCTGTAAAGAGAGGCATCTTTGATGAAGGATGGTGGCTACCCTTCTCTGTGGGTATAAGGATAAGATTTAGAATGTAGTAAGAAATTACCTTGGTCTAGCCAGTGGTAGTAGTAGGTTCATGACTTAATAGCCCCAGGAGCTGACAATGGTTTCAGTACCAGTCAGTACCAAGCATGATTTCCTTCCTGTGGAATGGGGCTTAAGTCAATAAGATACACGTTGGTTACCACCAACATTGAAGGACATTTATTACACCTTTATGGATATCCTGCCATGCTTGTCATCATCATGTTTCATAGGTGTTGAAGTTAGGTAAGTTGATTAGTTGCTTTCCACCCTTGGCAGCTTACATAGCATTTTCTGATACCATGGGGGCTAGACTGGGAAATAAGCTTGCAGACCAGACCATCTCAAACATGAAGGCTTTTGATGAACATATTTCTTTTTTAAATATAAAATTATGAACAAACTATTTTAGGGGGACTGTTTCCCTCCTAATATTACTTAGGGACTCTTTTGTTCAGCCAGAAGTAAAAGTATTTCCTATTTCTGATGTATTTGAAAGGAACTTCAGAAATGAGTGATTATGCAACTGAATTGTAGGACATAACCAATGTTCACATAAAAGATATTTTAATCAGGGGCCTAATTTTTCATATTTGATTCTTGAATATAAAGATCAGTATGCTTGATATTCCTCAATTAATTCCAGCCTGGTCAAGAAGTATTTCACTAAACTACCTGAGCAACAGTGTGTAAGAGCAATGTGTCATGTCATACTTAAGACTTATTAATGAATTTAGATTTAGGAAGCTATAAAGAGAAAATCTTTAAATTTTTCATTTTTAGATACCATTTTTATTATGAAGCATACCACAATAAAATGGCCTACTCCAAAAAAGCAACTAAGTTTTAATGTACAACACATTATATAGTCACTTCAGAGGCCAATAAACAGCACGCATTTTCAGCTACAGATGATGTTAATATTGGCATCCAACACAGTAAATGCTTGCTATATGTTCTCCAGGACTATTTATTGCCTCCCCTCGTTTTTCCATTTAAATTTCAGAAACAGATTCTAATAGAAATCCCACTGTGTGTTTGATAATGTTTACATTATATCTACAGGTCAATGTGGGGAAAAGTAAGTGTAAAACTGGCTCTTCTAATCAATGACTTAATAAATTCATCAGGTATTTGTGTTTCTTCTCAGAATATTCTGTACTTTTCTGTATAGATATCTAACACATCTATACCTGGCAGGTTTGTTTCTGGAAATGCAATGTTTTTCTAATTTGTAAATGTCTTTTTTTCAAGTTGTACTCCTTATGCTCTGTCATTTGTAATATAAAATTGACTTTTATATATTGAATTTTTTTGCCTTGAAAATTTGTTTGGCTGTCTTTATAATTTATGTTTAAAATTACTTATTTTTAATGCATGGATGTTTTTCTTGCATGTATGTCTGTGTCCCACTTGCATGCCTAGTGAGCACAGAGACCAGAAGAGTGTATCATTCTCTGAGACTGAATTGCAGATCTTTGTGAGCTGTCATGTGGGTTTCTGGAACTTGAACCTGGATTCTCTGGAATAGTAACATGTACTCTTAATGGCTGAGCATCCTCTTTGCTATCTATCATCTGTATGTATGTATGTATGTATGTATGTATGTATGTATAGATGTATGTACTCTTAATGTCTGAGCCTCCTCTTGGTTATCTATCTATCATCTATCTATCTATATGTGTGCATATTTGTGTATGTATAGATGTATGGACTCTAAATGGCTGAATCTACTCTTAACTATCTATCTATCTACCTAGCAGCTATCTATCTCTGTAAATGCATAGATATATGTCTTGTATATACACATATATACATGCAGGTGTGTGTATATATGTGCATATGAAGGCAAGGCATTACTAATGAATGTCTTCCCCTATCACTTGCCACAATATTTTCTTAGACAGGGTCTCTTACTGAACCTGGAACTCACTTATTTCACTCTTCCAGCTGACCTGGAAAGCCCCTATGATCCTCCTTTTTCCACCAGCCATCACTAAGATTACAGGTATGCACTGTCATGTGTAGCATTTTTACATGATCACTGGAGATCTGAACTCAATTCCTCATGATTGCATAGCAAGAAGTTTATCTCTTGTTCCCTCCTGGTAAATATTATGTTAAATAATTAATTGTCTCTCATTTAAAATCTGAAGATTATGACCCTGGAGTTATTGACTCAATGTTTTAAAATCACGACATTGTGAAAATTTAACTTGTCTTCAATCGGTCTAGTGACATCAATCACTTATAGCTTCTGTGGCCTCTAGTCTGAACTCAATTACATGGATCTCCTGGTCAGTCTCACCCAGTTCAGCATCATTGTAAGTGTTGTACTATGGCAATGACTTCATCATTCTTCTCTGTCTGTAATATGTTTTCATGAGAAGAGTCCTATTGGTTAATTTGATTTGAGTAGTGAAACGCACTAAGATGTCATTGAGTGATTTCTAGGAATAACAATTCGCAGCATATCTATGCAGACTAGTTTTATGTTAACTCAACACAAGCAAGAGCCATTTGGGAAAAGGGAACCTAAATTGATAAAATGCCCCCATCAGACTGGCCTGTTGGCAAGCCTGTGGTGCATTTTCTCAATTGGTGATTGATAGGGCCCAGCTCACTGTGGTTGGTGCTTCCCTTAGGCTATTGTTCCTGAATGCTTTAAGAAAGCAAGCTAAGCAAGTAGCGTCTATATAAGTTCATGCCTTCAGGTTCCTGCCTTGAGTTCTTACCTTAATTTCTCTGGATGCTGAACTACAAACTGTAAAATGAAATAAACCCCTTCTTCCCCAAGTTATTTTTGGTCATGGTATTTTTTATCACAATAGAAACCCTAACTAAGGCAGTCTCTATGCATTTAGACTTATACAACTTAGAAAAATAGATGTATTTCCTTTAACTATGCAGATCAATGACTCTTAAAGTAGCATCCAAGATCATCATCAGCCAACTAATATACAACTTTCACAAATGGCCTGGCCCTTCCTGGTTCTTAACTGTAAAGAATATGCAAATCTATCTTTTACACTCATGTAACACCTATGGAAACTTATTACTGAGTTAAAGAATGTGCTAATAACATTTCTGATAGTTGATATTTGTAAAATAAGTTGACACATTAACTAATCCTTCTGAGAATTTAAGTCAGTATTCTATTTAGAACCACGGCTGACACACAGCATTATGCAATGCAGTAAGGTTAAAATGTTTCACTTATGCACATAATTTGAATGTCAGCAACATGATGCTTTTCTCTGTTCTTGCCTTTCCAGTATTTCTATTATTTTACCTACATCATTATCTGGTTGTTTATTTCATACTTTGGTTAATACTATAGTATAGTGTATGGTTTTACATATTGTGCACCAGTAACATTTTATCTATAATCTGCTATTTTGTTATTTTCTAGACTTCATGTGTCTGTACAATGTGGATCATTCATTTTACCATTTTTATTTTATGCATATTTTTTATCTCTCCATTTTTAAGATAACATATCTTATGCCTGTGTTTGCTTAAATAAGTGGTTTCTTGTTTTTACTTAATTTTGCCTCTAGAAATATGTAATATATAGGGTATGTGGGTATGATTTTATATTCTACCAAGGAAAGTCCCACTTAAAATATCTGAAATAAAATTAGCTAAAGCCAGTTAAATATAACACTTATTAATTAAAAACTACAATGCACTTCATATCTTAATTTATACCATATTCTTGATAATTTTAGAGTCTCTTAAGCTCATATTCCTTGGAAATTTTCAATAAATGTAAAAACACATGTATGCCTTTGACAAATTATGTCTTACTGTATATAAGCTGTTTCTATACAGAGGTATTTTCCAGAGGATCATAGATCATTAAATTAGGAATAGTATCTATTAGAAATCTTGTTTATATTAGTATAGATGTGTGTTTTATTTTCATGCTATCTTGATAATTATTTGACAACATATTCTCTTTTACTCTTGGGTATTCCTCAAAGGGGTCTCTTGTGTCAATTTTAATCAAGTCCTTAAAGTCACCAACCTGAGAAATGATCCAAATGAAATAAAGTGAAAAAGTTTTCTAAATATGCAAAATATTTTTCTGTAATTTGAAATAATTCCTCGAATAGAGAAAGTATCACCTTTGCAGCTGAATCATTACTGGAGAAAAGAGGCCACATAATAATTTGCTTCTGAGTCAGGAACTTTAGCTTTCCATGCACCTTCCCACTATAGAAAGTGTAATCATGTTCTGTGTATTTTGACAGTTGTTTTTTAACATCTAGACTGGAATTAGAGCTGTACAGGCTACATGATGCTATGGAGAACAAAAACTTGTTCTTGTGGGGGTGTATTTAATCACGCTCATGTACTTTACCATCTGTTTAGAAATTTGAAATCACTCCGTGGTTGAGCTGCCACATAAATTACTTTTAGACACAATACTAGTGAATGAATCATAGGCATGGTGTCCCTATCATCTGCTACCTATTTAGCACTGGAAGAGGAGACAAAGAGAAAGTATTCCTCTATAATGAGTTCTAAACACTAAATGTGATTGTAGTCATCAGTCTATTTATTGAATCTAGTGGCTTCTGGGAGACTTATTGACATAAAGTTAAAGCTCACATGTAAGAGAAACAAATTATTTTTTAGTATGTAAAAATGAAAAATTGGAGCTCCAAGATAGCTATTTCTGTAGATATTCCTTTCATCTTTAATTTTATCCACCTAGAATGCCAATAATTACCATATATAATTCCAATTTTCTTCTCTGTATTGCTAGATTTAAGAACGTGTCAGAGCAAACCTCAGACCAACATGCTTAACAGTTGTTGAACTAACTATACCTGTACTCTTAATTTTATCCAAAATTTTGACTCAAAAATGACCTATTTAAATAAACTGAAATCAACTCTAATTACTCTTTCACTTTTGAAATCTTTATTATTTAATTGCAAATGAATTGGACAGTGACTTATATAGAATAGATTTGTAGATATGGTATCCTGGATATGGTGACTTTCCATATCTGTAAATGTAACATGGGATTAGATAAAGTGGCTTACTCTAAAGCAGTGGTTCTCAACGTGTGTGTTGGAAACATTTGGGTCCCCGGATTTGCTTAATACTATCAGAAACACAAATATTTACATTATGATCCATAACACTAGCAAAATTTAGTTATGAAGTAGTAATGAAAATAATTTTATTGTTGGGGGTCACCATAATGTGACAAACTGTCTTAAAGGGTGGCAGCATTAGGAAGGTTGAAAACCACTGCTCTAAGCCTTATTGAACTCTGGTCTTACATTCTTATACTGGTATAAATATAATGCAGATAAATAATAAAAATGTAAAGGACATATACACGCAATCTGCATATTTAATCAGCATCCCACATGATAATATGAACATTACCACTTAAGAATTGCTAGTTTAGTTTGATGTAGGTTTCATTTAGATTCATAAGGCAACAGATATTACCTAACTAGAAGGGAACTAGGTGACCACTCCTGCCAGGGAAGCAAGTAAGCTGAAGAGCTTCACCACTCTCTTCTCCCCACCAAATCCAATTCCCCATTCTCATCCCTAACTCAGCAACAGAAACCAGATGCAACCTTCTTTCTCACCTGCCTACATCTCTTGTGGATCCCACAGACCATCCTATAGAGAGCACATTGGCTGAATTATTTTATTAATGGCTCTCATGTTTGTAAGCATTCTCCATTTTCCAGATTTCTTTTTAATAACAAATATAGGAGAATTCCAAGGGATGGTAGGTTTCTTCAATATGTCAACATTTAGCTGTTCCTAAACCTCTAGAGCCTCTAACTTCTCTGAAGTCATAGGCCATTGCCCACCCAGACAGGTTTAGTTAGGATTTCTATTGCTGTAAAGAGACACTATAATCACAACTCTTATAAAAGAGCATTTAATGGGGTGGCTTATAGTTTCAGAGGTCTAGTCCATTAGCATCATGGTAGAACACAGCAGTATCCAGGCAGACATGGTGTTGGAGAAGGAGCTGAGGGTCCTACATCTTGACACACAGCCAACAGGAAGTGAACTGAGTGTCACTATAAGTAAAGTTTGAGCAAAGGAGACCTCAAAGTCCACCCTCACAGTGACACACTTCCTCCAAAAAGGTCACACCCACTACACTAAAGCCATACCTCCTAATAGTGCTACCCCCTGTGAGTTTATGGGGGCATATATTCAAACTACCATATCCTCCTAACCTTCCTTCCCCTACTTTATCCCAGCCCCCAAATTCAGTAGGCAACTCACAGACTACTTCTGCCAGGGAAGCAAGTAGGCTGTCTATAAATCTTTCCCTCTCCTTCTGTACCTCTAGATCCAACCACCCCCTAGTGTCATCCCCAGGACTACAGCAGACCTTCTGTAGTGACTCCTCTACTGTCTCCTTCATTCCAAGGAGATAAAATAAGCAGATCCTGGTTAATTACTCTGCTCTCTTCCCTCCTGTGAACACAGCCTATCCCCATTCCTAAGTGTTAGCTCTCAATACCCAGAAACACGCTTTATCCAGAATCCCCCCTCACACAGTGGCCACAACTATCAGGTCCAAAGAAAATATCCTACCAGACAACACACAGTCATTAGACTATCTGAAAACCCAGAAAGAAAGCAGAAACCAAGGAACAAAACACCCATCCAACAAAGACAAAACCAGAAATTAGCATGTAGGCCTGTAATCATCCCAATCCCAGATACCTAGATGCCAGTGTAATAACACAACAATGACAGCCAGGGCAATAGGTCTTTACCACAGCAGACCTTGACTACTCCAACACAGCTGAAACACAAGAAAAAGACCTTAAAACTGCCTATAGGAAGATGATAAAGGTCCTTAAAAGAAGAAATTAGTAAATCCCTTAAAGGAATCCAGGAAAACATAAACAGGGTGAGAAAAAGAAAATAAATTCCTTAAAGAAAACCTGGAAAACACATACACAGACAAACACCACCACCACCAATAACAAAATAACAGGAATCAACTATCGATACCTCTCAATATCAAGGTGCTCAATTCCACAATAAAAAGATGCAGACTAACAGAATGGATGCAAATCCAGGATCTGTCCTTCTTTTGCATCCAAGAAACACATCTCAGCACCAAGGACAGACTCAGGATAACAGGTTGGAAAGATATTCCAAGCAAATGGACCTAAGAAGCAAGCTAGCATAACTATTTTAATATCTAACAAAATAGACAACAAACTAAAGGTAATCAAGGGAAATAGAGAATTGAAGGAGTACTAGACCACTTGAGCATGTGGTTCTGGCAGTCCTTGCCTTTCTTTCCTGTTCCATATGCCTTGCTAAGAACCTTTAGATTACATCCCTAGAGATAGCCACCAAGGTCTATTCCCTTATTGAACACTTTCTTATACCAGACTCATTCCTGAGAATGAGTACCAAAGTTCAGCAATCAAAAGCCCTCTTTGGTTCACCTAATTAACATTCTCAATCAAAATATACCACCACATCCTAGACAATTCTAACACAGACCTTCCCTTTTTTCTCTTCCTAAAAATTATACCTGCAGGTTTCAAGCTCATGGACCCCAGACTGATAGCTGGGAAACCAGCATAGGATCGACCCTTACCCCCTGAACATGAGTGTCAATTGGGAGGTCTGAGCAATCTATGGGACCTCTGGTAGTGGATTAGCATTTATCCCTAGTATACAAATTGACTTTGGGAGCCCATTCCACATAGAGGAATACTCTCTCAGGCTAGACACATGGGGGAATGCCTAGGCCCTGTTCCAAATGATATGACAGACTTTGATGACCCCCCCATGGAAAGCCTCACCCTCCCTGGGGAGTAGAAAGGGCATGGGATAAGGGGTAGTGAGGGTTAGGGGAGGAGGGGAGGGAGGAAACTGGGATTGACATGTAAAACAAGCTTGTTTCTAATTTAAATAAAAAATATACCTGCAAGTTCATTTGCTCCTGTTTTCTGCCTGAGTTGGAAAGCAGTCTCTTGAAACTTTTCTTTCCTGCTTACTAAAAGTTCTGTCTGTAAAAACAGATGCTTATGTGTGGTTTGTGACTAATCTGGGATCTGGGAAGGAGCACCTAATGTGTGAGGGTGTGTGTGGGGGTCTCTGTCAAGAAGATACGCATCAAAGGGAAAATCCACCTAGAGGACATTACCACCAAGTGAATAAAACATCTATGCCTTAAACAAGGACACCTAAGTTTGTAAAAGAAACACTAATACAACTTAAACTACATATTGACCCTCACATACTGATAGAGGGAGACTTCAGTATCCCACTCTCACAAATGAATAGGTCACCCAGTCAAAACTTTAACAGAAAAATAGGAGAGTGAACAGATGCTATAAACATAAAGGACCTAACAGATATTTACAGAAGACTTCAACCATGGAATCTCCAAAATTTATCACATAATCAGACATAATGCAAGTATCAACAGATTTGAGAAAAATGAAATAATTCTGTGTCCTATCAGACTAGTATGGATTAAAGGTAGATATCAACAACAACAGAAAGATTACAAACCCATGGAAATGAACAACTTTCTACTGAATGGAAAATGGGTGAAGATAGAAATAAAAAAAAAACTTAAAGGTTTTGTAGAATTCAATGAAAATGGATACAAACACTACCCAAACTTTTGGTACACAATAAAGTGGTACTAAGAGGCAAGTTCACAGTACTAAGTGCATACATAATGAGCCTGGAGACAAGCTGGGCCTCATGGCATATGCCTTTAATCTCAGTACTCTAGAGGCAGAGGCAAGACTGATCTTTGTGAATTCAAGGCCACCCAGGTCTACAAAATGAGTTCCAGGACAGCAAGGGTTACACAGAGAAACCCTGTGTGGAAAAACCCAAACTGAAACCCAAACAAAACTGGAGAGATCTCCTACTAGCAATTTAACAGCATACTTGAAAACTCTAGAACCAAAAGAATTAATCACACCCAAGAGGAAAAGACAGGAAGAAATAATAAAACTGAAGACCAAAATCAACCAAATAGAAACAATGATAACAATATGAAGAATCAATGAAAATCAACAAGATAGACAACCTAACTAAAAGACCCAGAGATAAGATACAAATTAACAAAATCAGAAACAAAAAGGGGAACATAGCCAACAAACACTGAGAAACTCCAGAGAATATAAAGACCTAGTTTAAAAAGCTGTACTCCACCTAATTAGAAAATATAAAAGAGATAATTTTCTCAATATGTACCACTTACCAAAGTTAAGTTAAGGTCAGATAAACAATTTAAACAGATCTATAACCTCTAGTGAATAGAAGTCATTAAAAGCCTCCCTACCACTAAAAGTCCAGAGCCAGGAAGTTTTAGCAAAGAATTATACCAGACTTAAAGAAGAGTTAGTGCCAATACTCCTCAAATTATTCCACAAATAGAAACATAAAATTGCACAAATCATTTTATGAGATCATAGTTACCTGATACCCAAACTACATAAAAGCCCAAGGGAAAAGAGAATTACAGACCAATTTCCCCTATGAGCATAGATGCAAAAATACTCAGTAAAATACATGAAAACCAAATTGAAGAACACATCAAAAAGATCATCCACCATTGATGGGGAATGTCCTTCTGTATATGTTTGTCTTATTGGTTGATGAATAAGCACTGTTGGTCAATAGAGAAGCAAGATAGGTGGGGCTAGGAGACAAGGAGGACTCTGAGAAGTATAGTTGGAGAGGAGCCATCATGGGATTCCAAGAAATGACACAGCAGGGAAGAATCAGTATATAAGTAGGGACAAGCAGGAAACCACTCTCTTCTCTCTTCTCTTCTCTGCAGAAACGCTGAACAGTCAAGATGGAGGATGCCAGAGGAGTAAGAGGTCCCTGGACCTTTCTCCAGTAAGATAAGACCATGTGGAAATACATAGATTAGTAGTAATGGGTTAATAATTAAGAAATCATAGCTAGTGGCCAACAGTTTAATAATTAATATAGCATCTGTGTGATCATTTGGGGCTGAAGTGGCCACAGGGCCTCACCGGGCCAGAAAAATCTCACTTTACACACCATGATCAAGTAGGTTTCATCCCAGAAATTCAGGGATAGTTCAATTTAAGAAAATAAATGTAATCCACTATATGCAAACTGAAAGACAAAACCCACATGATCATCTCAGATGCAGAAAAGGCCTTTGTCAAAATATCCTTCATGATAAAAGTCTTAGAGAAATTATGGATACAAGGGACATACCTAAACATAATAAAGGCAGTTTACGATAAGCTGACAGCCTTCATCAACTTAAATGGTGGAAAATTTGAAGAAATTCCACTAAAATCAGGAACAATACAAAGTTGTCCACTCTCTCCATATCTATAATATATATTACTTGAAGTCTTGGCAAGTATAATAAGAAAACTGAAGGGGATCAGAGGAATACAAATTGGAATGGGAGATGTCAAAGTATTTTTATTTGTAGATTATATGCTAGTATACATAAGTGAACCAAGAAATATCATCAGGGAAACTTCTACAGTTGATAAATACTTCCAGCAAAGTAGTTGGATGAAAGTTTAACTCACAAAAAACAGTAGTCTTTCTAAACACAAATGAAAAATTGAGAAAGAAATCAGAGAAATAGCATCTTTAACAATAGCCTCAAATAATATAAACTATCTTGAGGTAACTTTAACCAAGCAAATGAAATACTTGTATGATACAATCTTCAAATCATTGAAGAAAGAAGTTGAAAAGATACCAGAAGAGGGTAAGTTCTCCCATGCCCATGGATAGATAGGCTTACTATATTGAAAATGTTTATCCCACCCAAAGCAATATACTATTAAATGCAATCCTCGTTAAATTCCATCATAATTCTTCACAGACCTTGGAAGGACAATTCTCAGCTTCATTTGGAAAAACAAACAACTGCAACAAAACAATACAAAACAAAAAACAGGAGATCTAAAACAACAAAAGACCTGCTGAAGGTGTCACCATTCCCTAATTCAAGTTGTAATACAGATCTATAATAATAAATACTGACATGTTGATCAATGGAATCAAACTGAAGACCCAGACATAAATCCATACCCTACAAACATCTGGTTTTCAATAAAGAAGCCAGAAATATACACTAGAAAAAAAGATGTCATCTTCAACAAATCATACTGGTCAAACTAGATGTCAGCATGTAGAAGAGTGTTAATAGAGCCACACTTATCACCCTGCACAAAACTCAACTCCAAATAGATCAAAGAACTCAACATACAACCATATACATTGATTCTGATAGAAGGGAAAGTGGGGAACAGCCTTGTAGTCATTGGCTCAATAAAACACTTCCTAAACAGAACACCACAGCATAGGCATTAAGATCAACAAGTAATAATTGGGACCTGATAAAACTGGGGAGTAATGTCCTCACACAGAAGAATTAATAAGGATTTATTACCATGGCAGTTTTCTCCCTCTACACCGGATGGACTGAAGCTTCTAAATCCCTGCTAAGATTAACTCCCAGCTCTGTTTCAGGGAAACATAAACAATAAAATCTCTGGATATTCTCCTGTCCATCCTACATCAATCCTGAGATTGTAAACAGACTTTCCAGGCCCCACAATGCTTTCCTCAAATTGCAGATCCGATGGACCGGAGGGCCCCACTAAGGAGCCTATGCTGAAAGTTTGTTGTAGGGTGGAGGGTACTCTATCCTGCACAGATTGTGTTGGTGAATTCATTCTGCAAATATGTGGCAGGCAGGAGACTTGTAAATTCCCATACACAGTTGTGGATTGCCAAAACATTATAGGTAGAATAAGAGTCTGCAAAAGAAATTGCAAAATAAGGGGCTTAGTGTTGGGACCATGTGTCCAAGTCAGGGTGATTGGATCAGTTGCAGTCAATGTAACTAGAACAGGGAGAGTAGCACAGCTGCATCATAACAGAGAACAATAAGGAGCTAGTGACAGCCAGTGGACCAAGCCTGTAGCTGTCCTGTTCAGAGAAGGCAGTTTCCCTTTATCTACCAGAAACTCTGCTGTTTGCTCTTGGGTATAAAAGCAGTCACCCCTAAAATGCCCTGGCTTCCTGGTTATTCCATACTAAGAGACCATTTAAACTAAAAGCAACTGAAATGCTGTTGACAGAGACTTTTCTTTTCCCTTTTGGTGGGAACTTTCTAAGTAAAATTAATTCAGGCACAGGAAATAAAAGCTATTTGATATGTGTTGAAAGGTGAAGGTTATAAATTATAACACAACTGTGTTGTATTAACTTTTTACTGATTTTCTATATCGAGGGCTTCTAGTAATTTTTAGATGGCAACAAATTTGTTTTCCCCATGTTTATGCCTACTTGGTTGACTTTATTATTTCCTGACAACATTAACAATTGGAAAAAATGTCATGCTTATATAATGACACATTTACCACTAATTAGGCCTCCTAGCAACACTTCTATAAGTGATACTAAGAGTTATCCAGGAAAATATTTAGGTGGAACTATAAAAAAGAATTACTTTATAAAAATCCAGGACAGAAAAGGATCTCTTCTTCTTTCTCAACTCTTGGACTTTGCTATTGCACCTAAGATCATGAAGTCATTTCTATGTTAAGTACAAATAAAGTTACACATTTCAAAACCCTCCAGTTCCACAGCTACCTCATCTTTATGTATAACTTGGAGGGGTAGCCATATGAGTATCCATCAGAGAAGTCCTCACATTCACAAAATTATTTTAACTTCCAGTAAAAACAAAGGTAATTAAGAAACATAAGAGCATTCTTTCCTCTTTCTAATACACACACACACACACACACACACACACACACACACACACAAATATACTGACGTATCTTCTTGGTCATCTCCATATGAGCTGGCAGCTCTTCAATTAGTGTAGAACAGGAAATACTTTCAACACTAGTCATGAATCATTATTTTTAAAGTCTATTCAAAGATGATAAGTTTTGAATTCCTGGTTATTGGATATCCACCACCACTGATGTAATAAGCCAGTCAAACAGAATTAATAAATCCATTTTTAATGAACAGAGCATAGAACTCCTGGGTGACCCTCAGGAGGGCAGGAGAAGAATCCCATGGCAAATATGGCAGTCAGATCTTAAGTAGCCTATAGGCATGGTTTGAGCAGCCCTGGTGAGGGGCAAAATCTTGGTGGGCGTTCTGAGAGAAGAAGCTGCTGTGGCAGGCTTTCTGAGGGGGGCAAGGTCTAGAGATAGAGACAGGAGTGGGGCTTCCACATAATCATCTCGGACTTTTTGGGTATGTGTGTGCCAGGGGCTCAGGAGCTTCCACTGGAACATTTTAGGCTGTTTGGGTATATGGATGCCAGAAGTTGAGGTGGCGGCATTTCCACCACAAAAATAGATGTTATTTAATGAAGTTCAAAATACTCAGCAACACACCAATTCTTCCAGCAGAACAATAGGTACCATTTAATGAAGTCCAAATTCTCAGCAACACCAATTCTGTTTCTTTCAGGGTTGTTGATGTAGTAACTAATGGTAGATCAGTGTCTCAAAAACACATAAACTTCTACAATCTTAGCAAGCCAAAAAATACTAGATTTTCTTTAATATTTCATAAGTCAAAAACAAATGAGTCTGTTCACACTTTGCTGGATGATTCTTTTACAATTTTGTGGAGTTTTTATGAGGAAATGCATATCTATAAAGAAAGTTATGCTGGTGACAGAGACACAGGCATATGCACAAATTGTGGGAAGTTCTTCACTCTCCTGTGTAGCCTACTCATTTCTTCATCTTGTACTTGGTTTATCAATCTTGGTTACCCTGTGTCTTTCTTAATAAAATAGTTGCCTTTTAAAATTCAGTATCCACTTTACAATTTGCTTCCACAAATTGCTTCACAATTTGCTTTCAGTCACTCTTAGAATAGTCACCATTATATTTTGGTCCACAGTGCTTTAACTTCCACTGATAATGCCTAGTGTCCCCAGGTTTGTGACATGGCCTGTTGATAACTGTGACTCTGTACTATTTTTGGAAATGTTAACAGAAAAATATGCATGTTCTTTTTCCTACTTTTCATTATGTCATCATTAAGAATGAATTTTCTGCACTGATTTGACTCAAGTATCCAGATTGGATTGTGGCATCAGAAGAGATTGGATAGTGGGAGAGAAATGAGTACTGATTTTCATCAAGCAAACTTGGTAAAAACAAACAAAATACAAAACAACCCTACCTTTTTAGCAGAGTGAAGTGGTATACACCTGTACTCTCAGTGCTGAGGAGGCAGGAAGAAGAGAGTTCAAGGCCTTCCTTAGCTCTGCTTACTTAGCGAGCATGGCATTTTGATTGAGATGCCCTTTGCAAAGTCTCAGGCATTTAGATACTTGGTCCCTAGTAGGTGGCTGTTTAGAGGGGATTAGGAGGTGTGGCACTTCTGGAGGAAATATGCCATTGGTGTGGTTCTTGTTTTTTACTGTAGTCCCACATTGGAATGTCAAAATGTTGTTGGTGTTTTAAATACTCTTTTTACTCCTTTGCTCTTTGCTCTTTTGCCTCTTTTGGGGGACCTACAACCCAGCTCCCAAATTACACACAGAGTCTTATTCTCAGTTATAAATCCCTAGCCTTAGCTTGGCTTGTTTATTTCCAGCTTTTCTTATCTTGAATTATCCATCTACTTCTTGCCTCTGGACTTTTTCCTTTTCTTACTTCTGTATATCTTACTTTCACTCTTACTCCATGGTTGGCTGAGTGGCTGACCCCTAGCATCCTCCTATCCTTGTTCTATCTTGCTTCTCCTTCTTCCAGATTTCTCCTTTTGTTTGTATTCTCTGCCTGCCAGCCCCACCTAGTCATTCTCCTGCCTCGATATTGGCCATTCAGCTCTTTATTAGATCACTAGGTATTTTAGACAGGCAAAGAATCACAGCTTCACAAAGTTATCAAATGCAGCATAGACAAAAGCAACACATCTTTACATCACTGGAACATCACAAATGTTCCAGAGCATAAACAAGTATAACACACCTTAAAATAATATTCTAGAACTGCACTGGGCTTTGAGATTCCAGAAGGCTCATGTTATTTTGAATGAGTTCTCTCTGCCTCCTTCTCTCAGATGCTGCTCTCCCTCCCACCCTTTGCCTTCACTCTGCAATCACCAACAGTAACCCTTTGAAGTGGTAAGCCCAAAATAAACTCTTTCTACAAGTTGCCTTGCCTTCTGACAACAATAAAAAAGTAACTAACATGGTGAGTTAAAGTCCTAACTAGGCTATATAAGTCGTTTTTTTAAAAAGACATTTTCTGATAAAGAAGCCATAAAATGACACTTAAGTCAGAAGACAGTGACATACAGAAATCTATTCAACCCACAAACACAACTAAATTTTCAAATATCAGTTTCTGTGCCCACAGTTAACCCTGCTAATTTATTTTATATATTTCTTTTAAAGTAAAAATATGTCTATTTTCCAGATAATTTACTATTTCAGGCAAATAGCCAAAGTTGAATCATTAATACTTCCTAATAAGTCTGTCATTATTTTATGATTTCATTTTAACCCAGCATTAGCTGTTTATGCTTTTATTTCTCCAAGAGTAAATATGCAATCTACTGTAAGGCAATCATGAAAAGAACTGATAGTGCATGCCAGTATCACAAATATTTAACTAATTTTTGCTATGAATACCTTTGAGAACTACTCATTTTATGTTTCATTTTACCTCAGACAAAACTTATATATCTTAAATATATCCACATAAACTGTGATGACATACAGCTGATCTAAACTTCACATTGGTTAAAATAGAAGTTTTAGAAACAAAATAGAAATTGTCCCAATATTTGCCTTAGTCCATTTTTGGTTTGCTGGGATATCACTTTCCTTAAGTTCAATGGTCTTTATTGTTGGTTAGATAGTGTCATGCTATTTTATTTGTTGCTCTTTTAAATATTTGTTGTCAATCATTTTACTGCAGCTGCAAGTAGTTCTTAATATACACCCTTTCAGTGTTTGATGAAGATGGATTAATATAAAGTGAAAAGAATTTCCCATTTCTTTCAAAATGATAACTCCTTCATTAACACAGAAAGTACTCACCGACTACTTAACTTTGTCAGGTGACAGTGACGTACAGAAAGTCTCTGTACCCTTCAGACACCATAAAATGAGTACTTACATTAGAGTTCAAAGTCAAATTTGGTTACAGAATATCTATGTGATTACAAACTATCCCTAGTTTTTTTTTCCAAATTAAGCACAGAAAGAAACTTCACTGGGTTATTAGTAGAAATAATTCATTGCAAGAAGTGATTCACAGAGTGGCTGATAATAATGATAATAATAATAATAATAATAATAATAATAATAATAATAATAATAATAAAATAGATGATTAAATGGGTATAACTGGAGGTAACTGAAGGAACAGAATAGTTGTAGAAATCAAAGCAGTAATATGTGAACAGGAGGAGACACATAAAGCAGGAAAATGTGGACCAAACCTAAGCTAGTTCTCTGCATCTCTCAGGAAAAGGCATCACAAGTCACCTCCTGATCTCTGCTTAGGACAGTGTCTTTCCAGGTAAGATTTAGGTTCATCTCTGTAGTTCATTGGACACTCAAGAACAGTATCAAAAGAACTCAGAGCTAGCATCTGCTTCTATGTTATGATAAGTCTTTACTCCATCTGTCCAAGGCCTGCTGCCAAATGGGCACTTTCCACCAGGCTGATGGAGTTCTGCCTGCCACCACATTTAGGTCCCAAGTAACACACAGAGACTTACATTAGGTACAAATGCTGCTAGGCCAATGACTAGGATTTCTCATCTACTAGCTTATTTTTAATTATAAACCATAATCACAACACTTATCTTATGGAGGATGCCAGGGGTAAGCACCCTCTCTTGCTGGCAGATCACCTGGCGGCTCCAGAGCAGAGAACAGGAGGAAGAGCAAGAGCAAGAGAAAGAAAACGACTTCCTGCTTGTCCTTCCTTAAATTCTGAGTCTGCCTGCTATGTCACTTCCTGCCTGGATCACAACACTTCTTTGCTACATTTCCCAGAATACTCCTTGACTCCTAGTCCCACCTAACTTGCTCCTTCATTGGCCAACAGTACATTATTCAACAACCAATAAGATGAACATACACAAAAGGACATTCCCCATCACTTCTACATAGAATTGTGTATTAGATTAAATTAATTGACAACTGATTTAGCAACAGTAATTCAACAGAGTGAAGGGATTTGGGGGAAATTTGCTATGGATCTCATCTATAAAACGTTCAACCATGCACAAATGTTCAGTGAGGAGCTAGGCAGTGTTGTGACTATGCCTCACAAAGCTCAAGTATTACTAACTTAGCTCCAAGCGCAATGGGACTTTTGTAGTATTGTTAAGGTTGTGCCCACTCAAAGGGCTTAACACCAATATTGTGGGAATAAATTCCTTATATGGGATTAAGAGAAAAAGAGTTTACCTCTATTTCTATCCCCATGCCACACTCTTCTTGCTATCTTTTCTATGTTCTCTTGCCTTCTGCCTCTGCCATGGATGATATAAGAAGAAAGTTGTCACCAAATGCTGAAACATTTATGTTAGACTTCCCACCTCTAGAACTGTGAGAACTATATTAGTTTCTTTATATGTTACTCATCTGTGGAATTCTGTTACAGAAATATTAAACAGGAAATTGGTACTGAGAGTGAGTCATCTGTTGCTGCAAATAACTGAAAATGTGGACGTAGCTTTGGAATCTGTTGACAGAGATGAAAAGTTTGGGGGAACATGATTGGAAAACATATAGATTGTAAAGAATAGAACATTAAAGGGGATCCCAGCAAAGGAGTGGTGTTGGGGGGTGATGTAGAAGCTGGTAGAAGTATATATGGTAAGAAAAAAATTCTGATAAGATTTTACATGAGACAGAAGAGCAAGTAGGTCAAGGGCAACAAAGGTCATCCTTTAGATAAATTTAATGGTTTGAACATGACTTTCCCTCATACTTCACATGAGGAAAAGGGATCATCAATAAAACAGTGTTGGGAAGTTGTGGTTTCGAACTGTGATCAGCCAGGAATGCCTTAATGCATTATATGAGGGAAAATTAATGATCTCTGGAGTGAGTTTTCATAAAGGACCAGTCTCTCCCTCACTCTTGTGCTTGCTCCTTCACCTTCTTCTTCATGATGATGTAGCAATACAGTCTTTGCCAAATGTTAACTGACTTACAGCATTTTCCACCCTTCAGAGCCATGAAAACCAAAAATACATTGTATTGATAAATTAGCTATTTGAATGATTCTGTTATAGCAGGTCAAAAATAACTAAGAGAATTTACTATTTCCCAGACAGGTAGATAAACTGCTCTTCTCATGTGCCTGAAAGCTCATGGAGGAAGGTGAAGAATTAAAGCAAATTACAAGAAGGAAAACACAGTTTTCCTGAAGGCAGTGTGAGACAGGTAAAATATAATATAAAAGCAGCAGATATAGCATGCCCAGACTGAGAGAAAGGAAGAACTATAGGGAGGACTTACTGTAAGTTAATCAAGAGAAGATGCTGAAAAGTTGAAAAAAAAAGAAAACAAGGAAGAAAGAAAGAAAGAAAACTCCAAATAATGGGAAATTTAGTTAGGTTTACATTTGGATTTTATCTTTAGAATCTTAAGAAGACACCCATGGTTTTAATGAGGTGTTCAACAGGGAAGAAATATCCAGCACAAAAATATGATTCTGTTTGTAAGGGTAGAATGTGGAGTTGTAGTTCAGATAGGCAGGTGTTAGAACAATTTGTTGGGGAATCCAAGTAGTGAAATTTGGAGTCCTGAGTTATGCTCCTGCAAATCGGCAGAAAGAAACTAAATACAGAACTAAATAACAGAGGAATCTGTGTTGGAAATACTAAGACATTCTGAATCGGTCTATATTAAGAACACAAAGGATTGTGTTTGAACAGTTGTTCTTGGACAGAGAGGATTCACTCATTCTTGAACAGGTTAACATTTAGTGCTTATAACATAGCCTAAGTAGATGGGGCAATAATTTTGTCAGTGAAAAGGTTGACCTGAACAGATCAATGGATATCACTGACATTTGATGGGCATGGAAGTTGTTGGGAATTTGGTGAAACAGAAGGCAAGGATGTAGAGGTGGTTAATGAGATGGACTGGAAACCATATACTGTGATGCCATGGAGATCAAGATTAGGAGGTATCTTTGAAAGTTCAGGGTGACCTGTACTGTTGGATTGAGAAAATAGTTTTGGTGACAAAAGAGAGGGGAGACAAATTTTGGACTAAAAACAGCTACACAAAGAACAAGATTGTAACCAAACATCACAGTTGTGATAATGGATACATTTCACAGTCTTCTCAGGATGGAGGCTTACTGTTAACTTTGCACACAAAGAGAGAAGCTCTCAATCAGACAAAGGAGAGTAAAAATGGAAGAATCAATGTAGGGACACTGGGATCATTTTGGAAGGCAAGTACATCCATATTGTAATTCCCTCCTTCCCTCTGTCCTACCTCCTATTTTCTCTATCCTATTCTTTCTCTTATCCTATATATTTTAAGAAGACACACATATGTCTTCTAACTCTAACAAGTTTATCTTCTGGTGAACACATGATAAAGTAAAATGATGATATGTGTATAAACTCATTCAAAAAAATCACTAACAGTTCCTAGCTAGCACTCTTATATGTACATGTAATTTGATGTTATTCCTCATTTTTTGCATAATATTTGTTTTTGCTTAATAAGCCACACTTACTGGATTGGAGGTATTGTTAGACACCAGGCCATGGGTTCTGTACTGTGTGTGTCAACTTGGTAGAGTCATCAGAGAAAGAGGCTTCAGCTAAGGAAATGCCTCATTGAGAGCCAGCTGTAAGGCATTTTCTTATTTAGTGATCAATCACCACAGTGGGTGGTGCCATCCCTGGGCTATTGGTCCTGAATTCTATAAGAAGGTGGGTTCAGCAAGTCATGGAAAAAAAGTCAGTAAGCATCTCCCCTCCATGGTCTCTGCATCAGCTCCAGCCTCCAGGATCCTGCTCTGTTTGAGTTCCTGTCCTGACTTCCTTCAGTGGATCAACAGCAATGCTGAAGTGTAAGCCTAATAAACCCTTTCCTCCCTGACTTGCTTTTTGGTCATGGTGTTTCCTCGAAGCATTAGAAACCCAAACTAAGACAGATTCCATCCTCAGCACAGATGAATGAATGGATGGATCGATAGATGTTAGATATATAGATGCATAGATATATAGATTATGATACATAGATACATATAAAATGATAAATAATAGGTAGCATTTACTCTAAATTTACAAAATGTAGCATTGATAAGTAGTTCTGAAATACAAGCCTCCTTTTTCCCATAAAAGCAATTCTGATAATATTTTCTAACATTTTAAATGAAAATGTTAGTATTTGATTTGCAACATATCAAAGCCAATTTAAAATAAAACAAAATTCATGACTGCCTGTTAAGTCCACGAAGCAAGTAAAGCTGCATCATCTGTGGAGCTGGGTTGTTCTTGTGTGTTCAGTCATACATAGATGCAGCACAGATGAAGATGTATTCATCAAAGAGCATCAGTATTTCACCCTCTTCTCAGCCTTGACACTGCACAATATCTAACAAGATTTCATCCTTGGAATAAAGCACCTTTTCTGAATTTGTGTAATGTTTGCTTTTGAAATGGACTGTAACAAATTTGTTCTCAGGAGAATATGAGATAAATAAGTGGAAAATGCTACAGAAATCTTCTAATAGAAACATATTTTCTGAAAGTCACAAGAAGGATTCACATTGGAGACATTTGGTGACTAACAAGACCCTATTGGTTAGAAACCACATTCTTATAGCTGAAGGCAAAGTAATGAAATATTGTACCAATAAAATGAAATAATTATAATCACAGTGTATCTGTAAACATTATTAAATTTCCCTTGACATATCTGAAGAAACGAAATAATTATAATGTCTCATTTTAAATTAAAACCTGACTCTGGTTGTGCATGTCACTCTTACACAGGCATGGTAATGAAGGCACCCTTGTGTATATTGTGACAGAGTGAGTTGGCTGGCCATCCTGATGATAGAATCTTTTCCCACTGCAATTTAATTAAAACAGTGAAAGATCTGACCTTTGTTAGAGATTTTCTTATCTGCAGCACTAAAAATATCTCTTGGAAGCAATCTGTCAATAATGATCATTCAAATAAAATCCTGCTAGGACTGAAGAAGAGACAGGAAATGAGACACAACAGAATCCACAAAGATTAGCACAGGTTAGCTCATGCTTAGTTGTCATGAAACCAGAGTCACAAGATGCTTTGCAATAAAGGCAAGGCATAAATCAGAAGCAACAAATGAGACCCCCAGTTTAGTGTCCATCATACAGCAAGGTCTGATCAGTGAGTGGCCTACCATTCCTCACCCCTGTCCTGGGAGCATCCTATGGCTTTCTGGTTTGGGTGGTACTTAGAGGCTTTTGTGCCTGGATTTATAGATATCCTCGGGAGGTTTTTCAGTCCCTGTTCATGTCCCTTCATGGGGGGCAGTTTCCCTTCCTTGCTCTTCTCCCATCACCCCCCCCTTTGCCATCTACTCCTCTACCCCTCCACCCTTCCTCCATCTCCATCCAGAAAGGGACAGGCCTGCCATGGGCTTGCACAATGGCACATGGGCTTGCACAATTTCTAGAGATTCATGAAATCTCTAGAAATGGATTTTAGTGAAATAAGAGCCACTTTTTATTGATGTTACTTACCTGCTCTGTTCTGATAATGGATGTGTTTCCATCTGGTCATAGCATAGATTCCATTTCTCTTCACAGCTGGCACCAGAGAGGAAACTTTCGACTTTTAACTTTGTGAATGTGGGCATTCTGTTGGAGCTGCAATCTGATGGGAAAGAAATGTTAGTGCTGGAGAGGAATACAGCTGGAGAAGTAGAACCCATGACAGACAAGTCCTACTAACCATGCTAGTCATTCAATAAAACTGATGGAAAAGCCCATGGCGAGCTCAAGTAGACCTGGGGCCTGCCCTTTACTCCTTCAGAAATGCACAAATTACTTCTACTTGATTTTTAAAATGGGAATAGAATTGATTTTTCTAAGTTGCCAGCTAATATATATAGGCTTAAAATATCATCTGGTATAGAATTTGATAGTAAGTAGACTATATTAAGAGTCAGTGAGATTGTTTTCAGTAAAGTACCAGAGAGAAGTATTGAACCAGCCAGGGGGTTCATGATGGGGGAACCCACAGAGACAGATGATCTGAGCTCACAGGAGCTCAGTAACACTAAACCAACAGTCAGAGAGCCTGAATGGGATTAACCTAGGCCATCTGCATGTAGCTTGGTCTATTAGTAAGGCTTTGAACAGTAAGAGCAGGACATGTCCCTCATGCTTACCTGGCTTTTGGTAACCTGTTCCCCATGCTGGATTTGTAACCTGTTCCTCATGCTTGGTCCTGCCTCAACTTGATGTGCGATGCATTGTGCAAGCCCATGGCAGGCCTGTCCCTTTCTGGATGGAGATGGAGGAAGGGTGGAGGGGTAGAGGAGTAGATGGCAAAGGGGGGGGTGATGGGAGAAGAGCAAGGAAGGGAAACTGGTTGGTATGTAAAATAAATGAACAAAATCATATATATATATATGTATATGTATATATATGCATATATATGTATATATATATATGAAAATAGAAAGAACTATGTTGATTCACCTCACAAACAAAGCTAAACTGTTATAAGCTTCTATATTCTGTGTACAAGAGGGTATGTACTTATAAAGTGTCACAGATTTATCCTCCTACAGGAAAATGTGCAAAGAGCCCAGAGAACATCCAAAGTTAAAAGAAAAATGTCTAAAATTAAGTATGCAACACTTCTAAAATAATAAATTACCAAAGTAATTTCTACCTGAAGTTTAGTAAGAAAAGTCATATTCTTCCTAAAGATACCAAATGAAACAATACTTGCACCCAAATATGTAAAAAATTGAAACACTTAAGACTGAAAACCTGACATAATCACTAAATATAAAGCATACTTCAGTTATTTGAACTATTTCCAATAGTGTCTCTAGGTTCAATCAAGAGACACTGCAATGATGAATTAGGTAGAGAACAATTGAAAACGGTTCCAGATGTCAACCATGGACCTTCACATACATTTCATTTTTTTTCCAACTTTTTTTATTTGAATTAGAAACAGGATTGTTTTACATGACAATCCCAGTTCCCTTCTCACATCCGTCCTCCCCTAACCCCCCCCAACTAAAACTTTATCTGCATATCTTTTCTGCTCCCCCTGGATGGTGAGGCCTTCCATAGGGTGTCATCAGTGTCTATTGTATCCTTTGGGATAGGGTCTAGGCCCATTCCTGTGTGTCTTGGCTCAGGGAGTATTACTCTATATGGAATGGACTCCCAAAGTCCACACCTATGCTAGGGGTAAATACTGGGCTTCTACAGGAGGTCCCATAGATTTCTGAGTTTTCCTCACAGAAACCCATGTTCCTGGGGTCTGGATCAGTCCCATGCTGGTATTCCAGCTAAGACTGGGGAGCAAGAGTTCCTTGATGTTCAGGTCAGCTGTTTCTGTGGGTTTCACCATACTGGTCTGGACCTCTGTGCTCTTCACTGGTCCTTCTCTGCATCTGGGTTCCAGTTCAGTTTGGTGATTAGTTATGGGTGTCTGCTTCTACTTCCACCAGCTGCTGGATGAAGGCTATAAGATGGCATAAAGTCAGACATCAATCTCATAATCAGGGGAGGGCATTTAAGGTAGCCTTTCCTCCGTTGCTGAGATAGTTAGCTGGTGTGATCTTTGTAGATATCCAGACATTTCCCTAGTGCCTGATTTCTTTGTAAACCAACAATGTCTCCCTCTATTATATCTCCATTCTTGTTATCATGTATTCTTCCCCTGACTCATACTTTCTGCTCCCTCATGCCCTTGGCATCCCTCTTCTTCTCCCCTTCTCATTCTCCTAGCACCCTCTCCCCTCTTCCCGTGCTCCCAATTTGCTCAGCAGATCTTGAACCTCTCCCCTTCTCCAGGGGACCATGTATGTCTCTCTTAGGGAACTCCTTGTTTATTAGCTTCGTTGGCAGTGTGGATTGTAGGCTGGTAATCCTTACTCTATGTCTAAAATCCACATATGAGTGAGACATACCATGTTTGTCTTTTTGTGATTGGGTTACCTCACTCAGAATGATTTCTTCTAGATCCATTCATCCAATGATTTCCAAAGTGGCTGTACAAGTTGGCACTCCCACCAGCCGTGGAGAATTGTTCCCCTTTCTCCACATCCTCTCTTTTCATGTGCACACATGTCCACACAATGCAACATTCATACACACATGTACCCTACACACATACATGTGAAAAAAGAAAAGCTAAAAGATCAGTTTATTTGTACTTTAGAGATGCTTTTATAGGCATTTTTGCTACAGTCATACAAATAAGAAGACAAGTTCAGAGAGGCTAAATGACATGCCAGTCACCCGTGTGTGAAGACTCACATATCCATCATTTGGTTTCAAGTTCAGTGTTGTGTGCTCTCTGCAGCAGGCAGTCTCGGATATGTGTGTGAAGGTCTAGGCCAGACTTTTGGGAGACAGGTCATTTTACCATTATTTCCCGTTAGTTCTGCATCTACCCTCCTGTACTACAAGCTTAAGGACCTAGAAGAATACCTATTTAGCCTCTTACCTTGTAAGTCAGAGGATATGATTGCATGATTTTGAGAACTAATGCCAGTGTTTTTTACCTTTTCATAACTCTGTGGTTTTGAGGACAGCAGTGGATTTCTTGGAGCCTACTACTTATGGGTGCTTTATATCAGTGGGTGGGGTGGCCATCACTACTATTTAGTTTTCCCAACATCCTTCAATACACCTTAAGGCCAACTAGTGCTCTCATGTAGCCCAGTGAAATTGTCAGGAAAATGCAAGGTATCTCAGTTTCAGTTGTGATGAAACATGTATGCTTTGCTCCACTTCAGCTTTAAACCAAGTGCAAACTTTTATAATAATACCTAGTGGGAAATCCTGGAAGACGTATTGATACTACTTGGGAACAGACATCATATAGATTACTCAATCTGGAACACATAGCAGATTGATATTAACTAATTACCTTTTCATTTTTTTTAGTTTTTTCCTCTTTTAAAATTTAAATTAGAAACAATCTTATTTTATATATCAGTTCCACTTCCTGCTTCCTCCCCTCCACCCTGCCCCCCACCAACCCCCTATCCTAGCCCCTTTCTGATCCACAGAAAGGGTGAGGTGTTCTATGGGGAATCAACAAAGTCTGTCACATAATTTAGGGCAGGGCCTATGCCCTTCCCCATGTGTCTAGGCTGAGAGAATATCCCTCTATGGGAATGGGTTCCCAATGTCAATTTGTACACTAGGTATACATGCTGTTCCATTACCAGGCATCCCATAGATTGCCCAGGCCTCCTAACTGACACCCACATGCAGGGGGTCCTGGTTCTGTCCTATGCTGGTTTCCAAGCTGTCAGTCTGGGATCCAGGAGCTCCCCCTCATTCAGGTCAGCTGTTTCTGTTAGTTTCCCCAGCATGGTCTTGACTTCTTTGCTCATCACTCTTCTGTCTCTACAACTGAATTCCAGGAATTTGGCTTAGTGCTTAGCTGTGTATCTCTGCTTCTTCGTCCATCAGATATTGGATATAGGCTCTATGATTGCATATAAGGTAGCCATCAATCTCATTATAGGGGAATGACATTTAAGATAGCCTATCCCCTATTGCATAGATTCTTAGTTGAAGTCATCCTAGTATATCTCTGGACAGTTCGATAGTGCCAGATTTCTCTTTAAACCTATAATGGCTCCTTCTATTAAGGTTATCTCCTCTATTATTCCCCTGACTCAGTCTTCCTAGTCCCTCATGTCTTCCTCCCCCCCTCTTCTTCTCCTCTTCTCTTTCCATGAATGCCCTCTCCTCTCACCCTGTGCTCCCAATTTGCACAGGACATTATGTCCCTTTCCCTTTCTCCAAGGGAATTTGGATGTCTCCTTAGGGTCATCTTTGTTTCCTAGCTGCTCTGGAGGTGTGGATTGTAGGCAGCTAATCCTTTGCTCTATGTCTAAAATGAGTGAGTACATACCATGTTTGTCTTTTTGTGACTGTATTACTTTACAAAGGATGGTTTCTTCTAATTCCATCCATTTGCCTGTGAATTTCAAGGTTCCACTGTTTTTTTGTTTTTTGTTTTTTGTTTTTTTTTTTTTTCCAGGAAGTAGTACTCCATTGTGTAAATGTACCACATTTTCTTTATCCATTCTTCAGTTGAGGAGCATCCAGGCTGCTTCCAGGTTCTGGCTGTTACAAATAATGCTGCTATGAACATCGTTGAACAGATGTCCTTGTTGAATAAGTGTGCTTCTTTAGGGCATATGCCTAAGAGTGGAATTGCTGGATCTTGTGGTAGACTGATTCTCATTTTGCTGAGGAGTCTCCATAATGATTTCCAAAGTGGCTGTATAAATTTGCTCTCCCACCAGCAGTGGAGGAGTGTTCCCCTTTCTCCACATCCTCTCCAGCATAAACTGTCATTGGTGTTTTTGATTTTAGCCATTCTGACAGGAGTAGGATGGTATCTCAGAGTTGTTTTGATTTGCATTTCCCTGATGACTAGGGATTTTGAGCACTTTCTTATGTGTCTGTCAGCCATTTTGGATTCCTCTATTGATTATTCTCTATTTAGTTTTGTACCCCACCTCTTAATTGGATTATTTGGTGTTTTTGTGACTAGCTTCTTGAATTCCTTGTATATTTTGGAAATCAGCCCTCTGTCAGATATGGGGTTGGTGAAGACCTTTTCCCATTCTGTGGGCTGCCATTTTGTCTTGTTGACTGTACTCTGCCTTGCAGAAGCTTCTCAGTTGAGTAGGTCAATCTTAGTGTCTGTGCTACTGGTGTTATGTTCAGGAAGCTGTCTCTTGTACCAATGCATTCAAGGGTACCTCCCACTTTCCTTTCTTTTTTTTTTCTCCATTTTTTATTTAAATTAAAAACAAGATTGTTTTACATGTCAATCCCAGTTCCCTCTCCCTCCCTTCCTCCCCTGCCCCCCACTAACACCCTACCTATCCCATACCATTTCTACTCCTCAGGGAGGGTGAAGTCTTCCATGGGGGGGGGTCTTCGAAGTCTGTCGTATCCATTGGGAAAGGGCCAAGGCCCTCCACCATGTGTCTAGGCTGAGGGAATATCCTTCTATGTGAAATGGGCTCCCAACGTACATTCCTATGCTAGGAATCTGTTCTATGCTTGTACTGATCTACTACAAGAGACCCAATAGATTTTCGAGGCCTCCTCACTGACACCCACATTCATGGCGTCTGGATCAGTTTCATGCTGGTTTCTCAGTCATCAGTCTGGGGGCCGAGTCCCCCTTGTTCAGGTCAGCTGTTTCTGTGGGTTTCACCAGCCTGGTCTTGACCCCTTTGCTCATCATTCGTCCTTCTCTGCCACTGGATTCCAGTTCAGTTCAGTATATAGATGTGGGTGTCTGCTTCTACTTCCATCAGCTGCTGGGTGAAGGCTCTAGGATGGCATATAAGTTAGTCATCAATCTCATTATCAGGGGAGGGCATTGAAGGTAGCCTCTTCACTGTCATTTAGATGGTTAGTTGGTGTCATCCTTGTAGACCTCTGGACATTTTCCTAGTTCCCGAATTCTCTTTAAACCTATTCTGGCTCCTTCTCTGATGGTATCGCTTGCTTTCTTTAAGAGATTTGTTTATTTCTTGCAATTTTTGCTTTGTTTTTTCCTCTATATCTTGAGTTTTGTTTGCTTTTTTTCTTCCTTTTCTTTAAGGGATTTTCTCATTATCTCTTTGAGGGTCTCTATTGTTTTTAAGGTTGGTCTTTTCTGCTTTGCCTGTGTTGGGATGTCCAGGTCTTACTAGTGTGGATTCCCTAGACTCTGCTGGTGCCATATTGATCTTTTTGGTTGAATGTGTTCTTATACTGTCTTCTTCCCATTCCTTCTTCCAGTGGGTGCCAATTGGGTCTTTTCCTCTCCTGATGGGTACCGGTTCAAGGTTCTCTTTTGTAGGGTGCAAGCAGGTCCAATACTCCGATGGCTCTCCTCTTCCCATGGGTGGATATGGGGCTAGCATGGGACTTCAGCAGGCTCTGGATGGCCTGGTCTGCCAGAACAGGTTTCCTCATGCACAGTCAAGAGTCCTCAGGAGACTCTGAGCAGGGCACCTGAAGGTGGGGGTGGAAACAGGCCCATGCTCACTTCTTTCCATGGGTGAAGGCAAGACTAGCACCACAACATCGGCAGTCCATGGATGGCCTGGTGTGCTGGGACTGGCCTCAGGATGCTTTGAGCAGGGCACTGGAAGGTACCTAATTACCTTTTTAAACTCTTCATGGACAATAAACTCTAACAAGCTTACGATATCATGATGGTGAGCTGGGGGCATGTCATTGCCTCTGATCTAGGATGCTTTTGTTCCTGTTCTACCAACTAATGCTGCCCTCCTCCTGAATTTTGCCCTCCCCTCCTCTCCCCACTTTAGTGCTATAAGTGAAATTATCTATGGGAACTCCATGAAAGAAAAAAGCTATTTTGTTAGTAGTTGCACCCATATCCTAGTGGAACTTTCTGTTAGGAAAGGTTGAAGTAAGCAAAGGAGGTATAGGTCCTAATCAAATTTCACTGCTTCTTAAATAAATGTTTCAAGTGAGGTCTACAGAGCAGGGAATTATTGAGATGTGAAAAGTGAGTTTTCTTGTTCTGTAGAATAGTTCATGCCTTATACTGAAAGAAAGGGCCACACAGACACTAGATGAGGGCAGGAGTCTACTCATCCTCTTGGATAAAAGAGAATTGGAATAGTGAGTACTTTTTACATACATGGACAATAAACTCTTGCAGGATAAAGTTGCCCAAGTCAACCAGATTTTCAAGTCCTTTCCTTAAGGAATGGAAAATAAAGGGGTCTACAAAGAATGACATCCAGTGGTCTAAAATATCACCCCAAACCTGTAGTGCTTACTTAGCCCATCATTGCCTGAGATCTGCAGCAAGTAAACCATCATTTAATAAATAATTAGTTAATATTAAAAATATTAAAGGTAAGAATAATTATCAAAATGCTGATGTGGAGACCTAAAAAGGAAATAAATAGGCAATTAGTTTCAAAAGTGGGAGTACAGAGGGGGGTTAGAAGAGTCATTCCAATCTAGACAGTTAATAATTGGGTTTATTAAAGGAAAGGATGATTTGCCTCAGTCTAACCTTAGAAGTCAGGAAAAGCACACACCATGTAATCAGATGGCATTGACTGATTTCCCTGAAGAGGAAGAGTGAGCTCAGAGGGTGCATATGCTTCAGTTCTTCCAGTCAAGCATTTTCCTTTCTGCATTTAAAATATACCACTCAGGACTGATAGGAAACATCTCATTATTAGTTGCTTATCTTAACAATTGCTGAGAATTTGCTAAAACCATGCTACAAAATAAAAGCCAAGGGTTTCTTTTGATCTCTTAGTTTTGTTGCAGACATGCCTCCGGATTTACCTACTGATAACCACAGAAGTTACATGAATGAGAACACAGAAGCATGCTTCAGAATTTCCAAAGAAATCTAAGTTAAGACTATAAAGTTAAATAACAAAGAGAGAGCTATGGAAAACCATCCTAAAAATAGATGGCCCTAAAATTAGGGATAATGTTGTACATAGTCAGAAGTGGACAGGGCCATAGAACAGTGTAGGAAGAAGAACAAGTGATCTACAGTGCCAGTGCATAGTCCCACTCTTCCACCCCACAGCATGGTCTCAGTAGCATTAGCAACTACTTGGGGAAAATTCTGACAATTTAAGATGTATACTATAACTCACTGGCTAAGTTAGCAAGACACTTAAGGGCTGCTAAGGAGTCTTCCACATGAGTTCTATTCTGGTTCCCAGTTAATCTCCTATGAGATGTCACTGGTAATCTTATATCTATACATTGACTACTAAGAGGCATGGGAGGATAGGAGGGAGAGGGAACTGGGATTGATAAGTAAAATAAGATATGTAAAACAAGGATAAAAGTAACGATTCAAGTTTGTTTCTAATTTAAATTAAAAAATATCAAATGGAAAAATAAAAGAGACTCACTAAAAAGATGAGGTATTTCAACAAATAATCTTAAAATGATGCCAAGAAAAAGTATTCTTGCTCTGCAGAAGAAAGAGATTTTTTAACTTCTTGATCCGTTTCATCAAAGGGCAACCTGTGAAGTCAATTAAGAGGGGAAACATTTCCTTCTAAAAGGAAAACCCAGGGTTATATTGCCTATTGAAATGATTGGGTAGCATCATTGTATTCTATGGTAAAAGCTAGCTGTGCTAAGGACTAGCTGTGCTAAGTGTCCCATAATATATGGGGGCAGTTTTGCATAATGAAATTTAGATGTCCCTACCAATCACAACAGTGTATTTATTTATAAATACTACATAACCATGATTTGTTCTGATATGTAGTAAAATCATGGGTATATTCCTAAAGCTATTTCTTAAGGTTTATTGAATATAGATAGGTTCATTTTATATAAATGGGTATACTGTGTTTTCACAGCATAATAACATTTGACATACAGTGACAGTAATAACTATTTTCCATACTTTCAAAGTATCATTTTGATCCCGTGTTAATCTGTCGGTGAGTTTTTCTTTCCTCCCATTAGTTTCAGTCTCATTGTAAATTTGTAAATTACCATAGCAGCCATCTGTTTTGGAGTCATTGGACTCATTAGCTTGGGTTAATGTGAGTTGGGTAACACAGCATATATATTCTCCAACACTAACTGGATCATAGAAAAAGACTTCCTGAACAAGGATAAAAGTAAGGATTCAAGTTTGTTACTTCAGAAGTCTGTAGATAGGCTGCTGTCTCTGTAGGACATGACTGCTTAACATGGGCATCCCTCTTGAAGAAAGGACTTGGAATGAGAAGATCTGACTTTTGATCATAGTGCCTGACTTTGAGAAGTGTGTTAATAAAACACAATTGAGTTTTTATTATTATAAATCAAGACAATGTAAAAATGGCATCATGCAAATAATATTAATCAGATGTTTGGAATGCATTATGTTATACGTTAGTAACAATACAGATACTTATGTAAGACTTTTCTCTAGTATTTTATCCTAGCCATGAACAGTCTCTTACTTTTGTGTAACTTTGCTCTTGGAAATTTATTCAACATGACTAAGTCATAAAATTTTATTAGAATTGGACATATGGTTAAGAGTATCACCTGTTACTGTAATTATCAAACAATTTTATGCTTCAGAACAGAATCACACGAGGTTATGAAAAAATAATCCCTTAGAGCACAATTATTTGCATACTAAGTCAATGTATATGGGGAGGACTGTCCTTAATAGTATAATGTAGAGTTGAAATGAATATAAAAAGATCTAGAGGATTTAAGGTTCCTTTTCTGAGAATTTAGCATTCTGTGGGAAGCAGTGCCCATGAATTTCTTCTGGAATGCTAAGAAATCACATCAGCATTTAATACTACCCAGATCACTTTTCACTTTTAGAGATAAGTTTTTATACATTTCTATACAAGAACTTAAAAGGGAGAGAGTGAGCTATGCAGTTTAAGTTACACATTGGAGGTCAAGCAACTTCATAGCAAATAAGGGGGAAAGAGTCAAGAAGTCCAGATGACCAGATGTAGACTTTGGCTAACACCTTAAAGAAAGAAACAGAGGATAGAAAAAAGGAAAATTATACTGTTCTGAGTCCACCTTTCTCAGAAAATTTGGAGGTTCCAACAGAACCTTATGGAGACTTAAAGGACCTACCTTCGAGGGCCTGGAATTATGGGAAGGAAAAGGACATCATCTCATACAAGGGATAATTATTCCTCCCATTTGTGGAGCATTGCTTAAGGTGGATCAGTCTTCTGGAGGGGTGGTCCCTTGACTAGGTGATTAACCTACCCAAAGGGGAGGAGATAGTGGAAACAGTCAATAAACTAAATGTTGGCAAAGCATGTACTAATAAGCTTTTAATTTTCCCAAGTTTAAATTTCTGTTGCATCCTTCAGTACATTTAAAATGTGGGAAAAGCCAAGATCCCCCAAAATAACATCTAGTAATTGCCATTTTTTTAATGGCATATGTATAAGGTTCTTTAAACATTATACTATGACTTAGGAGATCCTGAGTTCTTTCAATACAAAGAAGTTCCTAGATAGTTCCATCTCAATGATGGTAGCAGATCCATTACTGTTGATCTCTCCTGCTATATTTTTGATGGAATACAATGGCACAGTGGGGGAGGTAACATTAGTGAAAGATGTCCCAGCCAAGGGTTTCTATGAGCTGACAAGAGACTTCTCTTTTTAAGATTTTGACATTGGAAAAGTTCAACTAGATTATTTAGAGAACAAGTTATGCTTATTTGCTGAGAAGAGAACTAAAAAAAGACTCTCAACTCTCTCCTTTAAAGAGTAAAACTATTAAAACTTCTACAATGGATAGAATTGGCACAGATTGAAGATTTTAGTTAGGAAAAATACAAGCACTCAAAAGCCACATTGGCCCTAAGGAAGAGAACATAGAACAGATTCGGGGCTGAATATACCACCTTTGCACATAATTTGACTTCAGCAGGACCTGTTTCCAATATTTGAACATGTACATAAAACTCATGGGAACCATAGAGTTCCCCTGGAATGTGCCCAACTAACCAAAGTATAGTGAGTAACATAATTACAGGTGTTGAAAGGATAATTACAGACTCATGGGCACAATTAAATTGTTTCTTTTAAAGTTAAATTGAGGGAGAACAGAAAATAATTTGGGTTAGCTTCTTCCAAAGTTGAAGAAACCCCTTAAGAATAAAGCAACTCATATTGGCCATAGAAGTTTATGTGGTGGTTTGCATGAGAATGGCCCCCCATAGGCTGGCACCTTTGAATACCTGGTCCCTAGTGGATAGAACTGTTTTGGGAAGGATTGCAAGTGTGGCCTTCTGTGTAAGCTTACAGCAACTGCGAAGGAAGATGAACTCTGTCTTTAAAAAAAAAAAAAAAAAAAACAACCACTTTAGCAGGATGACTAAGCACAAGAGTCACTTGTACCTACTGTTCACTGACCAGGGTTTTCTACAGGAGGAACAGGTGGTGTGGGAGAGCCTACACAGTGTGGGTGGTGACAGTTGCTTTTGTGACTCTGACTTCCACCTAAGTCATTCCCTAGGCAAAAGCCATGGGGCAGAGAAGCAGCTGCAGGTGGACCAGGACTATCTTATTGTCTTGTCCCCCCCCCTCCCTGAATCAGCAGCAGCAGCAGCCACAAGACATGCTGGGCCTTAGCGACCTGGAACTGGCCCAGCAACTTCAACAAGAGGAGTATCAACAGCAGCAGTTCAACCTGTGCAAACAAGGGCCCCTTCGCCCCAGGGAAGAGGAATCACATCTGAAGGCCCAGCTGGAGAGCAGCAACAGAGCAGCGACTCAGAAGCCTGAGTCACACTGTTTTCTGCTCTAACTCTGCCCCACACAGAGTGGACCAACCCGGTCTTTCAGAGGCTGTGACTGGTTTGCTTGCAGGATCCCCCACTTCAATCCCTGAGGCATACAGACTAACTTATATGCACTGCTGGGGGTCAGAACAAGCAACAGATGCCAAGGTCAAACTCAGTAGGGTCCTTGCCCTTCCGTGTTGCTGTCTTCTCTTCACCCATGGGGATGTGGGGCTGGGTGGTGTCTGGTTCCCAATTCCCTTTCCTAGAATATTCGCATGAATATACGGATGCAGGCTGATAGGTGGGGTACCTAACTGGAATAAATCTCTGTGTCCCTGCCTGCCCAGTTGCCCTGGCCACCCCACAGGCCCATCTCCATTTGTTTTAGGGTTTGATTTGGGTTCCTATCTTTACTATTTTTAATGCCTTCCTAAGGGGTTGGTAATAAAACTTCTTTCCTGATGGGGGAAAAATAAGAAAAGAAAGTGTGGCCTTACTTGAGGATCTGTGTTACTAGACGTGGGTATGGGGGTTTCAAAAGTCTACTGCAGACCCAGTTTCTCTGTGTCTGTGTCTGTCTGTCTGTCTGTCTATCTGTCTGTCTGTCTGTCTGTCTCTGTCTTGTCTGCCTGTCTATTTCTGTTGCTCTCTCTCTCTCTTTCTCTCTCTCTCTCTCTTCATGGGATGAGGGGCATCTAGGTTGCTTCCAGGTTCTGGCTATTACAAATAATGCTGCTATGAGCATAGTTGAACATACGTCCTTGTTATATGAATGTGCTTCTTTTGGGTATATGCCTAGGAGTGGAATTGCTGGATCTTGTGGTAGACTGATTCCCATTTTCCTGAGAAACTGTCATACTGATTTCCAAATTGCTGTACAAGTTTGCTCTCCCTCTAACAATGGAGGAGTGTTCCTCTTTCTCCACATCCTCTCCAGCATAAACTGTCATTGGTGTTTTTTACTTTAGCCATTCTGACAGGACTAAGATGGTATCTCAGAGTTGTTTTGATTTGCGTTTCGCTGATGGCTAAGGATGTTGAGCAATTTTTTAAGTGCCTTTTGGCCATTTTAGCTTCCTCTATTGAGAATTCCCTATTTAGATCTGTATCCCATTTTTAAATTGGATTATTTGGTGTTTTGGTGACTAGCTTCTTGAATTCTTTGTATATTTTGGAGATCAGCTGTCTGTCAGATGTGGGGTTAGTGAAGATCTTTTCCCATTCTTGTAAGTTGTGGGGCTTGGGCAGTCTATGGGGCCTCTGGAAGTGTAACCAGTATTTGTCCCTAGTGCACGAATGAGCTTTGGGAGCCCATTCCCTATGGAGGGATACTCTTTCAGCCTAGTTACATAGGGGAACACCTAGGTCCTGCCCCAAATGATGTGACAGACTTTGATGATTGCCCATGGGAGGCCTCACCCTCCCTGAGGAGTGGATAGAAGGTGGGATGGGGGAATGGTAGAGGAATGGGAGGATGGGAGGGAGAGAGAACTGGGATTGGTATGTAAGATAAGATTGTAACTTAAATAAAATTAATTTAAAAAACTTCATAGGACATTTTGGCAAAGAATGTGGTTACTTTTTCCCTTGTCCTCAGCATCTGCCTGAGACCAAATTAAAGCATTTGGACTAATTTTGTCAATAGAGAAGATTTCAAGACAATCAAAAATTGAATTGGTTTTGTGACTATTAGTGTTCACTCTTACTCAGATCTACAGGGAAAAAGAGCAAGCAGGGAGAAAGGAAATACAAAATGTACAGTTCAAAGAGAAAAGAGAATCAGAAAACTTAATGCTCTAGCCAAGTCTTTCACCCAAATAGATGAAAAGTTTAAAGAAAGGCCCAATGCTAAGTGAAATAAAAGTAGTGGTGCACCGCCAGAGAAGCTAGGAAACAAGGAGGACCTTAAGAGAGACATACATGGTCCCCTGGAGAAGGGGAAAGAACAAGATCTCCTGAGCAGATTGGGAGCATGTGGGGAGGGAAGAGGGAGTTAGGAGAAAGAGAAGGAAAGAAGAGGAGGGGATAGGAGGACATGAGGGAGCAGGAAGATTGAGTTGGGGAAAGAATAGAGGAGAGCACAAAAAGAGATATCATAATAGAGGGAGCCATTAATGGCTTAAAAAGAAACTTGGCACTAGGAAAATGTCCAGAGATATGCTAGGATGAACCCAACTAACAATCTAAGCAACAGTGGAGAGGCTACCTTAAATGCCCTTCCCCTATAATGAGATTGATGACTACCTTATATGTCATCCTAGAGCCTTCATCTAGTAGGTGATGGAAGCAGAAGCAGATACCCACAGCTAAACACTGAGCTGAACTTGTGGAATCCAATTGCAGATAGGAAGAAGTGATCAGCAAAGGGTCAAGACCATGCTGGGGAAACCCACAGAAACAGCTGGCCTGAACAAGGGGAAGCTCATGGACCCCAGACAGACAGCTGGGAAACCAGCATAGGACTGACCAAGACCCCCTGAATGTGGGTGTCAGGAGGCCTGGACAATCTATAGGACCTCTAGCAGTGGGTCAGTATTTATCCCTAGTGTATATATGGACTTTGGGAGCCCATTCCACATAGAGGGATACTCTCTCAGTCTAGACACATGGGGGAGGGCCTAGGTCCTGCTCCAAATAATATGACAGACTTTGAAGATCCCTCATGGAAGGCCACGCCCTCCCTGGGGAGCAGAAAAGGGATGGGGGAGGGATTTGGTAGGGGGCAGGGGAGGAGGGGAGGGAGAGGGAACTGGGATTGACATGTAAAACAAGCTTGTTTCTAATTTAAATAAAAGAAAGAAAAAAGGTAGTGGTGATCTCAGGGAGAGACTGCCACTTATGGGGAGAAAAATCTTATGGAGTTAACTGTTCCTAAGAGCAACAACAAATCAAAGCTTATGTAAATGTAATTCAAAGAGGGGGATCATGTTCCATCCCAAACAGGCAACAGAAATTGGCAGCATCAGCCCCATTGTTATGGTTTTAGAGTTATGAAGCATACAGGAGTAAAGGGTTGGGAAATCTTCCTCCACATATGAGGAATGTTGCTGAGGTCAAGCACATGACAGGGAGTCCCTGTATGGTGACTCAGAAAGACCATTGTGTGAAGATGTTACAGTGAATCATGAATTGGGTTGAATACCCCAAGAGGTCTGGATGTCTTCCAGGGAGAGCTACATAAAGGGAATGGAACCAGTCCAAAAGAGAAAAAGTGTGTTGCAGTCAACAAAGTTAGAAGTGGGAGATCTGAAGAGCTTTCTGCACTCTTTGATAACAGACATAGAGCTACAGCATTTGGAGTCTGCCCTGCTGGGTTTTAATCTTGCTTTGGTCCAGTGTTTCCTCACTATCCCCTCTACCCTCCCTTTTGTTTTGATAATGTATATTCTGTGCTATTGTGAGTTGGAAGTATGTAATCTGCTTTTTGATTTAACTTGTGATTACAGTGAAGAGAGTGCCTTAAGTCTCAGAAGAGACTTTGGACTTTTAAACTGTCTTGACACTGTGAAAGACTATGAAGATTTCTGAAGGTGAATCAAATGTTTTTTTTTATTGCTATTGTTTTTGTTTTTGCTTTGTTGTTCTTGTTTGTTTGTTGTTTTCTTTGGCATTGTGATATGGCTATTGGCTTATGGAGTCCAGGGAAAGAAATGTGATGGCTTGAATGAGAATGTGTCCACACAGGCTCATTTATTTGAATGTTTGGTCCACAGTTGATAGAATTGTTCTTTGAAGGATGAGCATAGACAGCCTTGTTGGAGGAAACCCTGTCATCACAGATCTTGGCTTATAAGAAAGCTTTTGTACGATCGCTCAAATCTTTGGGAAGTTCATGTCATCTTATGTGTTGTTGTTTTTAAATCTCCCCAGAAATAAAGATCTTCACAATTTCCTCTTGCTCAAGATTCCCCCTTGAGAATTAGCTTCTCTCCCCCAGAGGGTCATCCTCTCATCAATGACTACATGGAGAAAATGAATGTCAGTGCAGAACATGCAGGGAAGCAGAAAAATCTGAAGGATATCAGCCGAGGAGACCGGATGGCAGACCGAGAGGCCTCATGCCAACTCAACAGAAAAGGAAATGATTAATTAAGGGAGTGTAGCAGTAGAGATGCCCCCAAGGGCTTCAGTGAAGGTGGATGACGTGAGTTACAGTCCAAAATAACAAGACAATTGATTTAAGAGTGGAAAAAAACACTTTTCAAAAATGTGTATGTCACACACAGAAGGCTCTGTTAAAAAAAAATCCCAAACATACCATCAAGAAATGCTTTAAAAGATCAATGCAGCAAAGTCACAGGGAATGTTCTTTCTATGGTAGATAGAAACAGTGAAATACAAATGGAATATTTTGGAAGATTATGAAAACTGTTGGTATAGATATATACATATAGATATGTAAACATTTAAATCTGATTTTTATTTTGAAGTTGCCATTTTATATAGTGTTTGTTTTATTTTGGTTTCAGTTGTTTTTAAGTTTGAACTTATGCTGATATTTTCCATTTCAACCTAGAAGAGAACTGTGTCCTCACAGGCAGAAAACAGGGTGAAGTTTTCCTTTTTCCTTCAGTCTGATTCTACAAAGCCAACTTGACACTTTACCAGAAAGGATAAAGGGAAGTGGCCTTACATTTCTCACTAGCTAGATTGTAATTCCCAATTGGATGTTGAACAGAAAGAGTAATGAAGCATTGCATACTATCTCTTGGACATTCTAAATCAGTATGCATCCCTTTATGTCATAGCATCATGCTGAATATGTTATGAGACCTCTGGTTTGAAATATGGCAGGAAGATGAGTTCCTGATGCTATAAGGGAGAAGCAGAGAGTTTATGGTTCTTTTATAATAAGGGAATGAATTTAAATTAACCAAAAATAGCATCAAAATCTGAAATATGTGAAACCTTCCTCTAGAAGAGTATCTAGAATTGTCTTAATCATTCATGCACAGACTGAACACAAAGGGTTTGAAAAGCAAGTTTGAAGTAATGGGAGAGACTGGACAGATGGCCCACTGGGTAACAATGTATGCTACTTATGCAGAGGATATAGGATTAGTTCCCAGCCCACATCAAGTACCGACAACTTCTTGTAGCTCCAATTTCAGGGGTTCCTATAGTCTCTTCTGGCCTTCATAGACACTTGCACCCATGTGATAGATGCACAGGTAATCAGGCATGCACACAGACATACCTGCACACACACTAAATAAATAAATGCAAATGGAAGCAAGTTTGTTTTAAAGTAATCATAGCCCCTGGTGGCACAATTTAGGACACACATCATTATCTTGGAAAATATCTAGGACTTGTAATGAAATGTCCGTTCCCTTGCTATCTGAAGCTATTGTTTTTCTGTAAATGGTGATTAAAAATCCTGACACAAAAGAACAAAGCAACAAGAAGAACAGCAAAGAGAACAGAACCAAACCAGAATAACTCTCTTAACCTGGTGAACCAGTTCAATCAATCCATGCTAGAGAGGAATCGGGTAAAAGTAACATCTAAATGAACAGTTCTACAGATCTCTCACTTCTGTATGTAAACCACATGGCAATGTGATTAGGAACAATTTCAGTCTACAGTAGGTGCTCAGTTTACTATTGTAGGTCAACAAAGTTTGTGTAACTTGCAAAGGTGATGTCTGGACCTGGCTACTGCTTCTCAACAAATTGATTTTGCTTTTAAGGCTTGAATTATAGTCTCAGCATAGTAGTTTCAGTTGCACACATCACACACACACACACACACACACACACACACACACACACACACACACACACATATATATATATATATATATATATATATGTCTCCAATTTCTACTATGAGTCATTTTTTCTCAGAGGGAAAAAACATTTCTAATAATCTTCCAGATTTGGTTTTTATCACACTGTTTGAAATAAAGTCATATAGCTAAATTTAAACACGACACCCAAGTGGAATAGTGGTATTATAATTCCTAGTTTATAATAATTATGTGTTCCCTGAACATGAATTGCCTTCCTTATGCAATGTGCATTCTAATATTAAATAAACTCTATCTCCATTAACATGGTAGAAGCCAAAAAAAGTTGATGGGATGGTACCAAATTTCATGTGCCATAAGGACCTCCATGTTAACTATTATCGTATTTATATATTGGATGCCAACATATTCATTACAAAAATGACACAATCAATAAACATTCTGGTTGTATATAGGCAATCTTTTTCTCCATAGTTGAGCAACCCCAGGGAGTGTAGAATCAGATAGTGTGAGGAGAAACATTAGGTTCCAAATGTAAATAAAGAGAATGATAATCAGACAGTATGCCTAGGTAAGATGTCAACTTGAAAGCTTTGTCAGAGAAGCATGCCCAGAAATAAAAAGGTAATAGACATGATGGACAACAAAAACAATAAGGAAAGTTATCATTCAGTGAAAGTTCAGGGGCAAAAATAAATGAAAAATAAAATAAAATAATGTAGTTAATACAAACTTGAATAACTCACCAGCACAATAAAGTTGTATGGACTAAATTCCACACTTGAAGGACAAATATTAGAAGTAAGAATTTTTATGCTTCTTATCCATAAGTAACAGAAGCATACTTTAAAAATAAGCAGGAATAAACCTGTACTATTTAGACATCAGTTTAAAGAACAATGGTCCAAAAGATTAATATCTGGAAAAATTTATTTTAAACACAAAAGCATTATTAGTAGCAAAGATAATAACCAAGCAATGATACTAGGACAACATCATCCTATTGTATTAACTTTTCTTGGGGAGATATAAGCAAATATAGCTTCATAGTAGATAGAGCACCAATGACCAAAGCAATGATTCCTCAAAATCTAAAGTGCCTAACGATTGAGTTTATTACAGTTACTTAGAGGCATATGGACGAGGGGTTTCTTGCAGGAGCATGGATGAGTCAAAGTAGCTATAGTATGAAAGTCTACTCCAGTGTGGATAACAAATCACTGAAAAGCTCCATTCTTAAGAGTTCCCTGCACAATTTGCAGGTAGATTTGACAGATTAGAGAACCTTGTCTCCCCAGAAATTACTACTTATAAAATTTTAGGGAGGGGCCTAGTGAATCTTGGATATTTGAGTAATTCCAAGACTTGTGTGACTTCCTAAATCTTAGTCAGCTTCTGCCCAGCATGCACTGCTTCAATTCCTAGGATATCGCTAAGCAACACCCTCAAATCAGAAAATGTAAAATATGCCCATAAGAAACTGAGTTTTGTTCCTACAAGCATTGAATAAATACAATACCTTTTGAAATATGTTTTATGATACAGTTCAATAATAAAACAATGCTACTTAAAGTCACCACTCAGTTTAAGTAATATTCCAAAAGAAAGTAACAAATATACCTTCAGAAGGAAATGCTAGTATACCCTATAGGTCTTTCATAATTTAAAAAAAATTGCTGTGGTGTGTGTGTGTGTGTGTGTGTGTGTGTGTGTGTGTGTGAGTATTTACAGGTTTCTGTGCATCTAATGGAAGCCAAAAGAACACATCAGATTCAGATTCCCTGCAACTGGAGTTGCAGGTGGTTGTGGGATGCCCAACATTTACGTTTGGAAACAAAATCTGGTCCTCTGAAACAACAGCAAGTGCACTTAACAGCAAGCCATCTTTCCAGCCCAATTTTCATCCTTTTATTTTCTAGATAAAATACATGAGCAAGAATTTGGAATAGTTGAAAAACCACAACTAGAGAAGTTGACCTAATAAACTACCCTGTATATTTAAACTTATTTCTCTTTCAATCTTCCCCATATCCCCAAACTTCAGGTTGTAAATTCTTGAGTCTACTTCTTCTCCCACATATAACACATAATTATACACATTTGCTTGGTACACATGACTGTCTAGATTGCAAATGCACAGAATGTCATATTATATATTGGCATCTATTTTTATCTAGGTGCTCGTATCCCATATTTGGACTCCATTGTAAGTAGTTTGATGATAGAAATGGATTCTACACTTATATTCACAGGGGTGAATTCATAACTGTATTGTTCTTTGTATTGCTTGAACTTCCAGTCAGTTTTTAAGACATGGTCTTGTTAAGGAGTCAAAACTGTTGTTGAACTTCTAAAAAACTTCCTCTTCAACCTTTGCCTAGGCACATCTAGTCTAACATTTCATTTCTAACTGGAAACACTTAAATTTTGAAAATTATTCAATTTCTTTAAAGATTAGATAAATTTATTGTCTATATAACATTAAAGTATAACATGTTCACTGTTACAAGTAAAGAATCCAAATATATAAAAAGAGAATAACTTTGCTATTTCCTTTCCTTGAGATAATCTGGATTGCTTATTCTATCTAATCTATCTTTCTATCTATCTATCTGTCTATCTATCAGCTACCATTTATCTATCTTAATATGTTTACCAATATAAATTTTATTTCTAGAGGCCATAGAGGCATATGTTTTTACTGTTGAATAATTATGTGTATTACTTAGAAAATTTAGTACAATTGAAAGACAATGGAAATGCTTTCCAAATTAATGAATGCAGCTGTAGCCCATTCCTTTTCACATATACACGATAATCTGTAACACAGAAATGCAATAATTCTCTTATATTTTTGGTTGTGAGCCTAGCCTTTATCTGCTGAGCCATCTCTCCAGCCCAGAAATGCAATAATTCTCAATCCAACCTTGATCCAGGGTTTGGAGGTATTTTCATTCAGCATACCTTTATTTTTCTCCTTTCGGATAAACTACTAATAGGGAGTTTGATAATCTCTTTATAAATAGTTTAAAAGTTGATTTAACTTGCATTTCATTAATTGCTAAAGATGTCAAATACTTAAAGGTATTTCTTAGCTATCTTTATTTCTTCTATCGAGGACTCTCTGTTTAGATCCTTAACCCATTTTAATATTTATTTTATTTTTTCATTATAATATAATTACATCATTTCCCCTTCTATTTCCTCTCTCCAAATCCTTCCATGTACTACTCCATGCTTCATAAATGTGTATGCATATTTGATGTAAGCCTACACACATAGATATGACCTGCTCAGTTTGTATGTTACTAGTACAAATGGGGTTTGTTTGTTGGGGAGAGGGAACTAGGAGAATGAGAAGGGGAGAAAAGGAGGGGTGAGGAAGACATGATGGAGCAGGGAGGTTGAGTTGAGGGAAGAACAGAAGAGATAAGAGATAATATAATAGAGGGAGACATTTTCAGCTTAAAGAGAAATCAGGCACTAGGGAAATGTCTGGAGAGCTACAAAGATGGCACCAGCTAACTATCTAAGCAATAGAGAGGCTACCTTAAATGCCCTCTCCAGATAATGAGATTGATGACTAATTCATATGCCATCTTATAGCCTTCATCCAACAGCTGGTGGAAGTAGGAGACACCCACAACTAATCACCGAACAGAACCCAGTTGCAGAGAAGGAGTGATGAGCAAAGGGGTCCACACCAGGCTGGTGAAACCAACAGAAACAGCTGACCTGAACAAGGGGGAGCTCTTGGTCCCCAGACTGATAGCTGAGATACCAGCATGGGACTGATCCAGACCCCCTGAATGTGGGTGTCAGTGAGGAGACCTTGGAAATCTATGGGACCTCTTGTAGTGGATCAGTACTTACCCCTAGCATAGGAATGGACTTTGGGAGCCATTCCACATACAGGAATACTCCCTGAGCCTAGACACAAGGTGGTTGGCCTAGGCCCCATCCCAAAGGATATGACAGACATTGAAAACTCCCTATGGAAGGCCTCACCCTCCCTTGGGAGCAGAAAGGGTATGGGTTATGTAGGGTGTTAGTTGGGGGGTGCAGGGGAGGAGGGGAGGGAAAGGGACCTGGGATTGACATGTAAAATAATTTTCTTTCTAATTAAAATAAAAAAGAATGCCAAAATATAAAAAAGGACTGCTAATGTGGACAGGGAACTGTCCAAGAGGCCTCAATCCTACAGAAAGAACTAAAGGCAAATAAAGAATGCTGAGTGCAGAAGAAATAGTTTTCTCAATTGGTTAATGGGATTCCTGGAGTCTGGGTCCTCACAGTCCAGGCTGGCTAATGACATTCACAGAGCCACCTGATGCTATTATGAACAAATATATGTTGGACAAATGGGAGAGAAAGAGAAGCAGAACAGCTCATGTGCTGTGAAAAGAGGCAGAACTAAGAAAGTGAAGGTTGCGAGGAACAAGCCGATATGAGTGGCCTACTTGCCTTCCAGGGCCAGAGTGGTGTATGTGCTGGGCTCCTGCCAAGGGTGATGTCTGGGTCCATGGTCCTAGTGTAGCTGGGGTCTTTGTTGACATCCATGACCTGTGTTGCCATCAAAGGCCACAAATATGCATGGAGTTTGGGCCACCACCTGTGGCCATGTGTTGTCTGAGGACCGTGTCACTGCTGGTGTCATGCCAATTTGAGCATAGCTGCCTCCCAGGTCTATGATGACATCGAGGCCTGAGCTTCTGCCATGGACCATGTCTAGTTTTGTGGCACTATAGCAACCAGGGTCTGCGTTGATGGCTGCAGTAACTACTGAAGGCCATGTGGTTGCCCGAGGACTGGTCAGCCATCTGAATCCATGTTGGTGTCTGAGGGCCATGCTGCCACCATGACCATGCTTATCTGAGTGACCTGTGCTGTGATCCAGGGCATGGCTGGCATCCAGGCCCAGGTTGAGACAAAGGGCCATGTCTGGATTGGTGTCCTTACTGCACCCAGGGTCTGTGTTGATGTCTGTGGTCCATGATGTCACCAAAGGCCTCAAGGAAGCCCCAAGGTCTGGGTTCTGGAATTCTGCAGCAGCCAGGGTCTTAACTGATATTCTTGACTCCTGTTACCCCTGAGGGCTGTGTGGATGCCCAGGGTCTGGTCAGCCACCTGACACCTTGTTATTGTCTGCTAACCATGCTGCTGCTGGGGCCATACTGATCTGGATGGCCCGCACTGCCACTGGGTTCCACTGCAGCTGAGGGCTGTATTGATGTCTATGGCCCATGTTCCTACAGGGGGCCATAGGAACAGTGTGTATGGAAATCTGAGGGTTGTGCTGAGCTGGGCCTCTCCTTTCACTGGACCTGGAAAGGTAACCCTGGCCTTTGCTGGGTTCTGCAGTAGGAGAGCTACCCTTACCATGCTGCAAGGGAGAATTGTCCCTCCCCCCATTCTTGGGCAAGATAGTCCACCTGTCACATCAGGTGTGGAAGAGCTTGCCCTGGTAGCATGGGCATAGGAAAGTTAGCTCCATCCTCAACTAAGGAGGGCAGTCCTAGCAGCTTAGACTGACCAGCTCAGCTACTACCCAGACCCACATCCTGGGCCTTAGGTTGCCCCATCCTAAAACATCTACCCTATCTATGACCTGCTGGAGTACATGAAGGAACTGATCCTGTGGACCCATAGCCACAGAATCTCCATGAATCAAGGTAATAGCAGGATATACAGTAGGAGTCTCAGTGGGGGCCCAGTGATGATGGTGTGCCAGAGGCCTTGAACATTTGTAGTTTAGACTGATTGGACAAAAGCTGCTGCCTGGTAAACAGCAGCTCCCAGTGCCACTAGGATGAGTGAAGGAGTGTTGGAGAGGCAGGAAAGATGGAGGAACAAGATAGGGCTTTTTGTTTGTTTTGTTTTTAATTAATCTTGGGGGGTTTCTTGGGGGGGGACTGTAGGGTGAGGGATTCATATGGAAGGTCTATGAGTTGAGTAGGATTAGGGTGCATGATAGGAAATTTCCAAAGAATCAATAAATACTTACGTTATTAAAAAAGAATATTCTTTTATGCCCTATTACCCATTTATTTTGTTTTTAATGCACATTTTCCATATTTCACTGTATGTAGTATCTTCTTTTTCTTTTAGAATAACTGCATTTTTACTCATATTTTTCAGCAATGTTTGTGGGTGTGTGGGCTTCATTCTATTGTGCTGTACTTCCTAGCACTTTTATTATTTTGTGTTTTTTTGTGGGAGGTATTTTTTCTATATATTAGTAATGACAGAAGCTACACTCATCAAGTCTCACTAACATGACTGCCTAAAAATGATGAACAGCAACAGACATGTCAAAGTGGATGGGGCAAAGTCCGCAGGCCTCAACTCTTCACAAAGAACTACAGGCAACTAAGGAATGCTGAGAGTGGGAGAGACTGTCTTCCCCAGGGAAGTGCACACCAACTGGCTATTCAGTTCTGAAAACATAAATACAAGTAACACTGTATAGACTGAGCAGGTTATATTTAGGAATGTATGTGTATATACATATGCATCTATCCAATAGCCCATTTTAAATTGGGTCCTTTGTTTCTTTGACTGTTTTTTGCATTTTTCCATAATATTAATCCTATATAGGATGCAGAGCTGGAAAAGAGTCTTACCCACTCTGTGGGTTTCTTCTTCACTCAGTTGATTGTTTCCTTATTGTACAGAGGGTGTTTTGTTTTGTTTTGTTTTGGTCTCAAGTGTCAGTTGTTGGCCTTAATAGCTGGGCAAATGGAATCCTATTCAGAAAGTCACTTCCTACACCTGTGTCATATACACTGCTGCCTATTTTTCTTCTATCAGTTTTCATGGTTTGGGCTTCAAATGAAGTCTTTGCATCACTTGGTTCTAACTTTTGGACAGAGCAGTAGATACAAGTCTAATTTTATTCTTCTGGATGTGGGCATCTGGTTCCTATGTTCAAGATGCTACCATTTATCAAGTATATGGGTTTTTTTGTCTTTGTCAAACATCAAATGGCTGTAGTTGTGAATACTCATATTTGGTCTTCTATGATGTTCCATTGGTATGCATGTCTGTTTGCCAGTGGCATATTGTTTTTATTACTATTGTTTTATAATATATGCAATAGCAATTTTCCTAGTATGATTTTTTCACCTCAGGATTGCTTTGGCTATCTGAGATATCTTTGGTTCCATGTGTACTTCAGAATATTTTTCTATTGCTGTAAAGAATGTTGTGGGTATTTTTTTATTGGAATTGCATTGGAATATGTTCATCGCTTTTGGTAGTATGATCATTTTGGCATTATTATTTCTTCTGATTCATGAATATGGGATCTTTTCTGTTTTCTTGTGTCTTTTCTGACTATATCTTTAGAGAATTGAGGTATTCATTGTTAGGGCCTCTCACCTCCTTGATTAGGTTTGCTCTGAGATGTTTTATTGTCTTTGATGCTCTTATAAATGGAGTGTGTCCTTGCTATCTTGTTCCATGTGTTTGTTGTTATACAGAAATGGTACTGATTTTTTTTTAAAGTTGGTTTTATTTCCTACTACTTTGCTGAGATTATTACTTGTTTCTAAATGTTCTCCAATGGAAGTTTTGGGATCTTTTATATATAATATCATGTCATCTTCTATAATACCATGTTATCATCTGCAAATAGGAACAAAATGATTTCACCTTTGACTGGGTCCCTTTAATTTATAGTTCTTCCAACAGTGCATTGAGAAAGAGAGGTAGTCAACAGCCTAGCCCAGTTTCTGATTTTAATGGCATTGTTTCAAGGTTTTCTCTATTTAGGATGATGCTGGCTGTAGGTTTGTCATGTTTGACATTTATTATGTTAAGGTATGTTCCCTTCAGTCCTACTATCTGAGGACAAAGAAACCCTTATTCACTGCCAGTGGGTATGCAAATTGCTAGAGCTACTCTGGAAACTACTGTTGACTTTTTAGTAACCTGTGCAGATCTTCTCTGCTGGACCTTGGATATGAGAACCTGAAAGAATGGGGCAGACTACAATCTAATCCTGTAGACTGATGAGAGCCTTTATCATTTATTATAGAAATAGCAATTAATATTCTAGGTATCAACCACCTTACTTCAGTTTCAGTGCACTTTTATACATGAAACAAAAAAAGCAGTCATCTAAGGAAGGTTGCTTGAGTTCATGAAAACATGATCATAAAAATATGTAAATAAATGTTGGTATGTACCTACTACATATTAACAGAGCAGCCCTTTCCCAGAACTTTTGCAGGATAGACTAATTTAAACACAATATTTGGCACATACTATAGATTATATTTGGGAAAGCACTGTTATAGATGAATAACTACTAACATGCATTTTAACTATCCTAAACAGTTTGTAATACTGAGTTTCAAGGACTAGAACTTTATATTACATTTTTAAGTGAAATGCATAGGTACAATGTCTTAACAAGAGTAGAAACATATATATGCTGTAACAAAAATAACTGTAAACTTGTATAAGTACACAAAATCCATACTTATGTAAAATATTTGAGGTGAGTTGTCTTTTTACCTTATATCCCTATATCCCCACTAAATGATGACAAACATCCATGACCAAAAACCACCCCACCACCTCTTGGGAATGTAGGTGTTGTATTCTCTAGACTGCTTTCTGTTGTCTGGGAGCAACGGTATGGCCAGGAAACACTAAGAAAATTGAGATAATGATCAAGACCTAAGAAAACTAGCTATAACATTTGTTGTTCAGTCTTTGTGTAATGGAAAAGTGCAAGGCTTATCTGAAGTCCTGGCTAGAATAGTCTGTGAGGCTGGATCGTTTAAGCTAGCAGCCTTGAAGTTGTTCTAAACACAGAATCTGAGGAAACTGTAAACACAGGTGATCTGAGAAGTTTGACCACATAGGCCACTCATTTTCATTGGCTTTGAAAACACACAGACTTTCAAAGATAACATACATGTCTCCATTAACACAAGAGTGGATGGTGTGTTGTACACAAGTCAGCCAAAAACGATTATTGTGTTTTATGTTTGAGCAGGTAAAATACATCTGTCAACTTTATGTTTGTTTGGACTGTATAACCTCTATGCATGCTATGTAAAAGGATGGCATGTAATAATAAGTCATGAGGACTCTGTAGTCAACAAAATTTATCATGTCTCATCCAGTCTCAGAGCTGTTCCCATGTCAAGCATGCAAGTAAGACATACAGATTAAAAGAAAGATATAAAGCCCTGAGGCAAAGTATAGATAAATAAAATCAGGCTAAATTAATTTAAAAGAGCTAGTGAAACAAGCCTAAGTTAAGGCTGAGTATTCATAATTAACAATAAATCTCTGTGTCTTTATTTGAGAACTGGTTGGCATCCCAAAGAAAATTCCAACTACACTGACGTATTGGTGGAAACCAACAGCTGTCTAAGTGAACATAAGACCTACTCAATGGGAAAGAAATCATGTCTGGCACTGAAAACATAGTCAGCTTGCTGGAGCTATTCAGGTTATGAACATTAAAAAGAATCTACGCCCACAATTTTGCTAGACTAGCATAATTCCTAGATATATTCTAAATTTTATCTTTATACTCACAGATAAGTCTAGCTAATATCCAGAAAGACACAACTGCAAACAAAACAAAATCAATGAACCATGTAAATTTGAGCTCCCATAGAGGTTTGGTTATACAGTCCAAACAAACGTAAAGTTGACAGATATATTTTACCTGCTCAAACATAAAACACAATAATCATCTTTGGCTGGCTTGTGTACAACACACAATCCACACTTGTGTTAATGGAGACATGTATGTTATCTTTGAAAGTTTGTGTGTTTTCAAAGCCAATGAAAATGAGTGGCCTATGTGGTCAAACCTCTCAAATCACCTCTGTCTACATCAGAGTAACTGGATCTATGGCTCAAGGAACATCCCAGTAGAGTGGGCAGAAAGGTTGTTAAGATCCAGAATACCAGGAAGTCTGCTTTGAAGCAGTATCTCTTAGAAACAGCTGCATAACCCAGACCAGAACACTGACAATATCAGGGAACATTTGATGGGTCCCATCCCTAGAGAAAGAACTAAGGGAATTAATGACTTCTAGGAGAGGCAAAATTAGCCTCTCCCAATGATAAACCCTCTTATTGGATATCCAATACAAACTGGTCAGCCTTAAAACCACATATACACCAAAAATGGACTCAATAGGTTGTATTTATGTATTTGTGCATATGTATGAAACAATAATAATCAAAGAAAAGTAGGCTATCAATTTGGGGCTGGGGGAAGCATGGTAATGTTGGAGGGAGGCATCTGAGAGAGACCAAAGGTAAGAAAAGGAATAGCAAAGTGATGTAATTCTATTTTAGTTAAAAATATATTTTAAAAAACTTTAAAAGCTAATTGTTTATCATCTTAAGAGACTGTTGTGATTTACATCCCATATCCAACCTGTTACATTGCACACTCCCTGCCTTCTGAGTACTATGTTACTTTGTATTTTTTATTAATGAGAAATGAATAGCACTCATGCGCACGCGGGCACACAAAATACACACACACACACACACACACACACACACACACACACACACACACACACACACAAAGTCATGTTGCTTTGGTTTGCATTTCCCTTGTTACCAGAAGATTAAAGCTTCTTCAGAAGATGCTGACTCTAATTTATATGCCATTTACACCATTGTCTTTATCTCTTTCTAATTCTTGTTTCTCCTCCTCTCCTGTACTTTTCTTCCCTCAGAAACACTCCCCAGCATATTCATTCTTATGTGACATGACATGATTGACCAGCAAAAATCTTCCTTGGACTGAATTAATAGAGCTCTTCCTCAAATCTCCCTTTTGTTCTGGGGCTATGGAGTTATGCTTTCATTTTTCTGGGAAGTCAAATGCCTCCACCAAAAAACTGTGGGAGGGTGGGTGAGCAGAGAAACAGAGAGAAAGTCACTTCCCTGATTCATACAATCCTCTTTGCTATCCTCAAAGCCTGCTGCTACGGCACAATTCATGTGGGATTTATATTCCAGCAACCAAAGAGTATAGCATAAAACCCACCTGCAGAGATCCTGCAGTCTGGAGTGCCAGTGTTCAGCAACCATCTGCTTAGTGTCATGCTGCTCTTTTGAAAAGTGTAGACTCCTTCTGATAGTCTCACTTGAGGGAATAGAAGCCCCAAGTGTGGCAGCCCAAATGGCAGGGCTCCCACCTTCCTCTGCAGTGGGCTTTTGTACTACCTTTTTGAGTGCTTCCAAAGTGCTTGACTCTCCTTCTCCTGCCTGCACCCAACCTTTCATATTTTATAAGAGTGCCTTTCTCGCATTGCTAATGTTAATGAGCTTGAAGCTGACTTAAAAAAATAAAGAGGAAAAAACAGAAAAGAAATCCTTCTTGTCAGCGAATATACATCAAGTAGGCTTTCCCACAGAGAAAGGTTTAAGTCTCACTGCAGCAGGAGGGCTGATGTGGGGCAGAAGGCAGCTGTCTGCTTTTATTAAAATGCCACCTTGACCATAGTGTAATGCTTTTGAGGGTCAGTCCATGGACCCTTTTTCAGCTTTTTAGTCCTAGGGACAGAATTAAAACCTTGATGGCAGTCCCAGACAACCCACACTTATCTCCCCCAACCCAGCAAAAGGTCTGTGCCAAATATTTAGCTCAGCAGTTATTATCTGTATCTTCTCTCTGAAGAAAGACAATGCATTTATCCCTTGCCCCCGTTAAAAAATAAAAATAAAGTCCTCCAGAGAATTCCAAGAACAGGTACCATGAATGCGCTTGCATATTTCAGCCCACACAGGAACTAGCTTGAAATGTCAGATGATAGCTGTGTTTGAACAAATTTTAATTTCTTCATAAGCAGATTTCAAATCTTCAGTCATATTCCACCAATAATAGTTTGTCCTTGAAATATCACTTTGTATTTAGCAAAATATGCAATTTTTCTGTTTCTTTAAAATTATTTTAATTAATATTTATATATGCACATAATATGCTTTGTTCAAATTCACCCCATTCCTCCCCTCCAATTCTAAACACCATTGCCTAAGTAGATTATTCATGTGTTTAAAACAAGAAATCATGTATTTTGTGTGTATGATTTGACAAGTTTGTTGAAGACATGCAGTTGTACAGTCATCATCATGGCCCAGTTTCTGAAGAGTCCTGTTACCTCAAAACTTCTCTCTTTCTGTCAGTGTGAATGCCCAGGAGAGTCTGCTTTTGGGACTGAGGACAGGAAGGAACCAGCCACATGAAGGTCAGGGAGACTGTGCTCAATAGATATGCATTCATTCCATTCTTAACTACACCAGACTTTAATTATTGATACCCTGATGCTTAAGGGGGGAATATGACTTAGACAGTGGTTCATCAGAATTTGTATAATAATCCACTATTTCATAACAAGATTTTCTTTGATGTACGGAATTGAAGCATCCAGTTGAAACTTATCTGTGGTTATGCAGCTCTCAAATATATATGAGTCAGATGTTCCCAGGATCTAAATAATCTCTTATACATTAGAACAAACCCAGACCATGTAGCTATATAGAGAACACTGAGAACATAATTTTAAAAATCCTGTTTAGCTGAAATCCTTAGTGATTGTGATCCCTGTAACTATCAGAGATGAGAGATGCTCTTGAAGTCAGAGGGTTTGTTTTTTTTTTTTCATAAGGAAAAGAAGACTGGATATTTTCTTCACCTGGAATGTACTAGAAGTTTCTTAAGGTACCCTGTCCTTGACCTTTTTTCCATAAGCCTCCAGTACAAAGTTCACAGCCAAGAATGGGCTAAGCCTTCTATCAGTTGTGAAAACTATCAACACCCAACCAAGAGAAATGACATTCATTTTTAAGTCTGCTTTTTACCCAATGTTGCTTATAGAAACAAACAAAAACTAATCACTTCCATTATCATTGTTCTTAGTGTTTCACAAAGCCTCACATACACATAAAATTTCTACCCTGTTTTAAGAGATCTTTTAAAATATAGATTTGTTGATGCACTGAGTTGCATTCCCAGGTTACTATTTTTCTAAGGATTAAAATGATGCTGTAGAAAAGAAGCAATAAAGACACAAGTTCTAATTTGAACTCTGCTCCTTTCCCATTGTGTGACTTGGGACAACTTCCTTGCCAACACTTCTTAGAGGTGTTTCGAAGAAACATGTATAATAAATAGTACTTCTTGTAAATAAAGAAAGTTGCCTAGAACCTACAGCATACTGAGTTAACAGTGTCTTAAAATTTGAAAGACCAGGTTGAATTTTGGGAAGTAAGAAGATGATTTTCTGGCACTTTATTTGTTTTTGTTTGTTTATGTATGTGTGTGAGGTTACATATATTAAGGGTGTGTGTGTGTGTGTGTGTGTGTGTGTGTGTTTGTGTGTGTGTATGTATGTGTGCGTGTGTGTGTCCATATATAGACATCTGCCTTGGGGTTTTCAGGCATCACCCATGCTTTTTTTATTTTTTTTTTCAGATAGAGTCTCTTGATGGGACCAGGGGCTTGCTAGTTTGGCTAGATTGGCTTGTCAGCCAGCTCTGTCTCTTCAGTGCTGTGATTTCAAGTATCTATTGCCATGCCCAGAAGAGGAATCCAGGTAGTGTGGCTGAGCTATCAGGACCCAAGTTTGCCTTTACCATATGTCAGACTTGGAACCTTGAATAAGTTGTTGATGAACTTGTGTCTTATGGCCCTTGTTTTTGTGAAGAAGGAATTGTGATAACATTTTTGTCTCTGTGCTGCTTTGAGAAAAAATTATACTAATGTATGGTACAGTTCTCAGGTCTCACCCATTACTATAGGCATAGGATTCCTTCTGAAGGGGTTAAACTTTCCCACTTTTTACAACTGAATTTAAGTTTCAGTTCTCTGAGAAGAACACACAGGTGTCTCTCCCAACAAAGGGTCATTTATCTAAAAGGCCCTTACATTCAGTGTAGAAGGAGAAAACAGAGGGCCTAAGTCAGCCTCAAGGACAAACCCAGCAGCCACCTTCTGGGTCACATCCAAGCTTGTTCAGATGTGTCAAAAAATAACAAGACTAAACAGCCAATTAGAATTACACTAAGTTACTAAGGTAACTGCTTCTTGCTTAACCAATTAAGTTTGAGATGACCTAATTGGTTCTTAAACTCCCCTTAGCTATGCTTAAAGGGAGACTACAGGTTCCTTGCCATTTTGTACATGCATGTGGTATAATAAATACTCTTTGTTCTTGCAAACAAGAACTCTTTGTTCTGCTTTGAGTCTGGGGTCTTCCTTCAGCATTTCCTCAGATCCTATACTTCCTTATTGACACTTTGAAGCTTCTAAATCTGAAATTTTAGGAAGAAACTTTTAAAGAAGTTTTATTATACACCCTGTACAAGAGAGAAATAACAGTTATGGTCTACAAAGAACAGGACTATAAGTATCAGAGAGAAGGCCCCTCCTAGGAACAGATCTCTGTCACACAATCAAGAAAGCATCAGAGTTAACCTACCTGGTGGTTTAAATCTAATTTAAATTTATAAGTCCTTGGTTTTTAATTTGTCTTTGAAAAAGTGCTGTCTCAGTTTGAAATATCCCCCTGAGCTTTATGACTCATGATCAGAAATCTGACCTTTCAGTGGAGGGGAATAACATCTAAGTTGTTTCCTTGACAACAAAAGGTAAGCAGGATGCTTTGTGCTCTAGTGCTTCAGCTATAAATAATCCATCTTTGGCCGGAGAATAGAATGTGATCTTGGAGAGAAATAAACAGGGTTGGTTACAGGGAAAGTCTGTGCTTCAGGAGATCATTTTAATCACCATTTTTTTAGGAGCCAGTCCCGGAGGCACTTGTCTTACAATTAACCAATAAATTAGTATGAGGGAACAAATTCAATTTCTAAAGAACAATTTATACAGTTAAGGGATGTTGATATGCTTTCCCATGAAAATTTTTTTACGGTCTTCAGACCATATATAGGTGCTTACTGTTGTTCACTTTGAATATTCATCCTCTGGTTTTCCCACAACCTCTAACAAGGAACAAAAGGAAGTTAACAATGCACTTTGGTTCTTTGGCCATAACCTAAAGTGTCATCTTGTTCAGTAACAGGAAAGGAGAAGTAATAAAAAAGAAGAATACCTCTTAAAACATTGTGGATTATTAAAAATAAGATAAAAGAGAAAGGAAGAAAGAAAGACAGGGAAAGAGGGAGGGAGGGAAGAAGGAAGGAAGGAAGGAAGGAAGGAAGGAAGGAAGGAAGGAAGGAAGGAAGGAAAAATTCAAAATCTTTTTTGGGTTGAAAGTAACAAAATACATTAAGTTTTTTAAGAGCTGTACTTGTGGTTAGGGTTTAAGATTTACAGCCGTGATTATCCCTTGCTTGCTGACGCAAATTAGTCTTCTAGGAAGTTCAAGTTATTTCTCAATAAGCTTTAATAGTCTCTGAGTCAGAGTGGGTGCTGATGATAATGAGTCTTGTAGGATTTATAGGAAGGCGACTGAGAAATAGAAGCCCATGTCCACCAAATATCCTTTAAAATAGTGTAAAAAAAATCTCCTGAATGAGAGCCTTTGTTCTAGCAGGGTCTTTCTGCTTCTTAGTAAAGAAAATTCCCATAGGAAAACTCTCTAAAATCAGCTTCCAGCTCAGTGTGGTCTTCCTGAATTCATTCTTTGGATTGTGGTGGTGGCACAGTCAGACCCAGGTGAGATATATCAGGTAATTTGGGGTTCCTTCCCTCTTTCCCCCCTCCAAGGATCTTGTGTTGGTCTTGCATTTCAGCTTTGGATGATTGTAGGAGGACTTCTCTAGATTTAAGAGACAGAACCAAATACATCACACTAACTGAATCTCCATTCAGCAAGCCAGATGACAATAAAAATAGGGGACAGGCATTTAAGATGTACTGACTAGTAATCTGTGGAATGAGTATTGCTTAAGATGTTAGGTTACCATTATTGCAATGCTTTTGAAAGTGCCTACATTTTTTAACATGCATACTGGAATAAGTGTAAGCAAAATGATACTATGACTAAGGTTTGCTGTAAAGTATTTTATTAAAATGGGTATGTTCTCAAATTGATTGTGTGTTTAGGGGTTCCTAGTACTTTTCCATTCTTGTATATGCTTGAAAATATTTGTCTTTTCAAAATGTCTCTTCCAACCTAATAGTCTCTCTGTCTTCTTTACTATGACATTGTGCTGTGGGATGACTGCCATATCCTCCTGGAGATGGGTGATGATGTTCTCTGGTCTTCACTGGACTACGTCTTAAGGGCTGTACATTATGTAGTAGAAGCAGTTTGGATTGTCAAGTCTGGTCTATCTCTAAGAGTGGAACTTTGTATTGGCTTACCTCATAAGGCTATGCCTTACATTGAAGAATCAGATTGTCCTGTCCTGTTTGAATCTCCTTGTTTCATAATCTCTGTTTCTGTTGGTGCTGAAGCTACCCTGAGACCTGGCTCTGTTTCCTAATAAACTTCTGAATGGAGTACTCTATAATTATGGCTGTCAGAGACATATTCCACAGTCTTCTGAACACATTGACTGGTGTTCTCAAGTTGTTTGTACATGCCATCCATGAAAAAATAAAACAATGGAATGGATAGAATATTGATGTCATCTTCCAAAGACTTTGCTCAGTCAGTTTTTGTCTACTGCCTAGTGTATGTTGAGTATCCTGGCTCATTGCCAACTCTGGATTTATTACTTATTCGAGGAGTCTTTCCAGAATAGGAGCAAAGGAAAACAGAGCAAAATACTTGTTCTGGAAACATCCTAGCCTTATTTGAGTACATCTGCCTCAACTCCTGAAGGTTAGCTCCCAGCAACAGGAGAGCAAAAACCTGTCATGAGAACCCACAAAAGTCTGTTTAACAATTTATTTTGTAAGGAGTGAAATGGAAGAACGAAGTAGACTCTGTCTTTGATCTAGCTGCCATCGTCCAGCCCTTCTGCCCAAGTGTGAAGCGGACCAACTCCAAGCTGCTTCTCTGCTACTTGCTCTGACTTGGACCACACAAAGAGAGAAGGAGAGCAACTCCCTCCTCGGTTTTATCCAGTCATGTATTCAGAGAAAGCCATGCCCATAAGGCTAGTTACCCCAAAAGCCATTGGCTAAATGGATCAATTCATCAAATTCCCACAACAAAGACCTTAACATCTAACTTTTTGTTCTTATCTTCCTGTTCCTCCGAGCCAAGTTACTTATCACAAAAAGGCTTCCTAGAAGAAAATAGCACTTTAGAAACATATGAAACAATGCCATTTAAGTGGAGCTGTCTGCTGTCTAATGTGTTATCTGGTTTTTTTGACCATTTGCAATTAGAATGAACATTCCAAAAGGACCACAGAGCTCTGAATCTGTGTTAGTAAATTTGGTAACTGCTGTGTCACAAATCCCAAAGAAGTATGTATTACCAGGAGAAATACAATACACATTGAATACACAGTCAATGAATAATATTATCTGTCATTTTCCAAATTCTGATCATTTTGTAAATTTACCTGCAGTTAGTATAAATCTCTGGTTCATACAACTCTTTCATACTAAAACTGTTTCTAAAATATGCTTAGAAAAACCTGGTTGCTGAACATAGCATCTCAACTCTTCCTCTGAGATTCTGATTCTCTAGGTCTGAGATGGAGATTGGTACTGAGAAGGGTGAATGTGATCAAATATGTGTTATACATGTCACTATAAAGCCTATAGTGTTGTATAGGGAATGTACATCAATAGCCGTTTGAAAAGGAAGGACTCAGAAGATACAACTCAGTAAAGTTTTGCCACTCCATTCTGAGGGCCTAGTTCCATCCTCAGACCCCATTGCTGGGCAAGTACTTGAAATTCTAGCTAGCTTTGGGTAAGTAGAGACAGGGAGATCCCCCATGCTCACAGACCAGCAGCCTAGCAGAATCATCAAGAGACCTGCATCAAAAAACAAAACAAAACAAACAAAAACAAGGTAGACAGGACCTGAGAACAACTTCCAAGGTTTACTCTGGCCTCTATTAAATCACATACCTCCTTCCCCACACATACATACACACAAAGAAACACGAGCTCACATACAAAACAAATAACATTTTAAAAGGAACTATATCTGCCTTATAAGTTACTCCCATTATCAAGGATACTCTTATCACTAGGTAACTTTGAGCACTATGGCTTTAAAAATACAAACTGTACAAAAGTAACTGCCCAATATAGCGTTTGTCATCAACAATATGGAATAAACTAGGACTTCCTTATATTGTTCTTGGACAAAGCCCATGGAAAAACATATGGTAACTGGATTCTGTCGTTTGTATTTCTGTTTATTGAACATATCAATAAAAATTAATAAAAACCTATGGTTCAACTTTCTGAAATCAGTATATTTCAAACTTAGGGAGAAAAAAATGCAGTTAGAATTTTCCCTTATTTCATTAATAAGAGACACATTATGACTGCTAAGAAATCAGTTATACAACTTCTTCCAAAACTGAAGTAAAAAGTCATATTCATTAACATATAAACACTAAATACCATGCATCAGAAATCATGAAAGAAACAGCAAGCTTCCTACCATATTTCATATATCAGGATCAGAAACTAGGAAATTTAACAGCTGAGTTCTGAAAACACTTAGTAGCTATGTGATTAGATGAAATATATGCTAGACAGTATTTCCCTATTACCATGTCAATCTCTCTATACTTCAGATACACACAGCTAACAGAATGGGCAGGTGGCATGTAAACAGAACTCTCACTGGACCAGTGGCAGAAGACTGGATCCAGATCCTGTCTCATGTGCTAACTGGTTCTATGAATTTATTGAATGAGGACTTTGGAGCTAAATGTAGGCATGTTCATTCTGTGGCTTCAAGGACAAATGTGTTGTAGGATAGCCACAAATGGTGTGGTAGTTTCTGTCCGTCTGCATGTAGCACTATGATGATAGCAGACTAAACCTCTGAAATGTAAGACATTCCAATGAAATGTTTTTCCTTTATAAGAGTTTCCATGGTCATGGTGTCTCTTCACAGCAATAGAAACTCTAACCTGTTTGTGGATGACAATATTATCTCAAAGTTGAACGGCTGGATATCCCTGGACAGTGAACAAAAACAAAACCCAAAGCAAACAAAAAGCAACCCACCCTTACCAAACTTACAATTAGGCAGACAATAAACAAACAAACAAAAACTAAATAAAGATAGACAAACAGGCAGAAAGACTAAGACAATTTTATTTCTTTGATACATATTGTGGTTGGCCTAATACCTAATACCATCAGAAGGACCTGACTTCCTCTGAGATGCTGAGTAAAATTTCTCCCCTCTCTCTTCCTGGCTTTTGAGAGTGGTCATCCATCCTTACAGATTCTTGGCTTGAAGCTATACTAGTGCAATGTACACTTTATTCCTCACATGGTACTATCCTCTCATAGGTCTGAGTATCTGCCTCTTCTCTACTTCTGAGAACACAAGCATAGCAAATTAATGACCTACTCTACCCAGTATAACCCCATATGTAGCAGCTCTGAAGAAATGGAGGAAAGGATACACATAATGAAGGCTATACACACATATCTGTCTCTCTGTATACATACATATATGTGTGTATATGTCTATATATGTGTACATATAGAAAGAAACATATACAAGTATATGCATATATACATATACACATATATGGGGAGAGAGTGAAAATCAATAATTAACAATCATGAAATGTATTTGTGCTTTTCCCATATCACCCTAGATATATTGAGTAGGCTAATGGGTATGATTCCCAAGTCATTTGTTAGTTCTGAGCCTATATAAGATGTTTCAGCTTGACAAGAACAAGTGTAGGCCTGACTTCTTAGACATGCTTGATGAAATGACAAGTGGGTGAACAAATGAAGATCAATGTTTCTTTTATGTCACCAAATACTGGAAGAGTACATTACTATCAAGAATTTAGTATCACTCAGATTTGGTCCAACTGTACTCAAAGTTCTATCTTTTTTTCAAGTTTCTAGTCAAATTTGAATAGAGTCACATAAAACAGTAACCACCTGCCACCATCACAGTCTTCCTATCCTAGTTTCTCCAGCTCCTTCTTCTGCCTTTGGATCTCTCTGCCTCCCAAGACTTATGCTTGGCTATAAGGTGTGGCCTGGTCACTGGTTCGTTCAGCTTATACTAATTCATTTTATGTCAGTGTTGGGGACTGAATCTAGGTCTCTGCACTTATGATTGAGTCTGAGGAATGGCCAGGTCACTGCTTATACTAACTTTTTCTGTCAATACTGGGTATGAACCTAGGGCTCTGAACATGTTAGGCAGAAGTTCTACCACTGAGCTACATCTTCAGCCCGATTTTTGTTCTATATTTTGTCACAAGAAGTCACTAAGTTCTCTAGGCAGGTCTTTAATTTGTTTAGTAGCTCAAGCGGTAGCTCAGTTGACCTTTCGAGTGATGCTATTACAACATCAAATCTTGACTTTCTTTGAATTAATTCTTAAATGTCAATATTCTCTTTATTTCTTTGATACATATTGTGGTTGGCCTAATACCTAACTTCACTTTCTTAAAGGCAGAAACTCAGGGTGAGTTACTTGGCTGAAAAGCAATATTTTGGATTGTAGATTGTCAACAGGCATATTGTGAGTGGTAGTCACGGAGTAAAGTTTCTGGAGATTCCTTTATCCCTGGACATCTATCCTATTTCATGCTCGATTGAGAAAATTGAAAATTGGTGCAAGATTTGTCATTTGTAGCAAAAAGCAACATCAGCAATGGTAGCCACACAATAAGAAAAATAGAATGAGTTTGGTTTCTTGCTAACCTAGGTCCAGTATCAGCACAAGGCAGTTATTTCTGGATTTCTCTTAGTGAATATCCAAAGCTGTGGTGTTTTGAATGAAAAATGCTCTCCCCTCATAGATTCATAAGGAGTGTCATTATTAGGAGGTGTGGCCTTGTTGGAGGAAGTGTGTAACAATAAGTCTTTTCACCAAGCTGCCGGAGCCCTGCTGCCATGTGGGCACTTTTTGCCAGGTTGACCAGGTTCTGCCAGCGGCCACATTATGGTCCCAAGTAACACACAGAGATTTATATTAGGTACAAATGTTGCTTGGCTGAACACTAGGATTTCTTATATGCTAGCTCAGTCTTAATTATCATAAATCTATATATTTTATAAGACTTATCTCATCGGACACCAGCGGAAGTGTCCTGTCTTCCCAGGCTCACATGGTGACTCTCCGCTTTCTCCTATGTTTCCCAGAATCCTCCTTGACTCCTAGTCCCACCTATCTTGTTTTCCTATTGGCCAACAGTACTTTATTTATCAACCAATAAGACAATCATAAACACAGATGGACCTCCCCCATCATCTCTTTTCTGTCAAAATAAAAATAAGGGTAACTTACCTTTCATAATAACTGAAGAAAAGTATAACCATAACTATCTGTCTTCAACTCCATCAAAGACCACAGAAGGATAATACATAAACTCCAGAATTGACAGAAACATCTCGCTACCTGGACAGTCACAGTTCCTCTGTAACGTTGGGGCATCCATCTTCAGCCTATAGGCCACAGTGTGTCTGGCACACTTCTCCATTTCAGTAGGAACCCTTTAGTACTGTCTTGTTTTGTAAGTTTAGCAGTCACTTTCTTGTGGGTCCTGCATGTCCAGTTTATGTAGTAACAAACAGTCCATGCAAGAGCAGTTTCTTGCCCAAATGGCTAATCTTGCCATGTTGAAAGCAAACTCCACAACGAGTTTTTTCGATGCCCATCCTCCTCTCTGATGTAATTGGTGTGCCAGGAGCAATTGTGTATCACTGTCATGAAAAACCTAAACCATTAAATGCCATATATTCGGTAGGTCTTTGAACGGTTTGAAAAATATCTATCTATCTCAAATACATCTCTGTATATCTAGAAAACCTAACTAACCTAATTATAATTTTTGACTATTATAGGTGACTATATAATCTGTACTTAATTATGCATATCACTTTTTTCTTTTTTTGTTTTGCTTTTTTTGAAGATTTTTTTATTTGAATTAGAAACAAGATTGTTTTACATGACAATCCCAGTTCCCTTCTCCCTCCCAACTAAAACCCTACCTATCACATATCCTTTCTGCTCTCCTGGATGATGAGTCCTTCCATAGGGTGTCATCAGAGTCTATTGTGTCCTTTGGGATAGGGCCTAGGCCCATCCCCATGTGTCTTGGCTCAGGGAGTATTCCTCTATATGGAATGGGCTCCCAAAGTCCACACCTATGCTAGGGATAAGTACTGAACTACTACAGGAGGTCCGTAGATTTCTGAGGTTTCCTCACTGAAACCCATGTTCCTAGGATCTGGATCAGTTCCATGCTGGTATCCAAGCTATCAGTCTGGGGACCAAGAGTTCCCCGATGTTCAGCTGTTTCTGTGGGTTTCACCAGCCTGGTCTGGACCCCTTTTCTCTTCACTTGTCCTTTTCTACATCTGGATTCCAGTTTAGTTCAGTGATTAGTTGTGGGTGTCTGCTTCTACTTCTACCAGCTGCTGGATGAGGGCTATTGTGTGGCATCTAAGTCAGTCATCAATCTCATTATCAGGGGAAGGCATTTAAGGTAGCCTCTCCTCTGTTGCTTATATTGTTAGCTGGTGTTGCATATCACTTTAAAAGTTCTGTATAAATACAATACCTAACCAAGAGGAGACATATACATATCACTAAATTGACCTTAAAGTTGTATCAATAAATGAAAATCCATACCAATGCTAAGTATTGATTCCTATATCCTATACCCCTTTTTTCTTTAAAAAGAGATTGACTGTGATCGTTACCATTTATAACCAACCCCATTTAAGTAAAAACAAACATTTATAAACAATATTTGGGAATTTGGGCATCATTCATTCCAAACTGCTTCCTGCTGGTTGGGGTCGATGTCCGTACCATGGGGATCATGATAAAACACAGAAATCTGGCCGTAGTCATCTATGGCTACATCATCTCTGCTGTTTTGGATATAGGATCAGTTGGGCTGCTGCTTCAGGGGGTCTTGCTTGATCAAACCATATTAGTCTGGAAGGAATCCATAGCTTTCCATTTTTCTGTGGAAACACAAGCAAGAACTCCTTTCCCAAGTAGTCTGTCGTTAGACTTAAATTTTGAAGTCAAGGCATTTTTAAAATGTATAAGTTGCATTAATTTAGCAGCATTGATAATCAAATGTATTGTACCAGCTGTAGCTCTTCCCTCAGCAAACAATTTAAAGATAACAATATAGCATATAGTATCCAGATTCTCTGTGTATTTTCCATCTTTACATGGCTATTTATTTGTTTTACTTCCTTGTGTTTCTTTTTTCCTGAGACAGGGTTTCTCTGTGGAAATCTGCCTGCCTCTGCTTCTGGAGTGCTGGAATTAAAGGTGTGAGCCACCAACACCCAGCTACTCTATGTTTTTCTTCCTCTTTTTCTCTCACAAGCCTACATATATTTTTAAACACACTGTAAATCTTTAGAGGTTTTTATTCATCTGTATCTGTCTTTATTGTAAGTATTTACTTTTTTCTGGCCACACAGTCTTTTAACTGTTAAACAATACCGCCAAAATTAAGTGGCCTTCTTAGCTGCTGTTTTTTCAAGATGGTGGAGGTACGTTTATCATCAACTCTGAGAGCTGTGTTCACTGCCTTGGTCTATACCATCAAGCAGCAAGCTGCTGGCTTGGAGATGTTGTCACTACCACTGCCAGATGCAAGGGGCACGAACCCACATTAAGCATCTCATGCTCTACCAACTGAGCTAGCTGGCCAGGCCTCTTAAAAAGAAACATGTTGTTTTCCGTTTATGCTGAGACAGGAAACCTCCCTAAAAGGAACCGCTTGAGTTTCTGCTTGCCTTTAGCAAAACAGAGACTGCCCGAGAAAATGCTGCTACCAAGAAGTCATGCTTGTCTCTGTTCTTTTGCTTCCAAAATCCCTTTTTAATCTTTTGTAAAGTTTACATCGAAGTTCGTAACATTACCACCAGCTGCCCTGCTTGACTAGTCGCAGGAAGGTGGCTCGCAGTGGTGAGAGCACAGAATCCTAACCCTAGAACTCTCCATGGTTGCAGGCTGTCTTGGGAGCACTGAGTCAAACCCCAAAGAGCACAGAATGTGCAAGCTTATGGAAGCTGCTCCGATGCCATGCAGCAGCTCGACAAGAGCAGCAGATTCCCCTCTTCCTCTGTGAACCTTGGAGCGTGGGGTGATCCCACTCACTGATGCCATTCTGTAACAATAATTCTTTCCACCAAGCCTCCTGAGCCCTGCTGCCATGTGGGTGCTTTCTACTAGGCTGCCCAAGTTCCGCCTGTCGCCATGTTAAGGTCCCAAGTAACATAGAGAGACTTATTAGGTACATAAGTGTGTCACTGGGGTAGGCTTTGAGGTTTCAGAAGCTCAACCTAGGTCCACTGGCTCATTCTTCTTTCTTTCTGCCTGAGGATCCATTTGTAGAATTCAGCTTCTTCTATAGCACCATGTCTGCCTGCCCTCTGCCATGCTTCCCTCCATGATGATGATAGATTAAACCTCTGAACTGTAAATCAGCCCCCACTTAAATGTTTTCCTTTATAAGAGTTGCTGTGGCAATAGTGTCTCTTCACAGCAATAGAAATCCTAAGACAAAAGCAATGATCTTCCCTAGTTAAGTCATAGAGAAGGTAATATTTTCCCTTACACCCACCCCTGCCATTTTCAGTTCTACTTGGTATTTTAGGGAATGATACTTTCCACACTTCTTAGTTATTTTATCTTCAGTTCAGTGGCTGTGCCTTAATCTACTGCTATTTCAGCCAGCAATTATGACTCCACAGTTACTGGTCTGCTTTTCTAGCAGTGGCCTAACCACTCAGGATGAAGACTGGTGAGATTGTTGTTCCTGCAGGCATAGGCCCTGTCACTGCCACTAAAGATAGCTTTAACTAAATCTCTATCATTCTACTTATAAATAAGACTCAAGATTCAAAGGCTGGGGTGAAAACCTGCAAGCTCAGCGAGGCTGAGTAGTAGCAACTAGCTAACCCTTTCTCCTTGCTGGTGTCTCCAAAGACCTGTGCTTCCTCTCTGCCAAACCCCAAAACCAAACCAAAACAACAACAAAAAAAGTGCCACTCCAAATCCCTTCCTACTACTACACGTGCTTCTCTATCCCTTCTGCATGCCTTTTGATGTTCTATGATCACTTTCTGTCAACTAGTTGCCAAGTCTGCCTCTTGACCCAAGGTTAATTTTATTTAATCAATGCAAATGCAAACTTTGAGTTCACAGTGTGATCGAATATCTGGCAACACACATTGGGGTGAATAAAGAGGGGAGTTGAGAGCAGGCCAGAAGATTTCTTTTCCTCATCTCTGCCCAGGGAAAAATTCTATTGCTGGGTACTGGATTAGCTCCACTGCACAGCTGTTTCTCTCTAAGACCATCATTGCCTTCCTTGGCTTGGATAGTAGAATCAGTCTATGTGTACACCAGTGTGCATATATTCTCTTTCAGTATCTATGGCTCCCCCTTTTATAAAATAAGAATATAAGTCATGTTGGGTAAAGGAATCATCTTACTTAACTGTACCTATGGCAACCTTATTTCTGCCCTTCAGAAAGGGTCACCTGCTACCACATAATTCTGACTTCTAGAACCCAGCATCACTGTCTCCACATCATCTATCTACTTAGTGGCAGTAGGCAGTAGGGGATTCTCCCAGTTGCTATTTCCCAGGTTTCCTCACTGATGCAGGCAAGTTCTGACTTAGCTCTTTCATTATCTGTGGAATATATATATATATATATATGTATATGTATATATATATATATATATATATATATATATATATATATATATATATATCCTCTGTTTCAAATATATGGACTAATTTCTGTCTCATGGGACTTAATGTTTTAGTCATTGCAGTTTTCCAAAAGGGGGAAAAATCTTTATTTCTCCCAGGTTAATCCAATGTTTAAGCTAGATCTTCCTTTACAATTCATGGAGACAGAAGGCAGAACTCAATAGATAACAGCCTGAGTCTTCTAGCATAGGCTGGCAAGAAGACTCTAGAAACACCTCCTCCACAACAACCAGGAACCTGCCTAACCCCTATGGGCACTATTATGATCTCTTTGTGGTAAGGAAGCATGGTCCTGCCCAGCCCCATGACTGTCTAAGCAGCACAAGGAGACTCATAAATGGGCCTGAGGTGGTCCAACCCAGGCTTTTAGAAGAAAACACTGGCCCATCTGGTATCTTGCAGCATCAGACAGATGGGCACTACTATGATGAGCAAATGTGTGGTGTGGTATGGGAGAGGAGAAAGAGAGAGAGAGAGAGAGAGAGAGAGAGAGAGAGAGAGAGAGAGAGAGAATAAGAGAGATAGAATAGTTCATGCCCTGTGGATAGAGGCATATTTGTAGAGGCTTTGATGAGGAGTTGGTTGAGGTGGGTATCATGATAATGTCTAGGCCTGGGCTTCAGCTAGTGATCAGGTCTGAGTTCAGGCTCTGATGCAGCCTTTGTCACATGTTGATGTCTCTGGTGATACCACCAAAGACAGAGAGGATTGGGCTGTACAGAGTTGGCCCCACTCCTCGATGTCTATAACACTACGGAGAACTGGTTCCATCCCTCACTGGCTGCAGCTCTCAGGAGAGAAGATCCTATATCTCACCTGGGTACCACAATAGATCTGACCCTGTTCACAGGGGCATGTGTGAACTGGCCCTGAGTACATGAGAATGGGAGAGCAGTTCATGTCTATCTTGTATGCCATGTGGTGGTTCCAGCGAGGCAAAGATTCCCTCCTCCCCCAACCCTCACTACCTGTGAGGGATCTGACCTAACTCCTCTCCAGCTGCAGGGTTCCCTGAGCCTCAACAGGGCAGCACATGAGAGTTGACCCTGTAGACAGAGGCATGATTGAGCTAGCAATGAGGGTATGAGAGGTGTGTAGTCTGTACTGCCTCCCTGGTCTGTGGTGTGGTAATGAGAGTGAAGGAAAGATGCCCACTCCACCTTGCCCTACCACCTGTGGTGAGCAAGGAAGCTGATCCTCCCCCTTACCAGCAGCAGCTTAGGAAAAGTGGACCCTGCACCTTATCTGGACAGCACAATAGAGACCCTGAAGGTGTTGGTGTGGGAGAACCAATACTGAGGACATGAAAACTGAAGAACTAGCCCACCCTTTGCTCATTGCTTTAAGAGGTCAGTTAGCTAGAGCAATACTGGAGAGCTTACCCTGGTGGCGAAGACAGGGGAGAGATGGCGAGATGACAAACCTGCAACTATGCTGGCTATACCAGGATTATGGGTTGGTCCACCTCAACATCCACCCCATTTGTGATCTTGTGGATCACAGTGGGGTGTGGGAAGGTGGGTCAGTACCTAGACTCAGGGTTTAAGAATCTCCATGACACAGGGCAGTAATGAGATGTCCAGGAAGAGTCCCAAATGAGGCCACAGTATTGATGGCATAACTGGAACCAAGTGCCTTGAACTAGATCAATGATTCTTTGCTATGAATTTCTGAATGTAACAATGTATGGATAAAAGGTTTATTGCGTGACTCAATATGTTACACTGTAGCTTCCATGACAAGATTTCCCCTTCTTCCTTTTTTTTTTTTTGTTTTTCCATTTTTCTCTTAAATTTTGTTTTGCTTTTTGTGGGGAGGGGAGGAGAAGGATGTGATCTGGAGGCATGATGTGAATGACACAAAGAATAAATAAAAGAAAGTTAAAATTCATAGAGGCAGCAGAGAATTCAGGAGTCTTTATGGCTCTAAAAGCTAATAGCCTCCTCTAAAACATATATAGTTTCTCTATTTTGATTAGTCTAGAAGACACTGGACTCTGGTAGCTTCCATCATAAGGTTTAAAAATATGAAAATATAGTGAAGTAGAGTTCTCCGCCGGCTCCTAAGTGCTGGAGTTGCTTGTGGCCACCCTGCACCGAGGACAGGAAAATGCCACCCAAGTGCATAGCTAAGAGAAGGTCACCCCCAGAAGATGCCATCCCCAAAAGTAAGAAAGTAAAAGTCTCACACAGGTCTCACAAAACAGAACCTGGCTTGGTGCTGACACTGGGCCAGCGAGACGTGGGCCAGCTGGGGCTGGGTGAGAGTGTGCTGGAGAGGAAGAAGCCGGCCTTGGTACCCCTTCTGCAAGATGTTGTGCAGGCTGAAGCCGGGGGCATGCATACCGTGTGTCTGAGTCAAAGTGGCCAGGTTTACTCCTTCGGCTGCAATGATGAGGGTGCCTTGGGAAGGGAGACATCAGTTGAGGGCTCAGAGATGGTCCCTGGGAAAGTGGAACTGCAAGAGAAGGTGGTCCAAGTGTCAGCAGGAGACAGTCACACAGCAGTCCTTACCGAAGATGGCCGGGTCTTCCTCTGGGGCTCTTTCCGGGACAATAATCGTGTGATTGGGTATTTGAAGCCCATGAAGAAGAGCATGGTTCCTGTTCAAGTGCAGCTGGACATGCCTGTGGTAAAGGTGGCTTCAGGGAATGACCATTTGGTGATGCTGACGACTGAAGGAGACCTCTACACCTTGGGGTGTGGGGAGCAGGGTCAGCTGGGCCGTGTGCCTGAGTTATTTGCCAACCAAAGTGTCCGTCAGGGCCTTGAGAGACTCCTGGTCCCCAAGTGTGTGCTGCTAAAATCCAGGGGAAGTCGGGGCCGTGTGCGGTTCCAGGATGCCTTCTGTGGTGCCTATTTCACTTTTGCCATCTCCCCTGAAGGCCATATGTATGGCTTTGGCCTCTCCAACTATCACCAGCTTGGAACTCCGGACACTGCATCTTGCTTCATTCCTCAGAACTTGACATCCTTCAAGAATTCCACTAAGTTCTGTGTGGGCTTCTCTACTGGCCAGCAACATACAATCTGCGTGGATTCAGAAGGAAACGCATACAGCCTGGCCAGGGCTGAATATGGGCGGCTGGGCCTTGGGGAGGGTGCCGAGGAGAAGAGCATACCAACCCTCATTTCCTGGCTGCCCGTCGTCTCCTCAGTGGCCTGTGGGGCTTCTGTAGGATGTTCTGTGTCCAAGGATGGTTGTGTTTTTGCCTGGGGCATGGGCACCAACTACCAGCTGGGCACAGGGCAGGATGAAGATGACTGGAGCCCTGTGGAAATGACTGGCAAATAGCTAGAGAACCGAGTGGTCTTAACTGTGTCCAGTGGAGGCCAGCACACAGTCTTACTAGTTAAGGACAAGGAACAGAGCTGAAGAAGTCTTTGTGGGCCCGGCTTCTGGCCCCCAACCCACTTCACAGAACAGGAAAACGGCCAGCTACAAATTCCAGAAGGCCCTTCCCCAGCCCTGAACAGCTATCATCTCCTGCCTTACCCATCACCACCGCAGAAACCTTTCCTTCTGTTGCGTCCTCTTTTCTAGAATCATCCTGGGAAGTACAAGATGAGGGAGGATGGGAAGGGGATCTCAGAAGGAGCTTTGCTTACCCTAGACTCATGTCTTTAGACTGTTCCCTTTACTACCCTACTTCCTGTGGTCCTAGCAGGCCCTGGCTCATTGCCTACAAAACCCAAAGCTGCTGCTTTGGGGTTTTGGTGCCCATATTCTAAAAAGTTGGGAACTCCATCAAACCCCACTTCCCTTGTGCCACTTTTTCTGTTCTTAACATCAGTTTAAAAGGAGAAGGATGGTACAGTCTTCAGATGCAGTTGTCATGGACCCATGCCTAGGGAGATCTGGACAAAGGCTTGACAAGGCTGGGGTGACCCTAAGCCAAATATTTGGCTCTAAACAGGTGTCCATGGGCAAAAAACAGTGACCCACTTAAAAAAAATCCCAACTAGCTGTTCTCCCAAAAGCACAAAGCACCCCACTGTCTCTTGGGCATCACCTGTGAATTTCCCGTCTAGTCAGCCTTTCTGCCAAAAAGGACTGGAAAGCCATGATGGGCTCTGCTGGGCAGTCAAGGCAGGCGGGGTACTGTGGAAGCATGGAGGGAAAGGTTTGGAGGGACAGTCTGGTCCTAAGAAAAGGAAGTAACAGTGGTTGAGAAAGTGGTTTTGATTTTTTTTTAGTTATAAAGTATTTTGGAGGGGAGAGTGAAATCTTTTAACACTTTGAATAAATTTAGTGTTTTATAAAAATGAAAAAAAGAGAGAAATATATTTCTTCATAGTTCTTGGAGATATTTTGCAAACTTGCAATGATGCACTCTAAAAACCATGCATCTCACTCTTGTCCTGTTCACCCCCAAATTTCTCTTATTTGATGAAAACGCTGGGTAATAGTCCAGAAGAATTATGTTATCAGTTGGCTAGTAAGAGCAACTTGATAATTACTTAACTCTTTCACATCAGAACATTTATACTTGATAAGTAAATATAACATACCATTTTAACCAGGAACTAGGATGCTTCTGGGATTAAACTCCCCCCTCCATTTTTCAGAGAAGAAAATATTTGACCTGAAAGGAACTACAATAATTATTTTTCTATTTTCCTGCCACAGTATTAAGAATGTTAGAATGAAGCATCCATTGAGGTAAGCCATTGTTTCTGTTTTCCACATCCATCCTGGTTTTAGCCATCAGTCTCAGTGTTAACAAAAGCCTTGGTGAGCTTCCAAAAATAAAGTGTAGATTTAAGGTCTTATGGTGACATACTCCTTCATGATACTTCCCAAAACAGTTTATGAGATTATTTATGTATAAAACATGTTTCAGGGACTGCATGCATGACTGGCAGTCAAGCATGAATATAGCTTTTACTCTTGCAGAAAACTTGATCAGGTTCCTAGCACTCATGGAAGGCAGTTCACAAGCTCCAGGAGGCTCTGATACCTCTGGTCTCATGGGCACTGGAACTCACAAGATTAAAATATAAAATAAATCTTTAAAAGGGGGTATAAATATTATTTTACTTTATCTTCTCTTTTATTCTTGGAAAGTATATATGTGTTGTTATGCATGGAGTAGGCTGATAAATCAAATCAGTAGACATTTCAAATAAACAAACAAAATGAATTTGAGAGGTTATAAGTGTTTGCATGTGTCACCGTGTAGACCAGAGAATGGATTGTCACCATGGAGATCTGAATAAACACTAATGATTATCTCAATGTGGCAGCAAATATGGAGGAGATTGGGGAAAGAGGGATAAAAGTGGAACAAAAATTATGCAAGCAGAGATTATTTATGTGAGAATAATCTGAGACTTTCTAAGGCAGGCTTTCAAGTGAAATATTTCTGTCACCATTGCCCTACCAGCAAGCAAAAATAAACCTGTAGTTTCTTTCTTTAAAGACTCAAAGTTCTTACTATACAGGTCTTTCATGTGTTTGGTTAATGTTACCCCCAAAATATTTTATGTTGTTTGTTGCTATTGTAAAGGTTGATGTTTCTCTGACTTCTTTTTCAGCACACTTATCCTCTGTATATAGTAGGGCTACTGAGTTTTTTGAGTTAATTTTGTATTCTGCCACTTTGCTGAAGGTGTTTATCAACTGTAGGAGTTCCCTGGTAGAGTTTTCTGGGTCATTTATGTAAACTATCATTTAATCTGCAAATAGTGAGAGTTTGACTTATTCCTGTCCAATTTTTATTTCCTTGATCTCCTTTTGTTGTCTTATTGCTCTAGCTAGAGCTTCAAGGACAATTTTGAAGAGATATGGAGAGAGTGGACAGCCTTGACTTTTTCCTGATTTTAGAGGAATTGTGTTGAGTTTCTCTCCATTTAGTTTGATGATGGCTGTTGGTTTGCTGCATATTGCTTTTATCATATTGAAGTATGTTCCTGTTATTGCTGATCTTTCCGAGACCTTTATCATGAAAGGATGTCAGATTTTGTCAAAGGCTTTTTCAACATCTAGTGAGATGATCATGTGGTTTTTCTTTTTCTGTTTATTATATGGTGGATTACATTGATGGATTTTTGTATGTTGATCCATCCCTGCAGAAGATGGAAAGATCTCCCATATTCATGGATAGGTAGGATCAACATAATAAAAATGTCAGTCTTGCCAAAAGCAATCTACAAATTCAATGCAATTCCCAACAGAATCCCAACATAATTCTTCACAGACTTTGAAAAAACAATACTCAACTTCATATGGAAAAACAAAAAAACCTAGGATAGCCAAAACAACCCAGTATAATAAAGAACTTCCAGAGGCATCACTATCCCTGACTTCAAGCTCTATTATAGAGCCATAGTCCTGAAAACAGCTTTGTATTGGCACAAAAGTAGACAGGTTGACCAATGGAATCGAATTGAAAACCCTGCTATTAACCCACACACCTGCCAACACCTGATTTTAGACAAAGAAGCTAAAGTTATACATAAAGTGGAAAAAAGAGAGCATCTTCAATAAATGGTGCCGGCACAACTGGAATCGGACATGCAGACAATTGCAGATAGATCCATCTATCAGCATGCACAAAACTTAAGTCCAAATGGATCAAAGACCTCAGCATAAATTCAGCCACACTGAATCTCCTAGAAAAGAAGGTAGGTGGTACCCTCGAATGAATTGGTACAGGAGACCACTTTCTGAACATAACACCAGTAGCAAAGACATTAAGATCAACAATTAATAAATGGGTCCTCCTGAAACTGAGAAACTTCTGTAAGACTAAGGACACAGTCAGCAAGACAAAACGGCAGCCCACAGAATGGGAAGAGATATTCACCAACCCCACATCTGACAGAGGGCTGATCACCAAAATATACAATGAACTCAAGAAGCTAGCCACCAAAACACCAAATAATCCAATTAAAAAGTGGAGTGCAGAATTAAATAGAGAATTCTCAACAGAGGAATCTAAAATGGCTGAAAAACACTTAAGAAAGTGCTCAACATCCTCAGCCATCAGGGAAATGCAACTTAAAACAACTCTGAGATACCATCTTACTCCTGTCAGAATGGCTAAAATAAAAGACACCAATGACAGTCTGTGCTGGAGAGGATGTGGAGAAAGAGTAACACTCCTCCATTGCTGGTGAGTGTAAACTTGTACAATCACTTTGGAAATCAGTATGGTGGTTTCTCAGGAAAATGGGAAACAGCCTACCTCAATATCCAGCAATTCCTCTCTCGGGCATACACCCATAAGATGCACATTCATACAATAAGGACATATGTTCAACTATTTTCATAGCAGCATTATTTGTAATAGCCAGAACCTGGAAGCAATGTAGATGCCCCTTAACTGAAGAATGGATAGAGAAAATGTGGTTTACATTTACACAATTGCATACTACTCCTTGGGTGGTGGGGAGCAACAGAATCTTGAAATTCGCAGGCAAATGGATGGAACTAGAAGAAACCATCCTGAGTGAGGTAACCCAGTCACAAAAAGACAAACATGGTATGTACTCACTCATATATGAATTTTAGACATAGAGCGAAGGATTAAAAATTTACAATACACTGCCAGAAGAACTAGGAAACAAGGAGGACTTCTGCATAGTCTCCAGAAGAAGGGGGGACAAGAACCCCTGAGAAAATTGGGAGCACTGTGGGGGGAGAAAGGAGATAGGAAAGGGAGAAGAGGAGGGGGGAGAAGAACAAGAGGACCGAGACAGGGGAGGAATAGAAGAGGGCAAGAAAGGAGATGCCTTGATAGAGGGAGACAGTATAGGTTTGGAGAGAGGTCTGGCACAGGGGAAATGTCAGGGGATCCATAGGGATTACTCCAACTAAGAATTTAGGCAGTGGTGAGAGGCTGCCTTTGATGCCCTTCTCCTATAATGAGATTGATGACTACCTTGGCTACCATTACTAGAGCCTTCATCCAGTAGCTGTTCGAAACAGAATCAGGCACCCACAGGTAAGCACTGAACCATACTCCTGGAATCCAGTTGTGGAGAGGGAGCCAAGACAGTGCTGGAGAAACCCACAGAAACAGTTGACCTGACCTAGTGAGAGCATGGAGACCCTAGTTGTAAAGCTGGGGAACCAGCATTGGACTGATCCAAGCCCTCTAAATGTGGGTGCCAGCTAGGAGTCCTAGACAGTCTATGGGATCTCTAACAGTGGAGCCAGTCTTTAACCCTAGAGCACAAATGGACTTTGGGAGCCCATTCCCTATGGAGGGATACTATTGCAGCTCAGATACAGCAAGGAGGGCCTAGACCCTCTCCCAAATAATATGATGGACTTTGATGGTCCATAAAAAGGGAAAAAAATAAAAATAAACCTTTAGGCAAACCTCCAACCTTAAAGGATTAGTTAGGGTAATTCACCAGTTCTTAAAATACTATCAGATTTGAGGTGATTTCCACCCACTTTTGAACTTCTTTGTTCACACTGATCACCTGTCATTGCTAGTATAACAAGTTCTCTACAGTTATGCTGTGACAATGTGATATCTAGTCTCTGTTAGGTGATCAGTTGTGGAGGCCATAATACGCCTGTTAAATGTATGGTGTCATGGAGGGTGAACAACACTTCAGAGAAGCTTCTTATTGCAGAGACTTTGGTTACTGCAGAGACCCATGACTTTTCAGATTACAGAATAAGTTACCTGTGAGTGCTTCTGCATAAAAGAGACATCCTATGAATCACCTCATTCCCAGACACCAGGCTCAGAAAATGTCATGGAAGAGGGGAAGGAAAGACATAAGAGCTAGAGGATGCAAAAGAGTCTTATGCAATGATGTCCTCTGGACAGGACAGGACTGTTAAACACCTGAACTCACTACAGCTATGATTACACTACACACGATCAAGGCAATTAAAAATTCTAAGCATGGTGTAGGTTCCTGAGACCCCACCACTAGTTGAGAACTATTGAAAAATGATGGCTTTTGTGGGAGGAAGGGTCAATTTTCTTAGAGTGTGGCCACTTGGGGTTGTCCATGCCCCAGTGGATGACGCCCTCAGCCGTAAGCATGTGGGCAGCACTAGTTGGATTCAGTGGGTCATAAAAATATAAAGAGGACATGAAGTTGGGAGAGAAATGTGTTAGGATGACTAGGAGAGAATTGAAAAGGGGCATAATGGAGTACACAATCAAGATTTTATATATATAGATATATATATATATCTATATATATATATGGATATATATATCCATATATATAGATATATAGATATAGATATAGATATCCATGAAATTTTCAGAGTAAACAAAAAATTTGATGTAGAGAGTTGGCTTAACCTTTAAGAGCCTTTACTTGTTTTCCAGGGACCTGAGTTCCATTCCCAGAACCCATGTTGGCTAGCTCACAACTGACTGTAACTACAACTCCAGAGGATTTCACACCTTTATTGTACATGGACTCTTGCACTTATGTCTACACACACACACACACACACACACACACACACACACACACACACACACTGAAACATAGTTTTAAAAAGGAAATGTGAAAATTATCTCCATTCTATCAAAAAGAAACTGAGAAGTAGAAATTAAATACCTTGTGTGTGAGAGATTACACAGAAAATGGCGATGCTGGATGTAAAATCAGTCTCATCAAATTCTATACTGATAAGATGAAATTCTTGTATTTGAAGTGCTTCAATTTAATGGAAGTAGACACACTAGTGAAAAATAACACCTAATGAAATATAATAGGGGAATATTGTGTATTTATAGCACTCACACATATTTGTGCTACTATTTAATTATAAGTTAAATCTAAATACTCCTAATATGGTTGCCTCTTCCTGCTCAGGAGATATACATCCTTAGGTATTTCAAGATGCAGATAGCAGACTTCATACCAAATACCTAGAAAGGGAAGGGTGATATTTAAAAGTCTCACTTAGGATATCTGGGGTATCTAGGAAAGTCATGCTTAGAAAATACAGGCCCCAAGTCATACTATCTTTGTACTTAAGTGCACACATAATTCTTGATAGATATTTGAATACAATTTACCTTAAAACATTCATTTAAGCTACCCATGTGAAGTGACTCAAAAGGTATATCCATTTGGAATGAGGCTGGATCCTCCTTCTAAACTCAGTTTCTTTTCGGGAACACACGAGGACAGCACCAATGACCAAGCTTTGCCAAATAAAATAAAGATTTCAGTGAGAGACTATTAGGAATCTAGGAAACATTACGGTAAACCCACCAATCTTTTCTGAGAAGGTATATGGTGATAGTGAACCTTGTTTGAACATCAGGCACCAGAATTAATTGAAAACTTAAATAATGGCTGTCTCGATGATTTTGGTTGGATTCACTGATTAAAAAGAACAATCAAGGAAAGCACATGATGAACTAAATTCTATTTTGGGAGATATTTTGTCTAATAATGTTTTGTTTTGTTTTGTTTACTTTTCTTGTATTTTGCTTATCTAGTATGTTCTCTGAATTTGTGTTTTTAATGGTGTGTGTGTTTCTTATGTTATTTTTCTTTGTTGTATTTTTTCATTTTTACTTTTCTCTGTTTGCTTTACTCTGGTTTGTCTATTTCTTGGTCTGTTAGTTTCCAAAAGAAAGAAAGAAAGAAAGAAAGAAAGAAAGAAAGAAAGAAAGAAAGAAAGAAAGAAAGAAAGAAAGGGAGAGAGAGGAAGGAAGGAAGGAAGGAAGGAAGGAAGGAAGGAAGGAAGGAAGGAAGGAAGGAAGGAAGGAAGGAACATGTGGGATCGTGTAAGGTAGGAAGGATCTGGGAGAAGATGAGGGGAAACTGTGACAAGATGTATAAAACCTGAGAAACTTAATTTCAGCTAATAAAATAAAATCATGTAGGAGAAACCTTTGTAAACTGTAAATAATTAGGTAACTAGTTTTTATTTTGTGCCAATGATTAAGCTGCAAAAGCAAGGATTTGGATAGAAACAGGGCAAGTTGCTATGGATATTGAATTAGAAAACATTGTGTTTCCTGAGCTGAGCACATGTGCTATTATGTGTGATCTTCTTTCTAGTCTACCACATTTAATCATGTAGGTCCTCTGAACATACACAAACTCCGAGGATGGGCTTATTTGAGTCATAGCAGAAACAAATAATTTGTTTTTAATTCTTTGGATTCTGTTGCTTATATAAATACACAATTTCATTTTTCTTTGTGATTAAAAGTTTACAGAAAAATATGAACATACTTATACCTAGGAGATGTATAAAATTTTGTGGTGTGCTTTTCAATGTACACTATACCTAATTTCATTAGATACTCTCATTTCTTGTTTTGCTTCATCTTTGTAAAAATACTATTTTAAATGTATATGTGTTATATGAATAATTTTCTAGTAAGTGTTGTTTTGGTGAAGGAGGAGCATCTTAGGTAGCTCCAGTCAACTTGATACACCAGGGAAGAAAGAACCCCAGTTGAAGAATCACATTCATCTGATTGGCCTATGGACATATCTATGAGGACATTTTCTCAGTTGGTAACTGATGATGAGGGCCCAGTTCCCTGTGAGAAGTCCTTAGAAGGTAGTTGTGTGTTATATTAGGACGGTAGCTGAGCAAGCCAAAGAAAGCAGGGCAGTAATCAGAATTTCTCCATGGTCTTTGTTTCAGTTCCTGTTTCCAAGTCCCAGCCTTGAGCTCCTGCCCTGGATTCTTCTAATAATGGACTATAAAATGTAAGATGAAATGACTCCTCCCACCAAACAATGATTTTGTTTGAAAACAAACGGTGTTTTCTCACAGCAGTGGAGAAACCAAAGTAAAATCTGTGGCATACCCACTTGGCTACTTCTGTGCTGACACTGTAATCAATCTCGTGTCCTCCAGACTTCTACGTCTCCATATTTGCAGGTTCCATCACTTTTGCCTGAATTTAAGCTGTCTGTGATATGTTTTGATTGGATCTGCCTACCTTTATATTTCAGAGATCCCTCATAGTTGCTAGTCAGTAAGAATCTCCCATCCTGTTGTCTAGCACTGTGTTTTATTTAGTTTCCTTTAAATTCCCATCTGCTATTTCTAGGGGTGAGAGGAAGGAATCAGGACTGTCCCAAGTCTGAAGTCTTCCCACAGTATTCCCCAGCTCCCTTCCTGTGATGCTATTCATCATTGCCAACCTAGGAGACACACCTCTATGGGTGCATTTTGAGAGGTTTAACTGGGGAGCAAAGACTTACCTTGATGGATAAAAACTGAGGTCCTGCACTAAATAGAAAGGAGAACTAGCTGATCTTTCATCTATTTTTGCTTGGTGACTGTAGATACAATAGCATTAGCTGTCTCCAGCTCCTGTTTCATGACTTCCCTGCAATAATAGACCCCTATAAAGCATATTATTATTGGATCACACAATTCCATCATATCATATTTAAGCATAACTATCCACTCATGATTAAATATAAGCAGAAAAATAGCTTTACTCAGATATTTAGTTTTTATTTCTGAAGTGCTCACATCACAAAAAAAAAAAAAACTTCGATTAAGTAAATTTGTCATACTTTTTGTCTTGTTAGCTTGTCTTTTGCTGAGGAAAGTTTCGTGCCTTGTGGCCAGCCAATAACTACACTAAAAGATCACATATCCCCATATGTCACAGTCACACATTTCTTATAGACTTCTTTTGCTGGTAATATAGTCACTTAGATGCATCTGTCATATTATCTTGCAATGATTTATTACCTATGTCTTTCTTTTTCCCCACTTAATGCCTCAAGGAACAAGGGTCATAATTCACTGAACTTTCCTTTCTCACCACCTTCATATGACACATGTCTCCACTTCCAGAAAACAGCAGATGATAGATAATGTTGGAAAGTAAATATAAATGAAAGATTAAATTTGTGTAGCTCTTTATCACATTTGTGTAGCAAAGCCAGAGAAGGAACAAAGCTCGGGATGTTTAAAACTGCTGCAGAAAGTGGGAATGAAAGCCTTATTGCCAAAGCAAATTAGGAAATTTTCTTTCAGATCAGTCTTTTAAATAAATACTCTTGTTTTATTGGTCGGCCACCCACTCTCCATTTATGTTACTCTTTAAATGTAAAAGGTTATTTGCCCCTAGAATGTTCTTTCCCTATTTATAGGGGAATAGAATGCCAGTATCACCACCTACAGACTACCTCCTACATAATCTATATGTAAGACAGTATTAATTTCTTGAAGTCAAACCTTTTTTATACATTTTAAAATAGTTTTAGATTATTGTTGGAAAAGACTATTTTATCCTGCCCCATGTCCATATATTTACAAAACAAATGTTCCCCACTGAAAAACAGCCATTATCTTCTGTAAAGGGACTTGAAGAAAATGTAGCCTCTGTTTTTCCCATGCCACACATATCTGTTAAGATGTGACAGATCATTTACTTTCTTGTCCCACAACAATATAGGACAGGATACAAGATTTGTGGTTTCTTCCTAAGATTAATACATGTCCCTCCTCCCACCAAGACAACTGCTAAGATATTTAGGGGATAAAATGAGCAGGTACTGAGCAGGTAAACCAAGGCTTTAGCATTTGTTGCTGAGGCACAACCTCACAAAAGCAGTGATGTCAAAGTACCTTGAGGAGAAGGGAACCACAGAGGTTATGAAAAGCAGAATTGGATAAGTTCAAGTAGGAAAGAGGCTTTGGTACTTTCATGAAGCTAAATGGGGTCAGGGCTTTGGGTCTTGCCCTAAGGTTACTATTGCTGTGATGAAACACTATATGACTAGAAACAACTTGGGTAGGAAAGGGTTTATTTGGCATCCACATTACTGTTCATCATAAAAGGAAGTCAGAACAGAAACTCAAACAGGGCAGGAAGCTGGATGCAAGAGCTGATTTAAAAGTATGGAGGATTTCTGCTTAATGGCTTGCTTCTCATGGCTTGCTCAGTCTACTTTCTTACAGAAACCAGGAACACCAGGCCAGGGATGGCACCACCCACAATGGAATGGGCTATTCCCCATCAATCACTAATTAAGAAATTACCCAATAGGCTTGCCTACAGTTTGATCTCAAGGGGCTTTTCTTAATTGAGGATCTATCCTTTCAGATGACTTTGGCTTGTGTCAAGTAGGCATAAAACTATCCAACACATGTGTCAGGCATGGAGTGGAGATCAGTGCCATGATGATTCACAGCACTTTGGGCCACATGTGTGCTTTTCAGGAATGGCCAGAGCTGGATGTAGGCTCTGAAACTCCCCCAAATAGGAGTGGTTCTTATGCCTAAGACACTTATTTCTCAGAATGAATGGCCAATGTGAGCCTAAAACTAAAGGGATAGTCTCCTATTTCTGAGCATGCTAATGAAGACAACATATAATGTAACCCTAAAATGGTACAAGTCACTTCTCAAAATGAACTCAACGATGTGTTTTATACCATTATAGGCAAATAGAAGCTTATGGAGAATCTTACATTTCAAACACCATACTTATTTTTAGTTATTCATTTACTTAATCAGTTCATATTTGTCATGCTCTAAAGAGTACAGCTGAAGACAGAGCTCAAGCCTTCTGGGAAGGAACCTTATGTGATATTCAAATATAGTTTTGCTATTTCTAAGGCTCAAGGATAGAAGTAGGAACAATATTCATTCACTAATGAATTATTTGTCTTAATTCCATATTTTTCTTTGATTCATCTTCTCTTCTGTTTTCACACATTGAGCTTATACTTCTTGGCTACTTTTCAGAATATAAGCATTTTAAAAACAGATACTCAGTATGCCCTGTTACATGGACCACAGATATAATAGTTGATGCCAGAGTTCAAAGATGCTAGGGCATCGACTAGGATTTCGTTTGGCTCTTTTTTTTAACTGAATTACTCTGAAATTAGACAAAAGAGTGATGTCTTTTGTCAGTATTGTGTGATGTGGAGGAATAATGTCTATTGACACTCACCAGAATATCTTTCCTCTGTCTCTAAGGCTGGTTGCAGATTTGTAGTCTAAAACTAAGTCTCTAAGGGAAAGCAAGGTGTTGCAGCCAGGAATATTGATAATTTAGTAGATAATGTTCTTTTTTGAATGTCAAATGAAATCAGTGGGTTATGAAGAAACATCCTTCTGCTTAGTCATAAAGACAAGTTCCTGGCTTATTACAGTTAAAAATTCATGAAGCATTTTCCCAAAAGCTATTGAAAATCCAACTTGATCACACTCTTTCTCTGTGCCTATTTAAATATTATCTGTATGACTAAAAACTATGAGACTACTAAAGACTACTATGACTAAAGACTTCTTGTTTGTTAATATCACCTGCTTCTGGTAATCAGATATCAATGTTGAACCTGTTTTGTGGTTATTGAATTAAGCTTAAAAATATAGGTATTGTGGATAACCAAAAATAAATAAAACTACTACATACTACAAATGTCAGCTAGCTTCATGATACTTTGCTATGGAGGCTGACAATCTGAAAATTGACATGCCTACGTTGACATATCTATGTTGAGATTTTCTCTCATCGTAGATAAACCTAATTGCCAATGGGAGGCTGGAAAAGTTTGTCAGCTTCTGTTTCTATTGTCTAATGTTAATTCTTCTTAGCATGAAGATCTTCAAACCAGGACAAACAGGAGGATAGACAGAGTGGTAACTGATTGCCCAAATAATGAAAATTACTTCTTGTCCCACAACTAGCCCACATATTGCAGATTTTTTAATTATATTCATAACCTTATAACTGACTTGCACATAGCAAGACTTGCAATCAGCTATCCTCAGACACGCCATTGCTTTTCTTTTTAGAAACTCCGTAAAAACCCATTGGAGCATTGCCTTCTGTGCTGGTCATGCTGTTGGGAGAAAGGCAAGGATCTTCAAGACTTCAATGTCTTGTGGAGAAGGAAAACATCTTCTCTTTCTTTTCTAGGTTATTTGGCTAGACTAAGAATTAAATAAAACAGAGTATAGAAGAAAACAACTTTAATTACATATGTATGCACGGGAACAAATATACTAGACTTGAGAAGCAGCCAGGAAATGGATACGCAGAATCATAAGCAATAGAAAGGAAAAGGGGATTTCTGACTCGGAGGTATGAGAACTAACTACAGAAATGGGGAGGGAAATTCAAGAATAAAGGTTGTTTTCCATATGGATGAATTAGTTTCAGGCAATGTTTTCTTTCTCGTGTATCTATCTTTACTAATGAAAACTTCCTTTTAAAATATGCATGGCATGCCACGCCTTCGAGTGCCCTGCTCAGAGCCTCCTGAGGCCTGGGGACTGCACACTGGGGAACCCATCCTGGCAGTCCTGCCCACCCAGAGACTACCACAGTCCTAGTTCCACCAATACCCATGGAAGGATGGAAGTATGGGCCTATTTCTGTCCCCCCTTCTGGTGCTCATCTTGGAGCCTCCTGAGGCCTACTAGGGAACCCATCCCAGTAGAACAGCCCATCCAGGGTCTGCCAACATCCCAGTACTAGTCTTGACTCCACCCACTGGAAGAGGAGAGCCATATGAATATTGGACCTACTTGCCCCCACCACCAGAAGGGAACCTTGGACACATTCTCACCAGGAGATGAAGAGACTCCACCTGTACCCACTGGAAGAAGGGATGGGAAAAAGACAATATAAAAACATATTCAACAACAGAAAAACCAATATGACACCACCGGAGTCTAAGGACTCTGTACCAGCAAGACCTGAACATCCCAACAAAGATGAAGCAAAATAGAATGACCTTAAAAACAACTTCATTACAATGATAGAGGCCCTCAAAGAGGATATGAGAAAATCCCTTAAAGAAATGGAAGAAAAAAATAAACCAAAAAATACAAGAAATAAAAAAATCTCTTAAAGAAAGCCAAGAAAAAACAATCAAACAGATGAAGGAAACAATTCGAGACCTGAAAACTGAAATAGAGACATTAAAGAAAACACATACTGAGGGAATGCTAGAAATAGAAAAGCTGGGTAAATGATCAGGAACTACAGATGCAAGCATAACAAAAAAATTACAAGAGATGGAAGAGAGAATCTCAGGTGTTGAAGATACACTAGGAGAAATAGATTCATCGACCAAAGAAAATCTTAAATCCAATAAATCCCTAAAACAAAATATCCAGGAAATACGGGACACCATGAAAAGGCCAAACCAAAGAATAATAGGTATAGAAGAACGTGAAGAAACCCAACTCAAAGGTGTGGAAAACATATTCAACAAAATCATAGAAGAAAACTTTCCCAACCTAAAGAAAGACATGGCAATGAAAGTACAAGAAGTTTACCGAATACCAAATAGAGTGGACCACAAAAAAGTCCCCTTGCCAAAATAATAATCAAAACACCAAACATACAGAATAAAGAAATATTATTAAGAGCAGCAAAGAAAAAATGCCAAGTAACATATAAAGGCAAACCTATCAGAATTACACCTGACTTCTCCATGGAAACTCTGAACATCAGAAGGTCCTGAATAGATATTCTACCAACACTAAGAGACCACTAATGTCAGCCAATACTACTATACCCAGCAAAGCTTTCAATCAGTATAGATGGAGAAAACAAGATATTCCATGACAAAACCAGATTTAAACATAACATATCAACAAATCCACCCCCACAGAATGTTCTGGAAAGAAAACTCCGACCCAAGGAAATTAACTACACCCACAAAAACATAGGCAGTAGATAATCCATCTTTACCAACAGTCAAAAGAAAAAAGGGGTGGAAATTCACACACAATACCAACAACAACAACAAATCCAAAACAAACAAGAATGAATAATCAATGGTCATTAATATTCTTCAATATTAATGGTCTTAACTCACCTATAAGAAATATAAGCTAACAGAACTGATAAGAAGACAGACACCAACATTCTGCTGCATACAAGAAACACACCTCAACTTCAAAGACAGAAGGTACCTCAGAGTTAAGGTTTTGAAAAAAGATTTTCCAATCAAATGGACTGAAGAAACAAGCAAGGGTAGCTATCCTAATATCTAACAAATTAGACTTTAAACTAAAAGCCATAAAAAAGAGATGAAAGAGGTCCTTTCATATTCATCACAGGAGTAATCCATCAAGATGAAGTCTCAATTCTGCACATTTATGCCCCCAGTACAAAGGCATCCACATTCATAAAAGAAACATTACTAAAACTCAAATCAAACATAAAACCTCACACACTTATAGTGGGAGACTTCAACACCCCACTCTCATTATTAGACAGGACCACCAGAGAGAAACTTAGAATCTCACCTAGGGAACACCTGATTTTTGACAAAGAAGATAAAATTATACAACAGAAAAACAAAAGCATCTTCAACAAATGTTGCTGGCATATCTGGACGTTGGCACATAGAAGACTGAAGATAGATCCATATCCACTATCATGCCAAAAACTAAGTCCAAATGGATCAAAGACATCAATATAAATTCAGTCACATTGAATCTCTTAAAAGAGAAAGAAGTAGGTACCCTCAAACGAATTGGTACAGGAAACTGCTTCCTGAATATAACACCAGTAGCACAGACACTGCCATTGACAATTAATAAATAGAACCTTCTGAAATGGAGAAGCTTCTGTAAGGCAAAGGAAATAGTCAACAAGACAAAACGGCAGCCCACAGAATGGGAAAAGATTTTCGCCAACCCCACATCTGACAGAGGGCTGATTTCCAAAATATACAAAGAATTCAAGAAACTACTCACCAAAACACCAAATAATTCAATTTAAAAAATGGGTTATAGAACTAAATAGAAAATAATCAATGGAGGAATCTAAAATGGCTGAAAGATACACAAGAAAGTGCTCAACATTCTTAGCCGTCAAGGAAATGCAAATCAAAACAACTCTGAGATACCATCTTGTTCCTGTCAGAATGGTTAAAATAAAAAACACCAGTAACAGTTTATGCTGGAGAGGATGTGGAGAAAGAGGATCATTCCTTCACTGCTGGTGGGAGAGCAAACTCATTCAGCCATTTTGGAAATCAGTATGGCTGTTCCTCAGAAAAACGGCAATCGGTTTACCACAAGATCCAGCAATTCTTCTCTTAGGCTTATACACAAAAAATGCACATTCATACAACAAGGACATCTGTTCAACAATGTTCATAGCAGCATTATTTGTAATACCCAGAACCTGGAAGCAACCAAGATGCCCCTCAACTGAAGAATGGATAGAGAATATGTGGTACATTTACATAATTGCATACACTCCACTGGGGTGGGGAGGGCAAAGGAAACTTGAAATCTGGCATTAGGCAAATGGATGGAACTAGAAGAAACCATCCTGAATGAGGTAACCCAGTCACAAAAAGATGAATATGGTTTGTACTCACTCATATATGGATTTTAGACATAGAGCAAAGGGTTACCAGCCTACAGTCCACACCACCAGAGAAGCTAGGAAGCAAAGAAGACCCTAAGAGAGACCTACATGGTCCCCTAGAGAAGGGGAAAGGGATAAGATCTCCTAAGAAAATTGGAAGCATGGGGGAAGGGAGATGGAATTAGGAGAAAGAGAAGAAGAAAGAGGAGGGGAGAGGAGGATATGAAGGAACAGGAAGGTTGAGTCAGGGAAAAATAGAAGAGAACTAGAAAATAGATACCATAAGAGAGGGAGCCATTATAGATTTAGAGAGAAATCTGGCACTAGGGAAATGTCCAGAAATCTACAAGGATGATCCCCAACTAACAATCTTAGCAATAGTGAAGAGGCTACCTTAAATGCCCTTCTCTGATACTGAGATTGATGACTACCTAGATTGATGCCATCTTAGAGCCTTCATCCAGTAGCTGACGGAAGCAGAAGCAGACACCCACAGCTAAACACTGAACTGAACTCTGGAATTCAGTTGCAGAGAGGGAGGAGTCATGAGCAAATAGGTCAAGACCAGGCTGGTGAAACCCACAGAAACAGCTGACCTGAACAAGGGGGAGCTCATGCACCCCAGACTGATAGCTGGGAAAACAGCATAGGACTGTTCCAGACACCCAGAATGAGGATGTCAGTTTGGAGGTCTGGGCAATCTATGGGACCTCTGGTAGTGGATCAATATTTATCACTACTACAGGAATGGACTTTGGGTGCCCATTCCACATAGAGGGATACTCCCTCAGCCTAGACACTAGACACACGGGGGGGGGGGTTGTGCTCCAAATGATATGACAGATTTTGAAGATCCACCATGGAAGGCCTCACCCTCCCTGGGGAGCAGAAAGGGGATTTGTGGGGGCCAGGGTAGGAGGGGAGGGAGAGGGAATTTGGATTGACATGCAAAACTAGCTTTTAATTTAAATAAAATACATGTGTGCCCTTTATTAAATGGCAAAACTTTTCATTGTAGATGGTTGGGGAGGAGGAGAGCTGTTTCTGCATTCATCAACATCAGGTTGTTTAGCACCTTGACCTTGACTTAGAAAGTCTACTTGTGGAGGAGTCCTTCCATGACTTTGACCACAGCATCCCTGAACCCAAGATCATTGGAAATTCAGTTAATCCTGATGGTTTCTTTGGTGTGTATCTCTGACCTCTCACCCTGAAATGGAGGAATGGAAACATCTAGGTCTTCTAGAAAATTGTGGCAGTCAAATTATGATGACATAGCATCACTAACAATGACATTGCCCCTCTGAAACCTCTGAAAGGGATGTTCTTATTCTGATACCCCAGTTCCTCTGCGAAAATCACCCCAAACACTGCCTAGAACCAGTAACCATGGTCAGGAAATATGATTCTGATGTTACTTCATGTGTGTGTTCAGTGCCCTTGACTAGTACCAGGAATATATTATCCATAGCCAGGTTTATGTAAAAGTTTATGTAAAGTTTTTTAAAAAGGTACAAAATCCTTCTAGGGATGGCTCACCCCAAACACAAAAATAGGTGAAGTAGTTGCTGAGAGAAAGAATAGTAGCCCCTTTATGGAAAAATAAGAACATGTTCATAGCAAATAATAATAATTAGTACTTATATTATTTCTCAAATCCTGTTTTTAAAAGAACACTTCTATTTAATTCTCATGACCAATACACAAATACATGGAAAGGTTCTAATTTCATGTACAGTTTTGGAATGGAAAACTGAAATTCAGTGAGGCTAAATAACTCATTGAAGTCACACCACTGGGAAATGACTGAGCTGGTCATAATCCAGGCTACAGACTTCCAAGTTCAGAATTGTTCAGGCTCACTCATCACAAAGCATTTTGAAGTTTAGCCAGAGCACACTTTGGCAGGCAGGTGTCATCCTGGGCTTAAGGGGCCAAGGAAACTATAGAGTGGGTTCCAATTAATTAGTAAAGCTTCCTTCCCACCTGTGGTTCTATCAAGAGTCACTTCTGGGCAAACACTGACCACCCCTACCCAGGGCTTTCCCTTAAGACCAGGGCAAAGTATTGCAAGTATGATCCTATGACAACAGCTTTGCAAGACAGGAGCAACATTCAGAAGAATATTAGAAATGTTTCCAGTGTCTCAGAATATAGGAGACAAGAATAGAGGCTCCTCCCAAGCAGTTGATTTCTCTTGGTTGGACTTATTAGTACACAGAGATATAGCATTATTAGTACACAGACAGTACTCCTATTACTAAATCAAATGTATACTCTACTCCAAAACTGAATAAAATATTCATTTAAAAGTCATTTTCTACTACATTCAAGAACTATGTCATGGAAAGCATTAGCTTCTAACATCTGTAAGGTTAATCCTACACGACTATTTCTAGTTTCAAACGAATAAGAGAAGGCTCTAGTGGAGATGACTGGACTGGGTGATGGGTCATGGTCATTGCCATCAATATCGTATTCTGTCAGTTCTCAAGTCTGAATTATCTGTATAACTGTTTCCACCTCTGTGTTTCTCCAAGCCAAGAATCTGCAGTGGTACAGTTAACATCTTTTTGGTGAATATAGCTCATCCTGACAGTGAGATCCTCTCATCTCTGCCCCTTATGTTTGCTAACATTCTACTTGACAGGTTTAAAAGGATGAGATAGAGCTATCTGGATTTAGCAGAAAACTTTTGTTTCTTTAGCATTCCTATGTTCTCAGATGATTTTTATTTCTTTTTTAACTGAATGTTCACAGCCTATTAAGCAAACTATGTTAATTTCATAAAGCTCAATGAAGTATGGATCTGAGGGAAAGACTGAAGGAAATGTATTGAAGTTGTAAATCCACCAATAGGTAATCAACATTCAGGATGCAGTACTTTACAGTTGAAAGTTATCAATGTTGTTTTCTGAACCAAACTACATTAGTAAGTACCTTAAGGATTATTGGTGTTTTGTCTGCTTGTTACATGACTTTACTGAATATAATTGACAAAAGTTATATTTTAATTGAGCCAAAATTTCAGATTTCAATTAAATGTTTAAAAGGATGGAAACCATTATTATAGCATTTTAGGCCTACTTAAGAAAACAATTTTGACTGATAATAAATTGGGCCTGGGTATTCATTTTAAAATGGGTTGCTCTATTCCACATTTATTTGGTCTGTTCCACCTTTGTGTCCCTCAGTATGTGATGCTGGAACAGAACTTGGTATAATCATGGAAGGCTTGTCAGAGGAGAAGACTTGAAAATAGAGCTCAGCAGATGAGAAGGATAAGTCATGCAAGAGAGAGAAGAGAATAGAATACTGGGAAGGGAGTGAGCATATGAGAGGTCCTTGCAGAGGTAGGGATAACTAAGAAAGGAACACTGATTGGAAGAGAAGATACTGGAAATTCATATTGGAGGTATCTATGAAACACTGAAGTGTAGACTTCAAGTAGACAACAGGATACACAATCTTGTATCAGGAGTAAGGTCTTAATACAAGGAAGAGTAAGGAAAATAGTCAGGAACCAGGAGAAAAACATTAAACATTTGAGAAATCACAGGGTTTCCCAGGAAAGGGGGATAGAGAAGAAGGAGCCTACAGTATCAAGCTATCAGAGTAGAAGAACGATTATGTATAGTAATCCCTTCCCCGGAACTCTGAGAAAAAGGAGGTAGAAAGATTCTAAGAGCTAGAGGGGATGAAAGACACCAAAGAAGCAAGGCCTTAAAGACACAATGGGCCTCTCACACATATTAACTCACAGAATCTGTGACAGCATGCATTGGGGTCTGAATAGGTCTAAGCCAGAATAGGTCCCTGCACTGAGAGGGGAAGTGGACACAAACCTATAGCCCTAAACAAGAAGCTATCTTCAATTAATAGCCACTAGCAAAGGAAAAATTAGCTTTCTCCAATGGAGTCTAACTGAATACATGAATCACACTTAAAAGCAGCCCCCATACCCATCAATACATGAAACTCAGTGATAGTTTGGGGAGGTTTTTGTTGTTGTTGATGTTTTGTTTTGTTTTTGTCTCACAGTGCTTTGTCTGATTTATTTTCCCTCCTTACAGATATTTTGGTTATATATTTTGTTTTCCGATTTTGCTTTTACGGGTTCTCCGTGTGTGGGAAGGGTGTGTCTAGGTGTCTGTATGTTTCTTGTGATTTTTCTTTGGTTTTTAAAAAATATTTATTTTGTCCTATTATCATTATTATTTTGTTTAGATATCCATTTTATTCAAGACAGAGAAAGACACAGAGACAGCGAGAGAGAAAGGGTGTGGATTTAGGTAGGGGGAGTTGGGGGAGGGAAATTATAATAAGAATCTAATGTAGAAAATGATTTTCAATAAAAAAGGATTGTATATGGTCAGCCAGGCAGAGGAAGAATGGAGAAATAGCTTTTCAGAGAAGACAGAGAGGAGGGAAATAAGCATGCCTTATTTCAGCCCTTTCTATATCAAGACCCTATTAAATGATGGAAATGATAAAAATAAGTGAAGACATAAAGGAACAGCAACAAATTTACCAGGAAAAGAACCATTATCTGTAGTTTGATCCCAGTGCTTTTCAGAGCGTGGGAAGCAAATAGAAGTGACTGTATGACAGAGGAAATTAAAGCTTAGGGAATATGCAAGGGAGCTGGGCTCTAGGAGACCACAGGCTGACCTGTGGAATCCAGGAACTGCCAAGAATATGGTAGGTGTTCAAGATAGAAAGGACACTTGAATGTCACAGGGACTAATTTATTAAAAGGATGGTATACAATGGTGGTGTTCTTTCTCCATCACTCTTATGAATTTCTAGTATGCACAAACATGTCTCTTCCTATAGCACCTCCAGCCCCTCCTTCTCCCCTATGATTTCCAAACTTAAATAATGACTACTTTTATAACAAGTATATTAGTGTAAAATCTATTAGTGAATAAGACTGAAATCAAAACTATCTTCAGCATAATATCATAAATATGTCTTCGGCAGTGCCTTAATGATATGTGCAATGATGATGTATAAGCAGCGGCGGGAAACTGCTGATACTTTAGAGTCAGTGTGGTAGTAAAGAAACAAGCTTAAAGTGACAATTCTCACTTTAAAGTGTCATCGCTGACAACAAAATTGTTAACTTTATTGATCTTGACACCTGAGTATATGTCCTCTTAAGATACTGTATGTCCAAACAAAACTGGGATGCTAGAGAAATGGTTCAGAAATTAAAAGCACTTGCTGCTCTTGAAAGGGACCCAGTTGCAGTTCTCAGCATCCACATCGTGGCTTATAACCCTCTGTAACTCCATTTCCAGAGGATGTGATCCCCTCTTCTGGTTTCAAGGATACCAGGCATGAGTGTGGGCCACATGCATACATGCAAGTAAAACATGCTTACACACAAAGTAAAAATAAATAAATCTTTAGAACAACATCAATAAGCACATGGGAGAGAGAGAGAGGGAGGAGAGAGAGAGAGAGAGAGAGAGAGAGAGAGAGAGAGAGAGAGAGAGAGAGCAGATCTCTGTGAGTTTTAGGCCATCCTTGGTTATACAGCCAGTCCCAGGCAAGACAGGGTCTCATGTTGAGATCCTGTCTCAAAATATAAATAAATGATAGATGACAGATGATATGATGAAGAAGATAGCTTGATGGATGGATAGCTAGCTAGATGATAAATAGATTGATAGATACTTAATGATAGATGATTGATAGATGATAGATAGGTACATACATACACATGTATTAATATTTTTCTGTTGGCTTATCAGCTGCACATGAATCTACTGATATTTTAATTATTATCTATGGCCCAGTGGCCTTGAAGTCAGCATCCCCCAAGCCACTTAGGCCATGATCTGGAGAGACTTCTGGTCCCATGGCCACAGCATGTAGGTTTAAACTAAGTCTCTATTGTTCTATTTACCAACAAAACTTAGAAGTCAGATGTGGATGTGAAAAACATGCTAAATTAGAGAGGAAAGTAAGCAAACAACTGACTTGCCTTTTTGGCCAGAGATCCATCAAGAGATGCATCTCTTCACTCATCCCAAACCAAAAGGAAGCACCAAACTCCAAATCCCACCTTATCCTTCCTTTGTATCTTCTCTATCCCTGTTACTGGCGTCTCTTTGGCTAATTCTCAACAACTAGTTGTTGCTTCACCCCTGATTAAAAGTTAACTTTATTAACACAGTTTCTAAGTGTCACACTGTCATCAAATATCCCATAACAAAATAGATGATATATAGATAGATAGATAGATAGATAGATAAAGGATAGATAGATAGATAGATAGATAGATAGATAGATAGATAGATGATAAGTGAACATTCTTGGACATAAATATTTGAGTAATTGTTTCAATTTAAGCTGAATTAATGCTTTTGTTATAGAATGCAATTTAGACAAGCCATGGTTACTCAAATTTAGAGTTCTGGCAGACATTTGCTAAAATAATTGAAATGTTCTTGTTGCTTCCAAAAAAATTGATAGTATCTACTTCCAATTCTAAAACATGGACATTCAAGCAAAAATTAATAGTTTGAAATGTATTTTCACTGCTCTCAACCTAATAGATTCCCACTCCTTAAATGCTTTGATGAGATAAGTGATGATATCAACAAATGTTGTCGCTTGCTATTATAAAACTAATTGTGACAATACTCTAAAGATCCATATAACAAGTTGAAACAATATTTTCTAAATACTCACTATATTAGATTATAAAGTCATGTAAGCAAAAATGATTGATTTATGGTGGGAGATGAATAGCCTTTTATGCAATAAAGTATAAAATGATTAAATGATTTTGACATCATGCCATATCCTGTATAGCAATTAGTAGTGTCAATTGTGTGTATTCAGTGAGACAAATATGAAAAGTGGGAAGTAGAAACAGTAGCAGGCATACATCATGGATCAAAAGAACTAATGCTTTCATCTTCTGGACCATGGACATCTGCTTGACCTTCTGTGGTAACATGTGTTATGGGCATCAACATAGACACTGGCAGCAGTAGGACTATGGACCCAGACATGGACCTCAGCTGTTGCATAGACCACAAACATCAACATGACTTCAGGTGCCTTAACAGGCCACTCATATGGACATGGCCCCTGGCCTGCAGCATGTCCCTTGAGCATCAACATGGTTTCAGTTTATAGCACCAACCATAGATATCTGCATGGCCTTGGATGTCAACACAGATCACAGACATCAATAGGGCCCCCCACTGTATCAGAACCACAGACCCACTCATGGTTGTCAATGACCGCACAGACCACAGGCCTGAACATGTGCTCAAGTGGCTACAAAGGACACTCACATCAACACCCGTCCCCCAGTCAACAAAAGCCCAAAAACATCACCGAGGCTTCACTCAGCAACACAGACCTCATGTGTCCACATAGGTCTCAGACTTCTGGTCTGGGACAGCAGCATGGACTACATACACCAACATGGCCTCTGGTAGCATCATGGACCACAGCGGTCTTTTGAGGAGGTCCTATCAAGAAAGTGAAACTATTCCTCATCTAGGACTTCCATCATTGCCAAGAGCCAGGGCAATCCCATAGGTAGGCAGCGTGTTTGGGGTTTGATTATGTATCTGCCTAAGCTCTAGACTGATACACACCACTCTACTCACCCTATTGGGAAATGATATGTTTCACTGTCTACCTCAGCCCTCTCTCACACCTGTCACCAACATTAGGTCTCCAGTTCCACCTCTCTCCACAGTGCACCTACAGCTCCTTTTTTCTATCTTTCTTACCTCTCCACCACATATTTGTTCATCATAGTGGTACCTGGGTTGGCTTCCATCACTCCTGCCTCCTATGCATAATTTTAACTTTAATAATGCATTGGGTCAATGTCACATAAAATGCTCTCCCACAGACAGCTGGTAGGTAAGAGTGTGATATCTTTCTGGAGAGATGTTTTCAACAATATGAGTCTTCATTATAAAAACCAGGATATAGAAATATAACTGATTGCCTGTATAGTATAGTATATCATATGGGGCTGTAATGGAAACCCCACTTTCAATTCTCATTGATAAAAATAATTAAATTCCTCCATCTTCTATGAGTACCTGGAACTCTAAATTCCTCTAACTTAACTCTAAATAGTATTCAAATTAAGTGTGTAATGCACATTTATTCTTGAAGAAATACAACGTGATTAAAGTACAGTACCTGCTCCGAAAAACTTTCAAAACAGTGACTAGTATATTCAGACTTCTCTTCACTACTGAAGGATGCTTGTTAACCTCTGTCTTCATTTGTATTTTGATAATTTCATGTGTGAATACTATACAAAATTCATTTTCTTCCTCTTCCCTTCAACTCCTCTCGTACCCTCCACCCGTTTTCAAATTTATGACCTCTTATTCTTTAATCATTATTGCCACACACATGTGTACACACACACACACACACACACACACACACACACACACACACACACACACACTCACCTTTATAAATACAACCTTCTGACTTCTTTTTAGTGTTGCTCACATGTATATATGTTGAGAGGTGACCCTGTGCTATCAAATAACCTATCGGGGCTCATTCATCAAAAATACCAACTCTCCCTGTCTTAGCTGTCTTTAATTGCTTGTAGTACTTAATCCTGGGGTAGGGCCTTATAAAATTCCCCCAATCTCCGTTGGCCTATCAACAGGAATTATCATTTTTCATGTCTTCTCCAGGCAACTGAAATCTATTGTTTATATCCTTAGCCCAAATCACTCACCATGCTTCCCTAAGCCCCTAAACTCCTCTCACTCAGAACTAGATTTGAACTGGTACCTTTACCAAAAATACAGAAATAACTTGCCAATCTCTAGACAATTTTATTAAATGTTGAAACATATTTTTACTAGGTTGAAATAATGCATATGCCAACCTGCCATATTATAAGCTTTCTAAAGACTACTGCCCATCAGTTGTGCTATTGTTTGAAAAAGCCATCTAATTCGATTGCTGAAGTCACATATATGTAAGATGACAATCTTGAGATGAGAAATTGTTATTAAAACAAAATGACCCTTCTGTCATATTTCTATAAGTACCTCTAATGAAATTCACTGGGCCACAAAAAAAAAAAAAAAGAAAGGAAAATACATGACAGTAGAAGGCCTAGCTAGTCGGGTAAAAGTGCAGACTTAGCAGGAATGATAAAGGGAAAGTACTGAGTGTTGAACATAACTGAAATCCGTAATATATGAAGATGCCACCATGAAGCTCTTATCATCTACAATTAGTTTATTCTGATAAAAGTCATAAATATTGTTACTATATTTCAGTGAGCAACACAGCAAAGTGTGAAAAAAAATCCCTATGTCTTTTGCTCTCATGGAATCCCTATGTCTTTTGTTCTCATGGAATGGCTCAACAAGTTCTCTTAAAAGATGTTAGTTCCACCTTATTATTATTTTCTCTATTTTATCAGAAAACTCTTTCACCTTGGTATCAGAATAGTGGAGTCCCAGCAAGAGATAAAATACCTTCTTCTTTGTTCTAGAAGTACTGCTGTCTGTCAGTGAATCTCTTGGGTCATCGTTTTTTTTTCTCCCTGAGACCAATTCAGTGCATCTCTCCCCTCAAAATGAAAGAATATTAATACATGTGTTTGCTAATGTCTTGAGAAGAGATGACATTACATACCATGACGCAAAAACACTCTTTATGACCATCTGTTCTTTCCCCCCCAAAAAAAATCTCCCCAATATAGCTTCTACTCTTCAGCTTTATCTCCCAATTGACCCTTTGGTTCTCAGCTTCTCTAACTCACAGGTTCTCCCTGATCTATTAACCCTCTTAAAACCTCTAGTCTGATAGTGTAAACTCTGCACAATGCAGCCACCAGTTAAATCCTGCAAAAGCAAAATCATTAGGCCCCAGAGTTAAGAGCCCCCTAAAAGCAAGCTCTAGAGATCCACCCTTTTCTATAAAGAAGGAAGTTTCTAGCCCAGGGTTATCCTCAAACTCTCTATTATTGCAGGATGGCCTTGAACTTCTATCCTCCTTTTTCTACCTCTTGAGTACAAAGATTGCAGGCACATCAGTTTACCTAGATTGTGGACATGGTAGGAACTGACCCTAGTGATTCATTATTGTAGAGAAGCATTAATAGACCAGATTCTTCAAGCAAAATCACTAGTTAATTTGAAGTTTGAATAAAAAAGGAGGTTGGTAATGGCAGTTCATAGAGGTATTAAAGGACATGGGACATACAGATGTGATCTTTGTGCCTACACAAAGGAGGAGCATCCCTGTGTACTCATCTGTAAAAGGTAATCTTTGTAATATCTCTTGAAAATAACTTGTTTTTAAGAATAACTTTTAAACATGTAGACTGATGACAAACACTGGACCAGACAAGTATGTAACCTATTACTTACAAAGCATGAGACAATGTTATCAAGCTTTGGAGCACCACTTGAATGTCTGAACTGATAATACAGTCACAATTAATAAGCAAATTAGGTGTTCAAATAGCTAGCAGTGGTTCTAAACTAATTCAACTTTAAAGTTTTTATCTTATGTGTTTGAAATTAAAAGTAACATAACATTTAGTACCTAAATGTGTTTTCCATTGTACATAAGTGATAGGAGATGCCATTCTGTGTATATGTTTCTCTTATCGGTTAATGAATAAAACACTGTGTCTAATAGGGCAACAAGATAGGCAGGTCTAGGAAATGAGGATTCTGGGAAGGATAGGCATGGAAAAGTTGCCATGTAGGATGCCAGAGGAATAAAAGGTCCCTGGACCTTTCTCCAGTAAGACAACGTGGAAGTACTTAGATTAATAGAAATGGGTCAGTAAGTAAGACAGAGCTAGCCAATAAGAAGCCCTAGTCATTGGCCAACCATTTCATAATTAATATAAGTCTCTGAGTGTTCATTTGGGGCTGGCATGGTTGTGGGACCAGGCTGGCAGGAAAGAGTTATTGTAACACATAAGACCACTTGAACCTCCCTCAGCTACAGGCTTTTCTGCAGGAAGTTGAATGACCTTTGGGAACCATGTCTGTGTCATGCTATTGGTTATGGAATATCAGAATATTGCATTGGGATTTAAAAATATCTCAGGAAAAGAAGATCAAAACTCAACAGGGCTAAGGGTATAGCTGAAGTAGTAGTTATGTAGGATGTGTAATGTCGAAATTCAGTCCTCATCACCACAGACACACACAGACATCAAAAGTCAATACCATTTATAAAAGAAATGCTTTAGTAGTTCTGCTACTATCATGTCACCCTAAAACGGAGCTCCTTCTATTTGGTCAATATTGTAACAGCACGTCACTCTGAATGTTATATGTAACAGAAAATAGAACTTCAATTATTGTGATCTTGCTAAATCAAGCACTAACATTTGCAGAAAAAAAAAACAGACTCTGTTCTCTTTTATTTGTATTTTTCTTACAAAAATATGTGTGAAGACAATGGCAGCAAATGTCAAAATATCATTCTCTTTAAAAATTCAACAGTACTGACTCATGGTGTTCAGCTTTGAATAATATGTTGAGTGACTGAGGAAACTTGGAGCAATACACCCAAAGCTTGTTTGAGGGCTATAAGTGGAGTCAATAGCAGAGTGCCTGCCTGGCATACATAGGTTCCTGTATTTAATCCCCACTTCTCACCCTAACATAAACCTGCTCAAACACACTGGGAAATTCTTTTAATCATGCCAGTTGAAAGTAAAGAGTAGATGGTTGGTGACACTTCATGTTTTGTTATTAAGTATATAGATGTAGAGAATTGATTATCTCCTTAATTAATTGACTCTTTTATTATTGGGAGCTGACACTTGTGAATAATGTTCATTTCTGTAGAGTCTATCTTGATAAGTTAGTATTCTATGTTTCTTTTCATTGACTTTGATATGTCATCATTTTCCATTGTTTCAATTTTAACATATTTATATAAGACCCATCTGCTGCTGCTTCCCCATTCCCCTGCCTTATTATGGATTGGATAGTTTATCATTTTATTTCTGCTCTGTCTTTATTTTTGCCTTATTAGGCACAACTTTGTTGTTATTTTATTGGCTATATTGGGATTTGTACTGGTCATATCTGTCATCACAATGTACCTTCCAATATGTATCATGAAATTCTTAGTACAGTGGTTTCCTGTTTTCCTCTTCCTAGTCTATAAATCACTATTGGCATAAAATTTCTTTATATATAAAGGATGATTACAGGGTCTCCCATGCATTATATTATCATTTTTTCATGCTAAGACATTTTTTCCATGTCTTGTTTATTTTACTAAATGTAATGACTTCCTGATTCATCCACTTATCTGAAAATGCCATGATTTCATTTTTACCTATTGCTAAATAAAACTCAACTGTGGATATATAGCACATTTTAAATACATTCTGCTATAGGTAGATAGTTTTTTGCTGGTTTCACTTCACAGCTATTGTGACAAGCATAGCAATAAACATCAATTTGCAAGAATCACTCTGGTATATTGACTTATATTGACCTTGTGAATGCCTCCCTAAGAGTGACAAGCAGTGTTATATGGCATTTATAATACTTAGTTTTATTTTAGAAACTTCTGTTTTGATTTCCAGAGTGGTTGCTTTAGAAAATGACTTTCTCTAGATTATTGCCAGCATTTGTTGGCATTTATTTTCTTTTCCTTCTTTCAAAACATTTTTTGAATTTGTTCTTTCATAGTTTCACACATGCATATAATGCTCTCTGATGATTTTTTTCACCACCCTCTCTTATCTCTTGCTCTCCCTTGTCAATCCCACCTCCACTGTCCTCTCTCCAAATCCATTTCTTACAGTCATAGATTTTTTATTGTTTTGTGACTCCACTGAGTATAAGTAGAACTGTCTGTGTGACTGTGGATTTTAAGCTATCCATTGGTATCTCACTCACCAGCGAGTACAGAACTGAAGGCAGTGACTGTCAGCAGCCAACAGTTCAGCAGGGAGGCATGGGTCCTGATGAAGCTCTCTCCATGATCCATACTTAACTGTTAACAGAACTTGTATTGTGCAAACCATCCCAGATGTACTGGGGTCATGATTGCAATGGTTGTATCATATCTAGAAGACAGAATTTCACAGTCCTTCCATGTGGTGTGCACATGGAGGTTGGAGGACAACTTTTAAAAATCTGTTCTTTCCTTCCACTGATGTGATGATTAAACTCATGTTATCAGTGCTTTTACTTACTAAGATATCTAGCTGGTCATTTTGTGATTTATATCTACTTTAAAATAATAGTTTGAGCTGATAGGTGATAGTTTAATATCCAGTCATAAATAGAACATTTATACCACTCCCTTGAAGGCTCAGGGAACACCACTAAAGAGGGATAAAAAAAATTAAGAGCTAACTGGAAGGACATCTAAAAGCTTCTCTTATCTGCTACAATTCCTCAGGCTTTTCTTGGCTTTGATGACCTCAAAATTTTCAATCAGAGTTGGTCAGTTCCTTCATAGGACACTCTTCTATTGGAAGTTCTTATGTATGTTTGTCATGGTTGCACTGGGGTTGATGACTTTGGTGAGAAAGTTCATAGAGGTATAGTGGCATGTGTGTCACATCACATCAAAGACATGTATACTACCAACATGCTCTATCACTGATGATGATGAGCTTGGTCTACAGTCAGAAGTAATGTTTGTAGGTGTCCACGTTTTAAGACTACACTTTGTTTTCAAATGTGCTAAACGATGCTCATTGGCAGGAAGTCACAAAATATATCATCTCTTTTATGACATAGTATCAGTAAAATATACTTGAATTCTGTGAACAAAAAATATATCCCTTCTCTCACAATAACTTTAAAATTATCTTTATGACCTCATAAATATTTACCATATAGTTTATTATAATACAACGTTAGATTTAGACTGCTCTAACTTTGGGTGCTAGGTACTATTTAGTTGGCTTCTGTGCCCTATAACAGATGGCAGTGTGGCTGTTTTGTTTTTGAGTTCCTTGTTTCTGTTACTAAAAGTTCTGGGCTGTATGCTCCTTTGCTCACTTTGCACTCCCCCTTCTTTCTAGAAGCACCCATCTCTCTAAGGAAATCTTTTAAAAGACTTTTATTAGGAATGGAATTGGAAGCCAAGATCTGGAGACAGACCCTTTGTGTTGCTAATTGGGTTTCACTTCATTCCCTTTTACCTATTATAGCAATGAAATATATTTTTGCATAGTAGTATGTACCTATACTTATAGCTCTATTTTATTTTAATGTAGATGAATCCATATTAAATTAAGCATGATTTCTTTTGTCTTCAGTTCTAATTCATTGCCAATTCTAGACACAATTACCTTCTCTTTTCTTTTCTCATTATAATTTTTTTTATTCTTCTAGAATATACACTTTGCTTGGGTCTGGAAAGCACTTACCCTACCTATGCCAGAATTTTGGCTACCTTCATCTTGAGCAGGTCTGAAGCAAGTAACAACTGCTGCTGTGAGCTCACAAATGCCACAGTAATATCATTTCTAAAAGAGAGCATTTCACAGAGTCTTTCCATATCCTTGAGTTCTTAGCATCTTTCAGCTTTCTCTCTCAACATATTTACTAAGACTTGATGGGAGTAGTGTGGGGGGGCGGATAACACAGATGTACAACTTAGGCTGAGCACCCAGTCTCTTATTCTCAACATTTTAACCAGTTTTGATGGCCTGCAGTACCCACTGACAAGAAAGCTTCTCCAGCCCAGACCTATGGGTGACAGCATGACCATTTAACAAAATGGGAATAGCAGATTCTATCCCAAGGTCTAGGACTTCCATAGCCAATGGTTTTGACAATTATTAAAATACCAGGCATAAATTACTTTCTGTAGAACAGGTCTCAGATTCAAACATAAAGTGTTTAGTTACCCCATAGTAGCAGTGGAAGCAATGCCATTTCACCTTGGCACATCTTGCATGGCATTTCGGTATTGCAGCATGCAGAAAGTCCAATGATGGCTATGACAATTGATGACTTTTTTTTCCTGCATAGCACCTACAGAACTATGAAAGATAAACCAGTGGAGAGGAAGCTCCTGATCAATTTGAAATTGGTTCCTTTATGTCTTGCAACCAAAGTGTGTGGTGTCTTTAGCACTAGGGTTTTACCATGTATGTATGGTAGGCAACTAAGAACAATGGCGGTAGCCTGTATCGTTTGTAGATCTCTGGTTCTCCCTCATCAATAACTCTTAAGGAGATTTCCCATATTTTCATTATGTCTTCTGGGAGTGACAGTGTCCACCTGTGCAAGACCTCCACTCAAACTTATCTGTATCTTTTTTTCATTTGAAAGAAAGTATATGTGCATAGCAACACTGGAATTGTTAGTCTGTGCTCAGGTTGAATAAAAATCTTTTGTTGTCACACTTTGTCAAAGGCTTTATTGCTTTGTTTTAAAAACTCCATTTCTAAGGATATTTAGCTCCTTACCTACCCCTTTCTCCGCTAAAGGAAGTAATGTGTCATGCATGTGCAACACACTTTTGTGCTCTGTTCTTGTCCCCCCTAAGGTTTGATTTCTGTGTTACAAATCTCCACAGGTTTTTGACAAACACAAAATGTTAAGTATCTATCATTTTTTTTCAAAACCATCTCACTGCCTCAGGAACCCTCTATTGCCCTGATTATTTTCCCCGTGATCTCCTGAAGAATTTCTGTGGAGACATGAAAAACTCTCCTTCCTTTGTACTCCTTCATAGTAGCTCTCCTCAGTAGCCCCCCAAACCACTGACTAACAGGGATATACAGTTGGCATTGTTTCTTCCTCTAGATATAGTTTACATCATATCATATTATTACCTATGAAAACATGAAAGTATGCTTTACAAAAATATTTTGCAAATGTCCATCTTACTGGATGTTAGCTAATGCAATTACTAGATTCAACTGCTGCAAGGATTTTAAAGGAAAACATTTTCAAAGGGCATCCATAACAGATCCTGGACTCTCTATTCAAGGATCTGGGCAGGGGACATCAACGAGGACAAAAATTATATAATTGTCATATATATCATCTCTAATATCATTTCATTGTGGCAGTGCTTAAAATTCCATTTTCTGTTGTAGATGTAGAACTCTCAGTTACCTTTCCAGCATTGTGTCTACCTATTGCATGCTGAACCTCTGAAACTGTGACCAAGCCCCCTTCAATGAAATGTTTTTCTTACAAGAGTTGTCATGGTCCTGGTGTCTCTTCACACCAACAAAAACCCTAAGATAATTTTATACTTCAACAATATATACATGTGTCAGAACTTTACATTTTATCTGGAAAATATTGTTGTTAATGATAGTGAATAAAACTTTGAAAAGTATCACATAAGGTTGAGATATAATTCAGTAAGAACACAAAGTTCTGTGTTCCATCCCTAGAACCAAAATATATTTTTAAGGTATGGCAATGTTTTATAAGAATTTATTCCTGCATAGTTTTCCTTCCTTCAAAGAAAGGGTATACATGATAACTGGGTCAGTCTTTGGCTAGGCTGTGAATGGCTAGAATTCAAGATAGCCTCTAAACCTGGTATTTAACCTAATGCTTGGCCCACGGTAGTCTCTCTGCACTTAAATGAATAACTAAATAAATGAACCAAAGGTGAGCTCATCCATAGGAAGCTTATAAATAGGTGGACATCTGTTGACTCTTGGAGGGAACCCTGAAAACCCTGTGTAAGTTTTCTAAGGCCAGAATGGAAACTGCAGAACAAATACCCATGAGAACTGCAGTCTCCCCACAAGACAGGGCTGAAGGGAATACCTGTCTTTCACGGGGTAATTGGTTCTAAAATCAATCCAGAGATCCTATATTTGCTCTTTCTTTTAGTGGGAAGCCTCTCTGCCTGTCTAGAATTTCAACAGATATACTTCTAAATGACTTTATTATCATGACCCAGATATAAATATCATGGCAGGAGCCCATGAGGTGGGGGTTCAATTTATCCTAACTGAAAATAGAGGTGGAGAAGCATGAGCTTTAGTATCCCTGATACTAGAGCGGTGTTTCCATAGCAACCAGCTGAGTCACTAATGAAAAAGAACAGTTGCACTATGACTAGGCTGACATTCTGTGACATTCTCTTATTTTGCTGTGGCTCTAATGATGTCTTCAGTAGTAATGACAGAGAGAAAAGGTTCTGACCTCTCTATTAAACTTGCGGCTGCCTTGACACGCCGTGCCTTTTGCTTAATGAATGTGAATTTCTATGTGCAAATTCTGCTTTAGAGAAAAACACTTTAGGAATTTTATGAATCATATATGAGACCTATTGACTCCATTGTTCATTTAATATGATTCCTTCTTTTCCAAATTAAGGTGGCAATAAAGCAGATGAGCCCCAAATGCAAAACAGGAAGGGCAAAAATCAGTGAAAAGACATGACACAGTGATGCTAATCCATCAGTGATGCTGCAAAATCACAAAACAGCCAGAATCAGTGCTGCCCTTCTTCCAGCAGCATACACAAGATGCTAGTAAGCAAAAAGGTGGCATTTCCATTAGAAATTAGACTTATCCAAAACAAAGAATAGTATTTAGACCCATTGAGAAATAAGGCATGAGAGCTCCATGATTTGTAATATTCACTTATTGTTCATCTGTATTCAGTGCCTTGTGCTGGGAAAGAATATTTTCAAGTCAAATTCTAAAGCTAAAAGAGGGTGAATAGGATTTGCAACTTAGAAATGTACATGAATCTACATATAACAATACCCCTGCCACTGCTAAGTAAAACAGCCAGAAACTAGCCACTCATATGCAAATTTTTTTAAATGAAGTTAATAAAATACCATTAATTGAGTACACAAATGAAGTTTGAAAATAGCTAAAGCATTATTATTGACATGATACAATGTTGCTAATATTCTGCCTTGTTGTATTTTCTTTTCAACTATACTTGTTTGCAAACATATGAACTTGTTTAAAATCTGGCATTGAATTGCTGTCATATATATAAGAAGGGCTATGTGACTGATGTCAGCATTTGCTGTAAATTATGTGGGAGTTTGTGAATTCTAGTACAGGCATCTGCAGCTCCTTGTCAGCAGGAGAGAAGAGAGCTCATTCATTATTAAAACAGCCCTCCAGCAACTCCCTTTTGTCAGCGAAATATTGCCAGACTAATATTTAGTCTACGACTTGACTCATGCTAAGCTTTTCCTCAAAAACGTAAGTGACCACTTTTACTGCGTCACTTTCTTAGTTAGCAGCAGTAATGGTTACCCATCCAGAAGTCACACATGTGTGGCCTGATTCCCAATACCATCTATGGCTTTGTTCTAGTGTATCCATCCACAAATACTTCTCATTCCTGACAACACACTCCTTCCTAACAGAACACAGACAAGTCTTCCTAATTCTCATCTTCCTTTCTTCCCACAAACAAGAACCTTCTTCCCCCCTAACTTGCTCCCAAGTCCTAACTCATCTTTGCACAATGGACCAGTGCCACTGACTTCATAAAAACCTTTCCCAGCTGACTTTTGCTTTTGTGAATGGAGTCTTCTATTCATCTGGCTAGTTACTGTTTTCTTAACCAGCTTTTCCTATTGGCACATAGTTTTATCCTTCACAGCAGGCTTCATGTCATAATCATCTTCTTTATATGACCCCAAGGTTCATTTATAGTCAGTCAGTCATGCTGCAATGTGTCGGTTCAATAGCATCAATGAGACATTTGTGCAGGAAACTACAAGATCCACAGGAGTCCTCATGGGCACAGACTGTTGCATATTAGGAAAACAGAGAGGAGATAATGCACACATAGAAATAAAGAATGAGATAACTGAACCATCAAAGGTTTCCAGCTTTTTATAAAATACTTCTTTGCCAGAGACTCAGTGCCCTGTAGAAGGAGAAGTGGCCACAGGACAGAAAGATGATATTCTCTTTCTTTTTTGTGAGGGAGGGGAGGTCAAGAGAGGGTTTCTATGTGTAGCTCTGGCTGTCCTTGAACTTGTTCTGTAGATCAGGCTGGCCTTGAACTCAGAGAGATCTGCCTATCTCTCCCTTCTGCGTGCTGGGATTAAAGGTGTATACCACCACTGTCCAGTGATATTCTCTTTCTTAATCACAGCAACGCTGCTCTGTATATTAAGACTTCTGTAATTTTGGATTAAAAGGCAGTTTTACTGAACAAATTTGAAAACTTCTCTTTTGGATAGCAAAGCATCTCTCATGTTATCATCTGGGTAAGAGCAGTTATGTATCTGATGCTGAATTAGGGCTTCATTCATACCAGAAAGTCAGCTCATTGCTTTACCCTCCAATGACACACATATCATGATGCACCATAGACAAATGTCGTATTTATGTATTTGTCCACTATGAGGAGCCAAAGTTGATGGAAGTTAAATTTAGGGACAGTCTGGTATATTTTACCTCCAATTAGAAAACAATAACAGAGTCTCCTACTGTGTGTCTTAGGGAAATTCCTTTGCCATCTTGCACAAAAGAATAGTTAAAGAGATGATAAAATATGATTAAAAGCCATCTCACCACACACATACAATATGCAAATTTGTGCCTCATAGAATATCAGCAGAGAAAAGACACAAGAGGGACAGTGAAAGTTGGTGGAGAGGAGCTAACATGTGTGAGAAATGAGCATAGCAATAGCCTTTGTCGTTGTACTAGACCCTAAAATAGAAGAGTGGGCTATGTAAAGTAACACTCACCTTTTGGTCAGAACAGCTGTCACCTATCCAGGTGCTCTCACTATCCAGGTGCTCTCAGCTATCCAGATGCTCTCACCTATCCCAGTGTTCTCACCTATCCAGGTGCTCTCAGCTATCCTGATGTTCTCACCTATCCAGGTGCTCTCAGCTTTTCAGGTGCTCTCACCTATCCAGTGCTCTCACCTATCCAGGTGCTCTCACCTATCCAGGTGCTGCTCTTGGGAACAAGCACACAGCTGCCACTGCCCCAGCTGTTGCTCTTAAGCATTTTAAGATAATGATTGGAAGAAACTTTCCTTGGTGTGAAATTGATTAAAACAAATGTAATTTTATGCAATTTTCCCTGGTGAAACAGATGTTCAAACGACCCCTTACTGTTTCGGATAGTGGAATAAATAGGGAGAGTGAAAATATCCCTATACATGGGTTTCTTCTGCCACAAAGATAAGGTACATGTGACAGTCGGGTAGTGCCTTCAATAGGACACATTCGTGTTTTGAGTCAGGTAGACTTGAGCTCAAAGTACTGGAGCTGCCATTGGAAGATGGACTAAAAATAAATAGAGATTGTCTATTCACATGCAAGAAAGCCCACTGGGAAACCTACAGACTGTGCTATTTCTGATGACTAGACACCAAACCTGCACTCCTACATATAAGTCCTGCCTCTTTGTATCTATTGCCCATGACATTTTTTTGTCATACACCAGACTCTTTGTCGCTTCCACTTCCTCACAACACAACTGAATCTTGTTGATTTCCATATCAGTATTCAATTTCCTGTTTTGTCATTCTAAATATTTTACTGCTAACTTATGGATACTAGAATCTAGAATGAAGGGACTAGAAGTCTTATAACAACACTAAGCCAGTCATCCATTGTCACCAATGAGTCAGTGCTCCAGTATGCTGCCTGTACTCGCTGCTGCGTGGCTAGTACGTTCTTCATGTGGACACCATTCAGCACTATTCAACTGTTCATGGTAGAACTGATGTCTGCCTGCCTGCTCTTATACGTTCAAAGAGAAAAAGTCTCCCATGAGTCACTACAATAGATACCTGATTTGACCCCAGCCTGTCCCTATACCTTACCTGCTTCATTTGGCACAACAACTAGCACTGGTTTCTTTTGTTTGTTTGTTTGTTTGTTTTTTGTTTTGTTTTGTTTTTTGAGACAGGGTTTCTCTGTGGCTTTGGAGGCTGTCCTGGAACTAGCTCTTGTAGACCAGGCTGGCCTCAAACTCACAGAGATCCACCTGCCTCTGCCTGCCTCCCGAGTGCTGGGATTAAAGGAGTATGCCACCAATGCCTGGCAAGCACTGTATTTTAAACTACATTTCTCACCAACTAACATCACAGTAAGAGATCATATCCTCATCTGGAATCAGGGGTCTACTTGGAATATTTCATAGCACTGTGGTATAATATTATTTTAAGGTGTGTGACTTTTGTTTATGCTGAATTTGTTTAACAATTTGAAGCTGTGGTTCTTTGCCTGTCTAAAACACATGGTGGTTCTAATAAAGAGCTGAAGGGCCATCCAATAGAAAGGCAGGAACAAGGATAGATGGTCCTAGCAGGCAGAGAGTATAGACAGAGGGAGAAGTGAACAAAGGGGCAACCACAGGAGAACAAGGAGAGGAGGATGTCAGGGTCAACCACCCAGCCACCTAGCCAGTCACAGAGTAATAAGGAAAGTAAGATATACAGAAGAAAGATAAAATCCCAGAGGAAAAAGATAGAAGGGTTAATTTAAAGTAAGAAAATCTACCTAGAAACAAAAGAAGTTAAGGTCGGGCACTCATAACTAAGAATAAGCCGCCGTGAGTGAGTTACTTGGGAGCTGGGTGGCAGGCCCCTCAAAAAAATGCCAAAAGAGTAAAAAGAGTAAAAAATATTTAGCTATTATCTTCAGCTTTGTTTTTTTAGTCAATAGAACTCATCCTTAGGGGAGATGTCCCATGTACTTTAAAACTTTGTGCCCTCCATGCTATCTGTGTGACACAGACCACACAAGATCTGCTCCTAAGGCCTCTTTATGGAAGAGGTCACATATACTTTGCAAAAGAGTTTCTATGTAGTCACACCTTCCTTAAGCTTTATTGTACACATGAATTGTTACTTCTTTTCCAAAATTGTACTGTACTTAAATGCCTAAAAATAACCTGACCAGTGTCAGACTCTTGAAGTTTGAACCAACACTGACTAAGTTGTAATTGAGACAGTAAAGCAGCCACTGATGTCCTTGGAGTTTCTGGTTGTGTTGGACCCTATACTAAGCCCTCTTAGTAAGAGTTCAGCTCCCCATTGGTGGGGAAAGCAAGCTGTTTGTTTTTCTTTTGAACCATGTTAAGACCCTATTTGTGAAGACTAGGAAAAAGAGAGAAAGGATATCTTCAAGACTTTGTTCTGTTTTCTGCTATACAATGTGAACATGTCAGAGTGCAACCCTCTTGTGACTCTTGTGATTGTTAATGTCTTAGGAATAACCTGGGTCTCCAATGTTTGGGGATTCTTAGAGTCTCCAAGTTAATAATCAGAAGTGTGGTGATATCTTGTTTGTATTCTAACAAATAAAGCTTGCCTGAAAATCAGAGGGTGGAGCCATAGAGCTCTGGAGGTCTGTACAAACAGACAGGAAATGATATGGCTGGGTGGAAAGAGGAATATAAGTTGGGAAGAGACAGTAGCTCTTTCTGGTGTGAGGATTTTGTAGAGGTAAGAATGCTAGTGTCTTGATGCTCTTCTCTATCTTTCAGATTTCACCCTCTAATATCTGACTCTGGGTTTATATTATTAAGACCAATTAGAACTTGTTATATCTGGGGCTGGAGAGATGACTGTTCTTCCAGAGGACCCAGCACCAACATGTCTACAACTGTCTACAACTCCAATATCTCAACACCCCCACACAGATATACATGTAGGCAAAACACCAATGCAAATAAAATAAAAATAAATATATATTTTTAAAAAGCTGAACAAAGGAGATTAGATTCAAGGTTCTTGTTTTGAAAAAAAGGGGGGATATAGAAATGATAGGATATTTCTAGCAACCACATGGCAGCTCACAGCTATCTGTAATGAGATATGGTGCCCTCCTCTGGCTTACAGGGATGCATGCCAGCAGAAAGCTGTATACATAATAAATAAATAAAATTTTAAAAATAAAAGAAATGATTGGATAAAGGGTAGGTTAATTGAATTCACTGTAAAAATAAAAAGGGGGTGTATAGATATGATAGGATAAAAAAATAGATAACTGTTTCTGTCTTACCTAGTCCTGCAGCCCTTTAGTCCCAAATAAACCCACAGAGGCTTAAATTATTTATAAACTGTTTGGCCTATTGCTCAGGCTTCTTCTTGGCTATCTCTCTCTTAATTATTAATACATTTAGATTAATCTGTGTATCCCCATGTGGTCTTTGTTTACTGGTGATGCCCAAATCTCTTGCTTCCTCACAGCAGCTACATGGTGTCTCCATTACTCTGCCTACTACCTTTGTCTATTCCTGTTTGGACTTCGCACCTGGCTAAGTTCTGCCTGCACATTGGTTGAAACAACATTATTCATTAACCAATAAGAGAAACGTATATTCACAGCATACAGAAGGACAACACCCATCGCCACTACTAGTTTTAAATACTTTTACATTGACATGGATCTTTGTATATTGATATCAATGAGATTAATTTTGTTAGAATACACTATACATAGATTTCTACTCTTATTCAAGGTATTGTACTCATTTAATAATGTAATATAAATTTCTAGTCCTTGAATGTTATTATTACCAACTAATTAGAATATAAAGAAATGCAAGTTAGTAGTCACCTATTACAATAAAACTTGTAGCCATGTTAGGTATATTTTCAATGTCAAATGTATATTTAAGATAGACAGGTCAGCTTCAAACACTTCAGAGAGATTTACAGAATATGGCATTTAAGATGTTTTAATAATATATGGTTCTTTTTATGACTCATGAGATGTGTCTCCTGCTGACAGTACCAATCTACTTCAGAGAAGATGATGGGCATCAAAGAAACTCCACATGGAATTTACTTTCTTTGTGGCAAAAATTAGCCACTGGGTAAGAACATTCTCTTGTCTCAACTGCTGACAGTATGCTGTCCAAATTGGACAAGCAGTACACAAAAGAAAGGACTGACAAATTGTGCCAAGACAAGGTAGGATAGTCCTTCAGGATACCCTACTTTACAGAAAAGTCTGTCAGATATGCTAGGTCTGTAAGCCAAAGATGAATTCCCCAACATTACAGAGGAACTGTGATGATGCCTTGTTTGTACTCTAACATATAAAGCTTACCTGAAGATCAGAGAGGAAAGCTAGCCACTAGTTAACCATAGCAGTCTGGAGGTCTATACAGACAGACTGGAAGTGATATGGCTGGGTGGAGAGAAGATTATAAGGTGGGAGGAGACAGTAGCTCACTATTTTTTGGTGTGAGGATTTTGTAGAGGTAAGAACTCTGGTGGCTGGCTGCTCTGCTTTTCTGATCTTTCAGCTTTCACACCCTAACATCCCCAATAAAAATCAAATCAGAAAGCAATTCACATACTTCCAACATATAATGATACAGGATTTACATTACCATTCCAAAATGCAGGAAGGGGTGGACAATGAGGAAATACAAGATGAAAGCCAGAATGAAAACCATCTGTGCAATCTTTGAATTTTATGTCTGATGTCAAAGTGTTCTTTAGATCTCCAACTCCACTCAGCATTGTTGACTGCAACACACTTCTTTCTCTTGGGCTTGTTCCACTCCCTGTTGGCAGCTTTCCTCAGCAGGTATCCCCTGACTCTGGCATCTCTAACATCTTGGGGTCTCCAAGCCAATCCAGGCTTCACCTTCACAGCTTCATACAATGGCCTCTCTTGGCCTACATGCAGGGATACCCCTGCCACATGCCTGACCTCAGCGGCTTTCCTTTCCTTACTCATGGAGATTCCATAACCCCTTTCTTTTATCATTGATGCTAAAGTTAGAACCATGTGCCTGAGCAGCCAAGTTGTTGAGACTGGAACATAGACCCTCATTCAATTATATTTTCATTGGCTTTCTTGCCTTGATGGTTTCCTTCACTGCCTAAATTTGGCTGTCCCAGAACTTGATCTGTATACTGGGCTGGTCTCAAACTTAGAGATTCACCTGCCTCTAAGTGTGGAGTGCTGGTATTAAAGATGCACAACACAACACCTGGCTGTAAGCATTTCTTCAATTTCTTTTCACAAGTTTGAAGCTTATGGGATCTTAGCTTGGTGGGATCGTGCCCTGAGGTTTCCACTCCTTTTATTCTATTTAACATTAGGCTTTCCTTTAATCTATTTATCTCCCTGAACACAGGATTTACCTTCATTCCACTTCCTTGTTCCCCTTTTCTCCTCAAATTGTACATTTTGTATTTTTCCTTTCTCACCTTGATCCTTTTCATTATAGATCTCCATAAGAGTGATTGATTAATCCCAAACTCTTTACTTTAGCCACAGTTGGATTATTTGGAGTCTGGGATACCTGCCAAGGAAAGCTGCTAACAGTGAGTAGAACTAGACCAAAAAAAGAGGTGTGTTTCAGTCAACAAAGCTGAAAGGAGTTGTAGATCTGAAGAACACTTTGACATCAGACATGAAGATTCAGATTTTGGCAGTCAGGTTCTTTACCAAAATATCACAAGAGCAATCTCTAGGCAACATACTGAAATTCTTCTCCTCTGAAACTTCTGAGCAAGGCCCCACAATTCAAATCATCCAAAGAACCACTATCTTCCATGTTCCTACTACTATGGCCCAATAAGCCCTTCTTAAAGTGTCTAACTGGCTTTTGTAATCCAAACTTCCCAAGTGCACATTCCTCCAAACAAAAACATGGTCAGGCCTATAAGAGCAATATCCCAGTCCCTGGTACCAATTTCTGTCTTAGGGTTTCTATTGCTGTGAAGAGATACCATGGCATGTCAACTGTTATAAAGGAAAACTTTTAATTGGGGTTGGCTTACAATTTCAGAAGTTTAGTCCATTATTGCCATGGCTTGAAACAAAGTGCCATGCAGTCAGGCATGGCTCAGGAGAAGGAGCTGAGAATTCTACATATTGATCTGCAGGCAATGGAAAGTAAACTGATACACTAGGCATGGTTTGAGAATATATGACCACAAATCTCCCACCTCCACAGTGACACAGTTTGTAATTTTAAAAAAGTAGCATGAGAGAGAAAGATGCCATGTGTCACAGCTCACATGGAGGTTTTTTATTAATTAGAGGAAAGGAAATGGGAAAATCAGGGAGGGGAGAAGGGAGACACACCTCTGGGGATGGCAGCAACAGAAGAGAGACAAGAAGTGAGAGAAGGAGAGACAGAAAGGCAGGCAGAGAATCAAAGAGAGAAAGAGAGAGAATGGGAGGTGGGAAGGGTCCTTTTAAAAGGGAATGTAGTGAATGCACACAGATAGTGTTCTTAGTGGCTGAAGCTGAGGGCATATCCTGTCAGAACCCCAAGGACAGGGCAGTACATATGTCTAAATACTAAAACACACTTCCTCCAATAAGGCCATACCTATTCCAACAAGGCCACAGCTCCTAATACTATCCATCCCTATGGGCCAAGCATTCAAACACAAGAGTCAATGGGGGCCATACCTGTTCAAACCACCACAGTGTTCCTGTGGGCCTCCCAAGAAGGGGAATGAGGGTATCTCTCTGACTCTTATGCCTACATTTGATACCCTTTTCTTCCTACTAGGTTGCCTCATTCAGTCATGATATGAGGGTTTGTGCAAGTCTTATTGTATTTTGGTGGGGCATGTTTGGTAGATAGCCCTGGAAAGCCTGTCTTTCCTTTCCTTTTCCTTTCTTTCTTTTGTTCTCTTTCTCTCTCTTCCTTCGTTTCTTTATTTTTAAGGGAAATAAGAGGAGTTTATCTGGGCAAAAGGGGAGGTGAGGGAGGAACTGGGAAGATTGGAGACAAAGGAAACTGATATAGGGATATTATTTAGGAGAGAAGAATAAAAGTTTAAAAATGAGAGAGGAGAGAGGGGGTAGGAAATGAATATTTCCAGATCTGATGTATCCTCATATGCTTATCTTCTCAAGAATAAGGACCTCCTACATTCAAAACACAGAATCCATATTTTTAAATGATGATGGTACTGGCATATTTTTGTAGTTCTAGCACTACGGAAGTAGTAGATCCCTGCACTCATTGCCAGAAATGCAAAGTAGACTGGAAGAGCTCTAGGCCAGTGAGAAGCCTTGTCTCCAAAAAAATGAGGTGTGTGTGTGTGTGTGAGAGAGAGAGAGACAGAGACAGAGACAGAGACAGAGACAGAGACAGAGACAGACACACACACACACACACAGAGAGAGAGAGAGAGAGAGAGAGAGAGAGAGAGAGAGAGAGAGAGAGAGAGAGAGAATGTGTATGTGTTGCCATAAAAGCAAAATTGAAAATTGTTCTTTGGTTTCCACACATGCACATACACAGGAACATGCATACTGATTCACATGTATACACAGAAAAGACATTAATATTGAATTAGTCAATAAATGAATTGTTGAATAAAATGAACATTTACATGAAAGGACATACAATGTGTGCCAGCAATGGTAGACAGATGCTTCACAAATATTGCACATTCAACTCCAATGCCAACCCTTACAGTTAAATGTTGTCTTCCAGATTAACAGATGAAGATAGTGAAGCTTAGCATCTCAGCACATTAATTAATTTGCCAAGAAGACAACAAATTGAAGATTGGGACTTCGAACTAGTTCATTCTTTGCTTCATGAACTGTATTATTTATATAATACTCCACTTTGTGCAAAAACTATAAAACATGTTATATAATTACATATATGTTGTGTAAGATATTCTCAAGTCACAGCCCTGGGGAAAGATTTGTAAAAGAGAAAACTCAGTAATGTGTTGTGTTGAAACTGGAATGTTCTAGTTTCCCCATTCTTCCCCTTTCTCATCCAATTACATTGATTTAGATATCAAAGCAAGGCCTTCGTGGATGCCTGGACTAAAAGTAGACCTTGTTCTATTCTGGCCTCTGTACCTTGGATGGACTTTCTTTCCTCAGACATACCAGGAAAGTTAGAAAAGCTGTCTTGTCAGAGCTGAGGGTGACTGTATTTAACTAGGAATTCTGTGTCGGCTCTTAGCATTATGCCTATGTGCTGGACCTAGAAAGACAAAGATAAAGACAACTGACTGAGTACCAGGGCTATTTGGAACAAAACAGAAATAAACCAGGCAGGAAGTTGAGTGTCAGCAGGATCAGGTTACTTGATTATGAACTCGAGAGAAGCACAAAAGCTGAAATACTGAAGGACAGGGAGAAGGCACACATAATGTGGATCTGCTGTGGATGTTACTACAGAAATTTGAGCTTCAAATCACTTTTAATTATACTGAAATTTAACTTTTGGTCTATTTTGTTTTTCTGTTGTCTATTTTTATATAACTTACATAAGGCAACATGTACAGACTACAAATATCCTCTTTGGTAAATGTTGGCCAATGAACATACCAATACAAATGGAATCAGTCTATATTCTGGTCTCTTTCAAGCAGTTTTTGAATCTTCCATGATTTATGCCTCATTGTTTCATTCATTTTTATTTCTGAATGGCATTTCATTATTAATACCAAAATGTATTATCTAAGTCTTTGCATATTTGTCCACTTCCTAATATAAAGACAATTCTTTAGATATTCTAGATAATACTTATCTATTACATGTGTGATTTGCAAATATTTTCCATCATATAGTTTGTCCTGTTTTTCTAATATAGCCTGTCACTTTTATGAGGTGTGATTTACCAGCTTTTCTTTTTATAAATAATATTTTCTATGTCAGGTCTAAATACTTTTTGCCAGCTCTCAAATTCATAAGTGTTCTCTTGTTCTGTTTCTATAAGTTTTATATAGAAACCATTTAGCATTTACATATATGTCCCTGGTTGCATTTGTGTATAAAGTGTGTTTTTACTCAGAATCCATCTTTATGCCTACAGGCATCCAATTGTCCAAGCACTGTTTGTGGAAAAGATGCAGCTTCTTTTCTGAAGTATCTTAAAATTTCTGTTTAAACCCAACTCATTCTATTTTTGTGAGTCTATTTCTAGGTTCTTCTGCTCAGCCCTCCACATTAAAATTAAGATTCTATACTCAGAAATTATATTATGTCAAACAATTAGGATTTCCACCAGCTGTTGGATGAAGGCTATACAATGGCATATGAATTAGTCATCAATCTCATTATCAGGAGAGAGCATTTAAGGTAGCCTCTCCTTTGTTGCTTAGATTGTTAGTTGGTGTTATCTTTGTAGCTCTCCAGACATTTCCCTAGTGACTGATTTTTCTTTAAACTTATAATGTCTCCCTCTATTATATTATCTATTGGTCTATTTTGTTTTTCTGTTGTCTATATAATATTCTATATTATATTTATATTTATATTATATATTATCTTGCTCTCTTGTGTTCTTCCCCAAATTCAACCTCCCTGTCCCACCATGTCTTCCTCACCCCTCCTCTTCTCCCCTTCTCATTCTCCTAGTTCCCTGTACCCTCCCCCCATGCTCTCAATTTGCTCAGGAGATCTTGTCCCTTTCCCCTTCTCCAAGGGACCATGTATGTCTCTCTTAGGGTTCTCCTTGTTTACCAGCCTCACTGGCAGCATGGTCTGCAGGCTGGCAATCCTTTACTCTATATCTAAAATCCACATATGAGTGAGTACATACAATGCCTATCTTTTTGTGACTGGGTTACCTCACTCAGAATGGTTTCTTCTAGTTCCATCCATTTGCCTTTGAATTTCAAGATTCCGTTGCTTTTTTTTTCCCACTGAGTAGTACTCCATTGTGTAAATGTACCACATTTTCTCTATCCATTCTTCATTTGAGGGGCATCTAGGTTGTTTCCAGGTTCTGGCTATTACAAATAATGCTGCTATGAACATAGTTGAACAGATGTCCTTGTTGTAGGAATATGCTTCTTTTGGGTATATGCCTAAGAGTGGAATTGCTAGATCTGGTAGTAGACTGATTCCCATTTTCCTGACAGCTAAACCTTGAACTGAACTGAAATCCAGATGCAGAGAAGGAGGACTGATGAGCAAAGGGGTCCATACCAGGCTGGTGAAACCCACAGAAACAGCTGACCTGAACCAGGGAGAACTCCTGGTCCCCAGACTGATAGCTGGGAAACCAGCATGGGACTGATCCAGAACCCCTGAATATGGGTATCAGTGAGGAGACCTTAGAATTTTATGGGGCCTCTTGTAGTGGATCTGTACTTATTGCTACTATAGGAATGGACTTTAGGAGTCAATCCTACATGGAGGGGGGTTGGCCTAGGCCCTATCCCAAAGAATATGACAGACTTTGAGGGCTTCCCTTATGGAAGGCCTCACCCTCCCTGGGGAGCAGAAAGGGTATGGGATAGGTCAGGTGTTAGTTGGGAGGACAGGGTAGGAGGGCAGAGAGAGGGACCTGGGATTGACATGTAAAATAATTTTCTTTCTAATAAAAAAAGGAAAAAAACAATTATGATTTAAAATATTTTCAGTGAAGTATAATATTTAATGATAATAATAAAACTTATCAGATACAAAATGTTCATAAACAGGATAGAGAAGAGATTAACTGTTTATTTGAAAAATAATTGAGTACTTAGTTACTGTGATCTGAAAATCTTTGGTAATATTAATAAAAACATTTGGGACAGCTGTAAGATTTAAACATCCTTTTATGTTCTAACATGGAATTTCTCAAATTTTGATGTGCAGACAAATTGTCAGAGTCTTCTGTAAAATTTAAGATTCAGATCGAGCACATCTAAATAAGGTCTTCTTTCTCTGTTGGAGTATGAACCACACTAGTAACAGAAAGGGCCCCACTCTATTCTGACCACTTCTAAGGCAAGCTGTTAATTTAAGAGAAAACATCAGATTTGAGAGAATTGTTGAGAAATAAAATTGCTCAGTACTTGCCCAGCTGCATAGTTAGAGACCACTTTGTCTGAATGTTTATATCCCCCTAAGATTCATACTGAAATCCTAATTTCCATGGTAATAGCATTAATGTTATCTTTTGAGACAGTATTAGGTTATGGTGACAGGGTCCTCAGGAATGGAATTGGTACCCTTATTCAAGAAAACCAAAGTGACCCCATGACCCTTCTATGAAAGGAGAACAAAAGAAGGCAACAATGAAAAGAAAGGAGACAGTCAGCAGATGTTGAATCTTTGGACATCTTGGTCTTAGGCTTTCCTATGTCTAAAACGAAGGGGAGACATATGTTGTTGGAAAACCAACCAGTTTATGATATTTTGTTATATAATCCCAAAGTCTAAGACAAAAACCAAGTTTTACTAATAATACTAGAAAATCCAATCTTTAATTAGCTCAGATATCTTTGAAATTTATAATATAAACTTTTCAAAGACAAATGGGTGAACAATTTAACAAGAACAAAATAAAATAATCAAGCAAATAATGAATACATGAAAGGTTATTTAAGCTCAAAAGAGGTCATGACATTAAAATTAAGACTACAATATCATTTGCAATCAGTGAATTAGAGAAAGCTTAAAAGTTTCATAGAATTTTATGAAAAATAAGGACAACATTAAATGATATAAATTGTCACAATCTTTTGGATTATTATTTTGGAAATTTTTCATTATAGAAATTAATGGAGCTTAGAAGATGGCTCAGCAACTACCATGTATTCATGAGGACATAAATTCAAATCTCTAGAACCCATGTAAAATAATGACACACAAACTGTGAGCATCTATAATCCCAATTTCCTTATAGGGAAATAAGAGATAGAGACAGAAGAACCCTCAGAAGCTCATAGGACATCTAGGTTGGTGTACACAGTGGCAACAACTACCAAGATCCTGTCTCAAACAATTTAAAAGATGAGGATTGATGCCCGAGTTTGTTCTTGACCACACTCACCAAGGAACCCACCCCTACACCAATATTCACACATAAAAATATACATACATACACACACACAGACACACAGACACAGACACAGACACACACACACACACACACACACACACACACACACACAGCAAAATGTTTTAAATGTACAAATGTATTCAGAAATTTGACACAGGAATCTTCCCTAATAAAACAAGCTGAGGGTTATGAATATGCTTACAAAGATGCTTACTACAAGATCATTTTTCCAGAAAATCTTGAAAACAGCTTTAGTGCTTATCAACTAATCATAAACTAAGCTATGGGTGTATGGTATGAGGAGGAATGCTCCCTAATTCCCAAGCTTCAATGGGTGGAATAGAGTCAAACGATGAAGCAGTGAACTTCTTTCCTTAACATGTTCATCCAGAGACAACAAGAATGCGACTTGGGAAATTCTTACAGAAGCAAGACTTAACCTGCATTATGTCTTAATCTCTTTCTGATTCTCCAATCCTGTGTTCTGAAGTGACATGGTGTCTGCACTCAGTGAAGAGAAGAATAGAAACAAGACTCTCTTCTCTGTTCTCTCTGTTAGAGCTGAGGCTTTGAACGTGTGAGGAAGCATGGAATACTCCCATTAACATGTGTAGAGGCAACAGACTGATGCCATCCCATTTAGATACATAATAAATAAAGAAAAATGATTATTGACTTATCCATCTTTGATTGTTCAAATAAGATTCATACTTGAGAAAATATTTCCTCTATATTCACAGTCACTAATGGAAAGTGACTAATCTGTGACTGGGTAGAGGCATGGCATCATACACTCTGAGCATATGGATAAGTGTCTCTCTGTGTGTCTATGATGGATGAAGCCTGATGCCTACTCCTTTGGCAGGAGCGTTGGCCAGCAAAAATGCACTTAGGAAAGAGAAAATGGGGTTTCCTTATGTACCAGGATAGAATGAGTACTGTGTGCCTGCCTTTCCCTCCATTAGCAGTGTGAGAGATCTTTGACACATGATTCTTGGGTTTCCCAAGCATTTGCTGCAAGAATTTAAAATATGGTTAAGTATTTTTTTATAACTAAAAACACTAATATATATTATCACTGGTTGGATGCTGAGCTATATGATTCACAATTCCATTAATTTGCATTTCATTTTGAAAAACAAAATTATGCTTAAATAATTGGTAACTATTGCTACAGAATCGAAAATTAGAGAATGACAGAAAAGTTGAGGGCAAAATGAAGGGTATGAAAAACTATTGCTAGACTCTGAATCCCAAATCATTAAACTTCTCCTGTGCTTCAAGATAGCTCTTCTTGAAGTTGCTTTTCTATGGTGGAGAATTTTTTAAAAAATAGTTGCATTTATTTATTTACAGTTTGTATGTGGGCTTGCCTATGCAGGTCAGAGGACAACTTGTGGGGCTTGATAGTCTCATTTCCTCCTCTGGGACCTGAGAGTTGAATTCAGCTCCCCTGGCTTGGTGGCAAGTGCCCTTACCCACTGAAACATCTCACTGGCCTGGAATCTTTAGATCCATTTTGTTTTTGTCAAACCTGTTGTTCTTTTGTTTAAGCTGCAGCTGCTAATAAGGAAAGGAACAACGAATAAGCAACCCACGTGGAGTTTATTTATCAGAGAGGGGGGAAAGAGGGGATGGGCAGTCAGCCAACCCTAGGGAAGCCGAGAGAAAGAGAGCGAGGGGTGTGGGGCAGGACCTTTTAAAGGGAAGATTGCATATGCGCAGTAGGGCAAAGGTCGAAAGGCATGGCGGGTGAGTGAGTACCCGCTTGTTAGGGGGCGGGGTTAGGGTCATCCAGGTGTTTTGTTCTTACAAAACCCACATATTGTTCTTCCTCCATTCTCACTATTCATTTGAAATTACTTCATCCTTTGTTTTGTTGTTGTTGTTGAGGGTGGTGGGTTTTTGTTTTGTTTTGTTTTTTGTCTGTGTGTGTGAGTGTGTGTGTGTGTGTGTGTGTGTGTGTGTTTGTTTGTTTGTTTCTTTGTTTTTTTTTATGGGGGGTTGGTTTTGAGACAGGGTTTCTCTGTGTAGCTTTGGAGCCTATCCTGGCACTGGCTCTGAAGTTTGGACCAATACATAAAACATTTAGCACTAAGTTTAGCATATTAAATAGTTAACAAATGCTAAAGCTATTTATTTATTTATTTATTTATTTATTGACATATAAACTCAGAAAACTTTACTGACACTGAAAGACCCCCCGAAGAGGTACTTTCGTAGAGGGAGACCCACACCCAGGAATCAGCGAGGCCACGAACTTGGATGCAAAAACAAGAGGCTTTATTGGAGACGCGGGTACCCGGGGCGACTTAGCTTCTGTGTGGCTAAGCGCCCGAGCCAAGGGAAAGGGGTCCTTATATAGGGAAAAAGGCGCAAGCTAGGAGCAGGGATTCTATTGGATAATTCTAATGAGGCATTGTACAGAGCTATTCCCATTGGTCAATGTATATGAGGCGCTATACAGGGTTATTCAAATGAGGCAAAGTACAGAGTTATTCAAATGAGGTGAAACATAGAGTCTTTCAAATGAGGCGAAATACAGAATCATTTCCATTGGATGGTTCAAATGAGACACAGAGCCATTCCAGATCAGCATATTCTCAAGGTCTGGTGTCTGGTGTCTGGTACAGCAGACTCAATCCCCCCCCTTCCTGATGGCTGACCTTGGGGGCGGAGACCTTGGGACGGAGTGTTTCTCTTCGGGCGGGGGCTCAGGGGCAGGGCTCCAGGCCGGCTCACTCGGTGTTTGTTCTCGTGCCGACCCACCTGGTGCTCGCCCTCGTGCTGGCCATGCCCGGTGCTTGTTCTCGGGCCGGGCGTGCAGCGGGTGGCGGGGGAAGGCCGCCGGGGGTGAGGATCGGGGAAGCCGCCAACAGGAGGAAGAGGAGACAAACTTGAGAAAGAAAGGGCTAAGGGACAGGGGTCTTTCATTCCCCCATTTCTCTTGTAACTGAATGGAATCTTTCATTCAGAGGTCTCTGGATACTCTGGATCTATTTGCTTTAGCTGATGATATTGTTGAGTTAAGACTAAGGCCTGTACAACAGATAGTCGTTCTCTGATGAATTGAGTCAGTTTGTTCAGAATGCAGGGACCAAATATGAGGATCAAAAATAGAATAACCAGAGGTCCCATGAGCGTGGATATAAGGGTAGTCAACCAGGGGGACTTAGCGAACCATCCTTCGAACCATCCTTGTTGAGACTCAAATAGCTGTTGCCTCTGTTTTAGCCTTTCCCTAAGTTTGGCCATGCTGTCCCTAACTATTCCTGTATGATCTGCATAAAAGCAGCATTCTTCCTTGAGGGCAGCACATAGCCCCCCTTCCTGTAAAAATAATAAATCTAATCCTCGTCTGTTCTGCAGGACCACCTCAGAGAGTGATGTTAAGGATTTCTCGAGTGCACTGACTGACTCTTCTAGGACCTGGATATCCGTGTGCATGGCTTGTTGTAGAAGCTTAAAATGATTAATTCCCTGTAGGGCAACGGTTCCGGTCCCTATGCCGGCTGCTATGCCCCCCACTGTTATTCCTCCTAATAATAGGGCCACGGTAAAGGATATTGGCTCCCTCTTATATCGGGTTGATTTCTCTAGTACGCTGTAAACATATTCAGGTTGGTGGTATGTGACTTTGGGCCAAAGTTCTATCAATATACAAAAGTCAATGGTGGTGTTGAGAACAGTGGTAGAGACACAGGGAGTCAACCCAGTACTGCAAGCCCAATAAGTTCCATAAGGGGCAACAAGGTATCGGCTGTCCTGAGATAATGGCTCTACTTGGTTACATAATTCTTGATGTGAGGGAGGAATCCTGCCTATGCATAGCCCCTTTCCTGAGACCTCAGATATTGTGAGCTTGTGCTGCATAGCAGCTCCACAACTGGTAGGTGCTGAGGTCTGGTTGGAGTAGTTGCCCAGTATTGCCACGCCTTCATAATATGGGGGCCGGGAAACTAGGCATAACCAGCATTCCTGAGTCTTGTTGGGGTCTGAAAAATTTAAGGCTTGGTAAACTCCTTGGATTAATTGTAATAATCTATCTCCGGTACCTGGAGGGTCTCTGGTTATCTCGATGTTTAGGGCATCTGGGGTGGGGGAGAAGGTGACAGCACCTGGTGTAGGAGTGATAGCTTTAGGAACGGTAGGGGGTTCAGGGACTTGAAATTGGGTTGGGGCTCTCTGGTCCGCTATTACTGTGTTTGGCCCGACTGATTGTTGGCTTAGGGGAGTAATTTGTCTGTACAGGGAGAATAAGGTCACCGGATCTTTCCCTGCTCGGTGCAGCCGGAGTCCCCAGACTTTAGGACTATCCCAAGTAGTCCTTTTTCCAGCATCTGTGAACCTTAGGATGAGAGGGTTACATAGGCATCTTGTCATCTTCAGAGAGCTCTCAGTTCCATATTGTAGAACTAGAGTCATTTCTTTATTAGCCATCTTTTCTGGTGTTTCTTAACCATCCTGCCAACACCACGAGGGAATCATTTCTCTCTTTGTTCCCTCTCTGCTCTGGCCGCTCGCCCCTAACTCCTAACCTTCCATCCTCACAAGTTACTCACACACCTCTAGCACCTCCTAACTCCTAACCTTCCATCCTCACAAGTTACTCACACACCTCTAGCACCTCCGCCCAGGTGAGGGCCTATTCAGATGCTTAGGCACATACAGATGCAAATTAGGAGGCATATTACCCTGAGGCTATTGTAAACAATAGTAGCCCTACTGGCATTAACAATAGTGGGCCCGAGCTTTCCGGTGTTCCTGTTCAGTGAAACCAAAGGCCAGATCTCAAAATATTCCATAGCAGAAAGATTTTGGTCCCCCACAGATGCACCTGAGTGTGTGCTGGTCTTATGCAGATAACAGCAGTGGTGAGTTCCTGAGTGAAATGGTTGTGCCATGTTCAGAAGACATCTTTTTGCTAAATATCTCCTCACCTGTGATTCTTCTGACCTTTCTTCTAAGATGCTCCCTGAACCTGGGAGATGGTGATGTGGCTGTCAATTTTAGAGCCAGCACTCCACTATCACCTCTTCTCAGCACTTAGGTCAGTTATGGTTTTCTGCAATAGGTGCTGCTCACTATAGTAAGAAGCTTCTCTGATGAAGGCTGGAAACAAAATGATTGTTAAGTAAAACGATGGTAGTAGATTCCCTGTAAGGTAAAAGATTCCAGCCCATTTATGGGTTACCAAAAACTGCCAGTCCCTGAGCATAATATTCCACAAATCCATAAACAGAAAATCTTACCAGTCCCTGGGTTTGGCTTGAAATATTACCAATCCGCTCCCTGGAAATTTCTACCCTTGAAAACTCCCACCCACCCATCCCCAAGCCATATATTACCTTGTCTCGTGATCATTTCCCTGCTACTTCATTCCTGAGAAGGGGTAGCCACCCTTTTGTGTCTCTCCCAATAAATCTCTTGTGTGAAGTTTGTTGTGTGGTGTGACTTTGTGGTATTCCTTGGCTCCTGATGGCTGGGATATCTTTCCCTTCAGAGCTGAACACATCCATTGGAGAAGCCTTTCCCCTCAGAGCTGTAATGCTCCCTCAGATAGGCTCTCCTGCTGTCTACACCTCTGGGTTTGAGCTGCAATGGGACCATATCCCTCAACTCATCACCACACAATAGATTTACCTTATAGCTCATTTATCACTTGAAATCCCATCCACCAGTGGCAATTCAGTAAGTTTCCCCTCTGGTTGGTGTAAATGCTTTTCTGAATCTGAGGAAGTGACAGTTGAGTATCTGGTATCCCTCTGATACTCTCAAAGGTGGAGGTACCCCCAGTCATGGTCTTTAGGACTAAAGCTGGCCCTCTTCGCCTGACCCTGTTGAAAGGTTCAGGCATTATGCTGGCCTGCCCCTGTTACCTGGTGGAATCCACTCAGGCAATACCCTGGTCAGCCCAAGGTTCCATGGGAAAGAAGTCTGCACACAGGTGCAGAGGACCCCTTTAAAAGATAGGCTCCTGCCCCTTTACTCTTCTTTCTCTCTCTCTCTGTCTGTCTCTCTCTGTGCTCCCCCGTCTCTCTGTTCCCTGTTCCCTCTCTATGGCGACCGGCCATGGCGGTCAGCCATTACCCTGTTCCTCTTCTTAGTCTACCCATTCTGCCAGTCCTTATAATAAACTTATAGTCAGATACTCTGTCTCTTTAAATCTCCTGTCTGTTTGCTACAATGTACGGATCAGAGATTACAATCTGACTCCCCCTTTACTGTATCCAGTCCTGCTTATCTCTGTACCTGTAATTTAACTTTATACTTATCTAGCTCTATATACAACTTAAATTAAACTATTAAGTCTCATATTTCTAAATTGCTATATATCTTTAAATGATGATAAACATTTAAAGTCTATTCAAATTAACAAAATATTTATACCACTCAGTTTATCCTGTAAGCCGTTTACAAAGGTACAGCTTTTATTACAAAAAAGGTATTTTTTCTCTAACTAAAGGCAAACTTAACTGCTAAGATACTAAACAGACAGCCCTCAAATGCTCAGAGATCTAGAGAATATGGCATTTAAAATGTTTTGTTAAAAAGCTTTTTGTAACAGAGAGATAGGCCAGCTGCTGGCCCCACCCCATTTCCTCCGAGAAGACTGGGCACTGAAGAAACTTCATCTCAGTGACAACGCTGGTCACTGAGCAACCCTGCCCTTCACCTCAACTGGTACAAAGTATTCCAGACCATGGACAAGAGGACAACGGAATCGACTTTCCCGGCGTTGCTTGGGCCAACGGTAGGCGAGTCTTCCCAAAGTCTCTAATCCACAGGTCGCAAGTTATCAGCAAGAAGGCAGGTGTCCTGCAGCCCACTACTATGGATGGAGCACCTTGGGGATGGCTGTCCATGCAGCCTGCTGGCAAGTCTCTGTTATTCTTTAATCATTGATTCAGGTAAAATCTTATCCTTCTCAAGAACTCTGATGCTTTTGACGACTGATAGTCTTGCCGGCTTAAAGCAAAACAGATTCCAGTAACAGGTATTTTAGGGTTTATCTATATAAAGATAGGAAAGTCTAAGAATGTAGTTATAAAGGCCTGAGGATAAAAAGGCTTAAATGATGATAAAATGAGTTAAGACATTAAAAAGAATAAAATATGTTCCTGATTTCTCTATTTCTCATGCTACTGTTCATAGTAAAGTTCAACAATACCACTATATGATCATAACTACAAGGTCAAGATTATGATACTTTTCATTGTCAAAAAAAAATCTGTCTGTTTTAAAATGGTAATGCTTTTAGCCAAGTTGCTTCTAACATGAATATGCTACTAATGTGTCTAATACTTATGTTTCCACAAACTCTAAGGATTCTTGTAAGTTCCAGGGAGCTGAATCAGATCCAAACAGGTCAGATTCACTCCAGGTAATATTCAATCTTTCCCTGGTCCCAAATTCCCTTCACTCATCTTGGGACACCTCGGGAACCCCTCCCTCATCTTACAATCTTCCCCTCAAGTGACAGGACCTAAGAAAATTTTTTTTTTCTAATCTCAACCTTGTCTTCTGCTCTGTCAACATCTTGCCAGGTCTAAGAGGCGCCAGGGAGTTGCATACAGCCTGGACTACAATGAAACAACCAGCTTCCCCAGGACGTGGCAGCACCCCAACCTTCTCGGGTCCCCCAAAGATGGTCAACGCCCCCACGTCAGCAGGAAGCAGTCTTAAGAATTCGACGCCCTTATTCCTTAACCTGCCATGTCTAAACACCCCACCTTTTTTTAATAATAAGTAGAGGTGGGAATGAAAGGTTCAGGCATTATGCTGGCCTGCCCCTGTTACCTGGTGGAATCCACTCAGGCAATACCCTGGTCAGCCCAAGGTTCCATGGGAAAGAAGTCTGTACGCAGGTGCAGAGGACCCCTTTAAAAGATAGGCCCCTGCCCTCTCTCTCTCTCTCTCCCCCTGTTCCTGCTCTCTGTCCCCTCTCTCTGTTTCCCCGCTCTGTCTCTCTATGGCGACCGGCCATGGCAGTCAGCCATTACCCTGTTCCTCTTCTTAGTCTACCCATTCTGCCTTATAATAAACTTATAGTCAATATGTCCATCTCAATATTTCTCTTTTCTTCTTTTTAAACAAAAGAATAACACCTGTACCCTCACCTTTAGAGCTACAATTCTTTCCTTCCTTAGGCCCAACTGAGCTATTGTTCCCTCCCCTTACTGCCTCTTTTCCCACCTTCCCTTCAGAGCTACCCATCATTCTACAGCTCCTCTAGGCCCTGCTGGCTTTTGCAGGTCTGTTCCCAACCCTTTCCTGTGAATAGAACTGCTCCCATAAAGCAGTTTTTGTTTTGCCTGGGGCAAGCCTTTTGGCCTTGTTGAAATGGTACCAGTGCCAAGTCTCCTCTTCAGATTATTAGCCCAGACCCCTGTTGAGTGTGGTAATAACTCACTGAACAGCTTGACCCCTGTTTGGTCTTCCTTGAGTCTTGGGAATGCCCTGACCACAGGCTGCCTAGACCCTTTTCTCTCCACATCCCCACCATGGGAGAATTTCTCCATAGGAATGCTGTCTTCTGTGCCATCTCATGTCCCCTTGGGATGCCTTTGAGAAAACCTCCAGCCTTTCCACCTGACATCTGACCTGAAGGACCCTAAACTTGTTCATCTTTAAGATTACATTTGGCCTCAATACCCCTTAGATAATCAATAAAAATGGCTGCTTAACTGCACCCTAGATGCTAGTATTATTTAGGACCTTTACAAATACTGCAAGCAAGCACTCTGGGAAATGAAAAGCGATTCCCTACATCAAAGATTTCTGTTACTTCCATTCCAAGCTTTCTGTCTGTTCTTTCTGTTTCCCCACTTAGCTCCTTCTAGGTATAAAAACCTGAATGAGATGATTTCTTCACTCTCAGCAAGTCAAACTGCAAAGAAAACTCAGACTAAAGTAGCTTCCTGGAAGAAGCAGAAACCAGCCAAGCTGCCTGGGGAGAGGTTCTAGACCAACTGAGTCACTTGGAAAGGACACTTCCCCTTCCTGTTGAGCTGTCTACAAGCTATGTATGCAGTGTGTTCTAAGAGCTTTTGTGAGCTGTCATTCACACCAGGGTGGGCAATGGTGATGCACCTATCTCTGAGTAATTTCTGCTCCTCTAGGTAAACCCTTACCCATATTCCTGTAAGTAAACCCAGCAGAACTTTCTGGTTCACCAAGTGAACTTTAGTGGTAGTCATACTTTGGTCTGTCATGGATTCCCTGTCTGGAGTGAGAAGAAGTGTGTATTACATCTCCCCTGGAAAAGTCTTGTTACATATACACTAGTAAAGAGTATAGCATACCTATACTTGGATTTTTTGTTTCAGAACCCATAGATTAGAAGAGCAGTATATAAGCCTATTATTAAGTTTGGACAATTTGTTGACTTAACTTTCTGTAAGAACTATATTAAACAATTGCAAAGTAATAGGAAAGCTAAAAGCAAGATGGGGACCCATGCTGTGTGTCTATTTATGTTCTATACTCATCAAAAGACTTTTGAATTTTTATTATTTGATTCTCTAGTGATGTTTTCTTGAGAGGCAAAAGTAGTTCCACTGAGTAAAACCATGAAATGATGGAGGGAGAGCTTTTGCCCTGAAATCTAGTCCTTTTTTCCCAGGCATTTCTTTGTTTCCCTTTTCTTTTTCTTTCTTTCACTGCTTTTTAACTACCCACATGGATTTCCCTCAGACTGGAAAGAGAGTCAATCACTGACATAGCACAGGAAATGAAGTACAGGAAGCAAGGCTTACCTCTAGAACTGAGGGACACAGGAAAGGAGATGGGGTGACTGTAGCACAGGCAGCTGGAGAAGGAGCTCCTGAGGTGCTGGGTAGAAGTTAGTGGTGTCCTGCAGAGGAGGAGGCAACTACAAATGTGAACTGGAAGCAGCCTGAGTGGTCCAGGCGAATATGCATTGCTGGGTGATGCTGCAGAAACAGGAAGCAAAGCAAAAGGGATAGACTAGGTCCTATTCTTTTTTCAGAGTTTGATGTTTCTTTTTTTTTTAAAAAAAAATATTTAGTTTAGAAACAATCATATTTTACATATCAATCCCAGTTCCCTCTCTCTCCCATCCTCCCATATCCCCCACCAACCCCCATTCATTCCCCAGGGAGGGTGAGGCCTTCCATGGAGGAATCATCAACATCTGTCACATCATTTGGGAGAGGGCCTAGGCCCTCTCCTGTGTATCTAGGCTGAGAGAGTATCCCACCATGGGGAATGGGCTCCCAAAGTCCATTTGTGCACTAGGGATAAATACTGGTTCCACTGTCAGAGGTCCCATAGTTTGCCCAGGCCTCCTAACTGACACCCACGTTTAGGGGGCTTGATTCGATCCAATGCTGGTTCCCCAGCTTTACAACTGGGGTCCATGTGTTCTCACTTGGTCAGGTCAGCTGTTTTTGTGGGTTTCCCCAGCATGGTCTTGACCCCTTTGTTCAACACTCCTCCCTCTCTACAACTGGATTCCCAGGAGTACTGCTCAGTGTTAGATACAGCTGTGGGTATCTACTTCTGTTTCCATCAGCTACTGGATGAAGGCTCTAGGATGGCATTTAAGGTAGTCAACAATCTCATTATAAGGGAAGGGCATTTAAGGCAGCCTATCCATTTCTTGATGCTTCCATTGTTGACAGTACCTAACATGGAGCCTGAGGGCAAAGCAGAAATGTATTTCAACAAGTTTGCAAGGTTTGTTACAGAGGATGAAATCATTCTTCTTTATAGGCATTTCTTATTTCATCCAACTATGTAAGTCCCTAGTGGCCCTAGTGGCCAGGCACCAACCTCAACTACTCTAAGGGCCATAATTGTCCTTTCCAGTGTGCAGTCTAGCTCCACCCTATAGAGAAAAAAAAAATCCAAGGTCAAACCACAGAATCCTACCAATTCCTGAGCTGGAAATCCCACTGATCCCTGAGTTTGCCCCAGTATCAGTACACAGAGTTCCACCAATCCCAGGGCATTCACCAAGATCAGGCCCCAAAATCCCATCAATCCCAGGACACCCTTGAAATCTCTGCTCCCCAAGAAACCTCATGTAATGTCTGCCTCCTACTCAGTTCTTTGCTGCTTCTCTCCCTAGCAGAAGCAGCCACTTCATTCCTGTGCCTTTTCCAATAAATCACTTTGTGAAGTTTGTGGTGTTATGTGACTTTGTGGTATTCCTTGGCTCCTGAGTGCCAAGAAACCTTTCCCCTTGGAGCTGTAAAACTTACACCTATATCCTGATCTATTGTTTTTCTTATATATTATCTCAACTTCATCAGCCATTTTCTCTTCCCTCACCCCCTGCCAGACTAGATCTTTGTCAAATCTTGTTCAGATCATTCCCAATTGATTTTCCTGCCCACAGTTTTACTATTTTCAGCTTACTACCTGAATAATTCTTATTATTCCAATGCCAAAAGCTTTCAAGTATCTTCCAGTAGCACACAGTACAATGTTCAAACTGCTATATAGATTACAAGCTATGTTTCCTCCTTCTGACCTGTCTGCCCCCTACCCCAGATCCTATCTCTGAAGAAACTGTTAGATTTAATTATTAATAAACTTTAATATCTTTATATCTCACTGTAACAAGATTGGGGTGTTGTGGAATCTGGATATGTTGAAAAACAGATTACATCGAGTATGAAAGAATCACAAAGAATCAGTGCTGTGGTGAACTTCACTCATGTGTTTGTTTCTGGCAAAAGAATTAAGGGTCATGAGAAGGCATTCTATGGAATATTCTAACATCCAAGTATACCATAGAAGTTCACTAAGGGCTAGAAACCACATGAGTATACACAGATATTAAAGGAATTTTCATGTGTTTAATAGTTCAAAAGAACATAAAAAAACCATCTTACATTTCTTGAGAGAAACAGTATAAAGAGCCTCCAACCAGCCTTGAGAAGTAGTGAAATATGAAGAAATATAAAAAGCACCAAGGCAAAAGGTAGATAAAGAGGGAACAGGTTAATTTAAAACAAAAGAACTAGCCAGAAAGGTGCCTAAGCAAGACTGAACATTCAAAATCAATAATTCTCCCTGTCCTGATTTGGGAACTGATTGGTGGCCCAAATGAAAAAAAAAACTACTACATTATAGGCATAAGACAGGAGAAAATCCATATCTCCTATCCTGGGAGTTTAGTCTAAGTTAGAGTACTATTGTTAAATGGTTAGAAACAATCATTGCTATAGCAGCAGTGTGCCAAAAAGTGTAACTCAATAGAATAAGTTGAGAATGTAGTAACTATTTTGCAGAAGACTGTAATTCATATGAGCAAACTTTCCTGGAAGTGAAGCCTGCCTGTCTTAGATCTGATCTGACAATCAGCATTGCTAGAGAAAAGTAGAATTTCAGTTGGAATGACATATCTACAAGTCAATCAAAGGCTCACTGAGAAAGGGTTGGGGGAAATGGTAGATAATAATAGCTGCCATGCTATTCTTCAGGCACCTGCTTAGTGTCAGCCATTCACTCTGTTAAGCTCTCTGTATCCCATTTAAAGCTCATATATACCCCATGGGACCTACTCTGAAGTGTGGTTAATAAACCTAGTGAGAATCCATTGGAGAAAACTAATTCTTCCTCTGTCAGTAGATTTTAATTGCAGAAATCTTCTTAGTTAGAGGTGGGAGCCCATGTTCACTTCCCCCTCTCAGCACATGTGGCTTGAGCATGTTGCAGACCCTGTGCATGCTGCCACATATGTTCATATTGGCTGTATTGTTTCTGGAAGATACTGTTTCCTTGGAATCATCCATCACCTTTGACTCAAATCTTTCTACTGAAAGGTTTAAATTTTCCTGCTTTTAAAATTAAATTTAGGTTTCAGTTCTCTGAGAGGGGCAAACAGGTATCTTTCCCAACTAAGAGCCATTTATCAACAAACACCCTTATATTCAGGGGTGAAGGAGAGCAAACAAACAAGGCCTGAGTCATACCCACAATGTCTCAAGGACAACTCCAGAAACCCCATTGAAACTTACCCAAGTATGTCCAAAGATAAAACACCAGCCAATTAATAGTATCCTAGTGTAACTACTGCTTGCTTAACCAATTATGTTTGAGAAGACCTAACTGTTCTTGAAATTCCCTTAGCTGTGCTTAAAAGGAGCTTGAATGATCCTCTTATGGTTGTCACCATTTTGTACAGGTGCTTGACCCCTACATGATAGTATAGTAATAAAAACTCTTTGTTCTTACATACTATTTAAGTCTAGGGTCTTCCTTCAGTGTTTTCTCCAACCCTTACACTACCTTCTCTTCCATGTAAATCCTGAGCCCTGGTGTAGGGTTTAATGAAAGAATCCCATCAGATTAAAGACTGAGTACTCCAGTCTCTCACTTATTATGGGAAATTACCAATACGGAGTCAGGTAGAAATATAAGGGTATTTAATAGGGAAAAGCCTTACTTACAAAGCGACCTAGCCAGCCGGCGTGGCAGCAGTCTGTACGAAAGCGAAAACACAGTCACTCTACATCCCCTAACCACGCCCTCGAAAGCTTATGAGGGCGTGGTCAGGCATACCTGTAGCCAGCCCCTAAGTAGGCGTGGCTACAGCTTCCCCTACACTCACTCTCTGAATATTGTTCAGTTATGGGGCTCTGTGTTAGTTCTCATCTACTAGCAGAAAAAGTCTATCTGATGATGGCTGAGTGAATCACTGATTTATGAATATAGCAAAATGTCATTAGAAATTATTTTGTGGCTATATTCCCATACCAGAGGAAATGTATCTGATTTTCCCCTACGTCCATGGCCTATCCAGTCTCAGGCCACCACAGCAATGGATTACATTTCATGGACTGGATCTTAAATCCAACTGGAGATTAGTTGGTTACACCTACATTTGTGCCACATAGATAGCTCACTGTTACAGGTTATAAAGTTTGTAGCTGAGTTCATGATTACCTTTCTTCTCTAGCACTGTGCAGGGTACCTTCCTGCAGAATACTAGCAAGTAGGAATGAAGGCTCGATGTAGGCTCCAGCTTGACTTATTTGTGTTCAGTTAGTTTGTGTGGGTGTTTTTCTCAGCAATAGGGCCTTACTGACACTTTGTGGGGAGCAACCAATAGCTTTGGCCATAGCTTGTGATGTTTGGGGGTTTCTGTGAGACCCCTTTGGCCAATGACTCAACAAGAGTCATAACCTTTTCCTGGAACAGGAGATTTCGCTTGGTGGCAAAAGATGTCTACTTGGGGTGTTGTGCCCCCTTTTATTTGGTGACTTCATTTAGATTCCTTTCATACATCTATATGTTTTATGAGACTTCTAAATTTTCCACGTGACTCGTCAAATGATGTGTTATTTGTCCCTCCTTGTGTCACTTCCCTGATTCTTCTCTTCCATCTCTCCCCCAATTTAGTTCTCCCACTTGTTTCTCCCCATCTTTCTGTAAAAATATATTCTGTTTCCCCTTCCTTGGGAGCTTCTATTCTTCTTGCTGGTCTCTTACTAGGTTACTAACCTCTGGTTACCGCGATTGTATTAAATGTTTAAAAGCTAACATCCACATATAATAGAAAACAAATAATGCTTGTCTTTCAGGGTCTGGGCTATTCATTTACCTGCAAATTTCATTTTTCTTTGTAGCTTAATAATATTCCTTTGTGTAAATGTACCATGTTTTCATTATTCATTAATCTGTTGATGGACATCCAGGATGTTACTGATTTTTGGCTATATGAATAAAGTAACAGTGAACATGATTGAGCAAGTATCTCTGTGGTAAGCTATAAAGTCCTTTGGGAATAAGCTCAAAAACAGTATATCTGGATCCTGAGGTAGATGACCACACTGATTCTAAAGTGGTTGTACATGTTTGCACTTCCATTGTTGATCTTAGCCATTCTGACTGAAGTAAGATGAAATCTCAAAGGAGTATTAATCTAAATTTCCATGATGCCCAAGGATGTTGAATATTTCTTTATTTCTTAATTGTTTGTGTTTCATCATTTTAGACTTCTGTTTATTTTTGTGATCCATTTTTAATTGTATGATTTTTCCCTTATATTCATTTTTTTAACCTCTGTATATTTTGGATAGGACCCTCTATCAGGTGTGTAAATGGCAAATGTCTTTTCCCATTCTGTAGACTGGCATTTTGTCTGAATGATAATGCTCTTGGCCATCCAGATGCTTTTCATTTTCAGGAGGTCCCATTCACTAATTGTTGATGTCAGTGCCTGTGCTGTCAGTGCCCTGTTCAGAAAACCCTTTCAAGATTATTCCCCACTTTCTCTCCTATCAGACTCAGCCAATACCATGCTGTCTTTAGTACTGTAGCTCTGTAGTACAATTAACATCTGTGATGGCTATACCTCCAGCAGTTCTTTCATTTTGAGAGATTGTTTTTGGCTATTATGGAGTTTTGTACTCTCATATAAAGCTGAAAAGTGCTTTTTTTCAAATTTTGTGAAAACTTGTGTTGAAATTTTAATAAGTATTACATTGAATCTATAGATTGTTATTTGATAGGGTTGCTATTTTCACAATATTATTTCTACTAATTTGTCAAAATATCAACAAAAAGAATGACACATGGTAAACAATGCCTTTGGGAATTGTGAGAGAGGCTCAGCAAGGGTCTTTATCTCAAGTGCATTATGATCCCAGGTTTCTTCTTGTACATGATTCTCTGACTCCAGTGTTAAAACATGTTTATTCTTATTGGAGCAGAAAGGGAACCCTGTTAAGTGTTTTTAATGACTCTATTTTGTTAATTTCTATGACGTATTTTCTGGAACATGTGTTTCTTGATCACCTGTAATCTTTCTTTGTATAACTACTTATAAATGAACTAGTTCTCTGAAATAAACTTTGTCAGTAGTTTTGGCTCTATCTAACTCATTCCTTGTGTTTTCTGGTCCCTGTTCTCACAGGTAGATCTGCAAGGTTGATGAAGGTAGACACGAAGACACCTTCTGGTGTCTTCTTCAATTTCCTTCTTCAATGACTCTCAAGTCTTTATTATACAGATCCTTTGTTTATTTGTTCAGAGTTATAACAAGGCCTTTTTGTGCTAGTTTTATGAAAGTGTTTATAAGCTGTAGGAGTTCCCCAGTCGACATTTTGGAGTCATTTATGTATACTATCATATTATCTGCAAATAAAGACACCTTGACTTGTTCCTTTACTGTTTGTATTTCCTTGATGTCCTTCTGTTGAAGAAATTCTTTTAGCTAAGAATTCACCTATTTAATAGGTGTGGAGAGAGTGGATAACATTTTCTTGCTCCTGATTTTAGTTGAAATGTTTTAGTCTCTATCTATTTAGGTTGATATAGGCTATAGGGTTGTAACAATAACTCTTTCCACCAGCTGCTTGAGTTCCACTGCCACGTTAGGGCCCCCAAGTAACATGCAGAGACGAATATTAGTTACAGTGCTGCTGGCCAATGACTAGGATTTCTTATTTGCTAGCTCTGTCTTAAGTATGAACCATAGCCATTAATCTATATATTTTATAAAGACTTATCTTATCGAGGACGCCAACATCATGTGTCCTCTCTTCCTGGGATCACATGGCAACTCTATTCCTTTCCTACATTTCCCAGAATCCTTCTCTCCTATTCCCACCTAACTTGCTTCCCTATTGGACAACAGTGCTTTATTTATCAACCAATAAGACAAACATATACACAGAAGGAGCCCTCCATCATAGGTAAATTATCTCTATTGTGTTTAGATATGTGCCTCATATCTAGTCCCTCCAGAACTTTTATCATGAATGGGTGTTGGATTTTGTCAAAGACATTTTCTGCATCTAATTAGACCATGTCTTTCAGTCTATTTATCTAGTGGGTTACATTTATAAATTCATAGGTGTTGAACCATCCCTGCATTTAGAGGATGAAGCCAATTTGATCATGGTGGATAATTTTTGATGTGTTTTTGCATTCAGTATGCAAGTATTTTATTGAGTAAATAAATACTTGTACTTCATCCTTGTACAAGGGACATGCTGATCATCTCTGTAACATTCTAGTTGCAGCTCTTGAAGGTAGCGCAGCCAAAGAGATTTTAACGTTAGGGAATTCTATGTTATATTTAAGTGGGGACAAGATTCGGATTGAGAAGTATAAAGTCATCAAATTCCCTATACCATTAAGATAAAGGTGCTCTTTGTTTTTGTTACATTTATAGCATCTAAATAAAGAATATTCTGGAAATGTGGCTTAGCTACTTCAGAAAAAAGTTCTAACTCTGGTGAGTTTTCATGCAAATCTTTCCTTTTCCTAATGTTGTTAACAGTGCCTCCTTATGAAGTCAGTGAGGTGGCTCATCTGGCTTTTTCTGATTAGATTTTATAGTAGCCCCATCTTTGTGGGATTTTAGTTGCATCCAGCCAACTTGTCTAGTTCCTACCTAGGGGCAGGGGGAGGGAATGGTAGGTAAAGATACTAGGGAAAAGACAGACACAGGATAGAATCAAGAAGGTAACCCTGTGAATACTGAATGCCCTAAGTTTATTCTTCAACATTCTCATATACCTCAACCAAAAAGGGGGAAATGGCAAGACTCCTTTTTCATGATACAAGGAAGAAACAGACTTCCTTAATTCTCCAAACATTTAGTAACCAAGCCTTAGACTAAATCTCTCTTTATCTGACCTTGAAGAATAAGAGTAACCATACCTCAGACCAAGTCTCTTGTTATTTAGATAAGACATACAGGACCAACACCAAACATCCTACAGTAGTCACACCTTATTCCCTTGGGTCTTATGACTTTAACCTTGGAAGAGTTAAGATAGTTTTAAACTCTCTAACCAAGATGAAGCAAAGCCATTTTTATGGGCCCCCACAGGAACTTAAGCTGTCTTTATGTTTGTTCCAAAATTAAGCTACTACATGCACGTAATTCTTTAAAGGAAATTATTATTTCTAAAGTGTTATTTCTTTTATAAACTAGAAACTGTACCATTATAATAGATAAAATCCATGTCTAAATACTCTCTTCATAAAAAAAACATTAGTTCTTACTGCTTTGTTATCTGATATCTAGAACAGTGCAAGTATAATCTTCAAATGCTTGTTACCAATTGTAAGAAGTGACAGATGGATAAGCAGAAAAATGATTTATAATCAGACCATAGGAGAGAAATCAATTTACACTTTGAAGCATGAAATCTGATTGCCCTTTCCTCCAGTGTAAAATACCATGTACTATAAGCTATTGACTACAAAATCATTTACCCTTTGTCAATGCACTATGCTTTATTATTTCTTGGTGAAATCTTCAAGAAAGGTTTGCTGTGAAGTTTAGTAACTGATACTTCATATATGGAAAACTGTGAGTACAAGTTCTTAGCAGTGAGGCAGCCATATTTTGTCAGTGGCATTTCACAACTAACTGTCAAATTGATTTTATTCACATGCCTACAGAAACTTTAGGCCTCCAAAACTTTGTTGTGCTATGTATTTTTTCCTTCTCTGGATATTATATTAAACAGTTTTTCATGTCCAGTTATTCAAATTTATTACTTTATCTACCCTATCTTCCAAAGATAATATATTTTTAAATAATGTCAAATTCACTTTGTGCTATTCAATTTATATCCAGAGGGCTAAATTGATGCTTATAAAGATGAACAGAATAAATTTGTTAAATCTTTAGCCAACTTTTCAAAGACATTACAAAATTTCCATCTTTCAAAAATACCTTATATTTTATGAGCAATTTTAACAACCAAATTTCTATATTTAAGTTTAAATAAAGATATATTTGATTTTCAATCTCATAAACTGTTGATAATTTCTTTCTTACAAAACTGATTTGTACAAAATAAAATATCTAAATTATTTATCTCAAAGTGTTTTGAATCTTAAGATGGCCAGAGCAAAAGTTTTAGACCTAATTTGGGGGGGGGGAAGATATTTTGTATAAGGTCAAGTGATTCTTTTAATACTATAACTTCTCTACACCAAAGTCTTGGAGAATATAATAATTTGTCCATGATTATGTCTTTCTTTGAGCATGTTCAGTCTAGCAAAAGTTTTCCTAAATAATCACTCTCACGGTTCTTTCATACAGGTCTTCCCGTATGAAATCAAATTTAATAATTCTCTGAACTCCAGACAAGTGTTCTTTATAAGAGCATCTGTCAATCATAACCATTTTAAAATAGAAATTTAGAGGGTTATAAAGAATAGTAGTTTGAAGTCCTGAATAAAGACAGATTCAGTCAAAGCAAAGTGTTACCCTTACATCTAATATAAAGAGGCCACTCTTTATTGTTTCTGGTAATGAATTTTTTTAAGAGAGGAAATTTCCTGTGACTTAAGTCCATTTACAATTTTTCCAGAACAAGTTGAATTAGTGAATCACCCAGCTTTTATTATATAAAGTGTGGTCTGTGAAATGCACAGGCATCATGTGAAAGCTTGTTAGTCATTTAGGATCTCAGACCCACTGAATCAGAGTAAGCATTTTTAGTGAAGCTCCCTAGTCAATGCTTAAGCACATTCAAGTTGAAGACGCACTGATGAAGTTAACATTGGCATGCCGAAGGGTTAAAGATTCTCTCTTAGAGTTCCTCAGTCTCTGAGCTAAGAAAGGCTGTTTTATTGCAAATAGGTTGCACCTACAACTATTCTCTAACTTCTCAGAGCTATTAGGTGGGGACTGACTCAACCAGGACCCCTACCCACCCCCAGAAAAGTTTCCTGCACTTGTACCAGGTCTTTCACATTAACTACCACGGCACACAGATACCATTGTCTATGTGTGCTTCATTATAACCTGGTAAAACAGCATTGTTCTTTGGAAGTACATTTTGATGTGCAAGACTAGCAGAAAGGAAATGTAAGTTTAAAAAAGTCAAATCTTGTTACGATAAATCTTTCTGCCAAAAGCCACTGAGCCCCACCGCCACGTGTACGCTTTATGCAAGCCGCCCGCCCAAGTTAGGGCCCAAATGAATAGATAGAAACTTGTATTAGGTTCAAAGCTGCTTGGCCAATGACTAGGATTCTCATCTGTTAGCTCAGTCTTAACTATCATACATCTATATATTTTATAAGACTTATCTTATCGGACGCCTTATTGGCATCCCTCCTTGTCGGTGCCACTGGAGCAGGAGTGGAGGGGAAAAGAGAGGGCCCTTCCTGTTTCTCCTTCGCTTAAATATGAGTCTCCTTGCTATGTCACTTCCTGCCTGGATCATCACTTCTCTACTACATTTCCCAGAATCGTCTTTGACTCTTAGTCCTTGCTTGCCATTGGCCAAACAGTATTTTATTCAACAATCAATAAGATAAACATACACAGAAGTACTTCCCCCATCATCTCCTCTTTTCTGTCTAAAATAAAAGAAGAATAACTCGTCTTTTATAATAACTGAAGAAAACTATAACCATAACTATCTGTCTTCAACTCCATCAAAGACCACAGAAGGATACTATATATAAACTCTAGAATTGACAGAACATCTTGCTACCTGGAAAGTCACCCGAAGTTCCTCTGTAACATTGGGACATCCATCTTCAGCCCATAGGCCACAGTATGTCTGGCACACTTCTCCATTTCAACAGGAACCCTTCAGTACTGTCTTGTTTTGTAAGTTTAGCAGTCACTTTCTTGTGGGTCCTGTTTGTCCAGTTTATACAGCAACAAACAGTCCAGGCAAGAGCAGTTTCTTGCCCAAATGGCTAATCTTGCCATGTTGAAAGCAAACTCCATAATGAGTTTCTTTGATGCCCATCCTCCTTTCTGACATAATTGGTGTGCCAGGAGCAGTTGTGTCTCACTGCCAAGAAAAACCCTAAACCATTTAAATGGCATATTTCTGTAGGTCTTTGAAAGGTTTGAAGAATACCTAACCATCTCAGATACATCTCTGTAAATCTAGAAAACCTAACTAACCTAATTATAAATTCTGACTATTATAGGTAAAATATCTGTATAAACATAATACCTAAATAAGAGGAGACATATACATATCACAAAATTGACCTTAAAGTTGTATCAATAAATGAAAATCTATACCAATGCAAATTATTCATTCCTATATCCTATTTCCCTTTTTTTCTTTAAAAAGAGATTGACTATGCTCATTATCATTTATAACTAACCCCATTTAAGTGAAAACAGACATTTATAAACAATATTTGGGAATATGGGCGATGTTCTTTCTAAACTGCTTCCTGCTGATTAGGGGCTATGTTCATATACCATAGGGATCATGATAAAACATAGAAACCTGACCAAGACCTTGTTTTTGTAGTCTGTAAGGCTGTATCGTCTCAGCTTCAGGGGGTCTTGTTTGATCAAACCATATTAGTCTGGAAGGAATCCATAGCTTTTTATTTTCTGTGGAAATATAAGCAAAACCTTTATTTCTAAGTAGCCTGTCCTTAGACATAAATTCTGAAGTCAAAGCATTTTTAAAATGTATAAGTTGGATTAATTTAGCAGCATTTATAATCAAATTATTTTAGCAGCAGTAAGTCTTTCCTCTGCAATCAAACAATTTAAAGACAATATGGCATGAAGTATCCAGATTCTCTGTGTATTTTCATCTCTAGGTGGCTTTTTTATTACTTTATTTTTACTTTCTTTTGTTTCTCTTTTCCCGGAGACAGGGTTTCTCTGTGGAAATCTGCCTGCCTCTGCTTCCTTCAGTAAATCCTCCTGGTGCCACCACAACCGGCTACTCTATTTCCTCCTGTTATTTTTTTTCTCACACAAGCCCATATATATTTTTAAATCCAATGTAAACCTTTAGAGGTTTTTCTTTATCTGGATCTGTCTTTATCATCTCGGGAGTGCCGAGTCCAATGCCCAAGAACGCCGAGAAGGCATGAGCATATGGAAGCTGCTCCAATGCCTCTCCTTGGCCCGACAGGGCAGGCTGTGGTGGGCAGGTTTTTCTCTTTCCCTGGAAACCTTGGGGTATGGGGTTATCCCGCTCACTGACACCATTAAATCTCATGGGTACAGACAAATTCAAAGCAAGGATATCAGTAAGAGATTTGACATTCACTTTAATTCTTAGAATCCTTCCAAAGTTAAGTGAATAAAACTACCCATCCACCAAATTATATTGGAAGCATAATTCCTGGCTGGCAAATTTCTTTTTTTCAAAATATGTGATGTAAAGTAGATGTTTTAATTTTAATTAATATTATTTTAATATTATTTCTGTATTAATGTTATAAATACAAAAGACAAATGATCATAGCAAAGAGAGAAACTATCATAGTCAATCCCAGGCAAATTTTACTGTACAGTTAAACTGTTGGTAACCCAACAGAAAGATCATTTGAGGGACTGGAGAGATGGTTCAGCAATTAAATGCACTTATTTTTCTCCAGAGCACTGGAGTTTGGTTCCTGGAAGCCACATCTCAGATGGATCACAAGCTCTGTAACTCCACCTCCAGAGGATCCAGTGTTCTCTTTTGGTTTCAACAGACAACCACACACACACACACACACACACACAAGCACACACACACACACAGTGTGTGTGTGCTTGTATGTATGTGCTCATGCATAAATATAAATGAAAAGTAAAATATTTTAAAAGACCCAACTGAACATCTACTGTTATGAATAGTAAGGGAAAAGTTTTTCTCCCAATATGGTAAGATACTGTTTATAGTAATAATATTAATATATGTCACTTTCTCAACCAAAGACATTAAAACAGACCCAGAAACCAATCATGGAGCTTATATGTGTGAAGGGAAGGAGGGGATGAAGAAAAGAAAAATAATAATGAAGATTGAGAAAAAAGTGATGGAAAAAATAATGAAGGGAAAGATGGGCAGAGGAAAGGGAGGAGAGGGGAGTGAGGCAAGGAGATGCATAGAGTAGAGCAATTATGAAACAGAAAAATCCTCAAGTAATAAATGGGTAGCTGGTAGCCAGTAAAAACAAAGGACATTGGAGAAAAGCATCACAGTTGACTAGAACTGTTTGCCCAAGTCAAACTTTGGAACTAATATCTTGCAAACACCTGATGGGTACTTTAACATGTACTAAGACCATAAGAGAGATGCCAATGTTTTGATGTTATTACATATGGGACTAAAGTAGGGTAGAATCAAAAGAAGAATAACAGAATACAGACCAAATTAGAAAAAAAAGATAATGTCTTAGCTGATTTGTTGGAGTGTTCTTCAAAGAACTGAAGAAAATAGCTCATATGTCAATATAAAAAGCAAACTACAGGGGGTGGAGTGACAGTGCTGCACTTGAGAGTATGAGCTGTTCTTGTAAATTGGGTTTCCAGCACTCATGTTGAGAAACTCACAACCACTTGTGACTCCAGCTCCAGGGACAGTCAATGCTTCTAGCCTCTGCAAGCATGGTCACACGCAAGCTCTCTCTCTCTCTCTCTCTCTCTCTCTCTCTCTCTCTCTCTCTCTCTCTCTCTCTCCCCCTCTCTCTCCCTCTCTGGATAATAAAATAATAAAAAATAAACCTTAAAAAGGAAGTAAACTGTATAGAACTTTTATGACTGTCTGGCATGTTGCTTTAGTTAAGCTTTCACCTAATATGTTAACTTTTTATTATTGCCTCTCTCAGTTCACATATTTTAAAATTAAATAACCAGCAGTCTCTTCTTTCCTACAACACAGAAATTCCTTTCAGTGAGTTTATCTTCCTGTGGTTATCCTCTTCTAAACACATCACCCACGTTATTTTCAGAAGGATCCTTGGAGAACACAAATCCTTTTGTGTCACTTTCCTACTTAAATTGTTCCCATGACATGGCATAGCTTTCAGAAAAGTTTCAATTCCTCCAATTAGCATTCATATTCCTTTAGGATTTCCTGTATTTCCATTTTCTTTACTGATCAGTTTCATCTGCATTCTAGCACATCAAGATGTCCCTCAAACCCACAATATCTTGAGGCTCCTCTGTGCCGTTTGTCACCCTAGTAAATGCTCTTCTCCTTTGGCTTGAGAAATCCTGAGTCTTTCTTATATGTCTGCTTCAGTGTCACCTTCTATAGAAAGTCTCTCTTTTTATCCTTCTAATGAGGTGTTCCCATGAAGACTATCACTAAATTTCTTAGGGACCTTTGGGACCAACTTCCTAGATGCACATCTTGTGAAGCCACACAAAGCATCGCCTATCACACTTTAATACTGTACTGTGATCATTGAAAAAAAATCTTAATAAACTCCTTTGATTCTGTGTTTTGTAAGTGGAATCCCATTAAAATATTACATGAGCAGAGGATATACATATAGTATGTATAAAAAGTTTGTATGATGAAATCTAAACCCAGGCCTTTGGGAGGAAACTAGTCATGAATCTAGAGCCATCATGAATAGTATTAACATTTTTATAAGACACAACAGTACTTCCTTGCCTTCTTCTTGCCATGTGAGAAGATAGATGTCTTTTTACCCAAAAGAAGTCTCTCTCATTAGGTTTTGATCCTCCATTGCTGTGACAAACAGATTTTAATTGTTCCTAAGCCACCTTGTTTGTGGTACTTTATTACAGTAACTTGAACTAAGAAAATGCATGCAAGCTGATCCATTTTCAAAGAAAGAAAAACACTTCTAAGTTAAAGAGGACATATTTCTGTTGTCCCACAATATGTGGGAGTCCAACAAGACTCAAGATGAATGTAAGTATGTTGTATTTAATACCAAGGAAGCTATGGTACTCACCACCTCAGGATCCATGCCACACACGTGCAACTGGCACTTCCTTTGAAAATAAAAGGAAGGCATTGGAGTTGTAAGAAACACCAATGAGCAAGGGACACTTTTTTTTTCCTGCCATGACCTCTTTATATTGACTAATGATTCATGCTGAAAGTAACGTTTGAGAAGCATATTCTGGTGGTTTGAGTGGGAATGGTCTCCATAGGCTCTTATGTTTGAATGCTTGGTCCCCAGTTGTGGAAGTGTTTGTGAAGAATTAGGAGATATGGCATTGTTGGAGGAGGAGGGTCATTGAGAATGTGCTTCGAGGTTTCAAAACCCCACACTATTCAAATTAGCTTCCCCACTCCCACCCCGACCTTATGGTAGTTATCTCAACATGTAAGCACTTAGCTACTGCTTCATCACCTTGCTTGCCTTCCTGCTGCCATGCTTCCCACCATGGTGATTGTAGACTAACTTTCTAAAACCATAAGCAAACCCCAAGTAAACTCTTTCTTCTGTAAGTTACCATGTTCTTCACAGCAATAGAAAAGTAACCAAGACACATATTATGAAAACAAATAAAAATAGCTGAGCTAGTTTTAGGTGTTATTTGTACTCTTCTGGTATTCATTTATTCAGCATGAGTCAAGCAGTATAATATTTGAAGTTTCAAACTAGCATTAGACAATATACAGATGGGAGAATTCCTGCCAATAATGTAAATTTTATTTTTTCTTTGCTTAGAATGATGTTAGAACACAGTCTAAAGAATGACACATGGTGAACAATGCCTTGGGTAACTGAGAGAGGCTTCAGGAATACAGGCAGAAGTCCTTTACCTCAGGTACATTTTGTTCCTTGGATTGTTATTGGATTTGATTTTGTGCCTCCTGTGACAAACATTTACATTTAATTTATAAGACATATTTATGCATGTCAAATGTCAGAACATTGTTGTAGAACCCAATCTGGTCAGTCTACCGTGAATCTGGACATGGCCTCTGCCTTGCTTTCCCACTTTCCCAGATATAACCTGTATTATGTGCTAGGCATTGTGTTGAAATTGGTCTGTTCTGAGAAAGTTCTGGGAAAGGGCTGTTCTGTTAATATTTAGTATGTGCTTAATCATGTTTGTTAACGTGTTTTTCTGATCATGTTTTCCTGACCATGTTTTTCTGAACTGAAAGAACCGTCCTTGGATCATTGCTTTCTTTGTTTCATTCATGTATAAAAGTGCAATGAAATGGAAATAAGGTTATCTACAGCATTACACTGTAGTCTTCCCCATTCTTTCAGGTTCTCACATCCCAGGTCCAGCAAACACAAATATGCATAGGTTGATGAAAGTAATAAAAAATGCCACTCCAAATTCAGGAGGCATGAAGATGAAAGCAAAGTGTTTCCAATTTTAGTTCTCTTAAGGACACTTTTCTCTACATTTTTTTCTTCTCAGTGCTGAAGATTAAAAATGGGACCCAGAACAGAGAGAGATAAGTGCCTGCCTCTGAACTAAATTTCCAGCACCTTTTATTGGTTCTTACTGTTGTTGCTGGTGTTGATTATTTTTATTTTTGTTTGTTTCTTTTGATAGTTGTATTTTCTTTGAAAAATGTAATTTTTTAGAGATTTTATTCTTCAGATTGTATATAATTATGTAATTCCTCCTTTCCCTTTCCTGCATCCAAACCATCCCATATACCTCTTCTTGATCTCTCTCTCTAGTGCGTGGCTTTCTCTTCAATAATCATTGTTACATGCATATGTGCATGTGTATTTTTAGGAATATGTATACATATTTGGTAATGGGTAACCAATTGGTATACCCTTCCCAGGGGGAGACTATTTCTCCTGCTTTCAGCACTCCCCAGATGCATGAGTTCTTTATGTATTTCTGAGGCCCTCATGGGCTTTACTCTGTCCACTTTAGCATGTCTATTGTCCTTGTCAAGCTTCTGTTTATGCAGTCATGTTGGTGAGATTTCATGGATGTAGCTTCTGACATTACTAGGAGAAACTTTCACAAGGAACTCTGCCATCCTTTGGCTCTTGAAATCATTCTGCCCATAATGTTCCCTGAGACTTAGGTACTGAAGTGTTATATAAATGGATCCATTGAGACTGAGTTCCACAACAAATAAGAAATCTCTTGTAACATGACACAAAACCTAACAGGAAAGTTTAGTGTAGTGACTTACACCTGTAATTTCAGCCTTGGGGAAGTTGAGACAGGAGGTAGCCTTAGAAGCACAATGAGCCCCTCTAGGTTAGTCTAGACTGCAGAGTAAAACTCTCAAAGTCAAACTAAGGAGTTATTTAGAGAAGTTAAGTACAAAATGTAGGCTTTGGGAGTTAGGGTATTGGGAAGCAGCAGCAAAACGTCAAGCCTTAGGGAAGACCGACCCAATAGGAGGTCATGGGGTAAAGGAGTGGTTCCCAGGTTAGACGGTAGAAATGTCCATAGCAAGTGGTGATCTACAACCAAGATAAAGGGAGAAACAGACAAGCAAGCAAGGACACCTGCAGACTTGGGCATGTGGAGTTGAGGGACTGGGAGTTAGACAAAAGAGGAGAGGGGCCACATCTAGAGAAAAAAGAGGAAAACTCTTTCTTCTTCATTTCCCTCCTGCTCTGAAAGGCCCACCAGGCCTACCAGAGTTCCTGCCTTTGTTCAAACTGGAGAATTACAAAGACTCTTAAGACACCAAATCCTAGAGGAGAGGCCTGGCTTCCTGTTCCAGAGCCCCCTCAATGTGTTGCAGAGTCTCTTTCTCTCTATGCACATTGCTGTCTGTGTTTCTTTACCTTTCATGAAAGCCTTCCTTCGTTGGCTGATTTTGTCTGCCACATCTGAGATTTTCCCTGCTGCTGCCTGTTGTTCTGGAGAGTTTTTCTGCCTTTTAATTCTTTAATTGTAGTGAAAATGAACCCAATCATGATGCCTATCCAGTAACAGAGTAAAGGTACAGAAACCAAAAGGGGCAGTAGGAGTGTTCCAGCTATGGAGAAAGCGATAGTTGTTGTGTTTTGGTTGTGTTCATTTATGTTATGTGTGTGGTGTTATGTGTTTCTGTGGGTGTGCAGATACACACAGGTAGGGTGATGCCAGTTATCCTTTCCACCTTATTTTTTAGGCAAGATCTCTTACTGAGCATGCTAGACTAGCTGGCCAGTGAGAGCCAGTAATTCGGCTGTCTTCTCTCCACCCCCAGCCCCCAGCTCGGAGATTGCAGATACACACCACCACTCTGAAGCAGATTCTGAGTATCCAAAGTGCACTCCTCATGGCTGCATTACAGGCAATTTGTCCACTAAACCATCTCTTTTGCACTAAAAGTCATGTTTTTAAATCTAGTTTAGTATTCCTGTCTCACAGTAATTTCTCAAGGTTTGTGTTACAAAGAAAACATTATATTACTGATTAAACACACAATAGAATAGTATGAATATACAATTTTATGACTTGAAATGTTTAGAATAATACTCTGTAATATAACAAAAGAGACTATCACATCTTTCAACTCAACTTTTAATGTTTTATTCTTTGAAGAAAAATTTTATTCAATATATTATTATGGTCTCACTTTATTTTACCTTTAAATTTCAAGTTAGCATACAAACTAACAGGCTCCATTAGAACATTTTCATACATATATGACAGCACATTGTTCTTTTTGTTATGCTCTTTCCTCTACCCCCTCTTTTCTTTTCCTTCTCTTGCTGGTTCCCTTTCTCCCCAATCCCAAGTAGTTCGCCTTCTTATTTTATGTTCCATGTGCTCTCTTGTCCTCTTTCCCCCCTCCCTTAAGAGCTCTTCTTCCCTTCTGGGGAATCACTTCCTAATCCCCACACATTTAATCTCATGTATAGGAAATGTAGTACTTTCTGTGTGTGATTTATTTCCATTTCACTACTTTCCTGTTCCATCAATTTTCTTAAAGATGTCATAATTTCATTTTTCTTTTTTATTTATTTATTTATTTTTCTATTATTATTATTATTATTATTATTATTATTATTATTATTATTATTAATTCAAGTTAGGGAACAGGCTTGTTTCACATGTAATTCCCCTCTCCCTCTCCCTCCCCTCACCCCCATTCCTTCTCCCCCACCTCCAACCTACCCCCCACCCCATCCACCCACCACTCCCCAGGCAGGGTAGGGCCCCCAACAGGGGCTCCACCAAGTCCACCAAATCTTCCTGTGCTGGGCCTAGGTCCCTCCCCATGTGTTCAGAGACAGAGTGCATCCCTTCAAGTGGGATGGGCTCTCGAAGTCCCACACACACACCAGGGCAAAACGCCAGTCCACCTCTGGAGGCTCCCAGGAGTGCAGGGGTCTCCCCACTGGCATCCATGATCAGGGGGCTGGATTAGTCCCATACTGGCCTCCCAAAGAGCATATGGGGTCGATATGCTTTCCCTTTTTCAGGCCAACTGTTTCTGTGGGTTTCTCCAACCTGGTACAGACCCCTTCGTTCTTCATTGCTCCCTCTCTTCAACTAGGTTCCAGATTTCAGCTAAGTGTATTTCTGTGGATGTCTGTCTCTGCTTCCATCAGCCACTGGATGAGGACTCTATGATAGCATAGAGAATAGTCATCAATTTCATTCTAGGGGAAGGGCTTCTAGGCCATCCTCTCCTCCACTGCCTGGACTGTCAGATCGTGTCATCCTTGTAGGTCTCTGGAGATTTCCTAGTTCCAGATCTCTTCTCGGACCTATAGTAGCTCCCTCTGATATGGTATCTCTCATCCTGCTCTCTCTCCTCTATTCTTCCCCCAACTCAATATATCTGCTCCTCCATTTCTTCTCCTCTCCTCTTCTTCTTGTGCTCTTATTGTGGCAGCACCCACTCCCCTACCCTCATGCTCTCAATTAGCTCGGGAGTTCATGCCACTTCCCATTCCTGGGGTCCATTTAGCCCTTAGAGTCATTCATGATTTCTAGTTTCTTTGGGGAAGAGGATTATATGCTGGTAAACCTTTGCTCTATGTCTAAAAATCATATATGAGTGAGTACATACCATGTTTGTCTTTTTGTGATTGGGTTACCTCATTCAGGATGTTTTCTTCTAGTTCCATCCATTTGCCTGGGAATTTCAAGATTCCATTGCTTTTTTCTGCTGAGTAGTACTCCATTGTATAAATGTACCACATTTTCTCAATCCATTCTTCAGTTGAGGGGCATCTAGGTTGCTTCCAGGTTCTGGCTATTACAAACAATGCTGCTATGAACATGGTTGAACATATGTCCTTGTTGTATGGACATGCAGTATTTGGGTATATACCCAAGAGAGGAATGGCTGGATCTTGAGGTAGATTGATTCCCATTTTTCTGAGCAACCGTCATACTGATTTCCAAAGTGGTCTTAAAAGTTCAAACTCCCACCAGCAATGGAGGAGTGTTCCTTCTTCTCCGCAACCTCTCCAGCATAGGTTGTCATTGGTATTTTTGATTTTAGCCATTCTGACAGGTGTGAGGTGGTATCTCAGAGTTGTTTTGAGTTGCATTTCTCTGATGGCCAAGGATTTTGAGCACTTTCTTAAGTGTCTTTCAGCCATTTCAGATTCCTCTGTTGAAAAATCTCTGTTTAGTTCTGCACCCCACTTTTTAATTTCATTGTTTGGTGTTTTGGTGGCTAGCTTCTTGAGCTCCTTGTATATTTTGGAAATCAGTCCTCTGTCAGATGTGGGGCTGGTGAAGATCTTTTCCCATTCTGTGGGTGGTCGTTTTGTCTTACTGACTGTGTCCTTTGCCTTACAGAAGCTTCTCAGTTTCAGGAGGTCCCATTTATTGATTGCAGACCTCAGTGTCTGTGCTTCTGGCATGATGTTCAGGAATCGTTCTCCTGTGCCAATTTGTTCAAGGGTTATTCCCACTTTCTCTTCTAGAAGATTCAGTGTGGCTGGATTTATGGAGAGATCTTTGATCCATTTGCACTTAAGTTTCGTGCATGGTGACAGGTATGGATCAATCTGCAATTTTCTGCATGTCCGAATCCAATTGTGCCAGCACCATTTGTTGAAGATGCTATCTTTTTTCCATTGTATGGATTTAGCACCTTTGTCAAAAATAAGGTGTTCGTAGGTGCGTGGGTTAATATCTGGGTCTTCAATTCGATTCCATTGGTCTATCTGTCTATTCTTGTGCCAATACCAAGCTGTTTTCAGAACTATGGCTCTATAGTAGAGCTTGAAGTCAGGGATGGTGATGCCTCCAGAAGATCTTTTATTGTAAAGATTTGTTTTGGCTATCCTGGGTTTTTTATTTTTCCATATAAAGTTGAGTATTGTTCTTTCAATGTCTGTGAAAAACTGTGTTGGGATTTTGATGGGGATTGCGTTGAATCTGTAGATTGCTTTTGGTAGGATTGCCATTTTTACTATGTTAATTCTGCCTATCCAAGAGCATGGGAGATCTTTCCACTTTCTGTATCTTCTTTAATTTCTTTCTTTAAAGTCTCAAAGTTCTTATTGTACAGGTCTTTCACTTTTTTGGTTAGTGTTACCCCCAGATATTTTATGTTGCTTGTGGATATTGTGAAAGGTGATGTTTCCATGATTTCTTTCTCATTGGGTTTATCATCTGTATACAGTAGGGCTACAGATTTTTTTGAGTTAATTTTGTATCCTGCTACCTTGCTGAAGGTGTTTATCAGCTGTAGGAGTTTCCTGGTAGAGTTTTTCGGGTCACTTATGTAGACTATCATGTCATCTGCAAATAGTGAAAGTTTGACTTCGTCCTTTCCAATTTGTATCCCTTTGATCCCCTGTTCTTGTCTTATTGCTCTAGCTAGAACTTCAAGTACAATATTGAAGAGGTATGGAGAGAGTGGACATCCTTGTCTTGTTCCTGATTTTAGAGGAAAAGCTTCGAGTTTCTCTCCATTTAGTTTGATGTTGGCTATTGGTTTGGTGTATATCGCGTTTATCATGTTTAGATATGTTCCTGTTATTCCTGTTCTCTCCAAGATCTTTATCATGAAGGGATGTTGGATTTTGTCAAAGGCTTTTTCAGCATGAGATGATCATGTGGTTTTTCTTTTTCAGTTTGTTTATATGGTGGATTACATTAATGGTTTTTCATATGTTGAACCATCCTTGCATCCCTGGGATGAAGCCTACTTGATCGTGGTGGATGATTTTTCTGATATGTTCTTGGATTCGATTAGCCAATATTTTATTGAGTATCTTAGCATCAATGGTCATGAGGGATATCAGTCTGTAGTTCTCTTTCTTAGTCTTATCTTTGTGTGGCTTGGGTATCAAAGTGATTGTAGCCTCGTAGAAAGAGTTTGGCAATATCCCATCTGCTTCTATTGTGCGGAACAGTTTGAGGAGTACTGGTATCAGCTCTTGTTTGAATTTCTGGTAGAATTCTGCAGTGAAGCCATCTGGTCCTGGGCTTTTTTTGGTTGGGAGGCTTTTGATGACTGCTTCTATTTCATTAGGGGTTATGGGTCGATTTAAACTGTTTATCTGATGTTGGTTTAATTTTGGTAAGTGATATTTATCCAGGAAACTGTCCATTTCCATTAGATTTTCGAATTTTGTGGAGTACAGATTTTCAAAGTATGACCTAAAGATTCTCTGGATTTCCACAGTGTCCGTTGTTATATCCCCCTTTTCATTTCTGATTTTGTTAATTAGTGTGCTCTCTCTCTCTACCTTTTGGTTAGTTTGGCTAGAGGTTTGTCTATCTTGTTGATCTTCTCAAAGAACCAACTCTTTGTTTCATTGATTCTTTGTAATGTTTTCCTAGTTTCTACTTTATTGATTTCAACTCTCAGTTGATTATTTCCTGGCGTCTACTCCTTCTTGGTGGGTTTGCTTCTTTTTGCTCTAGTGCTTTCAGTTCTGTCAGTTCTCTAATGTGACTTTTCTTTAGTTTCTTCATGTGGGTACTTAGTGCTATGAACTTCCCTCTTAGCACTGCTTTCAGAGTGTCCCATAAGTTTGGGTATGTTGTGTCTGCATTCTCATTACATTCTAGGAAGTCTTTAATTTGTTTTTTTTTTATTTCTTCCTCAACCCAGGAATGGTGCAATTGGGTGTTATTCATTTTCCAAAAGTTTGCAGGTTTTCTGCCATTTGTATTGTTGCTGAATTCTAGCTTTAATGCATGGTGGTCTGATAAGATACAGGGGGTTATTTCAATTCTTTTGTATCTATGGAGGTTTGCTTTGTTGCCTACTATGTGGTCAATTTTAGAGAAGGTGCCATTGGTGCTGAGAAGAAGGTATATTCTTTTGAGTTTGGATGGAATGTTCTATAGATATCCGTTAACCCCAGTTCGGTCATAACTTCTTTCAGATCCTTTGTTTCTTTGTTGAGTTTCTGTCTGGTGGTCCTGTCTAGTGGCGTAAGGGGGGTGTTGAAGTCTCCTACAATAAGTGTGTGTGGTTTTATGTGTGGTTTGAGCTTTAGTAATGTTTCTTTCACAAATGTGGGTGCCTTCGTATTTGGAGCATAGATGTTCAGGATTGAGATTTCATCTTGATGGACTTTTCCTGTGATGAGTAAGAAATGCCCTTCTTCATCTCTTTTGATTGATTTTAGTTTAAAGTCCAATTTGTTAGATATTAGGATTGCTACACCGGCTTGTTTCTTGAGGCCATTTGATTGGAAAATCTTTTCCCATCCTTTTACTCTGAGGTATCGCCTGTCTTTGAAGTTGAGGTGTGTTTCTTGTAAACAGCAGAAGGATGGATTCTGTCTTCGTATCCATTCTGTTAGCCTATATCTTTTTATGGGTAAGTTAAGACCATTGACATTTAGGGATATTAATGTCCATTGTTCGTTGGTTCTTGTTTGGTTTGGATTTATTGTTGGTGGTGTCATTGTGTGTGGATTTTGCCCTCCTGCTTCTTTTTGTGTTTGGCAAAATTAGATTATCTATTGCCTGTGTTTTTGTGCATGTAGTTATGTTCCTTGGGTTGGAGTTTTCCTTCCAGAACCTTCTGTAGTGCTGGATTTGTGGATATGTATTGTTTAAATCTGTTTTTGTCATGGAATATCTTGTTTTCTCCATCTATAATGATTGAAAGTTTTGCTGGGTACAGTAGTCTGGGTTGACATCCATGCTCCCTTAGTGCTTGTAGGGTATCTATCCAAGACCTTCTGGCTTTCAGAGTTTCCATTGAGAAGTCAGGTGTGATTCTAATTGGTTTGCCTTTATATGTTACTTGGCCTTTTTCCTTTGCAGCTCTTAATATTTTCTCTTTATTCTGTAGATTTGGAGTTTTGATTATTATGTGTGGGGGGACTTCTTTTTGTGGTCCAGTCTGTTTGGTGTCCTATAAGCTTCTTGTACTTTCATAGGCATATCTTTCTGTAGGTTGGGGAAGTTTTCTTCTATGATTTTGTTGAATATGTTTTCTGTACCTTTGAGCAGTGTTTCTTCACCTTCTTCTACACCTATTATTCTTAGGTTTGGTCTTTTCACGGTGTCCCATATTTCCTGGATATTTTGTGTTAGGGATTTGTTGGACTTGAGGTTTTCTTTGGTTGATGAATGTATATCCTCTAGCGAGTCTTCAATAGCTGAGATTCTCTCTTCTGTCTCTTGGATTCTATTAGTTATACTCATGTCTTTAGATCCTGATCGTTTATCCAGTCTTTCCATTTCCAGCATCGCCTCATTCTGTGTTTTCTTTATTGTGTCTAATTCAGCTTTCATGCTTTGAACTGTTTCAAGAGCTTCCTTCACTTGTTTGGTTGTTTTATCTTGGGTTTCTTTAGCTTCTTTAAGAGATTTGTTTATTTCTTGAATTTTTGGTTTGTCTTTTCCTCTATTTCGTGTAATTTTTTGCTTGCTTTTTCTTCTATTTCTTTAAGGGATTTTCTTGTTTCCTCTTTGAAGGTCTCTATCATCTTGCTGAGATAATTTTTGAGGTCCATCTCATCTTCATGCACTATGTTGGGCTTTTCAGGTCTTGCTGGAGTGGAGTCCCTAGATTCTGGTGGTCTCATATTGGTCTTTCTGTTGTTGAGTGAGTTCTTATTCTGTCTTCTTCCCATATCTTTTTTCCAGTGAGTGCAAGTAGGATCTCTCTATCTCCTCTTGTTACTCTGTAGTGTGTGTGGGCCAGGAATTCAATGTCCGAAGCTCTGGATGGTCTTGCCTCTCCTCGTAGTCTCCTCACTCTCCTGGTCTGGTCTGTGATGAGTCGGCGGAAGGGCCATAATTTCATTTTTCTACGTGGACAAAAATTCCATGGTTTAAATGGACTCTTTTTCTTTATCCATTCATCTGTTGGTGAACATCGTGGCTGTTTTTATTTATTGTGAACAGCAGAGCCTTGAATGTGATTATGCAGGCAGCTCTCCACTTCTTAATGATAGCCATTCTGACTGTTATAAAGGAATCTCGAAGGTATACTTTGCATTTCTCTAATATTAAAGGATGTTGAATACTTTAAAAAATATTTATGGGCCATTGTGTTTCTTATTTTGGGAACTAATATATCTTGATGTTTAATTTTTGTAGCTCATTTCCTAGGTTGTGTGTTTACACTTCTGCTTGTTTCCTTTGCTATCCAGAAGCTTCTTAATTTCATGTCAGTTCTTCATGTTTTTCTGATGTTATTACAGTTCTTTAAAAGGTCCTTACCAGCATCTACGTCGAAGAGGATTTTTACCTGTTTTCCACGAGCAGTTTTGAGGTCTCTGATCTTACATCTGTTCTCTATCCAAAGTTATTATTGCAGGGGCATGAGAATAAAGAATATAAAAGGAAGTTGAAAATTTGATAGCAAACCTACAGTTAGAGAAACAGAACACATATGTATGGAACAAAATTACTTTGCATTGGTCATCAACATGCTAAAGCCAAGTATTTCTGTTTCCTTTTAAATTTATATGGGACGTTGAAATGAACTTGAAAATGGGGAGTATTCCTAGAGCAGTGGTTCTTAATTTTCCTAAGGCAACCTTAACCCTAACACTTTAATACAGTATGGCAATCAAAGCAGGATAGGAGTAATATGGATGTGACTACAGTAAGGACAGCTGCTAAGTATTTAAGAAGTCAAAGCAATGGGTTCTCCTTCAGAACCTCAGGAGGAATGACTTTGTTACCACCTTGAATTTAACCTACTCAGACCAATTTTTGGTATCTGACCTCCAAAGTATAAGAGAGTGAATTTGTGTTATTTTTGAGTCACTGGGTATATACTTTGTTATATGAGCAATAGCATGCATATAGTAGGGCATGCTGTGACCTTCATAGATCACAGTCAGATACTCAAAATGGTAATCCCTGAAGAATGAAGACTCAGATGAACTCATTCTTCTGCATTATGTAAAGTGTTCTCAGTTGCCAGCAGGCTTTGTACTCTCAGACTGAAAACTAGAAGTCTGAGATGGAGGTGTTGGCAGGGTTGGTTTCTGATGAGTCCTGGCTTCCTGACTGAATAGTGTCTTCTGAGTGTGTTCTGACCCATCTTCTGTCCCTGCAAAGAAATAATGTTCTTTTCTCTTCCTATATGGACAGACACAGACTAGGACAATGTCCTGAACACCACAATTAACCCTAATTCTGTGTTTAATATTATTATTTCCAAATACAGTTATGTTAGTGGTTATGGCTTTTACATGTGAATTTGAGGAGGGGACAGTATTGTTTCACTAGGAGATAGTAACAGCATGGTGCAGGCCAAGGCATTCAGGATTAATGACCTAATATGTATCATTGTTGTAAAGATTATATCAAGAAGCATTTTGAAAAATGCTTCCAGAACACCTTTTAACTTTCATGTGCTCTGCAAATTTTATTTTTGTTTTTTTGTTTTCAAGACAGTATCTCACTGTGTTGTGTAGCCCTGGAATCCTGGATTTCACTCTGTAAACCGGGTTGGCTTCAAACTCATGGAGATCTGCCTGCCTCTGCCTCCCCAGTGCTGGGATTAAAGGCATGGACTACCAGCTCCTGCAGACTTTCTTATTGACACAGCCTGCCTAAGAACTTACCCATCTGTTTTACAAAGGAAAGGAAGACTTGGTTGAATATTGTGATCTTTCTTTCACTTTCTTGTATGAAATACTAATTACAGAAAACACAGAGGACAATTTATTAAAGAAACAAACAAATGTGTAATCAGGAGCCTCCTGACAGTAGCTACACAAACTGGAATTGGTCTCAGGCAGGGTACGGATGCTACCATTCCAGCTACAGAAAGTGCCTCAGGAGCTTTCTAATTGCCACCTACTGGAGATTTCATCTTCTATCTCTCAAATAACGTCAGCAGCAGAGACATCCTGCACCTTTCAACATCATATTCCTTCATTAATTTGCTCTGACTCACTCTCTGCACATTCTACCCCCAGATAAACTGTCCACTGATTGATTTATCTTTTCTTGTATCACAAAGCACACAAGCTACTGCCTTCTTTCTTCCTTATTTCCTACCACATAATTACTTAGTGTTTCGTTTGTGCATGGACATTCATATAGACTGCTTTATTCAGACTCCATCGTGATCCAGCTCCATAGACACCATTCCTCTGAATTGCCAAGGGGAGGAACCAAGTGGCTCCATGGCTCAGCACTGTTGTTTAAATATTCCAGCAGGCATCTGGAGAGAGACCAGGGAAACAGAGAAGAAAGAAAAACAGAGGTTTTGGCCTGGAGGATGACCTTTTGGAGCTCCATTGTTATAAGAATTTGTACAGCCTTCTGTGTGAGAATTTATTGGATGTGCTGCTCAGACATAATAAAACTGCTGTGCTATTCTATAAATAGGCTCTAGCTCCTGTGCCTAATGAGATCTTACAGTCACCTAAAGGAAAGTGTAGTCTGTCTTTGTTGTCAATTTCCTGTTCTTCCCAAGAGTAAGAAGAATCATCTCTACCTTTCCATTTAGGTTCAAACATGACCCTGAATCCCGCATTCACACTCAGTCAGGATGAGGAAAGAAGACATTATTTACCACCCACTCAAGCACTAGGGTAGAAATATTCTTCCCCTGTTACATTGTCTTTGGGATGGAGTCTTCATCTCTTTGTGAAGACATGCAATAGCATATATGTATGTTCTTTCTTGTCAGTGATCTCTAAATTGGATCACATGGGATACATACTGGAAGACTAACCAGTAAATGTTGTTCTTTTTGTTTGTGAGAAAAATTAAAGATAATGGTTATGATAGACTGTAAGTCTTAAGTGTTTCATGTCACTTCACTTCTTTTTTCAATGTATTGGAGGTTTGCCTCAGGTTTGCTAAGTGCATATAAATTAGTTTAATTGGGTTGTGTGGGTATTACTGAAGTTATATATGGGAGAAAAAACATATAATGATGATTGATGGAAAAAGAGTAAAATATACTAACTGGCTTTTCATGTTATTGCTTATTTTCCTAGATACCTCGCAAACACACATAGAGTTTAGGGTGTTGTACCCAAGGTTTGCAATTATCTGGGATAGCCTCAGTCAGTTAAGACATTTTATGGATAATGAGTTCTGAGACAGAGAAAACTAGTGTTAATGGGGAAGCAACAGAAGCAGAGATCTCAAATGAAGGTATGGAAGCAGAGAAAACCACAAATGGCTTCTGTCGATCTGGTGACAAGATCCGGAGGGCTACAACTGCATTCTTGCCCAAGGGTGTCTCTTTTTTTGTCTTGGCTAAGTGTGATTCCTGTTTTCCTTTCTTCTCTGCATATATTTTTGATGCCCCATGTTCTCTGAGTAAACCTGAACCTGAAAGAGCCTTGTGCATTGTTACTTAAAGAAAAGCTTCAGGCATAAGAAGTAGTTACAGCACAACAAATAGCAATTCACTCATTAACTGACATCCAGGTAACTGGAGAAGATTTTCAGACATGACCCCAGTGAAGATAACTCAGCTGGACTGTTCCTGCTTCCCAGCTATGGAGTTTGGATCTGCTTTTCTTCTATTTCATACACCCATCTTTCGTTTCCCCCCTATTTTCATGAAACATTTGCTTCTCTCTGCCCATCCTTTCCAGTTTTCTCTCTAACCCGTCTCTTTCCACTCTTCTGTATCATCTCTCCTCCCCTGTACTTAGGTGCCTCTACTGCCATCTGCCTTCCATTACTTTATTACCACTTTTCAAAGACCATAAAATAGAAAGGAAGTTTTATTAGAATATATTGTGTTTATCATGTTTTTGCAATCTCCTTCATTTAGCAGGTAATGAGCATTTCATGCTTTTAATAGTTAAAAGGAAATGTCTAATCTATATAACTTTTTGCTTGTGTTCCTTAATTGATTGTTTTCTCTAGGATCTCAGAGAATGGAAAGGTTTCTACTTCCAAGACTACATATACAAGATTACTAAGGAAATAATATATTTTCTGATCAGTTTATATTTAGAAGGTTTTTTAATCTCTCCAGTGTTTATTTAAGCAGGGAACATAGAGAGGAAATATGCAACTGATCATTTATCAAATTAGATTATTAATCCAAAAGTACAAAACAGTTACTACACAGGTCATGATTTCAAGTTTCAATGAATATTCACCCCTGACACACACACATACCTCTCTCCCTCTTCTCTCTTTCCCTCTCTCTCTTAAGACCTGAAGCTGACACATGAGTTTTCCTTGATTATAGAGTAGCACATTTCTTTTCTGAATCGGAAAATAAAGTTTCAGAATATATTTTATTTTTCACAGGCCAAGGTCAAAGCCCTTATCATAATTCTGTCATCTTGTCGAATGATCCAAACGCATGCATACTTAATATCATCAGAGAAGTCACCCAGCATTTGGTAAGAACTGCAGTGATAATCTGTTTTATTCAAGAGCGCAGCCAGCTGCCATCTAGTGTCTTAACAAAAAACTACAGTTAGAAAGGCATGCAGCCTAGGTCGTCAGGTTCTCCATATTGAGAGCTGGATTCCAACTGGTATGGCTTGAAACTCTATGTGTGCTAGGGATCTGTCTTTAACTGGCTATTAGATTTTTCTCATCCACTCTGAGCAACAGAGGCTTGCCTGCCACAGTCAGGTAGTGTTCCTCTGACCAATGCATAAGAGCATTAAAATAATCTTTCTGGTTCCAGACTTTGCAAGGACACGGGCTAGGGTCAGGGCCTCTGTAACAGCTGAAGCATATTGACATAGGAGAACATGCATGCTTTATGCCACATGAATGCCTTAACTATCAGTACACCTGTATTGGCTTTCCCACTGCATACTCTGCAGATCAGTGTGTCTGCTATGACAGACACTGTGATGAGTGGCAAATGGTAGACAAGAATCCTGCTTAGATTCATGCTTTAGAAAGGAAGACAAATAAGAAACAAAATGAATCATTATAAAGATAAATATAACAAGAATAAGCAGAGTCATGAAATAAACTCATTGGAGAAGAGCATTTTGTTCAATGTACACAGGAAAAGCCTTTTCTTAAAAGTGGAACTTCAGTGAGACTCAAAGACAGGGGTATATCAAATATACAATACCTGGGAAAGTCACTCCAGATGGAGAGATCAGCATGCAAACACCTTAGAGACCCTGTGGCCAAAAACCAAAAGAAGAGGGGTATGGCCTTGAGGTACTTTGAATAACAGTGGAGAATTGTTTGTCCCTAAACACTGCTGATTCAGGACCTCAATGGAAAAGATATTTGCCCTTGGGGATTTGAATTTTAAAATTCAGTACATAGCTTATCATATATTTATTGGACTTCCTATAGGTACAAAAGATAGAAATCCAGATTAAAACAAATTACCAGGAAACAGGGACTTAAATGTATGTAGAGATGCCCCTGGCTTCCTTCTCAGCTTCTACTAGGGTGTTGGATTAAGTTTCTCTTAACACTTGACTGGAACCATGTCTGCTCACAGTTCTTAACTTACAGTGTTCCAGCTAAGGAAGATATAAGGCTTCTTTCTTCTCCATTCAGTTGAAAAGTCCCATGAAGAGCCTCCAAATTCATCCACTGGACCCCTTAGACTAGCCAGCCTGGCCTGGCCTAAGATTTATGTGCATCTTGGCAGCCAGATGAGTTGATCCTTTGAGATGAAAGGAAAAAATGTTTTTAATGACATTTCTACTATCCAAATAATGTGTCCTTTTCAAGTAGTTTTAAATATTAAAATACAGAAAGATGAAAGTCACCAGGCAGTCTAATGGCTGCCAGGGGGTGGGGGGAGGTGAATCACAGCTAAGGCCCCTTTAGTAGCATATATAAATCACCCACTTTCTCTGGACTTGGCTCCTCTGTTCTCCATCCCATGTTAATTCAGCATAATGAATATGTTTCTGATGCTTTTGACATATGTCCTCACTGGATTTGCAATGTCTGTGCAGTGCAGGCATCACCATCCCTCTTTTGTTTCCAGGTCTTACACTGTTTCTGTATCATATCAGTCTCAGGATTTGACTTCTTATATAGTTAGCAGTAAAACACAGTTTTCTCCACCAATCATTGTGTTAGCAAACATTAAGTTTGTCTTCCTTATCAATCATGTTGCTAGGAAAACTTTACTACTTTCTAAAGACCCACAAAAGGATGTCTACATGCTAGGTAATAGTTACTGGAAAGTAGCTTCTTCAGCATTTTGTAGAAGGTCTAGGGTGTGTGTGTGTGTGTGTGTGTTGTGTGTGTCCCACTGGTTTGTAACTGCCTTGAATAAAGTTTTATATTTGATTGCTCTTGACATAAAAAGTAATATTCAACCTTGAAGAAAATTGATTCATTATTGTGTAAAGTTATGAACAGTGATAATATCCAAATGCAAAATATTAGAACTGCTCTAGATTCCAAGGGTTTACTTTCTAAATTTTCTTCCATTTATTTACTTACTGATTTGACTAATATGGACTGATCACTAGTGAAATGATATGCATTGAGAAGAAGATAGGTGAAAGCTAAAATACTTTACAAGGGTCATACTGCATGGTAATCACTTGATTTCATTGTTTAAATTGAATTTTATCAGATGTAGAATGAGATAATAAATAAGATATGGACCCTGTCTTTAAAACCTTAGAAATAGAAATGTACACAGAAGCCTTATTCAGCACCATGTGGCAGTTTTTAAACAATGAGATAGAGTGAGAAGAAGAACATTCAAGATGATATTGAGGATGCTATAGGTCTATTTTTTGTGGAGCATGAACAAAAATAGATAAAGAGGGAAAAATCAGCACAGGAACATGAAATGAGGTATTACGAGACTTCTTAATAGGTACACAATAGTTTTGTTGGACAGAATCATATATGTCTTTTGTGGGATGGAACAGGAAGTGTGGGGTTAATTCATAAAGAGGATATAAGTCTTAGAGGCTAGAATGCAGATTAACTCCAAAATAAGATTTAAAATTTGCTCTGTAACTGGCAATAAATCAAATGATGTGTAAGTTTAAAAATGCTTCAAGAAAATTCCTGCCAGCACCTAAGGCCTGGGAAACATTTTGGAATAGGTGGCAGAAAGATTTTAAGACCTGGAGGTTTCTCCTTTCTTGCCCGCCTCTATTCCTTCCCTGTCTCAGTCCTCTTGTTCTCTTCTGTCCTCCTCTCCCCTCCCCTTCTCTACGTCTCCCCTTCCCACCTTCCTCTTCTCTCCTTCCTTGTTCCCACTTTGCTCAGGGTTCTTGTCCCCCTCCCCTTCTTCGGGGGAACATGTGTTCTTCTCTTTGGGTCCTCCTTGTTTCCTAGTTTCTCTGGTGATGTGGATTGTAGGCTGGTAGTCCTTTGCTCTATGTCTAATATCCATATATGAGTGAGTACATACACTGCTTGTCTTTCTGTGATTGGGTTACCTCACCCAGGATGTTTTCTTCCAGTTCCACCATCTATCTGAGAATTTCAAGATTTCATTGTTTTTTTTTTCCAATGAGTAACACGCTATTGTGTAAATGTACCACATTTCCTCCATCCATTCTTCAATTGAGGGGCATCTAGGTTGCTTCCAGGTTCTGGATATTACAAACAGTGCTGCTGTGAACATAGTTGAACATATGTCTTTGTTGTATGAATGTGCATTCTTTGGGTATATGCCCAAGAGAGGAATTGCTGGATCTTGAGGTAGACTGATTCCCATTTTCCTGAGAAACTGCCATGCTGATGTCCAAAGTGGTCATGTGAGTTTGCACTCCCACCAGCAATGGAGGAGTGTTCTTCTTTCTCCACATCCTCTCCAGCATAGACTGTCACTGGTGTTTTATATTTTTAGCCATTCTGGCCAGTATAAGATGATATCTCAGAGTTGTTTTGAGTTGCATTTCCCTGATGGATAAGTATGTTGAGCACTTTCTTATGTGTCTTTCAGCTGTTTTAGATTCCTCTATTGAGAATTCTGTATTTAGTTCTGTACCCCACTTTTTAATTGGATTATTTGGTATTTTGGAGACTTGCTTCTTGAGTTCTTTGTAAATTTTGGATATCAGCCCTCTGTCAGGTGTAGGGTTGATGAATATCTTTTCCCATTCTGTGGGCTGCCATTTTGCCTTGCTGACTGTGTCCTTTGCCTTACAGAAGCTTCTCAGTTTCAGGAAGTCCCATTTATTAATTGTTGATCTCAGTGTCTATGCTACTGATGTTATGTTCAGGAAGGAGTCTCCTGTACCTATTCATTCAAGGGTATTTCCCACTTTCTCTTCTAAGAGGTTCAGTGTGGCTGAATTTATGTTGAGGTCTTTGATCTATTTGGACTTAAGTTTTGTGCATGGTTTTGTGTATGGTGACAGTCTTCTACATGGTAGCATCGAGTTATGCCAGCACCATTTGTTGAAGATGCTTTTTTTTTCCATTGTATAATTGTAGCTTCTTTGTCAAAAATCAGGTGTTTGTAGGTGTGTGGGTTATTATCAGGGTTATCAGTTCAATGCCATTGGTCTACCTGTTTATTTTTGTGCCAAAAGCAAGCTGTTTTCAGGACTATGACACTGTAATAGAATTTGAAGTCAGGGATGGTAACACCTTGAGAAGTTGCTTTATTTACAGGGTTGTTTAGACTATCCTGGGTTTTTCCATATAAAGTTGAGTATTGTTCTTTCAAGGTCTGTGAAGAATTGTATTGGGATTTTGATGGGGATTACATTGAATCTGTAAATTGCTTTTGGCAAGATTGCCATTTTTACTATATTGATCCTATCCAAGAACATGGGAGATCTTACCATTTTCTGGTATCTTCTTTATTTTCTTTCTTCAAAGACTCATAGTTCTTGCTATATGGGTCTTTCACTTGTTTGGTTACCATTACCCCAAGATATTTTATGTTCTTTGTGGCTATTGTAAAGGGTGATGCCTTGACCGAGCATAGGTTTGGAGAGATGTCTGGCACAGGGGGAAGTTAGGGAATTCACAGGGATGACACCAATTAAGAATCTAGGCAGTGGTGGAGAGACTGCCTTTGATGCCCTTCCCTTATAATGAGATTGATTAAAGCCTTCATCCAGTAGCTGATTGAGGAAGAAACAGGCACCCACAGCTAAACACTGAGCCATACTTCTGGAATCCAGTTGCAGAGAGGGTGGAAGGATGAGCAAAGGAGCCAAGACTGTGCTGGAGAAACCCACAGAAACAGTTGATCTGACCTAGTAAGAGCATGGAGACACTACTGTAGGGAACACTGTAAGTGCACATGGGAGCCCCTTCTTCCTTTTCATCATCGACTTGCTCTACTTACTCCATTCCCTGCCGGCTGGCTAGGTTGCTCTGTAAGTAAGGCATCTCTCAAATAAATACCCTACTATTTTTATCTGACTCTGTATTGGTAATTCACTCATTATACTAGACATAAAGCTGGGGAACCAGAATTGGGCCGAGCCTAGCCCTCTGAATGTGGGTGCCAGCTAAGAGGCCAGGGCAGTCTATGGGACCTCTAACAGTGGAGCCAGTAGTCCATCCCAAATGGACTTTGGGAGTCCATTCCCTATGGAGGGAAACTATTGCAGCCCAGATACAAGAAAGAGGGTCTAGGCCCTCCCCCAAATGATGTGAAGGACTTTGATGATCCCCCATGGAGGGTCTCACTATCTTTGAGGAGTGGGTTGGAGGGATCATGGGAGCATGGGAGGATTGGATGACAAGGGAATGAGGGTATTGATATGTAAATAAGAGTGCTTCTAAAATAAAAATAATAAATTACAAAAAAAAGAACTGGAGGTCTGGAGGTCTAGGGAGTTTACACTGAGACTGTGTCTCCTACTAATGTCAGATGCTACACCCATAAAGTCTTACCACCAGCATTAATACATAAACATGAGCTGACCATGGTCAACAATAGACATGCCAAAATGGATAAGGCAAAGACCATGAGTTCTCAACCCTATACAAAAAACTTCAGATAACTAAAAAATTCTTAGAAAGGGAGAAATAGATTTCCCCAGAGAAGAGCACACCAATTGGTTATCTAATATCAAATTATTAGCCCTGAAAACATACAAGTAGCATTATACAAACCAAGAAGATTATATTTATCAATATATGTATGTATGTATGTATGTATATATGCAAAACAATAAATGAAAAAAGAGGCCACAGCAATGAGATGTAGTTGGAGAAAGGTAAGAGGGAAAATGATGTAATTATATCATAATCTCAAATATAAAAGATAATAAAATGTTGGAGCTGAAAAATGCTGATATTTTTATGATTTATTAAAACTACTGGAGATTAAAAATAGCAAAGCAGACATGCTAGTTAGCCATGGAATCCAGGCAGTGACGGCATACACCTTTAATAACAGGACTCAGGAGGCAAAGGCAGATGGATCTAGACCACCCAGGGCTACATGAGACTGAATCAGTCTAAAAAAGTACAGAGCTCACACCTTTAACCACAACACTAGGGAGGTGGAGACAGCAGTGACATGGTTGGGAAGAGAAAGGAATAAAAGAAGGAGGAGAATTTTTGTCTCTGAGGATTTGTGGAGACAGTATTGCCATTTCAGCGGGTTAGAGGTAAGATTACCGGCTTCACTGCTTTGCTTCTCTGATCTTCAGCTTGAAGCTTAAACCCCAGTATCTGTTTCTAGGTCTTTTATTTTTCATGCTACAAAATGCCTTTGTAAGCAGCTTATAGGATAAGTTTAATGGACCAAGAGGAAGGAAGGCTGAAGAGAGAGTGTTGGGATTCTTTATTGTCACTTGTATAGGCAGAAGACCAGGAAACCCTGACTCTCTTGGTGACTATGGAAGCAAATAGATGGCCTAAGCTGTAGGAGGCTGAAAGCTCATCACATTGTATGATAAGAGGGGAGGGGCAGGGAGGAGGTGTTTTACTATGCAAGAGACAAGTGATGTCACACTGTGATGCAGAAAACTGAGAAATGTCACTCAGATTCTTGATACAGAGTCTAGAACATTCAAATGAACTATCTAGTCATTGATCAAATGTCTAAGTTCCCTGTTACTATCTTAGGCATGGAGATACTTACCTTTCATAGTCTGTCCCCAGGTGCTATACACCAAACTTCAGAACATGTGCACTATACCTTTAAGATAAGAAGAATAAGTAGAGAGAGACATCAGTTTGCTGACACTTATGCAGGGAATGATGGGCAGAGTCAGAATTTGAACCTGGCTTTCCTGTGCTTCTACAGTGTTCACACTCTCCAATGTACTGTGCTTTACTGCTGTTCCTCAGTATTTTCTGCTATGCTTTAAGAAATCCTTTAGCTTCACCTTTTAAATGCAGGTATAAAATCTCCCCTTGCCTGGAAATCAGGAGAATCACCCACTTTATCTTTAGTGAAGGCAGGAAGAGAAATAAGGGCAGTTAAGCTTCTCAATACAACTGGGCAGCCTTAAGGGTGAGAACACTGTGCTGTCAGCTGGGTCCCAAGAAACACTGCTTTCCCCAAAGATAAAGAAGATGTTTTATTAATAAGAAATGTTGTTTTCAGGACTTTCATCACCAGCTCCTCATTAAACATTGCTTGGGACTCTGATTTTACTGTTATATGTAGTCATGAGCTAGTAAAATTTGATTTTTTTCATGATTATAATCTCTTCTGCAAGTACAGCTGTGTTTTCAAGAAGCTTTTGTGAGACCCAGATAAAGCTGGGAGAAATTCAGAATTACCTCCAAAATATCATATAGAGTTGCTTATATCATTCCTGGGGACCAACATCATAGAGTTGTTTGGAGTGCATTAAAAATAAACTCTGGTGGGAGTTGCACAGATACCCAGTGAAGTGCTTCTTTATATGATTCTACCATAGTTTTATTCTTTGATGATTTTGTACATGTATAGAATATATTCTGCTCATTTTCAGTTCCTATTGTCCTCTTCCATCCCTAACTCCAGCTTGCTGAACCAACTCTTCCCAATAAGGCCCTCTCCATCTTACATGATTTTGTTTGTTTTATTTTTGCCTACAACTGATTTTAACTGAAACTGCTTAACTGAGCAGTCATGGGCATCATTCCTTAAAGCACAGCAACTTGCTGGTGGCTCCAGCACCAAAATTCAGACTTACCTGGTTTTATTATGGTCTTCCTTGAATGGAAATCATGCAGTTTAGGTCTAGTGCTTTCTGTCTTATAGTTTTGCTTTATATCTTTATATCTTTAATCATATTGAAAAACTGTGTGATATAAAAAATCTAAATATATACTGAAATCTACTCATATGTACTGACATATCACACACATATTATTATTATGTAATTTTTCACTGTAGGTAGTCAGTCGTTGTAGGATCTTTTAACAATTATTTCATGCATTTTTCTGTGTATTTATGATGACACTTCTATCATATATCAACTTCTCAAGGCATAGTCTTTGCTCTGTGCTATTCACTAGCCTATTTAATACCCCTGTGCAACACTACACTACCTTATATAATACAATTTTATAGTTCATCTTGATCCCTGGTGAGTGACCCTAGCCACCCCCAGCTTGCCCTTCTCGTTCATAATTGTATAAGGTATTCTCAGCTCTTTCCTTCATTCAAATGCTAAAATAAGCTTGTCAAGTTAGAAAAAAAAACTCAACTGAGGTTGTAATTTGAATTGCATTAGAAGAAATTAATTTGAAGATAAATGACAGCTTTACAATATTGAATCTTATCCTTGAACATGATTTCATCTCTCCCTCCACTTGGGTGTTCTCAAATGACTTTCAATAAAATTTCTTACTTTTTGTAATTGCATTTTTGTAATGGCTTACTTACTTATTGGCAGGTACCTTATATTTTCATCACTATGACTTGTGCTATCTACATTCTATGTTTAAATCCTCACAGTCTTATGAATTGGACATTGTCTACTATTGTATCCATGCTGTAATTAAACTAAGGTTCAGAAGGATGAAGTAAGGTCTGAGGATACAGCTCAGTGTGGTAGAATGCTTGCTAGCAGGTAAACGGCCCTAGTTTCAATCCCCAGTACTGGGGTGGGGGGAAAGCTTGTGTAATTTGAGTTGTTTTCCTCATGTCATCAGTGTCTCATGAAGGTTATGAGACACAGTGAGTAAATTCCAAATCCAGTGTTCTTATCCTCCAGTTTATACTCTGTCCCCTGATAGTTGTCTTTATGGTCAACATTTTTTCAGTGAAACAACTTAAGGTATAAGTAAACAGCAGTTCTTGTAAAAACTCTTGTAAAAACACTAAGAACAATGCCTTCCAAATTCATGTCTCTATATAAACCAGGGAAAGCTGTTAAAATGGACATCTGAATCCCATAGATCTGGAGTAGGGTCTGAAAGCATTTGGAGATTCTTTTTTTTTTTCCTCAGATTTTTTTTTAATTTGAATTAGAAACAAGATTGTTTTACATGACAATCCCAATTCCCTTCTCCCTCCCGTCCACCCCTACTACCCCTCCCAACTAAAACCCTACCTATCACATATCCTTTCTGCTCCCCCTGGATGGTGAGGCCTTCCATAGGCGGTCAGAATCTATTGTATCCTTTGGGATAGGGCCTAGGCCCACTCCTGTGTGTCTTGGCTCAGGGAATATCCCTCTGTGTGGAATGGGCTCCCAAAGTCCACACCTATGGGAGGGATAAGTACTGAACTGCTACATCAGGTCCCATAGATTTCCGAGGTTTCCTCACTGAAACCCATATTCCTGGGGTCTGGTTCAGTCCCAGGCTGGTATCCCAGCTATCAGTATGGGGACCAAGAGTTCCCCGATGTTCAGGTCAGCTGTTTCTGTGGGTTTTGCCACCCTTTGCTTTTCACTTGTCCTTCTCTGCATCTGGATTCCAGTTCAGTTCAGTGATTAGTTGTGGGTGTCTGCTTCTACTTCCACCAGCTGCTGGATGAGGGCTATTGGGTAGCATCTAAGTCAGTCATCAATCTCATTATCAGGGGAGGGCATTTAAGGTAGCCTCTCCTTTGTTGCTTAGACTGTTAGCTGGTGTCATCTTTGTAGATCTCCAGACATTTCCCTAGTGCCTGATTTCTCTGTAAACCTAAAATGTTTCCCTCTATTATGGTATCTCCATTCTTGTTATCTTCTATTCTTCACCTGACTCAACCTTTCTGCATCCCTCCTCTTCTCCCCTTCTCATTCTCGTAGCTCCCTCTCCCCTCTTCCCGTGCTCCCAATTTGCTCAGGGGATCTTGTCTCTTTCCTCTTAGAGTCCTCCTTGTTTACCAGCTTCTCAGGCAGTGTAGATTGCAGGCTGTCTAAAATCCGCATATGAGTGAGTACATATCGTGTTTGTTTCTTTTGATTGGGTTACCTCGCTCAGAATGGTTTCTTCTAGTTCCATCCATTTTCCTGAAAATTTCAAGATTCCATTGTTTTTTTCCTCTGAGTAGTACTCCATTATGTAAATATACCACATTTTCTCTATCCATTCTTCAGTTGAGGGGCATCTAGGCTGCTTCCAGTTTCTGGCTATTACAAATAGTGCTGCTATGAACATCACTGAACAGATGTCCTTGTCGTATAAGTGTGGTTCTTTTGGGTATATGCCTAAGAGTGGAATTGCTGGATCTTGTGGTAGACTGATTCCCATTTTCTTGAGGAGTCACCATACTGATTTCCAGAGTGGCTGTACAACTTGGCACTCCCACCAGCAGTGGAGAAGTGTTCCCCTTTCTCCACATCCTCTCCAGTATAAACTGTCATTGGTGTTTTTTATTTTGGCCATTCTGACAGGAATATGATGATATCTCAGAGTTGTTTTGATTTGCATTTCCCTGATGGCTAAGGATGTCGAACACTTTTAGATTCCTCTGTTGAGAATTGTCTATTTAATTCTGTACCCTATTTTTTAAATGGATTGTTTGGTATTTTGGAGACTAGCTTCTTGAGTTCTTTGTATATTTTGGAGATCAGCCCTCTGTCAGATGTGGGGTTGGTGAATATATTTTCCCAGTCTGCCAGCTGATGTTTTGTCTTGCTGACTGTGTCCTTTGCCTTACAGAAGCTTCTCAGTTTCAGGAGGTCCCATTTATCAGTTGTTGATCTCAGTGTCTGTGCTACTGGTGTAATGTTCAGGAAGCAGTTTCCCGTACCAATTAATTCAAGGGTATTTCCCACTTTGTCTTCTAATAGGTTCACTGTGTGTGGGTTTATGTTGAGGTCATTGATCCATTTTGGCTTAAGTTTTGTGCATGGCATTAGGCTTGGGTCTATCTGCAGTCTTCTACATGTCCGCATCCAGTTACGCCAGCACCATTTGTTGAAGATGTTCCCTTTGTTCCAGCATATATATGTGGGTTGTTTGTCAAAAATCAGGTGTTTGTAGGTGTGTGGGTTAATATCAGGGTTTTCAACTCTATTCCATTGGTCTACCTGTCTATTTTTGTGCCAATACCAACCTGTTTTCAGGACTATAGCTCTGTAATAGAGCTTGAAATTGGGGGTGGTGATGCCTCCAGAAGTTCCTTTATTGTACAGGGTTGTTTTGGCTATCCTGGGTCTTTTGTTTCTCCATATAAAGTTTAGAATTGTTCTTTCAAGGTCTATGAAGAATTGTGTTGGGATTTTGATGGGGATTGCATTGAATCTGCAGATTGCATTTGGCAAGATTGCCATTTTTACTATGTTGATCCTACCTATCCAAGAGCATGGAGATCTTTCCATTTTCTGGTATCTTCTTTAATTTATTTCTTTAGAGAGTCAAAATTCTTACAGTACAGATCTTTCACTTTTTTGGTTAGTGTTACCCCAATGTATTTTACATTGTTTATGGCAATTGTAAAGGGTGATGTTTCTCTGATTTCTTTCTCCACCAATGTGTCATCGGTATATAGTAGGACTACAGATTTTTTTGAGTTAATCTTGTATCCTGCCACTTTGCTGAAGGTGTTTATCAGCTGTAGGAGTTCCCTGGTAGAGTTTTTCGGGTCACTTATGTAGACTATCGTATCATCTGCAAATAGTGAGAGTTTGACTTCTTCCTTTCTGATTTGTATTCCCTTGAACTCCTTTTGTTGTCTTATTGCTCTAGATAGAACTTCAAGGACAATATTGAAGAGGTATGGAGAGAGTGGACAGCCTTTTCTTGTCCCCGATTTTAGAGGAATTGCATTGAGTTTCTCTGCATTTGGAGATTCTTAAATATGTCTTCAGCAACTACAAAACTATTTTATTATTTTGCTTCTTTTGTTTGATTTGATACTTGCCACTTTAAGTTATTTAATGTTATGGTTTCTTACTTAGATGTTATGTCTAAATCACAACCCTATTGATTTCCCGTTTAATAACTAACAAGACTAAGGTAAAAAATGACTAATAATATTCCAGTTGGGGGAGTGAAATAACACAGATGCTGTGGGCCCTATGAACTCACTTCAAGAACCATTTTAATGAACAGAAGAGCTACACCGATGAAGTTCCACCAAAATAGCTGCCTAAACATGACCTAAATAATGATGAAAACAGCAATAGACTCTATAATGTGTAAGGGGCACCCTCAGGTTTCTTCAACCCCAAACAAAGAACTGCAGGCAATTAGGGAATGCTGAGAATGGGAGACATAATCTTGCCCAAAGAAGAACATAACAATTGGTAATCCAACAGCAATGAATCAGCCCTGAAAATAAGACACAAGTAACATTATATGAACTGATACTGAGCAGGTTGTATTTTTGTATTTGAGAATACACACACAACAACAATTATAGAAAAGAGGCCATAAAATTTCAAAGAGAACCAAAGGTATGAGGTGGAAGAAAGAAAAGGAAATGATGTCATTATCTTATAATCTCAAAAAATATTAGAAATCTGTTGTATGTGAAGGAGTTGGAGGAAGAAGAGAAGAGGAGGAAGAGGAGGGAGGAGCAGCAGCAGCTAACTGACTAATGGGAAAATTCCACCAGGTGGCAGCAGAAGTTCTTTATTTTAACTCTAATGACTTCCTGTTGTTTTGTGGGTGAAAGGCAGGCTATTGGCAGATGACTGACTGCTTTATGCCAGGGCCATGACTCAGGGCCTCACACTCTTTCTTGCTGCCTCTGCAGGCCTGCCCAAAAGAGCACTTGTGTTTACAGTGTGTTTACATTACAAGTATTTTGCTGCCACAGATATACTCATAGCTTTCCCTAGAAACCTTGTCAAGAAACTTGAAAAGGAGAAGGGAAATCTCGATTTCCCTGGGCTGCTTTTCATAATGGTGCTGGTGCCTCGCAGAGACAGGGAGGTACGTTTGAAACATTCGGTTGGAGATGAGAAGAGTAAAGGAGTCATTTACTGGGGGGTCAGGGGTGCTACTCAAGCAAAGAAACCTGTAGTCCCGCCCTAGATTCAGGAAACCAGTCCTGATGCAGAGGGCTGTCAGCTTCACCCCAGAGCCCATAGTCCTAGGGGCTAGGATTCAGGTCAACCAAGCTTGCTTCAAGGGGATGTTTAACTTCACCCCAGAGGACCTGCAGCCAGTCCCTATGCAGCAAACCAGGCCCAATGCAGGAAACCAGTCCCGATGAAGAGGATCACCAACCAGCTTCATACCAGAGCCCAGGATGGGTGTCCCCAGCAGCACCACATTGTCCTTTTTCAATTCTTCTCTTTAATAACGATGATGATGATGATGATGATGATGATGATATGTGGGTTTTAATTATTAAAAGGAATCCAGCACTCCTTAATCTTTCTCACACTAAGCTTAGTCAAGTGAAAACACTCCAGTACCATGAACTACTGAGACTAGTCTCCAGCATAAGCCTGTGTGTGAGGAGGCTCCAGCACTGGCCTTTACTGTGCTTAGTGACATTCTGTAATCCTGGACAGGTCTCACCTTCTCTTCAGGCCTTATCCTGCAGTAACCTCTCTTCTACTGGTGTGTACAGCCCCAGGCTGTCTCCCAAACTGTACTAGCACAGTCTAGAGCACTTCTTCACAATGCAGTGGTGTGGAGAAGCTAGAACAGAAAACTGGAGCAGGGGCTAAGATTGATAGGGCTGGGGGAGTGCTCACTGGTTCTTGGGGCTCAGGCAGGCAGGCTCCTGAGCATAAGAGTAGCCAGACAAGAAATATAGTCCTGAGAAAAGAACCATACAGTTTAAGGATCCCTGCTTTTGCTCATATTTTGAGGGGAAGTAGGGAACACGCCACTGAAGTTCACTGCTCTTTACAGATCAATTGTCAAGAAATGCCTCAGTCTTGAGGCATTTCTTCTTCATCTGTATCTCTAGAAGGTGTTCCTCTTAGCCCATAAGTGATCTTCCATTGAGTAGTGTCCTAAGATACCTCCTCAATAGCCCTGACTCCATTCTACAGTCCTATGAAAGAGTCAGACAGAGCAAGTTTCCAAAGGTAGGACCTCTGGCCTCTTGTCACAGCCTCTCAAAAACAGAGTCTCTGTCAGTGCTAATGCAGCATGGACTGTGCTGCTGGTCAACTTTAGTACGTCAGTATATTTTACTCTCACTACTGTTCTGTGAGGTACCACTTATACACAAGTAAACAGCAGCATAGGATGGCCAAGTCACATCAACATCATCTACCTAGAAAGTGTACAGTTATAACATGAACTTGGGACTAATGTTCTGACCCAAATAAAATGTAGTATTCAGTGAGTGTGCCTTAAATTATTTATGAGGAAAGTTGCATTTTGGAAGATAACATGAGAAATAAGAAACCAAATATCCAACGACAAGTTTCTGGTCTGAAAAGTGATACAGCCTTTGGCATTCTGCTGTAGACCACAAGGTTTTGTTCTCTGGGTCTGAAGGTTGCAGTTCTGAGCACACCCCAGGGTGTGGTGCACTGCCACCTGGAACTATAGCTGTATTTTCTAAGCATTGCTTTGACCACGCCTCTGTCTTATCACTCTGACACAGATAGGCCACAGCTTGAGTCACAGTTAATACTCTGAGGCAGGTTACCACTGTGAATCACTTTGTAGAGCAAAGATGTCTTTAAAAGACATTCTTGCAACTTCATTCTACATTAATCTTTAGACCACAGTCTTTCTGGGAATCTACTAAAAATTACCTATCCTCTACACTCTCTCTCTCGCACACACACACACACACACACACACACACACACACACACACACACAGCAGAACCACAACTTTGAGAAAGTTTCTACATTCCTGGAAGCCTGTGGAGAAACTCCTGTAAGGGATTCTCTACCCTAGATGGCCACTGTTTGGTAGATTTAACTGGGAGGCACCTACAAATACCATTGTCAGCATTCCAAATGGCAAGCAAAGATGGGAAAGGATGAACTCAGACATTATTCAAAGGTATACCTTTATATCTTTATGAATACATATTGTAAAATAATTGTACTAGATTAAATAGTCCTGCCCAGTGCCTAAAGTGGAGAGGAAGATTTGGAGAGAATTTCAGCCAGACATAATGGCATTTACACAAGCAGACAAAGTCCAGTGATTCTCTCCTTCGAAAATATAGCTCTCCTGTCTAAATAGGACAAAGTTCTCTGAGGATGTTGGCTAAGGGGAACAACAGGAGAGTTCTTGGCTTGGAATCAGAAGACAACAAAGCCTTGAGTCCCATCAACATGGCCCTGCTCTCCTGACACCAGAGCCTACCTCTAGGAAGGATCAGTCTCCAGACTGACCAGAACCAGCGGTTCAGAGCCTCTTACCTTCCTGGGAAGTCTGTCAGTGCTTCATGCATCCTGGATCTAAAAGTAGTGTACAGAGCTTTGTAGTCAGGCTGGGGTTACCATCCATTCTGGCTTATTAGGCATTCTCCAGACTTTAGAGCTGAAAGTCTTACATCTCAGGAAACCCTTCAATCCTGGAAAAACCAGGAAGATGGTCACTCTGTTCAAATCCACATTCCTCATCGTACTGTCTGCCTGACTTTAAGAGTGTGCATAATCTCATGCACCTCAGTTTCTACTTTAAGTGAAGAAAATATCAACACAATTTAGAAGTTGTAAAGACTCAGTTAAAGGTGATGCATATTAGATACCCAGGACTATGAGGCCAGCCATAGTGTACTGGTGCCACTGCTGTCAAGGTAGGAAGGTTGGGCTCTCTGCTGTGGTTGCCTAAGTGCAAACAACTCCCTGCTCCCTTGCTTGCCTTCAAGCCATATTCCCTCCCAAATATGGCTTCAAGACAGACAGTTACCAGGCCCTAAATGCCAGTTAGCCATCAGAAATCAGAAGAACGTCTTCAAGATCAAATGTTACAGTTGCATTTAACTTTCCTTTTGCCGTTTTTTAACTTCTACCCTCCCTTCCAACTCTTTACACCTCATACTTCCAAACTTTCACCTGGAAATGTCTCAGAACAGGGTTATTAACTGTCACCAGGGAGTTCAATTAAAACAAACAAAAAACAGATTGTTAGTGCTTGCATCTTAATTCTGTTGTCTTGCACAACTGAAGGCTGTATCTCCCATTAAATCCACACACCAGAAACTCTGATCCCTTAATAACTGTATCAGTTCAGCTAAGCCTTAATAACTGTATCAGTTCAGCTAAGCCCGTATGCATACAATTGTAGCCATTTCAGCAAGATGGGAGTTTACTTTTCAACACAGTCTATCGCTGATGTAGCAGTTTCATGGGCATTGTAGATCTGTGTCTTCCATCTTTGTCTCCGTCCTAGAGCTGTTTTCCTTCCCTACTGTCACTTTATGATCTCAGGAGTCTGTTGGAGCTCTAAACATGACAGGTATTTTAAGGTAAGGGAAATGGATGGAGGAAATGTCTGCTGGTAGGGCCAGAACTCTTTAAGCTGACCTTCCAGAAGTTCTGTGCAATTCTTAGGTTTCCATCACAGTGACAGAACCATCATACTTCCAACATTCGTCACAAAAGGCATTTGGGCTGGGTGTTGGTGGGGCACGCCTTTAATCCCAGCACTCGGGAGGCAGAGGCAGGCAGATCCTGTGAGTTTGAGTCCAGCCTGGTCTACAGATCGAGTTCCAGGGGACAGGCTCCAATACAGAGAAACCCTGACTCGAAACACCCCCCCCAACACACACACACACTTACACACACACACAAAAAGGGCATTTGGAAAATGTTTCCTTGGGCTTTGTTGTAGCCCTCATAAAAGTCGATGTTTGGAGACCAGGGGAATAAAGGGAGAATAAATCTAGGAAACGCACCAAATCCTAAGCGCATGGTGTTATTCCCACAGTCACTGATTGGTAAGTGCCCTATGGCCATGATCACAGTACCTGAAGGTCTCTGTCTCTCAGTGAACACTCCTCTAAATTCTCTTCAGTGGCCAATAAAATAATGAATGGAATTCTGCTAATATTGGAGCTCAATTATTAGGTCAATAGGCAAGCAAGATGCTTAAAAGATACTTTGTCTTAGGGTTATAAATTCTTACAGTACAGAAAGTTTACACACTTGGGGTTTTAAAGATATTTATATTCTCTTGAGAATCTATTTATAGGGTTATAGTTATTCCTTGACTGTGTTATGAATCAATTCTACAAGTAACCAAGAAATCTTAAAAACCGAGACTGTTTCTTTTCTAATATGTATTGATTAGGATTCATCTATATACAGAATGATAAGTAGATATTTCAGCCTATGGTTTAGAATTGGTAATGTAGTGGTGGTTGATTGCTGATGGAAACATAAATCTTTTTTTTTTTTTTTTTTTTTTTTTTGGTTTTTCGAGACAGGGTTTCTCTGTGTAGCTTAGGAACCTATTCTGGCACTCACTCTGGAGACTATGTTGGCCTCGAACTCACAGAGATCCACCTGTCTCTGCCTCCCGAGTGCTGGGATTAAAGGCGTGCGCCACCAATGCCCGGCTTGAACAATTTTTAACCAGGAGTAAAGCAGTCATTTGCTACATGCAAATAGGAGCTACAATTTCTCATTCATCATTATTTTAAATGGGTAGCATGCACACAGTACAGTGTGGAGCCTGATGCTAAATACACTGTCCTGATGCTTTTTTCTTCAGGTACATGTTCCTCCCCAACATTGAGTTTTAATCTCATTCATCTGGGCAGTAAAATGAAACATCCTTCAGCTGAAGGCAATAGTGAGAAATGTCAGTGCTGGGTGCACAATACAACAGCTAAGTTCTGCGATGGAAGGACCCCAGATACCTAATTCTGATTGACCAGAAAAAAAGAATAAAAAACCTAGTTGCCCTGCAGAGCACCTGCCCACTTAGGAAAATACGTCAGAAAAAGAAAATCATGGTATCCATTTACTGTAAACAACAAAGCAAAAATAAGCAAGCCTTTTTATTTAGGAGAAAAGAACAATTTTTAAAAACACAATACGTGGGTGCCCATTTGTTGACTTATGCTGTGTGGAAGCATCTAAAAGATGATCCAGGGGCAGTGGCAATAGCAGGGGCTAAAGTGCATTTTCCAATTTGATCTGGAACTTACTGTGTAGCCCAAGCTGACCTCAAACTTATGTTGCCCTGTTTCTGCTCCCAGGCACTAGGTACCAGGTGTGCACTAGCATGCCCAGTTTTTATATTTTTCTTTAAACTTTGTCAGACTGATCTAGAACTCTGGACCCCAACTGATCCTCCTTTACAGGCTGAGAACCTGAGATGCACACATGTGCCACACTTGCCCACCCAGGCATGATACCAGTGCTTCTCTGTGTCTTCTATTGTGATTGCATCTTACAGCTCACAGAATCCAAATCACAGTGCCACTTTCTTCCATCAGCTCAAAGACAACCTGTGAAGTGAAGTTTAAAACAGATATTATTAAATGAATAGGAGGTGATACTAAGTATGAGCATGGAGACTTTGAGTTGATGATTTCAAATGTCAATAACAATAATAACAGCTGCTACCAAATATGTTGTCTGCTTTGAGCCATACACTTGGTGAATTGCTTTAAAGTTATATCCTCAGTTAATTTTTTCATTGATGCTTAAAAGGTACATTCACATTCTGATCTTTCAGAAGACAAAGGAAAGTAAGGCTTGAGGTCTTGCTGTATCAGAATTCAGTGTCATTGTTTCAAACTAGGCCTTCCTGACACCAAAACCCTGCTCTTTTCTCCTGTTCATTTGTGAAGACTCAAATTCTCCTGATAACTTTTGGCACACTGCCTTGAGAGAACAGGGAAGAAATGTACAGGTTTGGTTTTTGTTTTGTTTTTTAGAAGCACTCTTATTTACATATCAATCCTCCCATTCCCTTGCCCTCCAGTCCTCCCATGCTGCCCACCAACCCCTCAACCCAGCCCCTACCCACTTTCCAAGGATAGTGAGAACCTCCACCTGGGAACCATCAAAGTTCTTCACATCATTTGGCAGAGGGCCTAGGCTCTCCCTCCGGCATCCGAGCTGTAATAGCATCCCTCCATAGGAAATGGGCTCACAAAGTCCACCCATGCTCCAGGGATATACACTGGTTCCTCTGTCAAAGATCCCATAGACTGCCCTGCCCCCCCCAACTGGCACCTACATTCAGAGGGTCTGGTTCAGTCCAATGCTGGTTCCCCAGCTTTATGACTAGGGTCTCCATGTTCTCACTAGGTCAGGTCAACTGTTTCTGTGGGTTTCCCCATCACAGTCTTGGCTCCTTTGCTCATCCCTCCTCCTCTGCAACTGGACCCCAGGAGTATAGCACAGTGCCCAGCTGTAAGTGCCTGTTTCTGCCTCAATCAGCTACTGGATGAAGGCTCTAGGCATGGCAGCCAAGATAGTCATCAATCTCATTATAGGGGAAGGGCATCAATGGCAGCCCCTCCACCACTGCCTAGACTCTTAGCTGGGATCATCCCTGTGGATCCCCTAACTATTCCCCTGTGCCAGACCTCTCTCCAAACCCATACTAGCTCCCTCTATCAAGGCATCTCCTTTCCTGCTCTCCTCTATTCCTCCCCTGTCTCAGTCCTCCTGTTCTCTCCTGTCCTCCTCCCTCCCCTTGTCCTCCTCTCCCCTTCTCAACTCCCTCCTCTCTCCCTGCATGCTCTCAATTTGCTCAGGGGTACTTGTCCCCCTCCCCTTTTTGGGGGACCATGGATTCTTCTCTTGGGGTCTTCCTTGTTTCCTAGTTTCTCTGGTAGTATGGATTGTAGGCTGGTAGTCCTTTGCTCTAGGTCTAATATCCATATGTGAGTGAGTACATACCATGTTTGTCTTTCTGTGACCGGGTTACCTCACTCAGGATGCTTTCTTCCAGTTCCATACATTTGCCTTCGAACTTCAAGATTTCATTATTTTTTGCTGCTGAATAAAACATCCACACACCTACGAACACCTGATTTTTGACAAAGAAGCTAAAGTTATACAATGGAAAAAAGAAAGCATCTTCAACAAATGGTGCTGGACTAACTGGATGTGGTCATATAGAAGATTGCAGATAGGTCCTTATCTATCGCCATACACAAAACTTAAATCCAAATAGATCAAAGCCCTCAACATAAATAGAAGCACACTGAACCTCTTAGAAGAGAAAGTGGGAAGTACCCTTGAATGAACTGGTACAGGAGACCCTTCCTGAATACCAGTAGCACAGACACTGAGATCAACAATTAATAAATGGGACCTCCTGAAACTGAGAAGCTTCTGCAATACAAATCATGACAAAAACAGCAGCCCACCGAATGGGAAAAGGTCTTCACCAACCCCACATCTGACAGAGAACTGATTTCCAAAATATACAAAGAACTCAAGAAGCTAGCCACCAAGTCACCAAATAATACAATTAAAAAGTGGGGTGCAGAACTAAAGAGAAAATTCTCAATAGAGTAATCTAAAATGGATGAATGATACTTAAGAAAGTGCTTAACATCCTTTCCATCAGGGAAATGCAACCCAAAACAACTCTGAGATAACATATTACACAGGCCAGAATGGCTAAAATTAAAAAAACAAAACAAACAAAAAAACCCATGACAGTTTATGCTGGAGCGAATGTGGAGAAAGCAGAACGCTCCTGCATTGTTGGTTGGAGTGTAAACTTGCACTACCACTTTGGATATCAGTATGGCGGTTTCTCAGGAAAATGAGAATTAGTCTACCTCAAGATCCAGCAATTCCTCTCTTGGGCATATACTCAAAGAATGCACATACATATAACAAAGACATATATGTTCAACTATGTTCACAGCAGCGCTGTTTGTAATCGCCAGAACTTGGAAGCAACCTAGATGCTCCTCAACTGAAGAATGGATTGAGAATATGTGATACATTTACACAAAGGGTGGTTTTGCTGTTATTGCTTTGTGTTTAAATTAAGAAATGTCCTTAACTTTTCAATGTAATCTCCTTCATGTTATCAGGTTCAGATTTAAGTTGCAGCCACTATTTTCTGTCCATTTTCCTAGGTTATGATTAGTCTACCTCCTAGTAGTATGTTACATGAAGTTCTTTCCAAATGCTTTCATGTAGAATGAAGAATTAACCACACCTGCCTCAAGGGAATAGTGTCCTGACTCATGCTATGATATGGTATTCTAGTTACTGGCCACTTATACCATTCTTTGGGAAAGTGGAAACTCTCCTTAGGCAATAGGATGTGTCAACTCACAGACTGAGAATATAACACTGAACAAGATTAAAAGAGACAGGGATTCCCAGGAGTTTAAGGCAGGCATAGGGAAAGGCTCTGTCTACCAGAGGGGAAACTTGTTTCTCAGAAAGAGATTTCACATACTTCTAACAACTTATCAGGCCTCCTTACAGGATGAGACTGTATGGTGGCTCACTGGTGGGCAGGACCTCACTTTGACCAGGACTGCTTAGATGGGCATATTCTCATCCCTCTATTTAAATTTTAATCTCACTCCAGGACTGCAAAGACTGGGGAGTCACGGGACCTCTTTGTCCCTCTTCCCAATTTGGTCATATTGAATAGACTTCCTTCTTTTCTTTTTTCCTAAAAAGAAAAAGAAAGAAGGAAGGAGAAAGAAAGAGAGAGAGAGAGAGAGAGAGAGAGAAAGAAAGAAAGAAGGAAAGAAAGAAGGAAAGAAAGAGATAAGAAAATAGAGTCAGAGGAAACTAGTCATCTAGTTTGTTTTATAATGGTTTTCTTGTGTAATGATCTGGGAAAAATTTCTGCAGAATTGTAACAGAGATAACTGCTGAATCATAAGATTCCAAATGAGCTTCCTCTTTGTTCTTCCTAAATGCATTACTAATGTAAGAGCCCCAAAGCAATATTTTAATGGATATTTTAAAGGACAGGGGTGTCCCCCAAGCAAAAGTGAGTAGCCAGAGGCACGGCTGCATTTGAGCTCTTTTGCTCCATGATCTATTCTTGTATTGTAGTCACTAATAAATATCTTTAACACCTACCTCTGTGTCACTATTGCATTTGCTTGAAGGTTAAAATAATCTCTTTAAAATAATGAATCCAATCACTGTGAGCCAACACCCTTTAATAAGCAAATAGGCTCCTTATCTTCATATGACTGTGTTTGCACTTCCTTTGTGCAAGGATTATTTCTAGACATGAGAATCATGGCATAGTTTTGCATATTCATTTCCATGGCAGCATATGGATTTGAGGAAGTGATGTTGATATCTGTCCTCTTTGTTTTGTGCAATTTTTACAGCATTGTCTTCTCAGATACAAAGGTTAATTTCCTACCACATTGCTCTGTTTTGTGCAAATATTTGATGCATCAGAGAATTACAGTTTGGCCTCAATATTTACAATAGTACCCCTAATTCTTTCAGCAGCCATAAAGAGTTCCTTTGTTTCTGTTTTTCCTTCCTTCCTTCCTTCCTTCCTTCCTTCCTTCCTTCCTTCTTCCTTCCTTCCTTCCTTCCTTCCCTTTTTCCTTCTTTTTCTCTTTACAGACAGGGCTTCTGTGTGTAACAGCTCTGGCTGTCTGGGAACTCACTGTGCAGACCAGGCTGGCCTCGAACTCACAGAGATCCACCTGCCTCTGCTTTCAAAGTGCTGGGATTAAAGGTATGTGCCACCATGCCCGGCCAGGGTTCTTTTTTGTTTTCAGCTTTCAGGAGCTTTATTTTCCTTTCACCTTTTATCTCTTTGCTCAGGTGCCTGCTGAAGAGCTCAGGACTACTCAGGGGTGGATCCAAGCCACTCAGTGGCCTCTTTCTGTGGGAACTGGTGACTAGTCCTAGGTGGCTGGCTGGGCAGCCTTTAGTAGGGCTGAATGGGTACAGAGGTCATCTGCACCCCTTCAAACAAGTCTGTTCCCCTCTGGGCTGAGCAGCAGTGAACTCAGGAGCTGGTGTGGTCCATTTGCCTTGAAATTCTTCCGTGTTCACAGCCTTCTCAGAAGCAGCCTGCTCCTTCTTCTCAGTCTCCTCCTGGTCTCTGTAGAAGTAAAGATCAGGCATAACCTCCTAAGGGTGCTCACTAGAGATAGTTCCACGCATGGGGAGTACTTCCTGGGCCAGCATCCACCACATCAGATACACCAAGTGGGCTCCCTTGTTGCATGGGATGGCGATGTACAGCGAAGAGGACAGTCTGTGTTACACAGAGAAATGATGGGCAGGTTGACACAAGATGCTTCTGTGAGGGGCTGGGGATCAGCTCTGGGACCAGTCATAACTAGATGCTGTAGCTCCCTGAGGGCTGCTTGGATCTAGTTAGTGAAGGCCCCAGGCTTGAAGTCATCTGCAATTACAGTGCCTCCTTCAGTTGTGGCAACAAACTTCAGCACTGCTTGCTAGCCTGTGTTCCTAGAGGAGATGATGCTGACATCAGCAGGGTTCTCAATACAACAGCCAGAGCTGCAAGCAACAGCTTCTCCCGGGTCATGTTTAGATTTATGGTGTAGATATCATGACTTTTGTTTTTAAGAATGTACTTCTCCATCTGAAAGGCAAGGTGAGTGCCAAGTAAGTGGGTTCCTGTGGAAAGGAATGTGAAGACATCCTCTCTCATCTGCAAGACATCAAAGGTTCTAGACATTGTGTAATTTTCCCTTTAAGTTATGATAGGAAGCAAGAATAACGCTTTATGGACCTGTCCCTGAGCAGTGTGGAAAGCCTTTTTTCCCAATTTTTATTAGTGCATATTGATTGTGCAAAATTATGTCTCATTCTGACATTTCATTCACTTGTATAATATACTTTGTCGACAGTTGTCCCTATTCTCAAAAGGGGTCACAAAATAAAACCCCTTTTCAGTATAGATGCTATAGAGTGTGATACCAATGGTGTTTCTCTCTCTTCTCTCTCTCTCTCTCTCTCTCTCTCTCTCTCTCTCTCTCTCTCTCTCTCTCGATGTTAAAAATCTGTCTCAGTAGAGTTTTTCCTTTGTCTTTATTATATTGGAACAGAGCAAACCTTTGTTCTCACTAGTCAAACAATCTGCAACAACAATGGAAAACCAGCTTGAAGGCAGAATGAAAGTCCATGGCAAAGGCTCTAAGTGTTCTAGAAATAAAAATGATATAATCTAAATCAACATATTGTTTTGTTTTTTAAGCACTACAGAATACTAGACTGTATTACCAATTGATGCTATCTTCTACATTTTAAAGTTTGAGGTCAAGTGAAGGAAGTTCCTCACCACCTCTGAAAGGATAAGATAGATGTGTCAGAGAAAGAGAAAGAACTTGACTTCTGAATAGTTCTAGACTGAATGACCTGATAGGTCCATAAAGACTAATTCTCCAGGTTTCTGGGAATGGTGGCCTAGAGCTAGGAGGAATGATGACTCAGAGTAGAAAAGGTGAGATCTGAGAGCCTCCTTGATTGTACAGATGAGGAATTATCCCAGATGCTGAACTGTGGACTGTCCCACTCACTGTATGCTGAGTCTATACCTACCTGTCTGCTGCCATTATGTGAGCATGGCAAAGTAATGGGAGGCTGATTTTTGCTCCATGCAAAACATTCATGATCAGCTTCTCTTGGACTCCCTGGCAGCCAGATTAGACACTCAAAATTCTCCTGTAGTCTGAGATAACTGCCAGTCATCCTTCCATCTCTGACATTACAGTCTGATGTCCCCCCTTCTTCCTAACCTCTCCAATCAACCAATCCTCCTCCACACGTGTTCTCTAGTGAATAGCCCACATATCTAACACCACACTGGCATTTGCTGTTCAGGTAAGAGCTGGTGAAGGTGGGAAGAACCAGTTGAAGACCTAAGCTTTTCAAGGAACCAGGAACCGTCAGAAAAGCAGCTGCTCCTTTCTGATAGATACCACCAAAAGCCAAGGGACATCTTTTTACACAATGGTTACCTGGTTGACCTGATTTTCTCTTAACTCCTACAATGACTAAAATAAAGAAAATGGTTAGGCCAGGTCATGTCTAACATACACCTTCCCATTTCTCTTACACCGTAATCAGTCTATCAGAACTTTCATAGGCTTTTCACAGTCTAGGTGCTGCTTCCTTTGCCAATCTTGTTTCTTCCTATTCTACCCTCCTATCCCCTTGCTTGGCCTTCTTTGCCCTTCTCTAAGTCATTGAAGAGCTCTCTCCTGAACCCTCATATTCTCTCTTTCTTATAAGTAGGCTAAGCCTCCCCTGACAAAGATGCTTATTCAATGCCAGAGCCCAAATCCAACATTGCTACCTCGGAGAAGGACTCCTGACTTCCAAAGTACTGCCCCCTGCCCTTCCTCTAGGTTCCCTTTTAACTTTCTTGACAAGTTCCTCCAACATTGTCTGTATTGTCATGTCTCACTAAAGCTAAAACAAAATAGAAGCTGTTTGTTACCAGAAGCCTTTCTGTGGCTTTTTCCCTGTACTTAACCATGGTGTTTGTGCACCGCAGGAACCATACCAACAGTTCATTAAACTAATGAGCTATACTCATTAAACAAGGTTTAGCATTGGGTGTGACCTTTATTCCAGCTTCACAACTTCAGGTAAACTCTATGAGACCTCAGTATTGCAGTAGTTTGAATGTAATTGACCTCCACAGTCTCATAGAAAGTGGTACTATTAGGAGGTGTGGCTTTGTTGGAGTGTGTATGGCCTTGTTGAAGGAAGTGTATCACTGTGGGGGATTCTTCCTCGTGTCTCAGTCAACTTGCTGTTGCCTGTAAAATGTAGGATTCTTAGATGCAACTCCAGCACCATGTCTGCCTGCATGCCACCATGCTCCCCATAATGATGATAATGAAAGGAACCTCTGAACTGTATGTGAGCCACCCCAATTAAATGTTTTCTTTTTGAGTTGCCACAGTCATGGTGTCTCTTCACAGCAATGGAAGCCTAACTAAGTACTTTCACTTTAAGCACTTTATTTGGTGGAATATAAATTAATATATAGTCCATATTCTGATGTCTGGGGGGGGAGGGAACTATGTAAAAATGGCTACATGCCAAGGGTAGAAACAAGAAACTATTGAAGCTGAATTTCAGAAACAGTATTACAGAATGAGGAAGACAAGAGTACAAAGACCCTACCCCAATTCTTGATCTGAACATGGGTGGTGGTGGCATCCTAGAGTCTCTGACTGGCCACAGCTGTATTATGAGGATAAGAATATTTACTTTAAAGGGTTATTGTGGAGCCAACTTAGATGATGTATAACAAACACTCTTCAGCAGTCACAGTACAGTCTTGGTAATGGACCTATGTTATCATTAAAAGCAAAAGGTATTTATGGCTAGGTGAGAATTACTCAGGTTCAGTTAGTCTTTTGAAGTCTTAGAAATCAATAGCTAATTGTCAGGATGTATAGAGTGAACTTGGAAGATTATCAGGAAGTTACCATAGTGCTGAACAAGAGGGTTCTTCTAGGTTAGTTGATCAGATCTCAAGTTTTAATATATCCTCACCTGTCCTCCCACCCTCCAACATTCCACCCACAAGCCTTTCAATCAATCAAAATGCATACATGTATTTACCTCTCATCTTTACAGTCCATTGTTCAGCTGCCTTGGAGACATGTTTTCCTTCTGCATTCCCCTCTGCTCAGTCTTGACTTGAGTATCAGCACTTTTTGATTGATGATGTTGGCAGAAATGAATTTCATTTACTATAAATGCTATGAATTCTGTGAATAAAATTTAAAGCACATCTACACCTTAGACAAACTAGAACTAAGATGTCATGGACTGTGATCAGCACTATTATGGAGCAATTCAACTCCTGGAGAAGGCTTGATCTACATCCTCACAGCTTCCCACCTTACACTAGGCACTGGGGATAAATCAAACAATCACATTTCCTGTTTACTGTCAGAAAACATCATTTTTGTAACGTATTCAGGGTTCCTTTGTGTTACAATAAGCAATAATATTTATTTATTTTGATGGCTAAATTCTACTGTGTAGATTCATTCTTACCTGTTCACCCTACAATAAAAGATGCTTCTGCTTCCCAGCACTTGAATAATGCTATCGTGAACATATGTGCACACTTTTTTCAGTGAATACTTATTTTCCATTTTCTCATATATGTATTTAGAAGGGAATGGCCCCATTATGTAATAGTGTGGGTTTCACTGTTTTTATTTCACAAGTACCATTTCACTTCAACCATTTTACTTTCCAACCAGCAATATGTGTGTCTTCCAGCTTCTGCACCTCCTCATCAGCAGATGTCATTGCACTTTCCATTATTATCATTATAGGCACATAATGCTGTGGGCTAACCCCCCGCCCTTTCACTGTGTTATCCTGGCACTCTGGCCAAACAATTTCATCATAAGTAAACTGCTTATTTCTCTTCTGACAATTACTTTCTATTTCTACCTGATTTCCATGTATGTCAGTACTCATTGTCTTGATAGAAAGTTTTAAATTGGAAGTAGAATCCCCCAACTTTTCTTTATTAGTGTTTACTATTTGGTACCCATTGTAGCTGAAAGTTCAATAGAACTTTCACTGAATATAAACCAAAATTTAGGCAGTATTATGGGATCAATAATATTAAGCCTTCCATTCCATGAATAAAGAATGTCTTTTTATTTGTTTAGATTTTGTTTAATTTCTTTCAATGATTTGTCTTTTAGTTTTCAATGTGAAAGCCTTACAATTATTTGGTTAAATTTTCCCTAAGGTTAATTTTTATTGGTACTATAAAAATGTAATTGTTCTCTTAATCAAATTTTCAGATTAGAAAATTCTTCTGTGTAAAACTCATCTTGTACTTCACATCCTCCAAATGTTAATTGATAGACCCATGTGATATGTTCAATATTTTAGGTACATACTTGCATTATATGATTCTCTACTGAGTGCACAGATCTATCTAATTTCTACTCCCCTTCAGGTGGACAAAGACAGTATTTTGTCTTCCCTTTCCCCAGGATGTAAGGTGATTAGGATTGGTAAAGACCAGGGTTGAACCTGATTTGAAAGAAAGGGTGAGTTTGTCATAAATGATGCAAGAAGGATTTACATCTTTAGTTAGAGAGCTTAGAGGAAAACCATGGTATGGCTGTCCTTCAAGGAGATCACACCTCAGGCCTTCCCTTTTCTAAAACCTGTTCCTTTTCTTTTCATCAGGGTAGATCCACATGATAATTTCCCAACCAGTAACTCATCCTAAATCCAAAAACAGTTTTGCCAAAGCTCAAAAATTATTAAAAAATTATTTATTTATTTAGCTATTGTATCTGAGTTCTTTATGCCAAGCTGTTATCAGTGCCTTGGGAAAATAAAGTTTTACATTGTGGGATTCATGGCTGTGGTGTCTGACTACATAATCAGTCAGTATACAAACAATTCTATATATCCCATCTTGCTTTTGCCTGATTTTCAAATGACTTGGGGCTCATCAAAAGTAGAAAGTGTTCAAATACTTCTTGCTTCATTCATTACATACATTATCTAATCATTAGCAAATCCCCAATCAAGGGTGTTCTGATCACCATGTGAACATGAAGTTTTGATTTACAAATGCCAATGTTGCTTCTCTTTCTTCTTTTTCAATACATAGCCCAATTTCATCACTGGAATTTCAAATAAACTAAATCAGGGAGCATGCACTGTTCTCTTGGAAAAGGAGCTAGGCCTCATATGACAGAGCAGTCCAATTTCCTGACTCTCCTAGTGTGTACAAGTTTTAGGAAATGCTGAGGCTGTGTCCACTCCATGTCCCACCAGCACAACATCTCATGTAGGTCACCCTCTGAGATGAGATATATGTCACTCAAAACCAGTTAGTATTTAGGGCCACCTTTTAAAAATATGTTCTATGGAACCTCAAGACTGAAATATGTTCACAAAGCTATCTTTGAATAAAAGCAAATGAATAATTGCATTCTGAAACTCACCCAGATGTTTTGATGAATATGAGGAAAAATATTGGACAAGGTTTCTCTCTTTATAATGTTTCTCACCTCATAGTGAGCATAATCAGGTCTGTCTCATAGGTCATTAAATTCTTCACACACTTGGTGAATGCACATGCCAAACCCCAAATGCTCTCACATATACTCTATAATAAAATAAAGGAGGCTAATTTTAGGATGAAAAAATCCATGTACAAGGAGATGTTGCCATCTCCAACAAAATAGTTCTCTAATTCCTTAATGCATTTATTAAATTTAAAAATAACTGTTTAGTGTTGCTAATAGTTTAGTAGCAATGGCTGCCACTTTTATTTATTTATAGCTTGAAGTGTGAGTTGCTACCATTCCAGAACTCCATTGAAAATTATTTCTATTGGTAAATGAATTCAGCTTCTTAGAATGCATTTTGTAAATATTTTCCCCTGTGATCTATTGTAGGGACAGTAATGAAAGGTATTTTAGGTCTCTAAAATAACATGAAACAGATAAAATAAACAAACAGCTCAATTAACCTTTAGAAATTATAGTGCTGTCATATTTTTAACTTCTAATAGTTAGGGTAAAGGTATTTTTTTCTAGACTAACAATTTCATTAACAGAACAATTGTCTTACCATAAAAATAATTTAACTGCTTAAGTGAAATATTATAACATGAGAAATCTATGTAAATATGACCACTGCGTAAGTTCAAAGACTCAAAGATTGGCCTAATATGTCAACTTCATTGTTCCAGAAAAAGTATAAGTGGGACTTGGGGAGAGATGGCTGCATTCCTGAATCATCATTACCTTTGAAAAGTCATTAAGAAATTTTGCAGAGGTTTCTTCCTTGAGTGGACTGGCTAGGAAAAGCTGTGTTCTCAGACTGGAAGAACAGACAGAGCAGATGATTTGGTAGGAGGCTGGGTCCCTTGCTTGTGCATTCACATGTGCAATATAAAATACAAAGCTGCAAGCAACCATTTACTGGGCTATATACCACAGCTGATTTTCCCTCTTTGGAAAAGCTTTTTATCCCATTTCTTTTTTAAATTAATTTTTATTTAAATTGAAAAATCTTATTTTACATACCAATCTCAGTCCCAGATCCCTCCCATCCCCTCATTTCCCCCACCATTTCCCCATCCCACCCCCATCAACTCCTCAAGGAGGCCTTCCATGGGAGATCATCAAAGTCTGTCACAATCATTGGGGCAAGACTTAAGTTCTGCCCCATGCATCTAGGCTGAGAGAGAATTCCTCCATAGGGAATAGGCTCCAAAAGTTCATTCACGCACTAGGGATGAATATTGGTTCCATTGCTAGAGGCCCCATAGACTTCCCAAGCCCCCCAAATGACAATCACATTCAGGAGGCCTGGTTCAGTCCCATGCAGGTTCCTCATCTGTCAGACAGGGGTGGATAAGCTCCCACTTGCTCAGGTCAGCTATTTCTGTGGGTTTCCCCAGCATGGTTTCACCCCTTTTTTCATTACTCCTCCCTCTCTATAACTGGATTCCAGGAGTTCAACTCAGTTCTTAGCTGTTGGTCTCTGCTTCTGCTTCCATTAGCTACTCGATGAAGGCTCTATGATGGCATTTAAGGTAGTCGTCAATCTCATTATAGGGGAAGAGCATTTAAGGTAGCCTCTTCACTATTGCTTAAATTCTTAGTTGGATATTAGACATAGAACAAAGGATAACCAGCCTACCATCCACAACCCCAGAGAAACTTGACTCCATTTCTTATTCTTCATTGGAAATGCCTTTGGGATTATTAGAAGATTTCCCAAATTCCTAGGATGTCTTGTGCCAGAGACTGACTGCAGCAGACATCTCTTCCTCTTATTTCTGATCACTTGGTCAAATGTAGTTCTGCTACACTCAGTACATAAACTGCAAACATATTCCAGATGGTGAGAGTAGACTGAAGAAATTTGCACTTCACAGGGGCCTGTGCAATTTATAGGTCTCAGTATTTCCTATCAGTTCCATCAAATTCCAAGAGTTCCTTTTCTAATAGTGGGTGCGATGGGGAAATAGTGGTGGAAATGGGAGGAATGGAGGGAGCAGGACCTGGGATTGGCATGTAAAGTGACTGGATTTATGTTGAGATCTTTTATACATTTGGACTTAGGTGACAGTTTATGCTGGAGAGGATGTGGAGAAAGGGGAACACTCCTCCAATGCTCATGGGAATGCCAACTCATACAGCCATTTGGAAATCAGTATGGTGAATCCTCAGCAAAATGAGAATCAGTCTACCCCAAGATCCAGCAATTCCACTCTTAGGCATAAACCTAAAAGAAGCACATTCATACAATAAGGACATTTGTTCAACCATGTTCATAGCAGCATTATTTGTAATAGCCAGAATCTGGAAGCAACCTAGATGTCCCTCAACTGAAGAATGGATAGAGAAAATGTGGTGAATTTACACAATGGAGTACTACTCAGTGGGAAAAAAAGATAGAATCTTGAAATTCGTAGGCAAATCGATGGAACTAGGAGAAACCATCCTGAGCAAGGTAACCCAGTCACAAAAGGCAAACATTGTATGCACTCACTCATACATGGATTTTAGACATAGAGCAAAGATTACCAGCCTACAATCCACACCACCAGAGAAGCTAGGAAACAAGGAGGACTCTAAGAGGACATACGTGGTCCCCCGGAGAAGGGGAAATGGTCAAGATCTCCTGAGTAAATTGGGAGCATGGGGGAGGGGAGAGGGAGCTAGAAGAATAAGAAGGGAAGAAGAGGAGAGGTGAGGAGAACATGAGGGAGCAGGAAGGTTGAGTTGAGGGAAGAATAGAGAAGAGCAAGATAAAAAAGATACCATAATAGAGGGAGCCATTATAGGTTTAAAGAGAAATCAGGCACTAGGGAAATGTCCAGAGATCTACAAGGATGACACCAACTAACAATCTAAGCAACAGAGGAGAGGTTACCTTAAATGCCTTCCCCTGATAATGAGATTGATGACTAACTTATATGCCATCCTATAGCCTTCATCCAGCAGCTGATGGAAGTAGAAGCAGACACCCACAGCTAAACACTGAACTGAACTGAATCCAGTTGCAGAGAAGGAGGAGTGATGAGCAAAGTGGTCAAAACCAGACTGGTGAAACCCACAGAAACAAGACCTGAGCAAGGGGGAGCTGTTGGTCCCCAGACTGTTAGCTGAGAAACCAGCATGGGACTGATCCAGATCCCATGAACATGGGTGTCAGTGAGGAGGCCACAGAAGTCTATGGGACCTCTTGTAGTAGATCAGTACTTATCCTTAGCCCAGGAATGGACTTTGGGAGCCCACATAGAGGGATATTCCCTGAGCCTAGACACACGGGATAGGCCTAGGCCCTATCCCAAAGGATATGACAGACTCGCAAGACCCCCTATGAAGGCCTCACCCTCCCTGGATGGCAGAAAGGGTATGGAATAGGTAGGGTGTTAGTGGAGGGAAGGGAAGGAAGGGAAGGAGAGGGAACTAAAAGAGAGAGAGAGAGAGAGAGAGAGAGAGAGAGAGAGAGAGAGATACTAGAGAAATCTTTCAACCTTCACTATCTGAGTTACAGTAAGAAAATGTAGCTCTCACCACACACCAAATCTGTTGAAACCAACATCTTCTACACACAAAAATGTAAGATAATAAGCCATTGAGTTTATAATCTTTTGTTATAGCAGCCCAGATGTCCCAATTCAGACTAAAGTACAAAACAAACATCTGTAATCCATATTGATACACAAATTATTAAATAAAATAATAAATACAGAAGGGAAAATATCCTAAATACAAAAATGCCACTTAGTTTAATAGCTGTTTTTTCTTTAATGAGGTGAGCTTGGTTTTCTAGTCAAGTGGTCTACACCCAAAGAATATTAGAAGAGCAACTTTACAGTGAGAAACTTGACATGCACTACAGACAGTAAGGGTAACTTTATACCTGGTGGCTTACATTCTGTCCTTGACATGACACAGTACAAATGATTCTTCACTTCTGAGATAGTCCTCAAAACTCTATACCCAAAGACCAGACAAACACTAAGCAAACCCAAATTAAAACACCTGGCTTGTTTTTCTCAATATATTCAGGTTGATCAAGACCAAGGTAAATCTGAGAAACTGTTAAACATAATTGCCTTTTAAGACATGTGTAATACATGTAAAGCAGTGTCTGCAATGGGATCTTAAAATGGGAAAAGGATATTAGGGAAAGGAGAAACCTAACTCTAATTAGAACTTAGTTAATGATAGAATACCAGTGTTGGTTCATTAGTTTTGACAAATTCATCATAGTAATGCATAGAGTTAATAATGGAAGAACTGCAAGGTGTAGTCATGCATGCCTGAAATCCCTGCACTAAGCATAATCAGTTAAATCAGAATTTAACTGATTATGCTTAGAAGCCAGGTACCAGAGAATCTGAGATGGAGGTCGGTCTGGAAACTATGATGAAACCAAAGTAAAATAAACTAAAAGAAAATTAAGTAGTGATAGAAGTCGTAGACAATGCATTTAAAAACCCTCTGCATAGGTGTTATGACTTTTCTGTACATCTTTAACTATTTTAAAAATATCTTTGAAAAAAGAACTAAGAATTAACTTGTGCACCAATATATACTTAAAGAGGAGAGCTAAAAACTTCCCAGTAAATATGAATTGCCCTTTGCTGGAGGCAGTCATAACTAGGCAATGGCATAGTAGGTGAAGCATAGGAAGTAGGAGATCCACACAGCTGTGTTCAGATTCCAGCGTGTATCATTGAGCTTGTCAGTTACCTGATCACTTTGTTCCTCAGTTCCTGTACCTGTCACCTGTGGCAATACAACTAAGCAGCTGCTTCTCAGGGTCTTTCTGAAGGCTGAGTGAGGTAACGTATATTAGCATTCATTGTCTTGTATATAGTTGAATGATACATCCTAGCTGCATTTATTAAGTTGTGCTACTATATATTGAATTACTAAAAACTGCTTTGGTCTTCTGAACAGAGTAAAGTATTTTTAACTGGTCATAAGCAACCTCCTGCACAATGAATAGATGCTCTAGACCTGTTTACATTCTCCAGACCAGAAGATGGGCCACATAGGCTGAGCAATATAGCTTTTCCACATAGGAAAGCTCTGGCCTAGACCACACTCCTTATGAAGCTAACAGCCAGAATTTAACTGATTATGCTTATCCCCAAGAAAGGTGGTATTTTAATTTCCTGAGAAAATACAAATTCAATTCAGAAAAGGGTTTAGTTGGTATCAGTGCTAATAAAATGATTATTTGAAATAACTCTGGCATTTGTTATGCAACAAAGCAAATGAATATGGGATGATGTGTGCTAAGTAATGATAGCATCCAACACAAATCCCTGTCATCTTCCTATCTAGAGACTAGTTAGACGTTCATTATGGTCCCTCATTCCTGAAGGCAACACAGGAGACTGAGTCATGCTGTATGACTTTAACAATGGTGTAGGGTTATGGTTTTCAGCTATGGTTGCTGTCCTATGGCTTCCATTCTTTTCTCACTCTGTAAACATCCTTTATCTTGGATTAATTTCTTATACAAAAATTTCAATTCTTTCCATAGCAAACAGCTATCTTCCAATACTTAAGAAACTTAGATGAATTTCGTAATGTGTTGGTTTTGTCTAGAGTTTCCTAGGAGAAAGTGATGCACAGGAATCCCCTCATTATAGTTGGACTTTCTTGTTGGGACACTAGCTCCCACATAATGAAACAGAAACTTATTAATTATGAAAGTTTGGCCTTTAGCTTAGGCTTGTTCCCAACTAGCTGTAATAACTTAAATTAACCTGATTGTGTCAGTCTACATTCTGCCATGTGATTTTTAACTCTTCTTCATTCTATATGTCTTACTCTCTCTATGTCTCTCTGGTTTCTCTTGTGTGCCTAGATTCATCCCCCTCTGAGCTCCTCTCTCTGCACAGACATCCTGCCTATTCTCTCCTGGTTGTCTATTGGCCATTCATTTCTTTATTAAACAAATCAAAAGGTGCCCTGCCAAAGACACATCTTCATAGTGTGCAAAAGATTATCCCACAAAAACTCATAGAAAAAAATTGTGTGACAGAAATTAAATTAATACTGTCATCTTTTCTAATATCTATATCAAGCCTACTTCCTCCTACTAAAAGCAAGACATGTTGGGGCTGGAGAGATGACTCATCAGTTAAAAGCACCTGCTACCTTGCAGAGGACCTGGATTCAATTCTCAGCACCTATACAGTGGCTCACAACCATCCATGACTCTAGTTTCAAGGCATCTAATGCCTTCTTTTGTCCTCCTCAGGTACCAGGTATGTGTTTGCTGCACAGATGTAGATAGTGGTAAAGCATTCATATACATAAAATAAATAAATACATCTAAAAATATTTATCTGAATTTTCTCTAGGCAATAGAGATATCCCTTACCTAGCCCGCATTTCCTCTTTCAAGACTTCTTCTCCTTGTCTCCATTCCTCTTCCCTTTCCTCCCTTTTCGACCTCCTCCCTTTCCCCTCATGCATCCCAGACTGGACTCAAACTCTTCATCTTACTCAGGTTCATAGGTGCTGGAATTACAGACATGCACCAACACAAGACTGCTTGCAGAATAGCTAGAAGGCATTCAGAGTAGACGGTGTGGTGAACAACCCACATTCCTTCATTATAAAGAAAAGAAAAACCCTCCCACTATTTGTCATCAGTGTGACTCACCCCTGACTTCCACCACCACACCCAAACCACACAATGTTGCAGAAGATCGGGTTAGCTCTAACCTAGAAAATAAAATCATCACGGGGAAATTGTGTTTCATTGTCTGTCAAATGGCACTTCTCTCCAGTGTTTATAGGAGTCTTGACTCCTCTTGCAAATCACTTTGCATTACACATACAGTTTTTAGTTTTATTTCATTTTAAAAAGTTTAAAGTTATTTTTGTTTGTGGTACTGGGCTAGAAGCCCTTTTACATGCTAGGTAAGTGTGCTATCACTGACTTTTATCCTCAGTCCTTAGGATTGCTACTGTTTTCTTCTTGCCCTTTCTGGGTCAGGTTCAGGTTACCACATGAGGGCAGTATACTGAAGAGGCTTTTTAATGGCCTAAATGTCCATTAAAAGAACCATACATAATTCTTTTTATTGAGAAAATGTCTGTTTAGAGAAAGACAATTTAGGCATAGAAATGATATTGATTTCTTAATCCAATTTAATACTAATGGGAAATGTATTTTGTAAATGTGTAAATATAAAAGTAAACAAATCCAAAACAATAGATCATATCCATTAATTTCTAGAGAGGATTAGAATGAGCCTGCACAGAGACCATTTGGAATTTCAACTCCACCTCCCTTAGATCCTCTTTGGAGTGGCCAGTGTTCCACCATTCTATTTTTTCCTGAGTGCACATTTGACCAAAGCAGACTTGCTTTGAACTCACCAAGACAGGTTTGCTTTCTCTAGTGGGAGGTGAAAACTAGATTAAGAAAAATATCTTCAGGTGGCAGGAACTGGGGCAGGAAGTCAGACTTGGCCTGTATTATGGGAACTAAGGACCAGAAACCCAGCCTCTGCAAAAAGAATAATCATGCCTCTGAGGAGAGGGACGGGAGTGTAGACTTGCAGCATTGTCACAGCCCTCAGCTTTTTAACTGCTGCTTTTGGGTAGGGGAAAAGGCATTGTCACTTGGCTATGGGCCCCTATTCAAACCTACTTCTTACTGATCTTCAGAGACGGTAAAGAACAGGTCCTATAAGGTTTCCTTTTGTCTGGGTCTCTCAGCTCTCCCCACCTTGTCCACAGGCAGCCAAATCAATTGTCCTGCCTAATCATAATGCTTTCCCCAACTGGGCCACACATGGCCCGTGTTCCTTACCCCATCTTCCATTGCTGTTCTTGCTGGTGAGGGTCTTTCTCTATAATTCAAATTCTGCATATTCTACATGACCAAGCACAGGCTTAGCCACCATGAGGCCTCAGCATCATTCTGCCCCACAGTTCTCTTTTCTTTTTATGATCTCTTAAGGGCCTTTAAGCATTTCTATTTCTTACTCAGTAACATAGAGAAATCTTCAGGAACCAATCGCATGTATTACACAGCCACATAGAAAAAAAATACATGCCATGCCATAGCATTTGGAGTAAACCATCTTGGTTTCTTTTCTCAATCACTTCTACAGCAAACACAAAGTATAATAAAAATAGTACAAAAAATATCTAGATTTCTGGATGTTGTAAGCACTTTCAAAATTTGAACCTTTCCATAATTTAATACCAAGTTTTATGATCATTAATTGTTCTCTGTTAGTTAATTCAGCCTAACTTACACTTTCAAAAAGTACTGCAATATTCTTAAAGTTCTGCACCCTGCTTTTCTTTTTCTTACTACTCAGTTTTCCGTTCCCATTTTTTATGCTAATTACTAGCTGATTAACTTATCTTTGACAACATCTGAGTACAGTCAAATGACAGCTTATACTATACATGTCTACATGTTTATGAAATACCTTACTTTCCTCAAACAATTGAAAGTTCTGGATAGCAGACAAAATACTGTTTCTTAGATTAAAATACAACTTTAAGAAAATACAATGAAGTGTTCTCTGCAATCTTTTGATTAATTTTAGTTTGGAGTAAATTTTATTAGATATTAAGATAGCTACATCAGCTTGCTTTTTAGATCCAACCCTTTACTCTGAGGTAATGTCTATCTTTGGTGTTGATGTGTATTTCTTGTATGTAGCAGAAGGATGGATTATATTTTTGCATCCTTTCTGTTAGCCTGTGTCTTTTTATTGAGGAATTGAGTCATTGATGTTAAGAGGTATTAATGACCAATGATTATTAATTCCTATTGCTTTATTATTGTTGTTGGTGGTGGTAGTGTGTATGTGTGTGTGTGTGTGTGTGTGTGTGTGTGTGTGTGTGTGTGTGTGTTTCCCTTTTTTGGGGTTTTGCTGGTGTGAGGATATTATGGCCTGTGTTTTTGTGGGTGTAATTAACCTCTTTGGGTTGGAGTTAACTTTCAGTAGGGCTGGATTTGAGGATAGATATTGCTTAAATTTGACTTTTCATGTGATAACTTGCTTTCTCCAGCTAAATTGAAAATTTTGCTGGGAATAGTAGTCTGCATTGGCATCTGTGGTTTCTTAGAGTCTGCAAGACATCTGTCCAGACCCTTCTGGATTTTGGAGTCTTCACTGAGAAGTCAGGTAAAACAACCTAGATGACCATCGACTGAAGAATAGATAAAGAAAATTTGCATAATGGAGTATTACTCATGTGTTAAAAACAATGATATGAAACTTGCTGGCAGATGCATGCAACTAGAAAAGATCATACTGAGTGAGGTAACCCATATCCATAAAGTCAAACATGGTATGTCCTCATGTATAAGTGGCTGTTAATTGTAAAGGATAAATGTGCTACAATCCACAGATCCAAGAAGTTAAGTAACAAGGAAGGCTCAAGTTAGGGGGTGGGGAATGACACATGAATCTCACTGCAAAGGGGAAATAGACTAGACATCACAGGTTCATGAGGGGAAAGAGGTCTGGATGGGAGAGGTTGGGCATGGGAACAGGAGCGATCAAGTGAGGGGATGACAGAGGGAGAGAGTACTGGGAAACTCTAATCAGGGCCATCTCTGGAATGAGCTAGAAATCCAGTACAATGGAAACTCTCAGAAATCTATGAGAGTGATCTTAACTAAGACCCCTAGGAGTAGGAGATAAATAAGGAGTCTGAACTGGCCATCTTTGTAACCAGGAAAGACTACCATTGAAAGGATTGGGACCCCAACACAGCCGCATAACCTCTGCCTTATAATTTGGCATGCCTATAAAATATGCTGTGACAAAGGTGGTGCAGAAATTATGGGAGTGGCCAACCAGTGACTGGTTCAATTTGAGACTCATACTGTGAGAGAGAGCCCACTGTGACATTTCCTGGAGGGCCAGGACCCAGAGGCTGGACAGCCTAGGGACCTAGCATAGAACAAACATGACAGACAAAACAGAAAAAAAGTCAGTTAAATGATTCCTAATGATATTCTTCTATACTCATAGATCATTGGCTAGCCTGATCTGATCGTCATCAGAGAGGCTTTGCCCTGCAATTTATGGAAACAAATGTAGAGACCCACAGCCAAATATTAGATGGACCTTGGGAAATCCTGTGGAAGATGTGTAGGAAGGATTACAGGAGCCAAAAGGACCAAGGACACCATGGAAAACCATGCAGAGTCAAGTGGGCTCATAGGGGCTCACAGAGACTGAACAGCCAACCAGAGAACTTGCATGGGACTGATCTGAGCCTTCTGAACGTGTTACAGTTATGTGACTTGCTCTTCATATGGTACTCCTGGTAGAGGGAGCAGGGGTTGTCTCTGATTCTGTTGCCTGCTCTTGGGACCCTTTCCTTCTGCTGGGTTGCCTTACCTAGCCTTAATAGGAAAGAAGATGCCTAGTCTTAACAACTTAATATTCTATGTATGGCTGATATACATGGAAGTCTCGTACTTTCTGAAGGGAAGGGAGAGGTAGTGGATGGGGAGGATTTGGGGGAAGAGATGGGAGGAGAAGGGGAGGGGTAAGAAACTCAATTGGTCTTGGAAAATTAATTAATTGATTAATTAATAAAAACTAAAAAGGAATGATTTGATAGTGAAGCTGGTAATCTTTAAACCACATGAATTCCTTTGTCTACATCACATTCTCTACAATTCAGGTTCATAAAGGGAAGTCATACTTAAAGGAAAATGTGGAAAGTAGAGAAAGTAAAGGGAAGTTGTTTTTTTTTAAAAAAAAAGAGAGAGAGAGAGAAAGAGAATCTCAACAAGAAAGCAACAAAGAAACAGGGGAGACCCAAGAGAAAAGAAGAGGGCAGGAATGAAATGGAACATGAGAGGAAAGATAAAGGGGAAACTGAGGTGGGAGTTTTAAAGGAAAATAAATATTAGACCAAAGGGGCCACTAGGGAAGGGTTGAGATACTCAGGGATGAGGGCTTGCTTGTTATACATGCTTCTGCTTCTTTGAATATTTGAAGAAAGCTGTTGTAGTGCCTGAATGTTTTTGTTTGTTTGCTTGCTTGTTTTTTTTTTTTTGCCTAATGCAGGCAAAATAAAATATTCCTTGGTTTTCCAAATATGGAGTCAAAGCAAAAATAAAGATGAGAGGAAATTCAGGGGGAAGAAAATAATTTCTTTTAATTATTTGTGCTTGATCTAAAGCTTCTATCATTTTGTGTGTTTTATGAAAACTTGCAGCAATGTTCCAAGATTTTCCTGGTATCCTCAGGTCACAGAGAAGATGGCTGTTTCAGAAGAGAAGTGGTCATCCCATAGCTGCAGATGGCAAGCCAAGCTGCAGGACAAGCCACAAATTCCTGACCTCCAAGTGCTGCCCTTTTTCTAAAAGCAATACCTTCATTATTCCCTTTGAACTGCCTCTCTTTCGCAACCCCTCCCCCACATACACACTGAATGAGATGTCATTAAGGAGCCTATTTTTCATTTACAATCCATACCTATAGCCAGTACTATAAAGAAGTAATTGGCTTTGGAGAAGAACGCCGTGATGATGAACACCTTATCTTCAATTACAGGTTTGGCCTGGCTCGCTGCAAGGTAGAAGATCTAGACTGCTTGGCCTAAAGTCTATCCACACTCCCAGGTCTTATCAAACCTGGATATACAAGATAAACTGAAGTACAGAGTAGTATCTACCTGGAGCCTGGGAGACTATAGCCCAGGCATTAGCTCTTTGATCTGGGGAATAATGACTGAGGGATGGACAGTGCTGAGTCTTCTGAGAGATGCTCCTTTAGCACTTGGCTGGATTAGGCCAGCTCCTTGTGTGATCTTGGGTCTTGTCTAGTCACCTTTCCTAAACCTGTACTGCTACAGGGAAGAATTACATAAGAGTGGTCCTTCACAAATGGGCAATAGTCAGCTCTTGGAACACTTATGGCCACTGTATCTGTCACCACTTTTTCTTGTTTTAGGATCCTTCACTCACTGTCTTGTATTTTGCATTGCATCATTTTTAAAATCAACAAGGAGACCACACATCCAAAGAGTGCTTGTCAAGTGGCAGTATTACACAAAGGGGCATGTCTCATTCCTTATGTGGGTTTGGCTGAAAGCTGGGTATCAGGACTCTTCATGAACATTTAAGGAGGCTTCAAAGAGGAGTCACATAACCATGGGGTTCCTTTTTGTGGCTGATTATATCAGAAGTCAAATTTATAATTAGGTACTATAGGTTATTCAGGTCTGCTTTATGTCTCTCCTCCAGAGTTTTAATTGTGCACTATTTAGTGCTTAGGATAAAATAAAATTATATCAATTACCTTTACTTAAAGATAGCCCCTATGACCCATTCATTGTATAATCTCCCCTAAAGTTTGTTATTCTTACACCAAGAATATTCTAATTATAGACTGCAGGTTGGAAATCATTTGTAATTATCAAATAAAAAAAAGTCAAACATTGTACCCAGTGTTGGGAAAGATTTAGCATTGGTCAACCTTGCACAACCTGAACATTGTCTTCCTAAAATCTTAAGACAGCAGTTGCCTGCCTTCTGCTCTAGGTGGCTATGGAAAATAGAATTCTATATGGAAAAAAAGATGTAGACTTTAGAGTCTGGTAAAAATAGGTTTGAGTCACAGCTCTGGAATTTCGAGGTACTAGGCTACTCAGTAGGCCTCTCTGAGTCAATATATTTTTCTATAAATTGAGTCTGTTAATCAGAGCTGTTGTTCTACATCACAGGAAAATTCTATTCATTGGATAGATTGATTATGTCTTTCTATCCCTTTTCTCTAGTGGAATACCAATAGAAATTGGGGAAATGGATTTAAATAAAAAGGAAAGGTATAAATTACATAGATAAAGGGACTAAGATAAGGGACAACTGCAGACATATCTTACAAATGAAAAGTAGAAGCAGAGTAATAGAAGCTGACCTGTTACAGAGCAGAGAAAGCTACAACTTGAGAGCCTGAGAGTAGACTCTGACAGTGCAATGCCAGTCTGAGGACCTAGGATGTAAAGAGATGTCACAGTTGACATCTCCGGCCTTCATTTCACACAGAAAGTCAATACACCATCTCGACCTTTAAAAGAAGGCTAGGAGGTTCAAAACAAAGTAGAGAATGCAGGGAGCTTAAAATATTAGAGAATACACTCGGAACATACAGTTTTTGCCTAGTAGGAGTTCTAAAAAGAGATGGCAACACACACACATACACACACACACACACACACACACACACACACACACACACACACACACACCGGGGCACATCACTGCCATTTTATCCCAAATGGAAACATTCTAGAGATACAAGGAATACCCCCTTCAGTGCTGTGGAACATTGTGAGCCTCATGTCACCACAAGTCTGTGGCATCTTCCTCAGAAAACCCTGCATTGCTGTTGAGTAATCTAGGTCACAACAGCTATTTGTTTAATTCATATAAATGACATGAGGAGAACAAAGTCAACAGTAGCTTCTCTCCAAAGTCATATTTATCTGATTTTAATTTCTTCATTCACAAATTGTTTTCACTATATTCTTAGAGATTATCTACACATATTGTCATCCATGTTCAATTTTGTGAGAAAAGAATACATCAACATATTAATCAACAAATTCTTAAATTTCAAAATCTGAAAATAAAATTTCAAATTTTAAGAACAGCTCTAATTATCTGAGTTGCTCTATTCCCTTGAGAAAAAAAATTCTTTCATAATTCTCTCTATGTCAATCCTTAAAGTATAGTGTAAATTTGGAAGACAATAAATACTGTTTGGAATGGTATCTTTCCATTTTTATTTGCCTCCATCTATCCTCTGCAGCAAGCATTCATGTACATGTACACACACACACACACACACACACACACACACACACACACACACACACACACACCAATCACCTGGGCATATCACTGGCACTCTGTCCATATATATGTAAATGCAACACACCCAAGATTATTTAAGAGATAGACTATATGCACTAGGACTATTCTAGTGTACAGGTAAAGAATAGGAAGTTATGGTGACATAATGCCAGGTATGGGATACCAACTTATGAACTACTGCTCAGAGAGTATTATGGGGTACCCAAAACAACACAGACTATTATCATATCTCACGTAGCCACAATAACTGGATGGTAAGACCCTATTGCTAAAGGCATCACATACTTTAGATGCAGGACACAAAGAAATTAAGCAAGGACGGATTTAAAAGTCTTCCTGTCTATTGTGTAGCTTTAATAGTGCCAGAAGATGCTAGGTAGGATACTGGGGCTGGGAGAAGTTATCAATGGTACTATCCAGCAATGGTCCCTGCATGCTACAATATTGATCTGCAAGGCAAGATGTGCCCACTGGTAAAATATTGACAAGATTGTTGGATATAACCAACCACTTCTTGATTTGGTTTGATTCCTGATTAGATTTTAGTCTTGCTGCTCAGAAGGGAATCTGTGCCTATTATTGCAAACCTGACTTTGGAGATGGTCATAGTTAAGGTTGCTAGTGTGTCATAAAAAATATGACTAAAAGCAACTTGAGGAGTAATGGGTTTATTTCACATTGTAACTTATTAGTCCACCACAGGGAGAAGCCAGGGAAGGAACTTAAAGGCAAGAACTGAGGCAGAGGCTATAGAGGGATGCTGATTACTGGCTTGTCCTTCTTGTCTTGTTCAGCCTGCTATCTATAGCACCTAGAACTGCCAGCTTAAGAGTGGCACCTCCCACAGTGATCTGGGACCTCTTACATCAATCACTAATTAAGAAAATGCATGACAGGTGTGCCCATTGGCCAATCTGGTGGAAATCTTTTCTCAATTCAGGTCCACTGTTCCCTAATGGATCTAGTTTGTGGCAAGTTGACATAAAACTAGCCAGCATAGGAGATCACAGGCCCTAGAAGTAATTTACTGCCATTCTTCTGATAAAAGGCCACGGCATCAAACTTCTAGACATTTATGGTTAAATTCATAGATTAGTGCTGTTCTTAGCCTTAATTACAGAAACTACAGAAATCATACTGGTCAAAATAGAAAGAATAAGGGACCTTTGAGTGCTCAGCCCTAAATGGGCAATCTATATCAATCTCTGACCTTACCCCAAGACTCAGGGTATATCTTAGAATAAGGGACAGAAAGAATGTAAGAGGTGGAGAATGAGAAGAAGAGCTGTGAAATGGTGTCTTCTGGACATGGCTGTTCTCTTTCACTGTAGTTCTGGTTGCCTGCACAAGACCAAGCCAGGAAGCTCAGTCAGTTTTCAAGAAGATAGCATTAATAGGACTCTGGATTAGAGAGAGGAGGGATATAAAGAGGATAGGGGGAGTTGAGGTGGATATGATCTTGATATGTTGATGCATGTGTAAAATTGTCAACAAGTAAAAGAAAAGTAGAAAGAAGAATCATGCTAATTGCAAAAATTACTCCTTCATAGAAGATTATGATGACATATTGGAGGAAAATTATCTGGCTATAAACTCTGTACTGAGTTTCAAATTCCAGCCACAAATTAAAATTTGTAGATACAAGTAAAATATGCATATATTCCTTTCAGTAGTTTAAGGCAGACTACAGAACAATAAGCAGCCTCCCTGAGACCTCAATGGCCAATTATATAAAAGTCCTTCTTTGTCTTGTCTGTTGCAATCCCATGGCTCTTCAAGGCAGCTAGTTTTCACTGAACCACGCCATTTTCATCTTTAACATACCATTTTAACTTGAGGCTTACAGCAGAAGACCGAGAAAATGTGGGGGAATTCATTTTGCTCTTTTATTCTTCACCTTGGAGTTAACTACAATACTTCCTCTTTTAATTCAATCCAAAGGCTCCAATTTAGTTCCAAATGAATCTGGGGTAAAATAGAGCACATGGACATTTGGTGAGCATGAAGGGTTTCTTCCAAAGGTTAAGGCACTTCTTCAAAGCCTGGCTCTGGAACTTACTGTTTTAGCTGATTTACTCTATGACTAAGTTTTGACAACTCTAATGGGAAATGGAAATAAAGTGTAATATATGATTGCTATAGTCATCATAAAAGAATGGTCTAGAATTCCCTGCCTCAGCACATCACAGATAAAATTCTCATCCACAAAATGTTTATCTATCTCCATTACTATCATCATATTTGCTATGTCCACTAGGGTTTGGCTAAATGCTGGTACTATTGGGACTTGAAGTTCAGATGCATGGTGAGAAGGACCACATTACATCAAACAATTCTTTGTAGTTGAGTATCCACAATATGTAGGTGATACATGCAGGATGAATATAATATTCATTCTATTATTTAGCAAACAATTCAGAAAATGTTCATTTCAGTCATAACACATTGCTATATCCAGGCATAAAACTTGAATCCACTTCTGAAATCTGGACAGATTACCCACTGCCTCCTGAGCACCAGAGGTAGAAACCAAGGTGGCAAAATCAATGAATTGGAAACAGTTAGAAATCAAGTGCCTTTGACTTCATATATTTAAGAAAAATTATGAATAGTAGATCATGGGAGAAGTCTCATTTTCACTACCAAGTAGCCATGGCCTTTGAACATGTCTGTTAGTATAAAACATCTACAATGTCAATGTCAGAAGGAAACACTCATTCATGTTGAGAGGCAAACTGGGGCATACTAGTGCACTGCCCCTGTCAAATACCAAAAGCCATGGGAAATTCTGAAGTTTGACGATATGAGGAGAAAAAAGAATCATAATCTTTAAAAAAAACAATTTTAAGCAGCAGAAGACTAAACTTTCTATCAACATTAAAAGCTTTTGACAACTTTATAACATTAAGCTGTATGAAACTGACATCTCTATAGATCACACATGATGAAAACAGTCCATTTTTAATGTTTGAATATAGTGTGGAATAGGAAGATTCTTCTCCTGCTACTAACACAGCCACACACACCAGGTTCTGCACACTGTTCACACAATAAAATTGATTGTGTGTTTATTGTGTGCCAGATTATTCCAGGCCTCTGGGGTAGAGTAATAAATAAAATAGATGTCAGGTACAGACTGTGGACTATGAATCTCAGATCCAGGGCTTTAGGGTCAATCTAACTTGTGGTTATTTCCAGGATCCACCATTTCCTTTTGATCATGAATAACACACATATACACAAGTTACATGCCATATATTGTTTATTTTATATACATACTATATACATGTTGCATGTATGCTTATAAACCACATATTTCTGCACATGTATATATTTTAATTATGTATAAAGAATGTCATATAAATGTATATATGTATAAATTATGAAATATATAGATGTGTGCATAATATGTTTGTATACACACAAAAAGAGCAAATATTCTGAAATGTTTCAGACAAGATGTGTTTAAGATTCTGGAATATTTTCATACACATTACAACATTGTGGAGACAGGATTCTAGTCTAAACATGAAATTCATTTATTACCTGTAGGTAATTTTACAAATAATTTGACATGTCTATGATTTAATAGTTCCTAATCACATAAGGTAAGGTGAGTATTTTCTACTTGAAATATGATATTAGCACTTGAAACAAAATTTCATGTTTTGTTTTTTCAGATTAGGAATGCTAAACCTGCATATATAAATGACTTCGAAGTTTGTTCATATAGCAAAGGTACAAAGTAAACACTCTTTTAAATTGCTTTTGTTAATTCCTACCTTCTGAAATAATGTTCTTATCAAATTTTTATCATTTAAAGTCAGACACTAAGCAGACTGGCAGAAGTAAAAGGATCATGTAAAGTTGGAGACCAGCTTTGTCACTTAGTAAGTTCCAGGCCAGCCAGGATGCTCAGTGATAACCTATCCACAAACAAAAAAATCTAATGATCCTATACATATGAACACATATAAGTAAAAATAGAAGTTCAGATAGTGAAATTTAAACATGCATGGAGATAGCTGCAAACTGGATGCCTTGAAGCATTCATGGATGGTTTGGAGTCACACTTCCTGATGTTCCATCTCAAAGCCCAATGAGAATGTAGCTCCAGACAAGTTCAGAGAATGAACTTTGAAGAGAGGTGAGGCACACAGTTCAGAGAAAGAGGAGGGAAGGCCACTAAGCAGAAGAAACAGTTTGAAGAAGAGGGCTGTAAGTCTAGTGGAACTGTCACCAAAGGGCTAGCCTGCCCACAGAGGTAAGTGACACACATAACTTAAGAGTATGAGGAAACAAATCCTACTTTAAAAAACTTATTTCTCTTTCTAGACTAAATGCCAAAATTCAAAATTCAGAATTCAAATTTACAAGAAAGCTTCCCAAGTAAGGAAAAAACAAAGCCAAGAGAAAGCTGAATGCATTTTGAACTGAATCCTTTTATAATTTGCTAGCTACCCAGTAGTTCGTAAGCTGATGGAATAAAAACCATAAACTTAAAACAGAAGTGTGTTCTGTCACAGTCCTGGAGGCTTTCAACCAAACATCCAAGATGGAAAATGTCACTGGAAAAGAATCACTGCCAATGCCTCTCCCAACAGCCTGGCTGGTGCTAAAGAGATCAAGGCAGGAAGCAGCATTTGTCTTGTGTGTGTCTGTGACCCAAGCTCTTGTATTTTATGAGGATATCTGCCATATTGGATCTGGATCCCCACTAGTCACTTCATCTTCTCCTGATTATCTCTGTCAAAAGTCCTTCAATTTGTCAGGTTTGGGTCTCAGTTCACTGGGTACTCTGTTCAGACTCCAACATACCTATTTTGGATACAGGTATAGATTCATACCTATAAACTTCAAAGGAAAAACTGAGCTAATCTGAGTAACTGGTATTGGCTAGAACAACAAGAAGAGACAGAACCCAAAGTTCACTTAAGTAAAAGATCCTGGCAAAACAAAGAAATGTCTTTGCAATACTATGTTTCTTTTCATGGAACTCTGCTATATCAGTTTAGTGTGTGATCTTGCACAGCAAATGCCATTGGAGTCTGCATTGGAACTAGTGAACAAATGCAATGTACTCAACTCCCTAGAGTGTTGTTGACAGCATGGATGCTTTGGTTTTCTTTAGAGTTAGAGGAATATGAAGCCACAATTAGGAGAGAATATCCCAGGTGAACCTGGTTGCTTCCAGTACCTGGCAGCACCAGTTTTCCCCCTGCAATTCTTGGAGGCCATAGTGAAGGTTCCCAACTTGTCTCTATTGACACCTAGTGAACATCAGGACTACAAAGACTGGGATGGGATGATTCACACAGACCTCGACAGATGATAGCACAGTAAAGATACTGACTTTTAAGAGTGGAGCTCTTTCCACAGCTTCATACCTTAGGGATGCAAAGTTGCAAGCCTCAGAAAACCTATCAAAGAAAACAAACCCATAGACAGAAGGCTCATGTAGCCTTCCTTATTAGGAAGCTTCCTAATAAGCAGAAAGTACCTGATTCCTCTACCTGCTGCCAGTTTTGTAAGTATTTGTAACTTTTTGTTGTTGTTGTTGTTATCATCACTGGACAAACCTAGAAGCGGAAGTTGTATTTATTCTTTATGTACAACCATTTTTAGAAATCCCTAGATGGTAATATTAACAGCATGGCTGTTCCATGAATCAAATTATTTTTCAGTGACCCTTTTTGAATACAAACACCATTGCAGAAAGTGGAGAAAGGTAATTAGCTGAGCAATATTTTCAGTCCCAATGCTTCATGATGGAACAGTCTGACAACATGCTTCTGCAATGTGTACTCCATCCTCAATTTTTTTATGTGATTATAGGTATTTTTTTCTATTGTTATTATTATTATTATTATTATTATTATTATTATTATTATTATTAATTCAAGTTAGGGAACAGGCTTGTATCACATGTAATTCCCCTCTCCCTCTCCCTCCCCTCACCCCCATTCCTTCTCCCCCACCTCCAACCTACCCCCCACCCCATCCACCCACCACTCCCCAGGCAGGGTAGGGCCCCCAACCGGGGCTCCACCAAGTCCACCAAATCTTCCTGTGCTGGGCCTAGGTCCCTCCCCATGTGTTCAGAGACAGAGTGCATCCCTTCAAGTGGGATGGGCTCTCGAAGTCCCACACACACACCAGGGCAAAACGCCAGTCCACCTCTGGAGGCTCCCAGGAGTGCAGGGGCCTCCCCATTGGCATCCATGATCAGGGGGCTGGATTAGTCCCATACTGGCCTCCCAAAGAGCGTCTGGGGTCGATATGCTTTCCCTTTTTCAGGCCAACTGTTTCTGTGGGTTTCTCCAACCTGGTACAGACCCCTTCGTTCTTCATTCCTCCCTCTCTTCAACTAGGTTCCAGATTTCAGCTCAGTGTATTTCTGTGGATGTCTGTCTCTGCTTCCATCAGCCACTGGATGAGGACTCTAGGATAGCATAGAGAGTAGTCATCAATCTCATTCTAGGGGAAGGGCTTCTAGGCCATCCTCTCCTCCACTGCCCGGACTGTCAGATCGTGTCATCCTTGTAGGTCTCTGGAGATCTTCCTAGTTCCAGATCTCTTCTCGGACCTATAGTGGCTCCCTCTGATATGGTATCTCTCATCCTGCTCTCTCTCCTCTATTCTTCCCCCAACTCAATATATCTGCTCCTCCATTTCTTCTCCTCTACTCTTCTTCTTGTGCTCTTATTGTGGCAGCACCCACTCCCCTACCCTCATGCTCTCAATTAGCTCTGGAGTTCATGCCACTTCCCATTCCTGGCATCCATTTATCCCTTAGAGTCATTCATGATTTCTAGTTTCTTTGGGGAAGAGGATTATAGGCTGGTAAATCTTTGCTCTATGTCTAAAAATCATATAAGTGAGTACTTACCATGTTTGTCTTTTTGTGATTGGGTTACCTCACTCAGGATGTTTTCTTCTAGTTCCATCCATTTGCCTTCTAATTTCAAGATTCCATTGCATTTTTCTGCAGAGTAGTACTCCATTGTATAAATGTACCACATTTTCTCTTTCCATTCTTCAGTTGAGGGGCATCTAGGTTGCTTCCAGGTTCTGGCTATTACAAACAATGCTGCTATGAACATGGTTGAACATATGTCCTTGTTGTATGGACATGCAGTATTTGGGTATATACCCAAGAGAGGAATGGCTGGATCTTGAGGTAGATTGATTCCCATTTTTCTGAGCAACCGCCATACTGATTTCCAAAGTGGTCTTACAAGTTCACACTCCCACCAGCAATGGAGGAGTGTTCCTTCTTCTCCGCAACCTCTCCAGCATAGGTTGTCATTGGTATTTTTGATTTTAGCCATTCTGACAGGTGTGAGGTGGTATCTCAGAGTTGTTTTGAGTTGCATTTCTCTGATGGCCAAGGATTTTGAGCACTTTCTTAAGTGTCTTTCAGCCATTTCAGATTCCTCTGTTGAAAAATCTCTGTTTAGTTCTGCACCCCACTTTTTAATTTCATTGTATGGTGTTTTGGTGGCTAGCTTCTTGAGCTCCTTGTATATTTTGGAAATCAGTCCTCTGTCAGATGTGGGGCTGGTAGAGATCTTTTCCCATTCTGTGGGTGGTCGTTTTTTCTTATTGACTGTGTCCTTTGCCTTACAGAAGCTTCTCAGTTTCACGAGGTCCCATTTATTGATTGCAGACCTCAGTGTCTGTGCTTCTGGAGTGATGTTCAGGAATCGTTCTCCTGTGCCAATTTGTTCAAGGGTTATTCCCACTTTCTCTTCTAGAAGATTCAGTGTGGCTGGATTTATGGAGAGATCTTTGATCCATTTGCACTTAAGTTTCGTGCATGGTGACAGGTATGGATCAATCTGCAATTTTCTGCATGTCCGAATCCAATTGTGCCAGCACCATTTGTTGAAGATGCTATCTTTTTTCCATTGTATGGATTTAGCACCTTTGTCAAAAATAAGGTGTTTGTAGGTGCGTGGGTTAATATCTGGGTCTTCAATTCGATTCCATTGGTCTATCTGTCTATTCTTGTGCCAATACCAAGCTGTTTTCAGAACTATGGCTCTATAGTAGAGCTTGAAGTCAGGGATGGTGATGCCTCCAGAAGATCTTTTATTGTAAAGAGTTGTTTTGGCTATCCTGGGTTTTTTATTTTTCCATATAAAGTTGAGTATTGTTCTTTCAATCCATCCTCAATTTTGCTTGCTAAGTTTTATGGTGTTGTGTAGCACTGAACAGTGTAGTAGATGTGGCAAGCCAATTCTGATATCCTCCAGCAGTAACAGAGACCTTGCCCTAGCTTCCAGGAATGCTTCCAGGAGACAGACCTTATCTGTTAACCTAATTTGAGAGTTGCTATCTCCTTGTCTATAATAATAGCTAGTAGCTGGTTATTCCAGGTGTATTCAAGGGTCAGTTCCTGTTCTCCAGACTTACTCCCAGACAGCTCTAAATGGTCATCCCATGATAACATCCTGCAGTGTTACCTGAGACATCTATTGAACCTGTCTCACAGCTCAACCTCTCCCTTTACCTCTCCATCAACTGTCCCTTCTAAGAGTACACCTGGGAAGATTCATGCTGTCATTTTTGGTCCACAGAAATAACAAAAGACCCTGCAAAGGTTGTTTGTGGGCATTTTTGTTTTGCTTTTAATCTGGAGGAAAGCAGTGCAGAACTCATGAGTAATAAACTCTTAAGGGCTCAGCTGTAGGTATGATATGACTCAAGCTCTTGCTTGGCAGCATTGCCAATCAAAAAGTGCTGTTTGCCATTATTCTTTCTGTCATATTTCTTTGCTCTTCCATATCAATTCCTTTCCCTCTACTCATTTCAACTGTGTCATGTGCACACTTTAAAAGGGTGGTGACCAGAGAAGTACCCCAAAGCTCTCATGGGCACCCATAAATCTCCTAAGAAGGCACGCTTTCCTCAAAGTATGCATAGATTTTTTTTTTAACCAATGAAACCATGCTTTGGGGGAATTTAACTATCAAAAGCATGAAGCTCCACCCAGACACATGGGGTAGAGAAGGAGAAACTGTTAGAGATGTACCCATTTGCTAATCAGTCTACCTATTCGTGAAGACTCTTTTTTATTTTTTTTTCCTTTCAGGAAACAATAACTATAGAGCAAAGAAACTTGGCTAAAAAGAAATGAAAAAAATGATCAGGGAAACTGGAGGACATTGCAAATCATCCAGAAGACCCAGATTTTGTGGTGGTGTTTCTTTTCCAGGGATGGGAAATGGTGTAGAAAAACAAACAAACAAACAAACAAACAAAAAAAAAAAACTACCTGAAGTGGAAAGGGACTTTCAGTATGGATACCTCAAAATTCTGTAGAACTCCCAATTTTACCTACAGTCATAGATAACAAGAACATTTCAGATTCCATAACACTGTTCCTTCCTCGTCTGATTTAACCTTCGGGCTATATCTTTTATGTTTATATAGCCCGTATTGTGGGGCAACGTAATGCTTGAGAATTCCCCCTTGCCTTGGCCCCTGGAGTCTAATGGTCAACCAGTTTCCTTCTGCCTCTGAAGTTCCCTCTCAGCTCTAACATTCATTTTTTTTTATTTTCTCTTTTTAGGTTTTTTCCCAGTGAAAAATAGTTAAGTTCTGAACCAGAGTAGAAGCAGAGGGGATGTAAAATAAAAGACCACCCCCACTCACTGGGATCAAACATGTTTCAACAGGACTGCTCAAAGCAGTCTTTCTCTATGGTTGACCTCTTCCATTAAAGCAAGAAGTCCCTTCTCAGGATCCTACAGGAGTCCCTCCCTGACCCCCATCAACTCACACACCTGTGCCTGCCTCTGGCCCTGTCCTGTGGGCAGGGGAAAGTGACCATATGCTTTCTTTTGTGTTTCTCTTGTGGTACTATAAAATCCCTTAGCATAGGTCTCTGACATCTTTTTGTAGCAGGAAACTGATCCTGGATTTTTCTTTTTTTAAAGGATAGTTACAATGTGAATAGGCATTGTTGTAGGGAATTCTCTTTCTGTCTAAACAGAGGGTCTCTAAGATTCACACTTGCGCATACCTTCTTTTCATGGTCTCAGTAACTCTTAAACTACAAAATGAAGTACTTCAACTTCTTTGAGATTGGTGTTTATTCATGGCCATAATGTGTTGGGTGGCAAGGTTAGACTAATGTGAATTCTGAGTCAAGCAAAGCCCGAGAAATAACATTATTTTCCTTAATGTATTTTATTCTATCAAGCTCCTTATAGCATGCCTTATCTGGCTTTTCTCTCCCCAACTGTTTAAAGCACACCACTCCAGCATGTTGACTCAAGACCGGAAAGGACAATGCTATTGTGGTGGCACAGGCTTTTCTGTGGCCAGTGTCAGCCAACAGCGGTTGCACGCTGGGCTGGCAGATTCTTTGGAGGAGCAGTCAAAGGGATTGTTAAATTTCATGCCCAGCCCCAAACCAGGAAGTGCTGCCTAAAATGAGCCCAAGACAAAAGCAATCCAACCTCAAAAACAAAACCCACAGTATCCAGAAAAGGATGTAAGAGCTTAAAATCTGTGCTTATCTGTCTTCTGGTTTGGATCACAGCAGGCAGGCTCCTGCTTATAACTGCTTATAAAACATTAGCAAACTTCCAGGAGAGAGAGAGAGAGAGAGAGAGAGAGAGAGAGAGAGAGAGAGAGAGAGAGAGAGAGAGAGAGAGAGAGAGAGAGAGAGAGAGAGAGAGAGAGAGAGAGAGAGAGAGAGAGAGCATCCAAGTGCATGCTCACACTCTCCGGTTGCACAATCGCTAGATTGGCCTGGACAAGTCGACCGACCAGGGAACTGCAACCTCAAGCTCCCCCTGTTTTTGTTGCACCGAGAGCCCTGCAGTTCTGGGACAGCTCTGGGAGGGTCTCTGGGTATGAACCCGGAGTGGAGGGTCTAAAGTTGCTGCTCTGGGCCACTGAAAAGTTCTGCCAGCTGCTCTGAGTTGCGGGCAGGCAGGAAGGGGAGGGCTCGTCAGGGAAGGGGGAGCCAGGCGCGGGCTCAGGGTTGGGTCGGAAAAGCTGCCTCACTGCGCTGTTCTGCTCCTCCGGCTCCAAGCTCTGGCCTGGGCCTCCAGTACAGTTTCCGAGCCTACCCCGAGGCTGAGCCCGCAGCGGCTTCGCCAAAATGTCCCAGTCCGGCCCGAAGTCCGCCGCTTCGCCCAGGTCCCGGCATGTCGCCGCAGCCAGCCACACCCAGGAGGTGAGTAGTAGCTCTCCTGTCTGAGCCTCGGGGCAAGAGACAGGGGCGCCTGGCTCCAGCAGTGGCCAGCCACAGTTTTGGGGCGTTGCCCAACCTGTCCGGGTTTGGCATATTCCAGGGTCCCGGAAGGGATCAGGCCTCAGAGTCGCGGGAAATCAGGTGTCCCGGAGCTCTCCAAATTGGGTAGTGACATTAGTGGGGTGGAGGGGATTGTGGAGCAAAGTGGGCTAGAGAGACAGAGGCGGTACGCAAGGGCGTGGAGGGGGAGTAAAGTTTACTCGGGACCTCCAGAGTGAGTGGACTCGAGTCACTGGCCAGAGGAGGCCTGTCCTCTGTGTGAAGTCGCCCCCATCCTCATGTAGGGAGTGGCAGCCTGAAGAACCAACACCTCTTCCCTAACTAGCCTCGGGCCAAATAGGATGGGGCGGGGCCGCGTTGGTGGTGGGCGGGCCCTAGCGCCTCCCCCCCCCCCCCCGCCACTTGTGTCCTCCCACCTGGCAGCTGTAAGGCGCCCAGGCCAGGTCCCAGCCAGAGAGAGTCAGCCTGGGGCCACCAGCACCTTACTCTGAGTCCTCGACGGATCCCCAGCAGCGCGGCTCGGAGCAAGTCAGTGGGTTGTCGCCATGGCATTCGCAAGCTGGTGGTACAAGACGGTAAATAAAAACGACCTAGCCTGGGTAGGACTGGGAAGGGAAGGTTTTACTTCGCCCCTCTGGATGGTAGAGGAAATGCTGTAAGAAATTTGAAGGGACAGGGGTGGGGACTGGGTGCGACCTCCTTGCAGACCTTCTGGTAGGCTGGGGCAGAAGGCGGAAGCTCACCCTTCTGTGGAATGCGGACGCTTTCTGGGATATAGAGTCTAGGGGGCGAGGAGCACCAAGCTCACTCAGCTTGCGCGCTCCCAAATTGAATGGAAAGTAATCCTTAATTCTGCCCTTTGGAACGCATACCTGGATACACAGACAAGAGCCACTGGAGCCAGTAGTTTTTCTACTGCTAAGTAAAGACAAAAACTTAAAAAGAACAGAATGTTGCACGTGCAGTTTCAAACTTGAAAGAGGAGGGGGAAATGGAAAAGAAGAAAATATCAGGTAGCAATGTGATCAATAGATACTTTTAAGAGGGGTGAGGAGAGAGGTGAACAGGGGGCTGGCATGGGAGAAAGAGAATGAGTATATCTCACTACCCTATATTACTTGACCAGAGGACAAACGTGTTCTATTTGGTTAGTGCCCTGAACGTCAGTCCTACCAATTAGGTGTGATACCCAGTCAAGCTGGCACTTGTAATGTTTTGAAATCAGGAAGCATAGCTTTAACATTACATTAAAAACAAACAAACAACCAAACAAGACTTCACAAACACTTTGTTTGAGAGCCATAGGTTGATTTATGGCAAGAATTTCAAAACCTTAGGTCCACCTTCCTTTTTTAGCATGTGTCATGGAAAAAGTAGACATAGTAACCAGACAATCTTTGCATCTAGAAACTTTGTGTTTGAATTAGAAACGGGTTGCATATGCAGTGAGCATTCATTGATCATCCAGGTGTGCTAGCTTCAAGTGTACTGTAGAGTTTTCTTCTTAACTCAAATGTTAATACTTTTAATAAGTCTGTTAAAATGTGTTGTCATATCTGTAAAATAGCCAAGAAAAACATAAGGAACAGATTCAACAAGCATGACACATTCGTGAGTGTTCACCATTGCACTTTTCTGTGTTATTTAAATGTATAGTTTTATTGATGTTTCTAAGAGTAAAAGTTTGCTTTGAGTCATGACTGTCCCAGAATTATTATCAAATCGTATCCTTTAAATTATCTGCAAATATGGATGGCAGGTGTTGAACTAACTTCGGACTTCTCCATCCAGGCTCACATCATCTAAATGAAATTATGCCAGAGTCCTTAGATGAAGATAGCTTAAATCGTTCCTTTTAATACCTACTGCACTATGCTAGACACCTTGTGGAACTATTACTTAAAATACTTATGCTTGGTGGTAACATTCTAGAATCTTCAGCATGCCTGTGATCAAGCTCTGACTTTACTCTAGGAGAAATGTACAGTGAGCCACATACAAGCCTTAAGAAATTTAACAGCCATATTAACAAAAACATTTTAAGAGGTGAAATTAATGTTACCCCAACCCCATCCCAGTTTACGTTTTAGTGTGTAATCAGGTGCTAATAATTATGATAGTTCACCTCTTTTTGTGTCAACTATTCAGACTCTGGATGTGCTGTATATTTTATACCCACAGTACCTCCTAATTCACGTTTCCCACAATTCACACTTACTCCCAATTCATACTTCCCAAAATTCACATTTCCAACAATTCACATTTCCCTTCCAATTCACATTTCCCACGAGATCATTCACTCGCCACGTGGCTAGTGGTATGGCATCAGACAGAAAAGCTCTATGGGGGTCAGTTCCTGAACTTAAAAAAAAAAGCCATTTATAAGTGATCACAGATCATTTTGATAATTAAATGGAAGTCAGGTAGTACTTGCTCTCAACAATGTATATAAAATGCAGCTTTAGGGCATGCAAAGTCTGTCCATAAATCTATCTCCAATGGTTCACTTAACCAATTTTTAACATATAGATACATATACATGCACATGTTGTATATATTCTATGTATATATAAAATATATATACATGTTTTCATATGTGCAATGTATATATAGTTTTGTTTGTTTATGTGCCTATGAATAAAGATAAGCAGTCGGACCCTTTTATCCACATATTCAGACACTAATCAAAAATAATTTTAAAAATTGTCTTTACTGAACATGCACCAATTTTTTGTCATTATTCCTCAAATAAAATAGTATAAAACTGTTGAAATGCTTTAATACTCTGTACCATAAAGAACACACAAGAGACCATTCATAAGTTAGATGTAAACATGCCATCTTACACAAGCCATTTGAGCATCTGCATGATTTAGTCCCTGAAGTCAGTTTCCAAAAGATACCAATTGATGGCTGCATACACGTCCATCTCAGAATAGCTCTGCTAAATCCTATAATTAGAATACCTTTAGTAGATACTCTATAAATGCTAAAAATAATGTGAATAATCTAACATTAGGCAAAATAAAATTAGAGTAATGTAAAGATGTGTTCATTTAAGAAGATGCCTCCTGTAAAGCCAGCCTAGGAAACAAATATTGTCTATTTTCATACTGAATTCCATCACTGTCTGAAGAATTTTCTGATTATAGAAAAAAGTCACTTAAAAAGCTACATTTAAGGAATATCTGATGAACATCATAATTATTAAACTTAAGAGTAAATTTGGGTTACATCAGTAATCAGAGTCCTGAGTCATAAGTTGATTCTATTATCCTGTGATAATTAAAGGTGCTTCTTGGTTTAACTGGATTCATAGACACAGTGAGAATATAATCAAGGAGCCCAGTCATTTGGAAGACTCCATCGTTTCAGCCAGACAGGACAATCTGTTGCAAACTTCACATGGCAAAACAGACAACTTCACTGCAATGAATTTTAGGGAAAAAAATTATAAGGTCTGCACAAGGGAGATAGCATTTAGGGTAGAAAGAAAGAAGGCGGTAAATGTCACTATTTTTTGGCTGACAGTCTCTAAATGGATCATTTTCCATTGCATAAAAGCCTTTAGAACTGAGTCACACATGATGATATTGTTATTTAGTCAGTTTAGGAAATTCCCAGAAAGTTAATTACATTATGCGAGTGCTTTTTAAAATGTGGTGTGGCTTTCTGGTGTGGAAACAGAGGGTGGCCATTTGCAACTCCAAAGTGGACAAACGGGTAGTTAGTTCCAGGTAGGTTATTTCAGGACTTTCGCAGGGGGTAGGGGGGTATCAGGCTTCATTTCCTCCACTTTGGGTATTCTTAATATATGAATCTTATTAGCATGACAGTGAAGTTCTGTGTTCTGTTCCTCAAGTTGTTTCACTTTCTTTTTATGAAAACTTACTAAGAAAGTTTTATAACTAACATAACTTTGAAAAATGTCTATCAGATTGTACCAGTTAAGAAAAATTACAAGAACTGTTCAATCATGTGAAGAAACTTGGTTGGATAAGTTACCACATCAGATGGAGATCCAGTTAGTTCAGGAGGAGAGAGAGAGAGAGAGAGAGAGAGAGAGAGAGAGAGAGAGAGAGAGAGAGAGAGAGAGTTTGTGTCTGTGTGTCTGTGTGTCTGTGTGTCTGTGTGTGTGAGTATGTGTATGAGTGTATATATGTGTGTGAGTGTGTATGTGTGTGAGTGTGTGTTGTGTGAGTGTGTGAGTGTATATGTATGAGGGAGTGAGTGTGTGTGTGTATTGTGTGTGTGTGTGTGTGTGTTGGGGGTGTCCATGTGCCATCGTGTGCAGTCAGATCTGTCCTACCTGCTGTGTGATTTCTAGAAATCAAACTCATTTGCCAGGTTTGGTGGCAAGTGCCTTTACCTACTGAGCCATGCCACTGATCCACCTTCTCTGATATTTTTTATTTTCTTCCCACAACATTAGCTTGTAATGGACACTCACTGGTTTTTTTTCTTTTTTATAGTTAATAAACTCTATCCCCCAGAGTCATCTTTTCTGTGAGCTTTGACATTTTTCAGTTTTAAAACTTGAACAACTAGCATTTTGCCTTTGGGTGATTCTGGGGTGGAGGGGACACTCTTAAGATAAGAGTCAGCTGAAGTTTTCAAAATTGTTCTTAACAAAACTGCTATACATGATCATAATAAAGGGGGTATAATGAACTGTCACAATCAACTGGCAACATTACTGGCCAACATTGTGTCTTGTTTTATCATGAGATCCTGCTACCACACAATGTTTTTTTTAATGCAGGTAAATTGCCACTTTAAATGTTACATGAATAGGCAAATTGTAGGCTGTTGAAAAGAATGGAATTTTCATTCTACATGCAGTTAATTTTCTTTGGTGTGATCTGGGGTGAAACAATCTCATGCACAGTGAAGTGCTAGAGGACCAAACAAACATTTACCATGGCAACTAGGACTCTTTGTACTTTTGGGATAGTAAAACACTAAATTCTTCTTCACTGGTGTTTCTTGACTTAGAAAATGAAAATATACTTAGTTCTCATATCTGTTTCACACAATCAGACTGATGTCAGGAGGAAAAGAAAAAGATCAATAACTCTTAATAAAAGCTATTATTAGCCAGGATTAAAAAAAAAAAAAACAGACATTGGACCAGGTTCTACTTTAACAGTGAAAAACATACCAGCTATTGAAATAGGTACCATTCTCTATTAAATGAGGAGAAATTAAAAGTTGAATTTTTACCCAAGATCATATAGTCTTTAGGTTTCTATGGTATCAGTTTACCACATCAGCTGTAGATAGAAGCTCAGATAAATGCTATTCTGAGCATTTAAGTCCAGGGAAATTTAAGACAGGGAGGAGGCTTCCCAGGCAACAGATAAGATTGGAAAACCATCAGAGACGAGTGAGGTAACAATAGCTATAACAACGGAGGGACTAAAGGAACTTCAGGGTCATCTTGCCAAAATGACAATTCTTTTGACCTGCAACAGACACTATATCCTGAAGAGTCCCTGAAATCAGAGAGAAGTGGGGTAGAGTGCACACACTCATATCATTCTAGGTCAGTGGTTCTCAGCCTTCCTAATGCTGCCGCCCTTTAATATATTCCTCATGTTGTGCTTATTTTCATTACTACTTCATAACTGTAATTTACTACTGTTATCAGTCATCATGTAAGTACCTGGGTTTTTCAATGTGAAAGGGTTGTCTGACTCCCAAAGGGGTTGCAACTGACAAGCTGAGAAGCACAGCTTTAGGTTCTTACCCAGACACTACTTATTTCTCATTGGCCAAACCCGTTTGAGATGATCCATTCTGAGAAGTGGCCAGCCAAGATCTCCTGTGATACCAACAGAGGTGTAGGGGAGGAATCCACCTCAAGGTGCACAGCCAAAGACTCCCTGTATTTTGAAGCCAAAGCAGCTTTCTGTCTCAGTCCTCCAACTTGTTTGGTGCATAATCTCATTTTGACTAGCAGAGCACATACAAGCATAGATCTCTAAGGGTATGTTGTTGTTGTTTATTTTATTTTGCTTTTGGAAAACATCAATTTGTACAAGGCCCCTTAATTTTCAACCTACTTCTCAGCCTTCCTTCTTTATCTAGTCTAGTAACCTAAAAAGACCTATTGTACTTCTTGGGGGATTTTCAGAGGTTGATGGAAATAAATGCATTTAATCAAGTATTGTTGCTGAGAGTTTCACCCATGGCAAGAAAAAGAGCGAATATCATTTCTATCTGGTTAGAAAAGCAACGTGTGTGTTTAGGAAGTTGTCAGTGAGCAAGTGGCAATTAAGTGGCAGTTTGTTTGCCTTAGTGAGAGATAGGCTGTTGTGAAGATAGCAAGATATGGTCCTTCCCTACAAAGGCCTGGAATTGGACCGGAAATGCCGGTGTGAAAAATAGGGCACTGTTGAGTAATAGGCCATTGTTGAGTTATCAGTTTCTCCAGGTAACCAGGGTAGTACTAGTTTAGTTGGTGTTCTGAAAAGTAGGGGTTCTGTTATGGTGTCTACAAGAATCCTTTCAAAACCAATTGTTCCTGATCTTGGATGCATAATAGAAACAGCAAGTGGATTTTAGAAGACTATATCCACTCCCTCACCTACACAGACACAATCTAATATCCTACACTCTGGCACAAGCTTAGAGCTTGCTTGCTGGGCAGGATGGAAGCCTTGCTAACCTAACTGGGTGGTTTCTGTCCTCGGCAGGGTACTGAAACAAGCCTCCCCCAATTTCTGACAGTACTGACAGAGCTGAGATGCATGCAGGGGAGAACCAGTGCTCCTAAGAAAACCTTATCCTTGTTTCATAGTTTTGCTGTCATGTCTCTGGACATGATTATGTATATTTGAGTGACCTACGTCCAAGTTGAAGGACAGTTTTCAAGTAATATTTTCAATTTTTTTCAAGCAACTTTATTTAGACATCACACTTCTTAACCATGAAGTTTACTCATGAGAGTACATGGTCAATATTTTAAAGTATATTTCCAGATTGATGCAACCATTCTTATGGACTGTTTCTGTTTCCTCCTAAAAGAAACTTTGTATCTCTTTTTTCATCCTTAGTTTCAGAAGCACAGTAGCCTTAGGCACTTCTTATACTACTGGAATTGCTGGTTCTCTTTCTTCCTTTGTAGGCAGATGTTTGTTGGATTTAACTTTGTGTGGCAGGGACCCTTGTCTGTGTGTGTACCTGTGTGTGTTTAGATAACACTAAGTAAGGTCCCCAGATGCTGCAAAGCTGAAGCCAGCGGAAGTTCCTAGCAGGGTTAGAGCTAATGCTGCAATTCTTGTGACTCCTAACTTCCTCATAGGGTTAAGGCTTTGCTGTGGAAAACTATTTCAAGCACATATATGTCTTAGAATGAAGACACAGGACAGCTGTCCTTGACAAATATCTGCCAGTGTCTGGGGTAGATAGAATTTGGAGAATTATTCCTCCTTCATGTAAGACAGAAAAGCTCTTTATCTGCCACCCCTCCCATCTGCCACTAAACTCCCACAGTATTGGCCACCTCTGTCTTTCAACCCTGTGTGGTTTCCTGTCTAGCTCTTTACTGGCTTTGACTCTTCCTCTAATCCCTATGTATTAAGTGTTGGTTAATTCTTTATAACAGATGGTTTTTGAATTGGAAGTTGTTTTCCTCTGCTGTTTTGTTTTCTTGAGTGGTAGATTACCCTAAAGACTTGATGCAAATCACAAAATCCTATCTAGGTTGTACCTGATTCTATATGGTCCAGGCTTTGACCAGATTGTAGTCATTGTCTTGGCAAAGCAGAGCATCAACTCTCTTTATCCATGAGGAGATTGTGTGTGGTCCCTAGAGTCATTATGGAGAGCAAAGTGAACCAAATGCGGAGGGCCTAGCATTGGCACTCCTTTCTTTTCCCTTGTTCAGGATCCATCAATAGTATAGTCCATTCGCTTTTGGAAACTGTTATTCCTTCTATGCCCCATGCTTCTCCCCTCTGTGCCACATGTGGTAGCGATAAACTAAGTTCTCTTTCTTACCTTTTAGAAGGATTCATTGCAGGTTCCTAAGCTGGATTAAATATGATGTGTATCGCCCCCACATATTTTATTCACCAACTTAATTGAGTGAATTGTGGTCAGTTATTCTCAGTGTTAGGTACTTTAGGTACTTGAATTTCAGTGAAAACATTTAACTGATTTGATATTATTACCAGGAATATATATAATATATATATATATATATATATATATATATATATACTGAATATAGAAAAAGCCCAAGAACCTGTGAGGGCAATGATTGTGAAGTTGCTGTTTACTAGAAATTAAATATCATTAGGAAGTTCTTGCTAATGTTCTTAGCATAATAATGGCATTGGGTTTATACTGGAAACTGTGCTAAATTTAAGAAAATGCCTAGGGTTTGAAATGTTTAGTGTTAAATTTCAAGAGTTTTGCAGTGTACCGGTATACATCATAATCCTGTGCACAGGTGTGTGCAAACATAGCAAAATACAATTTACTGGATGATTTTTATGTCATCTGAGAGGAAGGGACCTCAATTTAAAAAATACCTCCGTAGAATCCGGCAAGCCTGTAAGCCTGTAGCAAGCCTGTAAGACATTTTCTTAGTTGGGAGTGGTGCTGTCTCTGGGCTGACAATCCTGGATTCTATAAGAAAGCAGGGTAGTCAAGCTATGAGGAGCAAGATCCCATCATGACCTCTGCATCAACTCCTGCCTCCAGGTTGATGCCCTGTTTAAGTTCCTATCCTGCCTTCCTTTGATGATGAACAGTGCTGTGGAAGTGTAAGCCAAATAAACCCTTTCGTCTCCAAGTTGCTTTTTTTCCTGATGTTTCATCACAGCAATAGTAACCCCAATGAAGACATACAGTAACAACATTAATTAGCTTCTGAATCTAAGTGGTGGGGATACAGGAAATCAGGATATTATTCTTAAAACTTTTATGTTTGTTTGAAAAACTTTAATAAAATTCTAGATTATAAAATTAACTGAAGGTAGTCGGGTGGTGGTGATGCACATCTTTGATCCTAGCACTCAAAACTCCAAGTTCGAAGCCAGGCAGGTCAACAGAGTGAGTTCCAGGACAGCCCAGGCTACACAATAGCCCTGTCTTGAAAAAACAAACAAACAAAAGAAATCCAAGGAAGTTCTACATACAAGTCAGGTAAAAAAGAGCTTCAGAACTGGGCGTGGATGTCTTCCTTGTTCTCCACCCCCCATCCCCATCCCTCACCCCCAACATGAACTCACAATGAGCACTGGTGGACTGTGTAGATCAGGAACTCACTCTGTAGACCAGGCTGGCATCAAATTTACAGAGATCTGCCTGCCCCTGTCTCCTGAGTGCTGGGATTAAAGACATATGTCGCTTTCCACTTTAATTTGAGGTAAGGTCTCTTGAACTTGGAGAGCCTGGCATCTTCCTCCTGAGTGCTAGCATTATAAGTGTCCTCTGTACTTCCCCAGAATTCACCTCAGTTTTTGAGGAACAGGACTCTGGCCTCACACTTGCTTGGCAGCTGCGTTACCCACTGAGTCATCCCCTCAGTCAGCACCATCTCTCGTGTTTTGTTTTTAATTCTTTTAGAAGGTGGTTTGTAGTGCAGGTTGACTTTAAACTGTATATCTGAGTGACCTTGAACCATGGATTCCCCTGTCCTCCTGCCTCTATTTCCTGATTGCCAGGGTTACAGGCCATCGACATCAAGCCAGTTTTCTTTTAAATAATTCTGGCTATGTACACCAAAGTGGCCAGAACTGGAGATCCTCCTGCCTCAGTCTCCTTAATGCTAGGATTACAGTTAAGTGACATCAGGCCTAGATTTTTTTCTCCCTTTTGAGACAGGGTCTTATTCTCCAGTGCAGGCAGGCTCAGTTTTCTACAATCCTCGTGCCTCAGCCTCTTTAGTGGGCTGGGATTGTCAGCAGAACAATCACGTCTGACACAGGGTTTGGGTTTTTTACTTCTTGTCAGTCTGGAGAGGTTGCTCAGTGGTTAAGAGCACTGCTCTTAACCTAGAGGACTGGGGTTCAATTCTCAGCAGCTCACACGGGTCTGCAACTCCAGTTCCAGGGTTTCTGACACCCTTACACACCCATACATGCAGACAAAACACCAATAAACAGATGGGACTTTATCATAAGTGATTTTTATTGGTGTGAATTATTATTATTAATGAAAACCTTTCTATTTGTTTAAAACTGTGATCCTTTCGATATTAAAAAATGCCAGTGTTTATAGTATATTTTAAAGTTGAAATTGTAATTCAGCACTTTAAAAAGCATTCATTACATGTAACTCTCTGGAAATATTGTTGGTAATCTACAAACTTTAGGGGATTTTGTGTGACTCGGTGGAAGAAACTGAATGTCCAGGACTATAGTAGAAACCTTTTAAAGCACCCAAGGAAACAATTTTTAAAATGTGTTTAAATGATGTGCATTACTGTACTTCAGTGGGAAAATTACTATCAACAGACATGCTGGTGGGTAGTGCCCATAGCTCACATTTGCCCCATGAGTAGGAAGCAGGGTAAAGTTCTATGATGAGGGAGTCTTTGACTGGAAAGAGCAACGAATGTTTTTCTACCCGTAAAATGGAATGTCATGCTGCCTGGAGAGAAAATGAACACTCAAAATTTCGAACAAAGAAACCCTGGGTCTTGTTACTTCACTGATACTGAAAAGGGTATATGGTTACAAATAGCAAGTGAGTATGCTGCCCTGGTTCTGAAGTTGCTGGATCTGTAAGGAAACAGATTGGGTAAATCTGTGTGTTTGAAGATTTGACCTGATCAAATACTATCTTCAAACTGAATGACCCTTTTAGAGATGGGAAAAGAGTTCAGACAAAATAAATTTAAGTGAGTTTTTCTGAGCTATGTTATACTTCATAAATAGAGCATCACTAAAGCATAGAAGTTGAAAGCGCTGGTTTTAGCAGGAGGGGTGTGTGTGTGTGTGTGTGTGTGTGTGTGTGTGTGTGTGTGTGTGTGTAGGGGGGAATGGGTGGTTGCTTTCACAGGCTGAACACAGATAAAGAAATCACTGAGTTGGCTACATATAGGCCTTTGCCACATTCGGGTTTTGATCTGCTAAGAGGCCTCTAGTTTTGTAGCCAGTTATCTATTTGGCTGTCTGTAACCATCTGAGGTGTCTGTATTTTATAAAGTCCATTACAAATACAGCATCCAGCTTCTGTTTCTGGAGCATATGCAAGAATGACCTATAGAGCTAACCTCAAGCTAATGGCTTCATAATATGAGGAAATTATTCTCTAGCCCTTAGTATTACCTTTGTGTTCACTAACTATAGCTTGGTATATAGTTCTAGTTTGCATATGGCCTTTTTGACCTGCTTATTTACTTATCTATTTGTTTGTTTATTGAGACCCAATCACAATATGTTGCCTAGGCTGGTTTCAAGTTCCTGGGATCAAATGATCCTTCCACCTTGGGCTCCAGTAAGTCCACATTGTCACACTTGGGTTATACATGGGCCTTTAGGTCCGTTGTTTGCTTTGTTTTGTTTTATATTTTTTTAAAGATTCATCAGTTACTCAATACTGCTTGCTCTCACTTTTAGATAAACAAACCCTTTATTTGGACACATATCAATAATAAGCCTTGCAGGGAATTCTTTTCATCAAACTATCTCAATACGACTCATTTCAGAATATTCAAATCACTTTTCCCTGCAAGTGCTTCTGTAGGGGATAAAGTTTGCATTCACTTCAAGTCATTCATACAAAATACAGTGGAGAAAGTATTCCTGCCATGAGTGAGTTCTTATACCATGGCCATTTCGTTTTTCTTCTAATATACCTGTTGATTTGTCCTTATCAAATACTATCTGCTTGTGCCCATGCTGAACTTGTGCTTAAGTATGGCTTCACACACAGCATGGTCCTTAAAAGGTCACATCTCAGTGATGAGCCAAATCTCTCCCCTACTGGCAATTTGTGCTTTAGAAATCCATGAGGTACTTTATAGGGGATTAGATGACAAAGTGGCATTACATCAGCTTTGCATATGGTTAGTTATGGACTGATTACCTGCCTCCTAAATGAATATCTATATGATCCTTTGATTTTTGAGAGCCTGTGACTAATGGAGAATTCCCAATATTCCCCAGGGGAACTTGAAAGAGGTGTTTGTTTTTCTGTTGTGTTTTGCTGTTGTTTATATATTAACTTTTCTGAATTAAAGGTGCAATTGTCATATATCATTTTCCTCTGTTAAATATTATCATTTTTCCTTTTATATTTTTAGCAAGTTAATGAAAAGAATACTGGATCATCTTTGAGATCAGGAGAAAAGAAAGGATCAGATGAGGTAATTTCTGTAATACTTCTTATCATTTTCTTTGTTATGCTTTTAAAATTGTGAATTCTGTTATTGGACAGTTGACAAATTTGGGGAGGTTTTTATTTTTGCTATGTATTTGTACTGTGCCATGTTTGTGCAATGATGTTTATAAACGTGGATACTGTAGGTGCACATGTTCCCATGTGGATGGGTTTGAAGGTGAGTGGTCCGTTGCCTTCAACTTTCAGGGTCTCTGTTATATCTCTGCTATAGATAGGTTAGTTGACCCAGAAGTTTCCAGGAACTCTGCCTGTTCCTCTCATCTCCCTGCAGGAGCCCTGGAATTACAGACATCCACACTATGGAACCAGCTTTTCATGAGATCTGGGGATTTTTCACTCAGGTCTTAATGTTCACACAGCAAGTGCATTTGCCCACTGAACTACCTTCCCAGTCTTGAAAAATTTAGTTTGAACTAAGACATAATTCAAGAATATTAGTAGGAAATCTTGAAAAGAAAATCTCCATAGTGATCCTCAGACAGGAACCTATTTAGATAGTTTCAATTTAGAAACAGAGCTCAATTTGGGATGTCTTCCTACAAGGATTGAGAGATTTTGTTTTGTTGGTGGTAAGTATGGCGAATACAGAAAGAATCCAAAAGCAATGGCAGGAGGGAATGGATGTTTTCATGACATTGCACTGTGAAAGGAAAACAATGGTAGCCTAGATTAACAGGTTCTTCGGATTTGGAGACAAAAGGAAGAGAACTATTTGTGTCTGCATCAGTTCAGTGGAGACATTGTAAGAACAACTCTCCTTGCTTTGAGGTGTGTTTTCTTTCCTCTTCTGAATATCTGCTTTGACTGGTGACATATTACCAGTGCTGACCTACTTCACTATGCAAGTGTCCTGTAAGAGTTTTGTTCTCCAAAGGGCACTGGGTTTGCCTGTCTTGTTACTGGTTTTTAGAGGACTATTTGCCAACCCACAAGAGTGATTCTTTTGGGAAAGAATCTCACAATCAGAGAAATGATTCACAGTCAGTTGTTCACACAAAGAGCTGTTAGAGAAGAACTGCAACCTGTCTTCTGCTCTCTTGGCAAATATTCTCAGTGGATCTCATCACCTTTACTCAGAAGAAATTGTCTTGCTATCTATGGTTAGTTGATATATGGTCCTGAAATGCTGGATACACAAAAAGCATAAAGTGGTGGTCTTATTTTTTTCTCTTAATTCTCAATATTGAGCAGGTTTTTTGTTTTTGCTTTTGTTTGTAAATTGAGGCTCTCTTTCTGCTCATTTTCTGTTGTTCTGGAACATTTAGTATGTAAGCATATGTTTAGAGCTAGGACTTGACATGTACTGATTTCTTGTCAGCCTTCTACCAATATCCTTGAAAGTGTACTTCAGAGTATTTCTTATTATTACATTTTAACTGTGTGTGTGTGTGTGTGTGTGTGTGTGTGTGTGTGTGTGTGTGTAGGTCTTGGATATAATTATGGAGGTCAGAGGAAAATTCTTTCTAGAGTCAGCCCCACCCTGTGGGTCTGAGAGATCAAGCATTGCAGCAAGTGAACCATCCACCTTGATTTACAATGTTTCTTACCATATACTTTTGTGTTGAAAATAATTGTTTCTATGAAACGCAAATTTTTAAATAAAAAGTAAATGATTTTTTTCCATTTAGATTTCATTCCATTTCCTTTAAAAATCACTAAATAATGAATTCCCCTATGAAAACTCAACATTTTTCCATTCCCAATATCATGAAAGTATTGGCCATCATTTAGTCATTTTATCACCACTACCCTTGAAATGTATTCCCAGATTAGTTATCTATCAGATTAATTTTATGTAAGCAAATTGCAAGAACTTTGAAATGATAGTGCTTTTTATTCTTCAAAGGAAGATATACATTCTTAAATATTAGTCTCAGTCGATATAGAGATTAAACTATATGCACAAAAAAGGAAATCTTTTCTGGTACAGCAAAATGAATGATAAAGCTTGGTAGGCCTATTCAGAAGCCTGTGGGGGGTGCTGGTAGGAAGGAATCCAAGGTTTGATTCTGACAAGGCATGCTTCACTTTGAATTTAAACTGTAAAGTCATTGTATAGATAAAAAGGGAGGAAAACTGTTTTGTCTGCTAGCAATTAAAACAGTTCTGACATTATTCTATATCATTGCTGGGGTATTAACTCTCACAACTCCTGCCCCTGGAGTAGAGGCTCTTTTGCTATGTTCCAGCCAGAACACATAAAGTATTCCCCCTCCTCCATAACTTAAATTATTACTTTAGACAAAAAATAAGTAGAGTTTAAATATGCAAAGGATAGTCCATGAATCAAGAACACATTCTGATGGGAAGAATTCTATGAGCTCTGGGCTTTCACCAAATTCTGACTACTTGCCTTGGCCAGAGAAGACAAGCATGGAAATTGATACTTAACTAAGATGTTTCCAAGATGATATCTCTCAAAGCCTCTAGTGGTTTATTTGCATATAGCAAATGATGAGATATTGTGACTCAGGGGATAGTTCAAGAAGCAGTTGTATGTTTGGCACTACTTCAGCTTTTGTATTCATGGTTTTCTGGCTAATGCTTTTGTACCTACCATCCATGGTCAGTTACTGTATCTTTTCTTTCCAAAACTACTTGAGAAGGACTTCTTGAAACTGATTCTCTTTTCCAAATTTATATCACTTCTTTTCTTTACTCCTGAAAGAATGGGGTAGGATTAACAATGTTTGAGCTAGCTTTCTGTCACAAGGACTGTCATTGCTCCTTGGAAGGCTGAGGACAGGGAACCTAAGTACAAAGTCAATCTGACTAACAAAGCTAAGCCCTGTTTCAAAGTAAGCAAGCACAGACGAGCCAAACAGTTTTGGGTTTTTGTAATCCATTTCAAACCAGAACACTACACTATATTATCCCCAGGAACATGAAATTCCAGGAGAAAATCAGTGTGAAAACTACTCTTCCACGTGTAGAGGTAGGTCTTGATGACTTTTTTTTTTATTTCCTCCGTTTTCTTTAGAGGCATGAGACAAGGCCCAAAGGAGGGCCATGTGGGTGGGGGTAATATTATACGAACAGATGATATTTAATAATAAGTGACAACTCAGATATATTGTGTTTCAAAACTTCCTCCTTAAGTATTGTCAGTAGCCTTTACTATTTTGGAATGTGTTTTCTGTACAGCCACTAGGTGGTCTGCAGATGCCCACAGCAGTTCCAATAGTATGAAGCATATAAAGCATGATTTATCATGTTGCATTTCAAATGCAATCTTGAAGATGGAATTGAGTAAGCACCTGTGAAAGTTTGTGTGCATTATTTGTTATGAATTCATCAAAATTTTCTTAGGAGAATTCTAAGAGGAAAAGTGCATGGGCTAAAATAGAACTAGAGTCCAGGAAAAAAGAAAAACATTTAACACCAGCATCTTTAAATACATTGGAACAAAGAAGTCTCCCAAGACTTGCAATCAAATCTATTTAAAGTGTTTGAGTGACACATCTGACCACACTGGGGGAGTAGGAGCCTTTTAGAAACTTACTTTAGTGGGGTCCTGGAAAAGAAAATTTTATTGTCTTTAGAGACAAGTTTAAAATCTTCAGATTTAGTGATGGGTGTATTTTGTAAGTAAAGAAAGAGCTCTGTAAGTAGCCCTGAAGGGGAAAGGTAGTTTTTATGTTTATCTTGCCTGAATAGCCTGTATAGCCTTGTCTTCCTCATTACTTACTTCTTCTAACATGTGTAAATCAATTATGGAATGATTCAAGCTTCTGATACTTTTCTTTTAATAAAGTCAGTCTTTTTATATCAGAGAACCAAAACATACTTAGAAAAAGTAATGTCACTCACAGTCTCAATACTCACTGATAATTTTGTGTGTGTTTTTAAGTTATTGTGATAATGTCATATATTCATAGTGGTTAAATATATTACGTTATAGGTACTCTGATTTAAGAGTCATGCATCTAAAATATAATCATTGGAAAAACCATACGAGGAAAACAACACCATCTGTAGAACCTAAAACCCAGAAAGGTGGCCATCTTTTACATCTTGGTGCATTTACCTGTTTCTTTCTGTATTGCTGCCATTTCTCTGTTTTCTTGGAGGATTTATTCTAAGGCCAACTACAGGTGATGAACTCCATAGATGCATACATCCATACATAATGTGACATAGGATGTTCTCTTAGTCTAAGTCTTTCCATATTCTGTATCACTTTTAGAATATTAAGAATGCCTAATAAAAGTAAATGTCATAAACAAAGTTATTGTAATATATTTTATGGGAAAATAACAAGGGGAAGCCATACATGTGTTTTATATGTCTGTAGTTTCTCCCAAATATCCTTGATCTATGGTTGGTTGAATCTGTAGACAAAGAAGACTGTGTGTTTAATGCAATACCATTTTCAAAGCAAAGACAAGAAAGGTGCATAATTAATAGGATGTAGGCTGGAAATGAGTGATAATTTGAGGCAGATAAATCTTTTCCATTTGTAATAAAAGGGTTCCAATAGCACATTTCTGTGATCTTAGCACTGGGGCAGACTAAGTAGGAAGATTGACACAGATTTATATAGCAGGGTTCCTGGGCAGTCAAGGCTACATGGGAAGAGCTTGTCTCAAATAGTTTGGACAGTAGTATTCCACTGTGAAAATGTACCATTCTTTGGTAGAGGAGCATCTAGGTTGCCCCCAGGTTCTGGCTGTTATGAATAATGCTGCTATGAATATAATTGGGCAAATGTCCTTGTGGTATGAGTGTCCATCCTTTGGGTATATGCCCCAAAGTGGTATTGCTGGGTCTGGAGGTAAATTGATAACCAATTTTCTGAGAAACCACCATACTGATTTCCAAAAATGGCTGTACAAGTTTGCACTCCATCAGAAATGGAGGAGGAGAGTTCCCCTTACTCCACATCCTCTCCAGTATAAGCAGCTATCATCAGTGTTTTTGGTCTTAGCCATTCTGATAGGTATAAGATGGTGTCTCAGAGTTGTTTTGATTTTCATTTCCCTGATAATTAGAATGTTGAGAAATTCCTTAGATGCTTTTCAGCCATTTGAGATTCTTCTGTTGAGAATTCTTTTTTTAGATGGGTGCCCCTTTTTCTAATTGGATTATTTGATATTTTGATGTCTAGTTTTTTTTTTGTTGTTGTTGTTGTTGTTGTTGTTGTTGTTTTGTTGTTCCTTGTATATTTTGGAGATTAGCCCTCTGCAAGATGTGGGTTTGAAGATCTTTTCCCATTCCATAGGCTGCTGTTTTCTCTTTTTGACAGTGTCCTTTGCCTTATGAAAGCTTCTCAGTTTCAGAGGTACCAATTATTAATTGTCAATCTCAGTGTCTGTGCTACAGGTGATATATTTAGTCTTTGTGCCAATGCTTTCAAGGCTACTTTCCACTTTCTTTTCTATGAGGTTCAGTATGGTTGGATTTAAGATGAGGTCTTTGATCCATTTGTACTTGAGTTTTGTACATGAGAATAAATATGGATCTAATTTCATTCTTCTACATGTTGACCGCCAGTTGTGCCAGCACTATTTGTTGAAGATGTTGTCTTTTTTCCAATGTGTAATATTAGCTTCTTTGTCAAAAATCAGATGTTCATAGGTATGTAGATTAATATAAGCATCTTCAATTCAATTCCATTAGTACATCTGTCTGTTTTTATGCCAATACCAAGCTGTTTTAATTACTGTCACTCTAGAATACAGCTTGAAATAAGGAATGATGATGCATCCAGAAGTACCTTTATTGTACAGGATTCTTTTTTGCTATCCTGGTTTTTTTGTTTTGTTTTGTTTTGTTTTTCTATATGAAGTTGAGTGTTGTTCTTTTGAGGTTTTGAAGAATTGTAGTGGGATTTTGATGGGGATTGCTTTGAATCTATAGATTGCTTTTGGTAAGGTTGCCATTTTTACTATCTATCCAAGAACATGAGAGATCTTTCCATTTTCTAATACCCTTTTTAACTTTGTTCTTCAACACCTTAAAGTTTTTGTCATACAGGTCTTTCACTTGTTTGGTTAGAGTTACCACAAGATATTTTATGTTGATGGTGCCTATTGTGAAGGGTGTTGTTTCCTGTGACTTCTTTCTCATCCCATTTAGCATTTGTATATAGGAGGGCTACTGATTCTTTTTAGTTAATCTTGTATCATGCCACACTGCTGGAGGTGTTTATCAGTTGTAAAAGTTCTCTGGGAGAATTTTGGGGGTCACTTATGTATACTATCATATCATTAGCAAATAGCAAAAGTTTGACTTTTTCCTTTCCAATTTATATCCTCTTGATCTCCTTTTGTTGTCTTATTTCTATAACTAGAGCTTCTATTACTATATTTAATAGATATGGAGGGAGTGGGCAACCTTGTCATGTTGCTGATTTTAGTGGAATCACTTTAAGCTTCTCTCCATTTAGTTTCATTGTATATAGTGCCTTTATTATATTTGAGTATGTTCCTTGTATCCCTGATCTCTCCAAGACCTTTATCATTAATGGGTGTTGGATTTTGTCAAAGGCTTTTCAGCATCTAATGAGATTATCATGTGGTTTACTTCTTTCAGTTTGTTTATACAGTAGATTGCATTGATGGATTTTTGTATGTTGAACCATCCCTGCATCCCCAGGATGAAGCCTACTTGATCATGATGAATGAATTATTTGATGTGTTCTTGGAATCTGCCAATATTTTGTTATTTTTGTATCAATGTTCATAAGATAGATTGGTGTGTACTTCTCTTTCTTAGTTGTGTCTTTGTGTGGTTTGGATATCAGGTTTACTTGGAGCAGGAAAAATAAAAGACCCAGAGACAGATATTGGGGTTGAAGCTTCAAGCTGAAGATCAGAGAAGCAAAGCAGCCAAGCTAGTAGATCTTGCCTTTACCCAGCTGAAATGGCAATGCTGTCTCCACGAATCCTCAGGGGCAAAAGGAGAGGAGAGCTCCTCTCTCCTCCTGCTTTTTATTTCTTTCTCTGCCCAGCCATATCACTCCTGTCTCTACCTCCCTAGTGCTGGGATTAAGGGCATGTAATCCCAGGTGCTGAGATCATCTTTTTGCGAGCTGTTCCTTTTAGGACTGGTTCAATTTTGTACAGTCAGTGTGGCATTGAACTAACAGAGATCTGTTTACCTCTTAATCCTAAATTCTGAGATTAAAGGTGTGCGCCACCAGTGCCTGGCTAGCTGGTATGGATGCTAGGACTAAAGGTGTGTATCCCACTGCCTGACCTCTATAGCTTTTGGCTAACTTTGCCTTCTGAATCCTCAGGGAAGCTTTAATAAATCATGAATAACATATCACCACAGTAACTATAGGCTGGCAAAAACAGTTTGGCAATGTTCCTTCTGTTTCTATTTTGTGGAAAAATTTGAGAAATATTGGCATTACCTCTTCTTTAAAATTCTGGAGGAATTCTTTACTAAAATCACCTGGTCCTGTACTTTTTATGGTTGGGAGACTTTTGACAAGTGTTTCTATTTTCTTAGGGGCTATAGGCCTAATTACTTTGTTTATCTGGTCTTGATTTAATTTTGGTATGTGGTGCTTATCCCAAAAATTGTTCATTTCCTTTAAATTTTCCAATTTTGTGGAGTACAGGTTTTTGAACTATGATCTGATGATTCTCTGGATATCCTCAGTGTCTGTTGTTAGGTCCCCCTTTTCATTTCAATTTTGTTAATTTCAATATTTTCTCTCTGCCTTTTGGTTAGTTTGGATACAGGTTTATTCATCTTGTTGATTTTCTTGAAGAACCAACTTTTTGTCTCATTGATTCTTTGTATTGTTTTCTTTGTTTCTATTTTATTGATTTCTGCTCTTAATTTGATTACTTCCAGCCCTCTACTCCTCCTGGGTGAGTTTGCTTCTTTTTGTTCTAGAGTTTTCAGTGGTTCTGTTAATTTCCTAGTGTGAGATTTTTCCAGCTTCTTTATGTGGGCACTTAGTGCTATGAACTTTCCTCTTAGCACTGCTTTCATTGTGTCCCATAGTTTGGCTGGATTGTGCAGTCATTTTCATTGAATTTTAGGAAATCTTTAATTTCTTTATTTATTTCTTAACCAATTCAGTTGAGCATTGTTCAATTTCCATGAGTTTGTGGGCTTTCTACAATTAGTAATGTTATTGAATTCTAACTTTAAGTCATGGTAACTTTAAGTTCTAATAAGATATAGGAAGGTTATTTGAATTTTTTCTATCTGTTGGGGTTTGCTTTGTTACTGAGTATGTGGTTCATTTTAGAGATGGTTCCATGAGGTGCTGAGAAGCAGGTATATTCTTTTGTGTTTGGGTGGAATATTCCATAGATATCTGTTAATCCCATTTGAGTCATAATATCTGTTAGTTCCTTTATTTCTCTATTATGTTTCTGTCTGGTATACCTGTCCAGTGGTGAGAGTGGGGTGTTGAAGTCTCCCATTATTAGAGTGTGTGGTTTGGTGAATGATTATGTTTTAGTAATGTTTCTTTTACAAAAGTGGATGCCCTTGTATTTGGGGCATAAATGTTCACCTTTTAATAGAAAAGTTCTTGTTTTTATTTTTCGAAGACAATGTTTTCTAAGTATAATTATATCATTAAGATCTATTCATAAATTATCCTCTATTACTCGGGCTCTGTTGATCCATAAAAAAGGAGGTATCTACTACACAGGGAGTAAGATTTTAGAAGGGCTTTAGTTCATATGATAATTGCTCAGGCGAAGACTTTCATGAAACTTGCTTTCCTTTGAATTATTTATAAACTCTTCAGGAAACATTATGAAAATTACAAATGATCCTTTACTGTGTGTGTGTGTGTGTGTGTGTGTGTGTGTGTGTGTGTGTGTGTGTGTGTTTAGTGTACTAATCTGACTATTGTTTACTAAAGTGTCTATAGCAGTATGATAATTTGCACACTGTTAAGGTATTCCCTCCCACTGAAGTTAATATTTTCTGTTTCCAGAAAAAAGCAGCAATTTTGGGGAGTAGTCAGCCTTCCAGAGCCCATGCTGGTGGAGCTGCCACAACTACCAAGGTAGGTCATTTTTGAATCCAAGAAAGCTTTGATCCTCTCTGCTCTACAAGGAAGCAATCAGTCAGTGGGGCCCAGAGGGAAAGCAATCAGCACACATACACCCCAGGACCCCAGTGAGCCTTCAGTGTCTTCCTTTCTCTAGCAAGGCTGCACCTTTTAAAACCACCAATTGGAGAGCTAGTGTTCAAGTACTGGAGACCACAGGAGGCATTTGTCATTCAAAGGCCACATAGGTACTTGCTTATTTGTTTGAAAACTTATTGGATATAATATTATTTCTGTGTTGGGAGGGAGGATGTAGCTTCTTTCAAAAATTTTATTTATGTGTGTGTTAGTTCCTGTGTGAGCTTTTGTGCACTATCCAGAGGCAGGTGCTCTCTAAGACAAGAGGTGTTGGAACCCCTGGAACTGAAGTTACAAGCAGTTCTGACCTAAGTGGGAAATAAACCCAGGTCCTCTTCAAAAACAATAAGTGCTCTTATCCACTGAGCCATCTCTCCAGTCCTGGATTTAGCTACTTTCAATGGTTTGAATGATTTACAATTTATAAAAACCATATATGTTATAGTCACTGATGCCATATAATGTGTTCAATAAGTATTATGATAATAAATAACTGTAGATAGTCTTAGACTTTTGCATATAATATGAGTGAACTATTATTCTGTTCTCCTGATTCTTCAGAAATGATTCAAATATATTTCATAATCATTAATCCCACCAGGTTCTCTGCTAAGTGTTGTGTGTAATTATCTTATAAAACCCTCTCAGAGCCTTCCATTATTTATTCCTGTATTCTTTAGGAAACAATAGCTCAGAGAGTTTAGGTTACCTTGATGAACTCCTCCAACAAATAAGATAGAGGTTGGATTGACCTAGGTTTTCTGAATGATCCTTGACAATGATAGATTCCATAAACTATGAGTATTTTTTGTAGTATTAACACCTCTGAGCTTTGCAATGTATAAAAGAATCAGTGAAACATCACATTTCAAGTCCAGAAATAAGAGAAAAATTTCTGTTGATCCTATTGCAACTCTGTTCTGTGGTCAGTTATGTACAAGGTTATCTGAAACTTTGTGCTATTTCAGAATTCTCTACAGTATTTTATTTAAACACCCTTTCTTTGAAACTGATGATTGCCTCCATGAAGTCTGTTGATCTTTAAATTTATGCCACTTATTTGATTAATGGTTGATATTTTAGTGTATCCGAAGTCCTCAAGGTACTCAACCCAAGACTCAGTAAAAAGATATTGGGCCTGTAAAATTAGGCTGGGGCCAGTAAAACCCAAATTTAAGATCTTGAGTGTATCTATAGACCTTTTCAAATAGCAATTCTACCACCCAGTAAAAATGGCAAAGAACACTGAGAGACTGTGACCGTTAAATACGGAGATGCTTTTCTATTTTAGAGCTGTACTATTTTAGCCTTTGTTGCTGATGCTATCTATGTACACTACAACCCTAGTGCTCACTCAAGAGGTACTTCTTCCACAGTCTAACAGTCCGAAGTCTGGATTTCCTCTTTGCCATGTATTTCATTAGTATAACTGAGCTCATCAGAAGGTGAATACAATTTCTTGTAATGGCTACTGCAAAACTGAAAATGAAATAAAATGTATGAAGCACTACACTCTAGACTGGATAGCTGCCAACTCCTAGGGAATGTGCTTACTGTGGTTCCTCTGGTCAGTCCCCATATTTGTTGTTAATGTACTAGGAAAGATTTTCCAAGTCTTAACTGTTATGTACTTTGGGGCTATGTTTAACTTACACATAAATTATGCCTTTCAAATATGATCTGATTCATTAGCAAACCCATGTACACAGTGAAATTTAGTGGAGTCATTTGTAGGTTCCAGAATTATTATTAACTGAAACTGTTGGATGTTCAGTTTCTGCCTACTCCAAAACAGAATTTGTCTTAACAAAATGAGTGATTATTTCCATAAGCAATATCCTGTCTGCCTTGTAATTATAGACTTAAAAGATCCAAAACTCATGTAATTTGTGTATATCTAACTCAAAATAGTTACTGTAAAATGTTAAGCACCTAAAATTTGGTTGTTAATAAATGAATAATGAACACTGATGAAATTGCAAGCATTATATAGACTCTGATTAGAACCAATATGATAAAAATTGTGATACATAATTTATCATTCAGTTTTATTGCTGGGAAAGTTCTGACAATGATTTTGACCATCAAAATAGCTTGTATGGAATGTCTCAGTAGAACAATAGGCTATTAGGATATAGTAGCCAAAGTTGTTTCTGATTAGAATCCACCCTGGGTAGTTTAGAATAGAAAGGAATTTCTTCAGGGACAGTAAACAGCTCATAGGCAACTCACAAGAATCCAGTAGAAGGAGACTCAAGCTTTGCTGCCTGGAATATTGTACAACAGTATATGGAGCTTCTCTGGCTAAATTCTGCTACAACCACAGCTCAGAATTTAGCTCTGTTATGACTAATACTAGAAACTGTTGCTGTCGAACCATTTCTGTTGAATTACTGTCCTTATGGTTAGAAGCCTCCTCTAACCTGATGGCTGCTCATCTCCAAGCTCATCTTTTTTTATTTTTAATTACTCATATTTATATATCCATCCCCCCAATTCCCTTGGCCTCCCCTCCTCCCATGTTCCCCACCCAACCCCCACCCCACTCCTCTCCAGGGATAGTGAGGCACTCTACCAAGGACCTTCAAAGTCTGTCATATTGTTTGGGGGAGGTTCTAGACCCTCCTTGCTGTATCTGGGTGGCAATAGTATCCCTCCATAGGGAATGGGCTCCCAAAGCATCTTAGCAACAAAGGAATTTATTTTTATTTATGTGAATGTGTATGTGTATGTATGGGTATATACCACGTGAGTAGGTGCCCTCAGAGGCCAGAAGAAAGTGTTGTATCCCCTGGACCTGGTGTTTTAGGCAATGATAAATTGCCTGGGGTGAGTACTAGTAGTTGAACTCAGGTGTCCTGGAAGAACAGCAAGCACTCTGAACCTTCTCTCTGAATACTCCAAGTCTAGCACATTTGACTGGCCAATGGAACTAACATGTTCTAATCATTCTACAAGAGACTATGGACATATAATTTTCTATGTTCTAGTTTGATGAGATACACTGCTGAAATGGAAAATTGGAAATATGCTAAAGAGTTTTGCTTGTGTCAACAGCTGTCAAGTGGTAAGGACCCACTAAAGACTGAGAGGCAGGAGAACTCTCTAACTGAACATTGAGGTCACTGACAGTTTGTTTTTAGCAGCAACCTGCCAATAAACAGAAGAAGCTGCAAGCAAATTTTCTCCAATCTGAAAGGGAGAAGGTCAACAAAAAGCAAGCAGCCATCGGGAAATGCTTTGTGCATGGACCATATTCTCTTAACTTTGGTATCACAAATATCTAAAGTTCTTGTTTTTCTTCTCCATAATCTATGCTAGGAGCTGGATTAATTCTGATATTCAAAATGATAATCTCCTGGATACCTTGAATCATGTGGTTTGTGAGACAACTCTGGTAGATAGGAAACATTTTTATTTTAGTAATCATACGTGAACTTTAATGTACTACAAAGCTACACATTAAGATCATAATCATATCAATACATTTGCTTAAGACAAGGCTTAATTCAGAATTAAAAGGGAAATCTATTTTAAAATTTGTAATCATAAATTTTAAAATATTATATAAGTAACATACAAAAACCAACATTTGGCGATGTATTCCTGTTGGTAACCCTCATGTTATTTTTACATGCAATTAGATCATTAGAAATTATTAAAATGAGATTTCTGATTAAGTAAGTCTGGGGTGAGGCTCACATCTTGCGTTTCTAACAAGCCCCAGCACTTTAACTACCGGGTGTTAGATTACTTGTGCATTAATAGAGAATTTGGCTAAACTGAAGATGCTCAGCTTTGAAGTCAAAGAATTGACTCCTGGGCTGGCGCAAGTCCTAGTATTTAAGTATTGAATAGGCATCACCAGGTAATGAAAACAAACACCATATGATCTGAAAAACACAGTCAGACAGAGGACAACCCTCCACGAGCATGACAGGCACAGCAATGGCTGGTAAGGAAGGCAGTAAGGAGCATCCTTGCTCATTTCCCGAGACTGGGAGCCCCTTTCTCCCTGGAGAAGAATTACAGCAAAGTTTACTCCTATCCCTGCAGTTACTATTCTGAGGCCTCTGGAGCACAAAACCCCTCCCTTCCCCCACTTTTCATTGAAGAAGTCACAGCTGCCTAATGCTGGGAGCTAGGAGCCAGGGCTCATGCCTACTGGAGTATGTCCCAATCAAGTCTGTGCTATTTTTGTCAGGAGGAAAATAATTCAGTGAAAACTAAGAGAACTGAAGTACCTAATTTCTCCCAAAGAAAGAACAATTCTAGCAATCAACAAGACATGAAATCTAAGTTATATTTTCATTAAGAAGAATTCTTACAAGGTATTTTGGAAGATCATAAAATGTCACAGTTGGACGTTGTCTTACTTCAGAGGCTCTATTTGATACAAGGAAAATGGAAACAAGTCCATTGTGGAGAACACCCTGAGTGGGAAGGCAGAAGGTGGCACCTGCCCTGACTGACAGTGGGATGTGGAGAACACAACAGTTGAAGGGAGAGCTCCCCTCTTTCAGTGATCCCCAATTATCACCTCTGTGTTGGCTGAATACAATACTGAATCTTTGCTGAGCTGTCTTCCTTTCAGCTAGGTCTGAGGCCACTATTCCTCAAACACTAGGCACCATCACTTCCCCCATTCCAATCAAGGACCAGGGTGGTTATCCTTGATGATTTGTGGCTTTAGGAAAACTTGGCTTTCCACATGTCTTTTAAAATATGATAGCTAACTCTATAACTTGACTTTCTTCTCAAAGAGTGTTGCCTTAATTTACTTATCAATCTAGAATAGCAGTATCTAGTTCTGAATTTACATATTTTATTCTATGGTTTCAAATCTATTCTTTGAAGTTTTCAATCATGAAATAGTATAATATACAATGATTTAGTACATTTCGCATTCTTTTAGACTGTTATTTAAAAAAAAAAATCCAGTATGCAGTTTTAAGGATGTTTGGAACCCGGGATTAACTTCATGGCTTCAAGGGGCTATTTAGGGAGTGTACTGGAGAAGTTCACCAACCTTTGCTGCTTATTTTGTTGGTCAAAAAGTGACACCCGGACCATTAGACCTGTAATTCCCTGCCGCGCACAATACATAAGGCACATAGAACGCGTAGCCTGCATCACGGGCTGTGGGCTCAGTTAGCCAGCCTGGAGATGCCAAGAACCACTAGGAAGCACCAAGGAGCCTCAGCCCAGGAGACGCAGGTTCAGGGCGGGCGTGCTGCGGAGATGGGCGGGAGCACCGGCAGGCCCCGCCCTGCCCTGTGCGTCACTCTGAGGGTTCAGTTTGGGCTCGGAACTGAAAGGCAGAGATTGAGTTTCTCCCGGAATGCAATCATCCCCCAAACCAAACTGAGGTCTCCTGCCCCGGCGTCAGGCTCAGAGTGAGTACTGATTTGGGTCGCTTTGCTCCAAAGCCGCGTCTGCCTTTCGCGGGTCCTAAGCGTGCCTGGGCCAGGACCCTGCAGCCGAGTCCCGGCCAGGGACTCTTCCTTTTACTGTTGTCATGACTGAGCATTTCTCTCCATAGAGGCTGTAACTTTGAAGGAGTTTGTCCCCCCACCTTTACTGTCTGGGGCACTCTTACTGGCCTTAGAGCTGCGAGTTTATCTGCTGACAGGACACGGAGGATTACAAAACAGGGGTTTCGTCCTCTAGATCTCATGTTGAAAAGAACAGTAGCAGCTATCTAATGATTTGGCTCGACACTTTCTGGTCTCTAGCATTAGACGCCCCCACCCCACCCTGGAGGCCTGTGCCCACCCACCTCCCCCAGGGCTCCCAGGCTATGAACTCTGTTTCAGAGAATGAGCTCACTGTGTGTGACCTTTTGTGTACCTGACACATACTGGGTGTGGTGGGGCAAGTGTTGTAACAGGGTTTAGCTCTGTTTCCCTGAACGCAGCCCAAGACAGGAAGGATAACATCCCTGATAGAAACTTCACCTCTTTCAAGAACACGGTGTCTTCTCAGAGATTTCAGAATGCTTTCCGAAGTATTGGGGCCCCACATTCTCCACTTGTTTACTCTCTGAGAAGCAAGTTCATTATTCCCATTGTGAATGCACCCCGAGAAAACGAGGCAGAGAGTTTATGCAGCTTCCCACATTCAGTGGGTCTTGGGAGCCAGGAGTCTTTATGAACCCACCACCTGCGCATCAGTGGGACAGGAGTGCTTATTCAGAAGCTCTGGAAGGTTCTTGCCTCTCAGTCAAAATGTTTTCTAGGGGAAATCTCTGCATTGCAGAGCTGCTCAATAAGAAGCAGCATGTACTGCTCAAAGGCAAAAAGTGTGTTCCCTGACCAAGAACTGATCATTTGATTGTGGGAATGAATTTGATTTGTCAGTATCTGAAAGTAGTGTTAAGTTTCATGGGGATGTGGTAAGGGGTCACACTTGGGCTCTAAAAATCATAACGGACTGAAATGAAGTGGCAAGGGTTAGCAAATTTATTTCAAACTAGAAAACTCACATTGGAGACTGATGGAGAAGGAGAGATGGCCATTGGAGTAGGAGGTGTGTGTGTGTGTGGGGGGGTGCATGTGTTTTAACTACTTCGTGTCTGTTACAAATGTGTGCTCTGGAAGGATGCAGAGATTATGAGGGAACAGAAAGGTTGAGTCAGGGGAAGAATAGAAGAAAGGATATGTGATAGGGTTTTAGTTGGGGGTGGTAGGGGAGGATGGGAGGAAGAAGGGAACTGGGATTGTCATGTAATTCAATCTTGTTTCTTAAAACTGGTCAGGTATTAGTCATCCTGTTGATGATTCATAACAATGGCTGTGTCTCTAAGTTCTTACAACTTCTTAGGTAGAAGGACCTCTTTCCTCAAATATGAACTGTCTGATGAATCTAGACTTGTATTCCTGTAGCCAAAATATCTTCTCCCTTTTTATAGCTTACGCTTTCTTCGTTTTGGAGATGATGTAAATCTGAAATACATATTCGAATCCTTATGTTTGGCCTGAGAACAACATGTTTTCCCAATATGCTGCATTAATAACAGGACTTATGGGGAAGCACAGTAGTTCATGTTCTTCTGTGAAGGGCTAGAAGGAAAGTATTTCAGCTACTCAATGATTTTGAGTAGGCATTTTTTTGGCACTTTGTGTGACAGTGCTGAGTTATTCTGTTACTTTCATATTTGAAAGATAACTTACAGCATCTAGATCTTGACAGCTTCTGAGTAAGTCTGCTTGAACATTACCTATTTGGGTGACAACTATACTCATGCTAGTACTAAGGGGGCCTTGCTTAGTTCATGCACAGTAGTGTTCTGTTGTCTGCACTAAACAGTAATAAGTTATTTCTAAGTGACTGCAATAGGTCCCATGAAAATAGGCTAGCATAATTTGTATTGGAATAATATTAATAGTCATGGCTATATTTATTAAAAAATACTGTTCTGACCTACACTCAGTACTGATATAACATGGTCATGATTGTATCCATTTTAATGATTAGGAAAGTAATATCCACCCTGTGAGATATTTACTCTCCTGTGAGCCTGCCAAAGACACAACCTCTTCTTTGAAACTTCACATCATCCACCACAGTGCCTTCCACAACACACTTACTCAGTAAATATAGCATTAAATGAATTGCAAAAAATATATTGGTTTTATTTTAATACGAACAGAACCCCGTGAAGCTGTTGCATTAATATATGTTCCTTACTTTTATTTTTTACATAATATACTCTTAAACTTTAGTCAAATAAAGAACATGTTGTTTCAGAAACTATTTGAAACTTCTAGAGAAAAATAATGAATGTTGCTTTACCATCTCATTCTCACCCAAAACAAGTATATACATTAATGCAACAATGTTCAGTGTTTGTTCATATTAAAATAAAACTGTGGCCAATTGTAAAACCCCCTCGTGAGATGCCCCTGACTATTTTCCCTCATCTGGACTGGACTTCCGTGCATTGTCATGTATGCCAGAGATTTTCATTTTGTCCTGGGATTTTCCACAGGTAAGCTGGAAACCTCAAAGCAGCAGTCCAAATTGGCTTTGAGAGTTCCTTTCTCCAACTATTCATCTTAGTTTGTCTGTGTTCGTTTGTATCTTTTTTTTTTTTTTCTTGCCAAGAACACCAAGGTGTAAAAATGGAGAGGCAAGCAGTTGGGCAGCTAGTCACCTGGTCTGGAATCCCATGCTTTTCTTATTTCCAAGGACACATTTGTTTCAGTCTGTTTTCTGATTTCACATTTGGCATCCAGCATTTGGGGTTGTATGCCTTTAGCTAGATAAGAAGAATACCATACAGTTTTGCTTACTTGGAAAGTCATTTGCTTATCTCCTTTCACACAAATGGTTCACATACATTCATTCCAAAGTTTTTAGTATTTAGGGTTGGTAGTAGCTATATGTTTTACCACCAGCCTCTTTGAAATACTCTTTCAGATTTGGGTTTTTTTTTTAATTGTATGTATGTATATATATGGGTATGGACAGGTGTGTGTGAGTATGTGTGCCATCGAGACCACAGGCATCAGATCAAAGATGAATTTACAGATTGTATGCTTCCATACCTAGGATTATACCTTAACACTGGCCCTCTCCATGCCCTTAAACAGTGAGCTGCCTCTCCCGACCTTGCAATATTCTTAAAATCATAAAAATTAAAAATATGACTTGGAGCCCACTTTTTCTGGTATGTACCTATAATCCAAGCACACTTGGGAGGCAGAGGCAGAGGCAGAGGCAGGCAGGTATCTGTGAGTTCAAGGCCAGTCTGGCCTACATCATGAATTCCAGAACAACTAGAGCTATATAGTGAGACCCTGTTTCAAAAAATAAAACTAAAATAAAATAAAAAAGAAAATCTTGTATGGGTGACCCTGTCAATTAGAGTTCAGGAAGTATGACAGTCTATTAGGGAAACCTTTGTGTTCTATACAGCAAGCACTCTGAGGGCACAGCTAGGAGAACTGTTGCAGATTCAAGTCTAGACTGGATTACGTTGCAAACTCTAAGCCACCCAAGGCTACATAGTGAGTGAGAATCTATGTTTTTAAAATTCCAACATTTAGATTTATTTGGGGAGAGGTGTTTATGTTATGGAAGGATTCATATTTTCTTTCATGAGTTCCACTGAGTTGGATTCATACAATTTGCCTCTGTTCTCCAGGGTCAATGAGTATTGGTTATGAGTTATATGTGAGATGAATGGTGAAGAAAACATTGATAAGAGACTTTTCTTTCTTTCTTTCTTTCTTTCTTTCTTTCTTTCTTTCTTTTTTGGTTTTTCGAGACAGGGTTTCTCTGTGGCTTTGGAGGCTGTCCTGGAACTAGCTCTTGTAGACCAAGCTGGTCTCAAACTCACAGAGATCTGCCTACCTCTGCCTTCTGAGTGCTGGAGACTTTCTAATGGATATGAAAAGAGTGATGAATGTAGCAATGTCTAACAAAGGTCTCCTTAGACACAGTGATCTTTGCTTTAGCAGTTGGAATCTCCTCAGAGAAAAGGAGGCCTTCAAATAGAGAATGTGGGCCAAAGGGAGATTCTAGATTAGCCATGACACTGTGCTCTCCCAGATTATGCTGGAGATGCCATGCCACCCAGCCAGATTCACTGAATGACCTAAATCTCTGGATGTGTTCTTAACATTTATCAAAAGTTTGATGACCACTGCTCTGAGTAGTGAATGAGACTATAAAGATCCCATCTGGAAGCAGCCTTCTGACCTCAGCACAGCAAAACATCAGAGTCAGAATTAGAGTTCTGGATCATGTAGAAGGCAGCCTGTAGACTGAACTAAGTCCACTCAGTATGCCGTCACACTGTCTGAACTCTGTAATAGAGTGAGGTTCCTCATACATGGGATTCATGTAACCAGTCCTGATGATACCTCCAAGGACACCCTGAACAGTTGCTGTGGAAAGCGTGAGAGAACTGTGGAAAGTACAAGAGAATACTGTTCCTCCCAGAAATCAAAAGGTCAGTTTCCTGCTTAGTCTACTTTGTTGTCAGCTCTTTTAGGAGTGGAGCCAGAGAAAGTTGCAGAAAATAAAATTATTAGTCAATTTTCCACTTATCTGTGCTTTTTCTGTGCTGCACATATGAATAGGGCAAATCCTATCTTTTTATCAGTTTGAAAGACTAGCAATCATTAGTCACATACTCTAATCTTTTTTTTAGATTACCTTTTAGTGTACCTTTTTTGTTGTTGTTGTTGTTTGTTTTTGTTGTTGTTGTTTGTTTTTTGTTTTTCCAGACAGGGTTTCTCTGTATTGCTTTGGAGCCTATCCTGGCACTCACTCTGTAGACCAGGCTGGCTTTGAACTCAAAGAGATACACCTGCCTCTGCATCCCAAGTGCTGGGATTAAAGGTGTGTGCCACCAGTGCCTGTTTTTTATAAGACACAATTTCAAAGATGTATTCAGCTTAGAGGGCTAGGCCTACAACAAGGAACTGAAACTCATGATATTGTTCACACTGTGATTCTCTTTAATATTCTCCATCTCCTTTTCTGTGCTATAGTTAGATTAATATCTGCAGTTGTCTCGTCCACTCACATCCCTGTTTAGGTATGCATAATTCATACTTTTATATATGAATGATGTGGCAATTCCATTCCTTTGTCTCTGAACTTTAAAATATATTTAAAGTATGCTTCAGATTACTTTGTTGTCTCCAGCCCTTGAACATCGTTTCTCCAGTGTTTGCAACTGTTGACTTTCACTAATAGTGTGTTCTTTTCCCACAGCATTTGAAGCATATGGCTTGAAATTCTTCTTCAGGGAAGATTGCATTCCAGGAGTCTGTGTCCTTGTGTTGTAGACCTGTTGCACAAAACATCCTGCCTGTGATCATTCAGGTTTTATATGTGTGGATGCCTGTTCTTGGAACCCCTGTGCCACATGGAGAGAGTGATTTGATTTCTGAATGTTCAATGGCATAGGTGTGGCTTTCCTCTTTGTCATAGTGTGTTTTTAAATTCATGGTTGCATCCAGAGAAAAAGTCCACTGTGTTGCCCAGGGCAGAGGATGTTGGGGTATTGTTGCTTAATATGTGCTTGTGGATAATCTGTTATTTGTATTTCCCAGCTTTATTCTAATAACTCTGCACAAGGCCTGAAGCCAGGATTGCTTTCATCTTGAGATACTTGGTTCTAAGTTCCAACTATTGGGTCTATTTGGCCAATCATCTTCAAGTGTGCTCAGGAGAGGTCTCCCATAACTACTAGTCTAGCTGATTCACATAACATTTCATTTATTCTTCTCGGTATTTATATATTCATAAGGCACATTTATACATTTTCATACATCTTTTTTTTTTGTTTTTTTTGAGACAGGGTTTCTCTGTGTAGCTTTGGAGCCTATCCTGGCACTCTCTGTGGAGACTAGGCTGGCCTCGAACTCACAGAGATCTGCCTGCCTCTGCCTCCCTAGTGCTGGGATTACATTTTCATGTATCTTATCCTAATAATAATAATATATTAAGACATATTAGTAAATGATGAACCAGAGTCACACAGAAAGCAAAATTTGATTTGATTCTTGTTATTGTTAGTGGTCCTCTTGAGTTCTGTAAGAAAGCAGAAGCAAGCTATAAGGAGCAAACCAGTAAGTGCAACTCCATGGACTCTGCTTCAGTTCCTGTTTCCAGGTTCCTTCTTGGCCTCCCTCAATAGACTGTGACTTGGGATATGTAAGACTTGGGATATGTAAGACAAACACATTCCTCCCTAAGTTAGTTTTGGTCATGGTGTTTCATCACAGCAACACTAACCCTAAGACAGAAGATACTAGCCTCCTTGAGCTTATTTAGATCCTTTACATAGGCAACATGAAAAACATGTTGGCCATCTTTGAATATAGAAAAATATTATTAGTTAATAGTAGTATATATTAATACTATCCTAATACTATTGTATAGTAGAAGGAAAAGTAGTATATAACCAAAAATTCCCTTGCTGTGTAGGAAATTATAGGACATTTGCTCAAATTGAAAGATAAACATCATTGCCCAAGTTGCTTAATTCAATTTCAAATCAATCATACCTTAACGTATTCCCTATACCACTGCATTGCAGGCAGACTTGAAGTGAGGTGGAATAAATTAGTAAGAAACTAGAAGGCACTGTTACATGAAAAAGGCACAGAGCAGTTTAGGACTTTGCTGAAGATCACACAGAAGTTCATGCAGTCAGGATTCAGAGTCAAAACCCACAGATACTCTTCTCTCTATTGTCACGATGACTCAAAATTTGTAAAAATTTAACTTGCTATCAGTGTATATTGTGAATTTCCAGGTACCATTTTATTTTATTCCCCACTTTAATTTGTCTTCTGAAAGTCAACTTGGATAAGAGAACCTTACTATAATTTCTACCATTTTAACATTCTTGCTAAGAACATGGTTCAGAACCAGACATTGTGATGTATAACTATAACCCTGGCATTGCAAGGGCAGAGACAGTTTCTTTTAGAAAAGGAAACAAGATTAGTGTGTAACTTGTTAAAGCAATGGTAACTACAGGACAGACAGCCTGCCATCCTGGAACAGCTTTATTCACCGGCTAACATACATCTGTACTGGGAAAGCTTGACTTCATGACTTCTGTGGACTTTCACAAGCTTATAGAATGCCTGGTGAGAGAACTTATCAGAGAGATGTAAGTATAGTAATCCACTCTCTGATCTTCCTATCTTGTGTTGAGATCATACATCAGCTGTGGCTATTGTCCCAGTTGCTAGGCAACATTTGCATGTTTATTTTGATTACACCAGAGGCTAAACTTTCATGTATACTTCACTGCCAAGGGAAATTTGAGTTTCGAAAAATCTATTTTTATCTTAAATATAGACATCTCTTTAATACACCTCATAATGTATGACATTCTTAGCTGAACTGTCATTGTCCACCCCTCTGCCCATGTGATATTCAGATTGCCTCATTCTGGGAGTACTAGATCTCCAACACTCTGAGCTGAGGTTTGGCAGAATTTCCCCACATCCAAGTTTTACCTAAGCTATTTTATTCATCTGGAATGCTTATCCTATTCAAGCATTCATCTGCAGTTTTTGTAACCTCCAAATACTTTTAGTTTTTTAAGCAAAGGAATGGAATTTGTTGTAGCAAAAAATTCATGGGTCTTGTGTTCAAACAAAGCCTCACTTTGCTCATTTATTAAATAGTGATAATGACATTTATCTGCTAAGTGTTGGTAGAGGTACCCTGAAATCAGGTATGTGAAACATTTGGCCCAGATCATAACAAGGGGAAGATTCTGTAGCTCCTCACTTCCCAGTTGATTGCACTGCACTAAATGTGCAATGAATAGAATCTTCTTCCTCCGTGAAGCCTTTTCTAATCATCTTTGGAACTATCCTTGAGAGATGCAGCCTGACCTTCTGATCACCTGATGTTTAATTCTACACTAGGAGTTTTCATGAACCGCCTTGCTATATACTATGTGCTGATGCATAAACAACCTGCTGACCACTTACCATATTTAACTCCACACTAGGAGTTTACATGATCAGCCTTGCTATATACTATGTGCTGATGCAAAAGCACACTATTGTGTTTTCCCTGAGACAGTTAAACTTCATTTATAAATGACCATTTGCTTATATGTCATCAGGTTCCTATTTTATTATATTAAACAATACATGTTGTAAGCCACCATGTGGTTGCTGGGAACTGAACTCAGGACCTTTAGAAAAACACCCGGTGCATGCTCTTAACCTCTGAGTCATGTTGTTAAGCAAAGCTTCTTAAACCTTTTCCACCCAAAACTCCTTTTAGCACAAGAAATTTTATACAACCCTAGATAGTAGTTATACAAAATAAGTATACAACTTGAACATTTACTGATCATAAGGAAATTTTATTTTTAAACAATTATTTGCTATATACATAGTTTTACCATTAAAGATAAAAGTCAAAATGCAGACTGATAAGATGGATATGCTTATTTATTTTTATATTAAGAATTAAGTCCTGATTGAACACTTGATACTGAACTACATACAGCCATCTTCAGTGTAGTCTGGAGTTGGTCAATAATTTGATTTTATAATTTTCAGAGTAGAAAATGTTATTTCACATAAATACATAGTACAAAATGGCAGAAGGATGTATAGGACTATTTCCAAAATTATTGAAAACTCTGTCCTAATCCTAAGCCAAAATTCACTTAACTGTATTTTTGTGACAATCAAGTCAGCAATTCAAAGAAGTTTTTAAAAAGCAAGCATATTACCACATGCAATTCAAACTAATTTCATACTCACATGTTAAGAATGATGAGATGGAAATGTTAAAAGCCTTTGCTTTCTTATGTGTCTTTAAGATGAGGAATTGTGCCGGTCAGTCGTGATGCATGTCTTTAATCCCAGCACTGAGGAGGCAGAGTTGGGCAAATCTCTGTGAGTTTGAGGCCAGCGCAGTCTAGAGAGTGAGTTCCAGGACAGCCAGGGCTAAACAGAGAAACCCTGTCTTGAAGAAACAAACAAACAACAAATATAGATAGATAGATAGATAGATAGATAGATAGATAGACAGACAGACAGACAGACAGACAGACAGACAGACAGACAGACAGACAGATAGATCAGGAAATGTATGTGCAGTAAAATATCTGTAATTCATAATATAATGGAATGGTACCCTGCAATTTCAGCTGATGTTCTTCTGGAAGCATTTATTGTCACTGAATGATGTGATCTCATGCACAAAGCAGAATCAAGGCAATTTTCCTTCTTTGTGAAGGAAGTAAGTCTGTTGATGCTTACAGTTCCAGTGTAATAGGAGTCCATTATGGCTTGGAGCATGGCAGCAAGTGACAGGCATGATAGCAGGAGAAGGAAGCTGAGAGATCACTTCTTCAGCTCCAAGGAGGCCTGAAACTCAGGCAGAGCTCCACCACCCTCCACTTGGGAGGATCCTGCCAAAGATACTCAGTGGGTCTTCCTGGAGCCATTCAGGCTACACAGCTTGCAGAAGGTCCCCAAATCTCCATCTTAATATCCTAGAGCCCTACTCACAATTACTCTTTTTTTATTATTTTGTAATTTTTTTCCATTTTTAATTTGAATTAGAAACAAGGTTGTTTTACATGTCAATCCCAGTTCCCTCTCCCTCCCCTCTTTCCCTGCCCCCAACTAACACCCTACCTATCCCATACCCTTTTGGCTCCCCATGGAGGATGAGCCCTTCCATGGGGGATCTTCAGAGTCTGTCATGTCCTTTGGGATAGGACCTAGGCCCTCCCCTTTGTATCTATGCTGAGAGAGTATCCCTCTGTGTGGAATGGGCTCCAAAGTCCATTCCTATGCTAGAGATAAGTACTGATCTACTACCACAGGCCCCATAGATTTCCCAGGCCTCCTCACTGACACCCATGTCATGGGGTCTGGATTAGTCCTTTGCTGGTTTTCCAGCTATTAGTCTGGGGTCCATGAGCTCCACCTTGTTTAGGTCAGCTGTTTCTGTGGGTTTCACCAGCCTGGTCTTGACCCCTTTGCTCATCACTACTCCCTCTCTGCAACTGGATTCCAGTTCAATTCAGTGTTTAGCTGTGGGTGTTTGCTTCTGAGTCTATCAGCTGATGGATGAAGACTCTAGGATGGCATATAAATTAGTCATCAATCTCATTATCAGGGGAAGGCATTTAAGGTAGCCTCTCCACTGTTGCTTAGATTGTTAGTTGATGTCATCCTCGTAGATCTTTGGACATTTCCCTAGTTCCTGATTTCTCTTTAAACCTATAATGGCTCCCTCTATTATGGTATCTCTTATGTTGCTCTACTCTATTCTTCCCCCGACTCAAACTTCCTGCTCCCTCATGTCCTCCTCTCCCCTCCTCTTCTCCCCTTCTCATTCTCCTAGATCCCTCTCCCCTCCCCCCATGTTCTAATTTGCTCAGGAGATTTGTCCCTTTCCCCTTCTCTGGGGGATCAATGTTCCTCCTTGTTTCCTAGCTTCTCTGGCAGTGTGGATTGTAGGCTGGTAATACTTTGCTCTATGTCTAAAATCCATATATGAGTGAGTACATAGTCTTTTCATGACTGGGTTACCTTGCTCAGAATGGTTTCTTCTAGTTCCATCCATTTGCCTGCGAATTTCAAGATTCCATTGTTTTTTGTTTTTTGGTTTTTTGTTTTGTTTTGTTTTGGCTGCTGAATAGTACTCCGTTGTGTAAATACACCACATTTTCTCTATCCATTCTACAGTTGAGGGGCATCTATGTTGCTTCCAGGTTCTGGCTATTACAAATAATGCTGCCATGAAAATCGATGTCCTTGTATGAATGTGCTTCTTTTGGGTATATGCTTAAGAGTGGAATTGCTGGATCTTGTGGTAGACTGATTCCCATTTTCCTGAAGAATTGCCATACTGATTTCCAAAGTGGCTGTATGAGCTGGCACTCCCACCAGCAGTGGAGGAGTGTTCCCCTTTCTCCACATCCTCTCCAGCATAAACTGTCATTGGTGTTTTTGATTTTAGCCATTCTGACAGGAGTAAGATGGCATCTCAGAGTTGTTTTGATTTGCATTTCCCTGATGGCTAAAGATGTTGAGCACTTTCTAATGTGTCTTTCAGCCATTTTAGATTCCTCTATTGAGAATTCTGTATTTAGTTCTGTACTTCACTTTTTAATTGGATTATTTAGTGTTTTGGAAACTAGCTTCTTGAGTTCTTTGTAAATTTTGGATATCAGCCCTCTGTCAGATGTGGGGTTTGTGAATATCTTTTTCCACTCTGTGGGCTGCCATTTTGTCTTTTTGACTGTGCCCTTTGACTTAAGAAGCTTCTCAGTTTCAGGATGTCTCATTTATTAATGTCAATCTCAATGTCTGTGCTACTGGTGTTATGTTCAGGAAGCGGTTTCCTGTACCAATAAATTCAAGGGTACCTCCCACTTTCTCTTCTAAGAGGTTCAATGTGGCTGGATTTATGTTGAGGTCTTTGATCTATTTGGACTTAAGTTTTGTGCATGGTGATAGACATGGGTCTATCTGCAGTCTTCTACATTGTAGCATCCAGTTATGCTAGCACCATTTGTTGAAGATGCTTTTTTCCATTGTATAACTTTTGCTTCTTTGTCAAAAATCAGATGTACATAGGTATGTGGGCTAATATCAGGGTTTTCAATTAGATTCCATTGGTCTACCTGTTTATTTTTGTGCCAATACCAAGATGTTTTGAGGTCTATAGCTCTATAATAGAGCTTGAAGTCAGGGATGATTATGCAAGAGCCCACAATTATTCTTATGTGTTTGAATTTGAATTAATCTTTGGTAATTTCATGTTTAGAAATCTCTCACTGTTTGCATTTTTGTAACCTCTGTGTTCATTTAGATGACTCCACAAGAAATTGGAATTCTTACTAAAAGCACAGTTATATTTACTAGCTAAAGGTACACAGATTTGTGCTAAGACAGCATGACATGCAGTAAACAAGTCTGAATGTCTGTATATTCATTCTCTGAAATGAATAACCCATTATTAAGAAGGAAACGTGTAAACTTGTATTCAGTGGGCTCAGTATTGCTATTTGTTGAGATTGTAACTTTCCCTAGGAAGGTGCTTGCTAGGGAATAAGGCATTTGCTTATTGTTTCTTACAGATGTCCTGAACAAAGAGACTTGGGGGCTTGTCTGTCTAGATCTCCTTTTTCTAAGATGTTCAACAACTAATGAGGTGATAGTAGTCATGGGAATAATGAAATATTCAGAATGTGTTATCTTTACCATTTTCCTCTTCTGTAGGTGAATGCACACAGTGCTGCATTTGGACTGTATACTAATAATTTCTATTTATTGATGTGCAAAATTGATACAAATGCACATTGAGCAACTTCTGGATAGCCACCTTTGGTATCTGGCATGGTCCACAGCACCTGGGATGGGTCTGGCTGCTGCCTTCTTGGGTGCACATTCTTCTTTATTTCAGAGATCTTGTGGTTACATTCATGATTTCTTTTAGGTTATTTGAAATATTTTATTAAGCAAAAACCTAGTTTGTAAATCAGAAATGAATGACTTGCTTTTCTCTTGTACATATACTAGTGCAAATTTTAGAAGTTAAGAATAAGTGTTGATTTGTCAGTATTTTTATTAAATTTAGACAATGTTTACTATTAGTTTTGTATTTTGTCCAAATTGCCATTTGCTTTGGGGTGTATAAATGGATCTTATAATAACAGCAAGGAGCACCTGGCCCTCCCTGCAGTCAGGAGATTATTATGGTGAACTGACATCCTGCACAGGATACAAATAAGCCTCCAAGACTGATACTTACATCTTGTGTCATATTATATAATTGTTTCTAGGCTAAAGTTTTTAAAACAGGGTATTAAAACTATAGTTTATTATTTGACAGTTAAAAAATGGAATCAAGATTTGAATCAACCAATGATTTTAGAGCTCCTTTTTGCTACCATGTACTCAGCACCATCATAGGCACTGGAGAGAGTGGGGATGCCTTATTTCTTGACAGGCCTGTAGCCTCGTTGATAAATCATGAGCCATGTTCACCCCAAGATCTAGGTAAGCCTCCAGTATAGAGTGTATGATTACATCTTCACTCAAAAAGTATAGAATTTAAGGATTATATGTTGAACCATTGTGAAAGGTTTCCCAGGCATTGGGGATGGCATGGTGAAGAGCTCAGAGGTGGGAGGTGGGAGGAGCATGATGCTGAAATCTTGATAATAAGTAATGATTTTAAAGCAGTTGCTGTTTGCCAGTCATCATTCTTTCACATATATTAGCTTAACCTTAAAACATTTTTCAAAATGCTTTAGCTAAGAATGCTTTAGTTAAGTAAAAATGATAACTATTCTCATTTTGCCTCTGAGGAAACTGAAGCAGAGTGTGGCTAAATAACTTGCCTGAGTTTGTGCATGCATTGAATTGTCATCTGAATCTCACCAAGTAGTCTTGAGGCTGGATTCCTCTGCCCCTTGCACTATATATTAGAGCATAGGGTTACCTGCTAAGGTTCTGATGAAATGATAGGGACACCATACTGGTGGAAGGACCATAGGTTAGGGAACCATAGGAGGAGAATGAATGAGTTGACTAAACATCAAATAATGAAGAGTTTTGTTTTTTTTTTTTTAATGCAGAAGGCACTGAGCTACATCCAATGTATAATAGAAGACTATTATTAGTGTGGAAATAGGAATACTTAGTTATTTTGGAAACATTTGTTAGACAGTATAGACCAAAATGATTGGAAGATAAATTGGAATAGAGATGCATGTAGTAGAGATTCAAGCTCAGAAACTATTAGAAGAACCTTCGCATTACCTAAGTGTTGGTGTTGGTGACTAGGCCAGGAGTGTGTTCAGCAGTAGAAATGAAAAGAAAAATGAAATGATGGGAGGTTGACAGCCAGCACTGCTTCTGAATACAGGTGATTCTGAGTGGGATATATTCCTTACAAGTCCAAAACCAGCAGGTGCAATACCCATTTTATAGATGTTGAAATTGAGGCCCCAAAGAGTTCTATAATTCAGATGAATAAGTGACAAAGCGGGGAGTTTCTCAGTTTCCTCTTTTTAAGGTAGCCTAGTGGCAAAGCAGGTTTGTTAATAAGATAAAGTGAATTGCTCAAACAATAGAAGATACTTAAAATCATAGAGAATTCAGTATTCTCGGAGAGCAACATTTTATAAGTCACGGTGAATGACAGGATTGTGAGTGAGTAGTAAGGAACATGGAGTAGGTGAAAGAAGCTCCCAGAAGGAAGCAGATTAGAAGACTATGGAAGGAACCCGAGGCTCCCAGTGTGACAGCAGCCAGTATGTGAAGGGTGAATGTTTCACAGTGAAACTGCTGTTGCATTATTAAGTGGAAAAGAAGAGCACAGGTATGAGGCCTGATGTTCTTGGTAACCTTCAACAAAGGAAGGCCCACCAGTATGGAAGACCACCAATGCTACAGGTGAGGGAAATGTTAAGCTTGGGATTGCTCCTGGGAAAGGAAGCAAGGTCTAACTTACAAGAAGAAAATCTAGTACTTCCGATGCTCCACTCTGTTTTGTCTCAACTGAAGCATCAGGTAGGGGTGAGGAGAGATTGAAGTGAGGTTGGCTGACTCCAACAGAGGCAATGAGGATCACAGAGGATGTGAGTGTGCCTGAAAAGAAGCCAGATGCCTCTGGCAGACCAACATTAAGTTAGAGTCTCTGTTCTGTAGCCAGAGATGTAAGGAGCTAAGGGGAAATTTTTCTTTTAACTGGAATTAACGTCAACAGAATAGATAAAAGATCATTACAGGAGTCCATCTCGTCATCAGGAGCCCCACCTTTTCCCATTTCAGAGTCTTCAGGGGCTCTCATAACCAAAATCTACTCTATATTTACAAATGGTCTTCTCTTCTCTTGCAGCCTCATAACCAGCTTGAGTTGGACCTGAACCTTATTTAGAGTTCAAACATTTCTTTTTTCCCACAAGAAACTGCCTAGCACTTCTGCTACATCACCTAAGTTATGTGACAAGCCTGCTTGGTGATCTTTTTACATCTCTGGACTCAACTTCCTGAGGCCATGGTTGTGCCTAGTTGTGTATCCTCAACTCCTGAGGCAGTGCTTTTTAGATAATGGTTCTTGAATGGGAGGATGGTGAATTATTTTTATCAGGCCATTTCTCTGATGCCTTAGCTCACATTATAAAGAATCACTACTACTCTGGGTACTTAGAGATTTCCTTGGATATTTGGAAGGGCAAGTATTATTTAGGCTGCACTCTGGTATGACTTTCCAGGGTATGGGCATACTTGGAAAACTGACAGCCCCTGGACATTCCCAGGACCAATGAGTGCTAGGTATTGCAGTACATGAACATAGATGGACCTGACATTGGTGCTGGCATACACAGCTATGCATGCCTCATGTATGGATGCATCTCCCTGGCTGTCTTAGTTTTAGTTTCTTTTGCTGTGAAGAGGCACCATGACCACAGCAACTCTTATAAAGGAAAACATTTAGTTTGCTGGCTTACAATTTAGAGGTTTAGTCATGAGACCTCAAAGCCTGCCCACACAATGACACAGTTCCCACAGCAAGGCCACACCTACTCCAACAAGGCCACACCTCCTAATAGTGCCACTCCCTGTGGGCCAAACATTCAAACCTGTGAGTCTATGGAAACAATACGTATTCACACCATCACACTGGCCTTTTGTCTTTGTGTTTCCCCTTTGTCCTATGTCACCAGATAATCTGTCATACCTTCAGAATCACCTGTCTCAGCTGTCCCTTTGCTCTAGTTCCATAGTCTGAGTTTTCATGAGACTCTGACTGGCTAGAATGATTAACTCTTTTCAACCCTGGCTAGGCTCTACCTTTCACAGAGGTAGAGGAATATCTATTGATCTTACCACAGTATCCCCAGAACCTAACAGAGCTATACACTGTGTTCTACATTAACCAAAGGAACCAGCAAACTATGAGATTCCATTTTCTCATTTGTTTAAAGTCCATACATATAGTCTTTAACAAGGTCATTGCTAAGGTTCACACCCTTTAAAGATCTAGGAGTTAACTTTTCATAACTTTTTTATTTATAATAATTATTTACATATATGCTTGGCAACTCAAATGATACAAAATGGAGGCACATTCAGTCCTTCACATGTGATCATAAACATTAAACATTCTTTACCTTCATTTCTAGAAGAAGAGCTGAACAAGATGCAATAACTCAGAGTTGAGAGGGTCGATAATGTGGTAGTTTTCATTTTCCTTGCCCATAGTTCCCATGAATCAGCATTCATATTTCAGTTCTGGAAAACTGACATGTCTTAATGGGGAACTTCCATGGAGGACTCCACGCTGAGAACAGGTGGAGCTAAAATCCCATTAGGACCGTGCTAATTTACAGCTGCTAGATGGAAAGATTTTGTTATTCTCGTTGGGCCTTTGTCTCCATTATTGGCCATTCGGCTCACTTTCAGGGATTACTTAATGGAATAGTAGTTGGGAAGGAATAATCTGAAAATATATGATCTTACAAACACTTTTAAAAATTTAGTTTTTAACAATTAATATTTGATGGCCTGGAGAGATAGTTCTGTGGATAAGAGTACTTGTTAACTCTTCCAGAGTATCCTGGTTCAATTCTAAGCACACCTGTGGTGATTCACAACCATCTAAAATTCCAGTTCCCAGGGAACGTGATATTCTCTTCTGACTTCTTCTGGACTACAGGCATGCACATTGTTCATATTCTTGCATGAAGGAGAATATTCACACAAATAAATAATAAAAATATTTTGAAATTTAATTTTTGCCTAAAGACTTTCATTATAAAAAGCACCTTCATGTTCAGAACTTGTTTCTGCTACTGGTTTGTCATGGATGAGGAAAATGACTAAAGGACTTGGAACTTACAGAATCTTATTAGAAATTTGTACCTTTCTACCTTCACCTTGTGGAGGTAGAATTATCTATGCATGAGCACTTCAAGTCCCAACAAATTTTACTCTCAAAAACATGAATACTCATGTTTTTCTCACTAATTTAACTGTAAAGAAAATCTACCTTTGTATATGTTCCAGTTTTTTTATCCCAAAGAGAATGTGAAAGCGGTTAGCGTGTGTGTGTGTGTGTGTGTGTGTGTGTGTGTGTGTGTGTGTGTGTGTGTGTGCGCGCGCGCGTGCTCGCGTGCGCGCACTCCCACGTGCACATGAATGTTGCTAGAACATACAGCTGATTGCTGCCTAAGAGTGCTTACAAATAAATAAGTTCATTTTTTTTAAAGTCAGTGTGCTAAAACTATAGTCTTCTATTCCGTAAGTTACCATAGCTTAATTATAGTGTTATTTGAGGTCTGTCGTGAGTGACTTTGGTCATGGGTAACAGGTAGTAGCAGAGTCATACTACTATCCCCTTGAATGGGAATGTAAGTGGGAGAAGAGCAGTGGCAGGCTTATGCTGCTCTCGACATAGCTTGCGAAGTGGCTCAGGGCTAGACTTGGAGTCAGAGTGAGGCCCACATTATCGACTTTTCCCATCTTCCTGACAATCAAAATTGTTTACTGACAGTGGCTTGCTTAAGTAGGCAGCTTGTTCCAGATGGAATCCCTGAGCTATAAATTCTAATGAATTCAAATGTGAAGAGGCTTACATGAACCTGAATTGGTATTTGCCAAAATGATGAATGCCTATTTTAATATTATCCTGATTATACAAGTTAAGTAATGGAACAGTACTCAATACCATGCATGCATCCACACCCTCTGTTTAGGTGACTCACTTGCAGGACTCCACCTCCCCTCTGCATTCCAAAGGAGGGCCATTCATTAAGTCTTGTGCTCTAAGGAGGTGGCAATATGAGACAGGTAATACAGCAACATTCTCTCTAAACTCCTCTTTCCTATTTCCTTTTCTTATATGGCATTAAAGGGACAATTGCAGTCATGTTATGTGCTTATTTCTATTTTTATAATATACAGATAGATGATAGATAGATGAAAGACAGATATAAGATAGATAGATAGATAGATAGATAGATAGATAGATAGATAGATAGACAGATAGACAGATATGTCACTTCTGACTGTGATAAAATACCATAAAGAAAGCAGGGTTTATTTTAGCTAATGGTTTCATGGATACAGCCATCCCCTAACTAGACCATCCTAAGGGTCACTTTCTCCAACTAGGCTCCATTTCCAAAGGTTCCATATCTTTCAAAAAAGTCCTAGTTGGGGTACCAAGTATTCAAATACAGTGGGGCTTTCTTCACACTCAAGCTATGTCCTATTAGGAATAATGTGCTAGTAATTATGTTAACATTTATAATGTGGCAAAAAATTCTACACAATTATTGCAAATACTAAAATATCTACAAAATAGACACTATGTCCCATTTTACATATCTGAAAAACTGTGGCTTAAAGTCACAGGGCTAATAAATAACAGAAGTGGCTAGGTTTTAAACAAAATTTAAAGAGTTCTAACAAGTGTCAAAGTGCACATTCTTTTAAAAATAATATTAATAGTTACAATAAAGGTTACCAAATAGTTGTGTACATAAACTTGCAAGGTATTGGTAACTACTGAAGAAAAGTGTGTGGGAAACTGAAGATCAGAGACTCTAAGTAACCGGCTAATATTATGTAGCACGTAAGAGATTCTACATCTGAGCCAATTTGATCTGGTCACAGAACTTTATTTATAGGCTGTCAACACCTATTGGGAATTGTGAACGTGGCAATTGTGAACAAACTAGGCAAAACTGGAAAGTTAGGGAAGTGTGGAGAAGAAAAGCTGAGGATAATTTTAAGTGGGTGTATTAGGGTTTCTATTGCTGTGATGAAAAACTGTGGCCAAAAACCAAGTTGGGGAGGGAATGCTTTATTAGGCTTACACTTCAGCATTGCTGTCATCACTGAAGGAAGTCAGAACAGGCACTCAAACAGGGCAGGATCCTGGGGGCAGGAACTGATACAGAGTTCATGGAGGGGAACTGCTTACTGGCTTGCTTCCCATGGCTTGTTCAACCTAACTTCTTATAGAATTCAGGACCAGCAGCCCAGGGATGGCACCTCCCACGATGAGCTGACCCTTCCCCATTGATCACTAACTGAGAAAATGCCTTACAGCTGGCTCTCAAGGAGGCATTTCCTCAGCTGAGGCCCCTTCCTCTGATGACTCTACAATGTGTGTCAAGTTGACACACAAAACCACCCAGTACAGTGGAGTTCATGGCAAGTGTGATGTTTTGTTTCTTTTCTAGGTGCCAGCTTCCTCTGCTGCAACCAGCAAGTTTCCCAGTATGAGTACCACAGAAGCTAAGGTAAAGTACCTTCAAAGGGCAACCTAACAAATGCCACTTTAAATTAATTGTGAGTAGTGTGCTTGTTGACAGATGGATTCCTTGTCTTAGGAAACTCACATTCTGGAAGTCAGCATCTTCTTCCTGAGTTGAAAGCTTGTGCAAATCCTCCTCTAAGATGTTTCTGTTGTTTCAGAGTCTTTCAAATGTTTCCTTGCTAGATTTTCCCCCTTGATTACATTTTTGAAAAGAAGAGAGATAATCTCTCTGAGTACATTCCTCTGGAACTGAGTGATATAGGGATTCTAGCTTCTTGATAACAGTGGTAATATTTTGGTAGACATTTAGAATTGAAAAAGCTTATACTCAGTGACCTAAGTGACCACAGAAGCAAAGGAAACAGATATAGGTTGTTTGAGATGCTTTCTGATATGTGAGACATGGAGGAGAATATTGTCTCTATGACAAGCTCCTTAGAACTCTGTTGGGTATTTGTTTTTATATTTATCCCTCAGAATTTCAGAAGAATAAAAGAAGTGTAGTTGCTACATAGAGTGAGCCCAGTTCTGACAGACAACTGAAGTTGCCTTAGCATCTAACTCACCTTAGTTAATGTGAGTCAAACTGTTTCTCAGAACTATTTCCGGGTAGACATTAAAGAGGAGGCATTTGCAAAATGTTCTCAACTCCTTTGTGTGTTCTAATATTCGATTGCATTGAGAACTCCCAGCTCTTATTATCAAATTATTTTATCTACAGTTTCCAGCTTATGTTTGTTGTCTGTGTTTCCTGACACTGTGCTGTCTCAGCAGTTTCCTGTTCCAGGAGACATGGCAGCATGAGTTATTACCAGGGATCCTCTTGCCTTGTCTTGAATTAGGAGAGTGAAAATAATCTGGGAGTGTTCATTTACCTAAGTTTTATAAAACTTAGCTTTAAATTTTATTATATTTCTCTGACAGTTTTATTTAATATTTTTACCTTCATATTAATTTCTTTTTTTCTTTAAAAACAATCATTTTACATGTCAGTACCCATGTTCCCTCTCCCTCCCATGCTCCCATACCCCTACCAACCCCACCAACATGTCCCCCAAACACTCCACAAGGACAGTGAGGCCTTCCATGGGGGAATATTCAAAGTATGGCACATCTTTTGGGGGAGGTCCTAGGCCCTCCTCCCTGTATCAGGGCTGAAATAGTATCCCTCCACAGGGAGTGGGCTTCCAAAGTCCATTTGTGCACTGGTTCCATTGCCAGAGGTCCCACAAACTGCCCAGGCCTCCTAACTGGAACCCACATTCAGAGGGTTTGATTCAGTCCAATGCTGGTTCAGTCCAACTGGGGTCTGTGTGCTCTCACGAGGTCAGGTCATCTGGTTTTGTAGGTTTCTCTAGTGCAGTCTTGACCCCTTTGCTCCTCTCTCCTCCCTCTCTACAAGTGGATTCCAGGAGTATGGCTCAGTGCTTAGCTGTGGGTGACTGCTTCTGTTTCCACCAGCTACTGGATGAAGGCTCTAGGATGGCATATAAGGTGGCCTCTCCACTACTGCCTACATTCTTAGTTGAGGTCGTCTTTGTGGATATCTGGACATTTCCCTAGTGCCAGATACCTCTTTAAACCTATACTGGCTCCCTCTATTAAGGTATCTCTTTTCTTGCTCTCCTCTATTCTTGCCCTGTCTCAGTCTTCCTGATCCCTCTTGTTCTTCTCCCCTTCTCTTTTTTGCTCCCTCCCTCCCCTCTCTCCCTGTTCTCCCAGTTTGCTCAGGAGATCTTGTCCCTTTCCCTTTCTTCAGAGGACCATGTATTTTTCTATTAGGGTCCTCCTTGTTTCCTAGTTTCTCTGGTGGTGTGCATTGTAGGCTGGTAATGCTTTGCTCCATGTCTAATATCCATATATGAGCGAGTACATACCATATTTGTCTTTCTGTGACTGGGTTACCTCACTCAAGATGGCTTCTTCTAGTTCCATCCCTTTGCCTGCAAATTTCAAGATTCCATTGTTTCTCCCCACTCCCCCCCCCCACTGAGTAGTACTCCACTGTGTAAATGTACTACATTTTCTCCATAAATTCTTCAGTTGAGGGGCATCTAGGCTGCTTCCTGGTTCTGGCTATTACAAAAATGCTGCTATGAACATAGTTGAACGTATGTCCTTGTATGTATGTGCTTCTTTTGGGTATATGCCCAAGAGTGGAATTGCTGGATCATGATGTAGAATGATTCCCATTTTCCTGAGAAACAGCCATATTGATTTCCAAAGTGCCACACAAGTTTGCACTCCCACCAGCAATGAAAGAATGTTCCTGTTGGGGAACCTGTAGCCACGCCTGCTTAGGGGCTGGCTACAGGTCTGCCTACATGTTCCCCTTTCTCCACATACTATCCAGCACAGACTGTCATTGGTGTCTTTTATTTTAGTCATTCTGGCCGGTGTAAGATGGCATCTCATAGTTGTTTTGATTTGCATTTCCCTGATGGCTAAGGATGTTGAACACTTTCTTAAGTGTCTTTCAGCCATTTTAGATTCCTCTACTGAGAATTGTCTATTTAGTTCTGTACCTCACTTTATATTTCTTTTTTATTATTATTATTTTATTTTAGAGGCACTCATATTTACATATCAATCCCCCCCCATTCCCTCCCATGTAACCCACAAATCCCCCCAACCCAGCCCCCAACTCCTCCCCAGGGATAGTGAGGCCCTCCACGGGGGACCTTTAAAGTCTGTCACATCATTGTCCTCTTTCTTGTATCTGGGCTGCAATAGTATCCCTCATAGAGAATGGGCTCCCAAAGTCCATTTGTGCTCTAGGAATAAACACTGGCTCCACTGTTAGAGGTCCCATAGACTGTCTTGGCCTCCTAGCTGGCACCCACATTCAGAGGGCTTGGTTTAGTCCAATGCTGGTTCCCCAGCTTTACAACAAGAGTCCACATGCTCTCACTAGGTCAGGTCAATTGTTTCTTTGGGTTTCTCCAGCACAGTCTTGGTACTTTGCTCATTCCTCCTCCCTCTCCACAATTGAATTCCAGGAGTATGGTTCAGTGCTTAGATGTGGGTGCCTGTTTCTGTTTCGATCAGCTACTGGATGAAGGCTCTGGAATGGTAACCAAGGTAGTCATCAATCTCATTATAGGGGAAGTGCATCAATTGCATCCTCTCCACCACCACCTGGATTTCTTAGTTGTGGGTCATCCCTGTGGATCCCCTAACATTTCCACTGTACAGACATCTCTCCAAACCTTTACTGTCTCCCTCTATTAAGGCATCTCCTTTCCTGCCCTCCTTTATTCCTCCCCTGTCTCAGTCCTCTTGTTCTCTTCCCCCCTGCCCTTCTTCCCCTCCCACCTCCTTTCTCTCCCCTCACCCCCGGCTCCCACTTTGGTCAGGAGTTCGTGTCCCCATCTCCTTCTTCGAGGGACTATGCAATCTTCTCTTGGGGTCCTCCTTGTTTCCTAGCTTCTCTGGCAGTGTGGATTGCAGACTGGTAATCCTTTACTCTATTTCTAAATATCAAAAATGAGTGAGCACATACCATGTTTATCTGTTTGTGATTGGGTTACCTCACTTAGGATGGTTTCTTCTAGTTCCATCCATTTGCCTGTGAATTTCAAGATTCCATTGTTTTTTTCTGCTGAGTAGTAATCCATTGTGTAAATATACCACATTTTCTCTATCCATTCTTCAGTTGAGGGGCATCTTCGCTGCTTCCAGTTTCTGGCTATTACAAATAATGCTGCTATGAACATAGTTGAACATAATGTCCTTATTATATGAGTGTACATTCTTTGGGTATAGGCCCAAGAGAGGAACTGCTGGATCTTGAGGTAGGCTGATTCCCAATTTCCTGAGAAACCTCCTTACTGATTTCCAAAGTGGTTGTACAAGTTTGCACTCCCACCAACAGTGGAAGAGTGTTCCTCTTTCTCCACATCCTCTCCAGCATAGACTGTCATTGGTGGTTTTGATTTTAGCCATTCTGACAGGAGTAAGATGGCATCTCTGAGTTGTTTTGAGTTGCATTTCTGTGATGGCTAAGGATGTTGAGCACTTTCTTAAGTGTCTTTCAGCCATTTTAGATTCCTCTGTTGAGAATTCTCTATTTAGTTCTGCACTCCACTTTTTAATTGCATTGTTTGGTGTTTTGGTGGCTAGCTTCTTGATTTCATTGTATATTTTGGTGATCAGCCCTCTTTCAGATGTGGGGTTGGTGAATATCTTTTCCCATTCTGTGGGCTGGCGTTTTGTCTTGCTGACTGTGGCATTTGCCTTACAGAAGCTTCTCAGTTTCAGGATATCTCATTTATTAATTGTCGATCTCAATGTTTGTGCTACTGGTGTTATGTTCCGGAAGCAGTCTCCTGTACCAATTCGTTCCAGGGTATCACCTACCTTCTCTTCTAGGAGGTTCAGTGTGGCTGAATTTATGTTGAGGTCTTTGATCTATTTGGCCTTAAGTTTTGTGCATGCTGATAGATAGGGATCTATCAGCAAACTTCTACATGTCCCAAGCCAGTTATGCCAACACCATTTGTTGAAGATGGTTTCTTTTTTCCATTGTATAACATTAACTTCTTTGTCAAAAATCAGGTGTTAGTAGTGTGTGAGTTAATATCAGGTTTTTCAATTGATCCCATTGGTCAGCCTGTCTATTTTTGTGCCAATGTCAACCTGTTTTCAGGACTATGGCTCTATAATAGAGCTTGAAGTCAGGGAAGGTGATGTCTCTGGAAGTTCTTTTATTGTACAGGGTTGTTTTGGCTATCCTGGGTTTTTTGTTTTTCCATATGAACTTGAGTACTGTTCTTTCAAGGTCTGTGAAGAATTGTGTTGGGATTTTGATGGGAATTGCATAGAATCTGTAGATTGCTTTTGGCAAGATTGCCAATTTTACTATGTTGATCCTACCTATAAAGAACACAGGAGATCTTTCCATTTTCTGGTATGTTCTCCAAGTTCTTTCTTTAAAGACTCAAAGTTCTTACTATACAGATCTTTCATGTTTTTGGTTAGTGTTACCCAAAGTATTTTATGTTCTTAGTTGCTATTGTAAAGGGTGATGTTTCTCTGACCGTTTTCTCAGTGCATTTATCATCTGAATATAGTAGGGCTATTGGTTTTTATTTGAGTTCATCTTGTATCCTGCCACTTTGCTGAAGGTGTTTCTCAGCTGTAGGAGTTCCCTGGTAGTTTTTCAGGGCACTTATATAAACTATCATATCATCTGCAAATAGTGAAAGTCTGACTTCTTCCTTTCTAATTTGTATCCCCTTGATCTCCTTTTGTTATCTTATTGCTCTAGCTAGAACTTCAAGTACAACATTGAAGAGATATGGAGAGAGTAGACAGCCTTGTCTTGTTCCTGATTTTAGAGGAATCACATTGAGTTTCTCTCCAATTAGTTTGATATTAGCTGTTGCTTTGCTATGTATTGCTTTTATCATGTGTAGGTATGTTCCTGTTATTCCTGATGTCTCCAAGACTTTTGTCATGAAGGGATGTTGAATTTTGTCAAAGGCTTTTTAAGCATCTAGTGAGATGATCATGTGGTTTTTCTTTTTCAATTTGTTTATTTAGTGGCATACATTGATGGATTTTTGTATGTTGAACCATCCCTGCATTCCTGGGATGAAGCTAACTTGATCATGGTGGATGATTTCTTTGATGTGTCCTTGGATTCAATTTGCCAAGATTTTGTTGTTTTTAAGGTCCTTCTCTTCTGCTTTCCCTGTGTTGGGATGCTTGGATCTTGCTTCTGTAGAGTCCCTATTGTCCTTACTGTTATTGACTGTGTTCTTAAACTGTCATTTTCCCATCCCTTCTTCCAATGCGTGCAGGTGGGGTCTCTCCCTCTCCTCTCTCCCAGTGAGTGTAGGTGGGCCAAGACTTTGATGTCAGCAACTCTGAATGGTCTAGCCTCTCCTTGTGTTCGCTTCAAACAGAGGGCTTGGGGTGGGCAAGACTCAAGCTCAACTAATGCTGAGGGCATAGGGGGTGCAAGATTCTGATGCATGCAGACTCTGAATGGTCTGGGCTGATGGTATGGGTCCACTATATGGGGAGCAGACCCAGGAATTCCAAGGAGGGAATGGAGGGAATTGGGCCTAGGCAGAACCCAGACTCACCTCAATTGGAGAACATAGCGGGGCCAAGACTTCAATGTGGGCAGACTCCAGAGAGTCCAGGCTGCTGGGCATGTTTCCTACATGCTGAGCAGACCCAGGAAGTTCCAGGAAGGGTCTGAGGGGAATTGAGCCTTGGTGGAACTCAGACTCACCTTAAGCAGAGGGCATGGGGGGGCAAGATTTCGATGCTGGCAGATTCCAGAGAATCTGGGCTGCCGGGGCAGGGTTACTATACACTGAGCAGACCCAGTCATATTAATTTTTAACCATATTAAAATATTGACTATACTATCTATTAGTAACCAATTGTCATTTGTTTGATTATTTTTAAAATATAAATATTTGTAATGCTGGGAATTGAACATAAGACCTTGAGGCTTCAAGGGATATTCCTAGCTTCCTCAATCTATGTTAATCTTGAAAGAATAAAGAAGGTATCTGTTCAAAACAAAATGCAAAATAAAATCCCATTGGATTTGCCATCAATGCTGGGGAAGAAAGACATATGGGCTGTTTCTACTGTTTTGGTTCATGTAGCTGTAGCCCAGGTATGATCCTGTGTTTCACCTGAGGGCCAGTGCTTATTTCCAAGTGCCATGGTTTCCAGAGCAAGTATCAGCAATCCTTGGGCATCACAAATCATCAAAATGAGAATTTCTGGCAGTCAAAACAAGCAAACAAAACTTTGGAAGAAGAAGGAACATGGGAGGTAGAAGAGTGGGCTGGGGACAAAGAATGAGACACATATGAGAAAGCATTGCCATTGACAGATTTAGACCATTTTTTGGCCTCTATTGTCTTTCCTTGGTGTGTTTCAATCACACAGCTCTCAATCATGGTATTTTCATTGCTCTGCTGTTATCATGTTACACAGTAAAGATTGTAGTAGCCTCCTCTTGGAGGCTTCAGGACCTTGAGCTTCATAGGTTCAGGTCTGCAAATACTTTGAACTTTTAGTGGAGAGTTGCTAATTCAGGGAAATAGCAATTACAGATCCTTGTTTTGTTTCCATTTTTCAAGTAGGCCAGACTCTCTATGAAGGGTATTGTATGTCTAGACTTGTGTTATGTATTCCTTGACCATGGAATGTTAAATTGGTTTTCATACCATTGCTTGTAGGATGGAAGGTCAGATAAATTGTAGTCAAGATGTAGTTCCTGAGAATCTGTGCATCATAGACACTGGAGCCAGACAGAATAGCTGAGAATCTATTTCTTTACCAGCCATAACACTGAACAGCCCCTCTTTGTTTCAGTTTCCTTATCTGTGCAATGTGAGGGAACATGATAATAGCACCCATTTCAGATGATTACATAAGGAAACAAATGGTGAACAGTGCCTATTCCAAAGCCAATGCCCACTATGAATGAGCTGCTGGCCAGTAGAGAGACCATGCAGCCCTGTAACTGACTCTACAACTCTAGCTCCATCATACACTCCTCTTGGGACCTTATTTGATATTTTAGGTTTTGAATTATTTACTGAAAAGAGATATAATAAAAACACTATCTCTGAGAGTCATGGCACATAACAATAGAGCTGATAATTGAACTTAGGAAAAGGTCCTGGTACCCCTGAGCTGATGGATAGGCCCAAGTGCCTTACTTTTCCCCTTAGGATTAAGTTTGGTACCATCACTACCAAAATAATTTTTGTTATAGATTTAAATGTACATTAAAAGCTTCTTAGGTCTGAATACACAGTGTTAATTGTAGTTTAAAGTTTTCCCAAGCAATATCTTGATCACCAAATTGTGAATTCCAAGCTATTGATAAATTCAAATTATGATACTGTTGGCTGGCTTATTTCCTTTGTTAATTATTTAATAAATTGCATTTGTGTAAACTAAAAGGAGAGCCAGGTGGTGGTGGTGCACACCTTTAATCCCAGCACTCAGGAGGTAGTGGTAGGTGGATCTCTGTGAGTTCAAGGTCACCCTGATCTACAGAACAAGTGCCAGGACAGGCTCCAAAGGTACACAGAGAAACCTGTCTTGAAACACAAAACAAAAACAAAAACAAAAATAAGAGAAGGAGATTCACAAACAGAGGAACACAAACAAGAATTCATTAGCAAAGAAGGGAACCCAAATTTCTTTAGAAGCATTCAATAATGAACTTAGATTTTTTACCCCAAACAATAATAATACTTGTGTAACTAGGAGGCACTTTATGAAGATGACTGTACCTTTACCAAGAAAGCACCAGACATGATAGATTAAAAGAATATTTAGTTTAGCTTCTTCAAATAATAATTTAAGTTGAAGTTTTGGACATCTTCAAATATCCAAGAGGGAAAATATTAACAGGAGACATTAGGACTGATTTGTGGTCACCACCTTGGAACATTTATAAAAAAAGGAATCAAGTTCAGTGCTGATTTCCACCTTACTCCCTGTGGACAGAATTTTCTGTCCCACCCACATCAGCATCCATCAGTATTGATTGTATGCATTTATGGAGGTTTTTGCTTTTTGTTTATTTGGACAGGTCACCTTTATCTGGTTAAAAGTCTGCAAAACATTGTACCAGAAAGTCTTTTAGAAGCATACTTAGAACTTTCTAGTACAATTCTACATTCAGGAATACAACATATAATTTACAAAGCTGTTTTTAAAACTATGGATGGATAATGACACTTGGGACTTCTTTTTGTCATAGTCAAACATGGGAAATACAGATAGAAAAAAAAAGATTATAATAGCTTTTACACAAAGATGTAACCTTAAAAATTACTGTTTTACATGAAAATCCTCATGAAAAATATAAATACAAGCTAAAAGACTTGCTTGGTACCTTGGTGTTTTATGTGCCTAAGTCCCCATAGAGTTAGATACATATTAACGGTGGAGATGTGTTAGGCTACAAGAATGGATCTTGATATGAACATTTGGGCTCATTATGTAGATTGTCAGATACAAATGAAATCACTCTATTATTAGGCCATTCCAGTCTGCAAGATGGAAGGACCACATCCACCTGACAAGAAAAGGCACAGAAAACAGGTGATGTGGTTCACTGTGCCTGGCAGTTCTGTTTACTAGTCATTTCAGCCTCTCAGCACACACTGTAATTCCAGTCCACACTCCTCTGTAACCGCATGACTCCCTCTCAGGCTTCCTCTAGGCTTAACCATCAAGCACATGCTGGCACTAAAAATAACTGCTCTGCTCTCTGTGCCTCCGGTCTGCCACCATCTTATTCCTACACACTCTGAACCCAATCCATGACAAGTATTTCAATAATAAAAAAAATTCATGTTAGTAGCTTGGATGGACAGAGCCCTTGGATTTGAGGGAGGAAGACTTACATTTTCTGTGGCTTCTGATTTTATTACAAGCCTATTAGTAAAACTCCCTATGTATCCTTGATACACACAGTAGGAAATAAAGCGTTAGCTGCCATATGACGAGTAATAGCTGAAATGTGTGAGCGACTTAAATCATACATTTTATATTGATTATAATACCAAAATCACTTAGTTGAAGAAAATCTATTACAATCTTAGTAAACTATCTCCACTGTTATTTTTTTTAACTTCTCTTTCCATTTTTTAAAAAATTATTTTTTTCTAAATTTAGGCTATGAAAACAGAGTCTGAGAAGTCACAATCAAATAAGGTAAATAATTTAAGTATGTGTGTGAGTTTATTATTCTGACCTTTTTTTAAATAATAATGAATGAGTTTCCTATATGGGTAAAGTGATTTGTCAGCTAATTTAAATAGCTTTGACTATTCTGTTAAATATAAATTCATAGAATGCATATAAAATATGGATAATGTTAAATTGATGCACTGTTAAAAGGATATACAATATTTCATTAACAAAACTATCTCACAAGTTATTCAAATATAGATTTTAATCAAAATTTTTTAAAGAAAGGAACAAAGGAGGAAATGTCAAGCAGAGGAAAATAGAGTTGTTTTCTATGTAAGCCTGAGGGCCTGAGTTCAACCCCTAGAACCCACAGCAGAAGGAGCAAACCATGGTGGATTTGGCACTCCACCATGACACACACATGTGCAAGCACACATGTTCAGACACAAAAAAAATGCACACACATCACAAACACACATATTCTCATGCACATGCATACACCTACACACATACAGATGCACTTACTCATACCCATACATGTGAATACATAGAATATACTCACAGAGACACATCTGCATGCACACACATGCATACTCACATGTACACACACACTAACAACTTTAAAAGGACAAGGGCAGTGCAAGCTATAGGTACCTTGAAACACTAGGAGCAGTGTGCTGAACCTGCCCCTAGACCTTTGGATGACAGTGGGCAAGTTAATCTCAGCCTTTGCTGGGCTGGTGGAGATGTCATGAGTCACTCAGTCCCTTCCTCTGGGAACAACTACTCTTGCTTCCCTGACCCTTGGCTGTCCAGTCTGAAAATCATTCTTCTCCCACAGAAAAGTGGATTTCAGAGTGCCAGCAGCAACACACCTTTCTCTGCAATGCAGTGCTGTGCTTCATTCTTTCAACTGTTTAAGCATATGCTTAGATAAAACCACAAGGTTTCTGTAGGGCAGAGAACTGAGTGAAATTTTGGAAGCACAGATATAGATGGGGCCATAGGGTGATTCTGCAAAAGACCTGTCAGTGACCTGCCTTCAGTCTTTACATAGGGGATTCTAGAGGGAAGAATTTAGCAGCTAGGTGAAAATTTATCTTCTGTTCCATATTTTAATGCTTGTAGTTTTTTCTGCCAAACGTAATTGGACCTGTGGGGATGTGATCATATTTCATCTCCTATGGACAGAGATTTCAAAATGAATTCTATGGGTGGCAGAGAGCACAGAAAATTTAGTTCAACAAACTTAGCACTTACCGTAGTCTTTTGATGCCTTTGTAGACAGTCTCACAACTACTGATCAATCTTAGGGAATGTACAATGCAGCCCAGCATTTAGAGAAATATATGTCTTTGGGAACGTCTTTCTAGAGGAAAGACTCTAGAATTGCTGCCAATGGAGACTGTTGGCAGGTCACTTTGACTGTAGTATATGCCTGAAGTTTCTCCTGAGGACAGAGTGGTTTAGTCAGATTGAATTCATGGGCCAACTTGTAATTATAAAAATAGCAGATTCCAATACATTAATTAAGCTTTTACTTCTTTGACATTAACAGCCATCTGTGGCTCATGAGAAAAAGTCTCAAGAAAGAAAGCCAAAGGAAAGCTCAGAGGTAAGCACCTTTTTCTAGGACTTGACCCTCTATAGCAGTTTCTGTTGTAAGACAGACCTGTTTCCTCAGCTGACACAGCGCCATCGTATGGTGGCAATAGTAGTGTTCAATGATTCCCCGTCTCCTCCCTCCAAGATGTGGTTTCTCTGTAGCCTTTACTATCCCGAAACTAGCTCTATAGACCATGCTGGCCTTGAACTCACAGAGATCCTCCTGCCTCTGCCTCCCAAGTGCTTGGATTAGAGGCGTGCACCACCATCACTTGTCATGTTCAGTAATTCTTAATGAAGGTTTTAGGAGGATTTGCAATATTTCAGATTTTGTACCTAAAGTACCATAGGGTTTGCCTCACACTAATTGATATTTGTGTAATTCAAAACTTCCAAAAACAAACTGTTACCATACAGCCCTTATTCTGTAAGAAAAATATCTGTTTTAAACTACCATCAAGTTAATAACGTATGTGTGTGCTTTCAGCCCCCAAACCTTCCCAGCCATGCTTCAGATGCAGGAAGTAAGCATGCTCATAAAGAAAAAGCAGTTTCCAAGTCAAATGAGAAGATGGTGTCAGAGAAATCGGCAGAACCAAAGGTGAGCTTGATGAATATGAAGCCGCTAATAGCAACTTACTATTAGAATATGACCCCTCGGGGCCCAAGGTTGAATCTGTGGGGTTGCACTGGATGCATTTGGTATGATTTAGGACTGTGGTTGTACTGGTTTTGTAAGACACATTGTAGGGATGTAGAATTATGGAGGACCTGAGAAAGGTCATCAGAGAGATTTAGGGAAATGTACTGTCCAACCTCCTCCTGCTGCTTATGGTGACCAGTCATGACAAGGTTACAGACTCTTGTATCTCCCAAGCAGAGAGCTTTGAAAAGAGGCTGCCTCCTAGTCCCCTCTAAACTTGGCTCAGGAGCCCTGCATTCTCATTCATATTTGTTCTGTCTCTCTTTTTCTGTGCCTGTGTGTGTGTGTGTGTGTGTGTGTGTGTGTTATCTCATCTATGCTTGAATCCATGGGCTCAAATAATTCTCCTGCCTCAGCTTTCAAAGCATCTGGGAGTGCAGCATGACTGTCTCCCTCTGCTTCTTTACACAGAAGTTCTGATGCATTTTTAGGACTTGGTGGAATTTATGAATTCATGAAACCTAAACTCAGAAATTGATTCTGTAATTACACAGTTGGGGGCCCTTTGCTCTTAGAAGAAGAAACATCTATGAGACATTTTTCATTGAGAGCATTTGGAGGATTAAAAACGAGGCCCACTTTACAATGGATTTTCTATCAGAGTTCACAAATATGTGATTCAGGAATTTAATACAATACATGGTTTGTTTGCTTGTTTCAACAATGTTGTTGAAAATTATTTTTAACTCTCAAAATTAATTTTTAATTAGGTGCTGGCATAAGATGTCAGGAAATTTCACATAAAATCCAAATTTATAACTTCTCTCAAAAGTCAGAGTATCTGGCGAACTGAGTTCAGATGAGAGCAGCTGACAGGAGAAACCGCAACTCCTTTGTGGGTTCCAGTTTACCACAACACATTGAGCTCATTGGCTAGGTGCAATGGTGTTTTAACATTTGTGTAACCTGAATGGACTCTGTGGGCTCTTGAGCCCAGCCCTTTGTTGTTCCCAACATTGTACCCCATGCAGAAAGAAGCTAGCAAACTCTCTCAATGGTGATTCCATGAAAACAAACTGTCAGGTGTTGGAGACATCTGAAATTCATGATCTTGGTCATAGTTAACGGTACTTGCTTAGTCCTGCCACTCTTCTGTCTTTGCTCTCAGACAAAATCACAAGATGCTCCTGTTGCTGCTGGAGAGAGTGTGGTTTCTAGTGTGAGTGTGGCTGCAGCATCAGACAAGGCGGATGGCAAGGTGAGCACACATACAGATGTAACATGGTCCTCTCTGCTTATCAGGCTTCAGTTCTAAGAAGCATATAAAAGGCAGCCTGGCCTTCAGAAATCATGGGCACTGTGTATGAGTTTTTGTGAAGAAGAGCATCTGTTTGGGGAATTTAAATAGAGAAAAATACTAAAATAGTTTTGACATGTGTATATCCGTTAAATACTTATTGGGCACCTGGCATATAAATCCTGGTATCAATGCCAAAGAAATTGCAATGTAAGTTGGTTCAGGCCCTACCTTCTAGACTCACAGGTATGAAATGAAAGGCATAAAACATTTGCAGGTATTTAGGTAGGCATTACACTCAGCTTTGAATGTTTTCAGCAGCAGCAGCCTTAACTCTAAATCACAGTCACAGCAAGGGCGTGAGTTGATAGCATGGCAAGCCCTCACTCACACCATTGTAGATGTACTGGCCCATCCAGGAAGCCTGCCTTGAAGCCTTGGAGGAGCTTCAGATGCCAATTTGAAAGTCACAGACAAAGCTAAGAAGTGTGACACATGCCCTGCAACATCTTCCTTTTTTGGATCTTGGGATACTGGGCACATTAGTTTGACCAAACTCACAAACTCTTTTAAATAGAAACACTCTCATATGAAGGTTTTCACAATAAATTACTTGTATGTTTACTCATGACTCCCCTCTCCCCCATTACCTAGAACAGTCTTGTTACCATGAGTGTACTCAAATGAGCTAATTTGAAAATGAGTAGATTTAAGGGCAAGGACTAGATATGTTACTATAAATTCTTTTAAATGTATTCAAAGTTCGAGATTTGATTCTAGGTATAAACTAGCCCAAGTTATCAGTAAAAGCTAAATGATCCTGCTAAGAAAATTGTGCATGGAATTCAGTTATTCATTACTTGATTATGGAACTTTCTATAAGTTATTTTATCTGACTACTCCTGATTCTTCCCCAACTCAGTAGGATTAATCAGATATGTCTTATTTTAGTATGTGGCATTATAACTGACTGTAGAATGTGCTAGCTGCAGGCTATCCCATCTAGTATTGAGGAAGTTGAAACTTTAATTCAGGCAGAGTAAGGGAGGCCCCTTTAGAGAGATATCTTGTGAGGAAAGGGTGGATTTCATCTGACTTGGGGAATCCACAGGACGGACTTTGAGAGAGTAGAGACCTTTGAGGTAGGCATGAAAAGATAGCCAGGATTCCAGACTCGCAACCATTTCAAGGTATTGAAAATGTTTAAATGAGTTCTGGGCACAAGTGCATTCCAGTGTCAGAAAGCACAGGGAATCCAGAGGTGGCAGTAAGACCAGAAAGACGGGTTAAGGCTGCTGGAGAGGATGCTGTGGGTAGTGATGAGGAGGTGAAGGTTGCTTGGGGGCTGTTTCAGTGGTGCTGGTAAGTCATTGTATAGTGTGACTTAGAGCTAGGATAGAAGAAGGGGGAGCTAGTCAGTTATTGCAGAGGTGAAGCCTTCGGGTTTAGAAGGGAGTTGGCCAAAGACAGAAGAGGTAAAGTAAAATGTACAGTGTTAAGGGGTTTCAGAATCTGACCTGAGTAGGTTGATAACACTGAAGTAAGACACAACAGATGCAAAGCTTCTGGACATCCTCACTGTGTGATTCAAACACAGGGTCAACACTGAGAGCAAATGTCTCGTTGTGAGTGCATTAAGGGCCTTGCAGTGCTCAGAGCCTCTGGTTACCTTTGAAGGTCAACGAGCTCATTGAATTCACGTGGACAAAAGGGTGCCTAGGTTGGGATAGACTGAATTGAAATATGCAACAGGCCTAAGGAAAGATAAGTGACAAAATAATTAAAGTACTGTTTGGCACTCAGAAGAAGGGAGGAAAGTTGAAGGGAAGAGGGAGGGAGAGAAAGGAAGGGAGACTGTGGAGGTGGAGAGAAAGGAAAAGATTCAGACAGGAAGAGGGGAGAGGAAGGTGTGTGTGAGTATGTATCTACAGAAGGTGGTAGCTGACTCCCGGAACTGGCTTGCACCTGACAGTGTTTTCAGCATCAAAATAATAGCAGCTGATTATGTAATATTTAATTGTATAGCAAGTACTTACATCGTGCTTTCCAAGTATCAAACACTGGTTATCACTAACATAACCCTCACAACCCCTAGTTAGGTAACATCACCTTACTATGAAACCAAGGGACTGGAGAAGTTACTGATAAGTCTCAAGCAGCCATGCATGTCACTGATAGTACAAATGCAAGCGGCCTGGTATCTGCTTCCCAAATTTGATGCTTTCCAATGATACCCGGCCCTGGATGGTCGTAAATTAATGAAATAGCCTCACCAATTTAATTCCTGCCAAGAGTTTAGTCCTAGAAGACTTGAGATAGGCCACCATCACAAATCACTAACATACAGCATATGTGCTATTGGAAACAGAGCAGAAGACATGCCCTAGGTGACAAGACAAGGGCACAAACACAACAGCAGAATCAGAGTGTTGCTTTGCTGTGGCAGGGGTGAGAGATGAGAGAGCTGACACAGTGATGCTCCTTAGGGTCATCTTCAGAGATTATGTCTGAACAGTCAGGAAGGTTACAGGTTGGAAAGTCAGTAGCCATCTTTGAGAGGAACCACAGTAATTAATGGTGAGAGAGGAAACTCAAAGAAAGAACAATGATATATCAAGGTAAGAGACACATTGATCTTGATGAGTGACAGCAAAGACCTTCAGAAAGACCTTGTAGAGTTGCAAGGCCCAGACCAGTATGGTGAACAAAGGGCCAGGCAGTCCTGGTACAGATCATGGTTTTGTTCCTTGCTCTGCAACCCAGAGAAAGTAGCCTCATCTCCTCCACCTTCCTTCTTCTTTCCCCTTTCTTAATCTTTTCCTTCCTATCCTCCTTTACCTCCCTCCTCTCCCTTTCTTGTCCCTTTTCTCCCACCTTGTTATATCTTTCCTTAGACCTGTGAAGGACTTAAGTCGGTCTATCACAAAATGCTTCCATTTTCCTGATCTCTCTAAGCCTCTCTTTCCCATCACTGAACAGGCTTAACATGTGTTTAGTAGTTCTGAAACATATAACATTAATATCCAGAGCACATCAGGGGACTAGTACTTGGACTAGGCTATTATATTTGAATGATTTATCTTAAATCTTTCATAATGTTGTTTCATAAATATATGTGAAAGTTTTTAATGTCCTTCTAAATTTCCACTAGAAAAAAGAAAAGAAATCATCAACTCCAGCTTCACGAGTGGAGTCCAAACCAAACAAGCCACCTGGCAAGGTATGGAGATCCAAGTCAGTTCATCATCAGACATTTGTCCTCTGCTGCTTGTGTCAGCCTGAATTCTTGTGGTTTTAAAGGAAAAATGTAATCACTTGGAGTTTAAAGAAAAACAACTGAGTTGAAATTGCATCCTTCATACTGTTTGTACCATTTCATGGTATAAGCCTCTGTTTTGAATCTAGATCCAGTACACTGAACTTATTTAACAGTTTCTATTCCAGAAATATGTGTTCTTTAGCAACATTATAGCTGATTGAGACTTGGCAAGCGACTTCTCCTGTCCCTTGGTTTTAGAGTGGAGACATCTTGGGGGTTGTCTAAGTCTTCTGTATTACCTCTCTACTGGTAAAGAATATAAGGTGCTCCTTTGAAATCTATTGTCTCTCTCCCAAGAAACCACAACAATAATTTAAGAAGTAAAGAAAATCTAAGGATAATGGGCCCTAATTTCTCTTAAATAACTTAGTAATGTGGAGTCCTGGAAACCATCGTGGGAATGTGGTCATCTTCAGTGACACTTTTAGGTTTGATGTGTGTAGTGAGGATCTTTGCATTTCAAGTGCCTGTTTACACTGAGTCATCCATAACTACAAAGGTGGCAGAAACCTCTCAGTAATGTGCTGAGTTCATGTTGGCAGACTGAGCTGTCTGCTCATATATCTTTACCACTGATTTCACATGACTTCTCTTCAGAGCTAACTTTGGGCAAGCAAGTGAGCAATAACAATGCTCTTAAAGAAATGGACAAATACAGGAAATTTCATTTTTTAAAATAGCTTCTATTGGGAAGAGGTGTTGTCCACAGATTTTGTAGTATGAAATTTGGAAGTGGTGGACTGAAAAGCAACAAGTACCACACGGCTAATCCTTGCATTTCTTTTTCTGTTTTAATTGTCTGTACCTTGTCTTGGCAGCCTTCAAGAACTAATATATTTGTTGTTCTAGTTAATAACTGTACTTTTAAAATTGGTGATGCTTACCTGAATGTGACTTTTTATCTTTCCAATGAAGAATCTGAACAGTGCATCTCATAATAGAAATGGATTGAATTTTTTATTATTTTTGAACTTGGAAAAGTTACAGTATTTGGTACATTTTTGTAGTTAAAAATAAAGGGCAATATAGCTACCAAATAACATTGACATATCTTTCTCTTTCATTTCCAGTCAGGCATGGATGCTGCTTTAGACGACTTGATAGACACTTTAGGGGAACCTGAAGAAACTAACAAAGATGAGCCACAATACACTGGACCAATAGTTTTGGTATGTGATTGGAAGCCAGTAAGAATTCATCCTCAATGGATAGAGTAAACAGGAGGGCATCCCATGTTTTGTTGATTATGTAGAAGCAGGATGGTATCAGTATTGATAATTGAAGTCAAAACTTAGGGGTGGGAGTGGAAATAGCCTGCCTTGTGACAGCTACACAACTGCATTCATTCGGGAAATATCTGATGGTGCTAAAACTCTCTCTGAAACAACTGACTGTGTCAGGAAATCTTGTTCTCTGTTGTTTACATTTCATGCAGTGAACTTGAATTTATTTTGATTTTTATGTCTTTATAATCCTGAGTTACTCTATTTTTAATTTCCAAAAAATAATGTAATTTTGTTTCCTTATATTAAAAATGTTGTAGATTAGATGAAAATATTTTCAATAGATACCATTAATTATGTGTTTCTACAGTTTACAATAAATAGAAAAACAGAAAAAGACAATTCAATAGAGAGTTAAGAGAAAGTTGTTGGACAATGAACAAATAACATGAAGGTCTACTAGGGATTTAGGAAAATGACATAAAGAATGAGGTGGTTCCCTTTTCGTGACCAGATGGCAAAAAGTTTCAAAGTCTGATAATTCAACTAAGGCACTAAGTAGGAAAGATGTGTCCCTCCCATCACAGATGCTCTCTAGAGAGAGCCTGGGAATCTTGTCATTGTGTACAGCAAAGGGCAACTGGCAGAACATTTGGAAACGATGTGGTTAACAGAATATCATAAGCTGCTCAGTGCTTCCTAGAAGGAAAATGGCTTCCTCATGCAACACCATGGCTATAATACAAAGCCACAATTTTAAATAAAATAAGCCAGAGGAACAAGATGATGCTATGTATATAGCATTTGAAAATATACAAAGTTATGATGTATAATGTTTATGAATTCCTATATGTGGAATAATATTTTTAAAATATGCTCCACTTTATAGTTTCTAAAATTGAAAAATTACATGTATCATTAGAAATAAGCCATAGGTGAGATGAAGATATTTTCAAAAGTAACAAAGTATTCACTTCTAGCATTTATAAAGAATAAAAAAAACACAAAGAAAAAGACAATTCAATAGAAAATGATGGAAATGATGGATTTAAAGTGCAGGGTGCAATCTATAAAGCTGATTAACATACCATTAGAACTTTAGGATTATGTTTAGTTTTAGCTTGTTAATGATTTATTTTCATCTCAATAGTTACAGACAATTAGTACTGGAATAGTAACTTGGTTTCATGTATCAGTCTCAGTATATTAATTGCATAATGTTTTTATGTGTGACTTAATTCCAGGACCCAATGGATTCTACCTACATTGAGGCATTGGGTATAAGAGAAGGGACTATTCCTCCAGAGTACAGGAAATTTCTGGCTGTAAGTTATCTTGCACTTTTATTTCACCATTTTTTTCTTGGAAGATAATTTCATATCTATCTCAACATTTAGAAAATTGAATTGGGCATATACAGTTATTCATATTAAAAAGTACTCCCTGTGTATTAACCTTCTGGAACATCCCTGACAATGCACCACAGACTAGATAGCTCAACCAAGAGAAAAGTATTGTCTGCTGTTTCTAGAGGCTGGAAGTGACAGTTAGGTTCTGGGAAGGGCTGGCTCCTTCAGAGGACTTTGAAAGGGAGCTGTCTTCTAGGGCTCTTTGCTAGGCTTGTAGATGGTTGTCTTCTCCACGAGTCATTTCACATTACCTTCCTCTGTGTTTCTCTGGGCCCCAGTTTTCTCTTTTCATAAGGACATTGGTATCACTTGATAAGGGTTCCCACTAATGACCTAGCTTCACTGGATTCCTTGTATAGAGATCGTGTATCCACATACGGTACCATTCTGAGGTGCTTTGGAACTTCAACATATGAGTGGGAGAACACACATCATAGACTGAGAATACATTTTCATCAATCAGAATAATTAATTTTGACTTCTTAACTTCTTTCATTTTTGTTTCAGAATAAGGAAGGGATCACAGGACCTCCTCCAGACTCTTCTGTGAGTTAGGGTGCATGTCTTCTAAGATCTATATCAACGCAGTGTATCTTTCTTTGTGGGCATAGAACTATCAGTACCAACTGGGCACAGTGGTGCCATCCAGTTACTCAGGAGGCTGAGTTCATGGCCAGCCTGGGTAAATTCTACCATGTCTCAAAGTTAAAAGTGAAATTATATCTGGGGATATAGCTCTGTGGGAGAGTACTTGCCTAGTGTGCAAGAGGTTCTGAGTTCAATATCCAGGACCAGAAAAACAAAATGAAAAAGACCTATCAATTCTGTATCTGAAGGTGATGACCATGTTAATGTCTCAATCAGACAGTGTTTCTTTCTGTTTGTAGAAAGAAGGTGGGCATGGGGGCTGTTTCACTGTTTCTTGGCCACATATATGTATGGAGTTGGAGATGATGGGGTCAAGAACATAGAAGGACATAGTAAATGCCAATAATTATGTGTAATTATGAGCACATGTAACCACATGTAACTCTGTTAGAAGGAGGGAAAAGGAGGAAGCACACTCCCTTCCAAACATGGCTTCCTTCCGGGTTATTTATTAACATTTCTCATTTGGTATCTAAGGAATGCAAAGAATATTTCTTTGCTGGACTCCTAGTCTCTAGTTTGGCTCTTAGGTGTTAACTCTGTGCTCTTTTCTCTAGAAACCCATGGGGCCTGATGATGCTATAGATGCCTTGTCATCTGACTTCACCTGTAGTTCTCCGACTGGGAAGCAAACTGAGAAAGAGGTATTGTTTTCAGTCCTGTTAAGCAGGACTTTGCTAGAAAATAATCTTGGATGTAAAAACATCATTTTAGTTCTGTTTATCACAATTGAACTTCCATCACCTGTAAATATCTTTTGTATTTTCTTTTTCAGAAATCAACAGGGGACGTTTTCAAAGCTCAGTCTGCTGGAGTGACCAGAAGTGCCATTCCTCCCCAGGAGAAGAAAAGAAAGGTGGAAGAGGTACTTACTTCCTTAAATAACCAGGGCCCATATGACAACAGTTATTTATCTAATTTTGCTTACTTATGAATAATTTTACTGTAACCATAAAAGCCCATCTCATGTTGTAACACAAATACTGCTCTTGAAACATGAAATCTTAGACTCAAGTTCCTGAAGGGAGCTTTGTGAGTCATTATAGGGCTGTCAGCACAGCTGTTTCTGCTGCCTCAGTACTAAGCTGTAATGTAATTCTGTCTTCAGAGTCCATCATGCAGCTGCAGGCTAGATGTGAACACATGACCGGTGTGAACTGTGCTGATAATGCTAAGGACCATTTCTATCAGGGCTGTCTCTGCTTCTGCCCTGCTGGAGCCTATAGTTTATTTTTATCTCCCTGTGAGAGCATCATGGGGAGTGCCACACCCTGACAGTGGAGCTCTGTCTTCAGAGGCCACCTCAGCTTTCTCACTTACATGAGCTTAGCTGTTGTGCTGAAGAGCCAGGCTTTCAGAAGACATTTTACAAACACAGTTTTAGAAAAAGAAAAACAGAGTCTTACAAGTTTACTTGCTTGCAGCTTTTATTTTGAGAAGGGTCTTTTGTAATACAATTTTTATTATAATCATATGTCTGACTTGCAAAATAAGTCTTGAAGTCTGCCCTATAGTTGTTTCTATAGGAACAGGCTGGTGTCTTACACCAAGTTTTCATTCATCGGTAAGTCTTTTTTCTTCCTCTTTTAATTTCCCAATCCACAATTCACCTTCTGTATTTAAAATGTATATTTCACAAACAAGCAGATCGTTCATATGGATTATCTAAGCTCTAAAGCTCTGAAGAGTTTTTTGTTTTGATTTGTTTTTATGCACAGACCCTTTCTCTTTTAACAGGATGTCATGAGTGATCAAGCCCTGCAGGCTCTGTCAGATTCACTGGGCACCCGGCAGCCAGACCCTGAGATCCACCTTAGCCAAGCTGAACAAGTCAAAGAGGTACTGACCTGTAATTCAAGCAAGCACTGGCACATGAGTAGATTCCTTTGTATTGTCTGGTAAATGTAGGTATTTATTGCTGGGGAGTGAGCAACCAAGGCAGAGGGTTAAGTGTTCACGTAAAACATGGACTGTATTAATACTTGAAAAGTGAGGGTGTGGCTCAGTGGTCAGGTACTGGCATGGGCTGTGCAAAGTCCTGGGTTGGAATCCAGCACTACAAGAATGCAAAACCTTTTGGTCCAGTATATTGGCATACATCTGAGATACCAGAACTGAGGAGGCTGAGGCAGGAGGATTGTGAATATGTTTTAGAATAGCCTATGCTACATGGTGAGACCCTGTCAAGAAAGAGAGTGAAGTGGGGGGCAGGAAGAAAAAGAAAGAAACACTAATCTGCTTTGCCAAAGCTAAAAAGGCTCCTAACTAAGCAAGATAACAGTAGTAGTGTGGTAAGAACCTGTGAACTTTGCTTTTGCTGGGTATTTGAATTTGCAATTTCACAAGAGTGCTTATGGGGGGAGATGATGGGAGAGTGCCATGAACCTTCTTTTATATAGCTATGGGGGAGAAGGTTGACAAAATTGCCTCAGGTTGAAATAAATTGAGCAGAAGTCACTCAACTACTTGTTTACTGGAGCTCACACACACTTACAGCATGTTTGTCTCATGTTTGCCTTCATGCCCTTAGTGAGCCCATCCATCTACCAGCTTGTAGCTGGTAGAAGTGTGATATTAAGTTATGATTTTTATATACTTTTTCAAATCAGTTCTCTGGGAAAAAGGAAAAGGACAGAAGTAAGCTCTCTGTATCTGACAAGGCAGGAATCCTGGAGGGATTAGGGGCACTGTCCTATCAGATCAGGGAAAAGAAGTTGGCAAGCAGCATTGTCACAATGCCCCTGTCTCTGCTGTCATTTCCTGTTCTGAGTTGTCAAGGAAGGGCAATCTTCCTGACTCCCAGGAACTCTGCCTAAGTTTGAATTGGCCCAAGTCTACTATGGGCCAGTTTCTGTCTTCTACTTTCTGGGAGGGCTCACCTGCTGCAGTATGGCATGAGAGGCCTCGTGATGCTGAACACAAGGGAGCTGGAGAAACAATCCCTGTCCTTCAGGACCATGTGGTGTGCTCAGAAGAAAAGGAACATGGGTCCAAACACTGTGAGGTGCACATTGCTCAGAGCCATGCTGTCTCTAAGGAGGGTGGTCTTAGTGGAGCCCTGAGTAGAGCCACAAGATCCTATACTGTGGTTCTATCACCTGGGGGCTATGGATTTTACTATTGCCTCAGGCTTTTTGTAAATAGTCAGACTAATTTAATAAGACAATACATATGGGAAGAGAATGTATAAGCCTGATAGAAGTCCCAGGACACTCTAACTAACCCAGTCACTAACCCAGATGAATAGGTGGGAAAAAGTTCATGAAAGGAACTTACGAACTTATACAGCAGCATGGGTAATTCCATTAATCTCTGGAGTGTGTATGGGAGTATGTTTACTGTCCTAGAAAGCAGTGCGTATCAGTAAACTAACAAAATAACCTTCCACTTATGTCATGCTAGCTCTCCCCTAGTCCTAAACTATAACTATCTCCTATCTTTTTATAGCAGTCCATGGTCATGTCAGCACCTCCCACATTAGGCAGCCCCTCCCACATTAGGCAGCACCTCTACAAACTAGGGAAGTCTCCAGAGAACAAACCCAATCCCACTTCAAGTCTTATAACAGACCATACCATAAAATAAGCATTTATTTAGCCTATAATGATACATTTTAAGCCATCCCCATTTTTTAATATGTGTACCTGGTCCAGCATGTTTGCAATATGGTAGAATTTCCCTTGGTCTTTTGGTCTTTTTGGTGTCTTGTATAGTGTAGCCATTTTAAAAATATAAAGATTAAAGAGGCTAAAAAAAAAAAAAAAAGGCTCTAGCTGTGTGTGTATCTGCCCATAGCCTGGAAGTATGGAGACACTCTTGCTGTAGAGATGGTCCTTGATATTTACAGAGTCTCCTTTTGGACTAGACATGGCACATCTCTGTGAGTTGGGCAGTATTGCTACATATCAGAACCCCAGAGACAGCGATAGCATAAAACCTGAAATTCGAAAAGAAACAAGACATTTTCATCCTAAATAATATACAGCTATAGTCCAAGAACAAAGAATATGGCCTGACTCACTAAAATTGCTTGATACTTTTAAAGAATTAATTTAAAAAGTAGCCAGTCCAGTGTGAGGCTGAGGTGGAGGTGGAAACAGTGGACAGACTCAGAATTTGCTAAAGTGAATTGCACTGCCTACCTTAGGTTCTGAGTTCTAAACCCTTGCCCTGAGATAGATACAAATCCTTACACATGGGATCTTAGAGGACTCACCTGCAGATTTCATTACAGGTGCTATAGAGGAGAATTGGTAGTCTACTACAGAGTTAATCATGTCTAATGGATTTATTTGCTCCCGGTTTGGGGATCTTGTGAAGTAAGTCCTGCTGCTTTTGAAAGAAATCCTTTATAAAATGGTAAAGTCAATTCTCCCTGAAGAAGCCACACCTGTGACTGTCTTCCTCTTCTATTGCTGAACTGTATGAGAGAGTTGGATATGTACTTTTCTGTCTCCTAGGATAACTGCCCTGTTGGGCAAGATATATGGGAGCTATTAAAATAACTGCAAACTAACTTCTGCACTCTGCTTACTGTCCTCCAAGAAGCCTTTATTTACTTTAGTGAACCTTTAAAGTCAATGAGGTAAGGAAGGGTTATTAACCAGAGAGGTATCACTCCCAAGGGTGCCACGGCTTCCTAAATCTTGGACCAAGCATGGTGTCTATCCCAGTGCCTGCTCACAACTGCTTTTCACAGATTTACACTTTGTGGTTTACAGAGCAATTTGAACACTTTAACCTAATCTGGGCTATTTTGAAATGTAGGTGCCATGGGTTTATATTACATCATCTGATTCCTGCTGTTTTTACCCATCCAATTTTATCAGGCAAAAGCAAAAGAAGAAAGGCAGGAGAAGTGTGGTGAAGATGATGACACAGTTCCTTCTCAGTTCAGGTTAAAGCCAGCTATGGTAAGCTTTCTGCCTATCAGCAGCTGATTGGCTCTCATGCTTATATGTCTCTCCTTGACACTAGGAACACAGCTGTCCCACTTGAATTAACTCTGATCATGCTGGACCCTTTTTTCTAGCCTCTCTGCAGTCACAGGACCAAGCCCCTCAGGGATGATTTGTCCTTCTATGGCTTCTAAAGTAGTCATTAAAACTCTAACCTATTTGACTATTTGAAAAAGTATTTCCTACATTGTGAAGTCTTATGTTCAAAAACGAAGCAGTGTTTAAAATACAAAAATGATATTTATCCCATCCTAAATTAGAGGATTGAAGCTTTTTGTGTTTTACAACGGGTTCTCAGTGTGGACTTGACTAGCTTCAAGCTTATCCTGTATTGGGGACTGTCCTTGAACTCCTGATCCCCTCTAGCTCCCAACTTCGAGGGTCACAAGCATGTGCCTACATACCCAGCTCCATAGAATTAAATGTTTTCTCTTAATCGTCGATCAAGGAAGGGGTAGCCAGATTACTCAGTGGGTAGAGATGCTTGTCACCAAGACTGACTAAGTTTGATCCTTGGGTCTCATGTGATAGGGAAAAAACTAACTCTGCACACACCCATGCACACAATAAATTTCCCCCCTCCCCAAATTCCATTAACACAGTTGTACTATTCTTGTAAAAGCCTTTTGGTTGTTGGGTTTTTTTTTGTTGTTGTTGTTGTTGTTGTTGTTTATCTTTTTACCTTACCAGACAATCAATCTTTTAGTGACTTGTAATGAAAACAAGTCACAGAATCCTTAGAAATGTGTAGTCTTTTGATCAGATTCCTGTATTGGTACTTAAAGAAATTAAATCTAAAGCTAATTCACTCAAGGAGAAGAAAAAGTCAGTTCACATCTTGGATTTGCCTAAAACAAACATAAAAGGACATGAAAGCAAATTTTTCTATTTTATCTCCAATAAATTTCTAATTTTATTTTCAGGATAAAGATGGAAAACCACTATTGCCAGAGCCTGAAGAAAAGTCTAAGGTTGGAAAATAAGATTTTCCTAACACTTAAAAACAGCAGAAATATAAAGTATAAATTAGGATCATTTTTAAAAGACCACATTTCACATGCAACCTAAAACTGAGGCAAATTCTAATGGTAATTCAAGGCTCTTTTGCATATATTTTAATGATGGTTTCTCTCATGAATTATTAGCAGACTCTTAGTTTCTAAGCACCATTCACAAATCATTATTCATTAATGCCAAAAGAGCCTTTACATAATATTATCTTAGCATTTAATTTAGAATTTGATTTAGTAACTACATGAAATATTCTAACATGTTTATATTGCCTTAAATATACTTTTCAGTTTCCTGTCATGATGTCACTAGTCAGCATTTTTAATCACCTACTGTGTGCTTAGCATTTCTCCAAGTGCTTTCCATGTCTTTTCTTCTCCATTTCATTTTTAATGAGCCATTGAATAGAGTAGTATTGCTTGCTCGGGCCCAGGTGTGTGTGTGGGGGGGTTATTTAGTAGAGCATTCACAATTTCTCAGTAGATATACCACTGAGAAAAAACAGCTCTTATGTTCAAATGCCTACTCTGCCTGGAAGAGCAGGCATTAAGTGCCCCTGGCTCCTCAAAGAGCTGGGTGGCTTCCTTACCCCCTCCCACATAGATGATGGGCCACTAGTGAGCTCAATCTTGTGCAGCAACTGTGCTCAACTTAAGCCCTGAGAGTTCATGAGTGCAGCAGCCATGTCTTTTCTAGGAAACAGCACTCAGACCACTGCCTCTCTTTCTGTTCCTTCTTCCTTTTCACCATAGGGTATTTTTAGAGCATCCCCACATGGAGTGACTCTGCTGGGAGAAATGGGGCTATCAAACTTTCCTGCCAGAAACCATTTTCGATCTACTCGTACTTCCCCTTCTACTTCTTTGGTTATAGGAATTGAGTACATGAATTGTGTTTTATCTGCTTTATTATGAAGGAAATCATTAAGGACTAGTAAATGAATAGTCACTTTTAAAACTGCAGTTCTTCACTGAAGAAAATAGGAAATAGTATTTGGATAAAGCTCTGCTGCAAATCCTTTTGTTGCTTTGAAAAGTGATTTACTCCATTTTTTAATAATTAAAACTTAATTGAAATGTACTTGTAAATAAAATCATCACAAAGTGAGATTAACCAGACTGAAAGCCTGTGCCTCTCCATGGACTTCTGTGTAGTACCTATCAGGTTAGTAAATAAACCTTTAGCACTTTCACAGTGCTAAGGTGCTAAGGTGCTAAGGATTCTACACTCCTGTGCCATTTTCTCACATCGATAATGAGGAATATGCCTTATCAAGCTAGCTTTTGTTTTTACATAATACAATGTAGCTAAACCATATTAAACAAGAAAAAAAAAATGCCCTCCTATGCTTTTACAGAGAAGAGCATCTTCGTAACTCAGCATTTCTTGTTACAGTGCCTGAGTGAAGCAGAGCTGGTTGGACAACTCTCAGAAGATTTTGGCCGATCTGCATATCAAGACAAACCATCTCTACCAGCTGAGAAAATAGAAGTATGTTCTGATAATGTCTTAAAGGGGGTTTTAATGTTCATTTTTAATCTGAAAATGTGTGAAGCCCAATTATTATTACATGCAGGAGTTGACTTTAAAAGACCATGAAAGCCCACATGCCACAACCTTTTGTACATGGTGTTTCATCTTGTACATAGTTGTTTTCTGTTGCCAGTCCAACCCTAGTGTTTTTGTAGTTTAAACCCTGCAGTCATCAGGGAAGTGCTTACATCCAACCTTTCCTTTTGATGGCTGTTATTGGGCTGGTTAAATAAAATTGCCACACCTCTCAGCCCTTCCCACCTTTATGTCTACCAGAGTCATCCGTTCTGAATAATGTTTCTAGTCACAGCATTCCCCTGTTCCACCCCTGAACTTCCCACTCCCTATGAATGGATTCTGCACTTGCCACTAGTATATGCTAGCCCTGGTTTCCTTGCCACCAGGCTTACTGCATTACTGCACTACTCAATGGGAAGGCTCTGTAAAAGTGACCCTTTGTTATTGGTGCTTTCCCTCCCTTGTTCACCACACTCATTACTAAAAAGAATTCTCAAGACAGGGATTCTTAATTGATTTTTGTTTGTTTATGAGGACTGTGTGTGTGTGTGTGTGTGTGTGTGTGTGTCCCTGTTAATGCAATTGTTTGAAAAGGTTCTGAGCAACCCTAACATCTATCAGTGTAAATAGTAAAGTTTCTGATGAGAACATGCTTTGGTACTGCTCCTTCTCCAGGGTGCTTTGCACATAGGAAAACTTTGCTAAAGTGTCTGGAGTAAAAGCATTTGAAAATTACTGGGATCCTGTGCTTAGAATTCTTCACTGCATTGTGGTGAAAGCCTAAGAATATATACTTCTCACAAGATCTCCAGGGATCACTCTGAGACTCCTATTTAATGTCATTCCTTACATTCATGCTGTGAGAGATGTTGTATTATCAATTTTCTCCTATCACACATGTGAAACTGAGTCAGCAAGTTGCAATTACAGTAATTGAAATGCATGCATGTCACTCAATAAGCATTCAAAAGAATGCTGACACCTTACATCTCATAGTGTCTAATTGAGCCACCATTGTTCAGTTTAATTAGTCAAGTAGCCCTAAAGTTATTCAGAGTACCTGTTTCTTTTCTCAGAAATCTAAGGACACATCCCCAGCTCCTGTGGCTGAGGCTGTGCCTCGGGCCTCCATGTGCAGTATACAGTCAGTACCACCCAAACCAGCATCATTGGTAAGTGATGTTCTTAGCTTTGAAAGGGTCTTGAGCAAGTTCTGTTCTTCACCCCACCCCCACTTTCTACTATGTGTTGCCATGCTATTAAGCCCAGAAAAAGAAGCAAGAGCTAATGCATAGTTGCTGCTCATTGTTCTTCAAGCTTCAAGCTGTGCAGGAAACTTTATCTGCATTTCACTTTTAATTCAGGTGCTGCCTGCTGCTTTGCTTTTGTCTTCTGAAATTCCTTGTAGTTTCACAACTATCTCCAGTAATCCCTGTGTCCTGAAGTTTGACAGAAAGTCCAGTGCCACATTTCTTCCTGGTTTTGCACCCAAGTCATGACCATGATCCTGCCCGCTTTCCCACTGGAGGAAAGATAGAAGCATCCCTCTGCCTTCATTGTTTCTTGTCTTCTGCTTTTCTTCTATTTTTTGAAGTGTGATATTTAAGTAAGTCCTGATTTCATTTTGATTTCTGTGGGTTTCGTTTCTATTCTTTGATGACTCACAGACTTTACACTTACAAATCTGAATTCTAAGTGACTAGCTTTCTTATTCTAGGACACATATGTTCCAGATATTCTGTAGTATCTTCTTGTTATTGTTTGTGACACCAAGGATGGTGCTGGGGCTTGACTCATGCTTCCCACACATTCCTTAACTGACCTACATCTCCTGCTAGTCTCCTCATTCAATGTTTATAAGGACACTGTAAAGTCTGATCACTTTCCTGTGTAAATGAGGAGGCCAGGCGTTGTGTTGACCTTGAGGTGTACCTGTTATCCTGTCCTGATCTAAAACTGTGAGGAGAATGAGAAATGTGGTTCAGCTTTTACATATCTTTCAGTCTTCTATAAGATATGATCAAGACCTCGAGTTATGACATAGTCTGAACTTTCCTATATGGAAAACAGGCAGATGGAACACGGACGAAGGAGTCTTCTCTTGTAGGAATTTACAAAGGCTTCCATGTAGAGGGCAGGGTCATATTGAGAAGTGAAAATAACATTTCCCAGGGAAAACAGAGAGACAGAAATGCTTTAAAGCACTTGGTGTACATGGGATATGTTCATTTAGATCCTTGAGAGAACCAGTACCTACACAAAAAAAAAGGGGGGGGTATTTGTTCAGGTTAAAGTGTGGTGTGTGTCTTCTATCTATGAAAAATGTTCTGGCCAGGAAACATTCAACCTGTCCTATCCTTTGGTCCATACACATGGTTTCTTCATTTCTCCTTAAATGCCTCATCTGTGCTTCTTTTTCATTTGCTTGAATGTTGGCATAGTCATGTCTGGCTTGTAGCATCATGAGTGAGCACATTTCATTCTGAATAGCAAGACTCAGGTGGGTTGTTCTCATTGTGCACTGAGGACGGTTAGTCACAGACAGGAGGATCCTGAGTCAACTGATAGTCCTGTGACTAATGGAAGCACAGAGAACAAACTTATACCCTACCCTGGGCCTGGCCAAGCTTGGTGGCAGAGATTCTGCCTTCTTCCCCTTCTGTCAGCTTCTGTTATCTTTATCTTCTTTTTTTCATGGGCCAAAATTCTAGCTGGATCTTGTAAGGTTGTAAGTGTCAATAAAAAATTGCATACATAGTTCTTAATATAAGAAACGTGCTTTAATTTTTAACATTCTTAACATTTCAAAACCCCCATGCTAATCAAATTGATGGTTCAAGTTATTAAAGATAACATAGACCTGAAATAAGCATGTGCCTTTCTGAGTTGGTAAGGGTGAGTAACAACTTAGTTTTAACCTTCTGTGTGCTTGCAAAAGGGCATGGTGCCAGATGATGCTGTAGAAACTTTGGCTGGAAGTCTGGGGGAAAGGGAAGTAAATCCAGAAGACGAAAAACCTGTGGTGGATAAACTCAAGGTAATGACAGCTTAGATGCTTCTGCAAATGATTTACTAACCACCCACCTCTGCCCTCCAATAAGTTAATACTTAGTTTTTGAAAGTATGTCTGTAAAGCATGAGCAGCTGTCTTTCTTTGACACTGCATATATCCTGTTTAGTAAGCTAAACCTTAGGAAGTGCTATCATTGATCCACTATTGCAGATAGGTAGCATGCCTGTATCCAAGTTCCATGAATCCCACTATTGTCTACCTGGATTCATCCTTTGCTGAGGGCTCCTAAGAAAAGTAGCATGTGCCTAATACTCCTCCCAGCCTGCCCTTTAGCCCTGCAGGCTGAGAGGTGGTACTTGAGCCTGCTAAACTGCAAGAGTGTTAAAGTTTAAGAATCTGTTATCAATGACCATGTGCTTGTTTGAAGTTAACAATAGATTACTTCAAATTTAAATTCTGAAGAATGCATTTATAGAAGGAGACACTAACTCCACCACTTTTATATAGGAGAAATCTAAAGAAGAAGACCGTGAAAAACTTGGTAAAAAAGAAGAAACAATTCCTCCTGATTATAGACTAGAAGAGGTCAAGGTGAGCAGGCTGAGTATTTTCTCATTTTGTTTCCTAACTAAATTTTATATACATAAAGACGGAGCTGAGAACAGATCTGGAACAAAAAGATCCTATTTCTTTATATTCTGACCCTAGATTGTATTAGTACTAACATCATGTTAGAATACCAGATAAGGTGCTAAAACAAATTCTTTTAAAATTTGTTCATTTTAATTTCATATGTGTATGTACTGAATTTATATCATTTCCCCTCCTTCTCCCTCCGACTCCTCTCATGTCTCTATACCTCCCCTTCTCCTTCAAATTCATAGCCTCTTTTTCTTTATTATTGTCACATACACACACATACATACATGTATATACATAAGTTAATATATAAATAAAAGCTAACGAGTCCATTTAGTGTTACTTAACTGTATGTTTGTTTTTATGACTTAGCACTTGGTTTGGATGAGCAGTTATGGAGCTCATCCCTGGGGGATATTGTTTCTCCTTCTCTCAGCTCTTCATCTAGAGATGGGGTCCCATGAGATTTCCCTCTTCCACATTGTCAAGTCAACTGATAATGTCATTGTTCGAGTCTTGTTTAGGCGACCAAATTGTTGAGATTTCATGAATGCAGCTTCCCTGTCATATACAGAAGATGCAACCCTGCAGGAGACATCCTGGCCTTCTGGCTCTTGAACTCTTTCTGCTTGTTCATCTACGATGTTCCCTAAACCTCAGTTGTGGGGTCATGTCATAGTTATATCCATTGGAGCTGGGGACCTCATGGTTAGTTGCTCTCTGCATTCTCGTTAGTTGTAGCTTTATGTAATAGTCTTCATCTGCTGCAACAAGAAGCTTCTCTGAGGGATGAGAGCTTCACTTATCTGTGGATATAAGGATTATTATTAAGAGCATAGTTAAGACACATGCAAGTAATATTATATGGACTCAACAGCTTACATTTGGGAATACATATATACATATGTACAAATATACATATATACATATACATATATACAAATACATATATGCATAAAATAATAATTGATAAAAAAGAGGCCACAAATTGGAAGGGAGAGTGAGGAGTGGTATATGGAGGAGTTTGGAAGGAGGAAGGGTAAGGGAGAGATGTTGTAATTAAAATAAAATATCAAAAACAACCAGAGCATGCAGTTAGAGATCATACTGGTTTGGGAAGGTGCAATAGTACATTCTCCTCAAAGTTCCGTGGCCTCACCAGCCATGGATACTTGTCTATGTTCACAATACCAGACACAAATTCTTTCCTGTTGGGCAGGACTTAAGTCCAATAACAAAGCTGTTGGGTAGCACCAAGGTATGTGTCATTACTGTACCTTTACAGATATCTTGTCACTACTAGTCATCGTGGTTCATACCCATCACAGGTGGGCAGGACTGGTGATTGCTTTTCTCTCTTGGCAGTTTGGATAGCACCTTCTAATACAGTGAGAGTTATTCCTCGGGGAGGAGGCTTCCAGGTCAATTCCCCCAAGTCCTGTGTCCAAAGTTGTAGTGGTGTCAGCAATAGGTACTTACCTTCAAATTCTGTGAGGCAACCAAGGTGACAGCAACAGAGACTAAAACATATTCTTCAGTAGCCCTTTCTTCCTTTAATAGGAAGAAAAATTAGCATCTAGGCACCAAATATTTTTCTCTTTAGACATGTGATTTGTTTTAATACCACAAACATAGGAAAACCTTTTGGAGGTTAAACAAACAAATGAAAACCATCATGTACAATTACTTCCTATGCAGAAAACTTTTCAGTTCTTAAATAGAAGCTGAAAACATGAGAACTTGTTAAACATTGAGTAAAGTGATGTTGACCTGTCCTCTGCATGGCGAAAGGACAGGATGTGTAGAACAAGTGGCCAATGGAAAAATCCCACTATGATGAGTTTCAGTGTGCATTTTAAACAGAGCAGCACATAGGCAGTTGAACAAATAGTCATTTTCATAACATGCCACTGACAGAAATGTTAAAATGTACTTCAGTAGCAGTTGTGAGAAGCTGAATTCAGAGTCCTCACCCATCCACATGCACTAGTTTATTTTGCAACTCAAGATCTTACACTGAATTCTCCTTAAAATTTATTATCCTGGACACTTCTGAATTTCATACCGCAACCAAAAGTGATGGCATCCCTTTTGTTTGCAGCTTGTATGTACATTGTTTTAAAAATTCTTCAGGACAGTTTCAAGGCCACAAATCTATCTGTCTCTGATCCTAGTTCCACAGAAGCAGGCCATCCGTAGTTAACTTAGCAGGAAGCTGGCTACTTTCTCCCTGACCTCACTGAATCTTAGTAGTGCTACCTCAGGGATTGGTTGTTCTGGCCCTATATTTAGTGTTAGTTTTGTCCTTTGAACTTATCTCACACATTGTCAGTTGCCCATGCTTTATCATATTTCCAGGGTGCTGACTTGACCTCTTGTTTAAATACCACTTTCATTCATCATCTGTGCTCACATTAGGTAGCTATAGCAAGGGTCTGCTCTCTGTATTCAGAACTCAAGTTCCCCCTTCCTGCCACTGGTTAATGAGGTAGTATAAGGTGGACTTCAAGTTTAATATAGAGCCAAGGAGGCCTCAGGGTCCCATGCCTCACTTGGGATATTTACTGCCTTTTCAGCTAAGACGTGGTCTAGGAGTAGGAGATTCCGCCTTTAAAGAAGAGCCAAAGCTACAAGTGAACTCAAAGGACAAGAGGGTTGTGTTAGCTATCAGAAAGCAGCAGATAGCTCTAAACAATTACATAGCACATTTGAAATGTAACAAAGCAAAACATTTTAACCACTTTCCTAGGGAAAATCTTTGTATGTACTCTTGTTCTCATTTATTTTTACACAGATAAATAAACTGAATTTAGCATTAATCTATACATCTTTTATTTTTAATATTTGTTATTATTTTTGGTTTTGCTCTGTTACTCAAAAGTACCATTGGAAGCCACATTTGAAACTTAACATAATCCAAGCTCTATATTTGAGAGTGCTTCACCCAGAAAAAAAGCTCCCTGAGAGTTGGGGCTTCAGCTGATTTTTATTATGTTCCCAGTGTTTCCTTATACATTGGAGGTTTGCTGACACACCCCTGATACATACTGCTTTAATAGTTCATATATTTTTCTTTTGTGTTCATTTCTGTTCTTCTGTGTCACAAGCCACAGTGAATGAGCTATTAGACTCCTTGGCCAAGGAAAATGTGATGCATATAAGTTGACTGTGAATCTGAACTGAATTCAGTGGATATAGTCTCTGCTATGATGATGCTTCTTAAGTGGATAATTAGTATGTAAAGTAATTAATGTTATGTTTTCACTCTGAATAGGATAAGGATGGAAAACCACTCCTGCCGAAAGAGCTTAAGGAACAACTTCCTGTAAGCAATGTGCTTTCTCTAAGTCTGTCTTCTGTGGCCTCTGACTGGTAATCTGGGAAGGGAATAGCTTTTCCTTTTAGTGAGCTGGTGGATACTGAAAAAGGAGGTATGCCAGCATTATTTTTGTTGATATGTTTTCTGTTTCTTGCAGCCATTGAGTGATGACTTCCTTCTTGATGCATTGTCTCAGGACTTTTCCAGTCCTGAAAACATACCCTCTCTTGTAAGTATGAAGCACATAGTTAACTATTTTTCTCTTCTTTTCTTGTCCTTCCTTCTGTCCATCCGTCTGTCCTCCCTCTCTCCCTCCCTCCTTCCCTCTCCTTTCTTTCTTTATTTTTTCTTTCTTTCTAGTTTTTTGAGGCAGAGTTTCTTGGAACTGTAATACTGAGCTGTGTCACCCCCTTCCTGAGACATGTCTAAGCAGATTTGAGATAAAGCAATTTACTTTTTAAAAATGTTCTTTTAGAAAATTAACAATCAGGCTGGAGAGATGGCTCAGAGGTTAAGAGCACCAACTGCTCTTCCAGATGTCCTGAGTTCAATTTCCAGTAACCACATGGTAGCTCACAACCATGCGTTATGAGATCTGGTGCCCTCTTCTGATGTGCAGATATACATGGAAACAGAATGTTGTATACATAATAAATAAATAAAATCTTTTAAAAAAAGAAAATTAATAATCAAAGGAAAAATTGTCAGGATGAAAAATATAGTTTATGAAATAGAAATAACAGACTAGAAAATCATGTGGGACACTGTTACAAACTCTAGTGGCAAAGAAAGTTTTGTATATTGACTCATAAAATTCAAATAGAATGGAGTAAGTATAAACAGAGACTTTTCTGTCCCACCCGGTCCCAAAGTCAATTCTAAATAATCACTCAGAGGCTTAATAGTAATTACAAACTGCTTGGCCTAATAGCTCAGGCTTATTACTAACTGTCTCTTACATTTAAATTAATCCATTTCTATTAATCTATTTATTGCTGAGTGGCTGTGGCATTACTGGTCTGCTGACATCTTGCTTCTTGAGAAGCTGGCTGCTGTCTCCCTTGATTCTGCCTTTCTTCTCCCTGTATCTCTCCTTGGATTTCCTGCCTGACAAAGCAGCTTCTTTATTAACCAATGGTAATAAAATATATTCACAACATACAGAAGGGCTATCCCACAGCACAAGTAACTACTGCATAGACCATCCTTGTTGGTCATAGTAAAATAGAACAGAAATTATGGGGAAAGTATAATTTTAAAAATGTTCTTTCAATAACACTAAAATCAAGAAGTAAATTCAGAATATACTATTGAAAATAAAACAACATAAAATTAAATTTAAAAGTAGCCAAATCAGAATACATGTATTTTCTGCCATTTATCTTTAAAATAAGACAAGGTAAATTTGATGAATTTCATATCTGTTGAATTTTAATTTTCTAACAGTCATAGTATGGAGAGTAGGAAGATTAAGCCTGTGTGCAACTTAGCACTGAACATGCTTGGAGAGAGCATAGTCCTGTGCTGACTGCCTGGAAGCTGTTCCTTTTGAAAACACAGGCACTTTGTAAAATACTGGCAAGTGTACATGTGTGTCAGAGATCAATTCTGTTTTTATATTTCAAAGACAATCATTACTTGGTTCTTACAAACATCAAATCTTAAAAAGTACTGGTGAGTATAATAGAGGAAAAGGAGAACACAGTAAACTCAAATTTGGTATAAAAATTTGTATAAAATTTGTATAAAAAAGATGTAACAGGCAGTACAAGAGTTAAACTGATTTGGGGAAAAACTGCACAAAAACTTTAAAGAAATTCTAGACAAAAATACATTCATAAAGCCTGAAAAAGGCAAAACTAAAGAAGACATGAGAACTTCTCACATACTACTTCCATTAAGCAGTTAAGGGCTTACTTCTAAATGTCAGTGTCTAGGTAGTACCTCCATGACACAAGTATGTCATCATAAGTTGCTTCTTACAAATACTCCCTCTCACTTTTAAAAATCTTATCAAGTAGCCAGGCGGTGGCAGCATCCACCATTAATCCCAGCACTGGGGAGACAGAGACAGGTATTGAAGTCATTTTTTACCAAAATCATAAATATTCATTGGCACGGAAATTGTCAATATAGCATAGTAATATAGCCACTAGAAATAATCAAATAGTTATATCCATATAAAAGATAAATTTAACATGTGATGGTGCATGCCTCTAATCCCAGTAAGAGGCAGGTGGGTCTCTGAGAGTGCCTGGGCAGTCTTGTGTACATAGTAAGATCCTGTATCAAAAACTGAAACAGGGCTGGAAAGTTTTCTCAGTGGTTATGGTCTCTTAATTACTTGCTCTTACAGAGGTCCCAGGTCTGATTCTCAGTACCTACTTGGCTGCTTACAACTGCCTGTAATTATAGGCCCAAGGGATCTGATGCCTACTTCTTACCTTCACAGACACGAAGAATATATTATATATATATATATATATATTATATATATATATATGGATAAAACACTTATATAAATGAAATATATAAATCTTAAAAACAAAACTATATATTTGAAATTTAACATACATTCATTCTTTAAATAAAAACCTTGAAAGAGTAGCAATCACTTAATGGTATCTGTTTACTGCCAAGAACAAAATATTTAATATAAAATGAGAGACATTTTCTAAAATTATAAAACTTTGATTTCTGTTGAATGTTGTAAGTCATTAACAACAAATAAAAAGTAATTGACAAATATTCAAAAGGAATGCTTGTGTATATTTGTGGGTATGATTGTTTTCAGATAAGACTTATCAATGATAGCATGTGTGCTAGTGTCTTGTTGGGAGCCCATTCCCTATGGAGGAATACTATTGCAGGCCAGATACAGCAAAGAGGGCCTAGGCCCTCCCACAAATGATGTGATGGATTTTGAAGGTTCCCCATGGAGGGCCTCACTATCCCTGAGAAGGAGTTAGGGGGTGGGTTTGGGGGAGTTGGTGGGGAACATGGGAGGATGGGAGGGCAAGGGAATGGGGGGATTGATATGTATATATGAGTAGTAATTAAAGAATTTTTGAAAATCCTTATAAGATTACCTCCAGATTTTAAAAAAAAACAACAAAATAAAAACCCAAACCAGTTAATATTATTAATAGGAGATTGTAAACATAAAAAATACAAAATAAAAATGAATAGAAAATAAAGGCACAGAAATAGGAATCTATCTAAGATGGGTTCATTGTTCTAGAAGAACAATGGCTAAACCCTTGTATAGTTAATGAATTATTTTGTTATTAAAAGATCCCTAAGTTACCTTCTGCAACTCAATAAAACTATTCTAGAATGTATTTGAGAAGTAGATCTGTAAAAATATAAAAGCATAAGTATTTTTAAATGTTTTAGGTATTATTAGCCCATTAAACATTTGGGCCTTTGATACAGTGATAATTAGTAAAAACAGCATCACTTGTTCCAAGAAGCATTAAAAAAGAAATCAATGGAGATGAGGAATGTAGCATTTTAAAAGGAAACTGAGAATGAATTTTATTTCAAAAACTTTCAAAAATAATTTGTTGTACATACTTCAGAACAAAAAACTACTGGTGGCTTAAGACATGTAGTACAGTATGACAGTGAAGTGAACATATGATATAAAAGTTTAATTATGCCAATAGCAAACAGGCCTACTGTCCATTGTTTCCACAGTATGTATTCTTATTAGACAGTGCCAGTGCTGTGGATTTTTAAAGACCCGTTTATTTTTTTAAATGAAGTAAATATTTCTATATGGTAGAAGAAAAGTATTTTGAAGTTTTTTACCATAAAGAAATGATAAATATTTGCAGAGATAGATTTTAGCTTCATTTAAACCTTACATAATATATAAAGGTATTTTAACATCGTCCTTTACTCCATTCATATGTACAGATTTTTTACTCTTTTGTGTCAGTTAAAAATAAAGAAGTTTAAATGATTTAGTCTCATTTAAACATTACCTAATATACAAAGGTATTTTAACATTGTCCTTTACTCCATTAATATGTTCAGATTTTTTACTCTTTTGTGTCAGTTAAAAATAAAGAAGTTTAAATTTTTCTCTTCCACAGAATTCCTATCTCTCGTCAAGACCATAACACTGAATATCACAATTTTTAAAGATCTAACTTTATCTAACTGGAGCATCGGATATGAGGCTATACTCCTTCTTCTGAACTCTAAAGCCCTCCTCAACTTGGCACTGAACAGAAACTAAGCTGGAAAGATTTTAAGTCCCCACCCCCCAAAAGACCTGTCTATAATTTATAGAGAGCATAATTGCAAAATACTTTTTTAAAACTTCTAATAACCCAGTGTCTAACAAGAAGAACATAAATAAGCTACAGAAATCTGAGTAGATTGTTGGGTGACATTTACAAAAACAAATATGAAATAGAAACAGGAAGTCACAAGTTGAACAGATGTCTCAGTGGTTAAGAGTACATACTGTTCTTCCAGAGGGCCCAAATTCAGTTCCCAGCACCCACAAAAGGTAGCTCACAGCTTTTTCTAACTACCGCTTCAGAGGATCCAGTGCCCTCTTGTTAGCTTCATGGGCAACCGTTCTCACATACACATTCACCTTCACAGGTGCACATACATACACATAATTAGCAGTAAAAATAGGTGTAAGAAAATAGAAATGAGAAGTTGTAAAAATACTATAGAGATGGAAATAGAAAGACAATGCATCCAAAACTGCTGAGAGGCATGAGTAAAGGTGATCGGCAGCATGAAGTGGTTTGAAGAGTTGTATTTTAAGCAATGATATGGTGGTCATAATCTTATATGCAACATGTTAACAGTAACTTTTTAATAAAAGGAATTTGAAGATGCCAAACTTTCTGCTGCCATCTCTGAAGTAGTTTCCAAGACGCCTGCTCCCAACACGAACGCAGCAGCCCCACCACCTGACACTGAGGTAAGCAACATGTCTTCCTTGGGAAATATTCTTAAAATAGCAACGTGAAAGAAAATAAGGCACTGTCTAGCACAAATGAAAACAGGAAAAATTATTGGAAAGACTGGCAATGTCCCCTTGTATTACCGAAAGCCTTAGATTGGTGATTCTGGGAGACAAGTCCTATCTGTGAGGTGACAAGAAATGGCAGGATAATGGCTCTGAGTTTTATGGCTGTACTTTGTCATGTCCTCCCCCATCTGATATCACTTAGAGGAGCCACAAAACCAAAGACATACTCATGCTCTGCTGAGAACTCTGCTTGCTAGCCGTCTGACTATATTAGTGGATTAAAATGGAAATCAATTTGTTTATGGAATCTCTAGGTACTATTTAGGTCACTTATTTGTCTGTAGCCCCTGATATTTCCAACAAAAGACTTCCTTAACCTGGTGGTATTTTCATGAGCAAGCTGTCTAGCGGAGGCGGAAGCTTGCACTGCTCTTTGTCTCTTCCACTGTCAGCATATCCGTCCCCTGACACTGCCTATTCCTGTGACTTACTCCTAGATGTTCATACTGAAATGATGGGGTTCCTGGGTGATTTTCCTGAACAATTTGGCCAACTTGTAACTAATTGAGAATTATTTACCTTTTAGCACAGAGACAAAGACCTCAATGATGCTTTGGATGAACTCTCTGACAGTCTTGGGGAAAGACAGCCTGACCCAGATGAAAACAAACCAGTAGATGACAAAGTAAAGGTAAAAGATAATCCCCTCCCCTCCACAGAGGAGAAAGACACCCTGGCATTGTCTGGAGGTGGGGAGCATCTGGGCCACTCCATCTAGTTGTCCTGTTTTATGGGGTAGCTTGCATTTATTTTTTCTCACTAAAGATTATGTTTGGGGTACAGATGGCATTACAGAAAACATTCCTGTTTCCAGACTTAATTATAAAATGAAAGCACAGCTATGTTTGAAGTTTTTTTTTCCTCTTCCAATATTTTTTTCCTGGTCTTATTTGGGAATCAGGACCTTTACCCAAAGGCATATACTTGAGTGGCTACCCTTTGAATTCATAGTGGCAGAGCTTACACATGTAGCACAGATTTCCCCTGTACCTCTTTTGCAAGTATAACCGAATCTGCATTCAAACTGTATGTGAGAACTTTTACTCAGCAGAAGTATATCTAGAAGGACATAATGAACTAACTGCACTATATTCACTGTGTATAAACATTTATATTTACAACACAATATTTAACAAGCCATTGCAACTGACTTGATCATATATTAGAATCAAGAAATAACTGGAGTTGGGGAGATGGATCAGTGAGTAAAGTGCTTGGCACACAAGCCTAACAAGATGAGTTCAAATCCTTGGTCATGTAGTGTGAGTGTCTATAATTCCAGCTCATACACAGAGATCAGAGGCACAGACAAGAGAGCAGTTGGAAGCTTGTGGACCAGCTAGTCTGGTATGTGCATTGGCAAAGCAACAGACCCTATATGAAACAAAATGGAAATTGAGGAATGACATTCAAGGTTGTTCTCCAACCTCTATACCCATGCTGTGGCGTGCACACATGCACACACACACTCTCACACACACACACAAATCATGCACACGAGAATAATAGAAGAAATAAGAGAAGTAACTTTCTGAGCATCTGAAGCAATGTTGAAAAGATGCAGGACATTGTAATTGTCATTCTATCATCATTGTGTAACTATTGAGATTAACTTAACCTATATTTTTAAAACTAAATTGTAATGCAGCACAGAGATTAATCTGTACTCCACAGAATCTGTGATCAAGACCAGGGAACCTCATAGGGAGGGGTACCAGGATGTCCATGGCTTGCTCAGCAGCGGGTATGCTCAGGTGTCAGTGTCTTCTGTCTTGCCCCTTTGCAGTGTTTTAAAATGGAATTACAAATATTATCTCGATGTGTGCCAAGGCATGGAGACCTGGCTTTTAATATGAAAAGCAAAATCTAATCAGAAAAAAACCATTTCATTCCATTGGGCTTCTAGCTACCAATAAAGTTTCTGAGAGTAACTATTTGATCCTTTCATTTGAAAATTCAGATATGGGCTGACACATAGAAAATAGGTATTCACATTTTCAGCAGCTCTCTGCTTACCATCCATTTTGTTGCTCTGTTTCTTATGTTTTGTTTCAGGAAAATACAGTAACTGTAGTGTATTTTGTAAGTGAAGAAGGAAATGAACATCCTTTTATTTCTTCAATGTTTATAGGAAAAAGTTAAAGCAGAACATAGTGAAAAACTGGGAGAAAGAGAAGACACCATCCCACCTGACTATAGGCATCTTCTGGACGATGACGGGCAGGTAAACTAAGGCACACAGTCTATTTTAGGTCACTGCTCTAACTTGTCTGGAAGTGAATGGAAACTTCACTCTTGCAGTGCATAAAAACACATCATGACAGTACTTTTAATGTCCCCCTAGAGGTGACAAGTAGGGTTTCTACCCCTCTTCTTGAGATAGTCTTATTACTCATGTTCTGAGTCCTGCTGTAAAAACACCACTGAGTAATGCTTACTGATTCTTTATAATTATCCCAAGAAATATATAGTTAATTTTTCAAGAAGTTTCTAAAAAATGACTGAAGCAATGAGATGTCACAGTAAGCAGTCTGTGTGTAAAGAGACCAGATGAGGTGCAGTGGTGGAAAAAACTGAGAGGGCAAATAAACAAGACTGCCCATCTCCCTTCTCCCACAATAATGCAGTGCCTGGGGACAGATAAAACCTCTCTGTAGTCACCCATCTGTTTCCCCATTACACAGTCCCTAAATTTTTGTTTCCTTAAGCCACAATGATTGCCTCCCCCTTTCTGTTTGGGGATGGATGAGTCATCCTTCCCAAGCCTGTTATCAATGGAGCAAGAAGTCCAAGTTCCATCTGTATACTCTGAAGCCTTCAGTGGGGAAGCCCCTCCCCGACCAAAGTCTCAGTGCCTGCTGGAATAGGAGCTGTTCATTTTACTTACATTAAGTATTCCTGGCAATTCTGTATCCTGCTATTATTCACCATCCCTCATGTTGATATTGCCACATCATCTTGCTTGCCATCATTGGAGGTGTTTCATTTAGCCCTTGCCTTAAGATGGATAAAAGCCCTATAAGTTAGTGGTACATGTAATTCCTGTCTGAAGATAATCTTTGGAGTTGGCTTATACATATATGTGGTTAAACAAACATCTACCTTGTTTTTAAGGGTAAACCAGAGAAGCCACCTACAAAGAAATCAAAGGTAAATACCATAATGTATACTTCCATTGTTCTTAGTATAGATGTAGCCTTCTTTTAAACTTTAAAGAACTAAAATTTGTCAGATATTTTTGTTCTGTGCCAATGTGTGCAGATATGCAATTATATTACTAACTCTAATTTATTTCTCACAAGAGCCTTTTAAAAACATTACCAGATTTCTGAGTGAGAAAACGTTTAGTAAAGAGTGTAAGATTAACCAAGCATGGTGATGCATGCCTTTAACCCCAACTTTTTTAAGGGAAACAGAAAAATAAGAAGTTCACAGTTACGTAGTGAATTTGAGATTGGTTTAGGCTACATGAGACTGTCCCCTAACCCCCAAAATGAAAGAATATAAGAAAATGAAAATGCTCAGGTTTTCCTGCCTTATGTATCCTTTACATAGTATAGTCTTTTTAGGAAAACAAATGCCAGTGAGCGTTTCTTGTTAAGCATATCTTACTGTTAATTGTGTGAGATGGTTATCTCCATGTGTTTCTGCTAACATCATAGAAGCCTGATCATGACCAGGACCCCATTGATGCCCTCTCACAAGATTTGGACAGCTGCCCCTCAACTACAGAGAACTCACAGCATACAGGAAAGGTACTATGCTTTTTCATACTGATTTCTTTGAACTACACATGAGCATGTATATACACATCTACGCAATTTTCACAGTGTAGAATGAATAGAATAATGTTATAGAAGAGTTACAATTCTACTGCCTACAGCACTGTTATTTGGTATATTTCCTTGCCTTTGTCAGTAAACATTTTTACAAAATTGATAGCATTTCCTATAGGTTCTGCATGTGGCCTGTAACCTCCAAAGACAACATTTTTGTTCGTCACATGGTTTTGTGAGTGACAATAAGTCTGTGCTCATTTCTTATGACAGTCTTTGACCGCCTAATCCTTCTTCTGCTCATTTGTTCTCTGGAGTTTCCTCCTGTCCCATCCTGGTGCAGCTGTCTGACTCAGACTCTGCAGGACCACTTCTGGTCTTTGTGCCCTCTCAGGCTATCCCAGCAGCCTTTGCACACTCTCTCCTTGCATATGGTCACCTAGCACCAGCTACCTCTTTCCCCTTGAGCTGGGCACTGCATACAGTAGTTGTGTTGTGCCAGGTTCGTAGAGCCTAGAGACTAACCCAAGGAGTTGACACTCTGATGCAAAAGCAAAAGGTTTCATTTTATTTCAAGCTGGCCAGCTAGGATCTCACTGCATGGCAAATGAGATGCCAACCAGCCAAAAAGAGAAGCTTTTAAAAGGGCAGATCATAAGGTTGAAGGCTACAAATTTCAGAGTTTCCATGGTTACTTAAGGTCATACAAAATACAGAGTAAAGCAGTAGCTATATATTTTAAGTGAGATACATTCAGGCATGGGCTTGCAGGGTTACAGGGTTACAGGGTCTGTCAGTTATTCCTTGGGCTGGGAGGATCTTTAAGACCAGCAATTAGCAAAGGAATGTTAACAGGAGTGGTGGACAGTTGCTTCCCCTTGTCTGAGAGCAGGGGATTAGGCACCAGCCATGGCACTCCTGATTTAAGGAGTTAAATTTTCCTTTACCATTAGAAGTTCCCTTTTCAGGGCCTAAGTTTTTAAACTTTTATTAATTTTAATTTTTGCTCCCTCAGTTGTATATTTGATTTCTATGCCCAGATTATCAGGGTGCTTATATTTAATAACTGCTCAAAGCATGTAATTTGAACTGAGTAAAAAACTAAACCCTTTGTTTTGTTCCATGAATGTATGTTAGTGAATGAATGAAAACAACTGTGTAATTCAGCAGTTGAGGTGCACTTAACCTATAGAACACATCTTGTAAGTCACACAAAAGGAAGTGTGGGTATTGCAGTCTGTTTGCTGTTGTTTTGGCTGCTTTTCAACACAGCTTGGCATCATGCCCTCCACACCAAGTGATTGAATTTACAGACTCCCTCATCCTCCTGCCTCTCTTCTGGAAATGCCTAACTGATGTTTCTGTCTCCTTTCCTTTGCTTTCCTCTATTTTTCCTTGTCCCCCTTTATTTTCCCATTCCTTTCCTCTACTCCCCTGTTTTCTCTCCCCTCCATTCAAATCTATTCCTTCCTTTGTTTCCACTTTTTTGGTAAATGTACTGTGCTTTTGTATGCAAGCAGTACAGCTTTCTGTAACAGTTTCTATTGTTAGATTCATTTCTCTGCAACACTGAAAACAGGAGTTTGTTTTGTTGTTACTTTCCTCCATGGCACATAAAAGTCAACCTAAGTAAAGAAAAGCTCTGAATTTTTTATAGCCTCCGGTTTTCTAAAATAAAATTGTAGGTATATATTTGGGATTGATATGAAATAATGGGATATATTAAGCACCAGTGTCACCCACGGTTCTCTCTTATTAGCCTTTTTTATGTACTGACTAAAATATGGGTATATTCAGAGTTATTTCAAAGATTAGTACCAAGCTACACATTTTTATTCAGTTAAGTTGGGGTCATGCAGGCTGTTAGCAAGAATAGTCTGGATTCATCTGGTGACCAGTGTCTCCATAGATTGATGATGGCAGTGGCCTCATTACATTTCCATTGCTTTAGGAGAAGAGCAAGAAGATGGGTTCAAATTCCAAAGCACCCAAGAATGGAGTGAAAACAAAGGATTCCTCCAAGGTAAACATGGCCATAAACATACCATTGTTAGTTTAACACTTGCAAGGGATTAAGATTTATCTGTTGATGATTTAGCTTGTTATTGTAAGCTGTTTAGAGCGGAAAGACTTTTAAGCCATAGCTATCCCCTAGCATGCCTTACTAAAATGAATAGACAGACAGACAAAGCATAGATAGATAGATAGATAGATAGATAGATAGATAGATAGATAGATAGATAGATATGCCCCACTTGGGGGATGGAGTAATGGCAGAGCTGTAAAAAGCACTGGCTGCTCTTTAGGGGATCTGGATTTGGTTCGCAACACCTACAAGTGGCAAACAACCATCTGTAACTACTGTTAGAGGGGATAGGATGCCCTTTTCCGCCCTCTGGGGGCACTAGGCATGTACACAGATATACATGCAAGCAAAATACCAGTACACATAAAATTAAAAAAAAAAAGAAGATTCTGGAAGTTACTTAAGTTGAAGCTTTAAAGATAGGGATACATATTGTATATATGTATATGTAATGTTTTTACGTAACTTGTGCTTTGAAAATATAAATGAATTGTGTTCTTTACACAATTCAAGTGGCATTTCATTCTTGCTTTATTACAGTACCACCAGAGCATGTGATTTACATAGATTTTATAACATGGAAGTTATTCTAGTTGGATTTCTGGTGTTATAATAAAACATTCTAACCAAAAGTACTTTAATGGAGAAAAGGGCTTATTTGGTTTACACTTACAGATCACATCCAATCATTGAGAAAAGTCAAGAACTCAAGCAGAAACCATGGAAATAAGGCTGCTTGCTAGCTCTCTCACAGATCCATGCTTAGCCAGCTGCCTTATATAAGCCAGGCCCACTTACTAGGGATTAATGCTGCTCATAATGGACTTGGCCCTCTTACATCAATTACCAGTCAAGACAGTCCTCCACTGACATGCCCACAGAGCAGTCTGAACTGAACAATCTCTCAGCTGACAATCCCTTCTCATGTGCTTAAGTTGACAGAGCTCTAACTAGGACAGAAGGTAATTTATAAAGTTAAGGAAGATAATAGAGTTTTTACAGTTCAATATATTAGTTGGACATTCTTTGAGAGGGATTAATAAGTAATAAGACAATTGATGTAATGACCAGCATTATGTCACTGTATACTTGAGATAATTAAGTTACAAAGAGAGATTGACTCTGGTCCATGGTTTTAGGGGCTCCATCTTACAATTGATTATCATATTGTTTATTCCTCTTGTGAGGCAGTGCTTTATAATAGAAATCTGTTGTGGGGGCAAACTACTTACCTCATAAGTCAGAAAATACAGAAGAGATGGGGTACCACAACACTGAGTGAGATAGGGCACACCCCCAATGGCCTAAGGACGTCATATAAGACCCTGCTTATAAAAGTCTATAGCACCCTGAGTCCAAGAATTTTACACATGGCTCTTTGAGGGGCATTCAATATCCAATTCATATAGCAATACATAACTTGTTGTGCAAAGTAGAATGAAAACTAATGGGTAGAAGTTATAGGCTCAAGCCAACTGTTGAGAACTGGGCATATGTAGCACAATAGTTGGATACTTCCTGTCACTAAAATTCCTCAAGCTGTAGTCAGAATGGATATTGGCTCAGATAACTCTTAAGTTCCTTCCAATTCTATGTATGTCTTAAATAACTACAGTTTTCTGACCATAATGAGAAATTAAAGACCCTAATAGTCTAATTGCATCAACACTACTTTTTGCCTTTTAGTTTTGAGATTGTAATTAATCATTTCCCCCTTCCCTTTCCTTCCTCCAAACTCTCTGATATAACCCTCCTTGCTCTCTTTCAAATTCATGGCCTTTTTGTTTTTTCATTGATTGCATCATCATTTCTTAAGAACAAGCTAATGTAGTCTTCTTGTAATTGATTTCATCACAGGTTACATTATGTCTCAAATAGGTTAAATTACTAATCTGTTATCATGTAATTATAATTATAAAAGTGCCCAATCAACCCACTTAAAGAAAGTAGAAAATATAATTGCCCTACACAGTGGAGATGAGTCAGCCAGCTCCTTCCCAGTGCAGAAAAGGATGGGGTCATTGGGGGATGGTGAAACACTGTCCAATTCCAGAAACACTTATGCATTTGAAAGTTTCTCAAGGGGCCAATAAAGAAAAGTTTAGAGTGCAATATTTATGATGAATTATGGCTATTATAGCTTATAACTTAAAAACAGAGTAGAAAGGGCAGAGTATGTTTGTGTCAAATGAAGGAAAACATAGACTAGACTATTACATTTCCCTACGTCTGACCCCACCCCCTTTATCTTCTGTCTGTTTAACCCCCAGGAGCCAGTTTTTCTCATTAAACTCTCCTGATGAAACAGGGACAGTTCTAATTTAGAAATGAAAGCACTGACTCTAGCTTTGATTCCCCCTTAGAAGTCAGAGGAAGCGTCCAATCCAAAGGCTGACAAAAATGAAAGCTAAGTTACACATTTGGTAAGTTGAGTTTTCACTGTAAATAGCAATAATGGTCCCTTTTAGCAGTCTGCCTTATGGGAAGAGATCGAAGTTTACCTCTTCAGTATTTCATACTTGTTATACAGGACTACTCTCAGGAAACACAAGTTGCAAAGTTCAGAGCATTCCCTTCTCTAAAAAGCACAAAAGTGATTATTGTGCTATTAGAATATATATGACTAAGAACTCTTTAAGGAGCAGGGAAGTGGTGGTGCACGCCTTTAGTCCCAGCACTGAGGAGGCAGAGACAGGTGGATCTTTGTAAATTCAAGGCCAGATTGGATTACAGAGTGAGTCCAAGATAGCCAGGGCTACACAGAGAAAAACTGCCTTGGCAAAACAAAAAACAAAAACAGATAGACAAACAAACAAAAACTTTAAAATATTCAGACTTTTAAAGAAAACCATATACCAGAATCTAATGAAATCTTTGAAATACAGATGATTATACAGGTTTTTGTTGCAAAACAAATTAACATAATTTGTAGCAAAATGGCATTAATTGATATCTGAAATACCAGTCATGCTGAGTGGTGGAAATCATAGTTTGGGAACAGAGGCAGTTTAACTTTTAATCTTGTTGATTTGTCTCAGTTTGGAAAGAACAGTGATTGATTCTGGCCTATCACTCAATAGGTGGGTTTTGGCCTTCCTACAAATCATAAAATGAAACTACTTGCTCAACAGGCCTAAAAATATTCAAACAGGACTGGCCTGGTGACTCAGCAGGTGAAGATGCTCAGCACCAAGCCTGACCACCCAAGTTCCATCCTTGGGACCCAAGTGGTAGATCCACAAAAGTTGCCCTCTGACTCCCACATACACACTGTGGCATACACACCCTAAATGAAAACGTAAAGTGGGAATCTTTCAGAAGAAAACTGTGCGATAAATCAGCCCAAGCTCTTTTACCATGATCTACTTCATTACTTGTGGAGGAATCAGCTAGAACTACTCCATATTTTCTAAGAGTTAAGTGATCGTGTTACATTAATAACCCATTCATATTTCCTTGTATTTTCAGGGTATCTGAATAGAAATTCTTCAGCTGATGGGTGGTGACTTTTGAAGAACAACGGCTTTGGTGACAATTTTTCTGGGTGGTTTCTAGACAATGCTATTTGTTATGTCTTTTGACATCTTAAACATTGGTTTGTTGTCTTTTCCAAAAACAAAATGAATTTGTCTGGTTCGCCTGTGTTACTGTATTGAGTATGGATAAAGTTCAAAGATCTTTAATTGCCTTTAAGTGGGAGAAGAAAGCTTTATATTTGTAAGAGATATATTTGATAGTTTCTTAAAACACTCACACACACACACACACACACACACAAAAAAAAAAAGAGAAAACCTTCGCAAACTTTTGCACATTATAAATAGTGCCTGTAAATCCCAGTAGTATTTTTGGTTTGCACTTAATTTTTTAGCATTTGAAAAATAATGCACTCACCTTTCGTCAGTATTCTGATTTCTTATTACCTCTTTTCCTCTTGGGCTTTTGAATTGTATTTGATATATCTTCGGGTTTATGTTGATAAGTCAAATATAAAATATTGTACATTGGGCACGTAACTCCTTTGGGGCTGCTAGTAATAAATTAATGATAAATAACCTGGGCAAACCAGGGAGCACCAGTCTCCTTTCGTACCTGATCTCTCCTTTACTAAAAGTGAGGACTTCTACTTCTGGTCAGAGACGACACAACTGAGAGGTGATCTAAGTCAGCAGAAGAGCAAAGCCATAGGGTAGAGACATCACTGCACACCAAGTTTCAACAATAAAGTTGGAATTCTTAGAATACTCAAACGCCTTGAAGTATACTAATTTACTATGGCATTAAACTATGGTTTCCACACTCTACAACCTCAGATTGAAATTATTTGCTTAGAGCCATTTGCTAAATTGTCTTTATGTCTTCTATGCAAAGCAGGTTAAGGTACCCTAACATCTTTGAATGGTATCTCAAATTTTTCTGAGCACTGCACTGGTATCATTGATGGAATTTTGATAAACAGTTCCATCTATACTTCCTGGCACTGAATGCTGGAAAAGATTTCAGGTATTTATAAACTAGACTTCAACTTTCTTGTTTCCACAGATCACAGCCTCCTTTACTATCAATGCAACGATTTTATTAGGATTGAATTAACTTTACTAACATCACCTAGGGGCAGGCAAGACCAACCAAAAGTAATAACACTCATAATGAACATGATATTTGTTAACCATCTCCAAAAGTAGTCTCTACAAATCATTCATGGACCTTTTAAATGTCAAATTCTACCCATGAAATTGTCGAATTCCCAGTCCCATAAAAAGGGTGGTCACTGTTCTATTTTCAAGGCACCAACAAGAAAAGAATGTATTCCCTGAGAAATTTGAACCCATTGGTGTCTAATACTGGGATACAGTAAGGTGTTAGCTCTTTTTGTTTGTAAAAAATATGCTGAAACCTTTGACTTTGATAAATATACCTCAAAGACTATGGCTGTAGTATACAAACATCCATGCACATATAGGAATATTTTTAAGTGATGTAACAAAATACATAAATTTAAAAGTGCCTATAGAATCACATGTAAAGGTGAGGTACCTAAAATATTTTTTTTAATTAGAAATATCCTAAAAACTTGAGTGTTTGCTGATAACTCACAGAGACTTGTATGAGCCATGGGATCTAAAAGAGTCTTTTTTTATGAATTTTCAAGACTGGCTTTCTCTGTGTAACAGTCCTAGCTGTTCTGGAACCTACTTTGTAGACCAGGCTGGCCTGGAACTCACAGAGATCCACCTGCCTCTGCCTCCCGAGTGCTGAGATTAAAGGGGTATGCCACCAATGCCTGTCCCTTTTATTAGTCTTTTTTACCTTTTGCTTTTTTAACCCATCTAGTGAAGACAAAACAATTGCAGCTATCTTCTTAGAAATAAAGAATAAATGGATTTTATTTCCAACAAGTTGCTGCGCATGTAATATTTTACATTTAGAAAATGGGATTTTCCAAAAGTGAAAGTGACCAAAGCAAAAAGTCAGTTTTTGTGTATCATTAATCAAGATGTAAAATGCAATTAAAGGAAAATATTTTACATGAAAATCTTGGCTGTGTGTTCTTTTGCAGATTTTGTGGGAAAAAATTACCAATGAATTATTTTTATCTTATTCTCAAGCCATCACCATGCAGTCAATATAAAAAATAGAATTGTAGCCGGGTATTGGTGGCACACACCTTTAATCCCAACACTCAGGAGGCAGAAGCAGGCAGATCTCTGTGAGTTCAAGGCCAGCCTGGTCTCCAGAGCGAGTGCCAGGATAGGCTCCAAAGCTACACAGAGAAACCCTGTCTCAAAAAACCAAAAAAAAAAAAAAAATAGAATTGTAAATGTAATTGGTAATTGTTGTGGTTTGGATATGAAGTATCCCTTGAGCAGGTTCACATGTTGATGTTTTAGTTGGAGGAAGCAGGTCCAATCTGTGGGACTATGGCTTTGACAGTGTGCTGTGACACAGTACACTGTGTCCCCCAGACTACTCTCTGACCCTTACATTTTGTGGCCACTACTGGATAAGCATTTTTCCCTGTTAACTCTTATGATCATGATAATGCTTCACCATGGGCTTGAACAACAGAGCCAGCAAACCACACACTGAGAGCACTGAACCAAAATCTTTCCTTGTTTAAGCTGACTACCTCAGCTATTTTGTTAGAGCGATGACTATATGATACTTGAGCCCCCACCTCCACAGTCCCTCTATTCCATGGTGCATTACAGCACTGTATTTTGACATCATTCTTATCAGTCACATTCATTTATCCTGAAATTTATGCCATACATCTAAAAATTCTTATGTAAGACTTAAAGAATTCTTTCCTTATACTAATATAAATGCATTATTCATATTATGCTTTATTGATGACTCCTCAATATATTTGAAGGAAGTGCCAATAGGAATTATTCAGAAATTTAAAGCACCATTCCCTACCGACGGGTCAGTGGCTCTCCAGTATATCTTAAAATGAAGAGTTTTTCTTATACAGACTGGATGCACTCAGTGTTTTTAGAGGTTCCAGAGGAAATAGGTGGCTATCATATTTGACTCACTTGAGGAAGGTTCTAGATGCACATTTTTTTTTATTTACAAAAGTTCAAGTAGGGTGTGCAAAAATGACCAGTACTACTATGACTGGTATCATAAGGTTCCCACTGTCATCCCTTGCCATGGATGGATGAGGAAGAAGCAGTTACTAGAGACAAGAAATAGAAAAGGACTGTGAAAAAGGCTACCTCTCAAGTGTAAGACTTGTGGTTAAGACCTGCCAGAGGTAAACACAGGGAAAAAAAAATGCCTCTTCCCACTCCCTTCTGGATCCCAACTCCAAACTCCTAGAGTTGTCAGTTAGTAAAAACCCAGGGGGGGAAGACATCTGGTTAACTGAATCTTGAAAGGCAGCAGCCATACATGAAGCTAGGAAGGCAGGATGGCCAGTCAACTTAGAGGGGCAATAGGAGTGATGCCCCACAGTCGTTTCCCAGTGTGGCTAATGATCCAAGCATTCTCTACACATGTGCCTCGCTCTCCACAATCTTGCAGAGACACTGATGAATGACTGACACAGGAGGCACGGGGTTTGAGAGCTGCAGGGCTGAAGCAATGCTGTATGAAATGAAAAGAAGCCCCTCAGCTTTTCTGTGGCAAGGAGCTGGGTACTTGGCTTTACACTGCAGGGCTACACCTGTTAGCCAGACCCATGGCAGCAACACACACTGAAGACAATCTTTTCTCAGACATGATCAAGTGCAATGAAATAAGAAAATATCTTCAGTGAGATACAAAACCACCATCTTTAGTTTGAAAATACTCAAATTGAACAAAATTTTGCTGATTGTAAATCACAGGAACTTGGCAAGAAACAAATTGTCATATTTCCAGCTTTTCTTTTTGCAGCCATAATCGGATTTTTTCGAAATTCTTCTCCATCCATCGTATGTTTTCCTCAATGGCCTCAATGGTTTGTTGAACACATCGGAGCTGAGAGCCATTTTCTTTCAAGGAGCTAAAGAATCCTTTTACCTTGGGAGGAAAAAGGTGAATTTTCAAAGAATTATTTTGTTACATTTAAGCAAATGGTTATTTAAGGCCAATTAAAAGTCATGCCAGAAGGCCAGCATTTGCTAACATTCTATATAGAAAGGTGTCCAAGGGATCTGGATATGATTATATGTAACTAAAGTTTGAGCTATACAACATGAGCTCATGACACATGGTATTAGGTACTTCTGGATTTTTCTATAGCTCTTTTATTTATTCACGTTGCCAGACTTTAAAACGCTTTGTGATTTAGTCATTTCATAACTAAAGTTTAATTGAGTGTGTCTATTTAATATGGATTCTATTATATATACAGACATGCAGACTTAAGCTTTTAAATAGGATATCTGAAAAGAAGAATGTACAGAGTATCTTCTTTGCCAATCCCAAACCTTGACAAGATTTTTATCTGAATTCACAATTCCTGCTTTATTCCTTCCAGATACAATCTGGAAGAGTTTCCCACAGTTTTGGAGAGATAAGAAACTGAATCGCTCTCTTCAAAATGTATCTTTATTCTTGTTGCTTTCCTGGGTATCTGAATCCTTAAGCTCAAATGATGGAGAGTCTGCCTTTGACAAAGCACTGAAAATTGTAGTATTTCCTTTCACCTTCATGAGCTCTTAACAATAACCCATAAATTTTCACAGCATCAATCCATCTTTTTTGTAGTCAGAAAGCAAGTATAGGCCAATATGTATTATATATTTAGCATGAATTCCAGACAGCTAATTCCTCAAATATTCATACTATAATACCATGTTATGAATTTGCCAGCAGTAGGTGGAAGAGTGGCTTTTAAAAAGATAGAGTTCCAGTGAGAAATGATGCAGTTGTCCTAAAATTACTTGAGAGTCCAATTGCTGGGGGAAGAGAGGAGACATTCCCTCTCCCTGCTCAACCCTGTGCTTTAGCTCAGTCTACTTACTGATTCCTCATCACTTTGGGCACTCATCAACAAGACATCAATAGTTTTGTTTCACTTATCATCTAAAATATTTCATTTATCCTTAAGGAGCCCATTGTGATTTCATGGCTGAAATGAGGACTTCTACACAAGCTCTAGCAAAGCCAGCTCTTAACACTTCCCCTGGTCCCAGATTCTATCTTTTGCCTGAGTACCTCACATGTGCCTCTCTGCTTAGAAGGGTAGAAGAACATATCCTTTTGTAGATTTATGTATGTGTCTCTTAGTCCCTCTTACTACACAGTTTCATACCAATATTTTTGCCTGACTACTAGGAAGCTCTGTCATAACAAATGTCATTGCAATAAGTACCTTCAATGTAAGTCCCTCATATAGTTATCTCCCAGCCATATCTTCTATGCAGCTTTTCATTATTTAACATTTATTTTACAGATAGATCTTATAGATGCACAAAATTCTTTTGGGAAATATATGATACTGTAAGTGAGAACAGAAAGATGACTGAATCCTGAAGTTCATGAATCCTCTCTGCCTCTTTCACAGTAGCTGGTCACCACATCAGCCATTGCACCTCTAGGATTCACTTGTAACTTCTTTAAATGAGGGCCACTTGTGTTGAGGCTTTTATTTTTTTTTAAGCTGAAAGTTTTTGTTTTTGTTTTTTATTTTATTTTGAAACAAGGTGTCACTATGTAATCCTGACTAGCCTGGAATTTGCTTTGTAGACCAGGCTGGCTTTTAACTCAATCTGCCTGCTGCTGCTTCTAGATTGCTTGGATTAAAAGTATATGCCATTCCACCTGGTAAAGTCCAAGTTTTTAACTGCAAGAGCAAAGCTTGTCTCATGAGATGCATATTCATTGAAACTCAAAAATTTCATCAAATGACAAGACTCATTCTCAAAAGTCCACAACTTTTGTTCCTTCTCTTCCATAGCTTATTGACACACATATGCCCCTTTACCTCTTCCAGACGTGCTCTGGTGGAAAACTGGTCTGTTGTTCCCAGTACCATGTAAGATATGGTCGTTGAGCCAAGTTCAAACCTAGAAAATGACAAAAGGTGTCCATTCAATTTACATTTTGTGTCTTATATATCCTATAGCATTTAAACAATCCATTTGTAAAATATAATCCATGCCAAGAGCTAATTAAAAGATTAAGAACCTTAAAGAAATGATAGTTCTAGGTAGTGCTGGAAGATTTAGGGGAAAGCTACACTGACCTTGGAGGAGGGAGGTTTCAGGCAAGCCAAAGAGTATAAGAAAAAGTAGCTGGGGTGGAAAGTATTACTATTCAGATGCATGGGTTTTACATCACATAAGGAGATTTTAATTTGAAAAGTTATCTTCAACCAAAGATACTCCTTCATATAAACAGCAAACGTTAAACATACACAGGGAGCTGGGTGGGTGAAAGAAAGCAGCAAGTCCCAGCACAATTTTTGACACTACTTACTTTTGTACAAGTTTATTCCAATTTTCCCTCAGAAACTTCCAGGCCAATGGATAGCCCACTGGATTCCTGCCAATTAGTATGAGAATATGTGGAAATTCCTGAGTTTTTATTGTATCTCCCTTGAAACTTTCGTCTAGAAGCCTGAAATGAATAAAAAAGGAACTATAAGTGATGGAGGAATTACAAACATGTTCAATAAAATAACATAAAAAATCTGTTTGCCAATAATAATATCCCAAAAGGTAAATTGGTAGAGTTTTGGTAAACCCATTATAGCAACATGATTAATAGCTAACATTTAGATAGTGTTTAAAAGGCCTATACGATATAGTATCTCATTTCCTCAAAACAATTTCTAGAAGTATCCCTAAATATTTCAAGTATATTATTGCTGTAAAGACACACAATACATACTCCTTAAATATCTTCCCAATACTTGGTTCTAATTACTTGGCATCCTTAGTTAGTGTGTACCCACTTGAACAGTTTCCAACAGAATAAATGATTCTGGGATATTTATTAATAATTCTGGCAAAAACATGTGCCAGAATGATCTGTATCATTCAGTTTCCCTTGGCCATGTGGACATCAATGCATGACTCACCACTGAAGCTTTTCTGGGTCTTGGCTTGTGCAGAGGGCAAATTCAATTTGGCTTTTTTCAGTAACAGACAAAGATGACTGATATTTACTATAAAGAAAATCCCAGCCTTCTGTGTTCTGGGCACCCACAGCAAACACTGCCATGGTCACATCGACAGGGAGACTGTGCAAAAGAATAAATGTATAAGGTCCTGAGAATGAGTAACAATTATGAACTAGTTTCATGCTCACAGGTTCATTCTTGAAAATATAAATTACTGTTTCCCTCTATTACACTTTATGAAAAGAGGCAAGAAAAAATGTCTAAACTAATATTTGAGCAGCCTCAGAAATAAATAATAAATGCCTACATATCTAATGTATCTTTTAAATGATGAGAAAGAAATTCAGCTGAGACTCAAAATTTATTCTATGAAGAAAAGTCAGGATCTCCACAGGATGGTTAGTAAACATGTCCTTTAAAGGCAAGTATCCAGATAGTTGCCATAAATGATTCCTGGATGCCATTAATTTCCAAATGCAAAAGGACTACCAGGAGTGGAGCTTGCAGACACTGCTAGGCTATCTTTACAGTGTGAACAATTGCTGGATAATCTGGACAGGGTTTTTGAAAATATAAACTCCTGTAAAATACATTCCCTGTTTCAGCTTGCCATGGCCATGTCAGTTCATTCATACACACTGCACAAAGTAGGAGTTATTGTAATCATGTTCTAACTCCACCCCCAGACATTGGTTTTTAGCCACAAAAGTTCCTTGTTTCCTTTCTGAAAATAAAGTTGAAAAATGTATAAATTTTATTTTTTTTCAAATGTATTTTTCCAAAATGTGAAGTAGGGAAGACGTGTCTATCCTGCTTCTCCCCATGATTAGTGCCAATGATGAGAATAGTAAGGATACCCTTTACATCACCACACTGCATGATCAGTGTAGACTGACCTCATGGTTCCATTGGATGCCTTCCACTCTCTGAAATAGCCCTCTGCCCTCTGCACACAGGGCTGATACTTGCGCACACATGCAAGGAGGAGGAGCTGGCTCCTGAGCATCCTCTGTGATACAGAGCCCTCATCTGTCCATATCTGCTTATCAATAAGGTCCTTCAGCAGCCTGAGTAGGAAGGCCTGAAGAACAAGACGGGAAGAGGGACAAGTATTATGACTACTGTCCCAGCATTTCATATTCACACAGTCTAGTTCTCCTGGTGATGAGATACATCCCATAAACACACATACTGAATGCATTTTAATAGTGTTGAGTGAGTGGTTCCTTCCAAGGAAAAAAAATCAAATGAAACTACCTTAAGGCTGAACCCCACTTCTTTAAAAGTTTAGGACTCTAATTTAGTTACAAAAAAAAAACAAAAAGCAAAAAAATATTAATATTATCTGATAGGGGATGTCTTTCTGTATGTTGTGAATATGTGTTTCTCCTATTGCTTGATGAATAAATGCTGATTGGCCAGTAGCCAGGCAGGAAGTATAGGTGGAGATACCAGACTAGTAGAATTCTGGAAAGAAGAAGGCAGAGAGGAGCCTCGAGGGACACCATGCAGCTGCTGAGGGAGCAAGAGGTCCGGGCATCACCAGTAAGCCAAGTATATGTGGTGATACACAGGCTAATAGAAATGGATTAATAATTAAGAGAGAGCTAGCCAATAAGAAGCCTGAGCCATGGGACAAATAATTTATAATTAATATAAGCCTCTGTGTATAACTATTTGGAACTAAACAGCCTCAAGACCAGGTAGAACAGAAACTCTGTCTACAATTATCACAGTAATTTTTCTAAAGGTATCCCATCTACTTAAATCAGGATGAACAGACTAAATTTTATGATCAAAATGTATATGTCCTCACAATATTTGATCAAAAATAGCAATTTTGGGTCTCTTCTTCAAGTGCCACTTAGAATCCAGGAAAATATCAGGATAAGTAATTATAACAGGTAAGTCAAGTGAAATAAAGTACTTGTGAGTAAAAAACATGAAAATTAAGTACAGCATCTAATGCCACTATTTCTATTACTACCCAAAGTCTGACCTTTGTTACTCAATCCAAACTAAATTTTTATGTGCTTTTCCTTAATGTATAACACGACATATATGAGTATTTGTATATATACATACATTCAAGTACATAGAATAATAAACAATTTTCATCCGTAAGAAAAAATACAATTATATTATAGCCATTTGAATCATCTCAGGCTTTACCTTAAATTGAGTTTCCACCTCATTCATATCTCTTTTCTCCATTAACTTATACATAGGTATCAGTTCATTCAAACCTTGGAATACAGGCATAATTTCTGTTTCATCTTTCAAGTACAGGGTTAAATCCAGGGCTTTTTCAATGGATAACTTCCCAATGCTGAGCAAGAGACAACATGGTTACAGGTTTATAGGTAATCATCTTTGTGCTTCAACATAGATTGCAATAATCCAAGAAAAGTGGCAGTCATTGACAGTAATGACTTTTTGCATTAGAATTATTTCTGTTGTACATAAGATGACATTGGGGAAGAATTTATAATTATAAAGTCCAGCTTGCCACTAAGATGAAATTGTGCATGTTAGTGTTTGTCATATAGGATACACCAAACTGTGTATTGAACCTTCAGACTAAACTTAGAACTTCAATCCAAAATACTTTAGGGAGCCAGGACAATGAGACTGCTGCCTAGAAAAAATAAGAATTCCTGTCATAAATGCATCTTCTATGTTAAAAAATACAGTGGATGACAGACTCTTCTAGAATCCCAGTTGCAGTAGACCATGAAGAATGAATTTGGGTGCAGGAAGAAGCAACTGGTTAAGCAACTTTTAATTTATCCCTGTTTTTTTTTCCCACCTTGGGAGACCCACTGTCATAATAAGTGAACCAGAAGGAAAGACTCTACATTTAGGGTAGACAGATTTTGGATCTGAGAATTACAGAGCTGTCTTATGCCACCCAGATGGTTCCCTTAGAACTTCATCACTGCCTAGATAATGAAGGCATTCATGTTTTCAGCTTGGAAAATATTTCCTTCAAACTTTTTAAAACAGGGAAGAAAGAATAATGTTCACTCTAGCCTCAGTTAGGCAAAGATCATTTGATAGGGCAAAATTATATGTTATAGTCCATAAAGATGCTGTGGAATTTATTATCTTTACAGGAAAAAAATCTCTCTTTTGGTACAATAGCTGCAATGTGAACAATTGGACCGGCATTAATTAGTCTCACAAGATAGCTTCAAGAGACTTAATGACCCAGCATGGGAGAAACCCCATCCCTACAGCACAACCAGAAAAGCTGCAGAACAAAGCTATAGAAATAGATGAGGGGCCCACTAGAATAGTGTCTCAAGGTTTCTCGCACACTTACTTCAGCCTGATTTGAGTTATTAATGAGAAAGATTAAGATACAGCTTCTGTATTTTATTTACATCAGCTAAGCAGTTAAAGACAGAAGGTTAAGCTTCGGCTAAAGCTATGTTGCAATGTTGGAAGAACTTGGGAGGGGATGACTTTCAAAGTTTCAATCAATCAATCAATCAATCAATCAATCAATTAATCAATGTCATCTCTAGAAACCAAGTATTGGAACAGTTCCAGCTGCTTTCAGAAATAAACTACGACTTGATGCAGCCTGCATTACCTGACAAGCTGAAATGCATTGTTGATGAGACTTGCCCGGTCATTACTGCTGATCGTCGTGTGTGCAATTTTTAAAAGGCCACTCAGAGAGTCCCATCCGTCATCCTCATAGTGAACAATGTAATAGCCATTCATTCCCACATTAAATTTGATCCACTCTACTGCTTCCGGGAGGATGAGCACATCTAGAGCAAATCAGAGAAATCTCAGAACCATTTCCTCTTTGGAGGGATAGAAGCTTTTCTGATCTGAGGTTATACAAAGAAACTGGGGAAAACTCCAAAACTAAACAAATGGAGCTTATTTATTTCTTGTAGAAAGCAGAAAACAGCCACCCAGAAGATAAATGTCAATGGCTGCATTAGACACAGATTCTGTGAGATTTATAGAAATGAATCAACCACATTTCCGACCAACATGTATTTCCCAGTATAGTTAACAAAGTAATGAGAATTTTTATTCTTTTTAGTGGTATAGCACTCGAATGTTTGAATTTATGTCATTAATTTCCTTTTTAAAATATAGTCTCTGTGTGTATTTGAATTTTTTATGTGAGGGCACATATGTATACATACATGTGGGGGCCAGAGAATGACACTGGCTGTTCCTCAGATTCAGTACATTTTTCTTGGGAAAAGAAGTGCAATAGGAGCCCTGGTCTTGGACTTGCCAGTGAGAATGTCTCTGCCTGCACCTGGCCTGCACTGGGGTTGAGTGCATGCACCACAACACTCACCTTCTCTTTTAGAGTAACTGCTCGCTTTATTAGATATGTACTCTACCAATGGAGCCATCTTCCAGTTCAACAAGAATTCTCAATACCTTTTCTTTTAACCAAATTCAATACCTAAAGAAGCTAATTTCTATCCAGTACTATACTTGAAATAAACTAATTGTTTCCATGATAAATTACCGGTCTTTGTCTTCAGCAAAAACCTCTGGACTGACTTTGACCTGCTGGTAATGAATGTCAGGGGAACATGCCACAGGTACCTAAAAGAAAGCAAGTATGCATTGCTCATTGTTTTTATTCACTCAACAATCAGCTTCTAAGACATCTACTCATCATGTGCCAGGGTAGTTTAAACAGTGTGTATTGAGAATGTTATGCCAAGACCTGACATCATGCTGAGGCTGCCTTGCAGCTCAGCTACTGTTCCTCCTTCTCAGACTCTAATATAGAAGGAGGAAAGCAGACTCAAGTAATTAATGACTGGTGGCCTGAAGCCTAACTTCAAATAACTATCACTAGTAATAGCACAAATTGGCATAATCTCCCCCCTTAATCATGTACCCAAAAGACACGTGTCACTTCTCTTCTGTGGAATTTCTCCAAAAAAAATGAATCTGATCAAGAAGAAACAGAAGAAGAAAATGTAAATCAAAGAAAATTCTAGTAAAGTAACTGGCCTGAAGTAGAAAAATCAAAAATGTCAAGGGACACAAGGACAAGAAAATTGCTACAAAAAAAGTGAAACCAAAATTATGTGGTGACAAAATATAAAATTTTTCTGTTTTGATATAAAGATCTTTTAAGACAACTTGAAAAATTGGGTAGGCTTTATAAATTAAATTATGGTATTTTATCAAGTTTATTTCCTAATTTTGAAAATTGTGCTATGATTACATAAGTGAATGTTTTTATTTTCTTGAAAATATAAGTTCTCTGTATATCTTAGTGTATATATATAATTAATGTAATATGTTACATATGCTATTGCATTCATTTTGCCTACACACATGTAATTTATATTACATAATGCTTTCTTTTTATATGTACATAGGGAATCATAAATCAAGTGTGATAGAATTAATACATATATGTGTATAGCACATGTAGAAATTTTTTCACTACTTTTGTAATGTTGTGTTTGAGATTAGTTCAAGATACAGCAAATATTACAACATGTCATTTCTGATATACTCTTCTGGGGCACAAGCTAAGGGCATCCAGGATGTAACTCAGACTTCTAAAGAAAAGAATTAATTCTTTTAATTCTCTTAATTCCCAGAAATGACACAAATTCTTCTGTTAACTCCAACCAATGCCAGACTCTACTGTGACTTAGCAGCAGCTGCTTACTTAGATCAGAGCTGACTTCAAGGCAACAACTAGAAATGACATCCTATTAAACTGCCAAACAGGAGAATGTGAAAATGATGCCAGAGGGCCAGCTTTACAGAGATTCAAAGCCCCTTAATCCTTTGGGGAAGGTAGGGATATAGGTCAACTGAGTGGGACACAGATTCAACTGAAACATTCTAAGGACAGGAGTTGGGGCAGGACTTCAGAAGGAAGATTATAGCCCATCAAGAAGGAGATATCCACTGTGAACGTTACCCAGTCTCTGGGAGGCTTTCAGAACCCTTCATGTAATGTTCTTGCTTCATGTGCACATTTCGCCCTCTTACGGTGATGGTTATCAGGGGAAAGCCCTTCTGCAGTGTCCATGTGTTCATCATGGTTTTCACATCTATGCCTTCCTGATGCCAGTGCTGTTTGTAGACAAAAAGGGGGGGAATGCATCATCTGAGATGTGTCTCTGAGGAGAGGAGGCAGGCTTGTGCTCACAGACCCACTTGCCACTTCCATTTCCCTTTGTTCTTCAGCCTGCTATCCTGGCTGCCCCTTCTGTCCCCATCATTGAGCCTTGACTGTCTTTCCATCATCACCTGTTAGGGAGGTTCTTTGACCTGGCAGGAGTCCTGCCACCTTGAGCCCCAAATAAGCAAAAGGAGACATATTAATTATGAAATTGTTGGCCATTGGCTAGGATTTCTTATTGGCTAGTTCTGTCTTAATTATTAACCCATTTCTATTATACCATGTATTTCCATGTGGTCTTGGCTTATGGGGGAATGCCGGACCTACAACTCCTTTGCCTGCTGCATAATGACTGCTCAGCATCTCCACAGAGAAGAGAGCGATTTTCTCTTTGTCCCTGCTTATATCCTGATCTGATCAGCTACATCACTTCCTGTCTGGCCAGTCAGCCAATCAGTGTTTTATTCATTAACCAACAAGAGACAAATATATACAGAAGAACATTCCCATCATCCTCTTCTAAACTTAGGCACCTTGACAGGTAATACAGTTGGCCCTGTTTGGCATAGCTAACGGCCAGGCATATCCAATGGCACCAAGCTGGCATGTAAGCAACAGAGTAAGAGAAAGAGAAAGGCAGAGGGAACAGCAAGGCTTTCAACACCAGCATGACATTGCTGGCTCTCAGACAACCAATGCAGAAAAACTTTTCAGTAAATGGGCTGTGCTTCTAAAGTGATAGCTCTGAGATGGCTTGTACTTGACTAGCAATTGGAAATATAAAAGATGTGTTCCTTGGCACTAAAACAGCTTTTAAGAAAAGAAAAAGGATAAAATATTCTACTGCATAACTAGAAGTTGTTAATAAAGTTATCTACAAGCAAAACAGCCAAGGAAATAAAAATATGGTAAATAAAATTTTGTTAAATTTCTAGTCAGTCATAACTGTCTATGAAAATATCCCACAAATACAGATTAAACAGAGACAGTTTGTTTTGTGGCTCAGCTGGTATGAATCCTTGATAGCTGAACAGTTGAAAATAGGAATCAAAATAGAATTCAAATCCCTACTCTGCAAGATCTCACATTCCCAGGACCACTGTGTGTGTGTGTGTGTGTGTGTGTGTGTGTGTGTGTGTGTAATAGCACTTGGTTCTGTTGAGCACATGGGTCTTTTGAGAGGAGTAAAGATTATGCACCTGATTGTTCAGCAAAAGTTTGATGTGCAGTGAGTGTCCATTGTGTGATTTTTTTCAAATGGAATGCTCTGTATATGACTGACACCATGTTTACTGACAGAATTTAGTCCTAGCCCACCAGTGAAACTTTTCCTAACACCATTGTTTTAGGGAAAGTGGACTGAAAGAAATGAGTGTCTGTGAGGATTTCTGTCAGCAAGATTGTGACACCCTCTTACACAGACAATTCCTAGGAAAATCTGTTAAAAAAAATCTGTTAGCCAGATTTAGTTTGAATACTTTAATTTGAATGGGAAGAGAGTGATTTAACTGAGGACCTCAAACCATTTGGGACAGAGATACCCTTCCAAGAATACGGAGAAGAATGTGCACGGATGGACAGGTACAGATAGAGAGACTTACTGATGTTGATGATGAATGCTGGCTTCTAGAGCAAAAACCATCCATTGTTTGCGTGCCATCTGTGGGACAAATCTGAAACCAAAAAAACAAAAAAAAAACATCAGCCTCATTTCTGGAGAAAGCACTTGGTTCTTTGTGAATGGGTTCCATAATACAGGAAAAAAGCAAAACAAGGCAGCTGTCCAGCACACTCACACTCGCCATGCTGTTCCAGAGGTCCTCATTTTTTGTGTTTTTATAACTATACTTCTGAAGATACTGCACAATTCCTCTTTTAAATGTGTCTGCACCCAGATAATCTCTTAGCATATTCAGAATACAAGCACCCTGAAAAGATAAGAAAAATAACTCTTATCTATAGTTTATACATCTCAATGCAGCTGCATTTAGTTTTTCAAAATTTTCAACCATAGAAAATTTTGAGTAAAGAATTGACCAGAATCTAACCTTTAGCATTATGGGCCAAACAGCAAGTTCAACCTGTAACAATTCAAGTCAACTAGCATAGTCAGGACCAAAATCATTAAATCTGTGTGACCCTGACAGAGAGAAAATGATCCCACACCTGAGCTACAACTCTTCATCCAATCGCTAATGAACTTAGTGTCCAAACTGAACCTCTGAAATCCGCTTTTACCTTTTCATAAGAAACACCATCAAACATCTCCCGAATCTGTGCAGGATTCTCCACAGGTGTGGATACAGGGTGTGAGGAGTTGAATGCATCGACTTCCATTGCATTAAAACACTTGCCAAAGAAATGCTCTTCCTACCGACATAGAAAAAACAAAGGGAGATAGTATCATCCCTAAGCTACATTTAGATAAAAAGAATGAGAGAAAGAAGGCTTGATTTGTGGTAACAGGACTAGAATTCCAATTTCTGTGTCAACTGATTTCATATTTCTAGAATTAATACAACAGTCTTGCTAAGGTTTTTAAAAAGCACTCAAGCACCTAAGAAACAGTGGTTGTAAGTAGCAATTTGTTTTGGATGGTTACCAGTTTAGAATAAAATTAATCTCATGTTAACCTAAAAACAAGACCATTCCACGTATAGCCAAAAAGAAAAAAAAACAAACAAACCAAAAATAGAAGCAAAATGTATAGTGATCCCACAAGCATATATATTTAATTTTAGGACCATGTAGTAAAAGATAATAAATTAACAACAAATTCCAACCTCAACTTTCTTTTTTGTTTGTGTTTTTGTTGTTGCTGTTTGTTTTTGAGACAGGGTTTCTCTGTAGCTTTGGAGGTTGTCTTGAAACTCACCCAGTAGACCAGGCTGGGCTCAAACTCACAGAGATCTGCCTGTCTCTGCCCTCCCGAGTGCTGGGATTAAAGGCATGTGCCACCACTGCCCAGCAGTGCCACCACCACCTGGCCAACCTCAACTTTCTTTACTTGGCATGTTCAGCCAACTGTGTATTCATAATCTTTTTTATTATTAAAGATTATGTAGAAATGAGACACATTTGTGATTCATGACACTATAATATAATATGTACCTATAACTATAATTAGTTATAAGTAGATTATGGGTACAGATATGTGAAAAGGGAAAGTAACTAACCATAAATGAAAATTATGTTAAGGGAAAATACAATTTAATACTTCATTTATATTGAAAGTTCATTTAGCATTTTCAAACATGATTCATTTCTAGGCTTTCAATGAAGTTATTATTTCTATAAATTACATAATCATAACATACTAAATACTTTGCAGAAACATTGAAAAAACAACAGATTCAGCTAAGATACAAATACATAAATAACAACTACATACAACTTTCAGTTCAGGATGGGTCACAGTGACAGACACGAACTCCATAAACTTGGCAAATCCTTCATTGAGCCAAAGGTCATTCCACCATTCCATGGTGACCAGATTCCCAAACCACTGAAAGGAAAATATAAATGTTTATTCACAAATTTATAGAGAAATTATATTGTCTGACATGTATTATGGCAGAAATCAATCAGCTTATAAATACAAACATATTTATTAAATATTTTATCAGAGTAAAAATGAGAACTTTTCAGGACTCATTAAAAATCAGAAAAGTTAATGCTTTAAAGAAATAACTCTTCTATGAAATGACAAAGTAAACACAGTAAATATATTAGTAGCTTCATTTGTCTCAAAAGAGACATGAACATTAACTAGCACTATTCTTCTCTGAGGGTTTGGCTGCTTGACTGCCTATTCTTGAGTGAAGGATTCCCCCGCCATACACCTATAGGCAGCATTAACTGTATTTAGTAGGTTATCAAAAAAGAAAAAAGGAAGGAGACATGAAGTTGAGAGGTGGGTGTTTTGTTAGGTGGACCTAGAATGAGTTGGATGGGGGCAGAAATAAGGAATGAGTATGATCCTATGTTATTGCATACACCTACGAAATTCCCAAAGGGGGAAAAAAAAAAAAAAAAAAAAAACGTTTGACTAAATGTTCGTACCTGGTGAGCAAGTTCATGGGACACAGTCATTGTGATGCCAAGTTTACTGGATGCAGAAGACTTTTCTTTATCATATAACAGAGAGGATTCTCTGTATGTGGTCAGGCCCCAGTTCTCCATAGCACCAGACTGAAAGTCAGGAATTGCAGCAAGATCTTGGGCAGGAAGAAATATAGCTCATTATCAATCTCACACCTACATACTCTACATACTCCCCAAAACATATGAAATACACCTAAGAATGGATGAGTGTTAGGATCAAATGAAAAATTAAGCCATGCATCCAGAATTAAGGAGCTCCAGAGGAAAAGAAGCTTTCCTTGTGGAGAAAGAGAGGCTTAATAACTATCATGTTGCTAACAAAGGGACTCAGACTTGGGCTAGAAGCTCTCAGGACATCCCTTCTGATACACTCCCTGTCGGAGGATATCTTTCTGTATATATGTTTCTCTTATTGGTTAATGAATAAAGCCCTGTCTGGCCAATGAGTCAGGAAGATAGTGGGGACTAGGATGAGGAGAATTCTGGGAAAGATAGGCAGAGAGAGCCTGCCAAAGTCAGTCGCCATGTAGGCTGTCAAAGAAATAACAGGTTGGAACCCTTCTCTGGTAAGATAAGTGATGGGGATGTCCTTCTGTATATGTTTCTCTTATTGGTTGATGAATAAAACACGGTTCAGCCAATGAGGCAGGAAGATAGGCAGGACTAGGAGATGAGGAGCATTCTGGGAAAGGTAGGCAGGAGCCAACTACAGTCACAATGCTGCTGGAGGAGTAGCACATTACCAGGTAAGACACAGCCTCATGGCAATACACAGACTGATAGAAATGGGTTAATAATTAAGACAGAGCTAACCAATAAGAAGCCCTAGTCATCAGCCAAGAGATTTATAATTAATATGTCTCTGAGTGTTCATTTGGGGCTGATGCGGTTCTGGGACCAGGTTGGTGGAAAAGAGTTATAAGTATTAATATTACTTATTTCCACATGGAAATACTTAGATTAATAGAAATTGGTTAATAATTAAGACAGAGCTAGCCAATAAGAAGCCCTAGTCATCAGCAAACAGTTTTATAGCTAATATAGTGCTGAAGAAGTAGCTGTGGAACCTGGCAGGACAAGAAAATCTCCAGCTACAGACCCCCCACACACACACACACACTTCATTTTGCAATGCTAGGGATTGAACCTAGGCCACTGTATATGCTAGACAAGTGCTCTACCACTGAGACATATCTCCATTCCTCTCTTTACTGTTTTATTTTGAGACAGATCTCACTCCATTAATTAGTCTGGCCTTGAATTTGCAATCCTCCTACCTCAGCCTCCTGAGTACCTGAGAATATAAGCCTGAGGAGCAGGCTTGGCTCTATTTCTAATATTTACACCTTGAATTTGGGAACTGAAAATCAAAAATAATTACCTCAGTCATCTACTGTATTTTGGATGCCTACAGCTACATATATCTAAAAACTCAATACCCAATAGCTTCCAGGGTTCATAGAAAATCTGCATTTTCTTATTCTTCTGCTAGGCAAATGTACTCATTCAGAAAAGTTTATTGAGTTGCTTTCTATTCTGTGAAGTATGTACTGATAATGGCAAAATAAAACAACAACAGCAACAAAAAAAGTAACCTCTGCACTCTTCTACATCATATTAAAAACAAATGAATGCAAAACCATTCACAGGTCAGACTGTCAGAAGCTATATCATGATTACCATTAGTAGTTGATCACATAAATCAGAGGTGAGGAGATGCTCAGGGGGATCAAGCTGTTATTAGAACTTTTCTGGTGAAGAGAAATGTGGAGAACCACACGGATTAGCAGTAATAACAATATGACCCACGTGGGGCCATCAGTGTCCCCTGGAAATGTCTGTAATACTCTACCTTGCTTGGGTAAAGGATATGGAATACTGAAGTAATCCTCATAGAATTCTAGAAGAGTGACTGCAGCATCCAGAGCATAATCTGCTTGATTTATCTTGTCTGGCACAGCATACACAGAAACCTAAAGAGGAAGGCACAGGAGGATATTCAACTGGAGAGAAGAATGACTTACTATGGGATATGAATATCAATATTACTAAAGACATTTAGGAATTCCATTATTGTAATTCTGTCTGTTCCTAATCAACTTCATATCTGAAAACAATATAGGCTCAAAGTAGTTTGCTCAAATGTTTTCATAAGAGGCAATAAATATGACTTAGAAAGCAATAGCAAGATGTCAGCTGGACCCTAAAAAGTCAGAAGGGCACCACAGCCAGTCTTTCCCTTTGGATCCTACACCAACAAAGATGGACTGAATCTCTGGTTCTCATGGCATTGACAGACTCTAGGGCCAAAGGGTGGAAATACAGGTACTGGTCAAGGCAAGAAACATAGCAGGAGATACCAACCCTCCATAAAAACAGACCCCAAAGGCTATCTCCTTAGTGTATTGGTAAACTAAAAATAAGTTGCAATTTTCTTAAAGAAACTGCAAATGAAATTTTAAAAAGACAGGAAGGAAGGGAGCGAGGGAGAGAGGGAGGGAGGGAAGGACGGAGGGAGGGAGGGAGGAAAAAATGCTTTGCTATATACACTGGTATACACAAAGGAGAATGGGAAAGTCTTAAACCGTAGTTTAAAATGAATCCTTATAGTACTTAAGAGCTGAAACTGCAGTAACTAGATAACCTAAAATCTTGAAACTAATACCCTCATTTAAACTAATCTTTGGATTGGAAGACCTCTGTCAACTGGCAGGAGCAAAGACACATTTTCTAGAAGAGTCCACTTTTGACTGAGGAATAACTCATAATAAGTGCAAGGAAAGAAGATATCGTAACAGGAGTCTGCAGAAGCAAGATATACAAAAACATCAGATATGACAATGACTGTGCCCAGAATGGAAAACATGTATACTTAATGTGTTCCAAGGAAGAGAAGGAAGACGAAATGTAAGCAATGCTTAGACAGTATAAAAACATCATGCACTCAGAGGGAGCCACTATAGAGATCTGGAACTAGGGAGATCTCCAGAGACCTACAAGGATGACACGATCTGACAGTCCGGGCAGTGGAGGAGAGGATAGCCTAGAAGCCCTTCCCCTAGAATGAGATTGATGACTACTCTCTATGCTATCCTAGAGCCCTCATCCAGTGGCTGATGGAAGCAGAGACAGACATCCACAGAAATACACTGAGCTGAAATCTGGAACCTAGTTGAAGAGAGGGAGGAATGAAGATGAAGGGGTCTGTACCAGGTTGGAGAAACCCACAGAAACAGTTGGCCTGAAAAAGGGAAAGCATATCGACCCCAGACGCTGTCTGGGAGGCTAGTGCGGGACTGATCCAGCCCCCTGATCATGGATGCCAATGGGGAGGCCCCTGCACTCCTGGGAGCCTCCGGAGGTGGACTGGCGTTTTGCCCTGGTGTGTGTGTGGGGACTTTGAGAGCCCATCCCACATGAAGGGATGCGCTCTGTCTCTGGACACATGGGGAGGGGCCTAGGCCCAGCACAGGAAGATTTGGTGGACTTTGTGGAGCCCCTGTTGGGGGCCCTACCCTGCCTGGGGAGTGGTGGGTGGATGGGGTGGGGGGTAGGTTGGAGGTGGGAGGAGGGATGGGGGTGAGGGGAGGGAAAGGGAGAGGGGACTTATATGTGAAACAAGCCTGTTCCCTAACTTGAATTAATAATAAAAAAAGGGGGGGGGACATCATGCAAAATAGAGTCAGGAAAATGTACAATGGGCATGTTAGAGTATTCGCTTCATCTAAATCACTAACCCTCCTTTCAAATATCCACAGCTCTAAAGAACAAATGATAACTCAGAGTGGCCCAGCTACTCAGGCCTCAGAAACAGCATCACAAACACATAAAGTAACTTCAGTTCCCCTCTAAAACATGTTTCCTTTCTGGGCCATGCAATAGCACTGTGAAGGGAGAAGTGCTGGGCCCAGGCACAAATAATACTGGAAGCAAAGGTTTTATTCCAGCATTCTAATATTTTCTGACATTAATCTTCCCAAAGATTCCTTCTTCTTCAAGCTAGCAAGCAGCTTTATTTTCTTTCCTCCCTACAACCAGTAACATTGCCTTCAATACTATAGACAGTTATAGTCAGATGCAAGCTTAGAAATCTCTACTATATGTAATCTAACCCACTTGTTTGCTTGTTTTTTGAGATAGGATCTCACTCTGTAGCCCTAGCTGTCCTGGAACTCACTATGTAGACCAGGCTGGCCTTGAACTCATAGAGATATGTCCAACTCTGTCATGATGCCTGGCCAACTTGTATATTTAAAAGAAACATAATCTACATCCCACAAGGAAAATGGCCAAGTTCAGAGAGCCAATTCACAGTACAGCCAGGTAACTTGTGACTTATGCATGGCTGGGGGCTCTCTCTTTGTATTATTAAGACATTGCTATCAGGCAACCATGTGTGACAAGAGAATCCTAGCTATCCTACAGTTGAGAGAGTCCCAGGAAGCAGGCACAGTTGATCATCTTGTGAAGCAGTCACATGCTCACCTTGACTCCACTCTTCGTCATCTTGCTCACAGACTTAAAATCACAAACAATGAAGGCCACCAGGTAGGTGCTCATCTTCACAGTGACATCAAAATGATCTTCTATGAGTCCTTCAGCAACATTCACAGATTTCACCTATTATCAGAGTAAATTACCAAGTAATCCAATCATTAAACACACTGGTACATATTATAGAGAAATATTCCAAAGTAACAGACATATTGGAGGAACCAGCATGATATTTCTTTAACTACTTTTAAAAGTCTCTACTAAAAATCTGACTATAATTTACAAGTCAAGGCCAGACCATTTGATGCAATTTCTTTTTTCTTTTTTTTTAATATAGGGATAGGAGTACACTCTACACTGGGCAAATACACACATAGCCATTTACTACCTAAAAAGAGCTTTTGACTTTTTTCATTAAGAAAGTGCCCTATGACTTTGCCTAATAAGCAAACTCTCTTCCAATCTCACCCTTATTTTATTGGAATGTGTTTTAAGTTCAACCAGGGTAAGAAGCCTTGAAGAAAGGGTTGTATGTATATGGGTACAGTCTAAGACACATGCTCCCAGAAAGAAAGCCTGGTACTTTAGTATAATAAGTACTGTGGTGAGAAGTTACAAAAAGAGCCAGCCTAGGGAAAAGCATGTGGCCAGACATTCTACTATGATTGACCCCATACCTGCCCATTTTGTGCCTTCATCCTTTCCAACACCTACTAAGTCACTAAGTAAGGTACTTACCAGTCACTTTCTGGTCATTTCAACCAATCCTGCTAAACAACTTAGCTTTACACCCAAAGAATCTCAAACTATCCTTTCTGCTTAAATGGCTTCTACATATGCCTAGCCAAAATTTCCATTTTTGATGTGTTGATTAATAGGAAAGCAGTCTAACTGTACTAACTAAATTAAGATGTGATTAAATCCCTGTCAACTGTCTAAACTTTCAATGTTTGAATGGTATAAAGAATTTAACTTTCTAGTTCCTCAAAATACTCCTATTGGATCCTGTCAGTGGGACACTTTCCTGCCTGAGGAACAAGATGGCACCAAAGGCTTTCCTGTGCTCACAGGGAGACCCTGGTACCCAGTGGAATATGATGCCATTATCTTTGTGGTATTACTAAAGCTCCCTACCTTCCATCTGCAAGCCTATGAATTTTTCCCCAAATTCCTTGGTGTTCTTTTTTTCCCCTAGAACTGGGGCACTCTCATTAGAGAATACACTATTGTGCCACAGAGAAACTGCATAACATTGTTTGGGGCAGGAAATTGTAACATGAAAAAGTATATTTTCAATCTCAAATTTATTCCAGGAAGTCAGCCTAATTACTTGTTTATTCATATGCAAAAGTGGGAACAGGGACAGAGCTAGATGACAAGAATTTACAAAGGACACAGCACTGTGGGGTGGGCAGAATTTTGCTTGATAATGTGATCTTTCAAGTGTCCAAAAGTAGGGACAGAGTTGGAATGTTGACAAGTTAATTTGGTGCTCTGTGTCTCCTTGTCATGGTCACCATAATGAAATTGGGCAGAATTATTTAGAATTCTAGACAGATTATTCTACCCTGAGTCTCACCTAATGTCAATGAATTAAGAACCAGAATTAGGAGCCAGAATAAAATCCTGTATTTCCTGACACTCACCAGCTGTACCACAGGACCAGTCATGCTTGACTGAGTAGCCATGATCATGAAACAAGGAAAGCAGATGAGTGCTTTTATTCCTTTGGAATGGACATCTTCCTGCTACTCTTAAAAATCAGAGTGACTGCTACCCACATTTGCCTTGAAAATGGAGAAATGACTTCAGGAGTTAACACATCTATTACTATTCAGCTCTGCCATTACAGACTCTAAAAAGACTACTGGTTTTTTTTTTTTTTTTGGATGCCTGTCCGATGTCACACATGTAAGTATCTGCTGTACAGTTAATGATAGCAGAGTAAATGTAAATTAGTATTACTTTATTTTTGAGATTGTACTGTAGTTACATCTTTCCCCCTTCCCTTTCCTTCCTCCAAACCCTCCCACATACCCCCCCATTCTCTTTCAAATGGATGGCTGCTTTTTTCATTCATTGTTACATGAATATATGTGTATATTCTTAAATATAACCTGATCCATCTGTTAATGCTCCTTGTATGAATGTTTTCAGTTTCTTTATTTACTGTCATGCATTTAGGGTTTGGATAACCAATTGGTGAGCTCTTCTCTAGTGAAGACCAGCTCCTACTCTCAGCATTCCTTAGTTGCCTCAGTTTCTTGTGTAGGGTTGGGGCCCCTCATGAGCTTCCCCTGTTCACAACACGTAATGTTGTCCTTGTTCAGCTCATGTTTAGGTAGTCATGTTAGTGAGAATTGATGGGTGTAGCTTCTGACATTCCTAGGAGACCCTATACAGCTTTATGAGACAAAGCTTTCTATTTAACAACATCATAAAATATCACAGGAGCTAACAGAGCTGAAAGCACTTTGTGAAGGGAAGAAACTATCTGTTAAACTTCGTGTGAATTCCTGACAATTCCCTCCCATGTGTGTTATTTATACTGAACACACGAATTTTTAAGGGACATTGTTTTCTTTGGTTACCAACAAATTGTGACTTGAAACAAAAGCACTGGATGGAAGTGAAAGTTATTAAATATAACTGTCAGAAAATAAGAACAAAGGTAAACGAAATGTTGTTAGAGTATTGGACATCACAGAGAAGGGCAGTTTTCCCAGGAGCACATGCCATTCACACTCACCAAGGGCATGTTGGAGATGGCCAGGTGCCTTGGATCTCTCCTTATCTTGATGGAAAAACTTGCCTTGAGTGCAGGCTCATCAAAGCAGGGAAAGGCCATTCGAGCAGCTGTGGGTTCAAACTGTGTTGATGCAAGTACTCTACAACCACAGGGAGGGAAAGGAAATCAAGAGCTGTGCATCAGAGACTCTAAAGTAGGCAGCCATATCTTAATTCCTGGAATGAATTTAAGATCTTTGGATTTGACAACTAATTTTTTTTAAGCCAGGGCACTGCCTAGCCTGGAATTTGCTATGGGGATCAGGCTGGCCTCAAATTCAGAGATCTACCTTTGCTTCCCAAGTTGTGGAGTAAATGTATATTTTTTAGGAAAGAAGGAGCTATGGGAATGGCTCAGCTGGTAAAGTGTGTCTCCTATAAGCATGAGGTCCTGAGTTCAGATGTCTAGCATGGCATGCACATGAAGAGCTGGATATGAAGACATGCAGCTATAACCCTAACACTTGGAAGACAGAGGCAGTAGCTTCCCAGAGCTCACTGGTCAACCAGTCTCTCTAACCAATGAGCATTAATCAGGCTCAGTGGCTTCATAGATAGATAGATAGATAGATAGATAGATAGATAGATAGATACATACATACATACATACATACATACATACATACATACATACATAAATACATACATACATACATAGCTAAAAAGCGAGCAAATGTAATAAATAAATAAGAAGGAAGAAAGAGAGAGGGAGGGAGAGTAAGGGAGGGAAGAAGAAAAATGAAAGGGAGGGAGAGAGGAAGGTGGAAGGAAAGAAGGAAAATGGAGGGAGGGAGGGAGGAAGGAAGTAGAGAAGGAGGAAAGGAGGGAGGGAGGGAGGAAGACATCTGACTTCATGTGCACACCTGGGTGCACACAAGTGTACATACACATTCATAAAAATACAACAAAAGGAAACAAAGGGGAAAAGAAAAAATCCTTTAACAACATCTCTTATGAAAAAACTAAAAAAAAAATTACATAGAAAAATATGAAAGAACGAATAGCCTTAGATAAAAAATCTAAAAATTGATTAGAAAATGCTCAATGGCCCAATGGAATCTCATACATAAGCAATTCAGAAAGGAAACTTATATATCCTTAACAAACATGCCTAAAATTGCTCTACTTTCATAAGGCGTAAGCTAGTAAGAATTGATGGAGACATCATTTTTTAACATTTTGCTCTTAAATGATGACCTTAGTCAGAAGAAAGATAACAGGGTTTTCAGAGGGCTGTAGACTCTGACCTATTGGTTTTATTCTACTGAATATTTATTTACATTATTGTAAGGGTGTTCTCTAAACTGTTGTTGATATTATAAAGTTGAAATAACTTGATTTCTATACAATAGATATTAAATAAATTAATACATTTCAATAAAATCACTGACATGATATACAATGATAAAAAACATTTTTAAAACCTTGCTTCTAAAGTTAATTTATATATAATAACATATATGTATATCCAGGAATAAACATGCAAAGATATAACCTGGGGGCTATAAATTTTTCTTAGAATAATCTGATTTTGACCTTTTTATCTTACCAAAAGAATATAGAATTAACATAATCTACAAATAAAATTTGATGTTAAAGTTTAGCATAAGACCTCCTCATACAGGCCAGGTGTGGTTGTACACATTAATCCCAGCATTTGGGAAGCAGAGGCTGGTAGGTTTCTCTGAGTTCAATGTCAGCCTGGGCTATAAAGTGAGACCCTACCTCCAAACAAACAAACAAAAACAATGAAAGAAAGAGAGAGAAATTCCTAATTTGAGGTTTGTAACGATGGGTGGCTTAATAGATAAGTACGCTGCTCACTCTTCCAGGGGACTTGGGTTTGATTCCTAGCAAGCACATGACAGCTCATAACCATCAATAACCCCAGTCCCAAGGGATCCAATACTATTTTCTGGGTTCCTCAGGCACAAGCAATATTAGTGGTGCACAAACACTTGTAATCATACAAAATGAGCTCCCCTACAGAGAATCATTAAATTGGCCTGGCCTAGCTGCCTTGGGAGTTATGCACTGTAGGTGTTTCAGGTTAGACTCCATGGTGTGCCTTTCAGTTCCTGAGAGATGGAGGCAATCCCTCATGGCATCCAGGCCTATTTGTGTTTTTCTGAATGTTTTCTTAGAAATCAACAAAGCATGGAAACTTCACAGGACAACTGATCTTAGACATTAATCTTGTGTACCCTATAAAACTTGCAAACTGAGGGGGGTCTCTGCAGGTATCCAGGCAGGGAAACAAATCCCGAAAAGAATGAAAACCCATTCAGATTGACTTCATCAACACAGATCAGACTTCAGGGAGTCTAATAGGTGTTTGTTCCCAATGTATAATTTGGAAAACAGTTTCCTGGTGTAATACAATCCCATTGCACAAGGAAGCATAATTACATTTAAACTCAACTCAGGGCACATGCCATTTCTTCTAAGAAGGTGGGTCCTAGTGACACAGTACCTGTACTACCTTAAGGACCTAAGGGTCTAGCCTGGTCTTGTCGTACAGATAATGTAGAGGTCATTTGAACTATTAGCCATCTCTGGTCCTGGTTGTAGGAGCTTGATATGGCCTGGCCCAACAGATAACACATATCACCAGTCTGTTAACCACTTCCAAGTCTCAGCTTTCTGGGTGGAAGAACAGGTTTTACATCTTTCCCATTGGAAAGACAATCCTTTATGATTAATATTCTTGGTTTCTCTGGAGATCTGTGGGCACAAGGATGTTTTGTTCCCAACAGCAAACATCATTGTATCCTGGTACCTACAGCTGTATTGATCCTGGCAATCCCCCTATATTCTGTTACTGATAAGTGTATAAAATGTCTGATTGCTCTCAATAAATTTGTCACAGCTGCTGTCTTGCTGTGGTCCCCCCAACTGATTAATTCCTTGGATGGTCATATTAGGTAACCATGGTCCAGACTCATGGGCACTTACATTCCTAAAATATATATTTTCCTTAAAAGCAAAGCATTGAAGTTATCTTTTTAAAAATTTTAAATAACAGAAAAATATTACCTGTGATTGCCTTCAAAGACATGTTAAGGTCCTGACTCCCAGTATGTCTGAGTGTGGCCATATTTAGAAATGGGGTCCTTGCAAATGAAATAAGCTAGATGAGGCTATTGAACTGGCACTCAAGCAATAGGACAGGTATTCTGATTCGGAAATTTGGATTTTAGACACACACAGTGCAGGGAGGATTAGAGTGAAGAGGACCAGGAGACAACAGAGCAAGGAGGGATCTCACTCAGAGTCAGAGGGACCACAGGCCTTGATGTCAACATTCCAGCCTCCAAAACTAGGAGAAAATCAAGACTGTTCTAAGGGACCTAGTTTGTGGCACTGTTAGGACAGCCCCAGGAAACTAATGCAAAGAAATGCAATTATATAAGCAAATAGATGTTTATTCTGCTAGAGCTGGAAAAATAAAAATTGAATGAAAAAAATGAGGTGAAAAAGCAAGGGAGGAGATTTAGTCATCTTTAACAGGATAAAGATGAAAATATGACTGAACAGAGTTCAGTTTGAAAGAAACATACATCTAAACAATACATTTAGTATAGGCACACTTGAAGCTGAAAATACTTCCCATTACCTTATTTCCCCTTCTTGGGTTCTGTATGTGCTTTTATAAAATCCATGGAAGCTCTCAGACAGGTTGGCGGCATAGGTGATGATAACTGTGTACAGGGGTCCAGCAAGGAGTGGCTGGGGAGCCAGCAGTGCAACTTGTTCATTAGCAGGGTACTCCAGGATGCTCAGTGGTTCTTCAGACTGCTTGTCTTCAGCTCCTCTCCTGAGGGTGGCCTTAGATATTTGTAGCTGGTGACTATGCATGATAATGGTGCTTGTGGGCTGACTAACTGTGATTTCCACTTCTGTTGTTCCCCAGAAGGTCAGAGTGCTGAGGTTTGCATGGATCATGAGATCATAATGAATTGGAATGATATGCTCAGGAAGTCGTACGTTATTCCAAGGGAATGGGGACCCATTACTTGCTTTTGGAAATGCTGTATCACTGCTCTGACACCAAGAAGGAGATGACACAGCTAAAATAATCAATAGTAAGGAAAGTAGAGAAGGCATGCTTTCAAGTGGCCATTTGAGAGGCAGAGACACCATCTCCTTGCTCAAATTACCTACAGGCACAATAAAAGAAAAATATAGAGAAGCAAATTTTAAAGTCAGTAATATTAAATGTTATTAATAAAACATGTCAAAATGCATCAACGAAGAATTAACAGACATGGATGAATCTTCCAAAAGTTCCATATATTTAAAATTGCCTTTCTTATGCAGTTAGGAGCACTCTTCATTCTTGTTTTTCCTGAGATAGCCTCACTGTGTATCTCTAGGTAGCCTGAAACTTGTTATATAAACTAGACTGTCCTTCAGTGTGTAGTGATCTTCCTGCCTCTGTCTCTGAGTACTGGAGCTGCAAGCACAACTGCCTACTAGCACTCTTCAGACCCACAAGAAAGCATCACTTGACTTTCAACTTTTGACTCTATTTGAGTTCAACTAAAATATTAGAATAAAATAACAAAGTAATAGAACAAACTCTAACAAAAAAGAGGAAATGTTAGAGGGTCTGGAGTAGCTCAATAAATGGACATTTGGGAATAAAACAGGTAAAGGTGGTCAGGCAGAGCTGCATCAAAATATGATCAAGGCACCATTACTTAACCACATTCAGCCTCATGAGGAGTCCTGCAGTGCTCGACTGCCCTGGAGTCAAAATGTGGCTCTGCTGTAGCCATGGCTACAGTGATGTCTCACAGACCCCAGAGCAACTTCCCCAGCTTTGAAGCTCATTTGTCTTAATGGAAGTGAGGTTTCTACAACACTAAACAGGGGAAAGAAACAGCAAGAAGCTAGGCTATTCAGTTTCTGCAGTAGGAGACAGGCCTTGCATCCCAGAAATCTTCACAAAATAAGAGAAGCTATTAAACATTCACACACAAATAGGAAACATAACATAGGAGGGTAGAGTGTTTGAATTACAATAACTTGGAATTGGGAAGAATACAATGATATTTACAAAGCAAAAGAGTAAACCTGGCTGCAGTGACTCTATGGGCTGCAAGGCCAGCATTTGATTATAGCCCAGTACAGCATGTCAGATTTGGGAAAAAGAAGGGCATTGCAAGTATTTCATTTGGAGTAAGCAGGTCAGGCACTGAAGCACAGAGACAGAACATAGAGAAAGAATTGTTGAGCAATTGTATGGTCTCCCATCCAAGTACTAATCAGCTCTGACCCTGCTTAGATTCCTAGATCAGATGAAATCAGGTGAGTTCAGGATGGTATGACCATAGACTGGGCAATTTATATGGAGGGAAGTGTACTCCTGAGAGACTTGTGGGACAATGACTATGCTCAAGGGAAGGTACATAAAGATTATACTTGTAGCCTACTGGAAATCATGCCGCAGCCCATGCTTGTTTGCTGAATGCTAAAGGGCATGGAATATAAAGAATATATGAGATCTATGGGTTTGAAATATATGCTCCAGAATCAAGTATAGTTCACTGTCTTGCACAAACCCCTTTCTATCAGAAGTTTTCCAGGAAGGAGGTTGTAAGGTATTTGTACACTGTGTGAAAATGTATTGCTGTGATTGGTGTAATAAAAAGCTGTACAGCCTGATAGCTGGGCAGGAGGTAAAGGACAAAAAGGAAGAGAAGGAGGAATCAAGAGGAGCACCAAAGATGCCTGGTGATGCAGAGAGGAAAAGGGAGGTGCAAGATGGAAAAGATGTAACAACACATCATAGAACATAGAGTCATAAAGATAGGTTTTAATTTAAGTTATAAGAGCTAATGAGGAACCGGTCTAAGCTATAGGCTGAGATTCTGTAATTAATAAGAAGGCTCCATGTCATTATTCGTGAGCTGGAGGCCCAAAGAAAGATCCTGACTATAGAAGGGTCCCTAACAGAGAAGCTTGAGGGAATGGTTTCGATTCTCTCAGACTCCCCTGGCTTCTGGACATTTGAACCAAATTAGAAATGTGGAAACCTCAAAACGATGGTATCCCTCTAAGTTTTCACTCTAAGATACAAAGTTTCTCAAATCTGGCTGCAAGTGCATCATTTATGAAGAGCTTTATAGCATTAAAAATTACTAAGTCTTTTTCTTTGCTTGTTTCAATCTCATTTTCTTTTTGTTTAGCTTTCTCCAAGCTCTAGTGGAGTTACTGTCTATTTGCTTATATAATTAGATTTCTGAGCTATAGTAAGCATTTTAATTATTTGGGCTGCAAATTTACATCACCTATGTCTATTACTTTCAACTAAGAAAAGACTTAAAAGTTGAAAGTGAAGTGATGCTTTCTCATGGGTCTGAAGAGTGTTACTAGCCAGCTATGTTTGCAGCTTCAGTACTCAGAGACAGAGACATGAGGATCACTGCAAGTTGAAGGCCAGCCTAATTTATGTAGCATGTTTTAGGCTACCCAGGGTTACATAGTGAGGATGTCTCAGGGAAAATAAAAAGAACGAAGAGTGTTCCCAGTAGCATAAGGGAGGCAATTTTGAATGTGTAGTACAGTTGGAAGATTCTGTCTGTATTAACATTGGATAGAGGCATCCTAATGTATGTAATTATATATGTATTACCTGGACCCCAATTGACAATAATTACACTGGAATCTATAGGGTGGTCTAATAGTCAACTGTTTAATAAACATCCTAGTGATTTTATTGGCAAGCCAAGGTTGAAAGCTTCCATCGTAATCCCTTCCAAACTCTGACCCTACCCTTTAATATCTATGTTGCAGGATATTACCACAGGCTGATACTTACTCTTCCACCACTCATTCTCCATCCTATTTTTTCTCCCTAACTCAGAGTTATCATTGTTGGTAGTATATTTAGTAGATGAACAGAAAGGATTTCCCATACTATCAATGTAGAGACTACAATCGAAATTCCAAAGACAAAACCTAAATGAAAGGGCAGATGGTGTGAACAGAAAAAAACTGATTTGGGGCTTACCTTTTTATTTTAATCTAAAACCAATTGAAAGACACCTCCAGAAGGAATGGAACAATTTAAAGTAAAGTAAAACTTAAATGCTAGTATGGTATAGAACCCCTGTCCTATCTTTTCAGGCATGATGCCAAAGAAGGAACAAAATGATGGGTTTCCTTGAAGGTGGATAGACAAAGAGTAAAGAAAAGTAATATTTGCTTCCATCTGGAATTCTCAATAGCAGAAGCCTCACATGTGTGGCCCTTGGACCAAGACAGAAGAAAGTGGAATGACTGCTCTTCCAAAGGACCTGGGTTCAATTCTCAGCATACACATGGTAGCTAACAACTGTCTATAACTACAAGATCTGAAACCCTCACATGGACAAACATGTAGACAAAACACCAATGAACATAAAATAAAAGTAAATAAATTATCAAAAGAAAGAAAGTAATGAAGGAAGACAGGAAGCAAAAAAGAATTATGGGGAGAGGCAGACCAAAGCATCCAGAATCTGCTACCATTGCAGTCTTGGACTCCCACCTACGAGAAAAGGTGAGTGACAGGCCTTATCCTGCCAACCGTTCCCTGTTGAAGTCCTCTACTCACAGCCCCCAGACCCCTTCTGCCATCAAATCCCCCCAGAGAGACCTACAGGCGAAACAAACTACCCAACATCTGCTGCCATTAGAGTCTTGGACCCACCTGCACCCTCCAGGAAAGAGCCTTAAACCCATACCCACCAGGAGAGGGAGAGACCACACATGTAACCACTGGAAGAAGAGATGGGAAGATGACAGTAAAAGAACACATTCAACAACAGAAAGACTAATATGATACCACCAGAGTCTACGAATTCTACACCAACAAGACCTGAACACCCCAACGCAGATGAAGCAGAAGAGAATGAACATAGAAACAAATTTATGAAGATGATAGAGGCCCTCAAAGAGGAAATAAGAAAATCTCTTAAAGAAATGGAAGAAAAAACAAAAAACGGAAGAAATGGAGGAAAAGACAAACCAAAAAATGCAAGAAATCAATCAATCTCTTAAAGAAAACAAGGAAAGTCAAGAAAAAATCAAACAGATGAAAGAAACAATTCAAACAGTTTGAGATAGGGGGTAACAGAAGCATACCTAAACATGAAAGAGGCAATATACAGCAAACCAACAGCCAACAGCAAACTAAATGGAGAGAAACTCAACATGATTCCTCTAAAATCAGGAACAAGACAAGGTTGTTCACCCTCTTCATATCTCTTCAATATTGTACTTGAAGTTCTAGCTAGAGCAATAAGAGGATATAAATTGGAAAGGAAGAAGTCAAATTTTCATTATTTTCAGATGATATGATAGTTTACATAAGTGACCTCAAAAATTCGACCAGGGAATTCCTACAGCTGATAAATACCTTCAGCAAAGTGGCAGTATACAAGGATAGCTCAAAAAAATCAGTTGCCTTCTTACATATGGATGATAAATGGGCTGAGAATAAATCAGAGAACCATCACCCTTTACAATAGCCTCAAATAGCATAAAATATCTTGGGGTAATGCTAACCAAACAAATGAAAGACCTGTATGACAAGAACTTCAGGTCTTAAAAGAAAGAAATTAAAGAAGATAGAAAGGTCTTGTGTAGGTAGGATCAACATAGTAAAAATGACAATCTTACCAAAAGCAATCTACAGATTCAATGCAATCCCCATCAAAATCACAGTACAATTCATTACAGACCTTGAAAGAACAATACTCAACTTTATATGGAAAAGCAAAAGACCCGTGATAGCCAAAACCACCCTGTAAAATAAAGAAACTTGTGGAAGCATCACCATCCCTAACTTCAAACTCTAATATAGAGCCATGGTAATGAAAACAGCTTGGTATTGACACAAACATAGACAGGTAGACTAATGGAATTGAATTGAAAACCCTGATACGGACCCACACCCCTACAAACACCTGATTTTTGACAAAGAAGCTAAAATTATACAATGGGAAAAAGGAAGCATTTTCAACAAATGGTGCTGGCATAACTGGAAGCTGGTATGTAGAAGACTGCAGATAGATCCATATCTATCACCATGCACAAAACTTAAGTTTAAATGTATCAAAGACCTCAACATAAATCCAGACACACTGAACCTCTTAGAAGAGAAAGTAGGTGGTACCATCAAATGAATTGCTACATAAGACTGCTTCCTGAACATAACACCAGGAGCACAGACAGAGATCGACAATTAATAAATATGAACTCCTGAAACTGAGAAGCTTCTATAAGGCAAAGACACAGTCTACAAGACAAAACAGCAGCCAAAAAGAATGGGAAAAGATCTTCACCAATCCTACATCTGACAGAGTGATTTCCAAAATATACAAAGAACTCAAGAAGCTAGTCACCAAAACACCAAATAATCCAATCAAAAAGTGGGGTACAGAACTAAATAGACAATTCTCAATAGAGGAATCTAAAATAGATAAAAAGCACATTAGAAAGTGCTCAACATTCTTAGCCATTAGGGAAATGCAAATCAAAACAACTCTGAGATACCATCTTACTCCTGTCAGAATGGCTAAAATCAAAAACACCAATGACAGTTTATGCTGGAGAGGATGTGAAGAAAGGGGAACACTCCTCCACTGATGGTGGGAGTGCAAACTCGTATATCCACTTTGGAAATTAGTATGGCATTTCCTCAGGAAAATGGGAATCACTCTACCACAAGATCCAGCAATTCCACTCTTAGGCATATACCCAAAGGATGCACATTCATACAGCAAGGACATTTGTTCAACGATGTTCTTCATAGCATTATTTGTAATAGCCAGAACCTGGAAGCAACCTAGATGCCCCTCAACCGAAGAATGGATAAAGAAAATGTGTTACATTTACACAATGGAGTACTACTCAGAGGGGAGGGTGGGGGACAACGAAATCTTGAAATTTGCAGGCAAATGAATGGAACTAGAAGAAACCATCCTGAGTGAGATAACCCAGTCACAAAAAGACAAGCATGGTATGTACTCTCTCATATATGGATATTAGACATACCAACTTACAATGCACATCTCCAGGGATGATAGGAAACAAGGAGGGCCCTAATAGAGACATACGTGGTCCCTCCTGACCAAATTGGAAGCACAGGGTGGGGGACGAGATAGGAGAAAGAGAGGGGGAGAAGAGGAGAGGGGAGAACATGAGAGATCAGGAAGATTGAGTTGGGGGAACATACAGGAGAGCAAGGAACATACAGGATGACCCCAACTAATAATCTAAGCAATAGTGGAAAGGCTACCTTAAATGCCCTTCCCCTATAATGAGACTGATGCCATCCTAGAGACCTTTCATCCAGTAGCTGATGAAAACAGAAGCAGAGACCCACAGCTAAGCACTGAGCTAAACTCGTGGAATCCAGTTGTAGAGAGGGCGAGTGATGAACAAAGGGGTCAAGACCAGGCTGGAGAAACCCATAGAAACAGCTGACCTGAGCAAGTGGGAGCTCATGGACTGCAGTCTGACAGCCGGGGAACCAGCAGGGGCCGAACCAGGCCCCCTGAACCTGGGTGTCAGTGCGGAGGCCTGTGGAGTCTATGGGGCCTCTGGCAGTTGAACCAGTATTTATTACTAGTGCACAAATGGACTTTGGGAGTCCATTCCCCATGGAAGGATACTCTCTCAGCCTAGCCTGCTCCAAATGATATGATAGACTTTGAAGATCCCCGTGGAAGGCCTCACCTTCCCTGGGGAGGGGGAGGGGATTGGTGGGGAGCAGGGAAGGAGAGGGAGAGGGAACTGGGATTTATATATAAAATAAGATTGCTTCTAATTTAAATTAAAATTTGTATATATAAAAAAGATAGAGGTATGAATGTGGCAGGTTCAAACAGGCAATCACTGAAAAAGTCCCTAGCATTCCTGGGCAGTCCAGGAGGAGACGCATAAGCTGCAAGTCAGTTTGAATTGACAGAAATATGTGGTAAGGCCTTGGATGGGCTTTTATGGGCTCATGATAGGGCTAGATAGAACACAGCTGTGTCTCAAGGCTTCAGTGCCAGGAAACCAAAATGAGGTGTAATAAGGACAGCACAAATGTCCTTATCCATGCAAGGTCAGTGTATAAGTGAGGCCAACTCCCATAAGTTCTGGGTTTTTCCTAAAAAGAAAATTATCTATCCTGTATTTTGACCTAATCTAAGGGAAGAAGTTTATAATTAGCAATAACCATTAAAAGCCACTGAATTTTGTGTTCTGTTGAATCGTATGAAGAGTTCTATCCTTTTTTTTAAAGATTTTATTTATTTATTATGTATACAACATTCTGCTTCCATGTATATCTGCACATCAGAAGAGGACACCAGATCTCATAACGGATGGTTGTAAGCCACCATGTGGTTGCTGGGAATTGAACTCAGGACCTCTGGAAGAGCAGTCAGTGCTCTTAACCTCTGAGCCATCTCTCCAGCCTAAGTTCTATTTTTTAACCTGTAACACTGTAGTGAACTCAATTTTTTTCAGGTCTTGTTCTCTTTTCTAAAAGAGCTCCCCAGAGGACTTTGTCCTTTCTATGCCACAGATACTCACTGGATGTTAGGAATTATATCACTGAAATGCAGATTCTCCTACATGACCAGACTGAAAAACATCTCTAAAGTGGTCTTCAAAGGCCTCTCTCCCCTCTAGACTGCTAGTTAGGTAATCAGGCAAGCTATTCCCCAATCTGGGAATCAAGGCTCTACATAGGCACCCCATCCCCACCCCAACCCTTTTATAAAGTTTGGGTTTTTTCTGATCTCAAAATGTACCTGGAATTTTTTTTTTCTTTTTGCATCTCTTCCTGGGATTCCCTCCCTCTCAATACCTTTCTCCTGTCTTTCAAGATCCAGTTCAAATAAGACATCCCTGTGAAACTTCCTGGAATATTCCAGGCACAAATAACTACTTCTTTGCCCCCCACCCCCACCCTGCCCTGCACCCACCCTGTACTTTCTGTGTTCCTCTCATAGCATTTTCCTATTGCCTCTGAAGGCTGTCATTGATGCACTTATGATACATGCCCTTCAGCACTGGGAGCTGATGGAGATCGTTAATGCATCTACCTTCACATTTCCCACAACACCTAAACTTCCAACTTGCATATGACAGAGGCTTGATGAAATCCATCGTAGTGAGAGTATTTCACTGTTAAAATTCTTTGGATAATCTCAACCAATCTGAGTATGTTTAGCTCTTTCCTTGAAAAAGTAGCTGTTCTCATCTGGTCTAAGTGTTCATTTCAGCACAATATTTCATATCTCTGAATGATCTAAGACATGGCTTTATTCAACATGCTCTAAGAGTGACTCATGGTGAAAAAGCTCCCTAAAACAGTAATTTATTCAATATATACCACTGTTTCACATTTAAAAGAATAGAAGTCAAGGAGAAAAATACCTACTAACCTCTGATGAAGCATCGTCAGCACTTGACTGTGTCATCTTGATCTAGTAGTTTATAATTACACACACACACACAACCGGTGTGAGTGTATCATATATATGATATGTGATATGTATATATGATACACACACACATATATATGTATATATTATATACACACACAAATAGAGAGAGAGTATGTGTATATATACTCAAAAAGACAACCTGCCTTTTGCCTTTTAGTCTTTGCTTCAGCACTGGCTGTATGACCTTGGTCATGTTACTTTAGTTTTGGTTTCATTTTCTTTATGTGTAAAATGAGCAATACCTCCCTCACAAGGTTGCTGTAAAGATCAAATAATTTTAAATTTTTTCAGTAATGAATTACACAAATATTTATTAAGAGCCTATTTGAGGCCTTTGTAATTTTAAGAACTTTCCTTTTCCCTATGATGAAACTGAAGAATTGTCCATTGTTAATGTGTGGCAGGCTCTATCACCTAACTTTAACTCAAGCCAGAAGAGTCTGCTATTTTAGAAATCTTGTTTCAGGTGTGATTCTGACTTCTCAAGCTCCTCAAGGCTGTTAAAGGCAACTGTTTGGATGATTTCCCATTTGTATTAGGACAATCAATGTTAAACAATTAACAATTAGAAACGCAGGCACTTCCTAACTTCCCCCAGTATAATCCAAACTTTCATAAACAGTAAAGTTAACAAACACTAAAACTGGTTCATCACTTGTAGCAAATGATCTCAATGTGGACTTAAATGTATGTAAATATACTAGGATTTTTCTATTAGCTACACTTCAAAAAGCTGCCACTTCACAGTACTTTTCTGAATCTGGGCAGGAAAGGGCTGGAGGTGGGAGCTGTGACAATCGCGGCCAATTTGAAAACCTTTTTTTTTTTTTTTTTTTTGACCATATATGAAGCTGACAGTAATTCTGGCAGTCAAAAGAGAAGCAGTTTTCTTTCCAATCCAAATCTGAGTTAGCCAAAGAACCATCATCTAGAGCTTTATAAAGTGTGTTTCTCTTGCTCCTTCCCTTCCTCTTATGAAATTAATCACTCAGCAGCCTATCTTGTGAGTGAAGCGCCCAGAAAAGGCACTCACTTTGCTCTATCTCTATAAAGGTTACATTGGCCTTAGCGATTTGGCAGAGCGGGTCGCAGCAAGGAAAGGAGCCAGAGAAAAGGAACTGGCCTTCCGGACACCGCATGCTCTCCCCAGCGCCCCCTCGCCTGGAACATCGGCAGGCACCCTGCATGGCCTGCTCCCAAGGTTCATTCATCGTCCTCCCTGATCGCCATTCCGCCTTAGAGTGGGAAGGAGCGGCAGGCCAGCCTCCAGCTGCGAGGCGGAGCGTGGCCAGAGGCCGGCCAGCCCGACTGCCACTCGAGTCGGAAATACGCAGGCCTCACGGCCTTCGCCTTCTCCGGGCCACTTGCTCTGGCCGCCTGCCGTGTCGCTGCGCGCTGCGCTGTGCTGCGCTGCAGACTGCTACCCGACCCACCTCGCCGGTCTTGCCTGGTCGAACCTGGGTCCCCGCCGGTGCCAGCTATCAAGAGCTCTTCCTCAACTGCCCCCAGCCCCGTATGCCACCGGCCCAGCCGTGCCGCCTGCCTCACTTCGCCGCCAGCCTCGCCTCTATGACCGAAAGTGAAAGTGGAGCTAGGCAGAGGCCGCGAGGGTGCGTGGGGACAAGGCAGGTTGGAGGAGTAAGTTAGCTCAGACCCAAATGCTAAAGGAGAGCAAGGCTCGGGTGCGGACTGGCCAGGGCAACTGCGGCCCTGGGACCCAGATTTAGGGACCCGAACTAGGAATGCATGCTGCAGGGCTGGCAGAACATCCGGCAGGGAGGAGCACCCGGCAGAACGCACAGTGTTTTTCTTCGTGTGTCTTACGGTGTGTTTGCGAACTTCACTAACATTGGAAACGCTGTAATGTGCAAAGTTGGTGCGCGGTAGGACATTCAAATTGGCTCTGCCCGCCAAGTCGGGAGGGACACCCATTGGATTGAGAAGATGTTCCTCATTTCCTCTCTGAAAGTGACAGATAGCTTTGCCCCCCCCCAAAAAAAGCCAGTCTAGAAGTCCTCTGTTGTAAAATTCTGGGGGCCCTGGGTTTTTCTAGGCAGTGTGGGTACTTTAGGTGCTGTTTTAGAGTGTTTATGTTTGCCTGTGTTGGGGGGGGTGAGGGGGTGTTGGTTAGAGAAGGCCTCCAGAACTCCCCTAACCCTAATAAGAAAGAGGCACTGTGCCACAGAGTGTCTGCTTCCTCTCATTTTAATACCACCTAGGATTTTGTTGTTACTATTTGTTTGTTTTTTTCCCAAAGTACCATAAAAGCTCAATTTTAATAAGAAGCAATCAAACAAAATATCCACATTGACCAAAGGCCTGTTGCCCATTAAGAACTTGAAATCCAAGTCTCTGAGCAGAATTTTCAACACTTTTTTCAAATTTGTGACTCTCTTTTGCAAAAATATGTGCCACCTGGGACATTTTGTATTATAAAATTTAATGCTCTGTCCCAGATATTATTAAAATTAAGGGGGATTATGTGGGCTTCTGAAACTGGTAATTTCTGTGATCACATGATGGTTGCATCACTGAGTAGCACTAGCTTTTAAAGTCTCCAGGCATCTTTAAGAATTCAGAGCTACCTTAGCTTGTTCAGACCCTTGCGTTGTTTTGTCTTATGTTTATTTTTATTTTACTGTTTTACGTGATGGCTTCCCTTTTGTTACTAGTGTAAGACCCCCAGAAGCTCAGGCCTCCAGGATCTTTTCCCAGGACCACGGCCACCCCAATCACCATTCAGAGGTGGAAACTTGATGCAAACAGCAACAGGCTTTAATGAAAGGTGGACATTTGTACAAACGGGCTCTCTCAGAATGTAGGCTAGAGAGCAGTCCCTTCCCCCAGGCATAGGTGTTTTTAAAGGCAAAAACCACGAGCTTAGGGAGGGGCCTCGACTCTGTCCATTGAGTACGTGACCAGAGTCATGGGTTCCTAGGAGGCCTTTGTCTTGAGGGGAGGGCTGGGAATCAGATGGCCTCCTAACCCACCAGTTGTAAAACCTGCAGACCTCAGGATGTGCCTGAGCAAATGGTAGCTGTCTCTTTGATTCATAGAGAACCTTAATTGTTAATTATTGACACATTGGCCGGTGGGGCAATCTGTTTCCTTCATGAGCCCCTCGGGGAGGGTGGCCATCTGGGAATTCTTGGTACCCAGTTATCTTATGGCCTTGTAAGGGAGTAATTGCTGGCAGCTGGTAAATTCCAGGTACTAAGTCATAGTAGTGGCCTTAGTTTCTGGGTTAGGCCGCCCTACATTCCGTTTAGAGAGTTTCCTTATCTGGGCTATATTACTTTGCTAATTTTTAAGTCTTTCACTAGTAACCTTCCCTTTTACATCAATCTATTTGTACTGCCTTTCCCCCCTCCCTGCTGTCCCCCTCTTTCCTTCCCCACTCCTCCCTTCATTCTTAACAAGGCTTGTGGATGCTAGACAGGCCCTCAACCACTGAACTATACCCATAAACATAAAGACATTTCTTGAAGATCAGGTTGGTAGAAGCAAATGGACCAACAGAGTAGAAGCTGATAAAGAAGTCACTCCAAAATGCAGGAGGAAGTGGCTGCTTCTGTGTGAACTGAGCAAGAAAGAGCTGGCCACTGAGCAAGGAAAAAGCTAACAGCACTGCCCACTCACTCTGGTTCAGAGTTATTTATGCTCAGTCATACTGGCTGTGATTTAGTGTTTAGAATCAAAGAGCATTAGAGTGTAGAGTATAAGAGTGGATATGGCAGCACTGACTTCTAGTTCCAAATACTACCTGGGATTTTGAAAACACTCATCTTGGAGTTCAGAATTTAAATTTTAAGTTCAGTTATAGAGTCTGTGAAAAGAAAACTACCAAAGTTAGTAATAGTCAGAGAGAAAGATAAAGGACACCTAGTTTCGTGACTTATGTTAATCCCACCTATCGAGAATAAGACCACTACCATAGTTTAAAGCCAAGTTTGAAGCAAACTTTAATTAAATATTGGCTAGGTGGATGGGCTCTGGCTTGGTCCATACCCATGTTCCTGGGAAATAAATCAGAATCAAGTATGGCAAGGGCTTAAGAAAGAAAACCCATATTTATTGCATTTCTCATCAGGTCCAATCAGGGGCAAGCATACATCCTGACTTATTTCCTGCCTATGTTCCTCCTGCCTACATGTGATCAAGGACGTCCAGTGCAGATGGGTCAAACAAACTTGTTTAGGGGAGTGACAGCATGTGTCTTGTTATCTCCCATAAACAATAGCCTCCAGCATTTCAGGAACTATCTGTCCTTAGGCAAGAGGCTTGCAGATCAGAGGCATTTTTTTTGTTTCCTGGACCTCAAATGCATAGTAATTAAAACTTAATATGTAACTTTTGCTCTCACACTTACATACCCTTAGTTATTGTTTGGATGCAAATCACAGCTCACTTACTTGCTCATTCTCTCTGTCTCTGTTTTTCTTTGTGTGTCTCTGTCTGTCTGTCTGTCTGTCCCTACCCCACCCCCCATACCCGTATCTTTCCAGCAACCTTAAAATGTAGTTACCATATTTTGTAGTTGAGAAGACAGAGATTAGCAGTTTGGTCAGCCAAAAAGACACTACTGAAACCTAGTTGGATTACATATAGGTCTATTGACTCTGAGGTCATTTTTCTCCCATCAAATCTATTTCCTTGACTAGTTCTTATTCAAGCCTTCTTCTTACTCACCCCACCTCTATCTCATTCAGCACTTCTAACTTTTCTTCTACAGCCAGCTCCTATGAATGAACCTTCCTGAAAAAAAAAAAAACTTTTTTAAATGATAAAATTTTTTTCCTGAGTGAGCATAGTGTTAAATTTTGATGTTGTGAAAAATAAAATACATCCCTTAAGTGCCCAGAGCTGTTTTTCACATATCCTAACTAGCCACTGTTGTTAAGCATAGTACTACACCCTGAACAGCTACCAGGGACACAGGGAGGCTCCTCATCTTGTGAGTACACGGCTTTGACCTCCTAGATCCTCACAGCAGAAAACAGAAAGTCCAGTAAATTGTTAATCTTTTCTTTTTTAAAACCACTTCAATGCTGAAAATATATTAAAAAAACTTCCCCTCATGTTTTCTTGGCCAGAACAAGGGGTACTTGTAAAAACTATTCATACTGTCTACCATAAAGTGTAGAAGCATCAGTTGAGCTCATCCACTTATGGGGCTTTTCACTGTTATTAGTCCACAGTGAGCTGGAGAAGGGGGTGGCACATTTCCTTAGGCTGAGCTGTTGAAACAGGTGCTGATTTGGAGCATTACAGTTGTTGTTATCTTACCAAATATGAACAAGTGGTATTCAGTTTTTCTTTAATTGAGTCACTTCTGCCTAAGTTTTTTTGTAAGTTGATGCCAAAATTTGGCTTATTTCTTTAAATTGGTTGCCAACATTATTGCCACTTTAATAATATTTCTACTATCCTTTTGGATGTAAAGACCTGCTTAGAATCATGAATTAGAGAAGAGACTAAATAAGGCTGTCCTGATAACACCCATTCATTCATTCCTTGCCTCCTACTTCTGATGTCTCCTGCTGGATATGTGTATAATTTTCTATAATGAAGAAACTGAAGGGATTGAATGAAATGGTAGGTGACTTGCGAGGGGCAGCCACATATCAGAGCTCTATTTAAAGTAGAGCCAATTCAAAGGGAAGCAGAAAAGACCAAACAAACCCTCTGAAGGCCTTTGTTGCCCAGGCCAGCAGAGCAGCAATGAGAACCAATACCTCAAATGACCTGGAATGAATAGGGACAAGAGACACAAGAACCACAGCAAGACAGGATTTCTGATCTAGATGCAAAATTTTATTTTTCTCAGAGACCTTAAATAGCAGGAAAACATGGTGGGGTAGGGATTCCTCAGGGAGAGGTCTTTGCCTGGTACATGAGTCTCATCAGGGAAAGGTCTTTGCTTTGTAAATGAGTAATTGAAGGTAGACAGGATAATGGGGGAGGAGGGTCAAGTGAAGAGGTGCAAATAAAGCAGGTTGTTAGTGGAATGAAGAGGTCGCAGGAGGATGGGTTGCTTAGTAACCTGACTGTGGAATGTTTGCTATCAGCTATTCCTGTTAGCCCAGGTTCTGCTTGTTTGGGGAAGGGGGAGGTAGGTTGGGACTTATAGTTTCCTTGGTCGTGGTGTCTTCACAGCAATGGAAAATTAACTAAGACATCTGGATTGAGAATTGCCCAGAACACAAGCAAAGCACATTTCTAAGGGTGTCTTTAAGGAAAATTAACTAAAGTGGGAAAAGTCTGTCAATATATGTGGTGCTATTCCATCGACTAAGAGGCAGGGTGGGATACAAAGGGGAAAGGGAGAGCATCTAGCAGCAAGACATTCGATTTTGTGACTCTATGCAATTTCATTCTCCCATGTACTTCTTGCAATAAAGGACTGAAGCATCTAAAGCTGAATACAATAAATTTTCCATGTTGCTTTCCCAGGTCTTAGTAACACATCCTAGCATTCACCTGTGCTAAGTAGAATGTACTCTTAGACTTTGCAGTGAAAACAAATAATACATTCTTTTCTAATTCACCCAATTAGGACCAGGCATTAAGAAGAGTTCAAGTCAACTTGAAAGAGCACCATAAAAAGGAGCAGTAGATACTAGCCATCTTAGGAATCATATGTTAAGTCATGTTGAAGTAGATTTTAATGCTTCCCTCTGGTGTTCCTTCAATTCTCAGACAGAAGCCCTGATGCAGTGTGTATGCATGCTAAAAGAAGCCTGCATTTTGGCAAATCCATACGTGTATGTATGTGTTTTGATTATATGTACCCTGCTCCTCTGTCATGCCCCTCTCACTCCTCCTGGAACCCCAATCCTTCTGGAACCATCTTGCCAACACATGCTTCCTATTCTACTTTCATGTCTTTTGTTGTATTTTATTTCAGTTGTCTACATGGATGGTGGTTTTTTACTGGCTCCTGGTCAAGTTACCAATGGCTCTATCACTAAAACCTTCAATAACACCTATGAGCAGAGTATAATCATGGTTTTCTAAAGAGGTTATTCTTTTCATATGACAGTTCATTCTCCTCTATGTTGCTGTAGACAGTGAAAGTATGAAATCTGCCTTGAAGGTCAGTCACATGAGTGTTCACATGTCAGTTCCCTGCCTCTCAGGCCCCACTCTTTCCTCCACTCTAGGAAATACTGGGATGCTGGAGGTAGGGTTGAGGTAGATTCAAGAGGATCTCGAGCATTGGACCAGTTTAAGCTACTTCATGAGCTCAAATCCAGCTTAAATTACTAGGGAGACACTCTCTCATAAAATGAAGATAGTGAAGTCTTTTAGTAGGCAGCAATTTTTGAGTCAACTTGACATGTGTGAGTGCACACATAGAGGCCAGAGTGATAATTCTCAATATCAATGGTCTCTAATCCCCAATTAAAAGACATTGATTAACACATAGGATTTGAAAACAGGATGAAAACAGAGCATGAGTCTGACCCTGCTCCTTTACCAGGTTCTGATCACACCAGCATATGCCCTCCTCCTTATCTTTTGAAACAGAATCTCTGGTGGTTTGAATAGGAATGGCCTGTGTAGACTCATATGTTTGAATTCTTGGCCCACAGGGGGTGGCACTATTAAGAGTTGTGGCCTTGTTGGAGGAAGTATGTCACTATTGGGGTAGGTTTTGAGATCTTATGTGCTCAAGCTATGTCCAGTGTGACACACAGTCTCCTTCTGATCCCTGCAGGCCAAGATGTTGAAAACTCAGGTCAAGATATTTAACTCTCAGCTCTTTTCTCCAGCACCACATCTGCCTGCATACTGCCATGCTTCCCATGATGATGATGATGAACTAAACTCCTGAAATTGAAAGCCAGTTGTTGATAATTGTTCCCAAAAAGTTACTACACGCTCTCTGCCAATATTCATTATCCTTCCATAAGGAGGAAATTCCCTCATTAGTTAAAGGTATTATAATTTCTGCTGGGTCCCTTCTAGTCAGTTGACAAAATCTTAATTTGCCTTTTAGAATCAAATCAGAAATCTTTTCTAAATATGTCTTTAGTTTTTTATTTGTTTATGTGGCAGAAATATCCATTCTATTATTATATCTTCCCTCTGCATCAGAATCCCTGAGGGGTTTTCTCTAGATGGTAAAATAACCAGAATACATACAGTCTAGTTCTGAATCCATACAGTCCACATGTGCATACATTATTCTCTTTTCTACCCATTCTACTTCTTTTTCAGCTTCAGCTGATAATATTCATGACTGTTTAAGTCCTTGTCCCCTTTTAGGGCCATTTTAAATGCTTTAAATCATGTCCTTCTACTCCAGTAATTGTAGTTGAGAAATTTCTCCCAGTAATTTCTGAAGATCATTGAGAGTTTGGTAGCTATCTCTCCTGATCTGTACTTTTTTGTTGTCCATTTTTAATAAATCTATTTTATAACCTAAATAATGAATAAAATCTCCTCTTTGTACCTTTTTGGGGGCAATCCATAATCCCCAGCAAGGTAAAACTTCCTTTACTGCCTTAAACATCTTTTCCAACATTCTGTTTTTAGAGTCAGCCAGCAATATGTCATCAATATAATGGTATATTATGGATTGTGGAAATTGTTTACAAATTATTTCCAAAGGTCTTTGTATGAAATATTGGCACAGGGTAAGACTATTTAACATTCCCTGCAGCAAAACCTTCCATTGATATCTCTTTACTGGCTGAGAAATGTTATAAGTAGGCACCATGAAGGAAAATTTTTCCCTATCTTTTTCTTGTAACAGTATAGTGAAGAAGCAGTCTTTTAGTTCAATGACTATGATAGGCCATCCTTTAGGTATCAAGGAAGGCAACAGCATCCCAGGCTGTAGAGAGCCCATATGCTGAATTATTTTATTGATGGCTCTCAGGTCTGTCAGCATTCTCCACTTTCCAGACTTCTTTTTGATAACAAATACAGGAGAATCCCAAGGGCTAGTAGATTCTTTGATATGCCCAGCATTTAGCTGTCTCTGAACTAGCTTTCCTAAAGCCTCTAGCTTCTCAGAGGTCATAGGCCCTTGTCCTACCCAGACAGGTTCATCTGTTAGCCATTTTAAGGGTAGGACTTTTGGTTCCTCTGTAGGTTTGGCATTTGTATTCTGCCTGGATAGTTGGTATCTGTTTTCCATAGTGCCTTACAATATTTTTCCTACCATCTAGAGCTTGTTTATTATTTGTAACTGTTACTGGAGGAATGTTAATCTGGGTATTCCATTGCTGCAAGTGGTCATAACCCCAGAGATTTATTTTGATGTCTGTGACACATGGCTTTAGTCTTCCTCTTTGGCCCCCTGGTCCTATGCAATCAACCCATCTCATACTCTGTTGTACTTGAGATAGGGTTCCAATCCCTAAGAATTGAACATTTACCTCTTGTAGAGGTCACCTTGGAGGCCAAGACTTTTGGGTTATAATAGTTATGTCAGCCCCAGTGTCTACCAAACCGATAATCACTTTATTATTTATTCTTACTTTTAACTGAGGCCTCTGATCCTTTATAGAAGTTTGCCAAAATAATGCATTTTTTGTTTCCTCCAATTATGTTTGATTCCTCCTCACTAGCTAAACTACTATCTAGAGTGGTATCATTTTTACCATAGGCAGTGGATTTTCTATTCATCCTGGGAGGGATTGTCCTCCAAAGTGACTGGGAATGACTGGACCTTTTTTGATTTGGGGGCCTTCGAGAGTCCCCCTCCAAGGATTTTCCCAATTGTAAAGGGTTTCCTTGTATGTCTCTTGTGGATCTACATTCACTGGTCCAGTGTCTGCCCTTATTACATCTTCTATATAATCCAAGAGGTGGAGGCCTTTTATTTGAGACATTGTTGGAAATGCCTTGCCTACAATTTCTTCTAAGATGTCCTGTCCTGCCACAGTTAAAGCATCTGGTATTTTGATGTCTTTTTGACTCTTTGGAGATTGCTCCTCTTACTCAAGCTTCTGTGTCAGTACAGTTAGAGCATCTGGCCTCTTGGTGTCTTTTTAGTCCTTTGGAAATTGCTTCTCCTACCCAAGGTTCTGTATCATTATCATTATACTCAAGATGTATGTAGCTGTATGTAAAACCTACTCTTCCAGTGGTGCTGCTCTGATCTTTAAAGGCAAAAGTATCCTTTTTCATTGTGGAGTTGCATATTTTAGAAGCTAGAGGTTGTATGAATATTTTCTAGAATCTGAATCTTTTACCTGTAACTCTACTGCCCTGGATAGTCTCTGTAAAAATTCAGTGAACTGTCCTCTTGGTCTACTCTCTTTCCTGGTTCATGACCTTATCCCAGGCATTCAAGGCTGCTGTCTAGTATAAGGACATTGTATGCTCATCATATGCAGCCTGAGTCTGTGGGTCAGCATAAAGACCCTCACCAAGAATCTTATCTTGGGGAGCTTCATAACCTTTCTTTAAGCCTTGAAGCTCAAGGGCTTTTGCTCCCCCCCCCATAAAGCCCTCCATTGTATTTGAGACAAATGTTCATGTACAGCTGATATTAGATGTGCCCAATCTTTAGGGGTTACCCTATTTATGGTTGCCCCTGATATCACCAGTATTTTGATATAAGAAGAATGGAGGTCATAATTGACAACAGCCTCCTTAATTCCCTTTAGGTCTTTTAACTATATTGGTTCCTATTGATATGTGACATAGCCATTTATTTATTTATTTGATGGCAGTTCTTCTGACATAGTCGCTAAGAAAACCATTGGAGTGGGCATAACAACCTTAAGAAGGTCTTTCCAAAGTCTAATTTGTGTAGGTGATTTTAACCCTATTTGATGGCCTGCTATATTTATTTGAGAAGTATCAGATTCTGAAGTATCAGATTGAAGGTTGTCTAAGGCCTGTAATCTGTTTACCGTTGTTTCCTTGAGTGTTTGAACTTCCTGGATCATATAAGTTTCTAAGGATTTCATAGAATCAGTAAATTTTTCTATTGTCCATTTACGTATGTCTCTAAACAGTTAATATCCTCATCCTTAGATAATATCTGAATGGCATGTAAATTGCCTTCCAGGAACTCAATTTGAGACTCCAGCTTTTGGTGTTTGCTAATAGAGTCATCAGACATGGAACAAGTTGTCTCTGCTAGTCTGTTAATGTTGTCTTGACTTTTCTCTATTTTGGTCATTAAAGCAGCAGACATAGAACAAATTCTATTTCCTATTTGGCCATGATTCTGTTCTATTTGTGTCGCTAATGTAGCATGGCCAGATTCAATATTCTCAACCTTTTTTCGTAAACATTCTATGTCTTCCATTTTAGAGGTCATCACCTCCTGGTTGTCCATCATATCCTGAATTATCCTTCCTAAGTTATTGATAGTTTGTACACGTTCCTTGTTCTTTGCTTTATTGTTAAATCCTCTCCTTAGGAATATTACATTGACCATAAAGCTGATTGTTGATTATATATATATATATATATTATATATGTTTTTAAACATTTAATATCCTCATCCTTAGATAGTATCTGAATGGCATGTAAATTGCCTTCCAGGAACCTAATTCGGGACTCCAGCTTTTGGTTTTTACTAATAGAGTCATCAGACATGGAACGAGTAATATAGACAATATTGTCTATAGTAATATAGACAATAGGGCAAGTCATAAACATCCTCTAACATCCTATCCACATAGGAATCAAAAAGATTTCTAACGTTCTGCTTTGTAAGATTATCTGCCATTGTACAAGGCTGACCTGTGTTGATTTCCGGGGACTCGGAGCTGTGGTGTGGATTTTCAGTCTCAGTAACTATGTGTGGCCAGCAGGTGGAGAAGGTGTACATCAGAACACATTTCAACCAAGAATGGTCGATACATTGCGATGTAATCTGAAACTTCTCAAAGTGGCTACTATACAAGGTTAAAATGGGCGGGATTTCATTAAAAGAAACGGTTTTGTAAACCAGCAGGGCAGTAGCCGGCTCCGGGCGTTGCAGCCTCCAGTGGCAGTATCCAGTACAGAGCCACTGCCTGCTCTTCGGGCCCTGGGCAGGGGCGGTGGAGGCAGTGGCTGAGGGACCTGCAGCCCAGCAGGGCTAAGCGGCCCAGGGAGGGGCAGAGAGCTGGAGCAGGGAGGGGGAGGCCAAACGCTGTGAGCTGGGGCGAGGCGGGGGCGGGGGCGGGGGCGGGGCCAGTTTTGCACTTGTAAGGGCATGCAATTGAGCCTGTGCCATCTCAGTTGCAGCGGCAGTGAAGCTAGGTTTCACTGCTGGTCTCCTTAGGTGGCAGAGGCTTTGAGGGCTGTGAGAGATTCTGGGTGGGTGGGCGGGTGACTGCAATTGGGAATGAAGCTGTACTGCGATGTCCATGCAGATCTTCCTGACCCAAGGAGCGGCTCTGCTCAGGGTGGGAGAGTCCGAGCATGGGATTGAAACCACTCCTGTGACACCAGCTGAAAAAGAAAAAGATTGAACACGGAATAGGTTATTAACTGGTAATTTATTAAGAAGGGGTACTCACACAAGGAGCCAATAACTACATTTGGCAATCCAAGAAGTCCAGACCCAGATGCCTCTGAGACCTGACCAGAACCCGAGAGAGGAGGAGCATCTCCTCTCCTTTTTCTTTATCCTACCCCTCTACGTTCCTGTGACTACCCCCAAACGGACGTGGTCAGCGGTACAGATATCCAGGGTCTCTCCCCACCCCCCACCCCCAGCTCAGAATGCAGACTGTCAGGATTTCTAGTCCCACTGGTACCTGCTCAGCCACAGCTGTCAAAAGTGTGTTGTAAATAAGTCTCTATCATTGTATTTCCAGTATAGACTAGAGAGTCAGATATTGGTGTGAAAACCTGCTACAATAGAGAAGCCTAGAAGCAACCAGCTGATGGTCCCATTTTTCTGGAGACCCAGCAAAAGAAGGGTCTCTCCAATACTCCCAAACCAAAAACAGATCACAAATCTCTGAGTACCTCCCTACTCCTTCCCGTGAATTTCTCTGTCTTCCTGACTCCTCTGTCCTCTCTATGGCTAATTTCTGTCAGCTAGTCTCTGGCTCTGCCCCTGATCCAAGCTTAATTTTATTAACCCAGTTTCAAAGTTTTACAGTTTGATCAAATATCCCACAACGGTTACTTTATCTGTGTGTTTGCAAGACACAGCTTGTGTGTGGAATTTAGAGGACAATTTTGAGGAGTGGGTTCTTTAGTTCTTGTGGTCACAATCAACTCATCTCAACAGACCTTATTGCATTTCTGTGAGACAGAGTCTTCTGTAGGCCTGTAGCCCATGCCTCCCTGAAAGTCTTAGCCTCCTGACTTCTGGGACAACAGACATGCTCTGCCTTGCTGTGTCTGTCATAGAAAATTTGTGATTTCCCCCAGCACCCCTCAGTATTCAAACTTGAGATTCTGACACTTGACCCAACAAGGGCGTGTAGGTCACCCACATCCCTGTCCCTGGAGTCCACATTAGTCCTCTTCTGCACCATAGCTGATCCTCCTTCCTGCCATGTGCAAGGCTTCCTCCAGGACCAAGTCTCATCCCTGTTTGTCACATCCATCCAGACACGGCCCCTATGGCAGTCATTAGTCAGTAGAATCATGCTAATTTGTTTTTTAATTTCTATTTACTTACTTACTTGCTTATTTACTTGTTTTTCAGGCAGGGTTTCAGGCTGGCCTCCAACTACATATGTAGTGGAGGCTGACCTTGGCTACTGACCCTCCACCCTTCACATCCAAAGCTCTGGCATTACAGAAATGTATTGCTGTGCCCAGCTAAACACTTCCTTCTTGCCTGAACAACACTGGGAGGGGAGCTGAGTGAGTAAGGTGTCTCCCCAGTTCTCACTTCACTCCTCATGCCTAACATATTCACAATAATCTGCCCGTGCTTCCAATATTCTAATCACCCCATCATCTGTGTCAGAGGCACTGATGTCAGGCTGTAACTGGCTAATTTGTATGGAAGTCCAAATAGATCTGCCCAGCCCTTGTTGCTGCCTACACATTCTGGCCCTTCAAACCTAGGCCACATAGGTCTGAAGGCTCATGTGAGTGAATGAAGATTTGCACTCTGTCCTGTATATGCATGCAGTGCCCAAAACATCCAGAGGAGGGTGATAGCTTCCCACTCAGTAGCTTCAGTGACCAGATGCGGGCAATATGTCCCCATGCAGTATGCAAAAAATCCAGAAAAGGGGATAGGTCCCTATGCTGAACTCTATGCAGTAAACAAAGCATTCCAGAAGAGGGTGATAGATTCCTAGGCCTTTCACAAAACTATTCAGAAAAGGGTGATAGAGTCCCTTGCAGTGCTGGAGCCAGCTCCAATGATTCAGCAAGGGTCCCTGAACTGGAGCACTAGGGCTGAGAAATGGCAGATAATAGAGACAAAAACAAGTGATAGAATTGGGAGGACTGCCCAGTCAAAGCTGAACAGCCCCGAGTTTAATTTGGAACCTGCTTATATACAGACTAGAGGCAAAGCAGAACAAAGAACAGTATAATCCATTAACCAGCTCACTGCACTGTCCTTGAATTAGAGGAGCAAGCAGGCTCACTATCACATGAGTCCTGCTAGCAGCAGGCAGCTTGTTAGATAATATGCTCTTTCCCATGGGCTTAATCGGAACTTTCTTGTGACTCTCAAGGAGACTGAAACAAGCAAGCCCGAACTTTAATGACTTATAAATCAAAATAGATTCCAGATGGAAACTGAGTCACTTGTAGGCTCCCACGATGCAGTATTAAAAGAATTCAGAACCAGGCAATAGATTATCCTTGAAGTACTTAAAGATTCTTGAAGAGGTGAATAGATCCCCTTGCAATATGTACAGATCCAGAAGAGAGCAATAGATCCCCACACAATATACAAAGTATCCAGAAGAGGGTAGCAAGAAACAGGGGAAAGATCCACTTTCAGTACCCAGAGGAACTAGAAGACAGTAATAGACTCCCATGCCTTTCCCAAAGCATCCATAACAGAGTGATAGCTTCCCATGTAGTGACCTCAGCAAACAGAAGAATGGCATAGATTCCCTTCCTGTACCCGAAGCAGCAGAAAAGGGTGATAGTTCCTCCATTCCTCACCAAAAGTATCCAGACAGCTATAGATGCTTAGTTAGGATTTCTATTGCTGCTATGAATCACCATGACCAAAAAGCAAGTTGGAGAAGAAATGGTTTTTTTGGCTTACATTCCCATATCACTGTTCATTATTGAAGGAAGTCTCGACGGGAACTCAAAGTCACAGCATGCAGAAGAGGGTGACAGATCCTCATGAACATCCCCATGTAGTACTGCAAGACCCAGAAGTCCATGATAGAATCCTTTACAATATCCAAAGTATCCAAAAGGAGATGATAGATCCCGCTTTCCATCTTCCTGCAGCACCCAAAGAAATCAAAAGGCAATAGGTCCTCAGCAGTTTACAAAGCACCTAGGAGAGTGCGATAGAGCCCTGTGCAGTAAGACAAACATGCAGAAGAGAGCAATAGATCAACTTGCAGTACTTAGTGTACCCAGAAGTAAACCCTATGCAGTATTCAAATACTCCAGAAGAGGGCAAGAGATCCTCTTGCAGTATGCAAAATACCCAGAAATGGGCTATTGCTTTACATTCAGTACCATCTACTTAGAGTAAAGGGGAATAGCTCCACATGGAGTTCCCAAAGTTCTCAGAAGAAGGCAATACATCAGTATGTAGTATCAAAACTTCCACAGGAGGATGATAGATCTCCATGCAGTATCCAAATGTCTTAGACAGTTTTATATTGTTACAAAGAGACACCATAACCATGGCAATTCTTACAAAGAAAGCATTTAATTGGTGCTTCCTTAGAGTTTCAGAGGTTTAGTCCATTTAATCATGGTGTAAAACAGTAGCAGGGTAGCAGACATGGTCCTGGGGAAGTAATTAAAAATTCTGTACCCAGATAAGCAGACAGCAGGAAGAGGGATGCTCTCCAGCTCTGTGCTTCAAATGGGCTTTTTAAAAACCAAACCAAACCAAACCAAACAAAAACAACAACAACAATAAAAAAACACAGCAGTCACTTTATTCTTAAGTTTGTACTTTACAAAACCACAAGGAAGAAGTCCTTAAGGGAAAGGCGTTGAGGAGATTGTAAGAGGGAAAGGGGACAGTCTGGAAGAAGCCTGCTCATCTGGGGCACCAGGCAGATGCTAGGTCCAGGGCAGCACAGGAAAGCCTTGCCTGCTGGCTACACAAAGCTCAGATGAGTGGCTTGAGATTGTTATTTGATGGGCAGCTCCTGGCCAAGGCTTCAAAGGAAGTGGGCTTTTGACAGGCCAGGGAAGTGGGCAGCAGCAGGAGAAGATACCCATCCAGGAGCTACAGGATGCTCTCCAGCTCTTTCAGGGTCTTCAGGCCTGGTCCTTTTACTTCTTGGTAGGAGTGGGCTTCTTCTGCCGGGCAGCCATGATCTTGCGCAAGGCATCCATGTTCTCATAGTCTGCCATGCGGACCCTCTGCCTCAGCTCCTGCCAGCTCACCTCCTCCTTTGCCAACCTTAGCAGGTCATGCTTTCTTGGTGCAGTTGTGTGCACTGAGTGCCTTCAGCTTAGCCTGCTGTTGTGCAGCTCAGCGAGGACCTCATCCTCTGAGTCCTCAGCAGGCCGGTCCTAGGACTTCAGGAAGCCCTGGGCAAGCAGCCTCTCTTTGATGCAGCTCTCCGGGGACTTGTGTGGTACACTGAAGGGCTTGTTCAGATTCCGGCAAGCGGTGCTTGCTCCATCAAGCCCTGATTCTTTCCCAGATATGTCAGGAATAGGAGATTCCACTATAGGGGAAATAATATTTTCCTCCACCAGGGCCTGCAGCAAGCTCTGTATCAGGCCACCAAAAAGGCACCCATCTTCTGGCTGTTCGTGCTCAGCCTCAGACTTCTTCAGCAGGACGTCCACATCTTTTGTGTCCAGTTCAGTCAGCGGTCCCACGAGGCCTTTCTTCTTGTCAGTCACAGATGCTGCCTAAGCCCCATCCTTCTACTCCTCTAGCAGATCCTCCTGGGCCCAGTGTTTTCCCAGTGGAGGAATCTTAAAATGTTCGGTATCATCTTCAGGAGGCTTCAGAAGCTCCTCTAGTGTTCGTACCTCCTCACTGGTGATATCAGCACAGTAAGGCTCCACAAAGGCCGACGAGCACCTGTTGGGAGGGTCATTCTTGGGGATCCGCAGCACATCGCTTGGGTTATCAGTGAATTCATATTCCTGAATCTTGGGCTGAATGTTTTTGGATTTGGGTCGTCTTGGGCCAAGGCCTGGTCCATGCCCTGCCTTCCCTTCCAGTTTCTGCTTCTTGGGTTTCCCATGTTTGGGGGGAGCACCAAGTTCATGGTCTCCACTCAGCTTCAGGAATCGTTGGTCACCTTTTGTATCCTGGCAGTCAGTAAAGATCTGGTTTCAGCTTCCAGTACACGCAATCGCCGGCTTGCAGAGGACAGCAAGGTCTCAAGCTCCAGCTGCAGAGTGTCCAGCTCCTCAATAATGCCATTGGAGCGGGTCAGCACTGCCCTGTACTGGGACAGCCCTTCAGGTGGTCCACAGACTTGAACTCATGGAATTGCAATGGGCAGTACTTCAGCTCACTCATGGCCCAGGAGATAGGATCCTGTAAAACTCCCTGGAATGTTCTGAGGCTTAAGAGGTGATGCTCCTCAAGTGCCCAGTTCAATGCCTGGCCAAATGGGCTTTTTGTAACCTCCATTGGTACACCTCCTCCAACAAGGCCATATCTCCTAATTTTTTCAAATAGTGCCACTCCCTGGTAACCAAGTATTTGAGTCTATGATGCTGTGGAAGCCAGTCTCATTCACACCACCACAGAAAGTGATAAATGTGATGCAGTACCCAAAATATTCAGAAGAAGGTGCTAGGTTCCTATGAAGTACTTTCAGAGACCAGATGGGAATGATACTTCATCCTACAGTACCCAAGGTATCCAGAAAAAAAGTGTTAAGTCCCCAGCCAGATGCCTGGGAAGCACCTAAAGTATGCAGATAAGGGCAATAGAGTTTCATACAATATCCAAAACATCCAAGGTTATCGATTCCCCTTTGTGGACTCCAAGAATCCTTAAGTGGGAAAAACAACAACAACAACAAAAACCCTTGTATGAACTGCAGAACACTGAAGAGGGCAATAGACCCCCACTATTAGTGAGGGGTGGAGAATGCGGGATGTCATATCCGCCCACTGCTGGCTGACACCATAGTGCAGGCAGGGTTGTAACATGGATGTGAGCGATCAAAAAAAGACAGAGGAATTCTCCACTTACTACTCCTTTTCCTTTTCTTCAAACCTGCTTGTCTTCTCTGCTCTTTCTCCCTGAACTACATAAATTTCCAGTCCGTATGTTTGTTACAACAGGGGAGTCAGAAATGGAGAGGGTCCTGCCCCTCCCTGCAGTGTCTAAAGGGGCTGTCTCTGCAGCATGAGCACAGACACTCTCCAACAGCAGTCCTTTCTGAATCCCCCGGCCAAGGAAGCCAGATATCATCCATTGAGCTCCCCCCATTATGCTCCACCCCTGCAGATATTTTGCCTTTTACAAGGGCCTCCTTTCCCACCAGGATTGCTGTTCCTTTCTTTGGGCGTGTCACCAAACCTGCAGCAGCTGTTTCTCCTGGTGTGTGTGTGTGTGTGTGTGTGTGTGTGTGTGTGTGTGATGATAATGATGATGATGATCTTGTCTGTGTGTGTGTTATGATCTTGTCTTTTCTCTCTATTCTGAAATTATTCTGTTGACTCTTATCTCAGGATTTATTAGCTACCCATCAGGCATGGTTTAAAACAAATCTATATAATTCATAACAAAGTGTCTTTTCCATGGGAATTTTTTGTCAAGTCTGCGTCATTAGAAAGCTTGTTTGTGCATTCTGGTGTGTTCAGCAAAAGTTTAGATTTTTTTGGTGTTCTACCAAGGAGATAGCAATAGCTCTCCAAGATATTTTTATATTAGGATAGATTTGTGTGTGTGTGTGTGTGTGTGTGTGTGTGATAATTCCTGTCTTGTCCTAAAAATAAAGTTTATAAATAAATTCCAAACGTAAAATAGTAAATAATCTACATTATTAGAGCTTGCTTTTATATCATGTGGATTGTTGTTGTGCCCTGTTTGTTCCATCTTGAAGTAAAAAAAGGGTACCTTGTTTTTGAAAGATTTGAACCTTTTTGGTACATTATTTTGGAACGATCTTAAACCCCAAGATGTAAATCTGTTCCAGCTGTTTTACAGACATCAATTAACTACCTTTTCTACAGTGTGAATTTCAATACAATGCTAAATATATCTAAGTAATAATATAATGTAATAAATAATATTATAATAATAGATAATCTAAATATGTCTAAATAATATCTAAAACTTTTATCTCCATTGGTAAACTGAAATTCATATAACAACAAATCAAACAAAGAGTTCCAAATGTAAGATTTTCCTTAAGCTCCTGAATTTTAATTTCTGTCTAGTTTATATCTTAATAGATTTCCACTGGCTGATAATCACCATTCAGGGAGCATCTGCCAACTACAAGCTGCTGAGTGCTGGACTTGCATAAAGCCTGTACAAAGCAGTCTAGCTGACTGGAATGCTCCATATCCTAGAACAGCTAATCATGTGTTTCTGATACATGCCCCATTGCCCAGCCATTGACTGGCCTTTCAGCCTTTCTGTGCCCTGACAACCTATGCCCAATTCAGCTGGAAGCAGCTACAGAAGAGAGTACAATGTCTCTGTCCTCATGACAGTTGCTGAATAAGGCTAAGTCAAAAGAAAATTCCCTGGCACAGTGGACAAAATGGCTACCTATAATGCTAATTGATATACAAAAAAAAATGGTTTAGATTTACCAACTGGTAGATTCAATAAAATTGTTCTATAATATGATAAAAAAAAACACTTGGCCTGCTTTATGCAGAGCAAACATCACAGGGCCTTTTGCCCTTCTGCTTTCTCTTTATTACTATTGCCTATTATATTATTAATATAATAGCTAAATATCAGCTTCTGTCTGGTATCATTAACCTGATGGTTATCAAATCCTATTGTAAACCAGTACCCATCATAGAGTCAAGGATTTGACCCAGCATGTGTACATACACAAGCAAACATTTCTCTGCTGTTTATGTTTGAGCCCCACACAGCCAATGAAGACCTGCCTGACAGCAATCCCTGGACACCCTGGAAAGAAAATGGGCCACACCTCCTCGACTGCACTGGATCCAACTTGCTCCATTTCAACTGACACTCCGGCCAGAGGTTCGGGTACTGACTTCAATCAAGTTGAGGATTTCAAGCGAGATCTTCAATCAAGTGAATCCCATCTAACATGGACTGGATACTAACATTTTCTTTCTACAGGACCCCACATGACTATCATCGTCCCATTTCAGCAGGAAGTAACTTGGAGAATGCTACGCCCCCTTTCCCCATTGTTGTCACTTAGGATAGTGTATATACCTAGTTAGGAATAGCTTCCTATTGTTTATGGTTCGGTTTGGAAGGAGGTGTTCAGGCTTGGACACCTCTTTCAGATGACTTTAGGGTTTAGTTAAAATAGATAGTTAGGAGGTGACATAAGCAGATTGTTGTATCTTCTTATACTGTTAAGTTTTAATCCTCTTTTAGACTAAAAGGGGAATTGTAGGGGAAGCTGTAGCCACGCCTTCTTAGGGGCTGGCTACAGGAGTACCTGGGCAGGCTTGTGAGGGCGTGGTGAGAGTGAGTAGGGGGTCTGCGTTTCGGTTTCGGTTTCTCTTTGCTGCTTGCTGTACAGACTACCACCGGCTGGCTGGTTCCCTCTGTAAGTTCGCTTTTCCCTATTAAATACCCTTAAATTTCTACCTGACTCCGTATTGGTGATTTCCTACTATAAAAAGGAGATACAGCTAAGCATAAATGCTCAGCCCACTCTGGCTACAGCATATTCAATATATTGCTGATTTTCTTTCACTACCCACCCTAACACCTCTGTTTCTTTTGCACATCAAGCAATAGACTTCTGCTGACAGCAGTACTGGTCAGTACTACTCTCCCTTACCCTAAGACCACAAGAAATGTCACTGGTTCTTACCTGTCAGATATTCTCCTATTTGACCATCTGTCTGTTTATCCAATTTGCACTTCCAGTTGGGACAAGCCTATTCATTACCAATGTCTCATTAACATCACTCTTTCCAGGCCAACATGTACCACTCCTCCCCTTCTTCTTTGGTGTAAGGAAAAGATAACCCCTACAAAGATACCCCCTTGCCAGGGTTTTGCTGCAGTGTTGTGATTATTCTATCCGTCTATCTATATGAGGAGGAGGAAGTGAAATTGCTGCCACAAACCAAAGATGAGAGGTATTACTTCCATTGCTGGTAGGAATAGGACTTGCCTTCACCCTAGAATCTGCCTGGATTGCAACAACTGTCATTATCCAGACACATCATCTGGCTGAAGACTTCAGATACAGACTCTGTCAGGCTGTGAGACCCATGACTGACAGCTTTGAATCCTTCCAGTGGCAGATGAACGCTCTTGCCTAGGTTGTGCTCCAAAACAAAACTGCCAAATATGGGGGGACTTGCTTGGTATTTGGGGAATAATGTTTTTATGTAAATGAATCAACTGTTGTTGAAACTAATGTCAATACCCTCAAGAAAACTTCACAAAAATCTGCACTCAAAATTCTAGTCCACAGAGCAACTTAGCTGATTCAATAAGCCCTTGTTTTCCTGGCTCCTACCCTTTATCAGTCCTCTAATTATGCTGTTTTATTTTTGATGCTTGCCCCCTGCCTTATTCAGTTCTTCCAGTGATAAGTCTATCATCAATCAGGTCATGGTTTACTACCAGGTCCTCCTGACACAGATGACAGGTTCCTTGGTACTTACAATGACACCTCTCCATCATAAAATAAAGCAGGGGGAGATGTTAGAAGGCCCTGCTGGTCAGAGGTTGTAGTTCACTATGGCCTGGCAGCTTTCTGTAAGCTCAGAAACATGAGGAACTCCCTCACCCATGAGGGCTTTCTGCTCCCTAGCTGCCCTTATCTGGAGGCCTAGAGAGCTGACCTTATCTGAAAGCTATCTTTGAGACCTGAATGCCTGATTTAATTCAAGCATGATCTATAACTCAGATCCTGAAATTGCTCTCCCCTGGCACACTTGTGATAATTTAGTTATTGTGCTCCAGCTATATGATAGGAGCATGCCATTTAATGCAAGTTTCTCACCAGGATTCTTATATATTTTCTATACTCTGGAATAAAGTTGAGTTGTCTCACTGAAGTCATATTTGCTTCATGTTATCTCCCTCATATCCACATCCATTCAAACCCTGTTGCCTACTTCTGCTCTCTCTACCATTATGAACTGGTATCAAACAATCTCAAGGAAGAAGGTTACCCACATAAGACATTGTGAAAACAACAATACCCAGAGGAACCAGATGAGGAAAATGGATCCCCTGTAAGGATTCAGGCATTATGTGGGTAACCTACTCCTGTCACCTAGCAGAATACACTCAGGCAGTACCCTGGCCATCCCAGGGTTCCATGGTTGCATAGTCTACATGAAAGGGCCCCTTTAAAACAAAGACCCACTCCCACTTATGCTCTCTTTCCTGCTGTTCCCCTGGGGCAGACTCCCTCTAGTCTCCCTCTTCTGTTCTGTACTCCCCTGTCTTTGTGTCTCTGTGTCATTACCTATTTTCTTTTTCCTTCACCCTTCCCTTCCTAATAAAACTTCTCACTTAAGCTCTGTCTGCCTGGCAAGTTTGTTCCCCACCTCAGTCACCTTTGCCCTCAATGGAATCCATGAAGGTCTCCCACGTGCTTTATCATCATCCATGCTGTATCCAGAAGATGACAATAGCTTCCCATGCCATACTTTCAGTGACCAGCGAGGCAATAGATTCCCATGCATCACTGAAAGAATCCAGGTATGGGGGAATAGATCCCCATGCAAATACTTGTGCAGTACCCATAGCCTACAGAAGAGAGTGACAGATTTCCACAAATACCCACTGCATCTAGAGGAGTATAATAAATCCCCCCTTGAAATTACCCAATCACTTAGAATTGCTTGATAGATTGACTTATGTTTCCCAAAACACCAAGAAGAGGATAAATGATTCCCTATCCAATACCCAAAACATACAGAACAGGGTGATAGATATGTTTTGCAGAAGAAGAGGGTGATAGCTTCCCATACAGTACCATTAGTGACAGGAAGAGTGTGATAGAAGCCCAAGCAGTACTCAAAGCACTAAGAAAAGGACAATAGAGCACCATGCAGTACCAACAGCATCCAAAAAGGAGCAATAGATTCCACATTCAGATTCCAGTGCAGTACCCAAAGCATCCAGAAGAGAGTGATAGAACCCCATGTAGTGCCCTCAACATCCCAAAGAAGATGTCAGGGCCCCATAGAGTACTAAAAGTGTGATAGATACACTTCCAGTACCCAAAGAACTCAGAAGAGCAGAAGAGGACATTAAAGTCCTGTGCCATACCCAAAGAATTCAGAAGTGGGTGATGGCTTTTCATTCAGTACCACCAGCATAGAGATGAGGGTGAAAGATCCAACCAGTAACCAAAGAATCCAGTAGAGGGCAATCGATCCCATGCATTAGCCAAAGCACCAGAAGAGTACAATAGAGACCCAGAGTACCAAAATAATCCAAAGGTGGGCAGTAGATAGACTTGCAGTACCCAATGCACCCAGAAGAGTTTGGTAGAGCTCAGTGTACTTTCAAGAGCATACAAAAGAAGACAATATATTTACCTGAAGTACCCAAAAGAGTACGATAGAGTCCCATGCATTTAGAAGAGTGAATTGCCTTCCCATTCAGCACTGTCAGCATGAAGATGATGGTGACAGATTCCCCCCTGCAATACCCTAAGCACACATAAGAGGGCTCTAGAATCACATGCACTACCCAAAGCATCCAGAAGACAGTATTTTTCAGTCCCTAGAGCATCCAGGAGGAAGAGTTGGGTCCACATGCAGATCCTAATACAATACCTAAAAAGGACCTCTGAGTTCCAGCCTTGGGGTCCTCTCAGGGTCCAGGCCAGAGGTTTACCGCAAGCAAGTAAGGCTGATAAAAAAAAAAATCTGTGGTCAAATGAATTAGTTCATAAGCATATCATTCTCATAGTGTCTCTTTCTTCTTCAAAAAAGTTCTCTCCTAAAGTTCTCTTCAAAATTTCTCTCTCAAAAAGCTCTCTTTAAGATTTCTCCTCAAAGTTTCTCTCTAAAATTCTCCTTCTAAAAGCTCTCTTAAAATTCTCTTCAAATACCAAAAGCATGCAGAAGAGGGTGATATATCCCAAATGCAGTATCTAAGACATCCAAAAGCATGTGGTAGATGCCTTTGCATTATTCAAAGTACCCAAAAGAGAGTGATACGTCCTCAGGCAGTGACCAAAGCATCCAGCAGAGAGCTCTAGAGGCCCATGCAACATTTTCAATAACAAGGAGGTAATAGATCCCCACGCAGATTCTCATCATTATTCAAGTCACCTGGAAGAGGATAACATATTGCTATGCAGTACCCAAAGCTTCCAGAAGAGGGCAATGGCTTATCCACGCAGTACAGTAGCACCCAAAAGAGGATGATATATACTTTTGTAGATTCCAATCAATACTAAAAGCATACAGAATAGGGCGATTGACTCCCATGTAGAACCCAAAGCACCTAGAAGAGGACTATAGCTTCCAGGCAGTATCCAAAACACTCAATGTTCAGCCAGCAGCCAAATGATGGGAATTGGTTCTCATACAGTATCTAAATGATTCTCAAGGGAGCAATAATAGCCCATGCAGTAGTCAAGTATCCAGAAGAAGACAATAGCTTCCAGGCAGTACCCAAAGCAACCAGAAGAGAGTGGTATATTGCCAAGTAGTATTAAAAGCACCCAGAAGAGGGCAATTTCTTCTCATACAGTACCTCCTGGTACCAGATATGAGCAATAGATCCAGGAGATGACGATAGACTTCCTTGCTTAAACAAAGCATCCAGAAGAGGGCAATAGATTCCACGGCAGTTACCAAGAAGAAGTCAGCAGATCTCTTTGCAGTTATAAAATCACCAATAGATTGTCACACAGTTCCCAAAGCATCTGTGGGACGATGTTGTGTTCCCAAAGAAGACAACAATGGATCACCCATGTAATACCCAGAACATCTATGAATATGTATTATTGTGCCTAAAGCACCAAGAAAAGGGCAATAGATCCCCATGCAATAACCAAAAAATCCAGAAGAGGGCAATAGCTTTCCCTGCAGTACTGCCAATGACCACACAAGTATGATAGAATCAATATAGTAACCATAGCACCTTGGAGAGGGTGAAAGAGCAAAATGCAATACCAAAAACATCTAGAATAGGGCTGTAGATACACATACAATACCCAAAGCTCTCAGAAAAGTGCACAAGATACAAATGTCGATCTTCATGCAGTACCCAAATCATTCAGAAAGGGACACTGGAGCCCCACAGAATCCAAAAAATCTAGAAGAGGGTGATTGATCATCTTATAGCACCCAAAGCATCTAAAAGAGAGCAATAGGTACTCTTGCAGTTGCCAAATAACCAGGAAAAGCTCAATATATTGCCTTGCAGTTCCCACAGCACCAAGAAGACAAAATGGATTACCCAGGTAGTACCCAAAGCACCTAGAAGAAGGCAAATCTTACCCCATGCAATACCCACAACAACCAGAAGAAGACAATAGCTTCCCATGCAGTAAATCAGTTACCAGAAGAGTGAAATGGAACCCCATGCAGTATAAAAGCATACAGAAGAGGGTGAAAGTTCCTCATTCAAATCCCATGCAGTGCCCAAAGCACTCAGAAGACAATGGTGGCTCACCCATATGGTAGACAAATCATCCACAAGAGGGCTATAAATGTGTTTTTTTCAGTAACCAAAGCACATGGGAGAGGGTAATAGATCCCATGTAGTATGGTCAGTGACCAGAAAGTGCAATATATCCTCATGCAATACCCAAAGCTCCCAGAAGAGGGTAAGAGTTCCACATGCAGATCCCCATGCAGTACCCAAATCATTCAAAAAAGGATGATAGAGACCCAGGGAATATCCAAAGCATCCAGTGGAAGGCAATAGATCTCCTAGAGGGTGATACATTCCATACTATACCAGCAGGTGCCAGAAGAGGGCAATAGATATACATTTAGAAGAGGGCATAAGACCCCACCCTCCACCCCCGCAATGCTGTGGAGCAAACATCCAGAAGAGGGCAATCACTTCCTTTTGGCATATCAACATTGAGGAGAGTGTGACAGATAACTATCTAGGACCCAAATCACACATAAGAGGTTAGCAGAGCCATGTGTAGTACCCAAAGAATCATGAAGAGGGTGGTAGATACCCTTGCAGTACCCAAAGGATTCCAGTGCCTTAGTATTTAGAAGTGCACGTGGATCCCCTTGCAGTTCCCAATACAATATCAAAACTATCCAGAAGTAGGTGAGTGACACCATGTGGCCATATATCTTAATGCAGTAACCAAGATACACAGAAGAGGGCAATAGATACCCATGCAATAAATAAAGAATTCAGAAGGTGGTGATAGCTTCCTGTGTAGTACCGTAAGTAATAAGAAGAGAGCAATAGAACACAGTGCAATAGCCACTGAACACAGAATAAGGCAATAGAGAAGCATGCTGTTCCAATAGCATCCAAAATGGTGTGATAGAGCCCCCATGTAGCACAAAAAGCATCCAGAAGAGGGAGATACTTCCACTTGCCAGACCCCATACAACACCCAGAGCTCCCAGAATTGGGTAATAGAGCCATATGAAGTACAGATAGCATCCAAAAGAGGGAGATAGAATGCCTGCAATGCCTAGAGCATCCAGGGGGATTGAGTTCCCATGCAGATCCAAACGCATCCAGAAGTGGAGGATAGATACCATGCAGTACCAATAGCACCCAGAAGAGGGTGATATATGCCAATGTAGTAACCAAGACATGGTAAAGAGGGCCAGAGGTATCTTTGCAATAACAAAGCATCCAGAAGAGAGCCATACATAGTCACACAGTCTCCAAAGCCTTCAGAAGTGTTAGCTTCCCAAGTAGTGCGTTCAATAACCAGAGCCCATGATAGAGCCCCATGGTGTACCAAATGCATCAAGAAAAGGGTAAAGATCCACTTGCACTACCCAAAGCTACTAGAAGAGAGTGATAGCTTCCTCTGTATTCAAAAGATTGCAGAGGAGGGTGTTGGATAAACATGCATATCTCCATGCAATAAGAAATGCTTCCAGATGATAGGGATATAATAGGCCTATTGCAGTACCCAAAATACCATCAAGTGGGCAAAAGGTACCTTCCTATGCAGTGCCCTCAGCAACCAAAGAGGGCAATTGTTAAAGGTGAGCAAGTCCAATCAGGCAGCCTCTTGGGGGAGGGGACAAGAAGGTGCAGAATCAATAGGATGTCTGTGCAGGGTTGCCCCTAATAGGCAACAAAGACCCATGCAGTACCAAAAAACACCAACACTGGGAGAAAAGAGGCCCCAAGACAAATAAAGGTGAAAAAATCTGGGTACAAAAGCCTGAAGCAAAGGATAAGTAAAAAGTCCGGGCACAAAGGCCATGCTTTAAATATTCAGTATAGCGGATACAGCTATAGCTCAGTAGGTAAAAGCACTGACTGTTCTACCATAGCACCCTGGTTCAGTTTCCAGCCCCCAAACATTGGCTAAAAACTGTCTGTAATCCCAGTTCCAAGGCATTCAATGCCCTCTCCAGGCATCTGAAGGCATTACTTAAATGTGCTTGATTGATATGTGTGCATGCAAAAAATCCATAAAATTTACAAGAATAGCATGCATTTCTTCCTCTGACTTGCATAAGAAGACTACTTAATTTGAGCCTTTTTCCTTTCATACAATTTCTCGAAATCTAAGCAGAAAAACCTAGAGCAAGGGCTAGGTGAAAAGTCTGGGAACAAAGGACACTTGAAAATCCTGGTAAAAATGCCAAGTGAAAAGGACAGTAGAAAAAAATCCTGGAGAGAAACACTCCAGTGTCTGCTATCATTAGAGTTTTGGACCCACCTGCACCCACCAGGAAGAGGTGAACAGGGGCCTTCTCCTTCCCACCTTCCCCCCTCCTTGGTGTCTCCTCACCAGGGAACTGCATGTAGTCCTGTCCCACCCACCAAATCTCCAGAGACCTGGGAAAGACCAAATATTCCAGTGTCTGCGGCCATTGGAGTCTTGGACCTGCCTGCACCCACCAGGAGCGAGCATTGGACCCATATCCATTGGAAGAGGGAGCACCCCCACTTGAACCCCTGGAAGAAGGGATGGGAAGTAGACAGTATAAGAACACATTCAACAACAGAACAATTAATATGACACAACCAGAGTCTAGGGATTCTACACCAGAAAGACATGAACATCTCGATGCAGTTGAAGCAGAAGAGAATGACCTTAAAACAACTTTATGAAGATGATACAGGCTCTCAAAGAGGAAATGAGAAAATCCCTTAAATAAATGGAAGAAAAACAAACAAGTTTCCAAGGAAACTCTTAAAGCCAGAAGATCCTGGATAGATGTTCTACTAAGAGACCACAGATACCAGCCCAGACTAATATACCCAGCAAAGCTTTCAATCAATATAGATGGAGAAAACAAAATATTCTTGACAAAACCAGATTTAAACAATACATATTGACATTTCCATCCCTACAGAAAGTACTGCAAAGAAAACTTCAAAACAAGGAAGTTAATTACACTCACAAAAACATAGGAAATAGATAATTCCACTTTATCAAAAGCCCCAAAAGGGGGAGAAATCCACACAAATTACCACCACCAACAATTAATACAAAACAAACATGAATCAACAGTCAATGGACATTAATATCCCTCAGAATCAATGGCATTAACTCACCTATAAAAATCACAGGCTAACAGAATGGATATGAAGACAGAATCCATCCTTTGGCTGCATACAAGAAACACACCTCAGTTTCAAAGACAGACACTACCTCAGAGGAAAGGGCTGGGAAAATATTTTCCAATCAAATGAGCCAAAGAAACTAACTGTGGTAGCTCTCCTAATAGCTAACAAATTAGACTTCAAACTAAAATTATTTAAAAGAGATGAAGAAAGGCATTTCATATTCATCAAAGGAAAAATCGATCAAGATGAAGTCTCAATTCTCAACATCTATGCCCCAAATACAAAAGGCATATACATTCGTAAAAGAAACATTATTAAAACTCAAATCACACATAAAACCCCACATGCTTATAGTGGGAGACTTAAGCACCACACTCTCACCACTAGACAGGACCACCAGACAGAAACTTAACAAAGAAATGAAGGAACAAACAGAAGTTTTGACCCAATTGAGTTTAACAAACATCTATAGAACATCCCATCCAAACACACACACAAAAATATATCTTCTTCTCAGCACCACACAAAACATTCTCTAAAATCATCCACATACTCAGCAACAAAGCTAACCTCAACAGATACAAAAAAATTGGAATAACCCCTGAATCTTATCGGATCACCATTGTTTAAAGTTAGAATTCAACAACAACACAAATTGCAGAAACCCTACAAACTCATGGAAATTGAACAATGTGCAATTAGACCATTCCTGGGTCAAGGGAAAAATAAAAAAATAATAATTTAAAGACTTCCTAGAATTCAATGAAAATGAAGGCACAAAAATACCCAAACTTATGGGACACTTTGAAAGCAGTTCTAAGAAGAAATCTCATAGCACTAAGTGCCCACATGAAGAAACTGGAGAATAGTTACAATAGAGAAATAATGACACACCTGAAAGCTCTAGAAGAAAAAAGAAGCAAACTCACCCAGAAGAAGTAGATGCCAGGAAATAACCAAATTGAGGGCTGAGATCAACAAAGTAGTAACAATCTCCCTCATGAACACCAATGGAAAAATACTCAATAAAATACTGGCAAACTGAATCCAAGAACACATCAGAAAATTCATCTACCATGATCAAGTAAGCTTCATCCCAGAGATGCAAGGATGGCTCAAATTACAAAAATACATTTATATGGTCAATGTAATCCACCATATAAATAAACTGAAAAAGAAAAACCACATGATCATCTCACTAGATGCCTTCGACACCATCCAACACCTCTTCATGTTAAAGGTCTTGGAGATATCAGGGATAACAGGAACATACCTAAACATGATAAAGGCAATATACTGAAAACCAACAGCCAACATCAGACTAAATGGAGAGAAATTCAATGTGATTCCTCTAAAGTCAGAAAAAAGACAAAGCTGTCAACACTCTCCATATCTCAAATTGTACTTAGAGTTCTAGCTAGAGCAATAAGACGACAAAAGGTGATCAAGGGGACATAAATTGGAAAGGAAGAAGTCAAGCTTCATGTGAGCACTTAGAGCTATGAACTTTCCTCTTAGTACTGCTTTCAAAGTGTCCCATAAGTTTGGGTATGTTGTGTTAACATTTTCATTGAATTCTAGGAAGTCTTTAATTTCTTTCTTTATTTCTTCCTTGACCCAGGAATGTTGTAATTGCGTGTTGTTCAGTTTCCATGAGTTGGTAGGTTTTTTGCACTTTGATTTGTTTTTGATTTCTAACTTTAAAGCATGGTGGTCTGATAAGACACAGGGGATTATTCCAATTTTTTTTTGTACCTGTTCAGGTTTGCTATGTTGCCGAGAATGTGGTCGATTTTTGAGAAGGTTCCATGTGATGCTGAAAAGAAGGCATATCCTTTTGTGTTTGGATTGAAAGTTCTATAAATGTCTGTTAATCCCAATTGGGTCATAACTTCTGTTAGTTCCTTTGTCTGTTGGTTAAGTTTCTGTCTGGTGGTCCTGTCCAGTGGTGAGAGTGGGGTGTTGAAGCCTCCCACTATAACTGTGTGAGGCTTTATTTGTGATTTGAGTTTTAATAATGTTTCTTTTACGAATGTTGGTGCCTTTGTATTTGGGGCATAGATGTTTAGAATTGAGACTTCATCCTAATGAATTTTTCCTGTGATGAATATGAAATGACCTTCCTTCTTCATCTCTTTTGATTGATTTCAGTTTGAAGTCTATCTTGTTAGGTACAATAGCTACCCCAGCTCGTTTCTTGGGTCCATTTGATTGGAGTATCTTATCCCAACCCTTTACTCTGAGGTAATGTCTGTCTTTGAATTTGAGATGTGTTTCTTGTATGCAGCAGAAGGATGGATTCTGTCTTCATATCCAATCTGTTAGCCTGTGTCTTTTTATAGGCGAGTTAAGACCATTAATATTGAGGGAAATTAAGGTCCATTGAGTGTTTATTCTTGTTTGTTTTTGGTTTGTTGTTGGTATTGGTATTGTATGTGGATTTACCCTGCCTTTTATTTTGTGTATTTGTAGAGTGGGATTATCCATTGCTATGTTTATGTGAGTGTAGTTAATTTCCTTAGGTTGGAGTTTTCCTTACATTACTTTCTGTAAGGCTGGATTAGTGGTTACATATTGTTTAAATCTGGTTTTGTCGTGGAATTTCTTGTTTTCTCCATATATAGTGATTGAATAGCCACACCAGAGACTTGACATCACAGCTGAAAGCTCTAGATAAAATGGAAGCAAATTCACCCAGGAGGAGCAGATGACAGGAAATAATCAAACTGAGGGCAGAAATCAATAAAGTTGAAACAAAGAAAACAATTCAAAGAATCAATACAACAAAGAGTTGGTTCTTCAAGAAAATCAACAAGACAGACAAACCATTATCCAAACTAAAAAAAAGGCAGAGAGAGATCATGCAAATTAACAAAATCAAAAATGAAAAGGGGGACATAACAACGGACACTGAGGAAATCCAGGGAATCTTCAGGTCATACTTTGAAAACCTGTACTCCACAAAATTTGAAAATCTAAAGGAAATGGACAGTTTTCTAGATAAATATCACTTACCAAAATTAAACCAACATCAGATAAACAGTTTACATCGACCCATAACCCCTAATGAAATAGAAGCAGTCATCAAAAGCCTCCCAACCAAAAAAAGCCCAGGGCCAGATGGCTTCACTGGAGAATTGTATCAGAAATTCAAACAAGAGCTGATACCAGTACTCTTCAAACTGGTCCGCATAATAGTGAAAGACCCCTGCCCCTTAGCCCTTTCTTTCTCAAGTTTGTCTCCTCTTCCTCCTGTCGGCGGCTTCCCCGATCCCCACCCCCGGCGGCCTTCCCCCGCCACCCGCCGCATGCCCGGCCCGAGAACAAGCACCAGGTGGGCCGGCCCGAGAACGAGCACCGGGTGGGCCGGCACGAGGGCGAGCACCAGGTGGGTCGGCACGAGAACAAACACCAAGTGAGCCGGCCTGGAGCCCTGCCCCTGAGCCCCCGCCCGAAGAGAAACACTCCGTCCCAAGGTCTCCGCCCCCAAGGTCAGCCATCAGGAAGCGGAGGGGGGGGAATTGAGTCTGCTGTACCAGACACCAGACACCAGACCTTGAGAATATGCTGATCTGGAATGGCTCTGTGTCTCATTTGAACCATCCAATAGAAATGATTCTGTATTTCGCCTCATTTGAAAGACTCTATGTTTCACCTCATTTGAATAACTCTGTACTTTGCCTCATTTGAATAACCCTGTATAGCGCCTCATATACATTGACCAATGGGAATAGCTCTGTATAATGCCTCATTAGAATTATCCAATAGAATCCCTGCTCCTAGCTTGCGCCTTTTTCCCTATATAAGGACCCCTTTCCCTTGGCTCGGGGCGCTTAGCCACACAGAAGCTAAGTCGCCCCGGGTACCCGCGTCTCCAATAAAGCCTCTTGCTTTTGCATCCAAGTTCGTGGCCTCGCTGATTCCTGGGTGCGGGTCTCCTTCTACGAAAGTACCTCTTCGGGGGTCTTTCATTTGGGGGCTCGTCCGGGATAGAGACCCCCACTCAGGGACCACCGACCCACGTTTGGGAGGTAAGTGTTGTGCGGATCCGCTGTTTTGTCTTGTCTGGTCTGAGTCCGTCTTGTGAATTGCGCTTGCGTTTGTAGTATACAGCTGTGTACATTTGTATTTGGCGGCTCCGAGAGGAACTGACGAGTTCGGACTCCCGACCGCGGCTCCAGGAGACGTCCTGGTAGCGTTTGAAGCCCTCGGCGTGAGGGATTTGTACTTTGAACTTGGGAAGCCCTCGGCGTGAGGGATTTGTACTTTGAACTTAGATCTATGACTGGACATTTTCCCAGTCTCTTTGGAGAAGGCCCTCGGCTTGAGGGATTTGCAATCTTTACTGGGGACGAAGAAGGAGGGCCCCCTTCTTCGACCCCCTCTCAATTCTTACTGTCGACTCTCTGTCGAAACCGTGCTGCGAAAGTCTGTTCTGTGTTATTCGGTCTTTGTCTTGTAGCTATCATTTGTGTCCTCCTAAGTCTAGAAACTATGGGGCAAACTGTCACCACTCCTTTGTCCCTAACACTCTCGCACTGGAGAGATGTACAGGAATATGCTCATAACCAATCTGTTGATGTGCGTAAACGCAAATGGATTACTCTTTGTTCTTCAGAATGGCCGACCTTTGACGTAGGCTGGCCGCGAGATGGTACCTTTAACCCCCAGACTATATTCCAGGTAAAAGAGAAGATTATGGATCCTGGACCACACGGGCATCCCGATCAAGTGGCTTATATCGTCACTTGGGAGGCTTTGGTTCAGGACCCCCCTCCCTGGGTACGTCCTTTCTTACATCCCAAGGGCCCCTCTCTCCTTCCCCCCTCTAACCGATTCCTCCCAACCCCCCTTCTCATTCCAACCTTTACCCTACCGCGGTGAAAGACACTAAGGCTAAAGAAAAGAAGACACCTAAGGTACTCCCCCCGGGAGAAGACCTGTTGGTTGATCTATTAACGGAGGAGCCCCCGCCATATCCGCCACTGCCGCCCCCACCAGAGGCAGAAGCGGACTCCGCCGCCTTGGCGGAAGCGGCCCCTGACCCTTCACCAATGGCTTATCGACTAAGAGGTCGCAGGGAGCAGCCCGTTCCAGATTCAACCACTTTGCCCCTCCGAACTGGACTGAACGGCCAACCTCAGTATTGGCCATTCTCAGCATCGGACCTCTATAACTGGAAAAATAATAATCCTTCTTTTTCTGCAGACCCCGTGAGGCTGACATCTCTCATAGAGTCGGTCCTCACGACTCACCAACCCACCTGGGATGATTGTCAGCAGCTGTTGCAGGTCCTCTTAACCTCGGAGGAGAAACAGCGCGTGCTACTAGAAGCACGAAAGAATGTCCCAGGAGCCAACGGGCAGCCCACCCAGCTGCCCAATGAAATTGATGCGGCTTGCCCTCTTGAAAGACCTGAATGGGATTTTACCACCGAAGCAGGTAGGACCCATCTGCGTCTCTATCGCCAGTTGCTTGTAGCGGGTCTCCGGGGGGCAGGACGCCGACCCACTAATTTGGCCCAGGTGAAGCAGATAATACAGGGTGCGGAGGAATCACCTGCCGCTTTTCTAGAGAGATTAAAAGAAGCGTACAGGATGTATACTCCCTATAATCTGGAAGATCCAGGTCAGGCCACCAACGTTTCTATGTCCTTTATTTGGCAATCAGCCCCGGACATAAGAAACAAGCTTCAAAGGCTAGAAAATTTACAGGGATATACACTCCAAGATTTGTTGAAGGAAGCAGAACGTATTTTTAATAAGAGGGAAACACAGACAGAAAGAGAAGAACGTTGGAGGAAGGAAACCCAGGAGAGAGAGGAAAGACTAAGACAGGAAGCAGAGGAAAAAGAGGTTGCGAGAGACCGTAAGCAGAATAAAGAAATGAGCAGGCTATTGGCCACAGTAGTGACAGGCCAGAGACAGAATAGACAGAGGGATGACAGAAGGGGGCCCCACCTGGACAGGGACCAATGTGCTTACTGCAAAGAAAAAGGACATTGGGCAAGAGAATGCCCTAAGAACCCCCAGGCCAAGCTTCCACGGCCAAGGGCTTCTGACCTCCTGAACCTAGAAGATTAGAGGAGTCAGGGCCAGGAGCCCCCCCTGAGCCCAGGATAACACTGCAAGTCGGGGGGCATCTGGTCACCTTCCTAGTCGATACAGGGGCACAACATTCCGTTCTGAATCGGTCACCCGGACCCCTGAGTCACCGGACTGCATGGGTACAGGGAGCTACAGGCGGAAAGCAGTACCATTGGACTACAAATCGGCAGCTCCAGCTCGCGACCGGTAAGGTTATGCATTCTTTCCTCCATGTGCCAGATTGCCCCTACCCCTTACTAGGACGGGACCTATTGACCAAATTAAAAGCTCAAATACACTTTGAGAGGTCAGAAGTCAAAGTCACAGGGCCAGAGGGAATTCCCCTTACCATCTTGACAATGTCCATAGAAGATGAATATAGACTCCATGAAAAGAGGACTAACTTGAACAATCAGGAAACCCTTGACCACTGGCTTGCGGAATTTCCCCAAGCATGGGCTGAAACAGGAGGAATGGGCCTTGCCATTAACCAGGCCCCAATTATAGTAACCTTAAAAGCTGCCATCCTTCCTGCATCCGTCAGACAGTATCCAATGCCTAAAGAAGCCCGCGAAGGAATTCGGCCACATATTAAAAGGCTACTTGAACAAGGGATTCTGGTGCCCTGTAAATCTCCTTGGAATACACCCTTGTTACCCGTTAGGAAGCCGGGAACTAATGACTACAGGCCAGTGCAGGATCTGAGAGAAGTCAATAAAAGGATAGAGGACATACACCCTACTGTCCCCAACCCTTACAATTTGCTGAGTGGATTGCCACCTAACTATACCTGGTACAGAGTCTTAGATCTTAAAGACGCTTTCTTCTGCCTCCACCTGCATCCCACCAGCCAGCCTATATTTGCCTTTGAATGGCAGGACACGGCCCTTGGAATCTCTGGGCAGCTGACTTGGACTAGGCTACCTCAAGGGTTTAAGAACAGCCCTACCCTTTTTGATGAAGCTTTACATCAGGACCTGGCAGAATTCCGGGTTAGGTACCCCGCTCTAATCCTCTTACAATATGTAGATGACATTCTCCTGGCAGCCAAAACCAAAGGGGAATGCAAGGAAGGCACTCAAGCCCTCCTCCAGACTCTTGGGAGCCTAGGGTACCGGGCATCCGCCAAGAAGGCCCAGATATGTCAGAAACAGGTGACCTATTTAGGATACAAGATAAAGGATGGACGGCGATGGCTAACGGAAGCCCGTATGCGAGCCATCTTAGACATTCCCACCCCACAAAATCCCCGCCAACTGAGAGAGTTCTTGGGAACGGCAGGCTTCTGCCGCCTATGGATCCCCGGGTTTGCCGAAATGGCGGCTCCCCTCTACCCCCTCACTCGGCCAGGGGTTGCTTTTAAATGGGAAGAGCCCCAAAAGAAAGCCTTCACCGACATCAAAAAGGCTCTCCTTGAATCACCAGCCCTGGGTCTACCGGACTTAGCTAAGCCATTTGAACTTTTTATAGATGAGAAAGAGGGCTATGCTAAGGGAGTCCTCACCCAAAAACTGGGGCCTTGGAGAAGGCCCACTGCATACCTCTCCAAGAAATTGGATCCTGTGGCATCAGGATGGCCACCCTGCCTTCGAATGATTGCCGCTATAGCCCTGCTGGTAAAAGATTCTCACAAGCTAACCTTGGGGCAGCCTTTGACCATACATGCCCCTCATGCAGTTGAGGCAGTCATCAGACAGCCTCCAGATAGATGGCTTACTAATGCCCGAATGACTCATTACCAGACTATGCTGTTAGACAAAGACCGGGTCCACTTCGGGCCTTTGGTGACTCTGAACCCAGCCACCCTGCTCCCCCTCCCTGGGGAGCCCGAGGCTCATGATTGCTTACAGGTATTGGCCGAGGCCCATGGGGCGAGATCCGACCTGACTGACCAGCCTCTACCCAGCCCGGACCACATCTGGTTCACGGATGGAAGCAGCTTTTTGCATCAAGGAGAACGAAGGGCGGGCGCGGCAGTCACCACAGAGAATCAGGTCGTCTGGGCCCAGGCACTCCCCCCTGGAACTTCCGCACAGAGGGCAGAACTCATAGCACTCACGCAGGCTCTAAAATTGGCAGAAGGTAAGAGGCTCACCGTGTATACAGACAGTCGTTATGCCTTCGCCACTGCCCATATACATGGAGAAATTTACAGACGGAGGGGGCTGCTTACCTCCGAAGGGAAAGACATTAAAAATAAGGAGGAAATCCTCGCTCTCTTAAGGGCTCTTCATCTGCCCGCCGCCTTAAGTATCATACATTGCCCTGGACACCAAAAAGGGGATTCTTTTGAAGCAAGGGGCAATCGAAGGGCAGACTTGGCTGCCCGAGAGGCGGCCCTGACCACAGACACCACTAACCTCCTGGCTCTAGAGCCCACCAACGACCATCCCTCCCCCTCATGGGACTATGAACAAAGAGACATCCAAACCCTAGAGAAATTGGGAGCCACAAAGGAACCAAACGGGGATTGGACTTATGAAGGAAAGACTGTCATCCCCTACCGGGTAACCAAGTACCTAGTGACATTTTTACATAAGATGACACATCTGAGCTCCAAGAAGATGCGGGAGCTCCTCGAACGAGAAGAGGAATTCAATTTCCTTTTGGGGAAGAATGATATTCTAAAACAGGTAACTGAGCAATGTGATGCGTGCGCCCGAGTCAACGCATCCAGACTGAAGCTTCCTCCCGGGAACCGGGTCAGAGGCTACCGGCCCGGAACACATTGGGAGATAGATTTCACTGAGATTAAACCAGGTAAATATGGATACAAGTATCTATTAGTTTTTATAGACACCTTTTCAGGATGGGTTGAAGCCTTCCCTACTAAACATGAAACAGCCAAGATCGTTACTAAGAAATTGCTTGAAGAAATCTTTTCCCGTTATGGGATGCCTCAGGTACTGGGAACAGACAATGGGCCCGCCTTCGTCTCCCAGGTAAGTCAGTCAGTGGCCACCTTGTTGGGGATTGATTGGAAATTACATTGTGCTTATAGACCCCAAAGTTCAGGACAGGTAGAAAGGATGAATAGAACAATCAAGGAGACTTTAACAAAATTGTCGCTTGCAACTGGCACTAGAGACTGGGTCCTCCTACTCCCCCTAGCACTCTACCGCGCTCGTAATACCCCTGGACCACATGGGCTCACACCCTTTGAGATCCTGCATGGAGTACCTACTCCTATCATTAACTTTCTTGATCAAGATGTCTCAGATTTTGCTAACTCCCCTTCTCTCCAAGCTCATTTACAGGCCCTCCAACTAGTACAACGGGAGGTCTGGAAACCCCTTGCTCAAGCTTATAAAGACCAGAGGGACCATCCCACCATCCCCCATTCCTACCAGATCGGGGACACCGTTTGGGTCCGGCGTCACCAGGCCAAGAACCTTGAACCCCGCTGGAAGGGACCCTACATCGTTTTGCTTACCACTCCCACCGCACTCAAGGTAGACGGCATTGCAGCTTGGATACATGCTTCACATGTAAAGCCAGCCCGACCCACCGATTCAGCCACTGCATCAGAATGGACCGCACACCGCACTCAAAATCCTTTAAAGATAAGACTCTCTCGTACACCCTCCTGTTGATTGGTTGTCTGTTTACCCCCCATGTAGCAACTAACCCCCACAGGGTTTATAATATCACCTGGAAAATAGCCAATCTAGGGACCGGGGAAATAGCCAACCTCAGCACTTATATAGGGACTCTACATGATGGGTTCCCTCCTCTCTATGTCGACCTATGTGACTTAGTAGGGTCTGATTGGGATCCCTCTGACCAGGAACCATTCCCAGGGTACGGATGCCACCACCCTGGGGGAAGGATAGGAACAAGAAGCAAGGATTTTTATGTTTGCCCCGGCCATAAACCAACTCATGGCTGCGGGGGGGCCACAGGAAGGGTACTGTGCAAGATGGGGATGTGAAACCACAGGGGAGGCTTACTGGAAACACTCTTCCTCTTGGGATTTCATCACTCTCAAACGGAGGGAGATCCCAGGGTACGCAGGGAAAGGACCATGGAGATGTGGGCAAAGAGCCTGCGGACCCTGTTATGATAGTGCCGGAGGGAGAGGTTTTCAAGGCGCCACCCCCGGAGGAAAATGCAACCCTCTCATCCTAAGGTTCACAGATGCTGGAAAAAGGACTACTTGGGATAGTCCTAAAGTCTGGGGACTCCGGCTGTACCGAGCAGGGAAAGATCCGGTGACCTTATTCTCCCTGTACAGACAAATTACTCCCCTAAGCCAACAATCAGTCGGGCCAAACACAGTAATAGCGGACCAGAGAGCCCCAACCCAATTTCAAGTCCCTGAACCCCCTACCGTTCCTAAAGCTATCACTCCTACACCAGGTGCTGTCATCTTCTCCCCCACCCCAGACGCCCTAAACATCGAGATAACCAGAGACCCTCCAGGTACCGGAGATAGATTATTACAATTAATCCAAGGAGTTTACCAAGCCTTAAATTTTTCAGACCCCAACAAGACTCAGGAATGCTGGTTATGCCTAGTTTCCCGGCCCCCATATTATGAAGGCGTGGCAATACTGGGCAACTACTCCAACCAGACCTCAGCACCTACCAGTTGTGGAGCTGCTATGCAGCACAAGCTCACAATATCTGAGGTCTCAGGAAAGGGGCTATGCATAGGCAGGATTCCTCCCTCACATCAAGAATTATGTAACCAAGTAGAGCCATTATCTCAGGACAGCCGATACCTTGTTGCCCCTTATGGAACTTATTGGGCTTGCAGTACTGGGTTGACTCCCTGTGTCTCTACCACTGTTCTCAACACCACCATTGACTTTTGTATATTGATAGAACTTTGGCCCAAAGTCACATACCACCAACCTGAATATGTTTACAGCGTACTAGGGAAATCAACCCGATATAAGAGGGAGCCAATATCCTTTACCGTGGCCCTATTATTAGGAGGGATAACAGTGGGGGGCATAGCAGCCGGCATAGGGACCGGAACCGTTGCCCTACAGGGAATTAATCATTTTAAGCTTCTACAACAAGCCATGCACACGGATATCCAGGTCCTAGAAGAGTCAGTCAGTGCACTCGAGAAATCCTTAACATCACTCTCTGAGGTGGTCCTGCAGAACAGACGAGGATTAGATTTATTATTTTTACAGGAAGGGGGGCTATGTGCTGCCCTCAAGGAAGAATGCTGTTTTTATGCAGATCATACAGGAATAGTTAGGGACAGCATGGCCAAACTTAGGGAAAGGCTAAAGCAGAGGCAACAGCTATTTGAGTCTCAACAAGGATGGTTCGAAGGATGGTTCGCTAAGTCCCCCTGGTTGACTACCCTTATATCCACGCTCATGGAACCTCTGGTTATTCTATTTTTGATCCTCATATTTGGTCCCTGCATTCTGAACAAACTGACTCAATTCATCAGAGAACGACTATCTGTTGTACAGGCCTTAGTCTTAACTCAACAATACCATCAACTAAAGCAAATAGATCCAGAGTATCCAGAGACCTCTGAATGAAAGATTCCATTCAGTTACAAGAGAAATGGGGGAATGAAAGACCCCTGCCCCTTAGCCCTTTCTTTCTCAAGTTTGTCTCCTCTTCCTCCTGTTGGCGGCTTCCCCGATCCCCACCCCCGGCGGCCTTCCCCCGCCACCCGCCGCACGCCCGGCCCGAGAACAAGCACCAGGTGGGCCGGCCCGAGAACGAGCACCGGGTGGGCCGGCCCGAGAACGAGCACCGGGTGGGCCGGCACGAGGGCGAGCACCAGGTGGGTCGGCACGAGAATAAACACCAAGTGAGCCGGCCTGGAGCCCTGCCCCTGAGCCCCCGCCCGAAGAGAAACACTCCGTCCCAAGGGGGAGGGGGAATTGAGTCTGCTGTACCAGACACCAGACCTTGAGAATATGCTGATCTGGAATGGCTCTGTGTCTTATTTGAACCATCCAATAGAAATGATTCTGTATTTCGCCTCATTTGAAAGACTCTTGTTTCACCTCATTTGAATAACTCTGTACTTTGCCTCATTTGAATAACCCTGTATAGCGCCTCATATACATTGACCAATGGGAATAGCTCTGTATAATGCCTCATTAGAATTATCCAATAGAATCCCTGCTCCTAGCTTGCGCCTTTTTCCCTATATAAGGACCCCTTTCCCTTGGCTCGGGGCGCTTAGCCACACAGAAGCTAAGTCGCCCCGGGTACCCGCGTCTCCAATAAAGCCTCTTGCTTTTGCATCCAAGTTCGTGGCCTCGCTGATTCCTGGGTGCGGGTCTCCTTCTACGAAAGTACCTCTTCGGGGGTCTTTCAATAGAAGCAGATGGGATATTGCCAAACTCTACGAGGCTACAATCACTTTGATACCCAAGCCACACAAAGATATGACTAAGAAAGAGAACTACTGACTGATATCCCTCATGAACATTGATGCTAAAATACTCAATAAAATATTGGCGAACCGAATCCAAGAACATATCAGAAAAATCATCCACCACGATCAAGTAGGCTTCATCCCAGGGATGCAAGGATGGTTCAACATACGAAAATCCATCAATGTAATCCACCATATAAACAAACTGAAAGAAAGAAACCACATGATCATCTCACTAGATGCTGAAAAAGCCTTTGACAAAATCCAACATCCCTTCATGATAAAGATCTTGGAGAGAACAGGAATAACAGGAACATATCTAAACATGATAAACGCAATATACACCAAACCAATAGCCAACATCAAACTAAATGGAGAGAAACTCAAAGCGTTTCCTCTAAAATCAGGAACAAGACAAGGCTGTCCACTCTCTCCATACCTCTTCAATATTGTACTTGAAGTTCTAGCTAGAGCAATAAGACAAGAAAAGGGGATCAAAGGGATACAAATTGGAAAGGAAGAAGTCAAACTTTCACTATTTGCAGATGACATGATAGTCTACATTAGTGACCCGAAAAACTCTACCAGGAACTCCTACAGCTGATAAACACCTTCAGCAAGGTAGCAGGATACAAAATTAACTCAAAAAATCTGTAGCCCTACTGTATACAGATGATAAACCCAATGAGAAAGAAATCATGGAAACATCACCTCTCACAATATCCACAAGCAACATAACATATTTGGGGGTGACACTAACTAAAAAAATGAAAGACCTATACAATAAGAACTCTGAGAGTTTAAAGAAAGAAATTAAAGAAGATACCAGAAAATGGAAGGATCTCCCGTGCTCTTGGATACGTAGAATTAACATAGTAAAAATGGCATTCCTGCCAAAAGCAATCTACAGATACAAGGCAATCCCATCAAAATCCCAACACAGTTTTTCACAGACATTGAAAGAACAATACTCAACTTTATATGGAAAAATAAAAAACCCAGGATAGCCAAAACAACTCTTTACAATAAAAGATCTTCTGGAGGCATCACCATCCCTGACTTCAAGCTCTACTATAGAGCCATAGTTCTGAAAACAGCTTGGTATTGGCACAAAACTAGACAGATAGACCAATGGAATTGAATTGAAGACCCAGATATTAACCCACGCACCTACAAACACCTTATTTTTGACAAAGGTGCTAAATCTATACAATGGAAAAAAGATAGCATCTTCAACAAATGGTGCTGGCACAATTGGATTTGGACATGCAGAAGATTGCAGATAGATCCATACCTGTCACCATGCACAAAACTTAAGTGCAAATGGATCAAAGATCTCTCCATAAATCTAGCCAAACTGAATCTTCTAGAAGAGAAACTGGGAATTACCCTTGAACAAATTGGCACAGGAGAGCGATTCCTGAACATCACTCCAGTAGCACAGACACTGAGGTCTTCCATTAATAAATGGGACCTCCTGAAACTGAGAAGCTTCTGTCAGGCAAAGCACACAGTCAGTAAGACAAAACGACCGCCCACAGAATGGGAAAAGATCTTCACTGACCCCACATCTGACAGAGGGCTGATTTTCAAAATATACAATGAACTCAAGAAGCTAGCCAGCAAAACACCAAACAATGAAATTAAAAACTTGGGTGCAAAACTAAACAGAGAATTTTCAAGGGAAGAATTTGAAATGGCTGAAAGACACTTAAAAAGTGCTCAAAATGCTTGGCCGTCAGAGAAATGCAACTCAAAACAACTCTGAGATACCACCTCACACCTGCCAGAATGGCTAAAATAAAAAATACCAATGACAATCTATGCTGGAGAGGATGTGGAGAAGAAGGAACACTCCTCCATTGCTGGTGGGAGTGTGAACTTGTAAGACCACTCTGGAAATCAGTATGGCGGTTGCTCAGAAAAATGGGAATCAGTCTACCTCAAGATCCAGCCATTCCTCTCTTGGGTATATACCCAAATAGTGCATGTTCATACAACAAGGACATATGCTCAACCATGTTCATAGCAGCATTGTTTGTAATAGCCAGAACCTGGAAGCAAACTAGATGCCCCTCAACTGAAGAATGGATTGAGAAAATGTGGTACATATATACAATGGAGTACTACTCAGCAGAAAAAGGCAATGGAATCTTGAAATTTGCAGGAAAATGGATGGAACTAGATGAAACCATCCTGAGTGAGGTAACCTAGTCACAAAAAGACAAACTTCGTATGTACTCACTCATATATGAATTTCAGACATAGAGCAAAGGATTACCAGCCTATAATCCTCTTCACCAAAGTAACTAGGAAACATGAAGGACTTTAAGGGATAAATAGACCCCAGGAACGGGAAATGGCATGAACTCCTGAGCTAATTGGGAGCATGAGGTTAGGGGAGAGGGTGCTGCCACAATAAGAGCACGAGATGAGGAGAGGAAATGGAGGAGCAGAAATATTGAGTAGGGGGAAGAATAAAGAAGAGAGAACAGGATGAAAGATACCATATCAGAGGGAGCCACTATAGGTCTGAGAAGAGATCTGGAACTAGGGAGATCTCCAGAGACCTACAAGGATGACAGGATCTGACAATCCAGGCAATGGTGGAGAAGATAACCTAAAAGCCCTTCCCCTAAAATGAGATTGATGACTACTCTTTATGCCAGCCTAGAGCCCTTATGCAGTGGCTGTTGGAAGCAGAGACAGACATCCACAGAAATACACTGAGCTGAAATCTGGAATTTAGTTGAAGAGAGGGAGAAATGAAGATTGAAGGGGTCTGAACCAGGTTGGAGAAACCCACAGAAACTGTTGGCCTGAACAAGGGAGAGCACATCGACCCCAGATGCTATCTGGGAGGCCAGTACAAGACTGATATAGCCCCCTGAACATGGATGTCAATAAGGAGGCCTCTGCACTCCAGGGAGCCTCTGGAAGTGGATTAGCATTTTTCCCTGGTGTAAGTAGGGACTTTGAGAGCCCATCCCACGTGAAGGGATACACTCTGACCCTGGACATATGGGGAAGGGCCCAGGCTCAGCACAGGAAGATTTGGTGGACTTTGCAGAGCTCCCATTGAGGGCCCTACCCTGCCTGGGGAGTGGTGGGTGGATGGGGTGGGGGTAGGTTGGGGGTTGGGGGTGGGGAGGAGGGATGGGGGGTGAGGGGTGGGAGAAGGAGAAGGGACTTACATGTGAAACAAGCTTGTTCCCTAACTTGAACTAATAAAGAAAAAAGAAAGTAAGAGAGAAATTAAAGAAGATACCTGAAAATGGAAAGACAAACATGATATGTACTCACTCATATGTGGATTTTAGACATAGAGTAAGGGATTACTATCCTACAATCCACACTGTCAGAGATACTAGTAAACAAGGAAGACCCTAAAAGAGACAAACATTGTCCCCTGGAGAAGGGGAAAGGCTCACCATCCCCTGTGCAAATTAAGAACATGGGAAGAGGGGTGAGGAAGCTACGAGAATGAGAAAGGAAGAAAAGGAAGGATGCAGAGGTCATGAAGAAGCAAAAATTTTGAGTCAGGTGTAGATTAGAAGAAAGGACATATGACAGGTAGGATTTTAGTTGGGGGGGTGGTAGAGGAGGAAGGAAGGGAGAAGTAACTGGGATCGTCATGTAAGTCAATCTTGTTTGTAATTCAAAAATATATATATGTGAACCAGTAAAATCCCTCCAGGGTAAAAAAAAAAAAAGAAGCTCTATCTCTTTGGATACTTACCCTAGCTCTGGCTATCAAGTTTATTCCTTTACTAGCATAGAGCCTATGTCTTTGGAATTTTGGTGTTTAGTGAAGACCAGCTGAGACATCCATCCTGATGAACTAAACAACTACTGGACTTTTCAAATTTCCATTGTTAGACAGCCATTTTTGGATTACCTGGACCACAGCTTGTAAGATATTCTAATAAATCCACTTTCTACATACATGGAGAGATTCATTCTGTCAATCCTCTTCATGTAGAGAACCTGGAATAAGTCAGTTGTTTTTTGTTGTTTGTATTTTGTTATTTTTTAACCTGCTAACTGAGGAAGATGTACTGGCTAACAATAGTGTTCATAAACAGAATATTCCTAACTCCATTATTCTCTAAATTTTCAACTTTCCATGATGACTACTCTTTATTTTTATGCATTTGCCAAGAATTTGATCTGAATATCAGGAATAAAACTCCTACAGCAATGGAGCCATCATCCAGCCTTCCAAAGTGAGACAGTCCTATTATCTTGTTTGTGATCTGGTTCCTGCTTTTCTTTCCTGATTGTATGAAGTTCCTATGGCAACCAGGTAGAAAGCAACTTCAGTTCACCTGACCTCAGTGTAAAGACACGTAACAAACATCTCTTTTTGTATCCTTAAATCTCTCTTTAGTATATAATATTCTGGGCATCATTCCAGCTTTTTGAGAGACAATCACTTCATCTACATAGTAAGTATAGTGGGCTGTACAAGCTAGCTAGCCACATTGTGTCTAGAAGGAAGAAGGGGCAATGCCTATGGAGTGCAGGAAGATAGCAGGATCTGCTATTGGAGCCAGGGGCAAGTGCTACAGAAATGCATATCTCTGATGATCTAGGAAAAAGTCTTTGTCTGAGGTGGAAGGTCAGGAATCATTTGAATTTTTGGAAACTTTAGCTGTGCAGTCAACTTTGGAAAAAAGTATCCCAGTTTATTGTGTTCAGTTATAGTTTTTCTTGTTATAAGATTCAGAAAAGAAATTCACTTAAGAAATGTAAAGTATAAGGTTGAGAGACAGAAAAAGATAGTTTTGATAATGCAAGTTAGAATAGAAAGTAAATTAGGTACAACCTTTTGGACTGAACAAAATAGGATAGAGACTGGAGTACTTTTTTCTGAATTTGTTAAGTGCTAATGGGCTAGATAATGTTGAAGCATTTATTGCCTGTATATGTTGTATATAGTTATTGTACTTATTGTATAGTTTTTCTTACACTAGTTACAAACTTTTTAAATTTCAGACAGAATGTGTCTTTAAATTTCACAGGAGAAATGTGGTGATATTTTGTTTGTACTCCTTGAATACCTGTATTCATTAAGTTCTTTGGTTTTTGTTCCAGGCCCTACCACAGGCCAAATCCTTTCTATAAAAAGCTGAAGGTGGAGCATAAGCAGGTCACATTGGGCATGCAGAACTTGGAGAATGAGAAAACCCAGGCTTCAGAAAAGTTCAATGAGCTGGCCAAGGAGACAAGCTTCTACTAGACTCAGTTTTTCCAAGTGTGAAAGAGACTGTCAGCTCCCTCTAGCACCATATGGTCATACTCGGTAGCCTCTAGATCAGTGGTTCTTAACCTTCCTAATTCTGTGACCTTTCAATGCAGTTCCTTTTGTTTTTCTGACCCCTGAGGTAGGAATATTTGTAAGTATTTGTGCTTTTACATTGTGATCATGTTCAGAAGTGGATTTATTTACTGACTATGCTTTGAAATATGGAGAACTCCACAGGAACATTTCTGGACTTCCTAAGTAAAATCCCCATGATTTCCTTGTTTAGGAAAAGAATTGCTTTGGAAATTACACCCATGGTTTTCTTGTCACCTGAGTTAAGAAATATTTTTCTTTTTTTTTCCTGTCTTGGTTGTTGTGATGGCTATACTAGTTAAACTGACTGCCTCTGGAATTACCTAAAACTCAATGAAGAGGGGCATTTTTATTTGTTCATTTGTTTGTCATTTGAGGTTTTGAGACAGGGTTTCTCAGTAGGTGTGGAGCCAATCCTGAACTCCCTTTGTAGACCAGGCTGGCCTTGAACTCAAAAAGATACATCTGCCTTTGCCTCTCAAGTGCAGGGCTTAAGGTCATGTGCTACCACCGCCCAGCAGGCATTTTCTTATTAAAGATTTTAAAGTGGGAACACATATCTAGATCTTTGGAGATGAGAATATCCACCTTTACCAGGTTGGTGTTGGTACACATCTTTAATCCCATCCCTTAGGAGGCAGAAGCATTTGGATTTCCTGAGTTTGAGGCCTGCCTGCTCTACAGAATGTGATGCAGGGCCACACAAACACACACACACACACACACACACACACACATATATGAGAACATTTTTAGTGTTGGGCCTTTTGTTTAATGCATAATTAAATGTCTAATACATTTTCCCCTTTATAAACAAATACCAGAAGGAATTTTGTTTCACATTTTTTATATTGTAGTGTGAGAATTTCCTGAGTTTGAGGCCTGCCTGCCCTACAGAATGTTGTGGATTGCAATTAATATAGATTGCAGTGGAGTCAGATCTAGTTAAAAAAACAGATGGTTTATTAGGAAAGTACTCACATGATGTAGCCATTCCTGTACAACCAGTCAGGAGAGGGAAACAAGAAAGCATGCATGTGTCCCTCATATTTAAAGCCTTGCTATGTCACACCAAGTGTGTATGGTCAGTGCTATGTCACACCAAGTGTGTGTGGTCAGTGTCACCTGTGCCAGCTCTCAAGCTGGCTTGGTCAGAATTTCCCCTTACAATTCTTCTTTTAGTCTAAAAGGTGATTAAAACTTAACAGTGTAAATTATCTATAATTAACAATCATAAGGGTGAATTATAAGAAGTTATAATAATCTACTAATGTCACATCTTAACTATAATTATTCTAATTAAACCTTAGAGTCATGTGAAAGATGTCCAAGTTTGAACACCTCCTTCAAAACCCAACCTTATATAATAGGAAACTAGCCCTAACTAGGTGTCAACAATGGGGAAAGGGAGCATAGTATTCTCCAAGTTACTTTCTGCTGAACTGGGACAACTACAGCCTCATGGGGTCCTGTGGGGAAAAATGTTAGTGTCATGAAAGTCCTGAATGGGTTATATCAGATCAGTGTCTGGTGGGAGATGCTTGATTGAAGGTCCAGGTTGAAGTCCTTATCTTGATTGAAATTCTTGTGTTGATTGAAGTCAGTACCAAAAGTTCTGCTCCCAGTGTCAATTAGAAGAAGCAAGTTGGATCCAGTGTACTCAAGGAGGTGTGGTCCATTTTCTTTCTAGAGCGTTCAGGGATTGCTGTCAGGCAGTTCTTAATTGGCTGTGTGGAACTCAAACATAAATGTTAGCAGAGAAATTTTTACTTTATATGTATGCATACCGGGAAAATAACAATTATGAAGGAATGTATTCCTTGAGAGAACAAGCCAAGAAAAGACAAATGACAGTACCTAATTTTTCTCCTATTATGAATTCCATCAATTGACTTCTTGATATAAAACAGAAACTCTGAAGTTCATTTTAACAACGTGCTTGGATTTAGAGGAGGAAAGTCAAATCCAACTATAAAGCCAGCATTGTCTTAACTGAATAAGGACTAGGAAATAAAGAGAAAGAGATTTAATATAAACATTTTACCATATGGAACATTACTTTTGTTTGATAGTTATAGCTACATTCTCTTCTTTAAGTGTCGGAGATGAGTTTTCCTGTAAAAAATAAACACAAAACACTTCTCTTTCCTTTGGAAGGTTTTATTTAGTTTATGAGATATACCTGGTTAGTTTACCTGTCATTTCTCCTCCTCGAGAGGTTTTCTTTTCAACTCGATTCTTGATTAACTTTGATGGTATCCAAAGTTTTTCTTCTCCTGTGGAAACAAATGCAAAACCCCTTTCCCAATATAACACATGTCCTGATTTCCATACAGAGGTCAGTACATCTTTGAAGTATACCGGCTGATTCAGTTCTGCAGTTTTTTCCATAGTCAAGGGTCTTTCTGCAGCTGTTTGTCCTTTCTCATTAACATTAAGAAAGTTTAGTATTAATAACGCATTATGTAACCTATGTTTGGGGGATCTGTTCCCCCAGCCTGTTTATGGAGCATTTCTTTTAGTGTTCTATCAGATCTCTCTACCACTGCTAGACCTGTGGGATTGTGTAGTATATCGGTTACATGCTTTATGTTATAATATTTGAAAAACTTCCAATTTATATGCTGGAGCATTGTCAGTTTTTATTTGTGCAGGTATGCCCATAACAGCCATCACCTCTAATAGGTGTGTTATAACAGAATCAGCCTTTTCAGAGCTAAGATCAATAGCCCATTGAAACCCTGAAAATGTATATATAGGATGATGCACATATTTTAAATTTCCAAGTTCCGCAAAGTGAAAAACATCCGTCTGCCAAACCTCATTTCTCCAAATGCCCTTAGAAGTACAGCCTGCTGGCAATGGAGCTTGATTATAGAAGGAACAGGTAGGACAGTTTCTCACTATCTCCTTGGCTTGTTGCCAAGAGATGAAGAAGTCCTTTTACAAACCTTTGCTATTTACATGATGTTTCTTATGAAATTTTGAGGCCTCTAGCACACTTCCTATTAATAAACAATCTCATCATTGCCTTGTGCTAGTGGACCTGGCAGACTGGTATGGGATCTGATTTATGTCATGTATATAAGATTGGTTCTATTCCTCATTGTGTCCTGTAATTGTATAAACAGTGAAGTTAATTCTGCATTATCAGGAATGAATTCTGGGTCTTTTCCACTGTTTAGTGTACAGGTGTTTCCATCTGACCTGAGCAAAAGTCTCTCAGGTTCTATCATGTCAGAATCTGTCTGTAGCAGATTGCTTGCTGGCATCCATATTTAAAAATTTAAAATGAAAAGTGCATGATTTAATGCATCATGTGGAGACTAGGGATATTTCTCCACCTTCTTAATTCTTAGAAGCTGTATTTGCAAGGAGCTATGAGCATGCTTCGTAATTCCTTGTCCTGGAGGATCATAATCTATTTTTTGATTATTTTTCCATTGAATAGAAATACTGAAATGCCTTACCATAATATCTATATCTACTGTCTGTTTTTATTACTTTGGAGCTCCATGTAAGGAAAACATTATTAAACAGTGACTTGTCACATGTTTAGAACCTTGAATATCTATCAGCTGCCATGAGTATATACTTTAACTTGTCAAACTTTGTAATATGAGTAGCATCCATTTGTCATGGATGATTAAGAAGTGGACCTCTAGAGTTCATTCCTAAATTAGTCACAGATAAACATTGTGGTTACACCTCATTGTTTGGCAATTTTGACTAGCAGTCTCTCTAATTAAACCATACTGTTTTCTTAGACTTTTGTTATTTTAGTGATGACAGTTATGAGACTGTAGAGATCTCTCTACTGAGACAAATCGACCAATTTTATTAATAATCTGTTGACTCATTCCCTTTAGCCAGTAGGCAGGGAAGGGCCTGAATGGGCTTCCATTGTGACCCATGATACATGGAAATTTTTGTAGGTGAATAGCATTTTGAATTTGTTTAAACAACATTTTAAACCTGATCATTATTAGTTCCTACATATTGATTTGTCTCCATTACTTAAAAATCTTTAAAAACATGATTATTAGTATACAAATTAAATGAATTATTTTATTAGACACTGAAAGACCATTGTAACAGCTCATAACTTGAGCTGGGGTTGGAGCCATCTGTTCCACATTTTTTTTTTACCACTTATAACATAATCTGCTGTTTTGTTAGAAGAATCATCAGTAAAAATTGACATAGTATTTTTTCTCCATTTTTATTTAAATTTGGGTTTTCTATGTCAATCCCAGTTCCCTCTCCCTCCCGTCCTCCCCTGCCCACCACTAACACCCTACCTATCCCATACCATTTCTTCTCCCCAGGGAGAGTAATGTCTTCCATGGGGAGTCTTCAGAGTCTGTCATATCCTTTGGGATAGGGTCTAGGCCCTCCCCTGTGTGTCTAGGCTGAGGGAATATCCCTCTATGTGAAATGGGCTCCCAAAATCCATTCCTATGCTAGGGATAAGTACTGATCTACTACAAGAAGCCCCATAGATTTCCAAGGCCTCCTCACTGACACCCACATTCATGGGGTCTGGATCAGTTCCATGCTGGTTTCCCAGTGATGAGTCTGGGGACCAACAGCTCCCCCTTGTTCAGGTCAGCTGTTTCTGTGGGTTTCACCAGCCTGGTCATGACCCCTTTGCTCATCACTCCTCCTCTGCAATTGGATTCCAGTTCAGTTCAGTGTTTAGTTGTGGGTATCTGCTTCTACTTCTATTAGCTGCTGGATGAAGGTTCTAGGATAGCGTATAAGTTAGGCATCAATCTCATTATCAGGGGAGGGCATTTAAGGTAGCCTCTCCACTATGGTTTAGATGGTTACTATGTGTCATCCTTGTAGCTCTCCAGACCTTTCCCTAGTCCCTGATTTCTCTTTAAACCTATACTGGATCCCTCTCTGATGATATCTCTCATTTTGCTCTCCTCTATTATTACTCCTACAAACCTTCCTGCTCCCTTATGTCCTCTTCACTCCTCCTCTTTTCCCCTTCTCATTCTCGTAGCTTTCTCTCCCCTCCCAACATGCCCCAAATTTGCTCAGAGATCTTGACCCTTTCCCCTTTTCTGGGGGAACATGTATGTCTCTCTTAGAGTCTTCCTTGGTGCCTAACTTCTTTAGTGGTGTGGCTGCTAATCCTTTGCTCTATGTGTAAAATCCATATATGGGTGAGTACATACCATGTTTGTCTTTTTGTGACTGGGTTACTTCATTCAGAATGGTTTCTTCTAGATCCATCCATTTGCCTTCCAGCTTCCTTAACATTACATCTGCAGTATGGACACTGAAATCGACAATTAATAAATGGGTCCTCCTGAAACTTAGAAGCTTCTGTAAGGCAAAGAACCCAGTAAGACAAAATGGCAACCCACAGAATGGGAAAAGATATTCACCAACCCCATATCCAACAGAGGGCTGATCTCCAAAATTTACAAAGAACTCAAGAAGCTAATTTCCAAAACACCAAATAATCTAATTAAAAAGTGGGGTACAGAACTAAATAGACAATTCTCAACAGAGGATTCTAAAATGGCTGAAAGACACATAAGAAAGTGCTCAACATCCTTAGTCATCAGGGAAATGCAAATCAAAACAACTCTGAGATACCATCTACTCCCATCAGAATGGCTAAAATCAAAAACACCAATGATAACTTATGCTGGAGAGTGTCAGAAGCCAGCCTTGGCGACCCCATACCTAGTTAGACGCCAGAAAGTCTGGCTTATCACAGGAGATTCCGGATATCTGCCTGAGAAGCAACTAACACCTATCCCCTCCCCCATTTCCTTAGTTAGTGCCTGAGATAAACACAGGAGATTCAGAATACCTGCCTGAGAACAATTAACTCATCCCTCCCCCCACTTCCTTTTTCTCTGCTCCTCTCTTCTCTTTAAAAAGCTCCTTGGTTTCAATAAAATCGGCCTTGACAATGGAATCTGCTTGGTCCCGCTTCTTCTTTCTCGCCCATTATTTGCAGGTGTGATCCATCTCGGACCCACGAATTACCGGAGCCCCGCGGGCCGGGGCAGGAGAGGTTGTAGAGAAAGGGGAACAATTCTCCACTGCTGGTGGGAGTGCCAACTTGTACAGCCACTTTGGAAATCAGTATGGAGACTCCTCAGGAAAATGGGAATCACTCTACCACAAGGTCCAGCAATTCCACTCTTAGGCATATACCCAAAAGAAGCACATCTGTTTAAGGACATCTGTTCAACCATGTTCACAGCAGCATTATTTGTAATAGCCAGAACCTGGAAGCATCCTAGATGCCCCTCAACTGAAGAATGGATACAGAAAATGTGGTACATTTACATGATGGAGTACTACTCAGCAGAAGAAAAAAAAACGATGGAATCTTGAAATTCATAGTATTTTTTTATGAGACTGCTCCTTACTATTCTGGGTAATGTGAAAAAATGCATTCGCATAAACCATAACAGCCTATGAGCTGTAAGTTGATTATCAATGTTCCCTGAAAATTTAGCAAAAACAATTGCCCAATGAATCACTATTTAGAAACAACCAATCAACTTGTTGCTTGACATAAGTAACATGCATCATATTTGATTCTCTGCCAAAATATCACCTAGATTACATATGGCATTTTTGTACTATTGCTTTTTAAAAGGTAAGGATTTAACACATTTTGGGGGGGCTGGGAAGTTGGGATAAGCTTTCCATGGTTTTGCACTGCTAACATAACATCCATTTATGCTGGATTACATTCTTTATTCATAACAGAACTTGTCTGCCCTCTTTAGTTAACTGTCTAGGTGAATTGGGATCACCATATCCTTTTAGAATCTCATTTAAAGGTTTTAAAACACTACTATTGCCCCCCAAATGGGATGAAACCATTGAATATTTTTAACAACTTTAAAAAAAATCACTCAAAATTGTAAACTATCTTTTCTAATTTCTATATTTTAAGCCTTAATTTCTTTAGAATACAACGTATGTCCTAAACAATTTTCGAAAATTACTTAAAAGTTTTTGAGCAGTCTTTCCTAATCCAACCTGTTAAACTCTCACAAGCTGGCAAGGCCTCATTTGCATCTTAGCTGACAAAGCCTAATTTGTAGCTATGCTGACACCATTCCAGGTTGTGGATCTAACAGGCTTCTCCTGAGGCTTCTTCTCAAAACACTGTTTTTTCAAATCATGTATCAACTTTTACTTTCTAGATTTTCCTTTTTATCCAATAAAAATTTAGGAGGATTTTTGTATCTTTTCCTCTGCTAAATCTATACAATCACCCATATAGATTTTTTTTTTTTTTTTGCTCTTAAGTTAACGCTATAGGCTTTTGCTATTTTTTCATAGACTAGATCCTAGGGTTCAAATCAAATCACAAATCTTTTCTTGTTAAGACCTTGACTGACTGATTGGATGCTCTCTCTAACTATAAAGCAATTTTTGTAGCCTTTTAACTATATTTGAAGCAATTTAAGTATCTCTTTGGTCATATCCACAATTTAAGCAGCTCCTTTCATCAACATTCACGCATTCACAATCATGTTTCACAAATATTGGTGTGGCTACACCTTACATTCATAACTTGCATACATCTCACATCTCTCCTTTTGCCTAGGTTATGACCAGTCTGTTGAAATGAAAAATCCTTAATTGAAATCTCTTGTAACATAGCAGCTATCCTTGAATCATGAGCATGATTTGAACAGATCCAATTTTTTTTCTATGCTGTCTTTCTTTCACTGTAAGTTCTTAAAATACTTTTTGACTGGCTGTATTAATAGTATTTTCTATGCATTTGACTGGATGTCAGTGAGACAGAGAAGGGAGCAGTTCCAAAGACTGCAAGCGTTTTGGTTTTGGCCCTTGCCTTCCTTGCCTTTTGCCCTCTAGGCTTGGACTGACCTGCTGTAAATGATCTGTGGCTGTCTGCTTTGGCTGCCCACCAGGACTCAAAGGGTATCTGTGCCTTAGACCGATGTATGCTTGCTACTACCATGGACAAAAGAATAACTCTCCAATCTGAGGAAACCTGTAAATTTCTTATCTCCTGTGAGAGCGATTCTGCTAAATCCTTTAAGGCTCCTGGCCCTTGCTGAACTCCACCACTAGCTCATTGCCTCTCTGCATTCCTAGTCAAAAATTAGGGAGGTAAAACTCTCTGTCCTGATACTCAGTAACTCTTCGAATTCATCCCAATCATTCTTCCCTGTATATTCTTTCTTACCCAGCCTCTCCTTAGTAGGCACGGAGTTTTCTGCTCTACATTATATTCCTAACCAGTTTATAGGTAGATTTTTCCTGCAGCCTGCTGGTATGGGAGGTCGAACCTTCATTTTGCCAAGCCCCAGAGCAACTCTGATAGAGCTGCTGTGGTGGCTTCTTCGAGCACGAAGGATCCATTTTGTACCTGCTTCAGCTCTCCTGGATACTAAAATATACCCAAGTAAATATGCAATCAACTGACTAATAATTTTTTGTCTCATCTCTCAAACTATATAAAAACTAGATATTTTAATTTCCAACGCTGACTTAGTTCTCCTTATCCTCTGGCTAATATTCCTGTTTCATATCTATAATTATCTGCATTTTCACTTCAGGGTCTAACTCATTACATTTCACTTCTTTATCATCTGACTGACCTTTCTCTGTCTCATATTTACGAATGTGTACATTTTCACTTTTAGGGTTAAATAACCCACTTTACTTTTTGTAAATCCTTTTTCTTAACCCTCATTCCCCATGCCTTGAGAGCCTCTTTGAGGCCAATAACAAATAGATTATGTTTATTAAATTCTTGACCCATTAGAAATCTGTATCTTTCATTGCCTCAATCCTCAATCTCTGGATCTGTCTCACAGGCGGGTGACTCCGTGGCAATCTCAAGCAAGCCAGTGTGTTACATCCTCCATGTAGGCCATGGTGGCTTAGTTAAGGGTTTTTGGATCCCCTGCAGAGGCTACCTTCCTAGGTCCTAAGAGGGTGGAGCCCCATGTTGGGCACCAGCACCATAGTACCTGGAATGATGGGTCAAGAGGCACAAGAAACCGGGCAGCAAGATAGGGTTTATGATCAAGATGCAAATTTTTTTTATTAGTTCTAGTTAGGGAACAAGCTTATTTCAAGTCCCTTCACCCTCTCCCTCCCCTCACCCCCAAACTTCCTCCCCCACCCCCAGCCCACCCCCACCCCATCCACCCACCACTCCCCAGGCAGGGTAGGGCCCTCAACGGGGGCTCTGCAAAGTCCACCAAGTCTTCCTATGCTGGTCCTGGGCCCTTCCCCATGTGTCCAGGGCCAGAGTGTAACCCTTCATATGGGATGGGCTCTCAAAGTCCCTTCTTGCACCAGGGAAAAATACTAATCCACCACCAGAGGCTCCCTGGAGTGCAGAGGCCTCCTTATTGACATCCATGTTCAGGGGTCTGGATCAGTCTTGTACGGGCCTCCTGGACAGCATCTGGGGTCGATGTGCTCTCCCTTGTTCAGGTCAACTATTCCTGTGGGTTTCTCCACCCTGGTACAGACCCCTTCGTTCTTCATTCCTCCCTCTCTTCAACTAAATTCCCGATTCGGCTCATTGTATATCTGGGGATGTCTGTCTCTGTTTCCATCCGCCACTGGATGAGGGCTCTAGGATGGCATAAAGAGAAGTCATCAATCTCATTTTAGGGGGAGGGTTTTTAGGTTATCCTCTCCACCGTTGCCTGGATTGTCAGATCGTGTCATCCTTGTAGGTCTCTGGAGATCTCCCTGGTTCCAGATCCCTTCTCGGGCCTATAGTGGCTCCCTCTGATATCGTATCTCTCATCTTGCTCTCTTTCCTCTATTCTTCCCCCAACTCAATGTTTCTGCCCCTCCGTTTCCTCTCCTCTTCTCCTCTTCTCTTGCTCTTATTGTAGCAGCTCCTTTCCCCCCCCACCCTCATGCCCCCAATTAGTTCGGGAGTTCATGCCACTTCCATTCCTGGGGACCATTTATCCCTTAGAGTCCTTCATGTTTCCTAGTTTCTTTGGTGAAGAGCATTATATACTGGTAATCTTTTGCTCTATGTCTAAAATTCATATATCAGTGAGTACATACCATGTTTGTCTTTTTGTGACTGGGTTACCTCACTCAGGATGGTTTCCTCTAGTTCCATCCATTTGCCTGCGAATTTCAAGATTCCATTGCTTTTTTCTGCTGAGTAGTACTCCATTGTATAGATGTGCCACATTTTCTCAATCCATTCTTCAGTAGAGGGGCATCTAGGTTGCTTCCAGGTTCTGGCTATTACAAACAATGCTGCTATGAACATGGTTGAACATATGTCCTTGTTGTAAGTACATGCCCTATTTGGGTATATACCCAAGAAAGGAATGGCTGGATCTTGAGGTAGACAGATTCCCATTTTTCTGAGCAACCGCCATACTGTTTTCCAGAGTGGTCTTACAAGTTCACACTCCCACCAGCAATGGAGGAGTGTTCCTTTTTCTCCACATCCTGTCCAGCATAGATTGTCATTGGTATTTTTTATTTTAGCCATTCTGACAGGCATGAGATGGTATCTCAGAGTTGTTTTGAGTTGCATTTCTCTGATGGCCAATGATTTTGAGCACTTTCTTAAGTGTCTTTCAGCCATTTCAGATTCCTCTGTTGAGAATTCCCTATTTAGTTCTGCACCCCACTTTTTAATTTCATTGTTTGGTGTTTTGGTGGCTAGCTTCTTGAGCTCCTTATATATTTTGGAAATCAGTCCTCTGTCAGATGTGGGATCGGTGAAGATCTTTTCCCATTCTGTGGGTGGTCGTTTTATCCTACTGACTGTTTCCTTTGCCTTGCAGAAGCTTCTCAGTTTCAGGAGGTCCCATTTATTAATTGCAGACCTCAGTGTCTGTGCTACTGGCATAATGTTCAGGAAGTGGTCTCTTGTGCCAATTTGTTCAAGGGTAGTTCCCACTTTCTCTTCTAGAAGATTCAGTGTGGCTGGATTTATGCTGAGATCTTTGATCCATTTGCACTTAAGTTTTGTGCATGGTGACAGGTATGGATCTATCTGTAATTTTCTGCATGTCTGAATCCAATTGTACCAGCATATTTGTTGTAGATGCTATCTTTTTTCCATTGTATAGATTTAGCACCTTTGTCAAAAATAAGGTATCCATAGGTGCGTGGGTCGATGTCAGGGTTTTCAATTCGATTCCATTGGTCTATCAGTCTATTTTTGTGCCAATACCAAGCTGTTATCAGAACTATGACTCTATAGTAGAGCTTGAAGTCAGGGATGGAGATGCCTCCAGAAGATCCTTTCTTGTAAAGAGTTGTTTTGGCTATCCTGGGCTTTTTATTTTTCCATATAAAGTTGAGTATTGTTCTTTCAATGTCTGTGAAAAACTGTGTTGGGATTTTGATGGGGATTGCATTGAATCTGTAGATTGCTTTTGGCAGGATTGCCATTTTTACTATGTTAATTCTACCTATCCAAGAGCATGGGAGATCTTTCCATTTTCTGGTATCTTCTTTAATTTCTTTCTTTAAAGTCTCAAAGTTCTTATTGTACAGATCTTTTACTTTTTTGGTTAGTGTTACCCCAAGATATTTTATGTTGCTTGTGGATATTGTGAAAGGTGATGTTTCCCTGATTTCTTTCTCATTGGATTTATCATCTGTATATAGTAGGGCTACTGATTTTTTTGAGTTAATTTTGTATCCTGCTACCTTGCTGAAGGTGTTTATCAGCCGTAGGAGTTCCCTGGTAGAGTTTTTCGGGTCACTAATGTAGACTATCATGTCGTCTGCAAATAGTGAAAGTTTTACTTCATCCTTTCCAATTTGTATCCCTTTTCTTGTCTTATTGCTATAGCCAGAACTTCAAGTACAATATTGAAGAGGTATGGAGAGAGTGGACAGCCTTGTCTTGTTCCTGATTTTAGAGGAAACGCTTTGAGTTTCTCTCCATTTAGTTTGATGTTGGCTATTGGTTTGGTGTATATTGCGTTTATCATGTTTAGATATGTTCCTGTTATTCCTGTTCTCTCCAAGATCTTTATCATGAAGGGATGTTGGATTTTGTCAAAGGCTTTTTCAGCATCTAGTGAGATGATCATGTGGTTTTTCTTTTTCAGTTTGTTTATATAGTGGATTACATTGATGGATTTTCGTATGTTGAACCATCCTTGCATCCCTGGGATGAAGCCTACTTGATCATGGTGGATGATTTTTCTGATATGTTCTTGGATTCGGTTCGCCAATATTTTATTGAGTATTTTAGCATCAATGTTCATGAGGGATATCAGTCTGTAGTTCTCTTTCTTAGTCCTATCTTTGTGTGGCTTGGGTATCAACGTGATTGTAGCCTCGTAGAAAGAGTTTGGTAATATCCCATCTGCCTCTATTGTGTGGAACAGTTTGAGGAGTACTGGAATTAGCTCTTGTTTGAATTTCTGGTAGAATTCTGCAGTGAAGCCATCTGGCCCTGGGCTTTTTTTGGTTGGGAGGCTTTTGATGACTGCTTCTATCTCATTAGGGGTTATAGTTCGATTTAAACTGTTTATCTGATCTTGATTTAATTTTGGTAAGTGATATTTATCCAGAAAGCTGTCCATTTCCTTTAGATTTTCCAATTTTGTGGAATACAGGTTTTCAAAGTATGACCTAAAGATTCTCTGGATTTCCTCAGTGTCCGTTGTTATATCTCCCTTTTCATTTCTGATTTTGTTAATTAGCATGCTCTCTCTCTGCCTTTTGGTTAGTTTGGCTAGAGGTTTGTCTATCTTATTGATCTTCTCAAAGAACCAACTCTTTGTTTCATTGATTCTTTGTACTGTTTTCCTAGTTTCTACTTTGTTGATTTCGGCTCTCAGGTTGATTATTTCCTGGCATCTACTCCTCCTTGGTGTGTTTGCTTCTTCTTGCTCTAAAGCTTTAGTTGTTCTGTCAATTCTCTAATGTGACTTTCCTCCAGTTTCTTCATGTGAGCACTTAGTGCTATGAAATTCCCTCTTAGCACTGCTTTCAGGTGTCCCATAAGTTCGGGTATGTTGTGTCTACATTCTCATTAAATTCTAGGAAGTCTTTAATTTCTTTTTTTATTTCTTCCTCAACCCAGGAATGGTGCAATTGGGTGTTATTCATTTTCCACGCAAATGTAGGTTTTCTGCAATTCGTATTGCTGTTGAATTCTAGCTTTAATGCATGGTGGTCTGATAAGATACAGGGGGTTATTTCAATACTTTTGTAACTGTGGAGGTTTGCTTTGCTGCCAACTATGTGGTCAATTTTTGAGAAGGTTCCATGTGGCGCTGAGAAGAAGGTATATTCTTTTGTGTTTGGATGGAATGTTCTATAGATATCTGTTAAACCCAGTGGTGTCATAACTTCTTTCAGATCCTTTGTTTCTTTGTTAAGTTTCTGTCTAGTAGTTCTGTCCAATGGTGTAAGGGGGGTGTTGAAGTCTCCTACTATAAGTGGTTTTATGTGTGGTTTGAGCTTTAGTAATGTTTCTTTTACAAAAGTGGGTGCTTTCGTATTAGGGGCATAGATGTTCAGGATTGAGACTTCATCTTGATGGACTTTTCCTGTGATGACTATGAAATGCCCTTCTTTATCTCTTTTGATTGCTTTCAGTTTAAAGTCTAATTTGTTAGATATTAGGATTGCTACCCCAGCTTGTTTCTTGAGCCCAGTTGATTGGAAAATGTTTTCCCATCCTTTTACTTTGAGGTATCGCCTGTCTTTGAAGTTGAGGTATGTTTCTTGTAAACAGCAGAAGGATGGATTCTGTCTTCGTATCTATTCTGTTAGCCTATATCTTTTTATGGGTAAGTTAAGACCATTGACATTTAGTGATATTAATGTCCATTGTTCATTGGTTCTTCTTTGTTTTGGATTTATTGTTGGTTGTATCATTGCGTGTGGATTTTGCCCTCCTGTTTCTTTTTATGTTTGGTGAAATTAGATTAACTACTGCCAGTGTTTTTGTGAGTGTAGTTATGTTCGTTGGGTTGGAATTTTCCTTCCAGAGCCTTCTGTAGTCCTGGATTTGTTGATATGTATTGTTTAAATCTGTTTTTGTTGTGGAATATCTTGTTTTCCCCATCTATAATGATTGAGAGTTTTGCTGGGTACAGTAGTCTAGGTTGACATCCATGCTCCCTTAGTGCTTGTAGGGTATCTATCCAAGACCTTCTGGCTTTCAGAGTTTCCATTGAGAAGTCAGGTGTGATTCTGATTGGTTTGCCTTTATATGTTACTTGGCCTTTTTCCTTTGCTGCTCTTAATATTTTCTCTTTATTCTGTAGATTTGGTGTTTTGATTATTATGTGTCAGGGTGACTTCTTTTTGTGGTCCAGTCTGTTTGGTGTCCTGTAAGCTTCTTTTACTTTCATAGGCATATCCTTCTGTAGGTTGGGGAAGTTTTCTTCTATGATTTTGTTGAATATATTTTCTGTACCTTTGAGCAGTGTTTCTTCACCTTCTTCTACACCCTATTATTCTTAGGTTTGGCCTTTTTACGGTGTCCCATATTTCCTGGATATTTTGTGTTAGGGTTTTGTTGGACTTGAGGTTCTCTTTGGTTGATGAATGTATATCCTCTAGCGAGTCTTCAGTAGCTGAGATTCTCTCTTCCATCTCTTGAATTCTATTGGATATACTTACATCTTTAGTTCCTGATCGTTTATCCAACCTTTCCATTTCCAACATGGTCTCATTCTGTGTTTTCTTTATTGTGTGTATTTCAGCTTTCATGCTTTGAACTACTTCAAGAGCTTCCTTCACTTGTTTGGATGTTTTTTCTTGGTTTTCTTTAGATTCTTTAAGAGATTTATTTATTTCTTGAATTTTTTGGTTTGTCTTTTCCTCCAATTCATTTAATTTTTTGTTTTCTTTCTCTTCTATTTCTTTAAGGGATTTTCTTGTTTCCTCTTTAAAGGTCTCTATCAACTTGCTGAGATAATTTTTGAGGTCTATCTCATCTTCATGCTCTGTGTTGGGCTTTTCAGCTCTTGCTGGAGTGGAGTCCCTAGATTCTGGTGGTGTCATATTGGTCTTTCTGTTGTTGAGTGAAATCTTATTCTGTCTTCTCCCCATATCTTCTTTTAGTGGGTGCAGGTGGGTTCTCTCTATCTCCTCTTGTGGCCCAGTGGTGTGTGGGGGCTAGGAATTCAATGTCCACAACTCTAGATGATCTCGACGCTCCTGGTAGTCTCCTCACTAGTTCCTAGTTCCTCGGTCGTTCGGCGGAATGGGGTGCTAGCAGATTTGGGGCGCAGGGAGCTCCTCCCTGCATGGGCGTGTCTGGCCCAAGCCGGTAGGCACAGGCGGGGGTGGGGGGATGGGGGTGGTCAGGGTGTATGCTGTTCTGGCCTGGGGTCAGGAGCGGGCAGAAACTCACTCACCTAGTTCCAGGTCAGTCGGCGGCGGCAGAATGCAAGATGCAAAATTTTATTTTTCTCAGGTGAAGCGGGAAAACTTGGGGCAGGATTCGTCAGGGGAGATGTTATTGCCTGGTAAGTGAGTCCTTGGGGTAGACAGGATAACGGGGCAGGGGCAAGCAGAGAGGTGTAAATAGAACCGGTTGTTAGTGGGGTGAAGAGGTTGCAGGAGGAAGAGTTGTAGAATAACCTGACCTTCTTTGTTAATAGCTATCTTCCAAGATCCTCTTTGCTAACAGTTACTTTTGTGAGCCCATTATAAAATAACTATTTGCATAAGCCTGTTTGCTAACCTCTATTTGTGCAAGCCTGGATTCTCTTATCAGGAAGCTAGGGGGAAAGGAGAAGTAGATTGAAGCTGAAGGCAGCCATTCTTTTAACACAATGGGCTGTGTCCTAAAATGCTGGTAATCTTTACAAGAGATTCTCTGAAACAGCCCAAGTCTCTTTATAGGTCTAAGGTTGCCTGTGCCATGGCTCCCGGCAGGAGATGGTTGTGAAACTTGAACTATCAGAGGGGCTACTGGCAGTAGTACCATGATACAAACCCGGTACATTAGTTAGCTTGTTGAAGATCATTCCTTAGGGTGAGATGCCATGTTCAGTGACAGTAGGACCACCATATAATTCCAGTACATGAGTTATCTTGTTGGAGCCCATTCCCAATGATAAGATGCGATGCTCAGTCTTAATGAATGGGAGAAGGGCTGGGCCCTGCCCCAACCTATTGTGCCAGACTATGTTGACTTCTCATGGGAGCCCTTGTCCTTGAGGAGGAGTGGACTGGGAGTATGCTAAGGGGTATGTGAGGAAGGGTGAGAGGAGGCAAGGGGGTGGGAGGAGTTGGAGGGAGAACTGTGCTTGGAATGTAAAATGAAATAAAAAATAAAAAAAAATGGAAAAGAAAAAGAAATATAAATTCTTCTTACTAAAGAGGTAGGAGATTAAGTCAATTTTTGCCCCATAGATAAATTTTCTCTAGAGTTGGAAGTCAGCATTACAAAGGAGAAAAGTGGTAGGTCTTCCTAATTCTTAGCCCTGGCTGGCATTTTCTCATTCTGAGTTATGACTCATATATTTAACATCACCTAGTGCTCAATCAATACTTTAACTTCTTCAATTCCCATCCTGATACTGTATATTCCCTTTGTGTTTCTTCTTTCTCTGGTGTTCATTGTGATGGCCTGATTGCTGGTCTCCTTGAGAGTGTCAGCATAAAAAGCTGTCTGTGTCTGCTTTTGACCCACTACAAAATGCTAGAAGAGTAGAGTTTGGAAGTCCCTGGGATTATCACTACCCATGAAGAGAGTGTCATGAAGCCAGTAAAGTACTTATTTTTAGCTAGATGGAAAAACTAAGACCAGTCAGTGTATCAGGAGAGGGTTCTTATCTAAGAACAAATGGAGATTTAGGAAAGAAGATCTATCTATCTATCTATCTATCTATCTATCTATCTATCTATTAAAAGTATAATTCCCAAAGAAGAGACACCCTTCAGGGGTTTTGTTGATTGCACCATCTCCCAAGAGTTTTCTCTGTGTGACACAACAACACTGTTGAACTAAGATCAAACCATCACTAAGAAAATATATTCTCTGATGTGTTTGCAAGAAAGACAAAGGGTTGTCTTGAATTTACAAAAAACATCCTTCCTGAGTACTCATTATACAAAGGGCTAAATTTTACAGGATGGGGGTCAAGAATGATGCCACTTTAATTCCAATACCAAGGAGCAGAAGCTGATAGATCTCCCAACAAGTCACTCTAAAGAGAACCTCCCTCAATATAAATAAATAAATAATGAAATCAATAAATAAATGAAAGAAATCCAAGGACATATATATATATATATTATATATATATATATATATATATAATACAATGACTGTGATGCTTGCTATAACAAACTTAAAATGTCACAGGTTTGTTCCTTTTGGGTGTTTTCATGGGGATACCCTGGAACAAGCATACAATCTTCTAGGGCTATACAGACTATGTATTTGAATTTCATGTATGAGTGACATGCAGACCTATGAAAATCAGGATACTCTAAAGTCATAAACAAAAATGACAGTATAAATAATACTGAAATTAGTGAAGTGGGAAGTTTTTTAAACATTTTATTTGTAGTGGATGACTTCATATTTCTATGTTTAATGTGTTTGAGCAAGACTGATACTTCAGTTTAAGTTAAGGATAGGGGTTCACTTGTAGAGTACTTATGAAGGGTTTAATGATCTAAAAGCCCTAGATGGATTAAGATGCTCTGGATTGGAAAGCTGGCTTCAGTGATCACCTGTGGGATATTAGGTTCTGAAATCTTCTGATAAGAGGATCAGCATATCTTTTCGAGTGATTTCTACCACTCTGGAACTGCAGGGAAACTGACCTGCATCTCCTAAAGTCTTCTTTTCAGTCCTGTAAGTATGTGAAGCATCTCATACCATGTGCTTACAGTCTCCACTCCATGGAAAGACTGTTCCTTCAGTTGTTCTGATTTAAAGAACAGTTATGTGTCTGGAGATGCCTGTCTGCTTTCTTGTATTTTATAGTCAACTACATCAATATCTAACAACTTGCCTAGCATGAGATAGACTGAGGAAGGTGAGAAAGGTAAGAGACAAAGGGAGAGGGAGGAGAGAAAGAGAGGAAGAGTGAGAGGGAAAGAGAGAGAGGCTGAAGGTATAGGATCAATCTTGAGGAGCAGGTTTTAAATCCAATCAGAAAGTCATTGCTTACTCTCATGATATTTGTGCCACTAATGCACCAGTGGGGATGTCTTGCCAGGCAGGTAGTTATTGTAGCTCACAAGAGTCACATCTGGACAAGATTGGTGACTACTTCTTCCACACAGTGAAAGCTACTAGGTAGGGATGAAGCTTCCAGATCAATACTGGCTTTATTTCTCCATGTTTTATGACTTAAGTATGTGATGTCATCAACAATAGGCTCTTACCATCAAGATCTGGTGAGTAAACAAGAGAAATGTTGATAGCCTGTAATACTTGAGGACTTATGGGATCTCATTTGCCAAGAACTCCAATAACGGTAATCAATTCCAGACACTGGACTTTTTGTTAGTCTGTGGTGTCTCACTAGGGCATTGTTGCTCCATTATAGGATAATTACCTTAAAACACACACACACACACACACACACACATACACACACTTGAAAATTATGCACATATATATATATATATATATATTATATATATATATATATATTTTAGAAAGTTTCTACAGTGGAGGTTTTTCATGTGACTTTTTTGCTCTTTAGTATTAGTTATTCTTTCTTGTATTCCTTCTACCTTGATCCCTACATTTTCTGTTCCATTGTTTCACTTTCCTCCTTTGTATCACTGCATTTTTCTCTTCCTTCTCTTACGAATTGGTCATAAAAGTAAGCTGAGAGTTATCAAAACATGAAATACAAATGGCTAAGAAGTATTTTTAAATTCATCAATGAAGCCCAGCATACTCACTATCAGGAACCCTGTAGGCACTACATGTAGCACAGATCCAGTTTTACCCAAGTCCTACATCTGCTTGCTAGGGACTTCCACCTCCTCTTCATCCATCTCTTCCCCATGGGGCTCTTCAGATCACCATAGGACCTTCTCACCATCACAAGTGACCCAGAATTCCAGAACCCTGCCAACTGTTTGACATGGAGCCTCCAGTCACTTTATCTTGCCTTGAGACTCAAGCTCAAGCCAGACAAAAATCAAAAAATGGAGGGGGGAGGTGAGACTGAAGTCCCACCCCTAGTTAAGAAGCTGTTGACAACTGATAACTGTTGGGAGGATAGTCCATTTTCTTTAAAAGTGCAGCCTCTGATGGGTTGACCATGACATAGTAATGACCATATATTGTAGAGTACTTGAGTATCACAAACTGTACTTGATAGGTTTTTACAAAACAAGACAGAGTGTTGGATATCCAGGGAAGAAGGAGACAAGGTAGGGGGTGAATATGATCAAAATACACTGTATAAAATTCTCAAATAAGCCGGGCGTTGGTGGCTCACACCTTTAATCCCAGCCCTCGGGATGCAGAGGCAGGAGGATCTCTGTGAGTTTGAGACCAGCCTGGTCTACAAGAGCTAGTTCCAGGACAGCCTCCAAAGCCACAGAGAAACCCTGTCTTGGAAAAAAATTCTCAAATAACTTGTTTTTAAAATGTTAAAATGAATTTGAGACTTTCATATTACCCCAATCAAAATGGTTTAGAAACATAATGACAGTTATTGCATAGGTAGGATGGAAGGAGAACATTTATTCACTGTTGGTGATAGTGCAAACTGTTACAGCCACTATGGAAATCACTGTAGACAATCCTCAAAAGGCTATATACTTGACCCAGGAATACACTCATCCATGTTCATTGGTGTTATATTCATCATAGCCAGGAAATGGAATCATCCTAGATGACCATCAAGGGAATTGATAGATGGACAATAAAAATGTTGTACATGAACACAATGGAATATTATTCAGCTGTTAAGAAAAAAATATTTTTAATTGCACAGAAAAATGGATGGAACTGGAAATAATCAGTGTGAGTTGTGTAACAGAGACTCAGAAAGAAAAATGTTGAAAAGAAGGTATATTCTTTTGTGTTTGAATGGAGAGTTCTATAGCTGTCTGTTAATCCCAATTGGGTCATAACTTCTGTTAGTTCCTTTGTCTCTTGGTTAAGTTTCTGTCTGGTGGTCCTGTCCAGTGGTGAGAGTGGGGTGTTGAAGTCTCCCACTATAACTGTGTAAGCTCTTATTTGTGATTTGATTTTTAATGTTTGTTTTACAAATGTTGGTACCTTTGTTTGGGAGCTTAGATGTTTAGAATTCAGATTTCTTCCTGATGGATTTTTCCTGTGATGACTATGAAATGGCCTTCTTCATTCCTTTTGATTGATTTTAGTTTGGAGTCTAATTTGTTAGATACTAGGATAGCTACCCCAGCTTGTTTCTTGGGTCCATTTGATTGGAATATCTTATACCAACTCTTTACTCTGAGGTAATGTCTGTCTTTGAAGTGGAGGTATATTTCTTGTTTGCAGCAGAAAGATGGATTCTGTCTTTGTATCCACTCTGTTAGCCTGTGTCTTTTTATAGGCAAATTAAGACCATTAGTATTGAGGGAAACTAAGGACCATTGAGTACTTATTCTTGTTTGTTTTTGATTTGTTGTTGCTAGTGGTATTGTATATGGATTTACCCTGCTTTTTCTTTTGGGTTTTCATAAAGTGGGATTATCTATTGCCTATACTTTTGTGAGTGTAGTTAATTTCCTTAGGCTGTAGTTTTCCTTACAGTACTTTTTGTAGGTCTGGATTAGTGGTTACATAATGTTTAAATGTGGTTTTGTCCTGGAATATCTTGTTTTCTCCATTTGCAGTGATTGAAAGCTTTGTTGGGTACATTAGTCTGGGTTGGCATGCATATTCTCTTAGAGTTTGTAGAATATCTATCTATCCAGGTCCTTCAGATTTTCAGAGTTTCTGTGGAGAAGTCAGGAGTAATTCTGATAGGTTTGCCCTTATATGTTACTTGGCCTTTTTACTTGGCTGCTCTTAATATTCTTTTTTTATTCTGTACATTTGGTGTTTTAGTTATTATGTGGTGAGGGAACTTTCTTTTGTGGTCCACTCTACTTGGTGTTCTGTAGGCTTCTTGTATTTTCATTGGCATGTCTTTCTTTAGGTTGGGAAAGTTTTCTTCTATGATTTTGTTGAATATGTTTTCTGCACCTTTGAGTTGGGTTTCTTCACCTTCTTCTATACCTATTATCCTTAGGTTTGGTCTTTTCATAGTGTCCACAAGACAGAATCTTAACAAAGAGACAAAGGAACTAATAGAAGTTATGACCCAATTGGGATTAACAGACATGTATAGAACATTCCATCCAAACACAAAAGAATATACCTTCTTTTCAGCATTGCATGGAACCTTCTCTAAAATTGACCACATGCTTGGCAACACAGCAAACCTCAACAGGTACAAAAAAATTGGAATAACCCCCTGTGTCTTTTCAGACCACCATGCTTTAAAGTTAGAATTCAAAAACAACACAAATTGCAGGAAACCTACCAACTCATGCAAATTGAATAACACACAATTGCACCATTCCTGGATCAAGGAAGAAATAAAGACATTAAAGACTTGCTAGAATTCAATGAAAATGAAGAACCAGCATACCCAAACTTATGGGACACTTTGAAAGCAGTACTAAGAGGAAAGTTCATAGCTCTAAGTGCTCACATGAAGAAACTAGAGAATAGTCACACCAGAGAGTTGACATCACAGCTGAAAGCTCTAGAACAAATGGAAGCAAATCCATGCCGGAGGAGTAGATGCCAGGAAATAATTAAACTGAGAGCAGAAATCAATAAAGTTGAAACAAAGAAAACAATTCAAAGAATCAATGTAATAAAAAGGTAGTTCTTCGAGAAAACCAACAAAAAAGACAAAGCTTTATCCAAACTAACCAAAAGGCAGAAAGAGAACATGCAAATTAGCAAAATCAGAAATGAAAAGAGGGACATAACAATGGGCACTGAGGAAATCCAGAGAATCTTCAGGTCATATTTTGAAAACCTGTACTCCACAAAATTGGAAAACTTAAAGGAAATGGACAATTTTCTGAACAGATACCACTTACCAAAATTGAATCAGGACTGATAAGCAACTTTAACAGACCTATAACCTTGAAAGAAATAGAAGCAGTTATCAGAAGTCTCCTAACCAAAAAAAAAAAAAAAAAAAAAAAAAAAAAAAAAAAAAAAAAAAAAAAAAAACAGGACCAGATGGTTTCAGTGCAGAATTCTACCAGAAATTCAAAGAAGAGCTAATACCAATACACCTCAAATTGTTCCACACAATAGAAGCAGAAGGTTCATTGCCAAACTTTTAATGAAGCTACAATTACCTTGGTACCCAAGCTACGACAAAGACACAACTAAGAAAGAGAACTACAGACCAATATCCCCCATGAACATCGATGCAAAAATACTCAATAAAATACTGGCAAACCAAATTCAAGAACATATCAAAAAAATCATCCACCATGATTAAGTAGGCTTCATCCAGGGAGGAAGGGTTGGTTCAACATTCGAAAATCTATCAATGAAATCCACCGTATAAACCAACTGAAGAAGAAAAACCACATGATAATCTCACTAGATGCTGAAAAAGCCTTTGACAAAATCCAACATCCCTTCATGATAAAGGTCCTGGAGAGATCAGGAATAACAGGAACATGCCTGAACATAATAAAAACAATATAAAGTAAGCCAATAGCCAACATCAAACTAAATGGAGAGAAACTCAAAGTGATTCCTCTAAAATCAAGAACAAGACAAGACTGTTCACTCTCTCCATATCTCTTCAATATTGTCTGTGAAGTTCTAGCTAGAGCAGTAAGACAACAAAAGGAGATCAAGGGGAAACAAATTGGAAAGGAAGAAGTCAACCTTTCACTGTTTGCAGATGATATGATAGTCTACATAAGTGAACCAAAAAAAGCTACCAGGGAACTCCTACAGCTGATATACACCTTCAACAAAGTGTCAGGATACAAGATTAACTAAAAAAATCAGTAGCCCTAATATATATAGATGATAAATGTTCTGAGAAAGAAATCAGAGAAACATCACCCTTTACAACTGCCACAGACAACGTAAAATACCTTGGGGTAATACTAATGAAAAAAGTGAAAGATCTGTATCATAAGAATTTTGAGTCTTTAAAGAAATTAAAGAAAATACTAGAAAATGGAAAGATCTCCCATATTTTTGAATAGGTAGGATCAACCCAATAAAAATGGCAATCTTGCCAAAAGTAATCTACAGATTCAATACAATCCCCATCAAAATCCCAACACAATTCTTCACAGACCTTGAAAAAACAATTCTCAACTTTATATGGAAAAACAATAGACCCAGGATAGCCAAAACAACCCTGTACAATAAAGGAACTTCTCCGTTCCTTTATTGATCTGTGATTTCAAGCTCTATAATAGAGCTATAGTCCTGAAAACAGCTTGGTATTGGCACAAAAAATAGATGGGTAGACCAATGGAATCGAGTTGAAAACCCTGATATTAACCTGCACACCTATGAACACATGATTTTTGATAAAGAACCGAAAGCTATACAATGGAATAAAGAAAGCATCTTCAACAAATGGTGCTGGCATAACTGAATGTGGGCATGTAGAAGACTGTAGATAGATCCATGTCTATCGCCATGCACAAAACTTAAGTCCAAATGGATCAAAGACCTCCACATAAACCCAGTCACACTGAACTTATACGAAGAGAAAGTAGGACATACCCTTGAATGAATTGGGACAGGAGAGCACTTCCTGAACATAACACCAATAGCACGACACTGAGATCAACAATTAATAAATGGGACCTCCTGAAACTGAGAAGCTTCTGTAAGGCTAAGGACATAGGCAGTAAGACAAAACAGCAGCCCACAGACTGGGAAAAGATCTTCACCAACCCCACATCTGACAGAGGGCTGATCTCCAAAATTTACAAAAATCACAGGGAACTACTCTCCAAAACATCAAATAATCCAGTTAAAAAGTGGGGTATAGAACTAAATAGATGTAGGGAGCCATCCCTGTATTCTCCATTACAAGATGGCGCCTGCATCCGGCAGGCACCGAATGTAAACAAGATTATTGTGCAGGCGCTGGGTAATTTTCCATTCCTTGATCTCTGCCTATTCCGTGGCGTCATATGGCCCAATGAGCTGCAGGCAATCATGGGGTGACACATCCGAGGCGGCGGTTGCCAGCCTTTATTAGGGGACGGGATTCTTGGCTCGGGGTCTCCGCTCTGGTAAGCTTATGCTCTCCTCTCAAGACACATTAAAGCTTTACTGCAGAAGGATCCGAATGTCCTGTGTGGTTCTTGCTGGCGAGACTATCGCGCAGGACAAATAGACAATTCTCAATAGAGGAATCTAAAATGGCTGAAAGACATTTAGGAAAGTATTCAACATCCTGAGCCATCAGGGAAATGCAAATCAAAACAACTCTGAGATACCATCTTACTCCTGTCAGAATGGCTAAAATCAAAAACACCAATGACAGTTTATGCTGGAGAAGATATGGAGAAAGAGGAACACTTCTCCACTGTGGTGGGAGTGCCAACTTTGGAAATTTGTATGGCATTTCCTCAGGAAAATGGGAATCAGTCTACCACAAGATCCAGCAATTCCACTCTTAGGCATATACCCAAAAGAAGCACATTCATACAACAAGGACACCTATTCAACGATGTTCATCGCAGCATTATTTGTAATAGCCAGAACCTGGAAACAACCTAGATGCCCCTAAACTGAAGAATGGATAGAGAAAATGTGGTACATTTACACAATGGAGTACTACTCAGTGGGAAAAAAGCAATGGAATCTTGAATTTCAAGGGCAAATGGATGGAACTAGAAGAAACCATTCTGAGCGAGGTAACCCAGTCACAAAAAGACAGGCATAGTATGTATTCACTCATATGTGGATTTTAGACATAGAGTAAAGGATTGCCAGCCTGCAGACCAGGCTGCCGATGAGACTGGTAAACAAGGAGGACCCTAAGAGGGACATACATGGTCCCCTGGAAAAGGGGAAAGGGACAAGATCTCTTGAGCAAATTGGAAGCATGGGGGGAGAGGAGAGGGAACTAGGCGAATGAGAAGGGGAGAAGAAGAGGAGTGAGGAAGACATAATGGTCATGGAGGTTGAAATGGGGGAAAAATAGAAGACAGCAAGATAAGAGATAATATATAGAGGGTGACATTATAGGATTAAAGAGAAATCAGGCACTAGTGAAAGGTCTGGAGATCTACAAAGATGACACCAACTAACAATCTAAGCAACAGAGGAGAGGCTACCTTAAGTGCCCTCTACTGATAATGAGATTGATGACTAATTCATATGCCATTGTATAGCCTTCATCCAGCAGCTGGTGGAAGTAAAAGCAGACACCCACAGCTAAACCTTGAACTGAACTGAAATCCAGTTGCAGAGAAGGAGGAGTGATGAGCAAAGGGGTCAAGACCAGGCTGGTGAAACCAACAGAAACAGCTGACCTGAACAATAGAGAGCTCTTTGTCCCCATACTGATAGCTGGGAAACCAGCATGGGACTGATCCAGACCCGCTGAATGTGGGTGTCCGTGAGGAGGCCTTGGAAATCTATGGGGCCTCTTGTAGTAGATCAGTACATATCCCTAGCATAGGAATGGACTTTGGGATCCCATCCCACATGGAGGAATACTCCCTGAGCCTAGACACAAGGGGGTTGGCCTAGGCCCTATCCCAAAGAATATGACAGAATTTTAAGACCCCCTATGGAAGGTCTCACACTCCCTTGGGAACAGAAAGGTATGGGATAGGTAGGGTGTTAGTTGGGGGGGGCAGGGGAGGAGGGGAAGGAGAGTGACCTGGGATTGACATGTAAAATAATTTTCTTTCTAATAAAGAAAGTAAAATGTCACATTTCCCTTTATTTATGGTTATAAAATCTGAATCTTTAGATATTAATATCTCATTTTCAAAGCTCTTATACATCTGAGTTTGTATTTCTAATAAAACAGTTAAATCTGTTACCAAGCAGTCTACTTTGTCTCCAAGCCTATTCATCCTACCAATCCTAGAATGGAAATGACCTAGAAGCTAGAAAATTCACTTCCATTCTTTCAATGAATACAAGAAATACTTTGTTGCTTGATTTGTTCCTTATTTTGCATTTATACCATTTAGACTAAAACTTTCTGTTAAACTACCTTGTCCTGTTTGTAGTTGTCTTTTCTTTGTAGAGTTTGATCGTAGTTATACAGTAGGTTCCAAAACAGCTTCCCTTATTGTTGATCTATTATCAGTACTTTATGCTAAATATAGTAAGAAAATTAAACTTAAAACCATCTTAATTATCTTTGAATCATTATGTACTGTAGAAGCCTTATGAATTGAAACATGCAAAACAGCACCATCTCCTCATTTAAAATTTCCCACACTTATGGTATAGTCAGCATAATTATATGAATTTTGGATGACTATATTTGTATATGTGTATATCATAAAATAATTTATTCTTGAAAGTCATTATATCCACTATCACACATAAATTATTTCAGCGAGAATACTTAATATCTACTCTCTTAGAGGTTTTCAAATATAGAGTACACAAATACTAATTATATTAAGCATGCTATACAATAGGTCTCACGCTTACTTTTCCATTGGACTGAAATTTTGAAACATTTTATTAAAATATCTCCATTTTCTGATAAGTCCCCAATCCTGAGCCCATTTTTCCTTGTGACCATTGCTTTAACCACAGCAGCGTGGCTACCTGGTGTAAAATTCACAAGAAATGAGAATTAAAGAGATGAATTAGCAGTTAAACTCACTTGCTGCCATTCCAGGGGACCCAAGTTCAGTTTCCATAATCAAATATTTATTTTCACAACCGTTTGTTGCACCAGGTCCAATCTGACACATCTTGCATTTCCTTTAGTGTTTAGCTCTTTATTATACACTGTGTTAAATTATTCATAAACTATCCAATATCACCCAATTATATAATCCATCAATTTGTTATAATGAGGTTTAACTAATTTCTGGAGAAAATTTAGATTCTTGGTGTTATCCCTAGAACTCTTTTAAATATTTAACCTGTTAGTCATGCAGATTTGAATATCCTTAAATGAAAATTACATATCTATAAAAAGTCATATTGTGGATAAAATAAGCAAGTCCTATTTCAATTCAAAATTCAAATTATAAATTGCTGACTTTTTCATGGTTTTAAAAGACATTTCATCTTGTCACAGTTATATGCACAGAAATGGCTCCAGGTTGTCATTACATATTACTCTCTTGTTATTTAATTAATGCAATATTCAAAAGAAATATTAAAAAATCTAATGTGTTTTCATTTTTTATTCTATTTTTTTAGTAATTAATGATAAACCCCCCAATTCCTCATATAGAATACATGTGTATTGATCTTTAAAAGAAGTTAACTGCATTTTGTAAGCATCCACATAAACAAAGTCTATGAACTTTCATGTTCATTAAGAGCAATTTCTGATTCACACTGTATAGCAAGCCTTCCCATAAGAAACTGGGAAAACTTAATGAGAGTAAAGATTCATTTCACAAAGGACAAAAATAAAAAGCTACTGATGAATGGTTATTATGTGGTTCATGACAATTAGTTTGCAACAATGTAATTATGTTTGTTTTAGCAATTAATCAAGTAACTACATCTGAATGTTAACCTCAATATACATATTTTAATATATTTTCTAATCAGAGCACCCATTCATATTGGTTGATACTACCCAAGATTAAGCATTGCCTAGCATGACTATAAAGAACACAAGTAAAAAGATATGTTTTGCAAGAACATATAAAAAAAGAAAGATAAGCTTTGTACAGTGAATGAGTTATAGAAAAAGTAACAAATTTGTAACAATTTTAAATGTCTATAAGCTTTCATTTTGAACTAAAAATGTTCCTGGGTAGGTTACCTAATGCCCCCTTTACATTCTTTTTTCTTAGGGTATAGATGAAAGGGTTCAGAGTAGGAATCACAACTTTACTAACAGCCAAAAGAAAAAAGGGATGGACACCCACACATAAATTCACCACCACCACCAAATCCAAATAAAAAAATAACGAACAAGCAATGGTCATTAATATCCCTCAATATTAATGGTCTTAACTCGCCTATAAAAAGACATATTATCAGAATGGATAAGAAGACAGAATCCATCCTTCTGCTGCATACAAGAAACACACCTCAACTTCAAGGACAGATGGTAGCTAAGAATTAAAGTTTGGGAAAAGATTTTCCAATCCATTGGATCCAAGAAACAAGCAGAGTAGCAATCCTAATATCCAACAAATTGGACTTTAAACTAAAATTAATCAAAAGAGATGAAGGAGGTCACTTCCTACTCATCACAGGAGAAATCCATCAGGATGAAGTCTCAATTCTAAACATTTATGCTCCAAATACAAAGGCATCCACGTTCATAAAAGAAACATTATTAAAACTCAAATCACATATAAAACCACACACACTTATAGTATGAGACTTCAACACCCCACTCTCACCACTGGACAGGAACACAAGACAGAAACTTAACAAAGAAACAAAGGAACTAATAGAAGTTATGGCCCAATTGGGCTTAACAGACATCTATAGAACATTCCATCCAAACACAAAAAATTATACCTTCTTCTCAGCACCACATGGAACCTTCTCTAAAATCGACCACACACTTGGCAACATAGAAAACTCAACAGGTACAAAAAAATTAAAATACTCCCCTGTATCTTATCAGAGCATCATGCTTTAAAATTAGAAATCAACAACAACACAAATTACAGAAAACCTACAAACTCATGGAAATTAAGTAATGCCCGATTGTACAATGCCTGGGTCAAGGTAGAAATAAAAAAAGAAATTAAAGATTTTCTAGAATTCAATGAGAATGCAGACACAACATGCCCAAACTTATGGGACACTTGGAAAGCAGTACTAAGAGAAAAGCTCATAGTGCTAAGTGCCCATACAAAGAAACAGGAGAATAATCACACTAGACAATTAACAGCACAACTAAAAGCTCTAGGACACAAAGAAGCCAATGCACCCCAGAGGAGTAGACACTAGGAAATAATCAAATTGAGGGCTGAAATCGATAAAGTGGAAACTTGGAGAACAATACAAAGAGACAATATAGCAAAGAGTTGGTTCTTCAAGAAAATCAACAAGATAGACAAACATTTATCCAAACTTACCAAATGGCAGAGAGTGAACTTGTAAATTAATAAAATCAGGAATGAAAAGGGGGACATAACAACCGACACAGAGGAAATCCTGAGGATCATCAGGTCATATTTTGAAAACCTGTATTCCTAAAAATTCGAAAATCTAAAGGAAATGGACAATTTCTGGATAGATTTCACTTTCCAAAATTAAATCAAGAACAGATAAGCAACTTACATAAACCTATAAAACCTAGTGAAATAGAAGCAGTCATCAAAAGTCTCCCAACAACAACAACAACAAAAAAAACAGGGCCAGATGGCTTCAGTGCAGAATTTTACCAGAAATTCAAGGAACAGCTAATACCCATTCTCCTCAAAGTATTCCACACAATAGAAGCAGAAGGGTCATTGCCAAACTCATTTTACTAGGCTTCAATAGCTGTGATACCCAAGCCATACAAAGAGACAATTAAGAAAGAGAACTACAGACCAATCTCCCTCATGAAAATTGATGCAAAAATGCTCAATAAAATACTGGCAACTTGAATCCAAGAACACATCAGAGAAATCATCCACTATGATCAAGTAGGCTTCATCCCAGAGATGCAAGGATGGTTCAACATACGAAAATCCATCAATGCAATCCACCATATAAACACACTGAGGAAAGAAAAACCACATGATCATATCACTAGATGCCGAAAAAGCCTTTGACAAAATCCAACACCCCTTCATGATAAAAGTCTTACTCCTGTCAGAATGGCTAAAATAAAAAACACCAATGACAGTTTATGCTGGAGAGGATGTGGAGAAAGGGGAACACTTTTCCACTGCTGTTGGGAGTACCAACTTATACAGCACTTTGGGAATCAGTATGGCATTTCCTCAGGAAAATGGGAATCAGTCTACCACAAGATCCAGCAATTCCACTCTTAGGCATATACCCAAAAGAAGCACATTCAAACAAGGACATCTGTTCAATGATGTTCATAGCAGCACTATCTGTAATAGCCAGAAACTGGAAGCAACTTAGATGCCCCTCAACTGAATAATGGATAGAGAAAATTTGGTACATTTACACAATGGAATACTACTCAGCAGAAAAAAAAATGAAATCTTGAAATTTGCAGGAAAATGGATGGAACTAGAAGAAACCATTCTGAGAGAGGTAACCCAATCACAAAAAGACAAACATGGTATGTACTTACTTATAAGTGGATTTTAGACATAGAGTCACAATCACACTGCCAGAGAAGCTAGTAAACAAGGAGGACCCTAAGAGAGACATACATGTTCCCCTGGAGAAGTGGAAAGGGATAAAATCTCCTGAGAAAACTGGGAGCATGGGAGGAGGAGAGAGTGAGCTGGGAGAATGAGAAGGGGAGAAGAGGAGGGGTGAGCAGGACATGAGGGAGCAAAAAGTTTGAGTCGGGGAAGAATAGAAGAAAACAAGAAAGGAGATACCATAATAGAGAGAGACATTTTAGGTTTACAGGAAAATCAGGCACTAGGAAAATGTCTGGAGATCTTCAAAGATGACACCAGCTAACAATCTAAGCAACAGAAGAGAGGCTACCTTAAATGCCCTCCCCTGATAAAGAGATTGATGACCGTCTTATATGCCATCCTATAGCCTTCATTCAGCAGCTGCTGGAAGTAGAAGAAGACACCCACAACTAATCACTGAACTGATCTGGAATCCAGTTGCAGAGAAGGACGAGTGTAGAGCAAAGGGGTCCAGACCAGGCTAGTGAAACCCACAGAAACAGCTGACCTGAACATCGGGGAGCTCTTTGTCCCCATACTGATAGCTGGGATACCAGAATGGGACTGATCAAGATCCCAGGAAAGTGGGTTTCAGTGAGGAGATCTCGAAAATCTTCGGGACCTCCTGTAGTAGTTCAGTACTTAACCCTAGCATAGGGTGGAATTTGGGAGCCCATTCCACACAGAGGGATACTCCCTGAGCCAAGACACATGGGGGTGGGCCTAGGCCCTATCCCAAAGGATGTGATAGACTCTGATGACCGCCTATGGAAGGCCTCACCCTCCTTGGAGAGAAGAAAGGATAAGTGATAGGTTGGGTTTCTGTTGAGGGGAGGAGTTTAAGGAGAGGAGGGGAGGGAGAAGGAACTGGGATTGACATTTAAAACAATCTTGTTTCTAATTCAAATAAAAAATCATCTGCAAAAAAAAAAAAGAGAGAGAGAGCCATAATCTTGGTTTGGTCTTTTGTAATAGAGGAGGTGGGGCTGGAGAAACATGCTAATGGCTGGACCATAGAATAAGAGAACTACTATGAGATGAGAGGAACATGTCCCAAAGGCCTTCCCTCTGCATGCTTGATTTTAAGTACAGCATGTCCAATAGTAGCATAGGAGGCAAGAATTAAACACAGAGGGACAGCTAACATAAAAATGTGTACAACAGAGAGAGCAAGCTTATTGCTCTCTTTTTCAACACAGGCAGTTTTTATCAGAGCTGGGATTTCACACCCTAAGTGATCTAGTTTATTGTGGCCAAACAGTGGCAATTGCAGTGTCACAGTGGTCTCTGAGACAGCACAGGAAATTGCTGTCAGCCACACAGTGAACACTAACAGGAGGCAAGTATGCTGATTTCATGGAAAGGGTGTAGTGCTGAGGCCTGCAGGTGGCAACATAGCGGTCAAAGGAGCAGGAGCACACACTCTGTGCCCACCACTGTGTGAAAAAGTAAAGCTGAACTACACACCTCATGTAGCTGATGGTCTTTGTGGAACCCCCTAGGTGAGTTAGCATCTGAGGCACAATGCTTGTGGTGTAGTACATGTCCAGAAAGGAGAGGTTGGTGAGGAAGAAATACATGGGACTTTGGAGACAGGGGTCTCATATGGACACCAGAATGATGGCAATGTTTCCCATCATGGCCAAAGAGCAAGTTTAGATTTAGTCTCTACAAATTCTTCCATAATTAAATTTATCTAACTGTCATATTAATGTGTACTCTACCTCACCCTTCTCCTTTCTCCTGAGATGAATGTGACTTACCTTCCAGTTTATTTATCTTTACTCTCTGTCTTCAGAGTTTTTGGATTATTTTAGTTACTCTTATGATATATCATGGTACAGCTCTTGAAATTCAATGACTTTTTTCTTTTTCTTTATTCTTCTCTCATAAAATGCATCCTCAGTACAGCCTTTCCTCCCTCCTCTCCTCACATTCCCCCCACATACCTCCTCTCTCCCCAAGAGCCATTGCTCCTGTTTTGCCTTCAGAAAAGAGAAGGCCTTCCAGTGACATTATCAAAACATGATATAACAAGATGCAGTAAGACTAGACAAAAAACCCTTTATCAATGCTGGATGAGACAAGCCTGTAGGAGGAAAGGATCTCACTACTTTGGGCAAGCGAGTCAAAGACACCCTCATTCACACTGTTAGGAGTCCAACAACAACAAAAAAAATGGGTGGAAATAAAACAAATCATACTGAGAGAGTCAGCCAAGAACCAGAAAGACTAACATTGTATGGACTCACTTATAAGTAGATATGAACTCTTATGTAAAGAATAACCCTAGTATAATCCACAGATCCAACAAATGGATACAGAGGAACAGTCCACGGTGAGGGACAAGGTACTGTCCTGGAAGAGAAAATAGATTTTGTGGGTAGACTGGGGGCAGGTAGGGAAGGGAACAGAAAAGAGACTTTTATTTTCTTATCCAGTTATTTATCACTATTTCAACTCACAGGGATATATTCATCTAGGAGCATTTAAAAATCATTGATCAGTTACAGGCTAATTTGTTGTTGGGATGCTCTCTACACTTCTGTTTGCATTTTCATACCAGCATAACACACTGACATTCAATTAAACAACACCCAGAATTTCTTTTATATTTACAGTACATTCTGGCTTTGGAGGCTGCAAAATGCCATGTTTATTTTGAAAACACCCTTCATTGGAGAAGATTTTTTAAGTCAGAGGAACAAAACTATTCATATTTTAAACATTTTTATAAGATCAAATGACTGACTAAAACATTAATACTTCACTCAGGTAACCAACATCCATAGTGTTTGTGGAAAGTTAAGGGTTTCTAAGTTTGGTTTCAGTGATAAACTGAGAAAGAAATGAGTTGCAAATTAAAGTCTAGTTGTTCCTAGAGCCACTGAAATAGATACAGCCAAAGCATATCTTTTTAAAATGAAGCTGTCTTTCCTGTATAGTAATTAGACACTGCAACCCACACTTTCCACCTTTCCTGGGGATACATGCCTGTCAATACAGGTGCCTCTTTACTTGCCTTATTTTTATGAACCCCTTTATTTAGTAAAAAGTAATTATAAAGGAAGGTACTTGAATTTTTCCTTTTCAGAAGACAGAGAGACTCTAATGAAGGTTAGAGTTTAAGATTTGCTCCAGAACTCTCAGGTTTACAGTTCATACAAAAGTGTCAAAGTGGAGGGAAAGCTCAAGTTAGGAAGACAAAAATAAAAAATACAAAGAAGGCTTTTAAGTTATACTTTTTCTTTGCTATTTCTGAGTCTTCTGGGAATTGTTTCCACAGACAAGTCATTTGCCTTCCCCTGAGTGACTAGACAGAGACAGTTCCTTGGGAATAAACTCCCTGAGGATATGCTTCTCACACACAATTAGTTACCTGCTATTCTGAGGATAGGTGCCAATCTCTGTTGCAGTGGGATACATTTTGAAATAAACTGATTCCATTACCCAACACACTGAACACCAGCTAAAATGTATGCAATTAGAGATGAGCTTGTTTGAATCAGTAGTTATTCTGAGGAATTTAAATTAGAATTTTTGATATGTTACTTCATTTAAGGAAATAACAATACAGCATATTAAAATCCACGAGAATAGCAAAGATAATATGCAATAAAACATGCACTATCCACTATAAGTAATGTAGAAATACTAAAAACACTTCTAAATATTTAGTATTTTATCATAATAAAAGGACAATAACAAGAAAATAATCTGCCTACTACTTACTGAATAATACCTACTTTACATGCTTATATTTACTTATTGGAATTTTTTCACAGGGGGCATGCAGCAGTTTGAGATTTGTCCCTCATGAATTCATGCAGGATTAATTTATCTAATTGTAATGACTGTATTCACGCTGTTCTTGCAAAAACATTATGAAGTCTGTTATTTGGAATATTTCAATGTGTATTAATGATTCAAATGCACATCATCTTGAGAAATAATTTCAAGTACTTTGAATAACAGGTACATTTAGAGATGTTTCTCTCTGTACTCCCATTCCATAGTCCTTCCTCTAAACAAAGTCACTGATACCTGAGTGCCCCCTTTTCATTGCAGACCTGATGGGTGTTCTCTGTTCCTTTCCTCTGGCCCCCAGCCCCTGGTATTTCTACCATGGCTGTGCCTCTCAAGGCTGATTTCAGAAGAAGAATGATCTGGTTTCTTGTTGAGTATAGATGATGGGAATTTTCAGAGAAAGAGTAGACAGTGAAATGACAGCTGGTATGGAGTACTGCCCAAGCAGAAACTCTGGCGGCACATGTTCACAGACCCTGTAGAGGCTATACCTTCACATTACTTCATATAGACTTCTATAGGAAGTCTAGTTTCTACAAAGCACATTTGTGTTGTGCACACTTTCCTTTGTTATTTCAGACTGTGTGTTCAGAATGGATTCACAGTTAGTGCCAGCTCCATTATAATCAATTTTTAATGTTTTAAAACATCCCCACATCTTTTAAAACACTTCATTTACTAATTTTTCCCCATATCCCATTTGAATTAGACAATCTATGGACAAAGGATCGTATGTGACAACCCATTAAAAAGAGATCAAAACCACATAGAGAGATGTTGGTTACCACCAAGGTATATGTGCCACTATTTCTCCCTCAGGTGTATTGTGCCATGCTGGTTATTGTTGTGCTCCAGAGGCATCATAGTTGTATGTGACCACTGGTTGTTTTCTTCCATTAGAAGATTTCATGGAGTGTTCTGGTACCATGAAAGTTAGTTCTTAGGGAGAAGGTTTTCAGATCCTCTGGGTCCTGTGACCCAGTTCATGGTGCCTTCAGCAATAGAGACTTACCTTCCATTCTGAAGAGCAACAGCAGTTGCCTATAATATTTGTGGAGTCTTAGAGAGGATGAGACCCCTGGAGGAGTGGATGGGGAGTGGGATGGGGAGATGATGGGGCCAGTGGGAGGATGGGAGGGAGAGAGAACTGGGGTTGGTATGTAAAATGAGACTGTTTTTAATTTAAATAAAAAATAATAAAAATGTTTGGGGAGTCTTTTAGGCAACCTGACCAGCAATTCAAAGAAAGCTTTTCATTCCTGGTGTGGGAATTTTCTTAGATAGTCTGTGACCCTTATAGGGAGAATTGGTATCCCAGATAGGAAGATTTCATGTAAATTACGTAAGTACACACACACACACACACACACACACACACACACACACACACACACACACACACACACACACACCTTTAGGTAAAAAGGAAAACTATGCCTGGTACTAGAAACAAGCCAACCACCTGGGGCTGTGAGGTCATCAATTTTGGAGGAGAACCTACCACTGCCATATTTCTCAACTGGCACTATCTTTAATTACATTATAAATATCATTTGTAATACTAATGTAAATATCATTACTAGCATGTGAGGCTAGTAATCCCCCAGATCCTTCTATTGCTAACTTTCCCCAGCACTGAAATTTCAGGCTTCTGCAGCTGCACTCTGCATTTATATGGATGCTACAGATTCACTTTATCTTGTTACTATGCTTGCCCAGTGTTGGGAGCTGCAAAGCACCGCGCCCAAAAAATGGCGCCGGTTTCTGCCCTCCGCCAGCCCGACGGCGAGTGCTCTCTGTGGTAAACAACTCCTAATTTGGTAAAGGTCATGTATCCTTTTAATTCTGCTTGGAAACAACCTATCCTGGTGCGCCATGTAGGGTTAGGTGATTGGTAGATGTAGACTATATCAGCCCGCATCTCCCTCGACCTGGGGCCGCCATTTCACTGTAAATCAAGAAGTTCCCGATTAAACTGTGTTGAAGAAGATTCCTCGGTGTTGCGTCGTTCTTGCTGGTCAAGGGTGGACACGACAGCCCAGCAAGCGCTCCTCCCCATTGAGCCATCTCCCCAGCACCAAATTAAAGTTTATTGTGAAAAGAAGCATGCCACTGAGTGAAAATAGTCTCTTAAAATATACTAAAACTTGAAAAACAAGACAAAAGTACTTTATTGCAAAGGCTAAGGGATAAAAAACACTAACTTATCTACGCAGTCTGGTAAGTACATTTAGACTGTGAGTTGTAATCTAGTTTACATTTTGTTACATGTTATTTTATTCATCTTTCCTCTAAATGAGTGGGCATATGTGTGCTTTTATAAGTCAAATTATGAGGCAAAGTCCATTTCTTACTATAAAGAATAATACATAATTTTAAAACACTGGTACAATTTGAAAATAAGATATGTAATCATAAAATTTGAATAAAAGTGGTCACCAACCTAATATTATATTGCCTAGACATGCCCAAATACCCAGAGCCTCCCTTACTCACTTGCTTAGAAAATTTATTAGTTTGATATTTACATCAATATTTGTTTATGTGCAATATCTAATGGGTCAGATCTTAGCACAAAATTCAGCATTGTCTTCATTATGAATATGTATCTGGTAAACAAAATTTTCCCAGACTGTATCTAAGTATCAAGTGTCCTCATCCACTGAGAATCAGAAGAAGTAAATTTTCTTGCTTTCTATTTTGTTAAATTACTTAGATCATTTTTCTACACCTTCAAGGGTTTTCAGGATGACGTTCAATTGGTTACTATTTTTCCTCAGCCTCCTGATGACTGAATTGCATGTATGCACCATCATGCATAACTTCTTTGTTCTTTAACAAAGGCTCTGTTCTTTGCGATATGAAAGAAGTTTCTATAAAGTGATAGGTGTTCTGTTGGTGCATGATCTTTCTGACATTCAATTCAATATTCTTCCAAGACAATTATAGCAGCAAATACTATTCACTCAATGTAGATATTATGGTATCAGAACGTTAATAATATATCTCTGAAGTACACTAAAATCAGGTCCAGCACTTTTCCATGAATTTAATTACTAATTCATAGGAGTGTTTATATGACCATAAACTTTCCCATGTCGGATTCATAACCTGGTTCCCACTGTAGGATCTTCTTCATTATCAATTTTTAGACCAGTCCTGCTGACTTAAGATGTTGTTTTTGATGTTGCTGTTTCCTCATATAGGCACTATAATTTAGTGATTGCTCTGGAGTTTGGAATGAAATCAGGGGAGATTTGGAGGAATATATCATCTAGCAAGAAATCTGCCTCATATAAGAGCTCTGACTGATTTATAGGAAATTACAGACTTCATTCATCTAACATATTGTAAGAGACAGCTCTAGCCAATTTAGAAAAGTCAAATCAATCAGGAAGTGGGTTTGATAGTAGTTGTCAGTCTCTCTCTCTCTCTCTCTCTCTCTCTCTCTCTCTCTGTGTGTGTGTGTGTGTGTGTGTGTGTGTGTGTGTGTGTGTGTGTGTGTGTTCATAAGTTAGTTCCTGTGGAGGCCAGAAGAGGGTCTGAGATATTCTGGAGTGAGACCTCTGTAGTTGTGAGTCTTCCAGATGTGGGTTCCAGGAATGGAATTCATATCCCCTGAAACAACAGCAAGGGGTCTTAACCACTGAATTGTCTCTCATGTCCCAGTTCCAGTTTTTAAAGTAAGTGAAAATGGCAACCATTCTATATTTTTAGTGTCTTATATCCCCTACAGAACCTTGGATTTCTCACAAAAATGTCTAATGAGACTTTGTCGAGTTTATTGGTTGTTTGGTAGTTAGTTGGTCTTCTTTATGGTTCTTTGACTCTTACAATTAAGTTCTTAGGTCTGAAAAAAAGTGATAGCATCTCTAAATGCTGTGAAAAGTTTTTATTTTCATAGCATTCCTTCAGTAGAAGCATCTCAAAGTATAGCTTTTAGGTTAGAACTATTATCATGATTATCATACTTGTTACCACCTTAACCTTGTTACAAATTATAATTATTGGACTTCTGTGGTGTTACATTGTTTGTGGTCTACTAAAGCTTGCCTGAAGATCATAATGTAAATCTAGCCTTAGCTATAGAGGCCAGGCAGTAGTGGCCTTTAATCCCAACAGCCACACTAGTTAGCCATAGAAGCTGGACGATGGTGATATACGCCTTTTATACCAGCACTAGAGGCGTATATAAAACAGGAACGGGTCTCACTGCTAGCAATTAGTCTCCAGCCACATTGAGAACAGGATTGCCCCAGGCTTGGTGGAGATAAGAGCTCTCTGGTGGCTTTTTTTGCTTTTCTGATCTTCAACTTGAACCCCAATATCTGTCTATGGGTTTTTATTAGACATAAAACAAAGGATAACCAGCCTACAGACCATACAACCCAGGAAAACTAGGAGGACCCTAAGCAAGATATACATACAACCCCCTCCCTGGGGAAATAGATAATATCTCATGAGTAAATTGGGAGCCTGGAGGGAGAGAGGAGGGTGGTGTGGGAGGAGAACATGAGGGATCAGGAAGCTCGAGTTGGAAGAAGGACAGACAGGAAGAGCAAGGAAATAGATACCAAGGGAAGAGGGAGCCATTGTGGAGTTAGCAAGAAACATCTAACGTATCTTAAAATAATAGTCTACAACAGGGAGTCTTAAGACCAGGGGAAGGGGAAGAGTGATTCCACCCTCAGGAACAGACAGGTGGGGAAATTTAGATTGCTGGTTGATGGGAGTACTTCTCTGGAGTTCATTTGATTTGTGACAGGTGGATTTAAGTCAATTTCCTGAAACTTATAAGAAATTTTGTTTGTAAAGAAGACAAAAGTTTTTGATAAATCTATATTGCAGGAAAAAGGAGGAGTAGGTTTACGTCTTTGCATCATTATAAAAGTTTGGGGATTGAAACAATAACATAGACAGAAGGAAAGATCTGAAATAACTTTTCAGATACCTTAAATTATTTTTTCAGACCCCCAAATCTCTCAAACCCTTACAATTTATGTAACTTTTCAAATCGTCAGACCTTAAAACATTTTACAGACTTTTACAATTAAATTTTATATCCTCAGACCTTCATATCTTGTATTTACATACCTTAAAACATTTTCATAGACTGTTATAACATATAACAGACCTATAACTTGAAGAATGAGAAAGGCAAGGGGTTGTATAGTGGAGGCAGAGTTAGTGAGATGACCTAATTGTAAATGAGGGTTTGCTTTTGTAAAAAGGTCTTATATGTTGGGATGAGAATCAGGTGGGTTTGGAGAAAGAATAAAAGGGATTTAGTATTAGAGTGAATTTTTTGGTATAAGTAGCAAATGATGTCCTGTGTTGAAGAGGGTTAGGTATGTTGTTATCTGGTATCTAAGTTTTAGGGTGGCCTGGAGGGAAGTGGGGTGAGTCATAAGGGATGAAAGGGCAGCTTGATAGGATGTTATGTTTGCACAATTATTGTCTTTACTGATGATGGAGAGGTCAGTATGTTGTGACCTTCTGACAAGAAGGAGTTGTCATCTGTGCAAAAAGAATAGGCAGAAGTAGCTAGATAACTCTCTTGTGTATAAGAGGGATGGGGAGAGATATTTTAGAGTTTTGGATAGAAGGGAAAAGGACCTGGAGAGAGTTGAGGCAAAGAGATAATCAGGGATGGATTGAAGCGAGGACAGGCAAGGAATTCAAGTGATGTGTTTTTGATAAGAAGTTGGAGGGGGAGAATCTGAGACAGTGGAAGGTATTAGGGTATTTCTTAAGTTAGGAGTTAAGAGAGACAGTGGTGGGAATAGATTGGTATTGTGAGAGGGAATCCCAGAGTTAATTTGTCAGATTTAGAAGTGAACAGAGAGGCTGTAGCAAGAGTTTGTAGACAGGGAGGCCAACTGGGGACAGGGTTTTCTAGTTTTAGAAAGACAGGTGAAAGGGGCAAAGGTCAGTCCTAGAGAGTATTTATGTGTTTTGGAAATGTAAAGATGGAAAGATTTTGTATAGTTTTGGGAGGCAAAGGGCAAGGGTAAAAAGGACAATATTTAAATTTAAGCTGTTGTTTACAGATAGGAGGAAGGTGGTCATGAAGAGGCCCAGAAATGGCTTGGAATATATGTAATGTATCAGAACTGAGTATTTAGGGATCCATGAGTGGAGGAAGTTGGTCATGAAGGCAATGATAAAGAGTGGAGATGGGCAAGATGATCTAAAATGAAGTGTTTATGGGTTGGGGTAAGAGAGACTCCTAGATAGATGACTTGTGGAGAGGAGAATTGAGTTTTAGTGTGAGATCTGGTAACATCTGGAGCTGACGAAATTGAGGAGTGAGGTGGTACCAAATTGGCTGTAAGAGAGGGAAGGACTGCAAAGGGTAAGGTCATATACATACTGAAGGAGGCAGGAGAGAAAAGAAAAAGGGCAGGCCAGGCCAGGTCTGTAAGGCCTGGAAGGGGACCATAGGGTGGAGAGAGATAATGGCAGTGTTTATGAAATGAAGGTCCTGGACCAGGAGAAAGGATTTGTTGGTTTTTGTTGTTTTTAATATGGGAGTATTGTAGGGTGAGGAGGTGGGGTCTTAGGAATAATGGGTTTGAGGCCTAGGCATGGGCTGGTTAAAGGTAGGAAGTATTGGGTTTGGAGACATAGGCAGAAATGTCTTTGAGTATGGTATGCAGCAAAGGAAGAAGAGGTAGTGTAGGATACAGTGGATTAACTAAAGAAGTGGGCAGAGGGCAAGATAGGTATGAGGAATTTGGAGAGTGGGGAAGTGTGTAAATGGAGGCTGAGGAAAGGAAAATGAAGGACATGAAGATGTCTACAATATTTGCCATGCTTGGGCCTGTGTTTGCCATACTAGAGCCCCTTCAGCTTTTTCATCTAACTCCATAAGTAGGAGAGAATATGAGTGATGGTGATGTTAGTGCATGCCAGGAGGTATCATGATTATTCACTATTTCAGGGTCCTTGGTAATCTGACTGATGGATAATTTATTTCCCAGATATTCTTCTAAGGTATTTACTTCTAAGCCAATTTCTAGCCATCACTTTTTTATTTAGGTTCTCCTAAAAGCAGGAATTTAGCTGAAGAAGTAGGTAAAGTCAAGTAACTTGGCAGTGATACCGAATCAAGTGTAAAGGGGAAAAGGAGAATGAGACATGTAAATAGGAAACACAATGTAGAGTTTTTATAGCCAGGATTTATTGATTGGGTATATATTTTTCTAAGGACCATCCAGACAAAAGTACCTATGTACCAGAAGGAAGACTAGCTAATATTTATCCATTTGCCACCATCTTCAGCTGAGGATTTCTCTTGGGTCGTTAAGTCTCAGTGCTTCTGGGAAACTCTTGTTCATATGCAAAATGGTCTCTCATGATTTGAAACCTCAAGTCAGAGAGAGGAGTATATACTGGGTCCCTAAAGCAGTCCACTGTCAGTTTGTCTGCAGTGAATGTGAGTTCACAGAGGATTCAGTAGTTCTGCTAAAATAAAACCTGGGCTCAATCAATGAGCTATATCTGAACTTTAAGAGAAATGTACAAAAGCTGTCTTTTACATTCATGACCATAAGGATCAGAGGGACACCATGTGTCTATATGAACTCCCTGGATAATGCTTGGAACCAAAAAAAAAGTGACTTGAAAAGACATTCAAGAGATAGTTGATATTTTCTAGAAAATGACAATCCAAACAGGAACAGATAAAGAGAACTCTTGAATTTTGTATAATGAAAACCAGGTAGGCTAAGACTGTCTCCTAATGAAAATTACATTGCATAAACAGTTGATCCTGGGGAAATATATTTCCTGAAATGATTAGCAATTAATTAGAAGATAGGAGACAGAAAGTAGATAAACTGATATGTAGAATCCAAGAATTGCAGAAATGCACACCACAGTCTTTCTCAGAAACAAGGCTCAGATGCATATATAGTATTAAATAATTTGTACTGGTTTTTATTGATTTAAAATGTTTTAATACTATTTCCAACTTTTGGTTTATTCAGTTCACTTTCATTATCATTCTTCATCATCACTCTGTAAAGTATATGAATATCCTACTATATAAAATTTAGAAATTACTATTTCAGTGTCAAATTTGCCCCCAAATGGAGAATGAGGAATACTTATAAAGATGACCAAGTGCTAATCTTCGCTGATGAAAAGGCCAATTAAATACAGATGTGTCAGATTATATTACCAACACTCAGAAGTTACTTGGGGGTTGAGTTCATTTATTTTAAGGTTTTTTTTTTTTCCCTAAGGGGATAGTGAAAATATGAAGCAGACGATCAAATCCACTCATGAGATCACACAGCATAAAAATGACTAATTGGTGACTCAAGCTTGGAAATTAAGAGATAAAATGAAAAGGAGGAATTAAAAAGACAAAAGAGATGTGAGGAGAATCCAAATAGGAAGAAATGAAAAATACAGAGCAGAGACAGAAACAAGAAGAAAATAGCCAGACAAATTGAGATGCACAAAAAACAAGAGGAAGCAAAGTGATAATAAGTATTGCACAGTCTGTATATTCAGTAAACATAGTAAACCCTCAGTCTTCAATAACAAATATGCAGCATATTTAATATCTATCAAAGTGGCTTTATTAGAAAGCAATTATATCTTACTCAGTTTACCTTGAGGAGCTACAGGTATAAAGTATCAAATATAAAAAGAATAAATGGTAGATATCAAATAAACTACTCACTCAATCTATTCTTTTACCCCTAAGCACTACAGGCTAACTTCATATTCTTTTTTATTATCCTGTATGGTAGATTATTGATTTTAAATTTTTAAATGCTAATGAACAAAAACCATAGCTACTGAGAGATATTGGATTATGGAAACTGCTAAATTAAACCAACCTATATATTTTAAAAATGTTTTTAGGGTGGAAGTCAAAAATATGTTGCATTGGAACAGAGGTTATGTCCTTGTTTCCACAGGAAACAAAAATTTATGCTTCTCTTCAAAATTAATGAAGCTCAGATTTGATTGGGGGAGACCTCCTGAAAATCTTGGCTATAAACATAAAAAAAGACTACCAGGAAAGACTACAGGACAGGTGACGTATGTATATGCTGGTCCTTCCACATGGGAACAGCTCTATAACTTCATATTCTTAAGTAAAAAGGAATAAAACAATTTGTTCTGACTTGCTTCCTGCTTGCTAGGATCTTCACAGGCTTTTGAGCAACCACGTTTTTTGTCATGTCTTGAAGAGGCAATTGTCCCAGGAAACACGGCCACAGTTTGCAATGACAGTCTGGCAATTTCATCCTCCATGGCTTCTCAGACAGACTATATTTAGATAAGGCAGTATGTTATGCATCAATAGCAGCAACAGCTTTTCCAGGTTCTTGCAGTCATTTGAACAAAATTGTAGAGACATCCAGCACACTCCATTTAAAAAAAAGTAAAAAACAAAATCCCAGAAAACAGCACAGTTCTGTTACTCTTGTGGTACCTGGCACCATTGTTGTTTTTTTTTAAAATTGGCTTTAGAGAAGGCACTTTTAGGAGTCATTTTGGTCTTTTATTATTTGACTCTTGCTGCAAATACAGTTATAATTCTTGTTTCCTTAATGGACCCCAAGCTCTAGATGCCTATGTACTTCTTCCTTTCCAATCTAGCCTCATTAGATATTTGTTTCACCAGCAGCTGTGTGCCTCAGATGTTGGTTATTTTGGGATGTCCAGACAAGATTATCATCTATCATGGCTTTGCCACTCAACTCTACATCTTCCTGTGGCTTGGTGCCACTGAATGTGTTCTTGTTGTCATGGCTTTGGACCGCTATGTAGCAGTGTGTCATCCTGTGAGATATACAATTGTCATGCACCCCAAAGTCTATCTGCAACTCACTGTTTTTGCTGGGGTGCTGGCCTGATTCAGACTCTGATCCAGTTTTCTGCTACCCCCCTCCATTGTCCTTTTGCTCCCACTGGGTGGTAGATGACATTGTATGTGAAGTTCCAGCTGTGATTCAGCTCTCCAGTGCAGATTGTACCTACAATGAAGTCCAGATGCCCATAGCCAGTTTTATTCTTGTAGTGTTACACTTGGTCACCATCCTTTCCTCTTACGGTGCCATTGGGAAGTCTGTGCTGAAGGTAAAATCAACTACAGGGCAGAAGAAAGCATTTGGCACCTGCACTTCGCACATTCTTTTGTCTCTCTCTTCATGGTACTGTCACAGGTGTCTATCTGCAACCTAGGACTCACTATGCTATGTGCATGAAGGGGGCAAGTTTCTCCCCCTGTTCTACATGGTAATAACTCCAACTCTTAACCCCTTCATCTATACACTGAAGAATAAGGAGGTAAAAGAAGCAGTGATAAGATTGGGGTGGAGAACTTAGAGTTCCCACAGATAACTGAGGAAGCTAACATATGATTTTCTGTTTCTTTACTTAAAAAAAAAAAACAGAACAATCATAGACAAAAAAATCTTGAGGTAGCTCCCCTACCATGTCAAGAGTAGTTTCATTTTATTTGGTGTGTGGTGTTGGCTTTATTCTTCAGTTATTGGTTAGACCCTCACTTTCTTCAAGGTGCTGATTCAGGCACAATATGACAGATAGTTTTTTTCTTGTTTGTTAAACCAAGCTTTCTTGATAAAATGGAATTCAGAATATCTTCAAATAAATTATTTTAAAAGTCAATTTCTTGAGAAATATAATACAGTTGATTTGTAAGAAAGAACCACAATGCTTATAAAATAAAGTACCAAGTAATATGTTTCATACCTTTTCACTCTTCTTATTTGCTTCATACTGTACCTGGAGTTGAAACCAGAGCATTCTACAAATTAAGCACATACTTTCTTTGATCTACACCACAGGTCTCTTTTTATTTACTTTAAAAACTTTAAAGATTTATTTTTATTCATGTGAATGAATCTGTGTGAGTGTATGCCATGTGTGCACAGGTGTCTACAGATGCCAGAAGATACTGTTGAATCCCCTGAGGCTGGAATTACAGGATAACATATGTGTTAGAAACTGAACTCAGGTCCTTGGAAGAACAGTAAGTACTCTTAACCACTTCTCCATCGCTTTAACTCCTTCTATTTATTTTTAAGAAATCTCACTAAGTTGCCCATACAGGTCTTGAATTTGCTATCCTGAACCTGCCTCTCAAGCAGATGGAGGTCAAATGTCTTACATTACAATTTCTTTTTTATTCTAATTTTCTTAGGTTCAGCAAATCTAATTCCTGAAGATTTCTATGTTTTTGATAGAGACTTAAAAGATATGTGCATCTACGTCTGTACCTTGAATTGATGGTATGTGTTATGAGTTACTTCAGCCTCATTACCACTCTTGACATATTATGCACCTATCACTACCCACCCCAGACATGTTGACCAAGGCTAAACACGTCCAACATGTATTTCTTGTGCTATTGCTCTTAGACAATAATTCCAAATTCCTCAGTCTGAGTTTTGGTCTTTTGTGACCCCAGTTATGGGGTTAGAGTTAGATATTCTCCTCCTTTGTAAAGTCCATGTTTTAAGGAAATAGGTGGATTTTCCAATTTTTATATTCTATGTTACAGATGTTTATGAGCTGCACACTTAGTGACAGTGACAAATACAATACATAGCTTGCCATCTTCAAAAGGGAATGAAAAATAGTAAACAAAAATCATTTATTTAATACCCTTTTGGGGGGAAGTCTTGTTTACTAACACTACGTGAAGCTTGACTTTTATTTGTCATCCTCCAACAATGATCTATATGTTGCTCTTTTTTCACTCTTCATATCTGCTAGTTCAGTTTACCTAAAATCATGACTAAACTGTATACTCTCTTGTACAGAATTTTCACACTTGTTCTGTCCTCAAATACACTAGTGATGAGGTATGTGCATGTGGAACTTGAGTTGCCACCAATCCCATGATTTTCCAAATGACCTGCACCAATTTCAGATTGATGGTTGTTAGAGCATAAATTATTTCAATCCCTTTGTAACCTAGTTATCAACCTTTATTAAAGATGGCTATGCTCTAACATTTAGATGAGAAATTACAGTCTCAGATTTAGCAAAAAAAATTGTGCATTCGTTCACTGAAAAATATATACAAGTCCCTTCAACATCATGTGCTCCTAAATGTAACCAAAAGTATAATTGTTATTGCACATCTTCTGTTCATAGGTGGAAAGATAAATGATATGTGAAAAAGCACAAATGCTAGACAACAGAAAGCAGTCACAAATAGTATAAATTACATGCTGCTTATCACCCAAATTTCAAAAGAAGGTAGCTGTAAGGTACAGTGTCTGAGGGCAACCTGACTGGAAAGAGTATCAGGGAGCACTGAGGGCCAGTGACAGCAGCTAAGGGGCATCTTCAGATTTAAATTTACACATAAATCTGGAATCGCCTTCAGTGTGTATTACCCAAATGGAATAGAGAAATGAAAAAGTTAGATTAGCCCAGTAGAGGAATCACATAGAGTTCAATAGCTTTGTAAATAATTCGTGCTTCTATTTTTCATATTTTCCTTCATGGCCAAAATTCTTATTTCCATGAATTCTGCTTAGTTGCAACAGAGGGACTGGCTCCCTAAGGTCAAAATTTCTAACGCATTTAATGCACTAGACTGCAAGTGTTAAAAGGTAGATTATAGGCAAACATGACTTACAAAATAAGTAGAGTCAATTTTGTGGTGAGAGTTAGATACAACTACATTTGAGAGCTACAAGGAAGTATAGAAAAAGTGAAAAATGAAGCCAGCCTAAGAAGTGAGGTGTTCAAAGAACTCTAGACACACCTTCCATTAGGAGGAAGAGCCACTATTCTAAAAGGTGATCTTATTTTTATTTCTTATGTTTTTCAAAGTATTGCTTAGTGAACTGTAATGATACTAAAAACATTTATTTTACAGGTAGAGTTAGAGAGGAACAACAGGGATCAGGATTAAAATTAGTTTTATCAATAATAAAACTTACAAAAAATTAAAACAAAATCATCTTAAATTTGAACGTCACGAGTATGATGTTGAGTTTAGATTTATTACTACTTCATTCATCAGGAACAGCCAAAAGAACAAGAAAAGTTATGCCTTGTAATTCTCCGAAAGTATGAATTCAATTTTCCCCCCAAAGCAAAGTAGATTTCATAAGAAATCAACATACATTTGGGAAATGATTTAAATAATCAAGAAATTGGATCCCTCTTTATCACAGTCATAATTCTATTAGGTTTAATTTGGAAAGAATGTCCATTGGGCTTTAGGGATTCTACATTTTTTATTTGCACTACTTACCCATCATGTACCTTACAAATGCTCTGTGAGTTTATTACCACTCTAGTTAGTTGGCAAAAATCAAAACAACAAAAAGACAGGTTACCAGGAATTTCCTACCCAGAGCAATCTGATTAAACACATACAACTAAGTCCTTTTCTACTTAAAAGTGAAAAAAACCTTATTTTTTCTATGAATGATAGCATAAAGGATTTTTTTAAAATTATCGATGTCAACCATTTGTTTAAAGTAGATATAATTATTATTTTCTAAGTAAACCTCCAAACATATGTACTATGTGGTGGATATGTCTTACAAACTGTCTCTGAACAATGAAAGCCATTTAGAAAGTTTTCTCAGGAAACACCATTAAATTTAGAATATTTTAAAAATTCTTTTTGCTGTGTTTTTCTTAAAATTAGTAAGGGATACCCTTTAAAGAGGTAGCTAAGAATAAAATTTTGCCATTTCCAGATGTTCTATACTGTCCAAGGACCATTCATGAAGACTTACACCCCTCTTTTCATGAAATATTAGCTCTCATGCTTATCTCAGCAAAATCTGAAGAGAATGTTTATTGGTATATGCAAAAGAAATATTTGTTTTATCACCATAATATGGTAACTCAAATTATACTTAGAATGTTCATCTCCTCGATTTATCAAGTAGTTATGCTTATATCTTTTATGAAAGTGATGAACCACAAGGAAACTGGTGGCCAAAACAAATTTGTTTTGTTCCATCTCTACTCTCTTACATCAAGCCTGCAATTTCTGCAATATCCTTCCTAGGGAGTTTTTCGTTATGAGGGCTATAAAGTTACTAAGATACAATGCATAAATGCATTCTCATCTCTAGTCCAAGAAATACCTCCTGATGACTTCATCATGGTTCCTGAGAGAAAAAACTTAGGCTACAATGCCAAACATGACAAACATCATTAATAAATCCTACAATGATTCTTGGAGAGGGACTATGCTTAATTACATCTACTGTAATAGATTAGGGCAAAAAATTCATAATCAATGAAAGAAATGTGGAAAAGAGGAAAATAGTTGTAAAATAAAATTGCTAGTAATATGAAAGACAAAGAATACTCATTTTTGTGTTTCTCATGCTTTCTATTGCATATATCTAAAAAAGGTGAGAGAATATTTCATCTTTTATATTGTGTCTGCTTCATATAATAAGACATTTTGAGATAATTACTTTTGTTGGCTTTACAATAACAGCATGTAAGATCTGACAGAATTAGAGTTGAACAAGTTTATTAGGGTGCTGGAGAGGTGGAGAAGTCATTGGGGAGACAATGAGCAAAGGGTGAGAAATTTCAGTGAAACAAGAGAGGTAAGTACAAGAGGTCTGTCATATAGAAGGGGTGACTATAGGTGAAAAGACACTATTATTGAAAAATGCTAACAGCTGATGTAACATGTTTCAACAAAATTATAAGGATATAAGGTTATATGAATAAGTCACTACATTTAGTCATAATGCAAGATAGTTTTTAATTATTTTATAGACAATATGTACAACATTGTCAAAAATAAAATAATAATAATAAACAAGTTCACTTAAACCCCTCCAAAATTCTACAGTAAGTGAAGGAATAGATTTATGTGTGTCATTATCTTGGGATTAAAAACTATTCCTAAATTACATTAAATATTATCTCTACAAAAACTTTTACCAAGAGTTACTCTTTGCATGATAAAAATTGATATCTTAACAACAATATTGCATTTATATAACCTTGCACATCTAGTGTGATATTTGAGTAATTTTTTTCATATTAAAACCATGTGTTCATTTTGAACAAAGGAGAATGAACCACACAAAATACACATATGTACAATCAACTGTGTATGTGTACATAGTCAAATTTTTGGTAACTCTCACAACACAGACAATCTCGATAGTTTTTAAAAATATTCTTCACAACTTTCCCCACTTTGCTGCATAAAGCTGAATATATAATCATACATTCTAGCATTGAGAAGACTACATGAAAGTAAGGCTTAATTGTAAGAAATCCTGTAAGATCTTCTTCATGTGGGAATGTGACTAAATGCGAAATAATAAGACCATCTCTGGAAACTTATTTTTGTGGTTTGTGTTATTTGGCTCTGTGTGTGTGTGTGTGTGTGTGTGTGTGTGTGTGTGTGTGTGTGTGTGTGTCCATTTTAGTGACATTAACTCCTAATTATCCTGTGACTAAACATCACTGTGGATTAATTCCACAAACACATTGTCCTGAGTCCTTGAAGTTTTATCCATTGCCTTAATTATAAGAAGCAAAAACTCTTTCCTACAATAAAAAAAGAATATTTGTCACCACTAACTGATACTGCCTTTCATAGGTTGCAAATTCCACCTTTTTAAAAATTTTTTACTAGTTAGAAACTAATTAGAAACAAGCTTGCTTCACATGTCAATCTCATCTCCCTCTCCCTCCCTTCCCCCAAACCTTCGCCAGTCCCTCACCTCATCCTCCCTCTGCCCCGCAGGGGCGTAGTGCCCTCCATGGGGTTCCCCAAAGTCTGTCATATCATCCTGGGAAGGGCCTAAGCCGGCCCCTGTGTCCTGGCTGAGAGAGCATCCCTCGATGTGGGATAGGCTCTCAAAGTCCCTTTTTACAACAGGGATAAATACTGATCCACTACCAGGGGCCCCATAGAGTATGGAGGCCTCATTTTCATCCATGTTCAGGGATATGGATCAGTTTTATACTGGCCTCCCAGACATCAGTCTGGGGTCCATGTACTCCCACTTGTTCAGGTCAGCTGTTTCTGTGGGTTTCACCAGCCTAGTCCCGACACCATTGTTCTTCATTCCTCCCTCTCTGCAACTGGGTTCCAGAGTTCAGTTCAGTGTAAAGCTGTGGGTTTCTGCCTCTGCTTCCATCAGCTACTGGATGAGGTCTCTAGGATGGTATATAAGGCAGTCACAAGTCTCATTACAGGAGTAGGCCATTTAGGGTAGCCTCTCTACCATTGCCTAGATTGTCACATGGTGTCATTCTTGTAGATTTCTGGAAATCTCCCTAGTGCCAGATCTCTCCTCAGACATATAATGGCTCCCTCTGTTACGGTATCTCTCATCCTGCTCTCCTCTATTCTTCCCCCGACTCAACCTTTCTGCTCCTTCATTTCCTCCTCTCCTATGGTCTTCTCCCCCTCTCATTCTGGCAGCTCCTGCTCCCTACCCTCATGCTCCCAATTAGCTCAGCAGTTCCTGCCCCTTTCCATTCTCCTGGGTCCATACATTTTTCTCTTAGAGTCCTTCTTGTTTCCTAGTTCCTTTGGTGATGTGGATTGTAGGCTGGTAATCCTTTGCTCTATGTCTAAAATTCATATATGAGTGAGTAAATACCATATTTGTCTTTTGTGACTGGGTTATTTCACTCAGGATGGTTTCTTCTAGTTCCATCCATTTGCCTGCGAATTTTAAGATTCTGTTGCTTTTTTTCCGCTCAGTAGTACTCCACTGTATAAATGTACCACATTTTCTCTATGTATTCTTCAGTTGAGGGGCATCTAGGTTGCTTCCAGGTTTTGACTATTACAAACAATGCTGCTATGAACATAGTTTAACATATGTCCTTGTATGAACGTGCATTCTTTGGATATATGCCCAAGAGAGGAATTGCTGGATCTTGAGGTAGACTGATTCCCATTTTCCTGAGCAACCGCCATACTGATTTCCAAAGTGGTCTTACAAGTTTGTGCTCCCACCAGCAATGGAGGAGTGTTCCTTTTTCTGCACATCCTCTCCAGCATAGACTGTCATTGGAGTTTTTGATTTTAGCCATTCTGGCCTGTGTAAGATGGTATTTCAGGGTTGTTTTGAATTGCATTTCCCTGATGGCTAATGATTTTGAGCACTTTCTTAAGTGTCTTTCAGCTATCTTAGATTCCTCTGTTGAGAATTGTCTAGTTCTGTACCCCACTTTTTAATTTCATTGTTTGGTGTTTTGGTGGCTAGCTTCTTGAGTTCATTGTATATTATGGAAATCAGCCCTCTGTCAGATGTGGTGTTGATGAAGATCTTTTCCCATTTGGTGGGCTGTCGTTTTGTTTTACTGACTGTGTCCTTTGCCTTACAGAAGATTCTCAGTTTCAGGAGGTCCCATTTATTAATTGTTGATTAGTGTCTGTGCTACAGGTGTTATGTTCAGGAAGTGGTCTCCTGGGCTCATTCATTCAAGGGTACTTCCCACTTTTTCTTCTAAGTGGTTCAGTGTGGCTGAATTTATGTTGACGTCTTTGATGAATTTGGTGCATGGTGATTAACATGAATCTATCTGCAATCTTCCTCATGTGAGAATCCAGTTATGCCAACACCATTTGTTGAAGATGCTTTCTTTTTTGCATTGTATAATTTTAGGTTCTTTGTCAAAAATCAGGTGTTCATAGGTTTGTGGGTTAATATCAGGATTCTTCATTCGATTCCATTGGTCTATCTGTCTATTTTTGTGCCAATACCAAACTGTTTTCCGAACTATGGCTCTATAATAGAGCTTGAAGTGAGTGATGGTGATGCCTCCAGAAGATCCTTTATTGTACAGGGTTGTTTGGGCTATCTTTTTTTTTTTTTAACATATGAAGTTAAGTATTGTTCTTTCAAGGTCTGTGAAGAACTGTGTTGAGATTTTAATGGGGATTGCATTGAATCTCTAGATTGCTTTTGGCAAGATTGCCATTTTTACTATGTTGATCCTACCTATCCAAGAGCATGGGAGATCTTTCCATTTTCTGGCATCTTCTTTAATTTCTTTCTTTGAAGACTCAAAGTTCTTAATGCACAGGTCTTTCACTATTTTGGTTAGCATTACCCCAAGATATTTTATGTTGTTTGTGGATATTGTGAAACGTGATGCCTCACTGATTTCTTTCTCATTGCAATTATCATCTATATATTGTAAGGTTACTGTTTTTTTTTTTTTTTAGTTAATTTTGTATCCTGCTATTGTGCTGAAGGTATTTATCAGCTGTAGGAGCTCCCTGGTAGAGTTTTTGGGTCGCTTATGTAGACTATCATATCATCTGCAAATAGTGAAAGTTTGACTTCTTCCTTTCTAATTTGTATCCCTTGAACTCCTTTTCTTGTTTTATTGTCTAGATAAAACTTCAAGTACAATATTGAAGAGATATGAAGAGAGTGGACAGCCTTGTCTTGTTCCTGATTTTAGAGGAATCGCTTTGAGTTTCTCTCCATTTAGTTTGATGTTGGCTGTTGGTTTGTTGTATATTGTTTCTATCATGTTTAGGTATGTTCCTATAATTCCTGATCTCTCCTCTCCAACAGCTTTATCACAAAGGGATGTTGGACTTTGTCAAAGGCTTTTTCACCATCTAGTGAGATGATCATATGGTTTTTCTTTTTCAATTTGTTTTTATGGTGGATTACATTGATGAATTTTCATATGTCAAACCATCCCTGTATTCCTGGGATAAAGCCAACTTGATGATGGTGGATGATTTCTTTGATGTGTTTTTGGATTCAATTTGCAAGTATTTTGTTAAATGTTTTTGCATAGATGTTCATGAGGGATATTGGTGTGCAATTCTCTTTTTCAGTTGGGTCTTTGTGTGGCTTGGGTACCAAGGTAATTGTAGCCTCATAGAAAGAGCTTGGCCATGTCCCTTCTGTTTCTATTGTGTGGAACAATTTGAGGAGTACTGTTATTAGCTCTTGTTTGAATTTCTGGTAGAATTCTACACTGAAACCATCTGGCCCTGGTTTTTTTATGGTTGGGAGACTTTTGATGACTGCTTCTATTTTATTAGGGGTTATAGGTCTGTTTAAATTGCTTATATTTTCTTGATTTAATTTTGGTAAGCTATATCTATCCAGAAAATTGTCCTTTTCCTTTAGATATTCGAATTTTGAGAAATACAGATTTTCAAAGTATGACCCGATAATTCTCTGGATTTCCTCAGTGAATGTTGTTATATCCCCATTTTCATTTCTGATTTTGTTAATTAGCATTCTCTCTGTGTGTTTTTGGTTGATCTTGTTAATCTTCTCAAAGAACCAACTCTTTGTTTCTTTGTAATGTTTTCCTAGTTTCTACTTTATTGATCTCAGCCCTCATTTTGATTATTTCTGGGCATCTACTCCTCTGTGATGAGTTTGCTTCTTTTTTGTGTTAGAGCTTTCAGTTGTTCTGTCAACTCTCTAGTGTGACTATTCTCTAGTTTCTTCATGTGGGCACTTAGTGCTTTGACCTTTTTTCTTAGCACTGCTCTCAAAGTGTCCCATAGATTTGGGGATGCTGTGTCTTCATTCTCATTAAATTCTAGGAAGTCTGTAATTTCTTTTTTATTTTTTCCTCAACCCAGACATGGTGCAATTGGGTGTTATTCAATTTCCATGAGTTTGTAGGTTTTCTGCAATTTGTAATGCTGTTGAATTTTAATTTTAAATCATGGTAGTCTGATAAGATACAGGGTGTTATTTCAATTTTTTTATATCTCTGGAGGTTTGTTATGTTGCTGAATATGTGGTCAATTTTAGAGAAGGTTCCATGTGGTACTGCGAAGAAGGTATATTCTTTTGTGTTTGAATGGAATGTTTTATAGATGTCTGTCAATCTCAATTGGGTCATAACTTCTGTTAGATACTTTGCTTCTTTGTTAAGTTTCTGTCTGATGATCCTATCTAGTGGTGAAAGCAGGGTTTTTAAGTCTCCTACTGTAAGTGTGTGTGGTTTTATGTGTGATTTCAGCTTTAGTTATGTTTCTTTGTATTTGGGGCATAGATTTCAGGATTGAGACTTCATTTTGATGGAATTTTCCTGTGATGAGTATGAAATGCCCTTCTTCATCTCTTTTGATTGATTTTAGTTTAAAGTCTAATTTGTTAGATATTAGGATTGCACACCAGCTTGTTTCTTGGGTCCATTTGATTGGAAAATCTTTTTACAACCCTTTACTCTGAGGTAACGCCTCTCTTAGAGGTTGAGGTGTGTTTCTTGTATACAGCAGAAGGATGGATTCTGTCTTTGTATCCATTCTGTTAGCCTGTATTTTTCATAGGTATGTTAAGACCATTGACATTGAAGGATATTAATGTCCATTGGTTGTTGGTTCTTGTTTGTTTTGGATTTATTGGTGGTGGTGTCATTGTGTTTGGATTTTTCCCTCCTTTTTCTTTTCATGTTTGGTAAAGTGGGATTTTCTATTGCCTATGTTTTTGTGAGTGTAGTTATCTTCCTTGGGTTGGAGTTTTCCTTTCAGAGCTTTCTGTAGGGCTGGATTTGTGTATATGCATTGTTCAAATCTGGTTTTGTCATGGAATATCTTGTTTTCTCCATCTATAGTGAATGAAAGTATTGCTGGGTATAGTAGTCTGGGATGGCATCCACGTTCCCTTAGTTTTGTAGGACATCTATCCAGGACCTTCTGGCTTTCAATATTTCTATTGAGAAGTCAGATGTAATTTGGATAAGTCTGCCTTTATATGTTACTACGCCTTTTTCTTTTGCTGTTCTTAATATTTTTTCTTTATTCTGTATGTTTGGTGTTTTGATAATTATGTGGCAAGGGGACTTCTTTTTTTGGTCCAATCTATTTGGTGTTCTCTACACTTCTTGTACCTCCATAGGCATATCCTTCTTTAGGTTGGGGGTGTTTTCTTCTATGATTTGGTTGAATATGTTTTCTGTACTTATGAGCTGTATTTCTTTGCCTTCTTCTATACCTATTATTCATAGGTTTGGCCTTTTCATGGTGTCCCATATTTCCTGGATATTTTGTGTTAAGGGTTTGTTGGACTTGAGATTTTCTTTGGTAGATGACTGTATATCCTCTAGCAAGTCTTCAACAACTGAGATTCTCTCTTCCATCTCTTGTATTCTATTAGTTATACTTACATCCTTAGTTCCTGATTGCTTATCCAGCCTTTCTATTTCAAGCATCCCCTCATTCTGTGTTTTCTTTATTTTTTCTAATTCAGCTTTCATGCCTTGAAGTGTTTCAAGTTCCTTCATTTGTTTGGTTGTTTTTTCTTGGCTTTCTTTAAGTGATTGTTTATTTCTTGAATTTTTTGGTTTGTCTTCTCCATGTCCATCTCAAATAATATAAAATTATTAAGAACCTATAGGAAAAAGAGCTCAATTCAGGGAAATAATTGTCAAACATATCTTGAGTAAATTACAAACTTAATGAAGCTTCAGTGATGTTCTCATTTTCTTCTGTCTTAATAGGTCCATCATCTGAAACAAATACCTTATAATACGTTTTTACTATTTACAGAGACAGCTGTAAATACATCTTTATTTCTCTATTTTTTGCTGGGGGTGGGGCTGGGGAAGCAATGGAGAGAGAGAGAGTTTCACTCTTACATCCATGCTGGCCATTCTTTCACATAAATCCTCTGGCATCAACCTTTCAAGTTTTGGGGTTACAAGTATGAGTCAGAATGCCTTGTTCTAATTTGACTTTCTAAAACCATTTGCTTCTGAAACTTGTGGATAAATGTACAGCTGACACACTATACATGCACATATGTTAATACTATTTTTCCTATGGAGGAAATAAAATGAAATTATTCATGATCTTGTATGTTTCAGCATCCTCTATCCTGTTTCTTTGCTACGTAAAACATTAAGGATAACCAGGACCTCAAAACTCTAGTATTGATATTTACAGTAAATGGAGTTCCAACAATGAGAAGGCTCAATAGCACCCCCAATCACACAAATGGCTTTGTTCTGGTAGGCTTTTCTCAATGGCCCCAACAGGAAATGGCTCTTCTTGTGGTTGTCCCCATCTTCTATATAGTGATCATCTTTGGGAATTCAGCTATTATCATTTTGTTCTGCCTTGATCCTAAACGTCACACCCCCATGTATTTTTTCTTGGCTAAACTTTCCTTTCTAGATCTCTGCGATACTACTTCTACTGTCCCCCAGATGCTGATAAATATACAGAGTCATAAGAGAAGCATCAGCCATGTGGGCTGCATAGCACAACTGTTCATCTTCCTCAGCCTGGGATCTACAGAATGTGTGCTTCTCTCCATCATGGCCTTTGATCACTATGTGGCTATCTGCCAACCTCTACATTACATGGTTGTCATGCATTCTCAGCTATGACAAGAGCTGGCAGCAGTAGCCTGGATAACTGGTTTCAGCAACTCTTGATGCAGACAGTGTTGACTTCTTTGTTGCCTTGTTGTGGCCAATACCAGATAGAGAATTTCTTCTGTGAGGTACCTGTCATGCTTCAGTTATCATGCATTGACACCTGGGTCAATGAGGTAGAGATGTATACTGCTGTGGTTGTCATAAAAGTTATCCCCCTTGGGTTAATTCTTTTCTCTTACATCATTATTGTCAGTGCAGTCATAAGAATACAATCTTCTGAAGGTAGGAAGAAGACCTTTCACACATGTAGGTCTCATCATCTTGTGGCCATCATGTTCTATGGCTCTGCCATCAGTGAATATTCATACATGGCACTAAGCTAAACTGAAGGGCAAGATCTGGGCACTCTTCTATGGACTCATAACCCCAATGCTGAACCCACTTATCCAACCATAAGAAATAGGCTCCAACAAGCTAGCTCATATACCAGGATTATACCTTAATCCTACTGTCACTGAACTTGTTATCCCACCCTAAGGAATGGGCTCCAACAAGCCAGCCCATGTACCAGGTTTGTGTTGTGGTGCTGCTGCCAGGGGCCCCTCTTATAGTTCAAGTTTCACAACTGTCTCCCATATACAGAGGGCCTATTCAGTCTCCTGGAGTCTCTACAGTTGTAGGTCTAGAGTCCATGAGTTTCTACAAGTTTGGTTCAGCTGTCTCTGTAAATTTCTCCATCATGATCTTGACTTCCCTTGCCCATATATTCCCTCCTCCTTCTCTTTGCCTGAATTCTTGGACTTTGGCCTGGTTTTTGGTTGTGGATCTCTTCATCTGGTTCCATCAACTACTGGATAAGGGCTCATTAATAATAGTTGGGGTTCTCAACAATCTGATTACAGGAATAGGCCAGTTCAGGCATCCTCTCTACTAATGTTAGGAGTGTTAGTTGGGGTCCTCCTTGTGGATTGTTGGGAGTTACCCTAGCACCAAGTTTCTCCTTAAGAACTTGGTGGCTCTTTCTATTAATATATCTTTTTCATTGTTCTTCCACTCCATCCCATCCTGTCTAGGCCATCTCATTCGCTCCTGTTCTCATCCTCCCTCCCCTCCTGCTTGCCACCCTTTCACCCCCAGTTTGCCCCTTAGATATCATCTAATTTCCCTTCCCAGGGTTATCCATGTGTCCCTCTGAGGGTACTCCATTTTGCCTAGTTTCTCTTGGGCTGTGGACTTTAGTCAAGTTATCCTTTGCTTTATATCTAATATCCACTTATGAATGAATATGTAGCGTGCTTGTCTTTCAGAGTCTGGGTTACCTCACTCATATTGTTTTTTTTCTAGATCTGTCCATTTGCCTGAAAATTTCATGAAGTCATCAATTTTTACTGCTGTGTGGTAATCCATTGTGTAAATGTGTCTCATTTTCCTTATCCATTCTTCAGTTGAGGGGTATTTAGGTTGTTTCTATGTTCTGACTTATGAATAATGCTGCTATGAACATTGTTGAGTAAATGTCCTTGTGGTATGATTGAGCATCCCTTGGGAAACTTCCCAAGAGTGGCATTGCTGGCTCTTGAGGTAGTTTGATTCCCAGTTTTCTGAGAAATTGCCATGCCGATTTCCAAAATGCCTGTACAAATTTACACTTCCACCAGCAGTGTTGGAGTGTTCCCCTGACTCCACATCCTCTCCAACATAAGCTGTCCTTAGTATTTTTAACCTTAGGCATTCTGACAGATGTAAGATGGTATCACAGAATCATTTGATTTGCATTTCCCTGATGATTAAGATTGTTGAGCACTTGCTTACATGTCATTTGGCCATCTGAAATTCTTCTGGTGAGAATTATCTGTTTAGCTCTGTACCCAATTTTTCAATTGTTTTATTTTGTATTTTGATGTCTAGTTCCTTAGTTCTTTATAAATTTTGTAGATCAGCCATCTATCAGATGTGGTATTGATGAAGATCTTTTCCCATTCTAAATGCCATTGTTTTGTCTTATTGACTGTGTCCTATGCCTTAAAGAAGCTTTTCAGTTTCAGGAGATCCCATTTATTGATTGCTGATTTCAGTGGCTGTGCTATTGGTATTATATTTAGGAAGTGGGTGATCCAGGTTATTTCCCACTTTCTCTTCTATTAGGTTCAATGTAGCTAGATTTATGTTTAGGTCCTTGATCCACTTTGATTTGAATTTTGTGCATGGTGATAGATATGGGTCTATTTGCAATCTTCTGCATGTGAACATCCAGTTATGCCAGCACAATTTGTTAAAGAGGTTTTTATTTTCCCATTATGCCATTTTGGATTCTTTGTCAAAAATCAGGTGTTCATAGGTGTGTGGATTGATATCAGTGTCTTCAATTTTATCCCACTGATCCACCTGTCTGTTTTTATGCCAATAATAAGCTGTTTTTATTACTATAGCTCTATAGTAGAGTTTAAAGTCAAGGGTGGTAATGCCTCCAGAAGTTCCTTTATTGTACATGGTTATTTTAGCTATTCTGGATTATTTGTTTTTCCATATGAACTTGAGTATTGCTCTTTCAAGGTCTGTGAAGAGTTGTGTTGGTATTTTGATGGGGATTGTATTGGAAGATTGTTTTTGGTAAGCTTGCCATTTTTATTATATTGATTCAACCTATCCAGTAGCATGGGATATCTTTACATTTTCTGATGTCCTCTTCAATTTCTTTCTTTAGGGACTTAAGGTTCTTGTAATACATGTCTTTCACTTGTTTAGTGAGTGTTACCCCAGATATTTTATGTCTGCGACTATTGTAAAGGGTGATATTTCTCTCATTTCTTTCTTAGCCCCTTTATCATTTGTGTACAGGAGTGCTACTGATTTTTTTAAGTTAATTTTGTATACATTACTGAAGGTGGTTATCAGCTGTAACTGGTCCTAGGTAAAGTTTTTGGGGTCACTTATGTATACTATTGTATCATCTGTGAATAGTGATAGTTTGACTTCTTCCTTTCCAATTTGTATCCTCTTCATCTCCTTTTGTAGTCTTATTTCGCTATCTAGAACTTTGAGTACTATATTGAATAGATAAGGAGAGGGTGAACAGCCTTGTCTCATTCCCAATTTTAGTGGAATCGTTTTGAGTTTCCATTTAGTTTGATGTTGGCTGTTGGCTTGCTATATATTGTCTTTATTATGTTTAGGTATGTTCCTCGTATCCCTGATATCTCCAAGACCTTTATCATGAGGGGTGTTGGATTTTGTTGGAGGATTTTTCAGCATCTAATGAGATGATTATGTGTGCTTTTCTTTCAGTTTTCTTCTGTTTTAGATTACATTGGCAGGTTTCCATATATCAAACCAACCCTACATCTCTAGGTTGAAGCCTACTTGATCAAGTTGGATAGTTTTGTATTTTTTTATTCATTCTTGAATTTGGTTTGCCAGTATTTTATTGGCATTTTTGCATCAATGTTCATGAGGAAGATTGGTCTGTATTTCTCTTTCTTTGTTGCATCTTTGTATGGTTTAGATATCAGGGTTACTGTAGCCTCATAAAAAGAGTTTGGCAATGTCTCTTCTGTTTCTATTGTGTGGAACAGTTTGAGGAGTATAGGCATTAGCTGGTCTTTGATGTTCTGGTAGAATTATGTGCTGAAACCATCTGGCCCTGGACTTTTTTTTTTTTTTTTTGGTTGAGAGAATTTTAATGACTGCTTCTATTTCCCTAGGGATTATAGGTCTGTTTAATATGTTTATATGGTCTTGATTTAATTTTGGTAAGTGTTACCTTTCCAAAAAGTTTGTGCATTTCTTTTAGATTTTCCAAATTTATAGAGTACAGGTTTTCAAAAGTATGACCTGATGATTCTCTGGATTTTCTCAGTGTCTGTTGTTATATCCTCCTTTTCAATTCTGATTTTGTTAATTTAAGTATTCATTCTCTGCCTTTTAGTTAGTTTGGATAAGGATTTGTCTATCTTGTTGATTTTCTCAAAGAACCAACTTCTTGTTTCATTGATTCATTGTATTGGTATCTGTTTCTATTTTATTGATTTTGGCCCTCAATTTGATTATTTTCTGTCATCTACTCCTCCTCGGTGAGTTTGTTTCTTTTTGTTATAGAGATTTCAGGTGTTTTGTTAATTCATTAGTGTGGGATTTCTCTGACTTCTTTATATAGGTGTTTAGTGCTATGAACTTTCCTCTTAGCAATGCTTTTTTGTCCTGTAAGTTTGGGTATGTTGTACACTCATCTTCATTGAATTCTAGGAAATCTTTAAGTTCTTTCTTTATTTCTTTCTTGGCCCAGGTGTGGTTAAGTTGGGCATTATTCAGTTTCCATGAGTTTGTAGGCTTGCTAGAAATTGTGTTGTTTAATGGTGCTGGCATAACTGGATGCAAACATGTAGAAGACTACAGACAGACCCAAGCCTTTCACCCTGCAACAAAACTTAAGTCAAAATGGATCAAAGACCTCAACATAAATCCAGCCACACTGAACCCATTAGAAGACAAAGTGGGAAATACCCTTGAATTAATCGGTACAAGAGACTGCTTCCTGAACATAACACCAGTAGCACAGACACTGAGATCAACAATTAATAAATGGGACCTCCTGAAACTGAGAAGCTTCTGTAAGGCAAAGGACACAGTCAGCAAGACAAAATAGCAGCCCACAGAAAAGATATTCACCAACCCCACATCTGACAGAGGGCTGATATCCAAAATATACAAAGAACTCAAGAAGCTAGTCTCCAAAACACCAAACAATCCAATTAAAAAAATGGGGTACAGAACTAAATAGGCAATTCTCAATAGAGCAATCTAAAATGGCTGAAAGACACATAAGAAAGTGTTCAACATCCTTAGCTATCAGGGAAATGCAAATCAAAACAACTCTGAGATACTATCTTACCCCTGTCAGAATGGCTAAAATCAAAAACACCAATGACAGTTTATGCTGGAGAGGATGTGGAGAAAGAGGAACACTCCTCCACTGCTGGTGGGAGTGCCAACTTGTACAGCCACTTTGGAAATCAGTATGGTGATTCCTCAAGAAAATGGGAATGAGTCTACCACAAGATCCAACAATTCCACTCTTAGGCATATACCCAAAAGAAGCACATTCATACAACAAGGACATCTGTTCAACCATGTTCATAGCAGCACTATCTGTAATAGCCAGAAACTGGAAACAGCCTAGATGCCCCTCAACTGAATAATGGATAGAGAAAATGTGGTACATTTACACCATGGAGTAGTACTCAGCAGAAAAAACAATGGAATCTTGAAATTTGCAGGAAAATGGATGGAACTCAAAGGAACCATTCTGAGCAAGGTAATCCAATCATAAAAACACAAACATGATATGTACTCACTCATATGTGGATTTTAGACATAGAGTAAGGATTACCATCCTACAATCCACACTGCCAGAGAAACTAGTAAACAAGGAAGACCCTAAAAGAGACAAACTTTGTCCCCTGGAGAAGGGGAAAGGCTCACCATCCCTTGAGCAAATTGAGAACACGGGAGGGGGGAGGAAGGAAGAGAGTGAGAAGGGAAGAAAAGGAAGGATGCAGAGGTCATGAAGAAGCAGAAATTTTGAGTCAGGTGTAGATTAGAAGAAAGTACATTTGATAAGTAGGATTTTAGTTGGGGGGTGGTAGAGGAGGAAGGGAGGGGAAAGGGAACTGGATTGTCATGTAATTCAATCTTGTTTGTAATTCAAATATATAAAAAAATTTTAAAAAAGATAATTCCTTACAGACATACACACAAACTAACCCAGTGTAAACAATTCCTCACTGAGATATGTGCCTGACCACACTTGCGAGGGCGTGGTCAGGATAATGTAGGGTGACTGTGTTTTCTCTTTTGGTTTTACTTTTGGGCTTGCGTACAGACTGCTGCCACGCCGGCTGGCTAGGTTGCTCTGTAAGTAAGTTTTTTCCCTATTAAATACCCTTATATTTCTACCTGACTCTGTATTGGTAATTTCCCACTATATTTCTTATCTTGCTCTCCTCTATTCTTCCACTGACTTAAACTTCCTGCTCCCTCATGTCCACTTCGCCTCTCCTCTTCTCCCTTTCTTATTCTCCTATCTCCCTCTCTCCTCCCCCGACTCTCCCAATTTGCTCAGGAGATCTTTTCCATCTCCCCTTCTCTTGGGAACCATGTATGTGTCTCTTTGGGTCCTCCTTGTTTCCTCGATTCTCTGGCAGTATGGATTGTAGGATGGTAATTCTTTGCTCTGTGATTGAGGTATCCGAGTCACAAAAAGACAAACATGGTATGTTCTCACTCATACATAGAACTTTCTGTATTTTTAAGGTTCTCAAATTGTTCAGTTTAACTACAACACACAGGAAGGAGAATTTTGATAATGATTCAGCCTAGATACATTCACACCTCCTTAAAACAAAAGGCAAACTACTGATTTGATATATCCTTTCATATACTTATTTGTTAATTTCACAAATATTTACTATGAAAATATTTAATTTTGTTAAAGATTGTGGTCACAGATTTGGCTTTTATGAATCAAATGATCCAGAGTTATAAGCGACATATGTTCACAAATGATCAACTCCTCCTACTTAGGGGCTGGCTACAGCTTCCCCTACAGAGATACTCTAAAAAAAAGAACAGTCTTTCAGGACAGTGATTGTGTTGGTAGCCACAAGCACAAACTGTTGTTGTGCTTTAAGAAGGCATGAATACTGGAAGGGGTGTATACAGCCACCAAAAATATGAGGGATGGTGTATGGATAAGTATAGCACCAGGACACCAAGCATAAAACTAGGAAATATTATTCATGACGTAGGTAAATGGATTGATGTTGAGACAGATGTATTTATGTATTTACTGTTATAAAGGCCTCTCATTTTGCTAGCAATTTATCTTTGGGGAAAAAAAAGAAATTGTGTTGTTGAGTTCTAACTTTAAGCCATGGTGAGCTGATAAGATATAGGGGGTTATTCCAATTTTTCTCATCTGTTGAGATTTACTTTGTAGCTGAGTATGTGGTCAATTAGAAGGTCCCATGAGATGCTGAGAAAAAGTTGTATTCTTTTGTTTTGGGGTGGAATTTTCTATAGATGTCTGGTAAGCCCATTTGAGTCTTAACATCAGTTTGATCCCTTATTTCTCTGTTAATTTTCAGTCTAGCAGACCTCTCTACTGGTGTTATTGTGGTTTTAAAGTATCCCACTATTATTGTGTGGGATTTGATTCTGATTTATGCTTAGTTATGTTTCTTTTATAAATGTGGGTGCTCTTGTATTTGGGGCATATACATTCAGAATTGAGACTTCTTCTTGCTGGATTTTCCCCATGATTAATATGAAATGTCCTTCATTATCTCTTTTGATTACCTTTAGCTTGAAGTTTGTTTTGTTAGATATTAAGATAGCTACACCAGCTTGCTTCTTAGGTCCATTTGAATGGAGAGTTTTTCCCATCCCTTTACTCTGAGAAAATGTCTATCTTTTAAGTTGAGGTATACTTTTTGTATGCAGCAAAAGGATGGATCCTGTTTTCACATCCATTCTTTAAGCCTGTGTCTTTTTATAGGTGAGCCGAGTCCATTGATACTAAGGTTTTGTGTGTGTGTGTGTGTGTGTGTGTGTGTGTGTGTGTGTGTGTGTGTGTGTGAGAGAGAGAGAGAGAGAGAGAGAGAGAGAGAGAGAGAGAGAGAGAGAGAGAGTTTCCTTTCTTTAGGATTTGCTGGTGTGTGGTTATCTATTGCCTGTTCTTGCCTGGATACATCTAACCACCTTGGGTTGGAGTTTTCCTTCTAGTGCTTTCTATAGGGCTGGATTTGTGGATATGTATTGTTTAAATCTGGGTTTGTCATGGAATATCTTGTTTTATCCATCTATAGTGATTGAAAGTTTTGCTGGATATAGTAGTCTGGGTTGGCATCCATAGTCTCTTAAAGTCTGCATAATGTCTGTCCAGGATCTTCTGGCTTTGAGAGTCTCCATTAAGAAGTCGACTATTATTCTGATGGGTCTACCTTCATGATAGACCTTTTTCCTTTGCAGCTCTTAATAGTATTACTTTATTATGTGTTTTGTGCTTTGATATTTATGTGGTAAGAGGACTTTTCTGTTTTGGTCCAACCTCTCTGGTATTCTATAAGCTTCTTGTACCTTCATAGGCATTTCCTTCTTTAGGTTTGGAAAGTTTTCTTTTATGATTTTGTTGAATATGTTTTCTGTGCCTTTGAGCTGTTTTTCTACTCCTTCTATCCCTATTATTGTTAGGTTTGGTCTTTTCATGGTGTCCCAGATTTCCTGAACATTTTGTGTTAAGATTTTACTGGCTTTAATGTTTTCTTTGACCTATGCATTTATTTCCTCTATTGTATCTTCAACACCTGAGACTCTGTCTTCAATCTCTTGTATTCTGTTCATTATACTTGCATCTGTAGTTCCTGTTCATTTATCCAGATTTTCCATTTCCAGAATTCCCTCCATTTGTGTTTTCGTTATTGTTTTCATTTCAATTTCTCGTTTGTCTTTTCTCCCATTTCTTTATGGGAATTCTTCATTTCTTCTTTGAGGGTCTCCATCATCTTGATCAAGTTATTTTTAGGGTCATATTCTTCTGTTTCTTATGCATTGGGTTGTTCATGTCTTCCTGATATAGTACCACTAAGTTCTGTGTTGTCATCTTGCTCCCTAGGTCCTAGGTTGATGAATGTATTCTTGTATTGATGTCTAACATTCTCATTTATTTATTTATTTATTTATTTATTTATTTATTTTTAAGTTTTTTATTAGTTCAAATTAGGAACAAGCTTGCTTCACATGTCAATCCCTTCTTCCTCTCCCTCCCCTCCCCCAACTCTCCCTCCACCCCACCCCCCAATCACCCACCTGCCCCCCCACCCCATTCATCCTCGACTTCCCCGGCAGGATAGGGTCCTCAACAGGGGCTCCCTAAGTCCACCACATCATCCTGGGATGGGCCTAGGCCCTCCCCCATGTGTCCAGGCCAACAGTGCATCCCTTCACTTGGGATGGGCTCTCAAAGTCCCTTCTTACCCCAGGGAAAAATACTAGTACCCTACCAGGGGCCTCCTAGAATGCAGAGGACTCCTCATTGACATCCATGTTCAGGACTCTGGATCAGTCCTGTGCTGGCCTCCCAGACAGCACTCTGGGGTCCATGTGCTCCCCCTTGTTGAGGCCAGCTGTTTTGGTGGGTTTCACCAGTCAGGTAACGACCCCTTTGATCTTCATTCATCCCTCTCTGCAACTGGGTTCCAGAGTTCAGTTCAGTGTATGTCTATGGATGTCTGCCCCTGCTTCCATCAGCCACTGGATGAGGGCTCTAGGATGGCATAAAAAAATAGTCATCAGTCTCATTATAGGGAAAGGTCATTTGGGTTATCCTCTGCACCATTGCCTAGATTGTCAGTTCATGTCATCCTTGTAGAACTTTGGAAATCTCCCTAGTGCCAGATCTCTCCTCAGACCTATAATGGCTTCCTCTGATATGGTATCTCTCATCCTGCTCTCCTCTATTCTTCCCCCAACTCAACATTTCTGCTCCTCCATTTCCTTCTTTCACCTCATCTTCTCCTCCTCTCATTCTGGAAGCTCCTGCTCCCCTACTCTCATGCTCCTAATTACCTCAGGAGTTCCTGCCACTTCCCATACTCTGGGTTCATGCATTTTCCCCTTAGAATCCTTCTTGTTTCCTAGTTTCTTTGGCGAAGAGGATTGTAGGCTGGTAATCCTTTGCTCTATGTCTAAAATTCATATATGAGTGAGTATACACCATGTATGTCTTTTTGTGGCTTGGTTACCTCACTCAGGATGGTTTCTTCTAGTTCCATCCATTTGCCTGTGAATTTCAAGATTCTGTTGCTTTTTTCTGCTGAGTAGTACTCCATTGTGTAAATGTACCAAATTTTCTCTATCCATTCTTCAGTTGAAGACCATGTAGGTTGCTTCCAGGTTCTGGCAGTTATTAACAATGCTGCTATGAACATGATTGAACATATTTCCTTGTATGAATGTGCATTCTTTGGGTATATGCCCAAGAGAGGAATTGCTGGATCTTGAGGTAGATGATTCCCATTTTTCTGAGCAACTGCCATACTGATTTCCAAAGTAGTCTTACAAGTTTGCACTTACACCATCAATGGAGGAGTGTTTCTTTTTCTCCACATCCTCTCCAGCATAGATTGTCATTGGTGTTTTTTATTTTATCCATTCTGGCTGGTGTAAGATGATATCTCAGAGTTGTTTTGAGTTGCATTTCTCTGATGGCCAAGGATTTTGAGCACTTTCTTAGGTGTCTTCCAGCCATTTCAGATTCCTCTGTTGCGAATTCTCTATTTAGTTATGCACCACACTTTTTAATTTCATTGTTTGGTGTTTTGGTGGCTAGCTTCTTGAGTTCATTGTATATTTTGGAAATCAGCCCTCTGTCAGATGTGGGGTTGAGGAAGATATCTTCCCATTCTATGGGCTGTCATTTTGTCTTACTGACTGTGTCCATTGCCTTACAGAAGATTCTCAGTTTCAGGAGGTCCCATTTATTAATTGCAGATCTCAATATCTGTGCTACTGGTGTAATGTTCAGGAAGCGGTCTCCTGTGTCAATTCGCTCAAGGGTATCTCCCACTTTTTCTTCTAGAAGATTCAGTGTGGCTGGATTTATGTTGAGATCTTTGATCCATCTGCACTTAAGTTTTGTGCATGGTGACAGATATGGATCTATCTGCAATCTTCTGCATGTCTGAATCCAGTTGTGGCAGCACTATTTGTTGAAGATGCTATCTTTTTTCCATTGTGTAGATTTAGCATCTTTGTCAAAAATCAGTTGTCCGTAGATGTGTGGGTTAATATCAGGGTTTTCAATTCCATTCCATTTTTCTATCTGTCTAGTTTTGTGCCAAAACCAAGCTATTTTCAGAACTATGGCTCTATAATAGAGCTTGAAGTCAGGGATGGTGATGCCTCCAGAAGTTCCTTTATTGTACAGAGTTGTTTGGGCTATCCTGGGTTTTTTGATTTTCCATATAAAGTTGAATATATTGTTCTTTCAAGGTCTGTGAAGAACTGTGTTGGGATTTTGATGGGGATTGCATTGAATTTGTAGATTGCTTTTGGCAAGATTGCCATTTTACTATGTTGATCCTACCTATCCAAGAGCATGGGAGATCTTTCCATTTTCTGGTATCTTCTTTAATTTCTTTCTTTAAAGGCTCAAAGTTCTTAATGCACAGGTCTTTCACTATTTTGGTTAGTCTTACCCCAAGATATTTTATGTTGCTTGTGGATATTGTGAAGGGTGATGTTTCTCTGATTTTTTTCTCATTACATTTATCATCTGTATATAGTAGTGCTACTGATCTTTTTTGTTAATTTTGTATCCTGCTATTGTGCTGAAGGTGTTTATCAGCTGTAGGAATTCCCTGGTAGAGTGAAAGTTTGACTTCTTCCTTTCCAATTTTTATCCCTTTGATCTCCTTCTCTTTTCTTATTGCTCTAGCTAGAACTTCAAGTACAATATTGAAGAGATATGGAGAGAGTGGGCAGCGTTGTCTTGTCCCTGATTTTAGAGGAATCGCTTTGAGTTTCTCTCCATTTAGTCTGATGTTGGCTGTTGGTTTGCTGTATATTGCTTTTATCATGTTTAGATATATTCCTGTTATTCCTGTTCTCTCCAAGATCTGTATCATGAAGAGATGTTGGACTTTGTCAAAGGATTTTTCAACATCTATTGAGATGATCATGTGGTTTTTCTTTTTCAGTTTGTTTATATCGTGGATTACATTGATGGATTTTCATATATTGAACCATCCTTGCAATCCTGGGATTAAACCTAGTTTATCATAGTGGATGGTTTTTCTGATGTGTTCTTGGATTCGATTCGCCAATATTTTGTTGAGTATTTTTGCATCGATGTTCATGAGGGATATTGGTATGCTGTTATCTTTTTTAGTTGTATATTTGTGTGGCTTCAGTATCAAAGTGATTGTAGCATTGTAAAAAGAGTTTGGCAATGTCCCTTCTGCTTCTATTGTGTGTAACAATTTGAGGAGTACTGTTATTAGCTCTTGTTTGAATTTCTGGTAGAATTCTTCAGTGAAGCCATCTGGCCCTGGGTTTTTTATGGTTGGGAGGCTTTTGATGACTGCTTCTATTTCATTAGGGGTTATAGGTTGATTTAAACTGCTTATCTGTTCTTGGTTTAATTTTGGTAAGTGATATCTATCCAGAAAATTGTCCATTTCCTTCAGATTTTTGAATTTTGTGGAGTACAGGTTTTCAAAGCATGACCTGATGATTCTCTGGATTTCCTCAGTGTCTGTTGTTATATCCCCCTTTGTTTCTGATTTTGTTAATTAGTGTGCTCTCTCTCTGCCTTTTGGTTAGTTTGGCTAGAGGTTTGTCTATCTTGTTGATCTTCTCAAAGAACCAACTCTTGGTTTCATTGATTCTTTGTAGTGTTTTCCTAGTTTCTACTTAATTGATTTCAGCCCTCAGTTTGATTATTTCCTGGCATCTAATCCTATGTGGTGAGTTTGTTTCTTTTTCTTCTTATGCTTTCAGTTGTACTGTCAATTCTCTAGTGTCACTATTCTCCAGTTTCTTCATGTGGGTACTTAGTGCTATGAACTTTCCTCTTAGCACTGCTTTCAGAGTGTCCCATAAGTTTTGGTATGTTGTGTCTATACTCTCCTTAAATTCCAGGAAGTCTTTAATTTCTTTTTTTTAATTTCTCCTCTACCCAGGAATGGTGCAACTGGGTGTTATTCAATTTCCAAGAGTGTTTAGGTTTTCTGCAATTTGTATTGCTGTTGAATTCTAATCTTAAAGTGTGGTGGTCTGATATGATATAGGGGGTTATTTCAATTTTTTTGTATCTTTGGAGGTTTGCTGTGTTGCCAAGTATGTGGTCAATTTTAGAGAATGTTCCATGTGGTGCTGAGAAAAAGGTCTATTCTTTTGTGTTTGGATGGAATGTTTTCGCCCTGGGATCAAGGGCCTAGAGGCTGTGTGATCCAGATGCGAAGATGGTCACTCTGTCAGTTTTGTGCAGGTAATTTCTTATGCTATGAACTGGCCTCTTATAACTCCCTTCATCATGTCCCATACATTTACCTATGTTGTATTTTCCTTTTCTTTCAATACCAAAAGACTTGTAATTTCCTTCTTGATTTTTTTTCTTGATCCTATTTTCATTTAGTGGTGAGTTGTTCAGCTTGTATGACTGTGTATACTTTCTGCCATTTCTATTGTTGATATCCAGCCTTAATCCATTGTGATCAGATAGGATGCAGGGCATTATTTCTCTTTTTAAAATATTTCTTGAGATTTACTTTATGTACTGATGTATAGTAAAGTTTGGAGAAAGTTCCATGGGCTTCTGAAGACAAGGTATATTTAGTATCTCAGTGGAAAGTTCTATAGATATCTGGTAGGTCCATTTAACTTATTATCTTAGTTAATTTCAGCATTTCTCTTTGTTTTTGTCTGAATGATCTGTTTACTGGTGAGAGTGTGGTACTAAAGTCTCCTAATACAGCAGTGTGAGGATTAATATTTGATTATAACTATAGCAGTGTTTCATATATGAACCTGGGTGCCCTTGTGTTGTTGCATAGGTATTAAGAATTGCAACATCCTCTTTGCAGATTTTTCCTTTGATGAGTATACAGTGTCCTTCCCTATATCTTCTGATTAGTTTTTATTTGAAGTCCATTTTCTCAAATATTAAACTGGATATACTTGCTTGCTTCTTGTGTCCCTTTGCTTGGAATATCTTTTACATCCATTTACCATGAGGTGATAGTAAGGTGCATTTTGTGAGTGCATCAGAAGGATGGATCATATTTTCTAATCCAATATGTTGGTCTGTTTCTAGTTTTTGAGACAATTAATGTTGTGAGTTATCAACGAGTCACACTTATTGATGCTTGTTATTTTGTTTTTAGAGTGTGGGTTTTGAACCCTCCTTTAATTTCCTGGGCTAATGTTATTTATTACTTGTATTTTCTCAGGTGTGGTTAACCTGTTAAGATTGAAGTTTTCCTTCTATAACCTTCTGTAGAACTAGATTTGTAGGTAGATACTGCTTAAATTTATTTTTATCATAGAATATTTTCCTCCATTTACTCTGACTGATAGCTTTGCTGGCATCTGTGATATCTTCAGATTTGTAGAACATCTGTCCAGGCCCTTCTGACTTTTAGAGCCTCCAATGAGAAGTCAGGTGTAATTCTAATAGGTAAGCATTTATATGTTACTTGGTCTTTTCCCTTGAATGGCTTGTGTCTTCCTTGTTCATCCTCCCTAAGTCCTGGGGACACACTGGACTTCAGACTTAGGACCTTCTTCTCTTCCTCGCCTATGGGAACAGCATGGTCCATACCTTGTGGCTCCTTCTTGAAGTGCCTTTTTAAAAACCTCCAGCTTCTTCCCCTGGCACACAACCTGAAGGACCCAAATTTATTCAGTTTTGCAATAAAATCTAGCTCAATATCCCATAGATAATCAATCTAAATGTGGTTAGCTATCCACACCCTAGATCCCAATATTATTCAGGACCTTTACAAATACTGCAAGTGATTGGGGGTAACAAAAGTGGTTCCCCATTACCTATATCTATTTTCTCCACTCCAAGCCCTGTTTGTTTTTGCCTGGTATCCTCCACTTCAGCACCCAGACACAGTGTAAATGCCCTATCTTTAAAATATAGTTAATGGATCTGTTTGTTGCACAGTGGGAACTGGGAGCTAGACCCAGCAGGAGAAAGCAAAGGGGTTAAACAGCTAAAGGGCACACACACACACACACATCTTTCTGGCTAGTACTGTCTCTCTGAACCCCCCATCATCTTCTCCTGAGTTATGTACAAATCATTTGTTTCTGCTACCTTTTACCACTACAAAACTTGATGCAAAACTCTAGAGTCATATTCTTTAGCTGCTAATTCAATCTACCTGCTTTCTAACCATTTGTCTCTTATTTCACTGGGCTTCAGACTGCTATGCCTTCCATGTGGGCATCTATGTGTTTCTCTGTCTCCTGCAGCCTGCTGTGCCTCTGACAAGCACCATCCATATGGACAAGTCCTCCCCCCCCCCGTGCTCTCTGACCTCTGCCTGCAGCATGAGAGAGGGGGAGACCCCCACCTGCACCCACATAACAAGGGATGGGAAGATGACAGAATAAGAACACACTCAAAAACAGAAATGCCAATATGACACCACCAGAATCTAGGGACTCCACCCCAGCAAGAACTTGAAAGCCCAACAAAGAGGATGAAGAAGAGATGGACCTAAAAAATTATCTTATGAAGATCATAGAAATCATTAAAGAGGAAACAAGAAAATACCTTAAAGAAATAGAAGAAAAAAACAAGCAAAAATTACATGAAATTGAGGAAATGAAATGGAGGAAATGAAAAACTCAAGAAATAAACAAGTCTCTTAAAGAATCTAAAGAAAGCCAAGAAAAAAATTACCAAACAGGTGAAGAAAACAATTCACAACAGTTCATGCTTTGAAATCAGAATTAGAAACAGTAAGGAAAACACAGAATGAGGGGATGCTAAAATACAAAAGCTGGGTAAACAATCAGGAACCACTGATGTAAGCATAATCAATAGAATACAAGAGATGGAAGAGAGAATCTCAGGTGTTGAAAACTCACTAGAGGATAAACAGTCATTAACCAAAGAAAATCTCACGTCCAACAAATCCATAACACAAAATATCCAGGAAATATGGGACACCATGAAAGGGCCAAACCTAAGGAACATAGCTATAGAAGAAGGTGAAGAAATACAGCTCAAAGGTTCAGAAAACATATTCAACAAAATCATAGAAGAAAACATCCCCAATCTACAGAAGGATATGCCTATGAAAGTACAAGAATCTTAGAGAACACGAAATAGATTGGTCCACAAAAAGAAGTCCCCTTGCCACATAATTATCAAAACACCAAACATACAAAATAAAGAAAAATATTAAGAACAGCAAAAGAAAAATGTTCAGTAACATATAAAGGCAGACCTATCCAAATCACATCTGACTTCTCAATGGAAACTTTGAAAGCCAAAAGACCCTGGATAGATATTCTACAAACATGGATGCCAGCCCAGACTACTGTATCCAGCAAAGCTTTTATTCACTATAGATGGAAAACAAGATATTCCATGACAGAAACAAATTAAAGCAATACATATCTACAAATCCAGCCCTACAGAAATTACTGGAAGGAAATCTCCAACCCAAGGAAGATAACTACACTCAAAAAACCATAGGCAATAGATAATACCAATTTACCAAACACCAAACATAATAACACCACCACCAGCAAACCCAAAACAAACAAGAATCAACAATGAATGGTTATTAATATGCCTCAATGTCAATGGTCTTAACTTGCCTATAAAAAGATGCAGGATAACAGAATGGATACAAAGACTGAATCCATCCTTCTACTGCATAGAAGAAACACATCTCACCATCAAAGACACACATTCCCTCAGAGTAAAGGGTTGGGAAAATACTTTCCAATCAAATGCACCCGAGAAACAAGCTGGTGTAGAAATCATAATATCTAACAAATTAGACTTCAAACTAAAATCAATCAAAAGAGATGAAGAAGGGCATTTCATACTCATCACAGGAAAAGTCCATCTAGATGAAGTCTCAATCTGGAACATCTATGCCCCAAATACAAAGGCACCCACACTTGTAAAAGAAATATTACTAAAGCTCAAATCACACATAGAAACTCACATCTTATAGTAGGAGACTTCAACAGCTCCCCCTCACACCACTAGATAGGACCCCCAGACAGAAACATAAAAAGAAACAAAAGAACTAACAGAAGTTATGACCCAATTGGTTTAACAGATATCTATAAAACATTCCATCCAAACACAAAAGAATATACCTTCTCAGCACCACATAGAACCTTCTCTAAAATCAACCACATACTCAGCAATGTAGCAAACATACACACATACAAAAAAACTTGGAATAACTCCCTGTATCTAAGCAGATCACCATGCTTTAAAGTTAGAATTCAACAACAACACAAATTGCAGAAACCCTATGAACTAATGGAAGTTGAATAATGTGCAATTGCACCATTCCTGGGTCAAGGAAGAAATAAAAAAGAAATTAAAGACTTCCTAGAATATAATGTGAATGAAGACACACCATATCCAAACTTATGGGACACTCTGAAAGAGTGCTAAGAGGAAAGTTAATAGCACTAAGTGCCCACATGAAGAAACTGGAGAATAGTCACACTAGAGAATTAACAGCACAACTGAAAGCTCTAAAACAAAAAGATACAAATTCACCACAGAAGAGTAGACACCAGGAAATAATCAAACTGAGGGCTGAAATCAATAAAATAGAAAATAGAAAAACATTACAAAGGCTAAATAAAACAAGGAGTTGATTCTTTGAGAAAAATAAGAAGATAGACAAACCTCTATCTAAACTAACCAAAAGTCAGAGAGAAAGCATGCTAATTAACAAAATCAGAAATGAAAAGAGGGATATAACAATGGACAGTTGAGGAAATCCAGAGAATCTTCAGGTCATACTTTGAAACCCTGCACTCCACAAAATTTCAAAATGTAATGGAAATGGACAATTTTCTGGATAGATTTCACTTACCAAAATTAAGTCAAGAACAGACAAGCAATTTAAATAGACCAATAACCCCTAATGAAGCAGTCATCAAAAGTCCCCCAACCAAAAACAAAAAGAAAGAAAGAAAGAAAGAAAGAAAGAAAGAAAGAAAGAAAGAAAGAAAGAAACCAGAGCCAGATGGTTTCAGTGCAGAATTATATGAGAAATTCAAAGAAGAGCTAATACCAGTACTCCTCAAATTTTTCCACACAATAGAAGCAGAAGGGACATTGCCAAACTCTTTTTACGAGGCCACAATTACCATGGTACACAAGCCACACAAAGACACAGCTAAGAAAGAGAACTACAGACCAATATCCCTTTACGAACATTGATGCAAAAATACTCAACAAAATATTGGCGAATCGAATCCAAGAATACATCAGAAAAATCCTCCACCATGATCAAGTAGGCTTTATCCCAGAAATGCAGGATTGGTTCAACACATGAAAATCCATCAATGTAATCCACCATATATACAAACTGAAAAATAAAAACCATGTGATCATCTCACAGATGCTGAAAAAGCCTTTGACAAAATCCAACACCCCTTCACAATAAAGGTCTTTGAGAGATCAGGAATAAGAGGAACATACCTAAACATGATAAAAAGCAATATACAACAAACCAACAGCCAACATCAAACTAAATGGAGAGAAACTCAAAGCGATTCCTCTAAAATCAGGGACAAGATAAGGCTGTCCACTCTCTTCATAGCTCTTCAATACTGTACTTAAATTTCCAGCTAGAGCAATAAGACAACAAAAGGAGATCAGGGGGATACAGATTGGAAAGGAAGAAGTCAAACTTTCACTATTTGCAGATGATATGATAGTTTACATAAGTGATGCAAAAAAAAAAAAACAGGGAACTCTTTGAGCTGATAAAAAAAAGTGGCAGGATATAAGATTAACTCAAAACAATCAGTAGCCCTACTGTATACAGAAGATAAATGGACTGAAAAGGAAATCAGAGAAACATCACCCTTTACAATAGCCACAAACAACATTAAATATCTTTGGGGTAACTCTAAACAAACACGTGAAAGACCTATATAGTAAGAACTTTGAATCTTTAAAGAAAGAATTTAAAGAAGATACCAGAAAATGGAAAGATCTCCCATTCTCTTGGATAGATGGGATCAACATAGAAAAAATTGGCAATCTTGACAAAAGCAATCTATAGTTTCAATGTAATCCCCATCAAAATCCCAGCACAATTCTTCACAGACCTTGAAAGAACAATACACAACTTTATATGGAAAAAATATTTTTTGTATTTGTAATTAAATTGAGGGTCTTCATATGACAGAAAATATGTTGTTTTGTACATATATATATATATATATATATATATATATATATGAAAAAAGCAATAATGGCAATATGCTATACATCAATAGCAGCAACAGGTTTTCCAGGTTCTGCAGTCATTTGAACAAAATTGTAGAGACATCCAGCACACTCCATTTAAAAAAAAAAAAGTAAAAACCAAAATCCCAGAAAACAGCACCGTTATGTTACTCTTGTGGTACTTGGCACCATTTTTTTTAAATTAGCTTCTCAGTCATCATCTGGGAGGAAACGACTCTGAGCAACATCATTAAAAACAGCTTTGATAAAGCACGGCCACTACTATGTATCATAAAGCAGGTCTACATATGAGTGAGTACATATCATATTTGTCTTTTTGTGATTGGGTTACCTCACTCAGAATGGTTTCTTCGAGTTCCATCCATTTTCCGGCAAATTTCAAGATTTCATTGTTTTTTGTTTTTTGTTTTTTTTCTGCTGAGTAGTACTCCATTGTGTAAATGTACCATATTTTCTCTATCCATTCTTCGGTTGAGGGGCATCTAGACTGCTTCCAGTTTCTGGCTGTACCCTTTAGACTCTCTTTTCCCTCATTATCCCTTTAGATCTCTTTCTCGACACTCATAGTCCTCCTTCTACTTTCATACAATATGTATATATGTGTATGTGTATTGTTACATATGAGATATAACAGGTTATTTCCCTTATGTTGAAATTAACTTGCTTAACAGTGTGAGCTCAAATTCCATCCATTTTCCTGAAAAGTTCACTATTTCATTTTCCTTTGCATATTCCATATTTAGTTTGTCCATTTGTTGGTAGATTTCTATAATGGCTCCATCTTGCCTATATTGAAAAATATAGCAATAGAGATGAATATATAAGTATTTCTTATGCCTTTAGATGTACAGCTAAGAGTATATCCTCCTTTTAATTTCTTTTTCTAGTTTTGGGTATATGAGTATTTTTCTTGGATGTATGTATGTCAATCACATATATATCTGTTGCCCATGGAGATAAAAAGAGAGTGTCAGATCCCCTAGAATTGAAGTTATAGATGGTCATGAGTCACATGTGTATCCTGGGAATCAAATCCAGGTCTCCTGCAAAAGCAACAGGTAGCCTTAATTACTGAGTCATCTTTCCAGTCCTACTATTCTCTTAAAAAATACATATAACCTATGTGTCCAATTAGTGTTGCCTGGATACACACACATATATGTAGGTTTCTTGACTGTAATCTGGGAAACATACCAGGGGCCCCATCCCTGAGAAAATGACTTTCCCAGTAGAGAAATGGACTTTCTTTAGCTTCTTAACCAAGAGTGAGGTCTTGTGAGTTTTCCTGGCCATACATGAAGAAATATTGATGAGATTGAGCCTGTTCAGATTTTGTGTAGCAACCACAGCTATTGAGTTCATGAGTGTAACTGCCTGTCATGTATAGAAGAGACTTTTTCACATCAGTTCTCCCCTACCTCTGTCTCTTAAAATCTTTTAGCTCCCTCTTATATGGCATACTCTGAGCCTTAGTATGGGTAAGAGTTACGTAGATGTACCATTTGGAGATGAGCACTCTACAGTAAGTCTTTGCACTGTGATCACTGTGTTTCTTTGTGTTGACTTCTTTGTAATGCAAAAAAGATAGTTCTCTGAGGCAGTGTACAATATGGACTAGTCTCTGTGTAAAGAAAATGTTTTCCTAGAGCAGTTAGGATACTACATCAATTTACTAAAATGATGGTAGTAAGTTCTTCCCTGGGAGCCAGGACCACACTGATGTTGGGTTCTTGGCAAGAGTGACAGTAGTAGGCATAGGTTTCCTCTGGTTGAATAAATCTTAAATATAATCAGACAGATTTTTGTTATCCCCCAAAACACTGTGCCACTATTGTGCCAATGGACAATCTTCCAGCCAAATAATTATTGTAGTTCAGACTTTACAAGTTAGTAAGACTGTTGATACCTTTGCTCTCCTGACAACCTTCATAGCATCTTTTGGAACTATACAATCTGTCCCTCAGGAAGGAATTTTCTGGTTACTCACTAGATTTCCCCATGCCTTATAATAAAAGTATGTGGTGTCTTCAGCAATAGGGTCTTACCATCAAATTCTGGTAGACAACTAAGTGAAATGTCAATACCATGCATTGTTTTGGGAGCCCATTAACCAACAACTCAAAAGGAAGTACCCACACCTGGGACTAGGGTTTATTTTTGACAGTCCTTGGTTTCTGAAAATGGCAGGATACCTCTTATTGTCTGTTACACACTTTTACAAATATCCACAAAAAGAATGCTTAATGTAAAATTAACAATTTTTAAGTTGAATTTAGATAACATTAAAATAACTTAGTATACTGAAGCTATTAAGTCTTTTTCCTTTGAATTATAAATTAAGAAACACCCAAAACTGAGCACACTGTCTCTTCTTTTGAATCATGATAAATTATTAAATTATTGATTTATAAACTCATAGGTTATTCTGAGAATGCTGTTATGTTATTTATATTCTGAAATCAGTAAACTTCACAAATATATGTGGAAAACACTGACAAAATTTCCATCTGAACTATAAATAAACTATAAATAAATAAGTGTGAGGCTAATATTTCATTTTCCTGATGCTAAAATCTGACAACCTGTGAATCACTTGTTGTTTTAACATAGTCAATATTACTGCTCAGAACTATACACTGGAGAGCTCACTTTAAAACTTTTCTTTCAATGAAATGTTTTCCTTTTAAGTATTAATTTTCAGCCATTATAATTATCACAAATATATTTGAAAAATTAAGAACAGAAGGCATGTTAATTATTTTGATTCATCTGACTTCATCCTACTATATTAGTTTGCATATCCACAAAATCACATTAAGGGACCCCTGCAAGTCTCTGCTACTGAATAAAATAAGAAAAATCAGGCATCATTCTTCTACATTCTCCTTGTATTTTTCAAAATTAAAACCTAGTTTCCTAAACATAAATATGAAAAATTTAAAGACTTGAAGAGGTGTGCTGTCTCCATGGCATATTAAAAACAACAAGATATTTTAGATCCTAAGTTATCCTGTAAGTCACACCTGTGCCAATGGCCCTGTGACAACGGTAACTTCCTCGGATTCTGGAAGTTTTAGTTCTTGAAAAATAACAAAGCCTTATGGGAAAGTATAGTGGTCAATGGATTTTGTTCATATAAACCTTCTACAATACACACTTTTGGGTCACTCACCTGGAAAGTTTCCAGGTGATGATGGTCTTGACAAAATTCCATAGTTTTTCAGTGTTTATCATCCAAGGAGTACAAATGAAAATTATAGTGTGATGCTCTTTGCATACCACCAAAATGACTGAAATTAAAAGGGAAGAAAATACTGAGTGTGACCTAGATGTTGGATATCTGCCTGTAGAGTGTAAATAGTTTTCATAGATCCATAGATCCATCAACTCTGGATGCATGGATATTTTGTGACTAAACGATTCTGTGCCAAAGGTTATTATCAAAATACTTAGTTTTATTTATGCAAAAATATCCAAAGCAACATTCTTTATTAAAGATGAAACTCAGAAACACAAAAATAGCTACTAACACCATTGTAGATAAGTGGTTAGTGCTATATTAAAATAACAAAATGCATTATGGGATGGAGGTTGTACTCTGCTGTTAACATGAGCCAAAATAAATGATTCGCATGAAGATGGTATTGGATTAATACAAAGACAAAAATAACAACACATAATTTTGCTTAAACCTGGTTAAATACATAGCAATAGTTACACAGGGCATGGCAAAACATATGCAAATATGGTGGGGTAGATACGAAGAAAAGATGTAGTAATACGTTGAGTTGTGGTTAAACAAATTTGAAGTTATTTGCACAGTAAGCATGTACATACACACATGTTATATAAATTATTTATGGAAATTTAGTATGAAAACCACTGAATTTTTAAAAAATTATATACAAGTTGGTTATGCATGCAGAAGTTTTTGCCCTTAGGCTTTTTGCTTATACTTAAATAACTTTGAAAGATCAGAAAAGCAACAGAATCTCCTTCTGAATGGCCTTCTGGAAAGTTCAGCTTTGGATGCAATACAGCATGAGACTAATTGCCGTAATGGGAGATCTGTGTCCTTGGAACTTTCCAAAACAGTGCCCTGTATTCTTGTACAATCTCTCTTGGTTTTCTGGTCTTCAGAGAATTACACCATTATTAAATAGTAGCCCTACAATCAACACAAGCCCTGAGACACCAACTGGCATTCAAGGTAATAACACTTTTGAGATCTGTGGCTCAGACATCATTTTTGTTTCAACATTATTCATATGAAAGAGTGAAGGAAATTATCTCACATCAACTAGTTTTCTACCACATATGATTTGGGATTTATGTCTATACATGTGAGTGATCTTAACAATACTTGGGTTTCATGTGATGCGTGCTCACCTAGGTGAAAAGAGAGCATGGAACTCCGTATGATTAGGAGTGCATCAGGGAGAAAAACAATTCTTCTAAAAAGCCACAATGAGCATATTCTAATAAATAGAGAATTGGTCTGGCCATAAATTTGTGTTATTACACTCTCCCATGGCTGCCTGTGTTTGTGAGTATCTCAGAAGTGACATAAAGTGTTTCACTTGACCAAGATGGGTAAGATGTCCATGAACAGGAGTAGAACAGAAGTGGTATATCTGTCTTCATTTCATTCCTTTGATGGCAACAAAGTGAGAAAATGATAGTCACGTATGTGTGTTTGTATGGATGCATGTGTATGTAATTGTGAATGCCTTTATTATAATTAAAACTATATATATATATATATGTATATATATTCAATATACATTACATCTAATATAAGTTATTGCAATATACATGTACATGTGTATATGCATGTATGATAAAAATGTGTATATAGATGTCTAGATGTATGTATGCTATTAGCATATACACACAAGATGGTTTGCTCGTTAGGGGTTCCTTCATATTCTCTTTTTATCACTGTGTAGCCCTCTCCCTATTTTCAGTAACCACTCAGGTACTTCACATGGTTTTTGGTTACTGGATGTCTGGATCCATTACCCATACCTCCCAGATTTAATTTTCACTGAGTTCTGTAACAGTTTTATATGATAAATGAAATTTGTCAAAAGTTAAGAATTATTTCATATGTTACTTCCACAATTAATTTTCCCTAAAATAAAACAAGTAAAAGATATGAAGTTGTAATTAAGAAAGAATTTTAAGGCTTGAATGGTTGTACCGATGCCAGGTACCAACAGCATTACACATGGGCATAGCAACAGTCTTTGGGCACAAAAGGATTAGTATTTGTAAATATTTCAAGTTCTTAAAGTTATTTCTTTAAAATTATTAATGTTGGGTACACAATGAAACAACCTCTTCTATCTGCCTGAGAAGCCCTAGTTACATTGGCAAATACGCCCTACATTCAAATGCACTCACCTTCTCTTTCAACATATAAAACCAGAAAGCCAGTACCTCCACCCAGGACCACACAGCTGAGGAGGGGAGATGTGTAAATGTACTGTCTGATCCAATTTGCCGCAAGCTAGTAGCTGGTACACCGGATGAGCTAATAATTGCCTCAAGAAGCATGCTTTTGAACTCATGTATGCATAAACCTGACATCAATGTCAATACAGTTTCATCAATACACAAATGTTTGATATTTTACATCAAAAGTAGTAGTACATTATAAATCTCCAGAGCCTGTTGTACATATTTTTTAAACTAAAGAAAAAAAACTGACTAGTTTAAAGGTTGTGGTTGAAGAAAGTAGTTTTTTTAATAATTATTATTTATAAAGACACCAAACACTTTTTAATTTGAATGAATTGTTATAAGTTATAAATGGATTAAATACATTTATTCTTTTGATGTATTTTCTTCTGTGACAAACTGTCTCAGTTCCTCAGACTCAGGCAAAGACTGCTTCTAAGGTAGCCTCACTAAAGACTTATATCCTTCCTGTAATAAAATCTTCTTCAGCCTCTAAAGAGCCCTGAACCTTAAGTCACTGCAAATTTCTTCAATGTCAGCATTTTAATTTATTTTATGGACAATGGTATTGTGACATTCTCTTATTTTGTAATGTTTTCATCCTTGTATACACCAGGTGACAGGGATGATTAACAGCAGTGTCAATGATTACTTCATTCTGGAGGGTTTCTCAGACCAGCCAGAGCTGGAACGAACACTCTTCACAGTTATTTTAATTTCCTATCTTCTCACTCTGGTGGGAAATACAATAATTATTCTGATCTCTTCAATAGATCCGAAACTCAAAACTCCTATGTACTTTTTTCTTACTCACCTCTCCCTCGTGGACATCTGTTTCACCACCAGCATTGTCCCCCAACTTCTGTGGAACCTGAAAGGACCAGCCAAGACCATCACAGCTGTGGGCTGTGCAGTGCAGCTTTATGTATCTCTGACTCTGGGCTCGACTGAGTGTATTCTCCTGGCAGTAATGGCTTTTGACCGCTATGCTGCTGTCTGCAAGCCTCTCCACTATGTATCTGTGATGAACCCACAGCTCTGCCAGGCTCTAGCAGGAATTTCGTGGCTCAGTGGAATAGGAAATGCTCTCATCCAGGGAACAGTCACTCTTTGGCTTCCCCGTTGTGGTCACCTGTGGCTGCACCATTTCTTCTGTGAGGTCCCTTCCATGATCAAGCTTGCCTGTGTGGACATTCATGCCAATGAGATCCAGCTCTTTGTGGCCTCATTGGTCTTGCTGCTTTTACCCTTAGCACTGATACTGACGTCCTATGGATACATAGTCAAGGCAGTTATAAGAATCAAGTCTGCCCAGGCTTGGCGCAGAGCCCTGGGAACATGTGGATCCCACTTGATGGTGGTGTCCCTCTTCTATGGGAGCATCACTGCCATCTACATCCAGCCCAACAGTTCATACGCCCACACCCACGGAAAGTTCATCTCTCTCTTCTATACTGTCATGACCCCGACCCTTAATCCCCTCATCTACACACTGCGGAATAAGGAGGTGAAGGGGGCTCTGAGTCGGCTCCTTAATAGAGACTCTGGCGTGTGCAAACGAAGCAGAGCACATGATGACAGTGGTTTTATGACTAGAGGATCCTGAACATACTGTCTTATACTCCTGAACTGGAGTCCTCTCGGCCTTTGAGGCTCACTGAAGTTTTTCCAGTGCTGCATTGTCCTTGGCCTTGGGTCGATCTTTTCAATCTCTTCCCAGAATGCTGCGGGACCCAGGAGACAACGTTTACCCATACTCTTAATGTCTATGACTGTTCTGCTTCTCACACTCTCCAGATTCTCCCTATCCTTCTTTTATTTCTCCTTTGCATACGAACTCACAAACATAACCATAATTCTCCATTGCAAGTCCCTTCCCATAAATATTCTAATAATCCTAGAAAGCAGCTATTCCCACAGCAAGCCCGACCATGAATATTGTAGAAACCAGTTGGGAACTTGGACAGAATACAGACTTGGGATTTTTAACTCTCCTACTTCTTTTTTTAACTTGTGCAAATTTTAGTCAAATTTTCATTGACTAAATGAAGATTTAGTTGTTATGAGCTAAAAAAGTAATGTCCATCATTATGATAGCCAACATATTTGATACTAAATGATAAATAAATAGCATATATTCAAAATTATTTTATTATTATAATATTGTTGATCTACTTGGGCTTATCATGTTCAATTATATTAACTAATATATTTACCCAGATTCTCTGTGTCTGACAATAAATAGTAATGTCTGAAATAGGAAAGACTGGGCTCTTGGCTGCATCATTTCCAGCATGAGACCAATGTCAGGCTGTATTGGCTTTGTTAGGAAACAGTAACATTTACCACTAATGAACTGTCTCTTTCTAGTAAAACACATACTGTCAAGGAGAGTCACCTTGGTGAACATAATAATTTTTCCAGAGATAAACTATCCAAGCAGTTAGTAGTAATTATTGATACCTTACTCAATTCACTTGTAATAATCAAGCAGATTATGCTTCAGACATCTCAAATGAGTTTGTTAACTGATTTATGTAAAGTGTACTTTTATGAAACAGTTTACTGTGATGAGATTATTTTATTCAGCTGCAATCTAATGGTGGTGACTTATTTGTAGCATGAGGTTTGATTTCCATGATTTCTGACTACAGAGTATGGGGAAGATGTATTCCTCACACTAGAATGAACTCAAACTCTAAAAGACATTCTCACCAAACTATGGATTAAAACCTGTGTCTAGTCACCTAGTTCACCTCCCAGCAACAAAGGTTTTTACTTATTGTAGCTATAACATACATGGCCCTTATTTAAATTTATTTCTGAAAGGATATACTAACACAATCCAGTATTTACCTGTGTAGTTAGTTATCTATTTTATGTTTTTTCTCATAATTATATTGTGAGTTACATATTTTCTGTTACCTGTTTACAATTTTCTGTAATCCATGCACAGTTCCTCATCACTGTCCGGGGGGAGGGCAGCCCATAGCAGGACAAGACTCAAAGGGAATCCATGGAGTTAGTGTGTACTGGGCTTTTTTATCTGAGGGAGCTAGGGAAAAAGAAACTCACACACTCTCTTGATGGTTTCCTTCAAACCTTTTCTTTATTCTTCTTTGCATTCTCTATTCTTTATTTTTTGGTGATTTTCCTTCTCTCATTCTTGATATTTTCTTTCTAACTCTATCTTTATTCTTGTTGCTTCCCTTCCAGTTCTATCTTTATTCTTCCTTATTCTCTCATTCTTGGTGTTTTCCTTCTAGCCCATTTTACCTTTCTCTTCATTCTTTTCCTTACAGCATATATACTCCAGGAAAGTGTTTCAGACAATACAAAAATTACAATGTGGTTACATTCTGGTTTTCAAATGAATGATTACAATCAATACAAGTAAAAAAAAAACCAGCATGTTTTCCACATTATTTACACGATTAAACATTTTACATATTACAGCTGAACAACAAAATTATGCCAAGAACCCACGTTCATTCATACACAAGCAACTTGTTATTGATTAACCATATAGACAAGCAAGATATTTTTCTCAGTCAGGTCTTTTACTGTCAGGCTGTGTTTTGCATTTACAAAGAAAAGGCCAATTACTTTATTACTTAACTTGAAAAGTAATCTTACAAGGAATCTTAAAGGAACCACAAATCTAAACTTTTATACATGAAAAAGAATCAGTCAACTCTACTTTAAATCTTTAGGATGCATACCAACTCATCAGTAGTTTCTTTTTTTTCTTTTAATTTTTTAGCTACATTTTTATCTTAAAAAATTATTTTTCATTTTACATACCAAGACCAGTTCCCTCTCCCTCCCCTTCTTTCACTTCCATTCCCCCCTTCCTACTCCAATCCACTCCTCAGAGGGGCTAAGGCCTACCTTGGGAAGTCAACAAAGTCTGGCATATTAAGTTGAGGCAGGACCAAACCCCTCCCCTCTGTAATCAAGGCTGAGCAAGATATCCCACCATAGGGAATGGTCTCCAAAAAGCCAGTTCATGCACCTGGGACAGGTCCTGTTGCCCACTGCCGGGATGCCCCACAAGAGATTAAGGCACATACTGTCAGCCACATTCAGAATGTCTAGTTCAGTCCCATGCAGGTTCCCTAGCTGTCAGTCTGTAGTCCAGGAGCTCCCACTATCTCAGGTCAGCTGTCTCTGTGGCTTTCCCCATCATGCTCTTGATTAACCTTGTTCGTATGATTCCTCCTCCCTCTCTTCAACTAAACTCCAGGAGCTCAGCCCTGTGCTTGGCTGTGGGTCACTGCATCTGCTTCCATCAGTTACTGGATGTAGGTTCCATGATGACAATTAGGGTGGTGGCTAATCTAATTAAAGGGAAAAGCCCATCCAGACACTCTCTCCACTACTGCTAGAAGTCTTAACTGGGGTCATCCTTGTGGAATCCTGAGAATTTCTCTAACACCAGGTTTTCCCCTAATCCCATAATGGCTCCTTATATTAAGATATATCTTTCATTGCTTTCCCCACACACACACCTCCCCCAACTCAGTCTTCTCAATCACTCATGTTCCCAAACTTTCCATTCTACCTGCCTCCCAGTTTGTCCAGGAGACCTTAGCTATTTTCCCTTCCTGGGGCCCTCCATATGTGTTCCTTTTAGGACCCCCTTTTTACCTAGCTTCTCTGCAGTTGTGGATTGTAGCCTGGTTATCCTTTGCTTTACATCTACTATACACTTATGAGTGAATACATACTGTGTTTGTCTTTCTGAGTCTAGGTTGCCTCACACAGGATGGGTTTTTTTTATAGTTCAATCCATTTGCCTGCAAATTTCATAATGTCATTGTTTTTTAGACACTGAGTAATACTCCATTATGTAAATGTACCACATTTTATTTATCCATTCTTCTGTTAATGGACTTCTAGATTGTTTCCAGGTTCTGACTATTAGGAATAATGCTGCTATGAATATAGTTGAGCAAAGGTCTTTGTGGTATGATTGTGCATCCTTTGGGTATATGCCCAAGAGTGCTAGGTCTTGAGGTAGATTGATTCCCAATTTTCTGAGAAACTGCCATACTGATTTCAAAAGTGGCTGTACAGGTTTGCACTCCCACCAGCCATGGAGGAATGTTCCCCTTACTCTGTATTCTCTCCAGCATAAGCTATCATCAGTGTTTTTTATCTTAGCCACTCTGAGTGGTGTAAGATGGTATCTCAGAGTCATTTTGATTTGCATTTCACTGATTGTTGAGGATGTTAAGCAATTCCTTAAATGTCTTTTGGTCATTTGAGTTTCTTCTGTTGAGAATTCTCTGTGCAAGAAATCTTTTCTGACAGTGTGAGAGACACATTGTGATATAATGAATCTTCACATGAACTCCAGTTCAGAGAGTCAGCAAAGAAGAAACCAATCCAAGTCCAGTATATATAGAGCAGAGAGTGAAAATAAGGATCAAGAATAGGAGAACTATGTGTGTTACAAGTGGCAACAATTCAAAACTCTGCCTAAAAGTTGGATAGTTTCCAGGTTCACAAATGTGTAAATAACAGAAATTCTCTTTATAATAGTCATACTTTGTAAACATTACACAACTGAGTGAAGTTGTCCTACTTTAACGTGTAAGCTCATATGAAGGGAATTTTACTTCTTTCTAGTTCTAATCTAGAAGCTATGTGGGTTAGTCCTGGAACTACGTCTTACTCAAATTGGTTTGATTTCTTCTTGAAGCTGATGTTTTTCTTTAAAATTTTTTTCTTCTTTGTTTCTAGGTTTTTCTGTTTGGTCCCTCTGGTTCTTTTCTTCTGGACACACTAGCAACAACAGTGATAATTATGCTGAACCTCAGAGGTTTAAACAGGATGCAACTAGGGAAATGGGGGGAAGTTCCCTGTTGATCTGTGGGGCCAGAACATTATCATAATTTGGATACTTAAAATTGGCCTTTTAATAGGGTTGGAAAGAAGAAATTCAGACACAACCAGATCTAAATGCTTTCTCTGAGCCATAGACCCACCTCCCTCCACTCCCGATCACTATGCACAAACTCTATATAGATCCAGCACCAGGAAAAGACAGGAAGGTTCTGTGGAGGGCAGATGAGTCAAACCACTGTTTATTTTTGCTCTGGATCCCAGGAGTAGGATGGGAAAAACTATTACACAATACTTTTAGACTGAAAAGTTAATTCTTTCTAGTCATCCATGGTTTCATTTTTAAGGATTATCAAAAATACACTGATACTATATTCAAAATATAGCATCATTCAATCTTTGTTTCTGATTTTACAAACTTGAGCAAGTTCTGACTGTAACTTCTTTGTACTTGTCTCTTCTCTTCAATTGAAAAACTAACAGTAATACTTGTTTAGAGGTTTATTGTAAGAACCAATCAAATATGGCCATGAGAAGGATTGTATACATGTATAGAATATATATTTGTGTGCCTATATAAATGTATATATATATATATATATATATATATATATATGTATACGTATGAGTGTACATGTGTTTATAGAAACTCTGATATGTGCATTTTAGTATGCACAATACTTCTCATACATTTTATTAGGAAGGCTGTGAGAATATATATCACTGCTCAAGCTATTTACATTCAGAACCAGATCTACATTTAAATATCTATAGACAGAAATTTTAGCATTTTCCAGATTGAAATTATTTCCACTTCAATGTTTATGGTTGTTAAAATAGAGATAATGTGTACAAATCTATTTAGTACTGAAAGGTCAAATATTTCAGTAACTTAAAAGTTGTTTAACACTGAACTGAACTCCTGGAACCCAGCTGCAGAGAGAGAGGAGTGATGAGCAAAGGGGTCAAGCCTGGGCTGGTGAAACCCACAGAAACAGCTGACCTGAACAAGGGGGAGCTCATGGACTCCAGACTGTTGGCTGAGAGGCCAGCATGGGACTGATCCAGACCCCCTGAACATAGGTGTCAGTGAGGAGACCTCAGCAGTCTATGGGGCCTTGGGTATTTATCCCTGGAGCACAAATGGACTTTGGAAGCCCATTCCACATGGAGGGATGTTGTCTCCGTCTGGACACATGGGGGAGGGCCTAGGCCCTGCCTGGGATGATATGACAGACTTTGGAGATCCCCCATGGAGGGCCTCAACCTCCCTGGGGAGCGGAGGGGGGGATGGGGTAGACGTTTGGGAGGGTTAGTGCCGGACAGGGGAGGAGGAGAGGGAGAGGGAGAGAGAGGAAGATGGGATTGACATGTGAAGCAAGCTTGTTACTAATTTTAAATAAATAAATAAATAAATAAATAAATAGTTGTTTAAATCTGACAGTTTACAATAAGGGCATCAAATAGCCAAATCAAGAAGTTAAAAACCATAGCAATATATAATCAAACTTGGATTATTAACATATATCTGAGCCAGTGTAGAAAGTGGGGAGCACAGCAAAATTTAAACATAGGAAAAAATTAGCTCCCTGTCCTAAGCCCTAAGATCAGACTCTCATCTCTGGATCCTTCTTTCCTTTTCATACTCTTTTAGTGAGTCATATTAGGTATGTCTTGCATCTCCAGTTTCTCCCTTCATGGAGACCACAAGCTTATTTTTACTTCTGACTTATATAAATTAAATTATAATAAATGACATAATTTTCTTATATATCGAAAAGGCACCAACTCACCCTACCCATAGTCCTTTCGAGGCAAATCAACTGAATTGCCTGAGTCAGCCTTAATTGCTACCCTCCTTTTACCATTTTGTTCTATTTCTTTCTATGCTTCTATAAGACAGATACTCATGTAAGCATCTTTTGCTAGTCAGATGTCACACAGTACAGTCTTCCTACACATCCTTTTCCCTCCCACTCTTTGTTCTTTCTTCTCTATTTTCTTTCTCAACTCTACTTTCTGACTTAAGAATTGGCCTTCTTTTATCAATACTCATTTTTCTTCTGTTTGTGTAAATCTTTAATATTAAGAGCATATTAAGTATTTAAAGCTTAAAAATATGCTGCTAGTCATTATAATTGCTGTACTGTTCCATATAATAGGGATTTAATTTGAATTTATTAAAAACAGTCCATGTTTATCTCAGAAACTCAATTGCATTTAAAACAGAAACAAATAGCTGTACCTATTTGAAGAGAAATAATGGAATAATGTGAAGATTGGGAAACGGTATGATAATAACTCTGAAACACAGTAAAAGATTCTCAGCATTTATAGTTTAGAAAAAAAATCATAGAAATTTCAGATCCTGAAAAGTGATATTCTGAATGCAGCCTTTGCAAAGAACTCATCCACATAGGATAAAGGCAACATTATGCAGTTGTCCTTTTTTTTTTTTTTTCCGAGACAGGGTTTCTCTGTGTAGCTTTGGAGCATATCCTGGCACTCGCTCTGGAGACCTACAGTTGTCCTGCAGTTGTCCTTTTAAAGATTCTAACTGAACAGAAGTTACCTGAATGCTGAGAAGTACCTGTCCATAATTAAAACTACAATCCCAAAGAAAAATTCCTTTATTAATCAAGGCAAAATTTTAGTTAAGAGTACAAAATAAATAAGGTTTTTGTGACTGCCAAACAAAGAAAATCTATTATTATAATCATCCTCTGCTCATATGGAAATGCTACCTGTCCCATTTCTTTGGGAATATAATTTAAGAAAGTAGCATCTTTCTGAGACACTGTTTATAAAGATACAATACCTGGAAAAGAAGTGGAAGAAGAATAAAATTAAATGGAACAAGTTTAAAATGAAAAGTGGAATTAGAGTGATAACAAATAATAGAGTCCATAAAGTAGAAGTTTTAATAATCAACCTAAATTTCCATAGATGGTCATAGGCACCTGGGGATTTCTGGAATAATTCTATAGTAATTTACTGTGTAAGTTATTGATACTCTTGCTATTGCTTACATTCCAATTTAAATTGTGCATCACATTGTACAGCTGTTGTCTTTAATTTACAAGATAAATAGATTTTAATTTCCAATTTTTATGAAAGCAATATGGAGTTTATATTCAAGTTTTTAATTTTTTAACTGATGGAATTTCTACAAGGCATGAAGTGGCATACTTAAAGCCCATTGTTTCTTACCAAGTAAAATAAATGTACTTATTGGTTAATTAGTGACATGAATTTTATAATTAGAGGTAGAAGGACAAACTGTTGAGTAAAATACAGAATAATTTTACTATGCTTCAGCCTTGGAATGAAAAAGTAAAAAGTTTTTCTTGGGTCAGGTGAGAGGAAATATCAATGAAATTAATTAAGATACTAATCAAGATACTAATGTAATTTCATCTATCAGAATATTTTTTAAAAATAGTAGTTACTTGTTTTGGACAATTCTAAATTAACTATTAAGCAATAAACACCTATTATAAATTATAGTCTAATACAAGCTGTTATCCCTAAAGTCATAGTTACTCAAGAAGAACACTCAATTACTCTAGTCAGAAAAAAACATACTCAATCCAAAAACATATATATATATATATATATATATATATATATATATATATCAGCCATCACACCTGACTTATACATAATGACTCTGAGGTTAAGATGTGAAGAAAGTGTCTCTCCCTATCATTCTCACTGTCATTTTTTTCTACTCAGAGATTTCTATATATATATATAGAGAGAGAGAGAGAGAAATATATATATATATTTCTACATGGGCATAATCTTGATGTATGTGATAAATGTGGAATTCATCTTAAGACAATTACAAAATCTGAAGGATAAGTAAATGATAAAGAAAAATGCTTTACAGTATGGTAACCCTTTCAGTGTGGATAACAGCAGTTCAGCTTCACACCAGCATAAGCAAGTGCTGCCTGTGTCAATGCAACTTCACCAAGCTTCAAGCCATCATTTCATGAAACTCTGAACCTAAGGCTGCTTTTCAATGCAACTGTTTGAATATCAAGAGCCCCTAAAATTTTTTGGTGCCAAGATATGAATGATCAACTAGGTATGAAGGCAAAACTGGCTTCCTAATGAGTCAATGTACTTTCAAGATGAAAATAGAACACGTTTGAAAGCTACATACCATGGGGCATTAATCTGAATTTCATGTGTCTCCTTTGGTGTTTCTTGACAACTACAGATTTTATGAATACATCAATAAGAATTGGTCCAGTTGACAATTTGCATGATACCGGAAAATACAATTCAAAGGGAATGGCTGCTTTTGAATACCAAAATAAATATGATAAAAAATGAAGACATTGGGGGTTATGACTGAACTCTGTTTTAGATTTAATGATTTTTATCTTTTCTATCATTTTTAGACATGGTTATGCAATGTATCCCAGGCTCACTTCAAGCTTGTAATCGTTCTGCTTCTGCCTCCTGAATGCTGGGATAATGGGTATGCCATCACACCTGACTTATACATAATGACTCTGAGGTTAAGATGTGAAGAAAGTGTCTCTCCCTATCATTCCTCAGTGTCATTTTTTCTACTCAGAGATCAATAAGACAGACTTAGAAAATAGGCCTGGCTAACCAAAGCCATTAAGCCTACCATTGTCTGATTGTAATAATAGGATGTGACAAAACAAGGGTCAGAAATATAGTCAGTAGACCTGAAATTGGCCTTTCAGCAGTCACATCAAAGTGTTTCCTTTGTACTGTTTACTGCTTTCTATTAGATACTGTTAATTCTGCAGCACCAATTATGCAGTTATGTATAAGGCAAGCAAAGTACATTTGGGACCTTATACCAGGTAAATGAAGAATCCATAGTCATTAAATAAGTGGTATAGAACCAAAACTGAGATAACCTTACAATTTATATCATATTGTCGAATATGTTTACTTATGGAAGTATAGCTATGCTTGTTTTAAAGAAGAATATTGAAGCATGAAAAAGTGATGACACTTCAAAATCATACAGTTAGTGAACAGAATTACTGGGATTCAAAGGAGGAAAAATTGCCTTTTATAAAAAGACAGAAAGAAATACAGGGCAAGTTTACTCAAATATGGGGTTCATTTAAGCAAAAATGAACTTAAGCATGTATTTATTTATTGTGTGCATACATATTTGTATGTCACTGTGTGACTATGCATGTCAAAGCATGTGTGTTGAAGTTAAGGACAACTTAATTATTCCTTTTCTTCCACCTTGTTTTACAACAAGGTCTCTCATCTTTTCTGCTGCTGTGGTGCACACAGGAACTTCTGGCAGTTTCTCCTGTCTCTGCTTTCAATCTTACTGTAGGAGTACTGTGATTACAGATGTGAGTCAATGCCACATGTGGCTTTACTTTTTAATAATGTAGGCTCCAATGATAAAACTTGGGATATCAGGCTTGTGCAGCAAGCCTTTTTACCACTTGAGTTGTTTCCCATCTCAACAAAACATTGTCAGATACAAATTAGAAAAATTGGCCATTAAGGTTACTTATCATAAGTGATTATGTAAGGTAATGCCAAGATTTGAATGAGGCAACTGGGGTGGCAGACATAGAACTAGTGAGCCATACTTCAGAATACTGAAGGCAAAGGGGAAATGTGTACCTCTGTGTATGTTGATAACACTGAGAAATTAGAAATTCATACACAAATTATATACAAAGATAAAAATATTTGAAACTCTAGTGTTTCTCTAATATTAAAAGTCCAAGTTTATATACAGCACACTCACATTGTACAAATATCTTAGGCCTGAAATACTGAGCCCCTGCTCAGATGTTTTGCTTTTCTTTAGGATGCTTTCCTTCTCTTCATAGGATGGGCACTAGTACAGCTTGGAAAGAACAAAAGAAGTCCTGACATGCCATCTTCTTATCACCCAGGTGTTATGAAATGTCCCAGGCCCCATGAGGTTCCTGGCCTCATTCTCACTGTGAGAAAGATGAATGTGCCAAGGTGTCTCAGCTCTGCCTAAGACACAGATTAATTGCTTTTCACCTGCTGTCATTTGGTCAAGTGATTTAGAAGAATCTCTGTCTTCTCCAAATTTGTGTTAATCTATACTATGCTGTCACTACTAAACACCCATGTCATGTAGAGCCAATGGTAGCACTGCTGAAGCATTCCAAAACAAAATATAGCAAAATTCAGAGAATTATTAACTTGAATTAACCAGTCATTAATTAAGCAACATTCCCAGGGGTACATGGCTGATCTTTCAGTATTACAACCACATTGACACAACATTGTACAGAGAAAATGGAAATTTTATCTCAGCATGACTTATTTCTAATTCTCAGTTGTTTCTTTACTGAGGGATATCCATCTTGAATTTGGATATTTACAGGTTGTAGATAGAATTTTACCTATTAATACTAATATGTGGACCAACAATTAGAGCTTGATATATGACTTCATCTTATTGGGATTTTCTGACCGGCCTTGGCTAGAAACACCTCTCTTTGTAATTTTTCTGGTGGCCTACATCTTTGCCTTATTGGTAATATCACCATTATCCTAGTTTCCCGACTAGACCCCCATCTTGACAGCCCCATGTATTTTTTTTGTCTCCAATCTTTCTCTTCGGGATCTCTGCTATACTACCAGCACTGTCCTTCAGATGTTGGTCAACCTTAGATGGCCAGAACAGACCATCAGCTATGATGGCTGTGTGGCCCAGCTTTATATTTTCTTGGCCTTGGGTTCAACTGAATGCATTCTCTGGCCATCATGGCTTTTGATCGCTTTGCCATCATTTGCAAGCCCCTTCACTATCCTATCATCATGAGCCAGAGACAGTATATCCATATGGCCACTGGCACCTGGATTAGTGGCTTTGCAAACTCTCTTATGCAGTCCACTCTCACTGTAGTAGCCCCAATAAATAGACCACTTCTTCTGTAAAGTCCCAGCCCTTTTGAAACTAGCTCGTACTGATACAATTGTGAATGAAGCTGAGCTCAATGTCCTTGGAGTTTTGCTGCTCTTGGTGCCACTCAGTGTCATCCTATGGACCTATGTGTTCATTGTTAAAGCAGTGCCAAAACTCCGTTCTGCTGAAAGTCACTGGAAGGCCTTTAATACCTACTTGTCACATCTGCTGGTAGTCTTCCTATTCTACTTCACAGCCATAAGTATGTATGTTCAGCTTCCCTCAAGATATTCTCATGATGGGGGAAAGATCATGGCTCTGATCTATGGCATTGTTACACCTACACTCAACCCATTCATCTGTACTTTGAGGAACAAGGATGTGAAGGCTGCCCTGAGGAGGGCACTGACAAAGGAGTTTTGGGTCAAAACAAGGTAATAGCTAAAGAAAGACTAAAGAAGCAAGAAGAGACAGATTTGCCTCTCAAACAAGATTCTGGGCTTGGAATTGGTGAGGAAATCATCTAATAGATGCCACAGAGTTCACAAGAGTAAATGGACCAAGAAGGAAACAATCAACTCTTGGTTAAAGCTATACTGCACTTAGGTACTTATAAAAGGGCAATAGATTCTTCACTATTAAAATAACTTTAAAGTATGATTAAGCTGCAGGAAGGACTGAACACTGTGATTCAAGAGTTCATAAAACACCTTGTGGCCATACCATTTGTGATTCTGAGTCAAGGCAACAAAAAATATGACTTTCTTCTGTTAATCCTGAGATCCACAAGAGGAAAAACAATTCCATCATTTTGAGACAATTTTTAAACAAGCTTTATTTATTAAGTACTGACCAAGATGAACTTTGGTCAGGACCACTCCCTGAAAATTTCCAATCACCTGCTCCTTGGGTGGGTGAGGTTTACAGGTCTTACTTTCACTACTTGAGTTGTATTCTTTGACTCTTGAGTCAAATCTTTGACTCTATGATGTGTACTTGCTTATATCTGGATCCAATAACCATACGCTTAATGGTACCCAGCTAGGAATCATCATTTAGTTACTGTACCAATGATCTAAGAGCCAAGAGTAATTAACAGAAGCAGAAGGGCCAAAGCCCTCAGAGTTACTAACTAGAAGGAGCCTGGAAATTGGTGGGGCACCAGTCATTTATTTTATCTCAGGTTTCCTTTTTGTGTTATTTCTTTGAGTACAGCCAGATTATAATCCTGTTTTTCTTAAAGTTGTGTAATACCTCTCTTCTGCATTGAGCAGGCCAAGTGTCCTATCATATTGTTGAACTATTTTACTTAATGAACCTACCAGTTAAATAAATCTGGGCCCACATTCCTGGTATAGCAATTGGTGCTTTGGTAGCCATTTTGTCTCCTATGCCAGGGAGTTTCCTTTTGACTTAGTGTTTTGCCCTTTTGGGGGCAGATTGGCAAAGATAACATACTCTCTTCTGTAACTACTTCCAGATGAAATTAGGGCATCTTGTCAGAACCCAGGAAGGCTGAAAGGCTAGTCAAAGGCTGGGCAATGGACATTTATCAGAAGCATCTTATTAATTGATTTATCTGAAGAGACAGGAAGTAATCACATCAGCTGGACTGGTTTGCATCAGCTTTTACTTAGTTCGATAGTTTGCAGTCTTCAGGTAATCCCTGGATAATATCTGTTAGCCAAGTGGAAATATATTGCAACAAATATAGACTAGGGATAAAAGTTAAAATTTGGCAACTTAAAAACCTTACATGTGGAAATTTTAAGCCCATAGCCCTAGTCATTGGGGAAGGGGAGGAATCCCAAGACCAGGACAGAGATCCCATCCTCAGGAATAGACAGCTGGGAAACAGGCTGTATTTGTCTGGAGTCTATTTGACCCGTGACAGGTGGTCAGTCTTGTGACAGTCTTATGATTTCTTTAATTCCATGAAGCTTACCTGAATTTTTAGTTTACAAAGAAATGAAAGTTCTAGATATTACCATTGTATTGAAATCCATATTATAGAAAGAAACAAGCTAGCAGGTGTCTAAAAAATAGTTGGAACAGATTTACCCCTTAGAGTCACAGCAAAAACTATGGCTTTTGGTTAAAAGGCATGAAATTTTTCTGGCCAGAGTACCAGATACATGCTTTTAGCCCAATGAAAAGCACCTTTAACTCTATACTTAGAAGACAATCAAAAGAAATTAAAATCTTGAGCTTATGTAAGTGGTCACTGTTCTACCAGCTTATCAGAACTCCATTGACCAGTGTTAAAACTCTAAACCTTTGAAATCTTAGTATAATAATGGCACAGAAAGGGAAATTAATCTGAAGCATATTTTATTTTTATATACCTTACATCATTTTTCTGAGGCCCTTAGAGCATATTTAAACTTTTTATATCCTCAAGCCTTTATATGTCTCAAAACATTTTTTCATCAAATCATTTGCACGAGACACAAGTAATCATTATTAAGAGCTGTTATTACAAAACATGTTCCTGTAGCGAAAAGTTACACCTGAAACCTGTTTATCCTTCAATATGAAGTCAGTCTGCCTTTTCCTAACAAGAGACCTAGCAGCTTTAGATGAACTGACGAATGAACTACAAGTTGGCCACAGTCTGGGGAAAAGGAGCTGATTTTCTGTTGCTGCATAACTGACAAAGCTACAGTTAGCCTAGCTGTAATGTCAGAGATGTGAGAAAGAGAAATTTTAACAGGAAGTATAATCCGAATTGCCTATATGTTAATTAAAATAACAAAGACTAGTCCATATTCCATTACCTAGAGAGGCATCCCAGGCTCCTGTGGCCTCTATGGCTTTGGAGGCAGAAATACTAGGGCAGCATCAATTTTCAACCAACAGGCCCAGGAGACCTAAGAGACATTTCCCGTGGAGGAGTAACTTGGGTGACTGACCTTACTTGTATAAGCAAAGTGGCACAATCAACTCTTTTCATTGTTCTGCTTGTCCAAAGTTTGGGCAGGGTCCTTACCACAGGTGAGGCATTGGGGCAGTTATGTTAGTGTTACCACAATCCAAGTGGAGTCATTAGTGCCCCATCATTTTCTTTGGTGACTCTTGGGTCACTGTTAAGATCTGGGGTATTTGTTATAGTAATCTTTTTTCCGTTAAACATTTTAAATTTCTTGTTCAACAAATCTCTGACAAGTTTGAGGACCATTATCTACCTGAGCTAAACAAGCCGTGTTTGGTTTTAGTTACTTGCTTTGGGCTTAACTTTGAAAAGACATACAGGTGGCTAAATATATCTTTTTCCTAAATCAGTACATTAGTACTTAGCAGGACTACAAGTATAGTTCTGAACACATTAAAGAATCTGATCATTTATAAAGTGACTGACCATTAACGTGAATGTCTTAATTATCTTTAATAGTTTTCAATTTTAATCTTTTATAAGCTTAGGATTTTATAGCTTTATCACTATTAACTTTGAGAGTTAAAAATAACAGTTTCTTATATGACTCGGGGACTCAGTGTATCAAAATTGATAAACCTTAATATAGCTCCCAAAGACAAAAAGGCTAGACATATATTCTTAAGCCTGAATAGACAGTAAGTAAGCAAAGACATTCTCTAAGCCAGTGGTCCTCAACCTTCCTAATGCTGCAACTCTTCAACACAGTTCCCATGTAATGGTAGCCCCCCCTCAACTGCAAAGCCATCCTTTTTGCTATTTCACAACTGCAATTTTGCCACTGTTATGAATTGCAGTGCAAACATCCAACATGCAAGTGGTCCTGAACTGCTCCTGTGAAAAAGTCTTTTAGCTCCCAAAGGGTCATGACCCACAGGTTAAGAACTGCTACTCCAAGCCCTTTGTCAGACTGCTTAGGTCATTATCTTGCTGCATCAAAACATAGGAACATCCTAGTTTATGTTATTTAGGGTTTGTTGCTCATCACTGTGGCCCTAGCTCTTAAGCCTTTTTATTTATTTATTTATTTATTTATTTACTTATGATCACATATTAATAATATAAAACAATTTATAAACTTAAAATATCTCATAGCCTTATAAATTTAAGTATTTTAAAAGCCATTCTTTAAAAAACTATCCAGTAATTTTTACTAACATTTTCTGTAAAACTCCAAAATTTACTCTCCAAAACACAAAATTTTTTAAAAGCCTAAAATCTCTCAACTGTGTACTTCTACAATGTCAAAAAAAGTACTCTTTCTTTTACTTCAAGAGGGAAGATACAGGGCACAACCACAATCTGCAAAAGGCAAAACTAAGCTCCAACAGTTAAGCAATTCAATCCTTAAAATCTGGGATGTCTGTGTAATCCTTTGAGCTTCCCCAAGGAGTTTGTATCACCTTTTTTGGCCCCACCCTTGGCAACATACACATAGCATATTTTCTAGTTCCATTTCATTAAAGTTGGCATTTCTGGTGACTACCACAAGGTGTAGGTATTTCCAAAACTTCTAGGTTCCTACATTGCAACTGGGTTCTCTTGAGAAACAGTACCCCTGCCACAAACTGGCAAGCTTCAGCTGTTCTTCATGACTCCTTCATATGTTTAAAAATAAAACCACCTTTTATTTTTATATAGGTGACTCTTATATTACGTAGTTTGGCTGCCAGCACAAGGTACTTTCTTGCACATGAAGGCACAGAAATGTAGCTTTAATACTTTATTAAACAAGCATTGTTTGTAAACCCTACCTTTCATAAGTCTTATTTTCAGGACAGGACATAAATTATCAGACAAAATTCTATCCTAATCCAAAATATCTTGGAGACCTGTGTTGACTCCTTGGTAGGGTCATGCCATGTTGTCTTCTTTTTTTCCCATTTTTAAATTTCATTTTACATTCCAACCACAGTTCTCCCTCCCACCCCTCCTCCTTGCCTCCCACTCACCTCCCCATCCTCCTTGCCTCTCTCCTACCCTCCCTCACCTCCCTCCTAGCCCACCCCCAGTCAACTCATCCTCACAGGTAAGGGCTACCATGAGGAGTCAACATAGTCTGGTACAATAGATTGGGTCAGGGCCAGGCCCTTCTCCCATGCTCTAAAACTGAGCATAGCATCCCACCATAAATAATGGGCTCCAACAAGCTAGCTCATGTACCAGGTTTGTATCATGATCCTACTGCCAGGGTCCCCTTTGATAGTCCAAGCTTCATAACTGTCTCCCACATAGAGAGCCTAGTTCAGTCCCCTGGAGTCTCCACAGTTGTAGGTCTAGAGTCCATGAGTTTCCACAAGCTTGGTTCACATGTGTCTATAGATTTCTCAGTTATCATCTTGACCTCCCTTGCTCTCATGTTCCCTCTTCCCTGTCTTCACCTGGATTCCCAGAGCTTGGCCTGGTTCTTGGTTGTGGATCTCTGATTTCTATCATACTGGATCAGAGTTCTATGATGATAGGGCAGTGAAATCACATGGTATCAGTCTTCTCCAACCTTAGCAAAGATGGCTGCCAGCTATATGGCTACCCAAAGATGTGGAAGTCACATGACATTCACTCTCTCCAACCCTATTAAATATGGGTGATAAGCCACATGGCTGCCTAAAGATGGTGGCAAGCTACGTGTTCCTTATATACCAAAATGGAATCATGACGCATGGTTCCTTTATGATTGCCAATGCATTTTAACTATCAACCACCAGTGTTACTAATTATTAATTAACATTTTTTCACATATTTTTAACCTTCTCCAATAAAATAAGCTTACAAATATTGATGTACAGAATGTTGACATAAACCAAGTCTAATTTTTGGCTGTTCTGTTTTGATCTCTTTTCCTGTCACAGCATCAGGTGACGCAACTGACAAAGGATGGAGGAAACCTCCAAATATGCTTGAGTCTAGAGAAGGAAGAGCAATAATCTGACTCCAGAGCCAGCTTTCCAATAAAATAGGACAACTTTAAAAGATGTTTACACATGAAACATCTTTACTGCTGCCTACACACAAAAGACATCTGAACTCCTGCTAACCTGCATCCAGTGAGCCTAGAGTTCAGAGAAAAAATTCCAAGTCCCAGGCATAAACCATGGCAGCAATTGTTGGTAGTGGCTGGAGACAACAGAGACAGCAAAAAGATCCAACCCATTTCTGTTTCAAGTCCATGTTTGCAACAAAATTTACAGACACACCAGAAAACACAGACAGACAAAACTTTCCAACAACAAAACAGACAAAAGTTTCCAACCAACCATAACCAGGCAGGAGAGTAACTTCTCCCTATTTTCCCTGGATGGGAATATATTGAGGTATCATTGAACTCTCTCCACATCCCAGATAGGCATTCAACAAAGCAGAACCAGACTATGACACACCAGGAGGCCTCTATAAATGCTTGCTGATTTTTCAGCAAGTGAGTTCACCCTCCTGGTAGTCCATGAACTGAAGGCAGCCTTGTTGCTATGGAACATCTCAAGGCAAGTGACTCCTGAAGCAGTCCCTCAGGCCCAGAGTTCTGGAGTGAAAATCTTGTTTTTGAATTTGAGTAGATGGTCTGAATCCTGATGAGGGGCCTCCCAAATGTGTTATTACCATTGCACAAGAATTAGACCACTACCACAATTTAAAGACAAATTTGAAGCAAGTTTCAATTAAATACTGGCCAGGTATATGGACTCTGGTCAGGTGCATATTGAATTTCTGGAAAATGGCCACAAGTCATGCTTTGCAGGGGCTGAAAAAGGCAACACACGGTTATCATATTTCACATCAGGTCCAATCAGGGGCAAATATATATCCTAACATATTTCCTGCCTATGTACCTCCATCCCTCATGTGATCAAGCACATCTGGTGCAGGTGCAGATGGGTCAAAAACTTTAGTTTATGAAAACATAAATAGCTTCTAACATTTAACTTTGGTTCTCATATTAAACCTTGGCAGCTCATTATTATACAAGAGGAGAATCTATTTCTTCAGATAATATATTTATCTGAAATATATTAATCTGAAAAGTGACCCCAAGTACTATAAAGCTTTTTAACAACAGTATTTCTCACCAACTATGCCATGTTATTAAGTGGGAGCTACGGCAATGCAACATAAGTAATATATCCTCTCATGTATTAATAAATGTGTGCATAGTACTAATATTCATTCTTCAAGCAGTAAAATTCTCAGAGGCCATGTGCTGTTGAGAGTAAATTAAGACATTATACCTTATGTTTTATTGTTTTCTTAAAATCTAGATAAAACTCAAGCATCAAAAATTAAATTTTTTATTTTATGTTGGAATATTATTTGAATATTTGTTATGACAATACTGTGAATTTCTAAACAAAATCATGAAAGAAATAATTTGCTGTTGTGAGAGGTTCTTCAGGTAATTCCCAAGACCAAAGGATCTACTTACCAGAGAAATATCACAAATTGGATGTAAAAATCACTTTGAATTTTTTACCATATAAATGTAGCTCATGTCTCTACATGAGTGTTTTCTAGTGTTGCAGTGTTAGAATCCACTGAAAGAGACCAAAGACTTAAGACTCAATTCAAATTTATAATAGATTAATTTATTATTAGTGCTAGAAGAAGGACAGCAGCCTTAGAGCCAAACAGCATGCTGTTACATAAAGAGCTAAAAGAGGGGTTTATAAAGTGAGCATCCAAGGTGTACTTTACAATTATCTATGAAATCCCCAGCTGAGCAAGAAAAGTATTTTACATCCCTCACATGTTTCTCTTTCCTGCTGTATAATAATAAAAAAGACCACATCGTCCCTGTCCCAAATCAATAAATAAAGTTTCTAAAAGCAGAAATCAGGAACACTGGTATCTATTCTTGTATCACCTTTAGGCCACTAGAATCTCACAGGCATTCCAGGGTAAAGGTCAATGGCCACTAAGGGATGTCTGGTACCAATTTAAGTTGTTTTAGACACAACAGGGGAGTTAGGTAAAAATTATTACACAGGATTGACCACTGTGAGGGAAATGTCACTAATTGACTGGGATAAAGTAGGCAGTCCCCACAGTAGAAAAAAGTTAATATGTCTAAACACAAGGTGAAGTAAATTAAAGAATGTGTAATATCAAGCAGGCAAATCAAAATAGTTTAATGGCAAAAATAATAATAAGTCTTTATTATCCTTGAAATTATTTCAACTATTAGTGAATTTATTGAACATATTGACAAATTTTGCAAATTGACAGTGGCCACCAAATAGAATGACAATAAGAAAGATAATAGACACATATATAATAAAGTAAAAATATTCATATTGTTAGGTTTAAAACCCAGGACAAATAGCTGAGGTGCCTATTCAGTACATCAAAGTAGACACTGGCTTCCAGGATCTCCCTGCATCCCTCAGTCTCTACCTATAACAGGGTTCTCCTGGCTGGCATACCCTACCCCCTACCCTAATTTTCTCCAGTCCAGGGGGTGAACTGCCCTTCACACAGCCATCCTTCCCTATATAATCCAACAATTTTAGTTACCTGTTCTTTCTAGGCCTCCTGGCTACTGCATCTCTCTCCATCTCTCACCTATCCCTCCCCATCATCTTCTCCTCACATGGCTCAGGGTCTTGTTCACTGTGGACTCTCCCAAATGTTTCTGCATCTAGCTATGATCTCTTACATATCTATAGTAAATTTTCTCCTCCACCACACCTAGGAGTAGACATGTCCTTACTTTTTTATTTCTTTTGTTCATTCACATATCAGAACAAACTGTTGTTAGGTTTATTAGAGAAAATGGACAATTTCCAATGATGTTGTGAACAAATAAAAGTTTTGCAACTTGAATACAAGCATTTATTATCATATTATTAGCAAAGTGAACTTAGTATTCACTGACCACAGGTGTGAAATTCTCAAGAATAAAGAAAAATTATAGAAATAAAACAAAGGATTGGAATAGAAAAATAATAAACCTTTAAAAAGGAAAAGAAAGAACTCCATGATTGAAACTGCAAAATATTGATCAGTATAACTAAATAATACACCAGTAAGTCAAAGACAATCTTACATTAACTCATTAGAAAAATAAATATTTGCTACATGGTCAAATTACCCAAAGCAATCTGTAGATTCAATGCATTCCCATAAAAATGACCTTTTTCACAGGCTCAGAAAAAATGGTAAAATTCCTGGGAAAAGACAAGGCAAGTTGAATAGTCCAAACATCCATCTACAAAGAATAAAGATGAGACTCTTCCTTCCCCCTCCACCTTGACCTCTGCTGAGGTAAGTCTCCCCTCTCTGCTCCTGCCAAACTCCCACAATCACCCTTTGGATCTCTCTGGGCTGGCACCTGGCATAGAGTGGACCAGCCCAGACAAGGAGGACCTCCCTGAGTCCAGAAACACGTCACTCTTCTTTCCCCCTCCACCTTGACCTCTGCTGAGCCATGACCTCTAGTGAGCAAGGAGAATAACAGGAGAGAGGCAAGACAATCCAGAGCTGCAGACCCTGAAGTCTTGGCCCACAAACACCAACTGGTGACAAGAGGAGATAGAGAGACCCCACCTGTACCCACTGGAAGAAGACATGGGAAGAGGACAAAATAAGAACACACACAACAACAGAGACCAATATGACACCAGCAGAATCTAGGAACACCACACCAGCAAGATCTGAAAAGCACAACACAAAAGAAGAAGAAGAGCTGGACCTTAAAAACTACTTTATGAAGATGATAGAGTCCCTTAAAGAGGAAATGAGGAAATCTATTGTGGGGGAACAAATAATTCCGTTATGAGATATTTTGAGATCCAGCCTCCAGTTTCACTAAACAGGAGCACCCAGAAGTTCCAGTCCACTATTGTATTGTTAATGCCCGTAGGGCTACTATTGTTTACCATGGTCTCAGGGTAATATGCCTCCTAATTTGCATCTCTATGTGCCTAAGCATCTGAATAGGCCAGCAACTGGGTAGATGGGCTAGGTGTCTGAGGGACTAGGGAGGACAGGAGTTAGTGACCATAGAGCAGAGAGGAGAACGAGGACAGAAGTCATGGCAGGATGGTTAAGAAACAGCAGAAAAGATGGCTAATAAAGAAAAGACTCTAGTTTTACAACATGGAACTGAGAGCTCTCTAAAGATGACAAGATGCCTGCTTTTGGTCTTTATCGATTTTGGGTTACTAGGAGTTTCCAGGTCCACACACCCCCACTCAGGCCAAACCTCATGGATTAAGGCTGAGACATGCTGGGTCACGACAATCTATGAAAGAAATAGAAAAAAAATGAACAAACAAAAAAATCAACAAATAATTCTCTTAAAGAATCTAAGAAAGCCAAGAAAAAACAACAGAACAAATGAAGGAAAAAATTGAAACAGTTCAAGGCATGAAAGCTAAAATAGAAGCAATAAAGCAAACAGAATGAGGGGATGCTTGAAATAGAAAGGCTGGATAAGCAATCAGGAACTAAGAATATGAGTATAACCCATAGAATATAAGATGGAAGAGAAAATCTCAGTTGTTGAAGACTCGCTAGCAGATATACAGTCATCAACCAAAGAACATCTCAAGTCCAACAAATCCCTAATACAAAATATCCAGGAAATATGGGACACCATAAAAAGGCCAAACCTACTAATAATAGGTATAGAAGAAAGTGAAAAAATACAGCACAAAGGTACAGAAAACGTATTCAACAAAATCATAGAAGAAAATTTCCCCAACCAAAGAAGGATATGCCTATGAAACTAAAAGACGCTTACAGAACACCAAATAGACTAGACAACAAAAAGAAATCCCCTCACCACAAAATAATCAAAGCACCAAACTTACAGAATAAAGAAAAAATATTAAGAGCAGCAAAGGAAAAAGGCCAAGTAACATATACAGGCAGACCTGTTAGAATTACACCTGACTTCTCAATGGAAACTCTGAAAGCCAGAAGGTCCTGGATAGATGTCCTACAAACACTAAGGGAACATGGATGCCAACCCAGACTACCATACCCAGCAAAGCTTTCATTCACTATAGATGGAAAAAACAAGATATTCCATGACAAAAACAGATTTAAACAATGCATATCCACAAATCCAGCCCTACAGAAAGTTCTGGAAGGAAAACTCCAACCCAACAAAGATAACTACACTCACAAAAACAGAGGCAATAGATAATCCCACATTGCCAAACATGAAAAGGAAAAGGAGGGTAAAATCCACACACAATGACACAACCAACAATAAATATAAAACAAACAAGAACCAACAATCAATGGACATTAATATCCTTAAATGTCAATGGTCTTAACATACCTATAAGAAGATACAGGCTAACAGAAAGGATAAAAAGACAGAATCCATCCATCTGCTGTATACAAGAAATGCAACTCAACTTCAAAGATAGATCTTACCTCAGAGTAAAGATTTGGGAAAAGATTTTCCAATCAAATGGTCCCAAGAAACAAGCTGGTGTAGCAATTCTAGTATCTAACAAATTAGACTTCATACTAAAATCAATAAAAAGAGACGAAGAAGGGAATTTCATACTCATCATAGGAAAAGTCCATCAGGATGAAATCTCAATCCTGATCATCAATGCCCCAAATATGAAGGCAACCACATTTGTAAAAGAAACATAACTAAAGCTGAAATCACACATAAAACCCCACACACTTATAGTGGGAGACTTTAACACCCTGCTTTCACCACTAGACAGGACCACCAGATAGAAACTTAGCAAAGAAACAAAGGATCTAACAGAAGTTATGACCCAATTGGGATTAACAGACTTCTATAGAACATTCCATCCAAACTCAAAAGAATATACCTTCTTCTCAGTGCCACATGGAACCTTCTCTAACATTGAACACATACTCAGCAACATAGCAAACCTCCACAGATATAAAAAAAATTGAAATAACTCCCTGTGTCTTATCAGAACAGCATGCTTTAAACTTAGAATTCAACAGCAACACAAATTGCAGAAAAACGACAAACACATGGAAATTGAATAACACCCAATTGTACCATTCTTGGGTCTAGGAAGAAATAAAAAAAAGAAATTAAAGATTTCCTAGAATTTAATAAGAATGAAGACACAATATCGGAAAACTATGGGACACTTTGAAAGCAATGCTAAAAAAAAAAAAAAATTCATAGCACTAAGTGCCCACATGAAGAAACTGGAGAATAGTCACACTAGAGAATTGATAGAACAACTGAAAGCTTTAGAACAAAAAGAAACAAATTCACCACATAGGAGTAGATGCCAGGAAATAATCAAAATGAGGGCTGAAATCAATAAAGTACATACGAGGGAAACATTACAAAGAATCAATGAAATGCAAGGTTGGTTATTTGAGAAGATCAACATGATAGACAAACCTCTATCCAAACTAACAAAAGGCAGAGAGAGAGCATGCTAATTAACAAAATCAGAAATGAAATGGGGGAAATAACAACAGACACTGAGGAAATCCAGAGAATCATCAGGTCATACTTTGAAAACCTTTACTCCACAAAATTCGAAAATCTAAAGGAAATGAACAATTTTCTGGACAGATATCACTTAACAAAATTAAATAAAGAAGAGTTAAGCAGTCATCCAAACTCTACCAACCAACAAAAGCCCAGGGCCAGATGGTTTCAGTACAGAATTCTACCAGAAATTCAAAGAAGAGCTAATACCAGTACTCCACACAATCACAGCAGAAGGGACATTGCCAAGCTCTTTCTATGAGGCTACAATTACCTTGATACCCAAGCCACTCAAAGACACAATGAAAAAAGTGAATTACACACCAATATCCCTCATGAACATTAATGCAAACATATTTAACAAAATAATGGCAAATCAAATCCAAAAACACATCAGAGAAATCATCCTCCATGATCAACTTGGCTTTATCCCAGGGATGCAGGAATGGTTCAACATACAAAAATCCATCAATGTATACCACCATAAAAACAAACTGAAAAAGAAAAACCAATTAATCCTTTCACTAGATGCTGAAAAAATCTTTGACAAAATCCAACATTCCTTCATGATAAAGGTCATGGAAAGATCAGGAATAACAGGAACATACCTAAACATGATAAAAGCAATATACACCAAACCAACAGCCAATATCAAACTAAATGGAGAGAAACTCAAAGCTATTCCTCTTAAATCAGGAACAAGACAAGGCTGTCTACTCTCTCCCTATCTCTTTAATATTGTACTTGAAGTTCTAGCTAGAGCAATAAGACAACAAAAGGAGATCAAGATGATAAAAAATTGGAACGGAAGAAGTCAAACTTTCACTATTTGCAGATGATATGATACTCTACTTAAGTGATCCAAAAATTTCTACCAGGGAACTCCTACAGCTGATAAATACCTTCAGCAAAGTAGCAGGATATGAAATTAACTCAAAAAATTAGTAGCACTATTATATATAAATATATAAATGCAATGAGAAAGAAATCTAAGAAACATCACCATTCACAATATCCACAAACAATATAAAATATCTTGGGGTACCATTAACCAAAAAAAGTGAAAGACCTGTCTAGTAAGAACTTTGAGTCTTTAAAGAAAAAAATTAAAGAAGATACCAGAAAATGGAAAGGTCTCCCATGATCTTGGATAGGTAGGATCAACATAGTAAAAATGGCAATCTTGCCAAAAGTAATCTACAGATTCAATGAAATCCCCATCAAAATCCCAACACAATTCTTCACAGACCTTGAAACAGCAATACTCAACTTTATATGGAAAAAAAACCAGGATAGCCAAAAACAACCCGGTACAATAAAGGAACTTCCAGAAGTATCAGCATCCCTGACTTCAAGCTCTATTACAGAGCCATAGTCCTGAAAACAGCTTGGTATTGGCACAAAAATAGACTAATAGACTAATAGACAATTGGAATTGAATTGAAAACCCTGATGTTAACCCACACACCTACAAACACCTGATTTTTGACAAAGAAGCTAAATCTATACAATGGAAAAAAGAAAGCCTCTTCAACAAATGGTGCTGGCATAACTGGATTCAGACATGCAGACAACTGCAGATAGATCCATATCTATCACCATGCACAAAACTTAAATCCAAATGTATCAAAGATCTCAACATAAATCCAGCCACACTGAACGTTCTAGAAGAGAAATTGGGAGATACCCTTGAATAAACTGATACAGGAGACTGCTTCCTGAACATAACACCAGTAGCACAGACATTGAGATTTACAATTAATAAATGGACCTCCTCAAACAGAGAAGCTTCTGTAAGGCAAAGGACACAGTAAGACAAAATGACAGCACACAGAATGGGAAAAGTTCTTTACCAACCCCACATATGACAGAGGGATAATATCCAAAACATACAATGAATTCAAGAAGCTAGCCACCAAAACACTAATCAATGAAATTAAAAAGTGGGGTGCAGAACTAAATGGAGAGTTCTCAACAGAGGAATCTAAGATGGCTGAAGACACTTAAGATAGTGCTCAAAAATCATTAGCCAGCAGGGAAATGCAACTCAAAACAACCCTGAGATACCATCTTACACAGGCCAGAATGGCTAAAATAAAAAAACACCAATGACAGTCTATGCTGGAGAGGATGTGGAGAAAAAGAAACACTCCTCAATTACTAGTGAGAGTGCAAACTTGTAAGACCACTTTGGAAATCAGTATGGCAGTTTCTCAGGAAAATGGGAATCAGTCTACCTCAAGATCCAGCAATTCCTCTCTTGGGCATATACCCAAAGAATGCACATTCATACAACAAGGACATATGTTCAACTATGTTCATAGCAGTGTTGTTTATAATAGCCAGAACCTGGAAGCAACATAGATGCCCCTCAACTGAAGAATGCATAGAGAAAATGTGGTACATTTACACAATGGAGTACTGCTCAGCAGAAAAAAACAATGGAATCTTGCAATTCACAGGCAAATGGATGGAACTGGAAGAAACCATCCTGAGTGAGGTAACCCAGTCACAAAAAGACAAACATGATATGTACTCACTCATATATGAATTTTAGACATACAGCAAATGATTACCAGCCTACAATCCACATCACCAAAGGAAATAGGAAACAAGTAGGACTCTAAAAGAAAAATCCATGGACGCTGGAGAATGGGAAGAGGCAGGATCTCATGAGCTAATTAGTAACATGAGGGTAGAGGGAGAGGGAGCTGAGAGAATAAAAGGGGGAGAAGAGGAGGGTAGAGAAGGAAATGGAGGAGCAGAAAGGTTGAGTCGGGGTAAGAATAGAGGTGAGCAGGATGAGAGATACCATAACAGAGGAAGCCATTATAGGTCCAAGGAGAGATCTGGCACTAGGGAGACTTCCAGAGATCTGCAAGGATGACACCAACTGACAATCTAGGCAATGGTGGAGAGGCTACCCTAAATGCCCTTCCCCTATAATGAGACTGATGACTGCCTTATATGCCATCCTAGATCCCTCATCCAGTGGTTGAAGGAAGCAGAGGCAGAAACCCACAGCTTTACACTGAGCTGAACTCTGGAACCCATTGCAGAGAGGGAGGAGTGATGATCAATGAGGTCAACACCAGGCTGGTGAAACCCACAGAAACAGCTAACCTGAATGAAGGTGAGCACATGGACCCCAGACTGCTGTCTGGGAGGCCAGCACAAAACTGATCCAGATCCCTGAACATGGATGTCAATGAGGAGGCCTCCACACTCTATGGGACCCCTGGTAGTGGATCAGTATTTATCCCTGTTGTAAGAAGGGACTTTGAGAGCCTATCCCACATGGAGGGATGTTCTCTCAGCCTGGACACAGGGGGGAGGGCATAGGCCCTTCCCAGAATGATATGACAGATTTTGGGGAACCTTCATGGAGGGTCTTTCCCTCCCTGGAGAGCAGAGGGGCGATGAGGTAGGTGGCTGGTTGGGGGTTGAGGTAGGGGAAGGAGAGGGAGAAGGGATTTACATGCGAAGAAGCTTGTTTCTAATTTGAACTAATAAAAAATAAAAAAAATTAAAAGAATAAAAATGAATGCATCACAGTACCTGACTTAAAAAATGAAACAATAATCACAAACCCTGCATGATGCTGGCATAAAATCAAACATGGGTGTATTAGATTAAATGAAGAACCTACCAACAAATCCACACAAAGCTTAACTGATTGCTCTCTTCTTACAAGGAATCAAACCAAGCACATCTTTCATGCAAAGCAGATACTCTCTGCCACTGAGTTACTTCTTTAGCTTAATTAATTTTTCAGTTTTATGTATTGCAGTGAAAAAGTAAGAAACATAGAATTTCAAAATATATGTGTGTATTCTACAATGTTTAAAATAGTCTGGATACATCTATTTCCTCTAACATTCAATATTTTCTGGTGAAAATAGAGTCCTTTCTTCTAACTTTCTAAGATATATAGTGTACTGTTATCTTGTCACCACACTATGTAAGAGCAAACAAGAATTGCTTTTATCTAACTAATTTAGTGTCTACAGCTCAATATGCCCTCATTTACTATATCCAGTAGCTATTAGTACCAGTTCTACTCTCATATCTATAGGATAAACACACAGTCCAATTAGCTTAATGTCGTAGACCAGCATGATGCCTTGAAGATAGATGATCAGCACCCCTACAAACTAAGTTATGATACAAGACTGGATAATTTATATAAAATTGAGGCCAGCATAAAGCAGTTTACTTCTGTGGACCTTATAGTATGGTGTGGAGGAAAAAGTATTTGCTAATCAAAAGCAGCATTCCCAGTACAATAAGATGTGTTAATCTGCTCAAGTAAGGATCTAGAAAGGAAGCTGGAATTGGAGTTAAAAACTAATAAAACTTACAGTGATCACCCATCATTTTCCATGATCCATTTATCTTCTGCATAGACAAATAGGGAGAGAATGTGGTGGGAATCACCAGTCCTGAATCTTCCAGATCCCTGATGGTACCACTAAGCTCTGCAATTCCTATGAGGATACAATACTGTTTGGAGTTGTCTGTTTTCCTGTTGGAGGCAGACTTCCATTTGGCTTTTCCAACCATTGTAGCTATCACTCCCCAGTACAGGTAAAGCGTGAGGGAAATCTACCAGGTCCTAAGAGTGTCTATGGAAAATATGCATATGTTCTGGTACTGGAATACAACCACTGGGGATGTGTTGAACCCACACACATGCCCCATTAAGTTGAACTTCAGCTAAAAGTTTTTTTTCTTATCCCCTAACTCCTGTAGATCCTAATTTGACTATAGGACCATATACTTCTGGGGTTTTCCTATTTTCTCTATTAACTGTCTCTTGTCGTGATTGTATGTCCAGTAAGAAGAAACTTATGGAAGCAAGGGCTTATGTTGGCTTAAAGTTTGAGAAGGTACTTTCATTACTGCGGAAGACAGGGTAGCTGGAGCATGAGGCTGCTGGTAATGATGCATCAGTAGGCAAGAAGTGGAGAGCAAAGAAGAGCAAAGAAGTGGGACCCAGGTTAGAAATTTCCAAATGTACAACTTTGTCAAAAAAAAAAAAAACAACTCAACATCCTTGAGATTTCAATCGCCTTCTGAACAATGCCATCAGCTAGGCACCAGACATTAAGATAAGTGAGTCTGTGAGAGATATTTCACCTACAAACCTCATTAATTATTAAAATGGAAGCAGGAAATTAACCACCTGTAGAGTGATTTTTTTTTTTTTAGAAAAGACATAGTGTTTGAAGGAACCTTGATGTTCATGTGATACTAAAATGGTTTAATGCTAAGAATCCTTGTAGTTAACAGTCCCGGCTCCATCCACTGGCCCAAGTAGGGCAGGGGCTGTTTCTGGTCCGGGTTCCTCTCCTATGCTTGGGGACACCTGATGCAGGGGGTCTGCTCACAGGATCCAAAATTGTTGAGAGACAACATACCCAGAGACTGCCAAGGCCCAAGTAACAGTCCTACCTCTATCCACAGAAGAGGACAGACATCAGAGAATTGGAACTGTTTGCATCTACCAGAAGGGAACCTTGGTCCCATACCAACCAGGAGAGGAAGAGACTCCTGCTACACCCACTGGAAGAAAGGATAGGAAGAAGACAATATAAAAGCATATTCAATAACAGAAAAACTAATATAACACCACTGGAGACTAGGGACCATACACCAGCAAGACTTGAACATCACAATGCAGATTAAGCAGAAGAGAATGACTTTAAAAGCATCTTCATTAAAATGATAGAAGGCCTCAAAGAGGATATGAGAAAATCCCTTAAACAAATGGAAGAAAAACAACCCAAAAAATACAAGATATCAACAAATCTTTCAAGTAAACCATTCAAGACACAAAAACTGAAATAAAGACAATAAAGAAAGCAATATCTGAGGGAATGCTAGAAATAGAAAAGCTGGGTAAACAATCAGGAACTACAGACACAGCTTAACCAACAGAATACAAGAGATGGAAGACAAAATCTCAGGAGTTGAAGATACACAAGGAGAAATAGACTCGACAACCAAAGAATATCTTAAGTCCAACAAATCCCTAACACAAAATATCCAGGAAATATGGGATACCATGAAAAGATCAAACTAAGAATAATAGGTATAGAAGAAGGTAAAGAAATCTCACTCAAAGGCACAGAAAACATATTCAACAAAATCACAGAAGAAAACTTTCCCAACCTAAAGAAAGACATGCCAATGAAAGTACAAGAAGCCTACAGAACACCAAACAGACTGAACAAAAAAAAGGTCTCCTCACCACATAATAATCTAAACTCCAAACACAGAGAATAAAAAGAAAATATTAAGATCAGCAAAGGAAAAAGGTCAAGTAACATATAAAGGCAAACCTATGAGACTTACATCTGACTTTTCCATGGAAATTCTGAAAGCCAGAAGGTCCTGGTTAGTTATTCTACCTACACTAAGAGTCCACGGATGCCAGCCCAGACTACTATACCCAGCAAAGCTTTCAATCACTATAGATGGAGAAAAAAAGATATTCCATGACAAAACCAGATTCAAACAATACATATCCATCAATCCAGTCCTACAGAAAGTTCTGGAAGGAAAACTGCAACCCAATGAAGTTAACTGCAACCAGAAAAAAATATAGGCAATAAATAATCCTTCTTTACCAACAGCCAAAAGAGAAAAAAGGGATGGAAACCCATACATAATTTCACCACCAACACCAAATCCAAAACAAACAAGAATAAAGAGTCAATGGTCATTAATATCCATTAATATTTAATGGTCTTAACTCACCTATAAAAAGACACAGGTTAGCAGAATGGATAAGAAGACAGAATCCAGCCGTGAGTTGGTGGCACACGCCTTTAATCCCAGCACTTTGGAGGCAGAGGCAGGTGGATCTCTGTGAGTTCGAGATCAGCCTGGTCTACAAGAGCTAGTTCCAAGACAGCCTCTAAAGCCACAGAGACACCCTGTCTCGAAAAAACAAAAAACAAAAAAATGAAGAAGAAGAAGAAGAAGAAGAAGAAGAAGAAGAAGAAGAAGAAGAAGAAGAAGAAGAAGAAGAAGAAGACAGAGTCCATCCTTCTGCTGCATACAAGAAACACACCTCAACTTCAAAGACAGACGGTACCTAAGAATTAAATGTTGGGAAAAGATTTTCCAATCAAATGGACCCAAGAAATAAGCAGGGGTAGCAGTCCTAATATCCAACAAATTGGACTTTAAACTAAAATTAATCAAAAGAGATTAAGGAGGTCAGTTCCTACTCATCACAGGAGAAATCCATCAGGATGAAGTCTCAATTCTGAACATTTATGCCCCCAAAGATAACCACGTTCATAAAAGAAACATTACTAAATTTCAAATCACACATAAAACCCCACACATTTATAGTGGGAGACTTCAACACCCCACTCTCACCACTGGACAGGAACACCAGACAGAAACTTAACAAAGAAACAGAGGAACTAATAATAGTTATGGCCCAATTGGGCTTGACAGACAACTATAGAACATTCCATCCAAATACAAAAGAATATACCTTCTTCTCAGCACCATATGGAACCTTCTCTAAAATTGATCACATACTTGGCAACATAGCAAACCTCAACAGGTACAAAAAAATTTAAAATAACCCCTTGTATCTTATCAGACCACCATACTTTAAAGTTAGAATTCAACAACAAAAATTGCAGATTACCTACAAACTCATGGAAATTAAGTAATGCCCAAATGCACAATTCCTAGGTCAAGGAAGAAATGAAAAAGAAATTAAAGATTTCCTAGAATTCAATGAGATGCAGACACAACATACCCAAATTTATGGAACACTTAGAAAGCAGTGCTAAGAGGAACGTTCATAGCGCTAAGTGCCCACATGAAGAAACAGGAGAATACTCACACTAGAGAATTAACAGCACAACTGAAAGCTCTAGAACACAAAAATGCCAAAACACCCCGGAGGAGCAGATTCCAGGAAATAATCAAATTGAGGGCTGAAATCAATAAAGTGGAAACTAGGAAAACATTACAACGAATCAATATAACAAAAAGTTGGTTCCTCGAGAAAATCAACAAGATAGACAAACCTTTATGCAAACTTAACAAATGACAGAGAGTGAACATGCAAATTAATAATATCAGGAATGAAAAGGGGACATAACAACAGACACAGAGGAAATTCAGAGAATCATCAGGTCATACTTTGAAAACTTGTATTCCTCAAAATTCGAAAATCTAAAGGAAATAGACAATTTTCTGGATAGATTTCACTTGCCAAAATTAAATCAAGAACAGATAAGGTAATTAAATAGACTTATATCCCCTAATGAAATAGAAGCAGTAATCAAAAGTCTCCCAACCAATAAAAATCCAGGGCCACATGGCTTCACTGCAGAATTCTACCAGAAATTCAAGGAACAGCTAATAGAAATTCTCCTCAAAGTATTCCACACAATAGAAGCAGAAGGGTAATTGCCAAACTATTTTTATGAGGCTCCAATAACCTTGATACCCAAGCCACACAAAGACATAACTAAGAAAGAGAACTAGAGAACAATATCCCTCATGAACATTGATGCAAAAATACTCAATAAAATACTGGAAATTGAATCCAAGAATGCATCAGAGAAATCATCCACCATGATCAAATAGGCTTCATCCCAGGGATACAAGGATGGTTCAACAAATGAAAATCCATCAATGTAATCTACCATATAAACAGACTGAGGAAAACATCACATGATCATCTCACTAGATACTGAAAAAGTCTTTGACAAAATCCAACACCCCTTCATGATAAAGGTCTTGGAGAGATCAGGGATAACTAGAACAGAATAGACTAAAAGCAATATACATCAAGCCGACAGCCAACATCAAAATAAATCTAGAGAAATTCAATACATTTCCTCTAAAATCAGGGACAAGAAAAGGCCGTTCACACTCCATACCTCTTCAATATTGTCCTTGAAGTTCTAGCTAGAGCAATAAGACAACAAAAGGAGATCAAGCAGATTCAAATTGGAAAGGAAGAAGTAAAACTTTCACTATTGGCAGATAACATGATAGTCTACACAAGTGACCTGAAAAACTCTACCAGGGAACTCCTACAGCTGATAAACACCTTCAACAACGTGGCAGAATACAAGATTAACCCCCAAAAATCTATAGGCCTACTACATATAGATGATACATTTGTGGAGAAAGAAATCGGAGAAACATCACCCTTTACAATTGCCACAACCAACACAAAATACCTTGGGGTAACACTATCCAAAAAAACCTGTACAGTAAGAATTTTGAGTCTCTAAAAAAAGAAATTAAAGAAGATATTAGAAAACGAAAGGATCTCCCATGTTCTTGGATAGGTAGTATCAACATAGTAAAAATGGCAATCTTACCAAAAACAATCTACAGATTCAATGCAATCCCCATCAAAATCCCAACATAGAGCTTGAAAGAAGAATTCTCAACTTTATATGCAAATACAAAAGACCCAGGATAGACAAAACAACCCTCTACAATAAAGGAACATCTGGAGGCATCACCATCCCTGACTTCAGGCTCTATTACAGAGCTATAGCCCTGAAATCAGCTTGGTATTGATTGGCACAAAAATAGACAGGTAGACCAATGGAATAGAGTTGAAAACCCTAATATTACCCCACACACCTGATTTTTGACAAAGAAGCTAAATTTATATGATGGAATAAAGAAAGCATCTTCAACAAATGGAGCAGGCATAACTGGATGCTGGAATGTAGAAGACTGCAGATAGATCCATGTCAATTGCCATGCACAAAACTTAAGTCAAAATGGAACAAAGACCTCTACATAAATCCAGCCACACTGAACCTATTAGAAGACAACGAGGGAAATACCCTTGAATAAATTGGTACAAGAGACTACTTCCTGAACATTACACCAGCAGCACAGAACCTGAAATCAACAATTGATAAATGTGACCTCCTGAAACTGAGAAGCTTCTGTAAGGCAAAGGAGACAGGCAGTAAAAGAAAACGGCAGCACAGACTGGGATAAGATATTCACCAACTCCACATTTGACAGAGGACTGATCTCCAAAATATACAAAAAACTCAAGAAGCTAGTCTCCAAAACACCGAACAACCCAGTTATAAAGTGGTGTACCGAACTAAATAGACAATTCTCAATGGAGGAACCTAAAATGGCTGAAAGACACATAAGAAAGTGTTTAACTTCCTTAGACATCAGGGAAATGCAAATCAAAACAACTCTGAGATACAATCTTACTCCTGTCAGAATGGCTAAAATCAAAAACACCATTGACAGTTTATGCTGGAGAGGTTGTGGAGAAAGGGGAACACTTCTCCACTGCTGGTGGGAGTGCCAACTTGTACAGCCACTTTGGAAATCAGTATGGCGACTCCTCAGGAAAATGGGAATCAGTCTACAACAAGATCCAGAAATTTCATTCTTAGGCATATACCCAAAAGAAGTACATTCATACAATAAGGACATCTGTTCAATGATATTCATAGCAGCACTATTTGTAATAGCCAGAACCTGGAAGCAGCCTAGATGCCCCTCAACAGAAGAATGGATAGAGAAAATGTGGTACATTTACACAATGGAGTACTACTCAGCAGTAATAAAACAATGGAATCTTGAAATTTGCTGGAAAATGGATGGAACTAGAAGAAACCATTCTGAGAGAGGTAACCCAGTCACAAAAAGACAAACATGGCATATACCCACTCATATGTGGATTTTAGAGTAGGATTACCAGCCTACAATCCACACTACCAGAGAAGCTAGTAAACAAGGAGGACCCTAAGAGAGACATATATCATCCCCTGGAGAAGGGGAAAGGAACAAGATATTCTGAGCAAATTGGGAGCACGGGAGGAGGTGGAAGGCAGCTAGGAGAATGAGAAGGGGAGAAGAGGAAGGTTGAGGAGGACATGAGGGAACAAAAAGGTTAAGTCAAGGGAAGAATAGAAGAAAACAAGAAAAGAGATACCATAATAGAGGGAGACATTTTAGGTTCACAGGGAAATCAGGCACTAGGGAAATGTCTGGAGATCTACAAAAATGACACCAGCTAACAATCTAAGCAACAGAGGAGAGGCTACCTTAAATGTCCTCCCCTGATAATGAGATTGATGACTGACTTATATGCCACCGGATATCCCTCATCCAGCAGCTGGTGGAAGTAGAAGCAGACACCCACAACTAATCACTGAACTGAACTGGAATCCAGTTGCAGAGAAGAACAAGTAATGAGCAAAGGGGTCCAGACCAGGCTGTTGAAACCCAAAAAAACAGCTGACCTGAACAACAGGGAGCACTTGGCCCCCAGACTGCTAGCTGGGATGCTGGCATAGGACTGATCCAAATCCCAGGAACATGGGTTTCAGTGAGGAGACCTGGAAAATCTACAGGACCTCCTGTATTAGTTCAGTAATTATCCCTGGCATAGGTGTGGACTTTGGGAGCCCATTCCACACAGAGGGATACTCCCTGAGCCAAGACACATGGGGGTGGGCCTAGCCCTATCCCAAAGTATATGATAGACTCTGATGACCCCCTATGGAAGGCCTCACCCTCCCTGGAGAGCAGAAAGGGTATGTGATAGTTAGGATTTTAGTTGGGGGGGGTGTTGTAGGGGAGGAGGCGAGGGAAAGGGAACTGGGATTGACATGTAAAACAATCTTGTTTCTAATTCAAATAAAAAAATCTGCAAAAAATGTTTCAATGGAAATATATTCATATATATGGATTTATTTATTTGTAGTCAAATAAATCATTGTTTCCCACATGTAAAAAAAAATCCTTGTAGCTGTGAGTTCATGAAAATAAATACGAAATAGTTGCCTTTTTACATGAAACCTATACAAACATGCATGTGTTTATCAATGACCAGTTAAACTGAAATTAAAAATAAAGAGGAAAAAGTACTTATCATACAGAAATTTATGAACATAAACTTCATAAGGCAGATTTAAAAAGCTAGTCATTTCTTATTAGCATTCAGTTAAATCAAGAGACTAATTAGCAACTCTCCACTGGGGTGAGTCCCAGAGAGAGAGAGAGAGAGAGAGAGAGAGAGAGAGACAGAGAGAGAGAGAGAGAGAGAGAGAGAGAGAGAGAGAGAGAGAGATCCTCAAAATTCCACACTTGGAACTTATAGTGTTTACCTGCCCACCCCGGAGTAACAGCATGTCCCTTGCTGGCTGGGCAGTTTCATGCACAGTGGACTTAATGAGGAATTTAAGCATCCCTTGCCTCATACTCAGTTTTGTATGAGAGCCCCTTAGTCCTTTTCTTGCAAGAAAATCTCACAGCTAGCGTCTAGAACAAAGAATCTCAAGGATCTAGTTAAATTTGTTCCCACTGACTAAGGTAAGCATTGGTAAGTGAAACTTCTCCAAATTCCATAGAATTCACTTGACATTTAAGTAGCATGCAGGAGCATCCATGTCCATTACCACAGGAATGGCTTCTAGTAAGACTTACACTTCCTTCCCCAAAGAACAGTTTAAACAGGTTGGAAAATACATACAAGAAGTGAGTCTAGAAAAGATATGAAATTATCATCACCTCAGTGTATGTGGTATGGGCTACCTTACATGAACACTTCTTGGACTCTCTCTTAAGCTCAGGAAAATTTCTAACCAGGGAAATGATGTGATTGTGTTAAAATTAACAAATATTTTGCAAGCAAAGTACATGGAGTCTTAGAGTAAGAATTTCAAGAAATGTTAGATGCAGGATTGGTGAAGATCTTTTCCCATTCTGTAGGCTGCCATTTTTGTCTTGTTGACTGTGTCCTTTGCCTTACAAAAGCTTCTCAATTTCAGGGGTCTTATTTATTAATTGTCAATCTCAGTGTCTGTGCTACTGGTATTATGTTCAGGAAGTGGTCTCCTGTGCCAATTCGTTAAAGAGTACTTCCCACTTTCTCTTCTAAGAGGTTCAGTGTGTGATGGGGGAGGTCCTTTTGTGTATGTTTATCTTATTGGTTGTTGAACAAAGCACTGTTGGCCAATAGGAGAGCAAGATAGGTGGGACTAGGAGTCAAGGAGGATTCTGGGAAATGTAGTAAAGAGAAGTCTTGTGATCCAGACAGAAAGTGACATAGCAGGCAGACTCAGAATATAAGCAGAGACAAGCAGAAAACTGCTCTCTTTCTCCTCCTCTCTTCTCTGGAGCTGCCATGTGAGCCCGACAAGAGAGGACACACATGCTGCCAGAATCCTCAATCAGATAAGTCTTTATAAAATATATAGATTAATATTTATGGTTGATACTTAAGACAGAAATAGCAGATAAGAAATCCTTGTCATTGGCCAGCAGCATTATAATTAATGTAAGACTTTGTGTGTTATTTCGGGTGCCCAGGTGGTGACAGGGCTCAGGCGGCTTGGTAGAAAGACTTATCGTTACAAGTGTGGGTGAATTTATGTTGAGGTCTTTGGTCCACTTGGACTTAAGTTTTGTGCATGGGGATAGATAGGATGCATCTGCAATCTTCTACATGTCAGCATCCAGTTATGCCATCACCATTTGTTGAAGATGCTTTCTTTTTTTCCATTGTATAATTTTAGCTTTTTTGTCAAAAATCAGGTGTTCGTAGGTGTGTGGGTTAATATCAGGGTCTTCAATTTGAATCCATTGGTCGACCTGTCTGTTTTTGTGCCAGTACCAAGCTGTCTTCATTACTATTGCTCTGTAGTAGAGTTTCAAGTCAGGGATGGTGATGCCTCTGGAAGTTCCTTTATTGTACAGGTATCCTGGGTTTTTTGTTTATCCATATAAAGTTGAGTATTTTTCTTTCAAGGTCTATGAAGAATTGTGCTGGGATTTTGATGGGGATTGCATTGAATCTGTTGATTGCTTTTGGTAAGATTGCCACTTTTACTATGTTGATCCTACTCTCCAAGAGCATGAAAAATATAGTTTAAGACAAAAATAACAACATACCCTTATGATATGATTGGTTCCTTGAGAGTCGTCTAAGATATCATCATTAGACACAGGGATTGGGAGAGTTGGATAAGTTACAATGGGAGGAGAACTAGAAGATCAGTCAGGGAACATGTTGGGGAAGATAATGTTTGGCACACTAAGGTTTTTGGATATTGTTCATAATAGTGAAATCAGCAGAAACTAAGTCTGAAATTAAGAAAGTCATGGTGATTTGCTTCTCAGCTCATCCCAGCACAACATGGAAACATGATTGGAATTGCATAAAGTTGAGGAATGAAACATTGCCAAAGATGAAAGACTCATCTATAAAGTAACAAAAGGTAATAATAAAAAATAATTAGCAGATAGAATTTTAATGCTGTTTGAATGTGAAGACGGTTAAGATGTGACAAAGAAATGAAGCTAACCCAGTTGGAGGAGCAACGCAGCAAGAGAAAGATCACAAGAAAATAAGGGGGAAAGGACTTGCTCCTTCTCTAAAATGGGTGAGGTGCAATATGAATTCACATGTAATATAGAGATACACATATACACACAGAGAGCACATCCATAAATATTAGTAGTTCATTGAGAGGGAGAGAGAGAGAGAGAAGCCCGCTGTAGTGGAATATGCTTATATTCACAGCCCTGTCAGGGCAGCAATGGGCAGACCCCCAGGACTTTCTGGCCAGCCCTCCTCTCCTACTTAAGCTTCAGACCATTGAGGGATCATGTCTTGAAAAGCAAGTTGAGGGTTGCTGAGACGTTTCATCAGGTTACAGCACTGGCTACCATGCCTGAAGTTCTAAATTCATTCCCTGGGTCCCAAGTGGTGGAAGGAGAGAACTACCAAAGTTGTGGCACACATACAGAAATACACATAAACACGCATGTGCATGCACTCATGCGCACGCTCGTGCACACACACACACCCATACACACACACTTCAATGTAATAAAAGTATATAAATAAAAAAGAAGATAGGCCAAGGAGATAAAATCAGGGAATAAAAGTACATGCTTCAGGGAAGCAAGATGTGTAATTTGTTCAAGATGGCAGCTGGAGTTTCCTCTGGCTTCTACATGCATGCACACACACACAGAGAACTTGTTGTGTTCCATTGTCACTAGGGCTGTGCTCTCCCTGTGACTGGGAACAACAAGGGACCCAAGAACTGGGCTCCCAGACCTTGTCACCCTCCCCTTGCCAGCCCAGCTCACACTTTCTTATACCCACAGGACCAAGAACACTCTTAATAGGGAGCAAAGGCTGCACTGGGCCTGAGGCAGAGGACAAAGTTGGCGTCACCATACACTCCAGTTGCCTGGAATGTTGGTAACTTCATATTCACTCTTCTGTTCCTCCAACCTGTGCAATGAAGCCAGCAACAGCAGTGTCCTGCTGAGCCACCCCCCTCATCTGAGTATGGCATCTAGACATGGAGGGATCCAGACATTTGGGAGTTAAGCTAGTGGCTACAGTTGAGAGCCTGCAGTGCACCCCAGCCCTTCTCTCTGTCCTCAGCTGTCCCTCCCCCTGGAGACTTGCAGTGTCCTGTGTGTGTGGAGTTCTTTGGATCCTGCTTTGGGAGCACCAACTTTGTCACCTGCCCTCAGGGCACCTGCCACTGGTACAAGAAAGACATTGTGCTTCAGGGAGGTGAGTGCTAAAGGTTGGGCTGTAGGGGTGACAGAGCAGGGCCATGGCTCCAGCAGGTGTAGATGGAGGGTTGTACCCTAACTCCTAGGTCTGAGGAAGAAGAGATGAGGCTACTGAAGAGGGCTGGGCCTGGACCCCTGGGTCTGAGGGAGGAGGGTAGGGCTTGGACCTTTGGGTCTGAGAGAGGAGAGCTGGGCCTGGACCCCTGGGTCTGAAGAAGGAGAGCTGGGCCTGGACTCATGAGGCTGAGGGTTGGGCCTTTAACCCTGTCAGGAAGTAGAGATAGGACCTGGAGTCAAGGATGGAGGAAGGAAGGTGGGTTAGAGTCGGGGTTTGGGGGAGAAGGATGGGGCTGGGATTCCTGGGTCTGAGTTTCCCAGCACTACTAGACTGTAACTTCCCTGACTGTTCTTCACCCTCCAGGTGGGGTGTCTTCCACAGTGAGCCTTTGGGGATGCATGTCCTCACCTGCCAAAACCTTACTGGGTGGCTCCAAAAGCATTGGTATCTTCTCAGTAAAGGAACTCTCTGAGGGCACCAAAGGATCTACCTGAGGACGAAAATGACAAAAAGCCTCTGGGTAGAGATGCTTCAGCCTCTTTCCTCACTTGGCTGTTAGGGCTAGGGCTCTTCTTAGCCCTTTGTCAGGCTTTGTCCTCTCTGCTGAACCCTTTCCCCTGTGATTCTTAATCCCTGTTGGCCCCCACACCCACCTGTCCTCTGACATCATAGCCTAAGACCTTTGTATATGAGAGTCACTGAATTTACCCTGCACCACAGCTGACATCCACGTGCTGCTCACACATGTGAAATAATAAAGTCGCTGTTGTTTCTGCATATACTGGGTTTCTCTACACAAGGAGATGATGGCACTTAGTAGATCTATTGAGAGATCTGGGAAGGGCAGAAGCACAGCAAAGGACTTCCACCTCACCTGAGTAGCTGGGCAAAAGGCTACAAGTGACACAAAAGTGGGGGTTATTGACACTGGAGGAGGCAAGTTGAGAATAAGGCTTGATACAGTTTCTTAAAGCTATTACACCAGGTGAGTATTGCCATTGTAGGCTTTAAAGAATAAGGATCAGGGAACACATACCACACACACACTCACCAAACACACACCATACACAGACAGACCATACACACATACACATACACATACACACACCATACACACATACCATACACACATATCATACACACATACCATACACAGACAGACCACACACACATACACAAACACACCATACAACACACACACACACACACACACACACACACACACACACACACACCACATCCATACAACATATACACACACCATACACACATATACCACATCCATATAACATACACACCACATACACCATATATACATACCACATAAACACACACACACACACACACACACACACACACACACACACACACACACAGTCAGTGAGTCAGACAAAGACAGTCATCATAGACATTTTTATGCCAGGCTGAAACTCGCATTGCTCATGGTGGCTCTGTGAGAGAGTAGTGGAGAGTCTTTATTCCAATGTCAGGGTCCTCTTGGGACCTGCAGGGACCCTGTGTGTGTTGAATAGGGCAATTCCCACAGATCTGACCTCCATGCCATTGGAGAGTAGAAAGGAGAGTGAATCTAGGGACACAGGAGCAGCCACCCAGTCTATATGACAATAGGCAGCTTAGGGGATGGAAGGTTCATCATGCCTCCCAGTTTGTTGGGGTATAGGCGATCACTGCAGGAAGACATGGCAGTGGGTAGTTTCATGGCAAAGAGCATGCAGCTAGCACTCCTCACAGGCATGCCCCCTTATCTATCACCTGGACCCTGTCCAAACTGTGGACAAGCAGGACACTGGGAAGTTGATTGCTCCCCTTTGTCTAGATAAGGCAGGCACAGAAAAGTCTGTCAGATCTCCTGGGCCTGATGGCTGCAGACTGACACTACCTGTGACCTCTGCCCTCAAAGACCACAGAGGAACCTAGGGTGATTGTCCAGGGAGCGGGCAACTCACTGACATTTTTAATAGATTTGGAAGTTGCTTGGTCTGTACTTCCCACTTACTGAGGTAAATTCATCCTTCTCAGATCTCTGATGGTGTTGACAACCAGGCTAGTGATAGCTTTGTCAGTTTAAGAGCAGCAACCAAGGCTTCAGCTACCTTCTGGCTTCTTTTCATATATAAAAATCAAACCTCACTGTCCTAGAGTTAATACTAGGTCCAGACACAGCTTACCTTGTTATCAGACTCTGAAGGGAGATAAAATCACAAAACATGTTTCAAAGTCACTTTTTACCATTCCTTTGTTGAAAGCAACTTACTTCACAATGCCTGCTGGCATGCTATTGTATTTATAAAAAGTGATTTCAGGCACCCTGGTCTCACAAGTCTCAATAAATTGAATAGCCAATTGAACCATGTAATTTGCAAAATTTAAGAGAGAAGTTTGCTGATTAAGATTTGAAGTGCCCAATTTGTCTAGACAATTCTTTTGGGAAATTAAGGCAGAGGGAACCTCCCCTGAGAACTTATCCAGTGTGCCTGCTGTGGCAACTAACTGAGAGGCAGCCATGCCAGAAACTATAGCTGTCACCACAGCGGCCACAATAGCAGCCACAACGGCTGTCATGATGTCAAAAATCTCTCTCATATCATGTAAGTATGAGCTGGTTCTCTCCTGGGTGTTCCATTGGCGTAGGCATGATACCAGGAATACGAACCACCAAGGCTGATTCACTATTCCAATAGCTTCTCAAGTGGCATTCCGGAGGGAACAATTAAGCACTTCTCCCGAGGGAGTGTTATTGAACAAAGAAAAGGGTGGAAAACACGCACACTGCAAATTTTAAATTATCCTCTCAGGCAAAGGAACATGCCCAAAAAAGTTGCTGAGATTTCCAGCTCAATTAAGCAGATCCAGCCAACACCTTGGGCCAGATTGAGGAAGTAATCTTAAAGCCAACAATCAGGGGAAAATTTGTTTCTTCTAAATCCTTTCTGTCAGCTGCCTTTCCCAGGCTAAGGTTGGAGCTGACCATAACCGGCCACACCTGACTCTGAAGACCCGCTGATATCAGGACAGGCAGTTCCTCATGAAGGCCCAATGGGTCATTAGATGGCTGATAGTATTAGCAGGAACCTGGCACACACAATGCTCCGGAACCCAAATTGGGGACTCACCATCCTGTGGGAAGACACAAACAGACCCCTGAGCCCACTCCAAAACCAGATCTTGCCCTTTCCAAAGGTCAGAGGGAAGGTCTCTCCATTTAACCAGAGGTCTTTTCTGTGCAGAGGACCACCAATGATGGTCTGCCGTAGAGTTACAAGAAGCATCCACAATTAAAAAAATTAAGATATAGAGAATAAGTGATAGAGTAGAGTGAGGGTAGCCAAGGTGACCCTCAAGGTCCCCCTTCTTTACTTTAGCTAAATAGGCTTTCAAAGTGTGGCGAGCACGTTCCACAATAGCCTGCCCTCAGGAACTTTATGGAATACAAGTTTTGGGGGTAATCAAAATCTTGACAAAGGTGATTGAAACCTCTGCTGACATAGGTGGGGCCATTATCAGTCTTAATTTGTTCCAGGACCCCCATGTAAGCAAAAGCCTGTAGACAGTGGCTCTTAACACCTTTCACATTTTCACCAGAATGGGTAGAGGCAAATATTAGTTGGGAAAAAGTATCTACGGAAACATGGACAAATTGTAATTTACCAAAGAATGGCACATGTGTTACATCCATCTGCCACATGTGATTGGGCAACAGTCCTCGACGATTACCTCCGAAGTGAGGCACAGGAAGAAATTCTACACCAAGAGGGCAATCCTTAACTATTTGAACAGCTTGTTCCTTGGTTATCCCAGTATGAAAGCATAAGGACCCTGCACTGAGATGAAAGTGCTTATGTAAGGATTGGGCTCCAGTGAGCTCTTGTGAGACTGCAATGATTTGAGTATACCTGTCAGCCATGCAATTCCCTTCACTGAGGGGTCCTGGAAAATGAGTATGGGCCCTAAGATGTCCTACGAATACAGGTTTGCTCCATTGCCATAGCAGACTCTATATCTGTAACAAACTGTCTTGTACTCTGGAGAAGGAAGCAACATAAGCAGCCGTCTCCAAGGGTTGGACAATATGAGCAACATATTGACTATCAGTATAGATGTTAAGTGCTTCCCTAGGGAAGAGTTGTAGAGCCATGGCCAAGGCAGACTCAGTATATAAGCAAGGGCAAGAAGGAAGTCGTTCCTTTTTCTCTTCCTCCTGTTCTCTGCTCTGGAGTTGCCATGTGATCCACTGGCAAGAGAGGGTGCCAGCGGAAGGCATCCTCGATAAGATAAGTCTTATAAAATATATAGATTTATGATAATTGGGACTGAGCTAGCAGATGAGAAATCCTAGTCATTGGCCAGGCAGCATTTGTACCTAATGTAAGTCTCTGTGTGTTACTTGGGCCCTTAACATGGTGGTAGGCAGAACTTGGGCAGCTGGCAGAAGGCGCCCACATGGCAGCAGGGCTCAGGTGGCTGTGGAGTAAAGACCTATTGTTACATTAAACTATAGCTCAGGGATAAGATACCACTGATTTCAATGGGAGGGGGCTTAAGAATGAACCCAAAGAATAGGACTCTCTTGAGAAAAAAAACTCCTGTAGGAGCATGAGCAGAACAAAACACTAACAATTTTAAAGGCTGGGCATAATCTATATAATCCAAATGAGCTCCTTTTAAGGCTTTTTCAAACATATGGATACACTCCCCGCCTTAGTAAAGACTCGAGGAGAGTTGGCATCTGAATCACCTTGTAATATATCAAAGAGTTTTAAGTTGCACAGTAGTAATTTTAAACTAGGTCTGATCCAACTGATATCCCCCAAAAGCCTTTGAAAGTCATTTAATGTTTGAAGGGTTATCCAGCAGAAGACTAATTTTTTGAGGGCACACCCCATTATGAAGCAAGTGATGTCCTAGATAATGATATGGAAACTCTTTTTCTACCTTCTCTGGTGCTATTTGTAAGCCAGACAATCCTAAGGTGTTCTGAAGATCCCCAAAAGCAGATAGCAATAGCTTTTCTTTTGGAGCTGCCAATAATAAATCATCCATATAATGAATTATATACAATTGAGGATATTTTTGTCTGACTGGCTCTATAGCTTGAGAAACATAAACTTGTCACATGCTAAGGCTATTAGCCATGCCTTGAGGCAAAACTACCCACTGATACCTCTTATAAGGTTCTCTTAAATTTAACGATGGAACACTGGAAGCAAAGTGCTGACAATCATCAGGGTGTAGAGGAATAGTGAAAAAACAATCATTTAAATCTATCACAAGCAAGTGCCAGTTTTTTGGAATGGCCACAGGGGTTGGCAACCCTGACTGAGTGGCACCCATGGACATCATGGTCTTATTAACCTGTCTCAAGTCTTGTAATACCCTTCATTTTTCCTGATTTTTTTTCTTAACAACAAATATGGGAGTATTCCAGGAAGAGGTAGAAGGGACAATGTGACTGGCATTGAGTTGTTCCTGGACCAGAGTATGAGCGGCCTCCATCTTTGTTTTAGATAGGGGCCATTGTTCTACCCAAATGGGTTCATCACTTTTCTAGGTGATAGGAATTAGAGGTATGTGAGGCTGTGGAACAATGGCCACCATTAAAAATATCCCAATCCTCTCCGGTCTCCAGGGGATCTCTGCACTGGGGGTTTATCCAACATGGGCAGGGTATTGCCTTGTAAATTCTTTCCAATTCCTTTCCCTGGACAATAGCCTTGCTCTCTAAGCATGTGCTATACAGGAAGCATGGCCAGTATGGCCCCCATGGCTTCTATGACATCTCTGCTGAAATATAGTAGAGTGTCCCTCATCATCTTTCCAAGTTAGCAGACAGGAACTTTTACTAGGAGACTTAGCTACGCCTATACCCTGTAAGCTACTATCTGATTCTTGTAGGGGCCAAGCCTTAGACCAATCTTTGAGGGAAATGACAGATGTGTCTGCACCTGTGTCCAAAAGCCCCTGAACGGCCTGTCCTTCAATAGTCAGAGTCTGGACTCCAGAGTGGACACCTAACATGCCATGGATGCTGTAGATCCAAACTCCCCTTCTCCTCTTATGGGCTTAAGGAAAGGGTTATTAGTTGTAAATTTAGGGGACAGAACTAACTGAGCAATTCTAGCTCCTTGGGTATAACAATGACTCCCTTGCCAGCTTCCACCATAATTTTGATCTCTCCTTCAGTATCTTCATCAATCACTCCCAGAATGACCCTAACTCCCTGAAGTAGAGCACTACTCCTTCCTAAAATCAACCCAATTGAGCCAGCAGTAAAGGGCATTTGACTCCCATGCCCAAAGCTTGGGGTTCCATCTGAGGAGTCAATAGTGCTCTGGTGGAGAAGCAGATGTCCAGTCCTGGGCTTCCTGGGGTACCTCTGACAAGGTCCTGGATGCAAAGGGGTTCATTTGGGGTAGGACCTAAATAGGTGTATCCAAGGCTCTGTACACCTGGCAGTAAGGGGCCCAGAGCAGGCCCCAATTCCAGTTTCCCAGAGGTGGCAGAGGGTTACCCTGTACATCAGTCTTTGACCTACACTTACTGTCCCAATGATATCCTTTTTTACAGAGGGGACAAAAACCTGGCCCTGAGTGAGGAGGTGCAGAGTCCTTAGCAGGACAATTTTTCTTAAACTGGCTTGACTTCCCACATCCAAAGCATGTCTTAGGTCTGGCTCCCTCACTGACCTTCCTGTTTTCCTGCATAGAAGAATCAATAACTTGCTCCATAATGTGGTGTCCATCTATGTTTCTACAAATGCAAATGTAATCATTGAGGTGGCTGTCAAGCCTCCTTACAATACTTGTTGGAATTTTCTAAAGCTAATTGTTTTACTATAGGCATGGCATTATAAGTATCCCTAAATACATGCTCTGCAAGTTGTAGGAGCCAATCCACAAGGTCAGAATAGGATTCAGATGGTCCCTGTAGGACCTTAGAAAATTGGTCTCCTATGGCTTTATTGGAAAAAGCTTTCCATGTGTGACCAGCAGGTGCTGAGATCTGCACATATACAGCTGGATCATAAAGAATTTGCTGTCCTAGGTCTGCATAGGCTCCCATGCCAGTAAGCATTCCTAAACTCCTTTCAGGGAAACTGGCAGCCACTTTGCTTTTGAAATAGTAACTATTTGGGCTATATTTACATGTTTCTATATTTTTCAAAAATTTAAACAATTTAAAAATACATAAAAAGTTCTCCTGAGAATTAAGCATCATCTCCTAGTCCCAGATTGTTCTTTCTTAGCCTAACTTTTAAGTTATTTCTTAAAGATTTTGAAAGTAATTTTAATTCTGTTCGTGAAGGTGAAGATGATGAGGCAGTAAAAGCTTAGTGGGTGATGAGGGGACCAAAGTTGTCAGGCTAGGCCCCATATGAACCTGAGATGAGCTGTACTGAGTTTTATAGTACATGCTGCATTCAGTGTAGTTCATGCATTGGTTGGTCAAAATTGGGGATGAGTAGAGTTTGGAGTGCTCACCATTTAGGTTGTGCATTGGTGTGTGAGTAAATGCATGTGAATGCAAGTACCTGCTGAGTCCAGAAGTGTCCCAAACCCTGAAGTTGGAGTTACAGACAGATGAGTCACCAGATATGCATTCTAGCACCCAAACTCTGGAAGAGCAGCAAGGTTTCTTAACTGCTAAGCCATCTCTCCAACTGCTAGGTGGAGTGTGGGCCCAGGTAAAGTCCCCTAGGAGGCCTATAGAGTAATTCTGCTGCCTCAGGATCATGGTGAAGGTGATCTCATTCTCACAGAGCCCAACTGAATCTGCATCCCAGTTACAAATCAGAAAATTTAAGTAAGGTGGATCTAACTTCTTATAATTCTGTCCAAAAGTCAGAATTATATGCTATTCTCATGGTGTTAATGGCTCATAAAGAACCTCTCAATATAGTTACTGATTCATAATATGCATAAAGAATTGTTTTACACATCAAAACCTCTGAATCACACACACACACACACACACACACACACACACACACACACACACATATATATATATATGTATGTATATATATATACATACATATATATATATATATGATCCCATATGGTCTGCTAGAACCTCTCGCACAAGGTAATGATGAAATTGATCAACTATTGATAGGAAATATGCTAAAGTCCTCAGAAATTCATTTTTAAAAAACCTTGTCAATAGCAAAGGTTTGAAAAAAATTCTTCGATCACTTGGCAACAAGCCAAGGAAATTATAAGGAAATGTCCTACTTGTTATTTATACAACCAAACTCCACTGCCTACAGTAAGTAATCCAAAGGGTACTCAAAGGAATGAAATCTGGCAGATGGATGTGTTCCATTTTGTAGAATTTGGGAAATTAAAATATGTACACCACACCATTGATACCTATTTAGGTTTTCAATGGGAAAATTCATTGAGTTAAGAAAAGACTGACTCAGTAATTACACTAGTAATTTGCTAGAAATCATAGCCATCATGGGTATACCCACACAAATAAAGGCAGGCAGTGGTCCAGCATATGTCACTAAGAAAATGAAACAGTTTTTTGCCTATTATAATATAAAGCAAATTACAAGTATACCATACAATCCTCGGGGCAGGCAGTTATATAAAGATCAAAACAAACTCTAAAGGATATGCTAAATATACAGAAAGGGATGATAAAGAACCCCCCAAAACAGATGCAGATATCCACAGCCCTGTCCTGTTGAGGAGAGGGAGGAAGAACTGTATGAGCCAATGGGTCAGGTTCATCACAAGGGAACCCACAGAAGCAACTGGCCTGCTCATGGGAGCTCAAAGACTATGGTGCAACAGATAGGGATACTGCATAGTTAAATAAGGATTATATAGTCACCTGTAATAGTCACAACCTACAATTAGGTTAGTTAGGTTTTCTAGATATACAGGGATATATTTGAGATGGATAGATGTTCTTCAAACCTTTCAAAGACCTACAGAAAAATGGCATTTAAATGGTATAGTGTTTTTCTTGACAGTGAGATACAACTGCTCCTAGCACACAAATGATGTCAGAAAGGTGGATGGGCATCTAAGAAACTAGTTTTTGAGTTTGCTTTCAACGTGGCAAGATTAGCCATTCGGGCAAGAAACTGTTCTTGCCTGGACTGTTTTTTGCTGTATAAACTAGACATGCAGGACCCACAGGAAAGTGACTGCTGAACTTGCAAAACAAGATAAACAGTCCTGAAACATTCCTGCTTCATGGAAGAAGTCTGCCAGACATTCTATAGGACACAGAGAAAAATAACTGACAAACTGCCAATACAGATGGACAGTTTAAAACATGATTGTTCATCAAGCAGCATGGTCGTTTAACCTATAAACCTAAGAAATGTTTTTCATTTGATCAGATAAAACTTGCCTAGGAGAACCTACCCAAAATTTAGGGCTGAGGAAGGGTTTTGTTTTTTGTATTTCCAGGATAATAAAAGGTATCCAGCTAAGGAATCTGGAGACCACGGGGCAAAAGAGACATCTGAAGAAAAAGGACAAATCATCTAGAAAAAAAAATGTCTCAAGTAAAAGAGTAAATTGGCCTATTGGTTTTCACATTTACAACAGGGTAAAATTGCGTAACTCTTCCCAAATGCTTGTTTCTTTTTTTATACAGAAATATAATATGAATGGTGTTTTTGTAATCCCAGTCCAAATAAAGATTAAAGTTGACATTATAGTTGAAGTGTGGCTCTCTCCTCTAAACCCACGCATGCTTATTAAGGTAAAATCCAATACCTACCTCTATCTCATGTCAAAAGAGCCATCTGATAAGGAACAGAAGAAAAACAAGTAATTAGAACTATTGCATTGCTACTAATCTCATAATTTTTGTCATGATATTAATGGTCATATAGAGTACTAACCAATTCTAGAAAAAAGGTTTTGTCTACCTTCATGTACATGATTTCTGGCTTGAGTATCTATCAGTTTTCTACAGTGAACCATGACCACACCTAACAGTCATCTTTGAAGTCTCCAAAAGGAGGATGGGGCCACACAATGACAATTTCACCAGGACTATAACAACACCATGATACTGAATAATATCAACTAAAGATGAGCTTTGGACTACCAACTGCTCATAACAGTTTTGAGGTGATTTGCTGAGATGATTCAGCCTCACTAACACTGTTCATAACAATTTCAAGCATTTGAAACACACTCTGCAGCTTCTTTGTATTCACTTGGGACTAAAGAGCTGTGGGACTGGGTAGGACAGAAACTCTTATCAACAATATGAGATTTGGGGAATGAAGAAAAATGGAAAGGTTATGGTTTATGATTTAATAAAGGACAATTGTACGTCAAACTGACATGGGGTAGTTGTGCTGTTTTTTATTTGTTTGATTGTCAACTCGATACAAACTTAGACATGTCTGGTAAGAGGTAATTTTAACTGTGGAAATGCCTCTACTACATTGACCTGTAGACAAGTCTGGAGGACATTTATTTTCATTCATGATTGATGTTGGAGGGCCTAGATAATTGAAGTGTTGCCAATCCTAGGCAGTTAGTCCTTAGACTTATAAAAATGCAGGTTGAACAAACCATCAGGAGCACTCCAGTAAGAAACATTATTCCATGGTCTCTAGTCAGTTCTTGCCTCCTGGTTTCTGCCCTTGAGTGCCTGCCTTGTGTTTCTGTCAAACTGGATTGCAACTGTCAACCAAAATAAGGCTTTAATCTAAAAGTAAATTTTGCTCATAGTGTTTAATCACAGTAAAAACCTAATAAGACAAACATGAGTATGCAGGTATTATTTTATGATTTGAATTTGTCCATGAGGTTAATACTCAAGTGCATGAATACTGTAAAAGTAATGGGATTTTTAGAGTTTGAAGTCAACTATAAGCTATTGAAATTAAACTTTTATGGATTATGTATGAAAGATGCTTCATAGACACTTTTAAAATTTGATGATAATCATATAATTTTATATGACTCTGAGTTTTATCAATGCAATTTGTATAAAATATACTTTGGAAAGCCTGATTCATTTCCTTCAAGATATGATGTTACATAAAATTCAATCTCCATTTCAAGAGATGCAAGGCAAGTTGAACTCCAGTATAAATTAGCCAAAACCAAATTCCTCCAACAAGGATGGACTCACTATATCAACAAAGACTGGTGATCTAGTGAATGAATCCAACATATTATCTTCAGGATTTGGGGGCTACATGCACCTTTCATCCTATGTGGTACACATTTTCAAATCAGGGGAGTCAAGACCACATCATAGCCTTCATGTAACCTGGGTCACAATTGAATATCAAATAATATGGTCATACCTTGGAATCAGGATGTGTAGGACACACCCAGGAATAATCCTTGCCTAGGTATTTTCTGGACTACCACAGATCAAGAACAATAACTTAACCTCACATGTGACACAGGCCATACACACAATTGCAGCAAGGTGGGACCCATTTTAAATTAAGGTGGCACTAGTATGATGAATAACATAATGCAAAGGTCATAAAGGGACATCACTGGCAACATGGAAGCTCCCTAATTACCAAGTAGCCTGCCTGGGCCAAGCTTACATTCAAGGGTATATGAGCCACATCCTCATTTCATTTGACTAAGGACAATCCTAACCACAAAGGGTCAGGGACTATACCATGGCATTAAGCAAGACAAGGACAGGCTGCTCCATATCTTATCCTGACATCAGCTGATATTTTTCCTCAGGATGATTCGGCTCCCAAAATCTTGAGTTCAAATATGAAGTTTTCCAAGCTGATAACAGTCAACTGAGAGAAAAGCAAGCTAAGAAAGAAGCCTGGGTTTAACATCAAGGGTGTGTGGGCCACCCAGATCTTCAGTATACCCAGGAGACATGCTCACCAATGGAGTGCAGCCAGATTGACACCATGTCTTTATGGTTTCTGGGCCACAGACCCAGAAACAATCTGGGCAGACTTTGGCATGATGTGTGTGCAGGCAATTCCCTATAGCCATTCTATTTCCAGCTTCTATCTGGTCTTCAACAGATCTAGGACAGATTGACCCAACACCAAGATCTCAGAAATGATTGGAACCACCACATCTACCAGCATTGTTAATCTGTTAGTGACATTACCTACATAAAATTCAAGACAGTGTTCCATGCCATCTTCTCATTGAATCCATGCCACATCCTCTTATGACATGAATCTGGACCACATAATAGTCTCTTTGTGGTCTGACCAAACCTGAGCATCAAGGAATTTGAGCCAAATCTCCCTTACACTCATTTAGTGGCCCCATCAAGGCCTCATAGGAGACAGACATGGTTCCTGACCACAGAGCACCCATACTTCTTAGTTAGTCTGAGCACCCATACTTCTTAGTTAGTTGATCCCTAACTACACTACATAACAAACTAAGCCTCAACATGAACTCAGACTTTCTGAAAAACCTTAGACTGTGCTAGGTACACACAGACTGGGTTGAAACCCAAGAAGCCATACTGATACCTATCATAATGAGACCAAACATCACCATGACCTACACAAAGAGATCCCAGATGCTCACCCTGCACCTTCACATAAAAGAAACTTGGACCACACAAGTTATATGTCTTTTGTACTGACATCAGAGGGTCCCTAGCCTCTTCTTGTTGACTTTGGCCCTCAACCTGACTTGATTAGGAATATCATGTAACTTTGATGAGCCAGGAAATATTCCTTGTCTTAATGCAAACATGTGAGAGAAACCCCTGAAATTCTTGCTCTAGTGTCACATTTGTTGGCATGTTCACTGCCAAAACCCAGTTGCCTATGCTTCCTTAAACCCTTAAGAGACCCTGCATCGAAGAACTGGAATTACCACTAAAGACCTCTGTCTTCATTTTACATGTCTAATACTGTTCTGATGCCTGAACATGATTCTTTGCTCTCCATTCCAAACCTTAGCACTGTGTATTTCATTTAGAATAATGTTTTATAATATTCATCTTTTACCATGGTTTATACTGAAGTGCTTATTTTGACCAGTGTCCTATATTTCTGAGAGAGTTTTCAAGCTTCAGGAATGGTTTCCTCACAGTGTAAGGTTGTCAGCTAGCATATATCTTTTTCACCAGCTGTCTACATGTGTCTTACACATACCTCTCTGCTCAAACCTTTTCCTGATGAGCAGTATATATTTGTTCTTGGTTCAAATCTTTGCCTTTAGTCAGTGTCTCCCAAAGAAAATGAAAACAGCCACGTAAGTCTCAAAGGGATAGAGCTATAAATTGGAGCAACTTCTAACAACCACTTCCCATTCTAAAATCCAGTCAGCACTAATTTTAGAGAGTTGGTGATGAAAACGTGGAAAGCAGAAGAGGAACAGAGGGTTCACTCTGAGTCACAGGGTAACACACATCTGGAACATATTTAAGTGAGATGCCCCCCAAGGTGGAAGTACTCACAGTAGTAACCCATGCATGATTCCACAACAGAGGGAGGTAAAATTTCCTGTCCGAGGAACAGAAACATGTTCTATATTCCTCCAGTCAGAAGCATTGTGTTGCAACCCTGCAATTGCCTCTGATGGTCTTAAGAAGATCTGGAGTATGTTGGTTGGCACATTCTCCACCCAACTATATTCATTTCTCGCTCCTATTCTTGGCTTCATGGTAGACATCCATGGTCACAGAGCTTCTGCTTCCATCCTGTTCTGATTCTCTCTGATCCCCATACTCAGATCCTTTCTTTTTAGAGAGAATTTAATACTTCATACAGTGTGAACAGAAACACTGAGGAAAAACTTGTATCATATTATACAAGTTTTGCCATGGAATTTCAGGTGACATCCTAAGAAGGCCTGATATGCAGGAACATGGCTGCTCCCACTGGTGTAAAAGGACTTGTAGATTCTGAATGCAGCCCATTTGGGTCAGCTTGAGATGGAGGGTGGTCAAAGTACTTTACAGACAGTGCATTCAAAACAGATCAAAGCCTACACCATGCCCTTGCCCCTGTTCCTTAAGGAAGTTTGGCTTTACTAAAAGCCTGAATAATGTATGCCATCACTGATTTTGTTTACTACCTTTTTCATATTTATTCCTCTATATTTTATCAAAGAGGCAGTGTACTTTCTTGTGCACACCTATAAATACTGAATGAGAAGTGGCCTTGTGTATTGATCTGTCATTTTTTTTCAGTATTGAAAATAGTCTGTGGTCCTAAAACCAGAATGTTCCTTGCTATTGTACTTGGTAAGGAACATTTGTTATTAAATGTTTATAACATGAAGATTAAGTTGGGAGATGAAAGTATAGTATGAAAAGAATGCACTCATTATCTTACAAATTATTTTGTTTCTCAAGTCCTAGCTCTTAACTATTTTCTCTTAATTACTAAAGTATAATAGCCAGAAGAACAGTAGCACATTCATAGTATGAAATAAACTATATTCTTTTTTTAAAAAAAATAATTGTATTCTTTTAGTGAAGAATTTTAAAAATTTAACCTGAATGAAAAGTGGTTGTGAGAGGCAAACAGATATACAACTATCTTTATATATATTTTGTATATTGATGATGGGGAGGAGTGGATGTCGAAAGGGGTGGGCTGGGGGGGGTTGGTGGGAGTAATGGGAGGACAGCAGGGAGAGAGACCTGGGATCCGTATGTAAAATAAGAGACACATGACTAAAATTTGAAATTAAATTTAATGTATAATAAGGTAACAGAAGAAAAAGAAATGAAGAGCAGACAGAGAAAAACCTTCCCAGAGTCACAGAAATACAAGGAAGCCGGGTGTGGTAGTGTGTAGGGAGACACTGTAGCTCCGCCTACTAGTAGCTCCGACAGGTGTGCTTGGACACGCCCATGAGTGCGTGGTCAGGGGAGGCCCAAGATGACGCAGGGACAATTCTTAAGGGACCGTACACATGTGGAAAAGCCCCTTCTCTCTGGCCATGCTAGCTTACAACCTGTGGGCATGCTCTGGCTTGCGCTTGGCTTCTCCATCTCCAACACTTGGCACCCAACTGGAATCCACGGCCTGCTTGGGCCTCTGCTTTCAGCCAGGAAAGGCCACCCGGCCCAGAAGCACACCTTTAATGTAGTCATTCAGGAGATAGAGGCAGGTTTGGAACTCTGTGAACTCTGCAGGCAGGTCTGGTCTAGTTAATGATTTCCAAGACCATGTGCAGAGAGGCTCCTCTCCCAACTAATTCATTGGAAAATGTGGAATCAGGCAGGGCAGTGGTACCACAAGCCTTTAGTCCCACTAGCACTCACTCGAGGAGGCAGAGGCTGGGTTACCTATGGTGTCATCTACAGAGTTCCAAAGATGATGGGACATACTTAGTAGACTTCCTAGGGGAGGCCTTACCCTCTCTGAGGAGCAGATGGGACATCGGTTGGGGAGAAGTGGGGAGGAGTGGGAGGTGAGAAGGGAGGGGGAACTTGGATTGGAATGTAAAACAAAATAAGTTAATAAATTTACAGAATATTTTAAATGATGGATAGAAGGAAAGGTAAAACATACACAATTTAAGACCTACTGCCATTGAAGCAACATAGAGCAATAGGCATGAACTAAATGTCCAGTCCTAGGGTAAGGCATAACCGAGATTACTATGAAGTTGTCCTAAACTGGAAAGGTTAAGTCTTGTCCCTAATATTCCTATCTAAGAAGAGAGGACAGTAACTGTGACAGTCTAAAGTTCAACCTCAAGCATGTGCCTTGCATTGACTTTCCTTGCCATGCCTTAGCATTCACATGCTTTGCTTTGCCATTCACATGCTTTTTCTTGGCTTACCTTGCATTGCTATGCCAATTGCAATACTTGTCTTGCCTTGAATACCTTGCCTTGTCATGCCTTTCCTTCCCATTGGATATGCATTGCCTTCCATTGCCATACATTTCTCTGGCAGGTGAATGCCTTGCAATGCCTTGCCTTGAACTGGCAATGTCCATCCCTTGCTTTGCCATGCCTTGCCTTGCCATGCCTTGCAAATAACTTGCTATGTTTTGTGAAGGTATGGATGGAATGATTTCACTAGACCCAAGATAAATAAAAATGGGTGTTTATTGAGTAATACTTACACAGAAAATATAAAGAATGGAAGGAACATTTCTCTGCCCTTACTAATGGGTCAGCTGACCCAAAAGAAAGCACAAAAAGAACCCATACCTCAAGCTTCCCTCTTTCCAATTTTGTCCACCTGAAGTCATGCCCAAAGGGGGTGTGGCCACCACTACAGATTCACCAGCAAGACCACTACAATTCCCCTTTTAGCCTAAAGGTTTTAAGCCTGATGCAAAAACTATATACAATGATAACAAATGTCAAGTATATTCCAGGAAAAGGAAAGGTAAACATACACAAATTAAAACCTACTACCAATGAGAGCAACATTGAGCAATAGATATGTACTGCATTTCCAGTATACATGTGTAACATGAATGTTTCTGGCCCGGCTGGTCCTGCCACCCTTCTCTGCCCCAAAGAGACACACAGATGCTGTATTAATTATACATCTATTGGCCGTTAGCTATGGTTTCTTATTGGCTAGCTCTGACTTAATTATTAACCCATAACTACTAATCCATGAATTTCCACATGGTCTTGGCTTACCAGACCTGCAACTCCTTTGCCTGGCACATGATGACAGCTGGCTCAGCATCTCTGCAAAGAAGAGAAAAGAAGCAATTTCCTGTTTGTCCCTGCTTATATTCTGATTCCACCCAGCTACATTACTTCCTGCCTGGCCAATCAGCCAATCAGTGTTTTATTCATTATCCAATAAGAGAAACATATATGGGCTGGAGAGATGACTCAGTGGTTTAGGGCACTGGCTGCTTTTTCAGAGGACCCAGATTCAATTCCCAGCACCAACATGACAGCTCACAATTGTCTGTAACTCCAATTTCAGGGGATCTGACACCTTCACATAGACATACATGCAGTCAAAACATGAATGCATGTGAAATAAAAACAAATAAATTAAAAAGAGAGAAATATATACACAGAAGGACTTCCCCTGTCATACATGTCCAATATCAGGTTAAAGGCATGATAGAGATTACTCTGATAGCAATCCTAAGTTAGAAGTTTAAAACTTGTCTAAGATAAGAGAGAATATGGCTATGACTGCCTAGTCTTCAACCTCATCAAAGACCTGAGAAGGAAAATAAAAAATACTTGTGTAGGCAGGGTGTGCAAGCGTGTGACTTCCTAAAGGTGCAAGTGAAGACAGAAACAGCAGGCTACCTGGACAGTCACCCAAGGTCTCACCTCAATGTCAAGGTGATCAATTTTTGCTAAGGCCTAAAGTGTCAGATGGACATCTCAGAAGCAGGGAAATTGAAAAACAGTCTTACCTTGACTTGCCAAGGTTCAGCAGTCTTCTTTATCTCCTGGAAGTCCAGTTAGAACAGAATGTCCATGGTCAGCAGTTAGTTCTTTGCCCAAGAGGCCAGTAGCCAAAGAGAATGAACTCCAAATGGAGTGTCATCAATGCCCAACATACTCTTGGGAATAGCTCGGTGCTGTTAGAAGCCTGCTTGAACTATTTAAGTCCTTGACAACTTTTAGGATCTTTTTCAATTTTTTTAGTTCATGTCCTTCTACTCCAATAATAGTCTGTAGTTGTGAAATCACTTCTAGTAATTTTTGAAGATCATTAAGAGTCTGAAATTGATCCTTCCTGATCTGCAGTTTTGTGGTACAATTTTCTGTAGACCTATTTTATATCCTAAGTAATTGACACAATCTCCTCTTTGTACTTTTTCAGGGGCAATTTGTAGTTCCCAGTGAGGTAAAACTTCCTTTACTTCCTCAAACATTTTTTTTCAAAATCAGTCAACAATGTATCATCCATATAATGGTAAATTATAGATTGTGGAAACTGTTTACAAATTATTTCCAATGATTATTGCACAAAATATTACCACAGGGTGGGACTGTGGCAAGACCTTCCTTTGATATCTCTTGACTAGCTGAGAATTAATGTAGGTAGGCACCGTGAAGTCAACTTTATCTTTATCTCTTTCTTATAGAGAAGAAACAATCTTTTAAATCAATAATTATAATAGGCCATTCTTAGGTATCAGAGAAGGCAAGGGCATTCCAGGCTATAGAAAGCCCGTTTTCTGCATTACCTTATCGATGGCTCTCAGGTCTGTAAGCATTCTCCATTTTCCAAATTTCTTTTTAATAACAAATACAGGGGAATTCCAATGACTGGTAGATTCCTCAATCTGTCCAGAATTTAGCTGTTCCTGAACCAACTTTTCTAGAGCCTCTAGCTTCTTAAAGGTCATAGGTCATTGCCCCCCAAGACAGATTCATCAGTTAGCCTCTTTAAGGGTAAGGCTTTTGGTTCTTCTGGTAGTTTGGCATTTGTATTCTGTTTTTTACAGCCTGATTGTTGGTGTGTTTTCTATAGTGCCTACAATATGTTTTCTACAACCATGAATTTGTTTATGATTCATATCTGATACTGGAAGAATGTTAATCTGGGTATTACATTGCTGCAATAGACCGTGACTATTATTTTATAGATTTATTGCTATATCAGCCACATATGGCCTCAGCCTTCCTCTTTGTCCTTCTGATCCTATACATTAAACACATCTTGTGCTTGTTTTACCTGAGGCAGGGTTCCAATCCCTAAGATTTGAACAGTTACCTCCTGAAGAGATCAATTTGGATGCCAAGATTCTTGAGTTATAATGGTAACATCTGTCCCCATGTTAAGGAGTCCCACAAGCATAATATTATTTATCTATATTGTTAATTTTGGTCTTTGGTCATTTATAGAAGTCTGCTAAAATATACGGTTTTTTTGTTTTTGTTTTTGTTTTTTGTTTTTTTTTTTTGGTTTTCTCTGTGAATGTTTAATTCACCCTCCAAAGCTAATATACCCTCTAGAGTGGTATGATTTTTTACACGAGGCACTGGATTTTCTAAGTGTTCTGGGGAGTTTTGTACTATACAGTGACTGGGAATGACTGGACCATGTTATACATGGGGGCCTTCAAGAGTCCTCCCAAGGAGTTTCCTGATCATAAGGGGTTTTCTTGCTTGTCTCTGGTTGGTCTACATTCATTGATCCAGTGTCAGCCTTTGCTGCATCTTCTACATAATTCAGAAGGTTGGGGGCCTTCTGTTTGAGTTATTCCTAGACGAAGCATCATTTCTAGGAATGCTTTGTCTACAATTTATTCTCAGATATCCTATTCTTCCACAATTAAAATATTTGGTATTTTGATGTCTTTTCGTACCTTTGTAGATTGCTTCTCTTACCCAAGCCTCAGTGTCATAATCAAAAGACTTAATATTGTCTGTGTGTGGGATCCATTCATCCATTGGTGCTGATCTTATATTTAAGGGCCCAAGCACCTTTTTTGCATTCTAAATTACCATTCTCATAATCTAGAGTTTCAATCTAGCATCTAGATCTGTTACCCCTATTTGTACAACTTCAGTCAATTTTTGCAAAAATTCACAAACTTTTTTGGGGCCTTGAAATAATTTAGTATAGGACTCAATTCTTTTCCCTGGTTCTTGAATTTTATCCCAAGCATTCAAGGCTGCTGTATGTCATAGGGACAATATGTGTTCATCATATGTAGCTTGAGTCTCTGCATCAGCATAAAGACCCTTGATGGGGAATATTCATCTGTAAATATGTTTATCTTATTGGTTGTTGAATAAAGCACTGTTGGTCTATAGGGAAGCAAGATAGGTAGCACTAGGAGTCAAGGAGGATTCTGGAAAATGTAATAAAGAGAAGTAGCCATGTGATCCAGGCAGGAAGTGACTGACATAGTAGGGCACAATCAGTGTATAAGCAGGGACAAGAAGGAAATTGCTCTCCTCTCTTCTCTGCTGTGATGGTGAACAGAAGGGATTTAGACCCCAATGGAGTAAGGGGCCCAGATCTGTTCTCCAGTAAGAGAAGACCATGTGGTAATACTTCAATTATTAGAAATGGGTTAATTTAGACAGAGCTAGCCAATATGAAAGTGGGACCTAGCTGGGCCAGAGAAAACCTCAGGTTACAGACCCTCACCAAGAATTTTATCTTGGGGAGCCTTATAACATTTCTTTTGGCCTTGATGTTTAAGTTGTTTGGCCACTACCCTTCATAAAGCACACCACTCAATTTGAGGCCCAGTGTCAAGGACAGCTGAGACTAATTGGCACCAGGTATTTGAGATTATTCTATATCTAGTAGCCCATGACTCTACTAATTGGCTCATATATGGTGAATAGATGCCATGAGAAACTACTGCTTCCTTAGTACCTTTTAAATCTTTCATATGTATTGGCTCCCAATGACATTCCATGAATCCTTCTGGATGTTTTTTAGTTGCTGGCTTTTCAGTAACTGTAAGGGGATAGAACATAGGAGATGATGTTATGACCTTTGGTAAGTCATCTCTGATTCTGAAACATACTGGTAATGTTAAATCCCTTTCATTCTCTTTTGTTTGTACCTCAGCTCCTGGTATATCAGTTTCAAGGTTTTTATGGCCTGTAATCTATTCACCATTATTTCTTGGAGTGTTTGAATTTCCTGAACAGTATAAACTTCTAAGGACTTTATTAAACCAGTCCGTTTGTTCCCTTCATTTGTATATGATTCTAGAGATTAAATATTTTCATACTTAGAGATTATTTGGTTGGCATGTAAATTGTCTTCCAAAAACAATGTTCAATCTACTAGCTTGTCATTAATCTCAGACATGGAACAATTTTTTTCTGTTAGTATTTCAATGTTATGTTTTATTTTTTGCATTCTGTTTGTTGAATTATCATTGCTGTTTTCAATGGTCTGAATCCTTCTTACTAAGCTCTCATTACCAGTCTATAAAGTCTGTATTATTTCTATACGTTCTTCATTCTTTGCTCTATTATCAAGCCATTTCTTCAAGGATATTATATGGTTTGCCAAGCTAATAGCCACCATGGATAATAAATATGTTATAGGTAGATCATAAACCTCTTCTAAAATACCAACTGTATAAGAAATTAAAAGGTTTTTAACTTCCTGTATAGTAATATTATCTGCCATTTCTATAGGGTAGTTAATTGTAACTTACGTAGATTCCTGGAATGTGGAGGTCTCGGTGAATATTGACTTGATTTTTGGAGGCCGGCAGGTGATGCAAGTGTACAGTGGAAATGATTTCAGTGTCAAAAGGCTCCTGCCTTCCTTATCTCTAATGTATTAAATCTGTAATTTCTAAACATCATTCAAAAACCCAAACAAAATGAAATTTTTTTTGAGAGAAGAAATGGGGCTCACCCTGTGCAAATCACTGGTGGTGCTCATCCAGCTTAGTTGAGTAGTTGTTTTAGCAGTTAGTAGCTCCTTACTACTGTGCTACTGTCTCAGGGCAACTTGCATCCTGAAGAGCAAATCAGAGTGGAAGAAAAAAATTGCTGTACCTCAGGAAGCTTTGGGTGCTTCCCACACTTGTGCTGGTAAGACTGTGGTGCACAGAGTACACAGGGAAGTGCAGTAAATTTAGTGGCCGGCTAAAAGTACAAAAGCCGTGGGCTGCACAGGCCACCAGAATGCAGTGAGTCTGGTGGTGGCACCAGGCCACATGTGGGCCAGTCTCAGGAACCCACCCAAGTGCATTGGGTACCAATTGAAGGTGTGGGTGTAAAGATTTCACTAGACCCAAGATAAATGATAAATGGGTGTTTATTTGGGGGACACTTACACAGATAATAAAAAAGAGCCATGGGAGTGCTTTTCTGCCGTTCCTATCAGATCAGCTGACCCAAGAGAAACAAAGCACCTAAGAGCGAGAGAGAGACCCTGCCTCACACTTCCCTCTTTCTGCTTCTGTCCACCTGAAGTCATGCCCAAAAGGGTGTGGTCACCATTATAGGTTCACCAGCCATATGCCTCTACTGGAAGGCAAGACAAGTCATGGAACACACATGTAAAGGATAGGAAAAACAAGGCAAGGCATGACCATGGCAAGTCAAGGCAAGGCAAGATAAGCCATGGGCATGGCAAGGCAAGGTAAGGCAATTTAAAACATGATCTTAGAAAGGCATGGCAAGGACTAGCAATTCAAGGGTTGTTCTTGGAAAGGGAAGGGAAAGCAAGGCAAGACATGTACAAGTCAAGGAAAGGCAAGGCAAGGGAAGGAAATGCAAAGCATGGCATGTGAATATCAAGGCAATGCATGCCCATGGGAAGGCAAGGCAAGGCTAGGAATGGCATGCACATGAAAAAGAAATGGTAGGCAAGGCAGGCCATGCCAATAACAAAGCAAGACAAGGCCAGGCAAGGCAAGGAAAGGCAAGGCGGGCACATTGCATGGCAATGCAGGTCAAAGTAACACATGGCAATGCAAGGCAGTGCATGGACATGGCAAGACAAGGAAAGAAAAGGCAAGGCAAGGCAAGGCATATACATAGCAAGGAATGGGAATGCAAAATATGAGCATACAAGGCAAGGCAACAAATGGCAAAGCAATACATTGATGTGGCATGGGAAGGTGAGGCAAGGAAAGAGATGAAATGCAAGTCAAGGCAAGGCATGGCAAGGCAGTCATGCACATTGCAAGGCAAAGCAAGGTCAGTAAAGGGAAGACATGTGCTTGTCAAGGCAAGGCAAGTAAAGTCAAGGCAAGACATGCACATGACAAGGGAAGGCATGCCCATGGCAATGAATTGTAAGCAAAAACATAGCATATGCACACAATGGCAATGCAATGCACGTACATGGCATTGCTTGACAAAACAATGCATGGCATAGCAAGGCAAGGCATGGAAAGGCATGGCAAGAAATGCACAAGGTAAGGCAAGGCAAGGCATGCCCATGACAATGGAAGCAAAGCAAGGCAAGGAATTCAACGCAAGTCATGCACATGACAAGACAATGCATTCCGATGGGAAGGCAAGTCACGGCAAATGAAGGTATGCACATTACAAACAAATGTAAAGTGAGGCAAGGCAGGCCCATGGAAGAACGAGACAAAGTGAGGTAAGGAATGCACATAGTACGGCAAGGTAAGGCAAGGCAAGGCATGAGCATGGGAAGGCAACCCACAACATGCACATTGAAAGGCAAGGCAGTTCACAGCATGGCAAGACAATGCCAGGCATGGAATGCACATGGATAATGCAAGAAATGAAGGTAAAACATGCACATTGAAAGGCAAGGCAAGACAAGGCATGGCCATCACTCAGGATGCAGACACAGGCGGATCTCTGTGAGTTCAAGGCCAGCCTGGTCTATAGAGTGAGTTTTAGGATAGGCTCCAAACCAATACAGAGAAACCATGTCTCAAAAAGCAAAAACTAAAACAAACAAACAAAGGCAAGACAGGCACATTGCACAGAAAGGCAAGGTAAGGAAATGTAAGGCAGGCACACGGGACGCAGGGCAAGGCAATGACTGTGCATGGCAAGGGGTGGCAAGGCAAGTCATTAGCATGGCAAGACAAGGCAAGGCATGGCAAGGAAAGCATTGCTTGGCATGGGAAGGCAAGGAAAGGCATGTGAATTGCAAGGCAAGGCAAAGCAATCATGTGAATGCCAGCACAACGCAGGTCAGAAGCATGACCAGGCAAAGCAACGCATGTGCATGCCAGGGAAATGGAAGGCAAGACAAGGAAAGGCAAGTATAAGCAATGCATGCCTGTGGGAAGGCAAGGCAAGGCAAGCCTGTGACCGTGAAGGCAAGGCGATGAAAGGTGAGGTAAATGCTTGACAACGTTGCTAAGGCAAGGTATTCACAAGACACAGCAGGGCATGGAATGACCATAGAAATGTAAGGCTAGGCAAGGCATGTACATAACAAGCAAAGGCAAGGAGAGGCAGTGCATCCACATGGGAAGGGAAGGGAAGGCATAGGAAATCATGGACCAGATTAACAGGTACAACACAAGGCATTCCCATGACAAGCAAAGCAAGGTGGGGCAAAGAAAGGAAAGATGGGGCAATGTAATGCTTGCACACGGGATGGCAAAGCAAGGCTTGCCAAGGCTATGAGTGCACATTGAAAGGGAAGACAAGGCAATGCATGTACATGGCAAAGCAAGGCAAGACTGTGTCTATTGCATGATACACATATTTTAATTTTCCAAATTCTGCAAAGTGAAACACATCCATTTGCCAGATTTCATTTCTATGTATACCTTTAGGGTTACTACCTGCTGGTAATGGAGTTTGGCTATAGAAGGAACAAGTAGAACATTTTTTATTATTATTTCTTTTGCTTGTTGCCAAGTGATGGAAAATTCCTTTTTAAAAACTGGTATTACACTTGATCTTAGCCAAAAGGCCGAGCGTTGGTGTTACACATCTTTAATCCCAGCACTCGGGAGGCAGAGGCAGGCAGATCTCTGTGAGTTCCAGGACAGCCTGGTCTCCAGAGTGAGTGCCGGGATAGGCTCCAAAGCTACACAGAGAAACCCTGTCTCGGAAAAAAAAAAACAAAACAAAACTTTGGTATTCACATAGTGTTTTTTATTAAATTCCAAGGCTTCCAGTATACTTCCTATTAATAAATGATCAATTTCATCATTGCTTTGAGCTAGAGGACCTGGCAGACCTGTATGGGATCTGATCTGATATATATATATATATATATATATATATATATATATATATATATATATAGAATATGACCAGTCCTATTCCTGATGGTTTCTTGTAATTGTATAAACAATGAAGTTAATTCTGTATCACCAGGAATAAATTCAGCAGTCTCAATGTGTAAGATGACTCTCTCTGCATATTGAGAGTTGGTGACTATATTGAGAAGTTCTGTAAAATCCATAAGTACCATGAGATTAGCATACAATTTTGCCTTTTGTACAAAGTTATAAGGGCTTTGAACTAGTTTACTTATATCTCCTGATTTATATCCTGCCTTACCTGATTTGTTGGTATCAGTGTAGAATGTAGGGACTTCAAAGATTGTTGTTTTTCTTACAATGTGTGGAAAGATCCAAATAGTTTTCTTTGTGAATTTCACTCTCTCACTTTTGGGATAATTGTTGCAAATCATTCCCAAAGTTACTACAAGCTCTTTGCCAATATTCATTATCTTTCCACAAGGAGGAAATTTCCTCATTAGTTAAAGGTACTATAATTTCTGTTAGGTCCATTCCTGTCAGTTGACAAAGTCTTAATTTACCTTTTAAAATCAAATCAGAAATCTTTTCAATGTATGTTTTTGGTTTTTTATTCTGTTTATGTGGTAGAAGTGTTCATTCTAATATATCTTCCCTCTGCATCAAAATCCCTGAAGGGTACTCTCTAGATGATAATAAAACCAGAATACAATCTAGCTTTGTGTCCACACAGTCCACATGTGCTTCTAGTATTGTCTTTTCTACCGATTCTAATTCCTTTTCAGCTTCAGCTGATAATATTTGTGGACTGTTTAAATCCCTGTCCCCTTTTAGGGTCATTTTCAAGTTTTTCAAATCATGCTCTTCAGCCCCAAAATTGGTCTGTAGTTGTGAAATCTCTCCTAATAATTTTTTGGAGATCATTGAGAGTCTGGTATTGATCTTTCCTAATCTGTACTTTTTGTGGTCTAATTTTCTATAGACCTATTTTATATCCTAAGTAATTGATAGAATTTCCTCTTTGTACTCTTTGGGGGCAATTTGTAATCCCCAGCGAGGTAAAACTTCCTTTACTTCCTCAAACATTTTTTCTAACATTTCTGCCTTAGAGTCAGCCAACAATATATCATCCTTATAATGGTAAATTATGCATTGTGGAAACTGTTTACTAATTATTTCCAATGGTTTTTGCACAAAATATTGGCACAGGGTGAGACTTTAAAATTCCCTGTGGTAAAACCGTCCATTGATATCTCTTGACTGGTTGAGTATTGTTGTAAGTATGCACTGTGAAAGCAAATTTTTCCCTATCTTTTTCTTGTAAAGTTATAGTGAAGAAGCAATCTTTTAAATCAATAACTATAATAGGCCATTATTTAGGTATCAGAGAAGGCAAAGGCATTCCAGGCTGTAGACAGCCCATTGGCTGAATTACTTTATTGATGGCTCTCAGGTCTGTGAGCATTCTCCATTTCCCAAATGTCTTTTTAATAACAAATACAGGGGAATTCCAAGGGCTAGTAGATTCCTCAATATGTCCAGCATTTAGCTATTCCTGAACCAGCTTTTCTAGAGACTCTAGCTTCTCTGAAGTCATAGGTCATTGCCCTACCCAGACAGGTTCATCTGTTAGCCACTTAAAAGGTAGGGCTTTTGGTTCTTCCGTTAGTTTGGCACGTGTGTTCTGTTTATGTACAGCTTGAATATTTGTCATCTGTCTTATATATTGCTTTACAATATTTTTTCTACAGTCATGAATGTATTTATGGTTCCTATTTAATACTGGAGGAATGTTAATCTGGGTATTCCATTGCTACAATAGATCACGACCCCATAGATTTATTGCTATATCAAAAACATATGGTCTCAGCCTTCGTCTTTGTCCTTCTGGCCCTATACACGCAACCCATCTTGTGCTTTGTTGTACTTGAGACAGGGTTACCAATCCCTGAGAACTGATCCATATAATGGTAAATTATGGATTGCAGGGGCCATCTTGGAGGCCAAAATTCTTGAGTTATAATAGTTATGTCTGCCTCTGTGTCCACCAAGCCCATTAGCATAATGTTATTTATTTGTACTCAATTTAGGTCATTGATCATCTATAGAAGTTTGCCAAAATATACATTTTTTGATCCCTCATGTGTGTTCGATTCATCCTCTGTAGCTAATCTATTATCCAGCGCAGTATGATTTTTTACAATAGACACTGGATTTTCTAATTGTCCCGAGGAGGAGGATTGTCCTCCACAGAGAATGGGAATGACCAAACTAGTTTCGACATGGGGGCTTTCAAGAGTCCCCCCCCAAGGAATTTCCTGATTATAACTGGCTTTCTTGCTTGTCCCTGGTCTATCTACATTCATTGGTCCAGTGTTGGCCTTTGCTGCCTCTTTTACATAACCCAGAAGGTTGAGGACTTCTGTTTGAGTCATTCCTAGAAGAAGGATTATTTCTAGGAATGTTTTGTCTGCAATTTCTTTTTAGATGTCCTATTCTACCACCATAAAATATCTGGTATTTTGATGTATTTTTAAACCTTTGGAGATCACTTCTTCTACCTAAGCTTCAGTGTCATGATTGTTATAATCAATGTTGCTTGTGTGCAAGATCCATTCATCCAACGGTGCTGATCTGATCTTTAAAGGCCAAATCACCTTTTTGCATTGTGGATTTGCATTCTCATAAGCTAAAGATTCTATGAGTATTTGCCTAGCTTCTGGACATGCTACACCTATTTGTACTGCTCTAGACAATCTTTGCACAAATGTGGTATAACATTCCCTCGGTTCCCACAACACCTTGGTATAAGGTTCAATTCTCTCCCCTGGTTCATGAACCTTATTCCAAGCATTCAAAGCTGTTGCACAACATAGAGACAAGCTGTGTTCATCATACGCAGCTTGAGTTTCTGGATCAGCATAAAGACCCTCACCAAGAATTTTATCTTGGGGAGCTTTATAACCTTTCTTTAAGCCTTGAAATTCAATAGCTTTGGCTTCTCCCCTCCATAGAACCCTTCATTCAATTTGAGATGGATTTTCAAGCACAGCTAATATTAATTGGCCCCAATCCTTAATGGTCACCCTATCACTCTTTGCCCATGACTCTATTAATTTCCTCACATACGGTGAGTACATGCCATAAGAGACTACTGCTTCCTTCATATCTTTTAAATCTATCATACTTACTGGTTCTCGCTGACATTTTTTTCTGGTTCTTCAGTAACAGGCACAGGGAAAGCCATAGGAGATGACATAATGACCTTAGGTAGGTCTTTCCTAACTCTGAAAGGTGAAGGTAATATTAAATCTTTTCATACCCTATTATTTGTATCTCTGCTTCTAGTGTATCAGATTGAAGGTCTTCTAAGGCCTGTAATCTATTCACCATTGTTTCTCTGAGTGTTTGAACTTCCTGGACCATATAAGTTTCTAAAAGTTTCATTGAATCACTCAGTTTCATGTTCTCTTAATTTATATATGATTCTAAATATTTAATATTCTCATCCCTAGATATTATCTGAATGACATGTAAACAGCCTTCCAGAAACAATGTTCTATCTGCTACCTTGTCATTCATCTCAGACATGGAACAAATTCTTTCTGTTAGTATTCCAGTCTTTATATTTTATTTGTCAAATCATCAGACATAGAACAAGATTTTTCTGTAAGTATTTCAATGTAATATTCCATTTTTTTCTATTGTGATTGTGGTTGTCAAATTTGTAGACATGGAACAAATTTTTTCTCTAAGTATTTCAATGTAATGTTCCATTTTTTCTATTCTGTATATTGAATCATTGGACATGGAACACAATTTCCCTGATAGTATTTCAATGTTATGTCCCATTTCTTCTGTTTTATTTGTTGAATCATGAAACATGGAACACATTTTTCCTGTTAGGTAGTCATGTTTATGTACCATATTTGGCATTCTGTTTGTCAGCTCTCCATTACCATTTTCAATATTCTGAATCCTTTTTTCTAAGTCCTCATTGTTTGCCTGTAAGATCTGTCTGGTTGCTATAAATTTCTGATTCTTCCCTCTATTCCCGAACCTTTTTTAAGGATATTATATGGTTTATGAAACTAATTACCATCATTAAGATAAGTATATTCCAGGTGGGCCATAATCCTCTTCTAAAATCCCATCCGTTTAAGAAACAAAAAGATCCCTAAGTCCTGCATTGTAAGATTATCTGCCATGAGTATAGAGTAGTAAATCTTATTTAATACTACTAGCTTAAAATATAAATAATGCAGTACTACCTTTCAGTAGAAACCCGGTGTTCTTTAATCTCAATGCTCTTTTCGCTTGTAGGTCTCAATTTGTAGTAACTATGTTTGCCCAGAAGGTGGCGTGGGTGTACCGCCATCTGGCAAGATGCTCTCCACTTGGATTGTTTCTAATTTGTTAGATTCTGTAAATTCTAAGCAAAACTTTCGGCAGATTCAAATCAAGTGAGATTTTTGTCAGAAAAGGAGAAAGGCGAGGCTCGCGCGAATCGCGGGGACCCACGGATCCAGCAAGCCCCAGGAACTAAGCAAACAAATCAGTAGTGTTAGCAAGCACTCGCATACACGCAGCAGCAGGGGAGCAGATCGCAGTCGATCAAATCATTTTTCCAATTGCAGGTGCTGAGCTGCTGCCACCACCACCAGGGAAGCCCCGGTGGCCTTGGAACTGGCACTCTGGAGACCATGCCAGCGGGGAGTAGGGAAGCAGGTGGGTGCGCCTGCTAGTGTGAGTGAGCCCCTGCAAACGCTCACTGGGCCACAGCAGATGTAACGAAATTGCAGCACAGATGCCCAACAGGCAGATTATCTACTCTCCTCTAGCCAAGCCTGTCCAGGGGGTTGGGCATCAGATGTGGAGGCATGGATAATGATCCATGGATAATGAACCTAGGGACTAGGTTCAGATATTAAATATACTTTAATATGGGGAGAAGTCAGTTACACAAGAAGTAGATGGCCGCCACAGGTTCCTGCTCTAAGGATCTGCACAGGCTGCTCCCTGTGACCTGACTGAATGCAAGAGATAGCCACCTGCCCAGCCCCAAGACCTAAACTCATTCGCCAACACGTACTCACCTGTGACCACGCCCAAATGGACAGAGTCAGCATACAGGTGTTTTGCCGGGTTGGATATCCCACTACAGTCTCTTTCACTGAAATGAGCAATGTATAAAGAATACTACTTACACTGATAAGAAACGCATTGTCTTTTCTAGGAAGAGAGCCAAGAGCTCTCTCAACTCTAGTTAAAATAGAATAGTGAGTATAGTTAAAACAAATGCATTCTCTTTCTCAGAAAAAAAGGCCACTTCGACTTCAATTGTACTTTATCAATGCTAACCCTAACCCTAACCTTAATCCTATTCCTAACCCTAACCTTATCCCTAACCCTAAGCCTAACCCTAACACTATCCCTAATCCTATCTGTAACCCTAATACTAACCCTAACATTATTCCTACCCCCAACCCTAGCCCCTAAGCCTTAACCCTATCCCTTCCCCTAAACCTAACAGCAACCATAACCATAACCATAACCCTATCCCTAACCCTGTAACCCTAATCTGAACCCCCTAACCCTAACCCAAACCTCCTAACCCTAACCCAAACCACTTAACCCTAACTTCTCACCCCCTAACCCTAAACCCCTAACCAGAATCCCTTAACTCCTAACCCCTAGATCCTGAATCATCCTGAATCATGATCCTGAATCATCCTCAATCAATCAATCATCCTGGATCATCTCAATCAATCACTGGGGGAAGGCTTCTGTACATATGTTTCTCTTATTGGTTGATGAATAAAACACTGTTGGCCAATAGGGAAGCAAGAAAGGCAGGACTAGGAGACAAGAAGAATTCTGGGAAATGTAGTAAAGAGAAGTCACCATGTGATCCAGGAAGTGATAAAGCAGGCAGTAACAGTATATAAGCAAGAACAAATAGGAAATTGCTCTCCTCTCTTCTCTTTCTTCTCTGCGGAGACACTGAGCAGACATGATGTAGACCCCAAGGGAGTAAGAGGCTTGGTCCTTTTCTCTGGTAAGATAAGGCCCCATGGAAACACATGGATTATTAGAAAAATGGGTGAATAATTAAGACTGAACTAGCAAATAAGAAACCTTAGCCAAAGGCTAAGAGTATTTATAACTAATAGAGTGTCTGTGTGTTTCTTTGGGACAAAGAAGGGCAGTGGGACCTAGCTGGGCCAAAGAAAACTCATGTTACAAATCACTCATCCTGAATCGTCCTCAATCAGTCACTCATCCTGAATCATCTTCAATCAGTCAATCATCCTCAATTAATCAATCATTCTCAATCAATCAATCATCCTCAATCATTCATCCTGAATCATCCTCCTGAATCCTGGGTCATCCTCCTGAACCCTGAATCCCTAACCCTAAGGTAACCCTAACCCTAAACTTTAACCCTAACCCTAAGCCTAAGCCTCTAACCCTAACCTTGAACCCTGAACCCTGAATCCTAACCCTAAACCTAACCCTTTAACCCTAACCCCTAGCCCTAATCCCACCCCAACCCTAACCCTCTGACCCTAACTCTCTAACCCCTAACCCTCTGACCCCTAACTCCTACACCCTAAACCTAACTGCCTAAACCTAACACCCAAGCCTAATCTTCTAACCCCCTAACCCAAACATAAACCATGCATCTGGAAATCGAACCCCAAACCTAAACACTGAACCCTAACCCTGAACTCCAAACCCGAACCCCCTTCCCTAATCCCCTAAGCCTCACCCCCAAACCCTAACCCTGGGGCACTTCCTGGGATTGGATGATGTTTGGAAGTCTAATTAATTAATTAATTGATTATATACTTATTCAAATAGATCATGATCTATTCGAGGAAAGTGGAGTCTGGCTCCACCTTGTGGGAGTCAAGTATGCAACATCATCTCATTATGGAATTGGTTAGTTATTTATGTATTTATTAAAGTAGATGAATATGGAGTCTGGAATTAGTTAATTATGCAAGACCATCTGATTACCTGGTTATGTAATCATTTAAATAGATGAATAAGTCATCTCAGGAGCAAATTTTGGGACCTCATCCAATTATTTATAGCAATTGTCTAATCCACAAATGGTGGAGTCTTGTGCCATCTTGTGGCAGTTAAGTATATGACACCATGTGATTATTTATTATCTATTTATTTATTAATGAAAATCGATATTATCGAGTCTAGCATGAGTTAATTATGCAAGACTGGTTTTCATCTAATTATTTATTTATTTAAATAAATGGATCACCAGTTAACTATTTGATATCCTATATCATGGAATTATTTATTTATTAGGCCCTAACCTTAAGCCAGAGTCTAGCCATGAGTCTAACTATAACCCTGATTATAACCCCAAGTCTAGTGCTCGCTTTGGCAGCACATATACTAAAATTGGAACGATACAGAGAAGATTAGCATGGCCCCTGCACAAGGATGACATGCAAATTAGTGAAGCGTTCCATATTTTTGAGCTAAATAAATGAATGGAAAAAAATACTCCATACTCAGGAAAAAAAATAATAACCCCAAGTCTAACCCTAACACTGAGTCTAACCATAACCCTGATTCTAGCCCTAAGTCTAATCCTAAATCTAGCCCTAACTCTGAGTAACCCTAACCAAAAGTCTAACCATAAAGATAACCCTGAGTCTAACACTAACCCTAACCCTAACCCTAGTTTCTCAAAGTCAAAATTCCATTTGTGTTACCTTGCCTTTTGAGCATCATTTCTCCTCTTCAAGGCTAAGATCTTTGAAGAAATTGTTGCACAGGAAGGGTTCAGAGCACTGTCCTTGTCTTGCATCCTTTGTTCCTGGTTTGGTCTTCTGGTTACATACTCACAAGTCAGATATTTCCCTCCTTAACTGCTTTAGCAAGTGTTCTATGAAGAAAAACGAAATGAAATTACAAAACTGAACAAAAGTGAAATGCACAGGCAGCAGCTGAGCCCCTCTTTGAAGTCCTGAGCCTGACTTTATTCAGGATGTCAGGGTAAAACAAGCAGTGCACTGGCTGCTGTTGCACTAGCATGCACATTTTTGGGGAAGACAGCATAGGTGAAGATCCATGCTCCATGTTCCCTGATCACATGGACCTGAGCAGAGGACTTGGAAGGAAGGGCATGAGGAGCGGGAGAAGGCAGGCAGAGGACAAGGGACCAGATGGAGGAGAGGAGCCAGCGAAAGCCTAGGAATAAAGCAAGGACAGGAGAAGGGAGTAGAAGAAGTGGCAGGGGGAGAGGAAACAGGAGGAGTGAAGAGTTAATTCCAGTTACAGGTGGGGGGAGGGCAGGAAGTTGAGAATAGGATAAGGCAAATAATCCACAAAAAGGCATCAGTACACATTAGTCCAACATACCATTGTCAAATGCCAGTCAGCCAGCCAATTAAGAGTTACCTGGCACTGTCAATTTCATCTTTCAAACTTAATGCTACAAACATAATAAAAAAGTGCTGCTGAACCCCCGCAGCCTGGGGGTGGGTTGAGGACCTCTCAGCCTCCTTTACCCCTGGGTGCACTTGTGGTAAAGTACATGGCCTTGGTTTAGCCCAGAAACTGAATAGGAGGGTCACCTCTGTCATTTCTGCACCCTTTGAATGGGATAGTGCCATGTTAAAGAAATGCCTATTAACAGACATAGAAAGAGGAGCAAACAGATCAACAGTCCTCAGTACACATCAGGGAAACTGCATGAACAATTGCTAACTACAAGATGGGCAAACTAGCTCATGCCTTTAGTTAGTTCAGGAAACACAGAAAACTGTGGTACCTGATGAATTTGCTGTTGGCATCGTATTTTTGGAAGCCTCATTCAAGTTGTTCTGAGCATATGGTAATCAACTTTATAAAGTGTAAATATTGAGAAAACTAAAATGCCCTGGGCATAGGGAAAGAACTAGGAGACCTTCCCCCAATAAAACTTCCAGTAAGCTCTTGTTTGTCCCTCTGCCCACCTGCCAAGATACCTCCACACAGTATCATAACTTTGGTGACTTCATTTTGTTTTTCAATACTTATTAATTTTTTTCCATTTATTTTTCATACTGACTAGTTTCCTCTCCCTCCTTTTCTCTCATTCCCTCACCTCACCTCCCATCTAGCCACCATCTACTCCTCCTCCATCTCCTTAAAAAAGGGGCAGGCCTCCCATGGGAGTCAACAAATCATGGCATCAAGTTGAGACAGCACTAAGCTCCTCCCCCTGCACCAAGGAGGAGGAGGCGAACCAGCATGGTTCCTGATCCCACTGCAAGGAGCCTCACAAACAGATCAAACTACACAACTGCCACAAACATGCAGAGGGCCTAGGTCAGTCCCATGCAGGCTCCCTATCTCTCAGTCCAGAGTCCATGAGCTCCCACAAGCTCAGATCAGCTGTCTCCTTGGGTTCCTCTGTTGTGACCTTAATTCTCCTGTCTCCTCCTCCATGTCTTCAACAGGACTCCCAGAGCTCAATGCAGTGCTTGGCTGTGGATTTTTGCATCTGCTTTCATCAGTTATTGGATAAAGGCTCTCTGATCTGATGACAACTAGGGTAGTTACCAATCTGATTATAGGAGATGGCCAGTTCAAGCTACATATCCACTATTGCTAGGAGTCTTAGCTGGGGTAATCCTTGTGGATTCCTGGGGGTTTCCTTGGTGCCAGGTTCCTCCCAAACCCCAAAATGCCCCCATCAAGATATCTCTTTAATTAATCTGCCTTTCCTTCCACCTCAAGCCAGCCAATCAGATCCCCCTTGTTCCAATCTTGCCAACCACCCCCAGTACCCCTAGTTTTCCCAGGAGATCTCTTCTACTATATCCAGCAAAAGCTTTAATTACCATAGAAAGAGAAAACAAGATATTTCATGACAAAACAAGATTCAAACAATATCTATCCACAAGTCCAGTCATACAGAAAGTACTAGAAGGAAAACTCCAACCCAAGGAAGTTAGCTGCACCCACAAAAACACTAGCAATAGATAATCTCATACCAGCAAAACCCAAAGGAAACACACAAACACACACACACACACACACACACACACACACACACACACACACACACCGTCACCACCACCACCAAAACCAAAAAACAAGAATTAACAATCTCTTGTGATCAATATCTCTTAATATCAATTCACCAATGAAAAGACACAGGCAAACAGAATGGATATGAAAACAGGATCCATCCTTCTGCTGCATACAAGAAGCACACGTGAACTTGAAAGACAGACATTGCCTCAAAATAAAGAGTCAGACAAAGATTTTTCAATCAAATGGACCTGAGAAGCAAGCCTAATATCTAACAAAATAGGCTTCAAGCTAAAACTAATCTAAAAAGATGGAGGACAGTTCATATTCAAAGGAAAAATCCATCAAGACAAAGTCTCAATTCTTTACATTTATGCCCCAAATTCAGGACAACCACATTTGTAAAAGAAACACTTGTAAAGATTAAATCACATTAAAGGTGGTGGCTCACACCTTTAATCCCAGCACTCCTGAGGCAGAGGCAGGCAGATCTATGTGAGTTCGAGACCAGCCTGGTCTACAAGAGCTAGTTCCAGGACAGCCTCCAAAACCACAGAGAAACCCTGTCTTGAAAAAACAAACAAACAAAAAAAGATTAAATCACACATCAAACCCCATATATTAATAGTGGGAAACTTCAACATCCCACTCTCACCAGTGGACAGGTCTGCTAGACAGAAACTTAACAGAGAAATAGAGGAAATAATAGATGTTATGACTTAAATGGACTTAACAGATATCTAACCTACAGAACATTTCACAAATACACACACACACACACACACACACACACAAAACAAACAAACAAACAAAAAACCAAAACAGTATACCTTCTCAGCACATCACGGAACCTTTTCTAAAACTGGCCATATACTTGGTCACAAAGCAAATCTCAACAGATACAAAAAAAATTGGAATAATCCCATTAATCTTACCAGATCACCATGGTAGAGTTAGAGTTCAAAAACAACACAGACTACAGAAAGCCTACAACCTCATGGAAAATGAACAACTCTCAGCTGAATTACCACAGGGTCAAGGAAGAAATAAAGATAGAAATTAAAGACTTCGTAAAATTCAATGAAAAAGAATCCATAATATATCCAAACTTAAGGAATACTATGAAAGCAGTGCTAAGAGGAAAGTTCATAGCACTATGTGCTTAGATAAAGAATTTGAAGAAATCTCACACTAGTGACTTAACAGCACACTTAAAAGCTCTAGAAAATAAAAATAAACAAACTCACCCAGGAGGAGTAGACAGCAGGAAATAATCAAACTCCAAGCTGAAATCAGTAAAATAGAAACAAAGAACAAGAATAAGTGATATCAACAAGATATCCAAACCAACTAAAAGGCAGAGAGAATATCCAAATTAACAAAATTAGTAACAAAAAGAAGGACATAATAACAGATGCTGAGGAAAACCAGGCAATCTTTAAGTCAGACTTCAAAAACCTGTACTCAACAAAATTGGAAAATCTAAAAGAAATGGACAATTATCTTGACAGGTACCACATACCAAAATTAAATCAAGACAAGATAAACAATTTAAATAGACCTATAATCCATAAGGAAATAGAAGTCATTAAAAATCTCCCAAACAAAAAAAGTCCAGGGCAAAATGGTTTCAGTGCAGAATTCTACCAGAATATCAAAGAAGAGCTAATATCAATAATCCTCAAATTTTTCCACACAATAGAAATAAAAGGAACATTGCCAAATTCTTTTTATGAAGCTGCAGTTACCATGATACCCAAACAACACAAAGACTCAACTGAAAAAGAGGATTACAGACCAATTTCCCTCATGAACATTGATGGAAAAAATACTCAATAAAATACTGGCAAAAAAAATCTAAGAACACATGAAAAAGGTCATCCACCCTGATAAAGTAAGCTTCATCCCAGAGACACAGGGATGGGTCAACATAGGAAAATCTGTCAATGCAATCCACCATATAAACAAACTGAAAGGAAAAAGAAAAAAAAACACATGATCATCTCATTAGATGCTGAAAAACACCTTTTAGATATGTAAAAACAGCTTAGTCATGAACCCCACTACACCCAAGGCTGTTTCTGATGACCAGACCTCAGTGGTATCACTCACTACAGATAAGCAGACCTGGTCCTAGAACCACATGACATCCATTGGACAGCATATAAACAGAAACCAAGAGCAATACTCTACTCTAGACATGCAAAGAGACATCACCTTGATCAACCCTGGGGATAGAGCATCTCCCTCAAGAGCATGACCCATGAGTCAGAGACTTCTGTTACAGACTGAACCTGAACATCCACTAAGATGCATTGCACAGATGAGCAGCCCTGGTGGGTTAGGCTTAGGACCATATTTGGGAATTCAGAGTGTGAACCTTGGGTGATGACTCTTGGCATACTAAAATGTTATACTAGCTATGCATATCTACCTTCTGGCTCACAAAAGTTAGGGTCACTTTCCTATGACTGATGATTGCCTTAAGTGCATCAGGATAAGGAAAGGAAAACTTTTCCAAACCAAATGCCAGAGAACAGATTTTTAAAGAAACAATGTATGATTTTGATTATACACATAAAACAACTTGTTTTCTATAATTGCTTTATGAGTAAAAAAAAAGTTTTGGAAAAAATTTATCCCTGTTTTTTTTTTATGTGTATGTTTGTATGTTTGAGAGAATGTCTTCCATTTGTGTACAGGTGACACACCAGAAAAGAGCCTATCAGATGCCCTGAACCTGGAGTAGCAGGTAGTTATGAGCCTCCTGATTTGGGTGCTGGGATCTGAACTCAAGTCATCACCAAGAAGAATATATGCTGAGTCACCTGCCAAGCCCAATAATACTTTTCATCCAATAATCTAAAAGTCTTTCACAGATTAGCAACAACACAAATAAATAGATAAAGTATATAAATGATCTTAGGAAACATGATTCATCAATATTAAGATGTTGTTTATGGTCTATTTGCACCATAAAGTAAATACAATCCAAAGACAATGCCCAATAATTTATAAGAGAAAAGCTGATTCCTAAGTTATATGCAAAATGGAAACACTCAGTATGCTGAATGCAATTATTTAAAAAAAACGTATACACATTGATACAACATGACTTCTATATTTACCACAAAAGCGACAATAATCAAGAATGTATACAATATTTGTACAAGAATATAGGATGAAGAGAAAAAGCCAAGAACAAAAGCAAGAAAATCAACTTTTAACCAAAAGACCAAAGGAAACTCAGCCAAACACAGCTACCTATGATTCTATGTGTACAGAAATTAAAGAAACACAGATTTCACAACTCCAAAATATTGATTAAAAGTGACCCTTAAACTCTTAATTTTCTGATCCTCCAGCTACTGATATTTCTTCCAGAAAGGACCCATGCTCTAGAGCCCTCCCAGCAAATGGAGGTGATATCCTCCAGAACCAACTATGACTCTACAGCCCCTTGTGCCCCCTTGTAGTTTTAGGCAAACACAGCACCAATGATGTCCAATCAAAAAACCATGTGAAGCATAATTTAATGTCTGATTCCTGCCATGTGGATTATGTCACAAGATGTGACATCTTCCCTATTCACCTGCAAAATACTATGCTAACCTGAAATACCTCTACAGCTCAGAAACTCCTTTTGTGCCCTAGAACTGAACTTCACTGAATCCCACCATGGTGACTGGAAGTAGCTGTATTGCTGAGGGTGGTGCCCACCCATCAACTTTCTACCAGTTTCTAAACTATCGGTAACATTTGTAAGACAAACCTGAAAGTGAAATGTAATATTCAGAACTTCTAGAAACCAGACTTTCAGTTTTCTAATCTGTATTTCCACTGCACAACAAAAGCAATGCCTGTGTGTGCACACTGGATAGTGATATTACAAGCTCACAGTCTCCCATCCCAGGATGGCAGAGCCTTCCCCTCCCGTGGCAATCCACATTCAACAAAGCTCAGAGGCCAAGTGCCACTGCCCAGGTCAACACAAGGGCCAACAGAACCTCGATTTGGCTCATGGTCTATCCCATTCCAAGCAGTTCAGATTCTGGTAGCTCAGACAACCTAGTGTGGGATCAGTGGCCCACACAATCACTGTGGCATGACTTGTGGTCTTCCTTACAGCTCCCCACTGCAGAACAAGAAGAGAATCCTGGGAAGAACTTGTAAGCTACCTCCCACTGGTGCTCCTGATGGCTAAGCCTTCCCAAAGTTCATCATTAGTTAAGACAACACTGTTGGGCTTCAGGACATTAGCAGTTACCTTACTGGGTGAGCAGAGATCAAATGACTCGGACCACATGGATCCTCCCAGCTTTGTCATTCCACACTACAGTCAAACAGGGTCCTAATCTGGGAAATTCGTAGTTCAGTAAAATCCTCCTATCTCCCAGAACACATCCTGTTCCTCTTCCAAGGCACAGAGTCCTAAATGTGAACATTCAATTACACACTCAATGTCCAGCACAGTCAACCCTTTGCTTCATAGATGGGAGGTCCTGCAACCAAATACAGGTCACATTCAAACAGAATCTGTGTTAAACAAAAAGAGGCCATGGATGAGAACACAAGGAAAGGGCTATGGGAGGCCTTGTAGGCAGAAAAGAAACAGTGGAAATGATGTAATTATAATCCAAAAAATTTATGTTAGAAAGTTGAAAAAGGCTTTATAGCCATGCGCTCCAGAGACTAGGGATTTGTATTGGAGCACATCAAGTACTATTCATTCCATTTCTCTCAAGGCAACACTATTTTTCCCAGTTCTTCTATTTAGGTTGAAATGCTGTAACTACAGTAATTTTGTTTCAATGACAAGTTCTGTTCTTTATCTAGAGTCTTGATTTCGTGATCTGTGCACTGAGAAATGGTCAGTCAGGACATTTATGAAATATCTAAAAATGATTACCTGATTCCACATGGTTAATGTCAACTACTGAACTACTGAACTACTGTCACAGCAGGAAATCTTTTTTCCTTCTTGTTTGCCCCCCTCCCCCACTTTCTGTGCTGTGTGTGACTACACCTGCTTTACAGTTGGTGAATGAGATTCAGAATAAAATATAGAGAATTTGGAGAATATTCATTTACTGGGTTATTTTTCCTTCCCAGAGACCAGTCAAGGCCCAGCTTGGATGGAGTTGCATGACTATCTTTCTAGCACTGGGGAGCAGAGGCAGGATTAGGTGTTCAAAGCAATTCTCAATTACATAGTGTGAGGCAAACCTGACCTTCAAGAGAATTGATCAAAACCAGTGGTTCCTAACCTTCCTAATTCTGTGACCCTTTAATACAGTTTCTCATGATGTGGTGATCCCCCAACCATAAAACTATTTTCAGTGATACTTCATAATTATAATTTTGCTGTTATGAATTGTAATATAAACATCTGTGTTTTCTGGTGGTCTTAGGCCAGTCCTGTGATAGGGTCATTTGATTCCCCCAAAGGGAACTGTGGTCCCACAGGTTGAGAACTACTGTTCTAAACTGATACATATAAATAAATAAATAAATAGCACTTAAGAAAAAATGGAATGAAATTCTTAAATCAGAAAACAATGAAAAATAGGAACAAAGGGATTATGGCAGTAATGCATTGAAAGAAAATGAAAATTTTGAAATGTTATCAATAATTGATTTCTTAGAGAGATAAAAATAATTGAAAGAACACTTAGCTACACTGACTTTAAAACAGAGTAGGCACTTCCCTGGTAGGGAGAATGCCATTAATAAGACATGTACGTCTTTGTCCATGTAAAATGTTAGCTACTGAGTGCTATAAGCTGACACACAGTTACAGCCAATGGCCTATGTCTTAAACCTGTGGCTTACTTAACTTTGTCAAACAGGATTACACATATCTGTATAGGAGAGTTGGCTAATTGGAAAATTAATATTTAGTAGTTCAAGCTATGCTTTCTAACCTGTACACCCACCAATTCTGCCTGTCTTCATTCACATGGAAGGAATTAATACCTGCAGGGAAATTACACAGAAAGTCACTCACCCTGCCCCATCAGGCCCTTCTTTATAATGGAGACCCCTGCAGCTCACTCTCTTAAACTTCTGTGATCTAGCACTACAGTGATCTCAGTAACAAGGGTATTTCTAAACACAGTTCTTCTCCCAGGCCTCTGTGCAGACACAGCCACAAGAGTGAAGTTATTCAGAGGCTGCCAGCCTGGCCCATTGAGTTGCACAGATCACATACGAGCACGCTGGACCACGCAGGACCAGGAAGGAATATGGTGGGTGAACTCTGTATCTGGCCTTGGACTCTCACCCAGCCAGAGTAGAACCAACCACACTGGCTTCTGAGCCTCAGCCAGACACCCCAGCTAGTCTGGGGACATCGCCCCTCATGAACCAAGTAAAGCCGAACGCAATGTGAAGTCAGAGCTAGATGGATAGCAGATAGTTTATTACAAAAGTACTCAGGCAATGGAGGCAGTGACCAGGTTTACACTGGAGCCAGAGTGACCTGCAGATCTCTGCTCAGAGCTGGCGGGGAGGGGGGGATGGAGGGGGGAGCACCATGCATGACTCTCTGATACTTATTTTTCTTCATTTTTTTATTAGAAAGAAATTATTTTACATGTTAATAGCAGGTCCCTCTCCCTCCCCTCCTCCCCTGCCCCCCACCCACTAACACCCTACCTATCCCATGCCCTTTCTGCTCCCCTGGGAGGGTGAGGCCTTCCATAGGGGTCTTCAAAGTCTGTCATATTCTTTGGAATAGGGCCCAAGCCAACACCCTTGTGTCTAGGCTCAGGGAGTATCCCTCCATGTGGGATGGGCTCCTAAAGTCCATTCCTATGGTAGTGATAAGTACTAATCCACTACAAGAGGCCCCATAGATTTCCAAGGTCTCCTCACTGACACGACATTCAGGGGGTCTGGATCAGTCCCATGCTGGTTTCCCAGCTAACAGTCTGGGGACCAAGAGTTCTCCCTTGTTCAGGTCAGCTGTTTCTTTGGGTTTCACCACCCGGGTGTGGACCCCTTTGCTCATCAGTCCTCCTTCTCTGCATCTGGATTTCAGTTCATCAATCTCATTATCAGGAGAGGGCATTTAAGGTAGCCTCTCCTCTGTTCCTTAGATTGTTAGTTGGTGTCATCTTTGTAGATCTCCAGACATTTCCCTAGTGCCTGATTTCTCTTTGAACTTACAATGTCTCCCTCTATTATATTGTCTCTTATCTTGCTCGTTTCTGTTCTTCCCCCAACTCAACCTCCCTGTCCTGTCATGTCTTCCTCACCCCTCTTCTCCCCTTCTCATTCTCCTAGTTCCCTCTCCCCTACCCCCATGCTCCCAATTTGCTCAGGAGATCTTGTCCCTTTTCCCTTCTCCAGGGGACCATGTGCTCTTAGGGTCCTCCTTGTTTACCAGCCTCTCCGGTAGCCTGGGCTGTAGGCTGGCAATCCTTTACTCTATGTCTAAATTCCACATATGAGTGAGTACATACAATGCCTGAATTTTTGTGACTGAGTTACCTCTCTCAGAAAGGTTTCTTCTAGTTCCATCCATTTGCCTTTGAAATTCAAGATTCCATTGCTTATTTTTCTGCAGAGTAGTACTCCATTGTGTAAATATACCACATTTTCTCTAACCATTCTTCAGTTGAGGGACATCTAGGTTGTTTCCAGGTTCTGGCTATTACAAATAATGCTGCTATGAACATAGTTGAACAGATGTCCTTGTTGTAGGAATGTGCTTCTTTTGGGTATATATGCCTAAGAGTGGAATTGCTGGATCTTGTGGTAGGCTTATTCCCATTTTCCTGAGGAACTGCCATACAGATTTCCAAAGTGGCTGTATGAGTTGGCACTCCCACCAGCAGGTCTCTCTCCACAACCTATCCAGCATAAACTGTCATTGGTGTTTTTGATTTTAGCCATTCTGACAGGTGTAAAATGGTATCTCAGAGTTGTTTTGATTTGCATTTCCCTGATGGCTAAAGATGTTATGTGTCTTATGTGTCTTTCAGCCATTTTAGATTCCTCTATTGAGAATTGTCTATTTAGTTCTGTACCCCACTTTTTAATTGGATTATTTATTATTTGGTGTTGTGGAAACTAGCTTCTTGAGTTCTTTGTAAATTTTTTAGCTCAGCCCTCTGTCAGATGTGGGGTTGGTGAATATCTTTTCCCAGTCTGTGGGCTGTCATTTTGTCTTGTGACTGTGTCCTTTGCTTTACAGAAACTTCTCAGTTTTAGGAGGTCCCATTTATTAATTGTGGATCTCAGTGTCTGTGCTACTGGTGTTATGTTCAGGAAGCAGTCTCCTGTACCAATTCTTTCAAGGGTATTTCCTACTTTCTCTTCTAATAAGTTCAGTGTGTCTGGGTTAATTTTGAGGTCTTTGATCTATTTGAACTTACATTTTGTGCATGGCAATAGACATGGATCTATCTGCAGTCTTCTACATGCCAGCATCCAGTTATGCCAGCACCATTTGTTGAAGATGCTTTCTTTATTCCATTGTATAGCTTTGGCTTTCTTGTCAAAAATCAGGTGTTATTGGTGTGTGGGTTAATATAAGGGTTTTCAACACAATTACATTGGTTTACCTGTCTATTTTTGTGCCAATATCAAGCTGTTTTCAGGACTATAGCTTTATAATAGAGCTTGAAATCAGGGATGGTGATGCCTCCGGAAGTTCTTTTATTGTACAGGGTTGTTTTGGCTATCCTGGGTCTTTTGTTTTTCCATATAAAGTTGAGAATTGGTTTTTCAAGGTCTGTTAAGAATTGTGCTGGGATTTTGATGGGGATTGCATTGAATCTGTAGATTGCTTTTGGCAAGATTGCTATTTTTATTGTGTTGATCCTCCTATCCAAAAACATGGGAGATCCTTCCATTTTCTAGTATCTTCTTTAATTTCTTTCTTTAAAGACTCAAAATTCTTATGATACAGGTCTTTCACTTTTTTGGTTAGCGTTACCCCAAGGTATTTTATGTTGTTTGTGGCAATTGTAAAAGGTGATGTTTCTCTGATTTCTTTCTCAGCACATTTATCTTCTGCATATAGTAGGGCTACTGATTTTTTTGAGTTAATCTTGTATCCTGCTACTTTGCTGAAGGTGTTTATCAGCTGTAGGAGTTCCCTGGTAAAGTTTTCGGGTCACTAATGTAGACTATCATATCATCTGAAAACAGTGAAAGCTTGACTTCTTCCTTTCCAATTTGTATCCCCTTGATCTCCTTTTGTTGTCTTATTGCTCTAGCTAGAACTTCAAAGACAATATTGAAGAGATAAGGAGAGAGTGGACAGCCTTGTCTTGTTCCTGATTTTAGAGGAATCACTTTGAGTTTCTCTCCATTTAGTTTGATGTTGGCTGTTGGCTTACTGTATATTGTTTTTACTATGTTCAGGTATGTTCCTGTTATTCCTGATCTCTCCAGGACCTTTATCATGAAGGAATGCTGGATTTTGTCACAGGCTTTTTCAGCATCTAGTGAGATGATCATGTGGTTTTTCTTCTTCAGTTGGTTCATATGGTGGATTACAGATTTATAGATTTTCGAATGTTGAACCATCCCTGCCTCCCAGGGATGAAGCCTATTTGATCACGGTGGATGATTTTTCCGATATGTTCTTGGATTCGGTTTGCCACTATTTTATTGAGTATTTTTGAATCTATGTTCATGAGGGATATTGGTTTATACTTCTCTTTATTAGTTGTGTCTTTGTGTGGCTTGAGTACCAAGGTAATTGTAGCCTTGTAAAAAGAGTTTGGTAATGAACCTTCTGCATCTATTGTATGGAACAATTTGAAGAGTATTGGTATTAGCTCTTCTTTGAATTTCTGGTAGAATTCTGCATTGAAGCCATCTGGCCCTGGGCTTTTTTTGGTTGGGAGACTTTTGATTATTTCTTTTATTTCATTTGGGGTTATATGTCTGTTTAAGTTGCTTATCTGTTCTTGATTCAATTTTGGTAAGTGATACCTGTCCAGAAAATTGTCCATTTCCTTTAAATTTTCAAATTTTGTGGAGTACAGGTTTTCAAAGTATGACCTGAAGATTCTCTGGATTTTCTCAGTGTCCATTGTTATGTCCCCCTTTTCATTTCTGATTTTGTTAATTAGCATGATATTTAAACACTTGCAGGTGTGGTCAGAGGCACCTGTGTCAGCCCTGAGTGGGCGTGTTCAGCATTTCCCTCTACAACCAAGACCAGCCACTCCTACCCAAATGGGGACAGCAAACCCTCACTCACCATGATCAGTCACTCTCCACATGGTAGCAGTGGCTGTAAGGATTCAGGCATTATGCTGGCCTCCCCCTGTCACCTGGCAGAATGCACTCACAGGCAATACCCTGGTCATCCCAGGGTCCCATGGTTGCATAGTCTGCATGAAGGTGCAAAGGACCCCTTTAAAAGAAAGATCCCTGCCCACTTATGCTCTCTTTCCTGCTCTTTTTCCTGCTGTTCCCCTGGGGCAAACAGGACTTTTTCTGTCTCCCTTTTCTGTTCTCTCTCCATCTCTGTGTCTCTTTACCTCTTTTCTCTTTCTTTCTTTCCCCTTCCTTTTCTAATAAAACTTCTCACTTAATCTCTGTCTGCATGGCAAATTTGTCCCCAGCCTCAGTCACCCTCACCTGCCATGGAATATGCCAAGGTTCCTCACACAAGGTTACCCTCATGCTTTATCATAACAGCAGGCCCTCAGTCACCTTGGCATACTACTCTTCCATGTCTGTGAAGAGCAGTGCTCACTCACCATGGTGCAGCTGCTGAGCTGATCAGTGCTCTCCCCTGTTGGGACCCAGCCCCCATGAGGTCTCTAAGAGTTGTTTTCCAGCATAACCACAGGTACCTCCTGTTTTCCTGGCCTCACCCTACTGGGATCAATATCCTGTTGTGAACCCTTGGACCTGGGGTTTTTGTAAGTTTGTATATAAGGCTGCTCCACAATAAAGGTGAGAGACATTCTCTCAGAAAAGGACCAGGAGTCTTGTTCATCCAAATCTCCAGGCTTTAGCCCAATACTCGGATTTAGTGGCCAAGAGCAGCCACAAATGGAGGCCTCACTGAGATTAGGAAAGGGGACCCTGAGAGATCACCCTCAGAAGGCTGGAAAGCAAGTAAGGAGTTGTGAGGGTGGATTGCAAAAGGTACTAGAAAATAGGTACCTCAACTCCTGAGAGAGTTGGATTGGCAAAAGGTATTAGAAAATAGGTACCTCAACTCCTGAGAGAGTTGGATTGGCAAAAGGTACTAGAAAATAGGTACCTCAACTCCTAAGAGAATTGGATTGTAAAGGCACTGAACAATAGATACCTCAACTCCAAAGAGAGTTGGATTGGATTGTAAAGGCGCTAGAAAAGGGGTGCCTCAACTCCTGAGAGAGTTGGATTGTAAAAGCACTGGAAAAGGGGTACTTCTTCTGAGAGAGTTGGATTATAAAAGCACTGGAAAAGGGGTGCCTCAACTCCTGAGAGAGTTGGGATTGGAAAGTTACTGGAAGGGGTGCCTGAACTCCTAAGAGTTGGACTGCAAAGGCACTGGAAAAGGGGTGCCTCAACTCCTAAGAGAGTTGCATTGCAATGGAGATCACAGTCAATCACACAGATAAAGTTTAAAGAGACAAGATACTGGTAAGATTTAATTTTAACTTTGGATTAAAGAAATGTGGGAAATCCACCACTGAGGAATCCCTCCTCCAGAGCTACCCACCAGCAGCCAGCTGACCCAGCAGCCCGTGCTTTTGTCCACTTGAGCCTGCTGCGGGCTCTAGTCAGCCAGCAACGATGTGGTATGCACAGGCTGGCTGGAGAAATTGCCTCCTGAGAAAAAGTTGGGGCGCTATGCTTGGAAGAACCCTGACCTTTAACAAACAAGAGCTCCAAAAGAGTTTTATGTTTGATATCATTACCAATGAGCACACCTTCTACCTGGTGACTGAGACAGAGGCTGACATGAATAGGTGGGTCCAGAGCATCTGCCAGATCTGTGGCTTCAGTCAGACTAAAGAGAGCACTGATGCCCTGAGAAACCTTTCTTCAGTCAGTCATAGTCTCCGCTCTTCTCCAGCTGAATTCAGCAGCTCCAGTCATCACCAGCTCTGAGCAAGAAAGTCCTCAGCCCTTTCACACTCTAGCCAGCTACTTGTGCCAAGACACATCCAGCCTGCCTTGTCCACCAGTGCTCCTCAGGAGTATCAACACTTGCACCAATGCATAAAATGCAAGGAATGCCAGCTTCTCGAAGAGCACCGGACAGGAGAGTGATACAGCCGCACAAAAACTTGCCCAGGGCAATAGACACTGTACAATACTGTTATCAATGAGCTCCCTTTCAAGACACCTGTCACCAAGTCTTTTTCCACGGTCAACCACACCTTTAACTCCAGCTTCTCTCAGTACTGCCGTTCCATCTCCAATACAGACTCCAGAGACAGTGAGGAGAATTATGTCTCTATGTAGAACTCAATGTCTTCATCCCGGGAACCCAGTGGCACTAACAACGCAGCTCCAAAAAAGAGTCCATCCACATCATCTGTCACATCAGATGAGAAAGGAGAATATGTCCAAATAGATGAAGAAAAGACCCAGGCCTACAAAAAACCATACAGAAATGGACAAAGATGCGGCAGTCCTCAAGACCCTCCAAAGATGCCAAGCTATGGTAAGGATGGCCATCCCTGACTCCTCCTCTCCTTTGTGACTTTTGTTCAAAAGATGTATATATGTTCTGTATGTATGGTGTGGCCACACGTGTGTGTATGAAGTGTGATTGTAAATGTGTGACTGTTAACAAAAGAATGCTATTGTGTTGTCTTTAAATCATTAATTGCTGGGGAAGAAGCAACAGTTGTTAAAGTACGGGTTACTTGGGAGGGAAATTTCTGCTTTTATTTCCATGGAGGGTGAAGGGATGCTATGGTACCAGGCTTCCAGAGTGGTATGGTTTCATGGGGCAGGACCCCCTGAAGCAGTGGCCCAGGTGATCTGAATATTTGTTTTCATTTAAATTTGGTCAGTTAGAAATGGTAGTAGTCACAGTCAATCACTTTTAAAAGGAAAAAGGAGGAATATGATATAGAAATGATACTTTGTATTGGAATGGATCCTCATTTGTTGATACTTTGTATTTTAATGGATCTTCATTTATTGATATTAGTTAGGTTTTCTAGATATATAGATATTTCCAAACCTTTCAAAGACCTATAGAAAATATGGCATTTAAATGTTTAGGGTTTTTCTTGACAGTGAGACACAATTGCGCCTGGCACACCAATTATATCTGAGAAGAAGATGGGCATCCAAGAAACTCGTTATAGAGTTTGACTTTGACATGGCAAGACCAGCCATTTGGGCAAGAAGCTACTCTTGCCTGAACTGTTTAATTGTTGCTTTATAAACTGGACATGCAGGACCCACAGGAAAATGCCTAAAGGGTTCCTGCTTCATGGAGGAGTACAATCTGCCAATGCAGGACAGTTTAGAATTCCCTGCTTCATGAAAGAGTCTGCCAGACATTCTACAGGACACAGAAAAAAAGATGACAGACAAACTGCCAATGCAGGTGGACAGTTTAGAATTTCCTGCTTTGCTGAGAAGTCTGCCAGATACATTGTGGCCTGTAGGCTAAAGATGGATGCCCCAAGGTTACTGAGAAACTTTGGGTGACTGTCTAGGAAGCAAGGTGTCTCTGTCAGTTCTAGAATTTATATATTATCCTTCTATGGTCTTTGATGGAGTTGATAGGTAGTTATAGTAACACACTAAGAATGGTTAAAATCTTATAGTTCTTACTTGATAACTGTTTTGTTATATATAAAGAAGGGGGAGATGTTGGGACCCAGCCCCCATGAGGTCTCTAAGAGTTGTTTTCCAGCATAACCACAGGTTATGCTCTTCCTGTTTTCCTGGCCTCACCCCACTGTGATCAGTATCCTGTTGTGAACCCTTTGACCTGGGATTTTTGTAAGTTTGTATATAAGGCTGTTCCACAATAAAGGTGAATCTCTCAGAAAAGGACCAGGAGTCTTGTTGTTCATCCAAATCTCCAGGCTTTTGCCCAATACTCGGATTTAGTGGCCAAGAGCAGCCACACTCTACAGAACGAAAGGCATAGCAAAGGAGACAACTTCTGACTTCCTCTGCAGAAGAGCTGAGCCAAAAGCCTGGCTCCCAGAAGAAACCCTCCCATCTGGCTGGAGGGTCGGCAAGAGGCTCTGATTGCCTAGTGAGGCCTGAGTGACAGGACCAGGTAAGCAGAAGAGATACAGCACAATGGTTCCCAGCCCTGGCTTCCAATATATGGACAGACCTATCCCAGATTGGCTGGAGATTTCTGCCAAATTCAACAGCAAGTGTTTTGTTAATGTAAATCAATGGGTTCAGTTTTAAAAGGAAGCATACAAATTCAGAAGGAGGTTAATAAGACAGTGTTGCTTGTTGTGCCCAAGTCGACAAGATCCCCAGAGACCACCAGGGAGACAGACCCACCAAACTGCAAAAGCAAGGTTTTAATTGTTCATCCAACCATGACATCTAGCAAGCTGACACAGCAGCCTCCAGAGGGAGCAAAGTTCCCTGTCTACTGCTAGGTTTTAAAGACAAAAGTTGCAGGATTGTATCAGTAGGTATGGGTTGGTTTCTGATTGGTTGACATTTGGGAACAATCAGGAGAATTTCTCAAAGCCATATTTTGGCATGAAATACCTATGTACCAATTATTTTCATTGGTTAGTGCTGAGAGGGAACATTCTGTGGTTTCTGTGGCTTTGTCTTGTTACTTGCAGGTGGCCTGTTGTACATAGATACCAGTAGTTTTTAGAACTGTATCCTGGAGACTATAAGGGAGGTTTTGGTCTCCCCTGGAGTTTCGTTTGTGTCCAAACAGTCCCCAGGAACCAAGTATCTAGGAGGTGGGGGGAGGGGAGGTCTGGAGTTTCTTTGGGTTCAGTTTTGGCCCTAGGTTCCTGGAGGCCAGAGGATCTGGAGTTTCCTTGTGTCAGAGGCCTATGTGTCTTTTCTGTAGCCTGTCAAGGATGCTAAAGCAGGGGACTGAGTGAGGGTCTGGTCCCTTCATTTCTAGAAGTGAAGCTTTTGAGTTTAGCTTACCCCTTTCATTGCACAAGAGGAACAAGGGGTAACTCAAGAATGTTGTAAACAAAGCCCACAGTAGCATTGGTACTGATGACCACAGCCCCTTGTGTGCAAAGTGTTGGGTTCTCAGGATCTAAAGCAACCCCTTCCCAAAGGCCCTGGCTCCAGATCATTACCAGTTTTCCTAAGTATATCCCTGGAATTACAGATGGAGGTCTCTTTTTGCTCTATACATCAGGGCCTTCGAGAAACCTCCCTGTTATGTCTTTAAAAAATACTGGTTAGTGGAAACGTTAATGGAAAACCATCACTGGTGATGCAATAAGCCAATCAGACTGAATTAATAAATTAAAGTTTAATCTCAGCAAAGAATTCATGGGTGGTCCCAGAGGAACAGAAAACTAGAAACCACGAAGTGAATCAAGAGGTGGGGACTTTTAATGCCCTCCGGGGGTGGAGCCACCAATGGTGGGCTTTTTAGGGGCAGAGTCTGGACTGAGGTGACTCCAGGGGAGGGCCCACCATTGGCACCTTGGGGGCAGGGTTTGGAACAGGGCTAACAAACCCTCCAACCTCTTTACATAGATATAGAAGCCTGTAGGGCTTCCACCTAAACAACCCAGACTCCTAGGGTATGGGCCTTCAGTTTAAGTCTGGTTTCTTCCTGCTGACAAGGGATGATGTGGGTAGGCGGGGAGTCAGGACTCAGTGGGCTCACATTCAGCAGTAGGTGTGGGTGGGGAAGTATTCAGTTAACTGCCATCCTGTAGACCTCAGGCATCTCTTCCTTGAGGGAGCTGAGAAGGCAGGTTCCAAGGAGAAAAAAATAGATTATTATCATTGGCCCTATGCAAGGGGCTCACTGTGGGAAAGGGGACAACTGCTAGAATGAATGGAATGGAGAAGTATCCTGGTTGTTCAGAAGAGGCAAGGGAAACATGAGAGGGGGTATGCCCTTTAAAAGCAGATTTCAGTTGTTGGATTGGTGCCCATTTGAGCTTGTAGAGGTGGTACCAATCTCAGGAGCTGATGCAGATGCTGGCTTTAGTTGGAGGACCTTCTATGGGCTGGCCTTGGCCCAGGCAGGAATGAACCTACAAGATATGCTCAAATACGGGTGGGGTCAAAATGGGCCTTGGAGACTGTTTTCACCAGACCAGATTTCTTGATACAGAAGCAGAACTTCTCCCATGAACTTGCAGGTATCTGTAAGACAGCTGGAACAGATTTACATCTTGATGTCATAGCAAAAGGCTATGGCTTTAGGTTAAAAGATATGAACATTTTTAGAAAACAGCCAGAGGAAATTTAAAACTCTGAACCTCTGAAGTTACATCTGAAACCTGTTAATCCCTGGCTATGAAGCCTGTGAAAGAGGCACAGCTGTGTTTACTTTCAACAGGAAACTTAACTAATGAACTAATGAGCTACAGGTAGCCTAGTCATCAAACACCATCAGATAGGTCCCAGAGGGATAAATAAATTAGCAGAAGTGACACAGCTTTCCAGCTACATAGGTGATCCCAAGTCTCCATGGTCTTTGGGGAACATAAGTCCCAAACCAAACCAGTACTTGCCTTTAGCTACTAAGCCCAGGAGGACTGACAGGTTTTCCTGTGTGGGTAGGGATTGGTCTACCTGTCTTGGCTGGATGGGACAATCAGTTCCTCCAGTGTCCTGTTGTCCAATCCAGATAGGGACCAGGAAGTGAAGGTGAAAGGCTATGTGACTGGCTTTGTCACATCCAAAGCATGCCTCCAGGTGGAAGTTTTTCTGCAGCCATCCATTTTCTTGGAGGAGATACAGGGTGCAGCCAGAAGATGGCATGTCTATCTGTCAGTAAATGTCTTGTTGTTAAATGTCATACTCTAGCATCTGTAAAAGCATTTGAGAATCACCTGTCAGGTGTATCTAAATTAGATAAAAATTGTTTAGGTTAAATTCAGTAGAAGATAAAACCAAGTTAAACAATTTAGTATTTTACCACCAAATCACTTGTGTTATAGTGCTCACCTCCATCCCTACCCAGAGACCACCTTTCCAGCAGCTTTAGGTAAATAAGTATTACTGACTGACACTGTGTAACCACTGGCTTGTCCCCCAGAAGAGTGGAAGGCCCAGGAAGTTGGGAAATGTTCTACATCTTTATGCCAGCCAGACACAGCAGGGGGCACCTATAATTCCAGAATTTGTGAAGCTAAGGTAAGAAGATGGTGGACCGAAATCTAGACTAGGCAAGACCTTGTCTCAAGAATTTGAGGGGAATTTTTTGCCAGGTACAGGGCAGTGGATTGAGGAGGAAGCGAAATGCTGCTATTACCCAGATGCTGACGATAGTGGGCAATGCTCTCTCTCATGTTCTGGGCCTCTTAAAGGGACCTGGATAGAGAAAGGTAGCCTAATAAGTGTCAGTTGATGGTTGTGTCAAAGCTTTCCTGGGCCCATTATCCAAGGTGCAACAGACGACAACTAAATCAGGCAATGGGGGCTGTCCAGTGCTGGTGACTCAGGCTTTTGGTTCTCACTGCACTGGCTGAGCCATGGCTGCCTAATGGTTCTACCACAGTCAATAAGTACTAGAGCTTGTCTTGTCTCAGTCTGCAAGGAAAGAAGTGCTATTGGGTCTGAGGACAGTTTAACACTCTCTGAGTTATGTTGGAACCAAAGGTGTGACTGAAAGATTGTTAGTCCAAGTAAGATATGAGATTAGAAACCTGGAAGTGGGGAAAGAAATAGAGAGGAAAGGTGTAACCCAGAAAACAGTACTGACAGGAGGCACTGAAGCCAGCTATGGTATACTAGGATGGAGTCCAGTGAGTTTAGGTTCAGTTACCACCACCAGCATCATCAACATTGTCCTTGCCAACAGAAACAACATGGTGGAGGTCTGGCCCTGGCTCAGCACACTGCTCTGGCAGGCAGGGGCCACTAGGACAAAGTTGTTGTAAGGCTCCAAGGTGCAATGAAGTTCTGTTCTTGCACTCCCTCCATCAGGTGCTAATGAAGGTGATGGACAAATATCACCATGTCCTTGCCGTTCTGGATCGAGCTGTCCAATGGCACAGCCATCTGCTGATGGTGTGTGGGGTCTCCTGCAAAGAATGGGTGTTTAGAAGAGAAGGCCAGCACTTCCATGAGCATTCTCAGCCCCTAACCCATGTTAACAATCCTACTGAACTTACTGCTGTCTTCCTTAGTAACATCAGCCAAAACACCATTACAGGGCCTGTAGCCTGGACTGTTGCCATATAGGATTTAGGTAAAGGATTTGCCATTCCAAGCCTTGAAAGAAGCTATCCCTGAAGGGAGAGGGGATGACTTGTTTGTAGAATAGCCTCTTCATGCCTTCCCCTTTTGCCTGGTCACCAGATTCCTACAAGGCAGCAATATCTGCCACACCTACCACACCCACACCTACCAAAGATGGAGGTCCCCTAAGTGTATAGCCACCAAAAGAGAAGATAAAAGAGTGTTCACCAGTGACAAGGATCATTGTGTCCTGCTCACTGGTGAGCTAGTCTGATGGGGATGTCCTTCTGTACATATGTTACCCTTATTGGTTGATGAATAAAATACTGTTTGGCCAATGGAGGCAGGAAGATTGGTGGGACTAGGAGACAAGACAAGGAGAATTCTGGGAAAAGTAGGCAGAGAGAGACCAGGAAGAGATGCCATGTAACCAAAAAAAGGAGTAACAGGTCTGGGCATTCTCCAGTAAGCCAAGATCACATGGAAATACATAGATTTATAGAAGGGGGTTAATAATTTAGACAGAGCTAGCCAATAAGAAGCCCTAGCCATCAGCCAATAATTTTATAATTAATATCACTTCTGTGTGTTTATTTGGAGCTAAAGCGACAGCAGGACCTGGCAGGACAAGAAGAAAATCCAGCAACACTAGTCTGTCTTGTCAATGGCTGAGTCAGACGTGACCTCCTCAGCAAGTGCACGATAAGGTATAAAAATATGGTGGTCATACTCGATGGGTATGGCCCACTGCAGGAAACAGGGATGGGGAGATGCTTGAGCCTGTCTTGGACTCTGTCTCTTCCTGCATTCTCCTGGTCACAACCACCCACCTTCCACAAAGAGAGAAAAATCTTGAGGGTTCCTGCTCAGCATGTGCACAGCCACTTCTATTAACTTCTATTATCTCTACCAGGGAAGGGTCCTGAGTAGATGTCATATCTCATGTGTTCAGGCTCAAAGAGGCCTAAAGAATAAGAAAATCCATAGTGAACAGCAGACCGGGTAGTAGGGATATCACCACACACACACACACACACACACACTTACTTTCCTAATTAAAGGGTTCCAGGACAGGAAATAGGAATTATTACCCATTAGGTGTGTCACAGATGGGTCATTGAATGAGCTCTGTGTGGCTACAAATGTATTTGGCTCCCTGTAGGGACACAGCCAATCTACTACATTCAAATATACAACCCTCACTGATTTCTTACATGTCCTTTGCTTTAGTGCCCCTGATAACTGGTGCTTTGCAAGCCACTCTTGAATAAGGTTCCAGCTGGGCCAGTGTTAGCTGGATATTACTGCTCTGGTGTCTCCTTGGGAAATATGTACATGCAGCCACCACTGAGGTTCATCTATAATCAATCAGAGGTGAACTTGGGATCCAACTGATTCTGTATTTCCCCCCAACAGCACCTGGTGCCAACAGGTCTCAGGGAAGGGACTCTCTTGGGCTGCATCTTCTTTATCCAACCCCACCAACCCCTGGCTACCCTAGAGGGCTCAGAACTCAGATTGTGGGCTGAATAGTCTACAGTGAGTGACACCTTGATCCAGCCCTACTCCCCCACTTTTGGAGCTCAAATCAATGTTCATGTTAGAGATGAACTGTGTAGAGATGTCCTTCAGCGCCGAGGGAGTACCAAGTATGGTTCATTGTGTGTACTTGGATGCTGTTCTGGAGAGGCATGCTGCACAGAGTTAGTGGTCAGCACTCCCACTGCCTTTCCTGCAGAAGATGTCAGGTGAGCCACCCAGTACCCCAGATGTACCCATGTCCTAAAGCCTTGCCCCAGCCATCTGCATTCTTAGTGCAGTTATATTACGAAGATGACTTCATTCCCCATGTTGTGTTGCACTGGCCGAATTGTGTAGCTGCACTCAAGCCGCTAACCTTGAAATTAGTTTTGATACCTGCACTCCAAAAGCAATAGTCAGTATGAGGACAGGGTGTCTTCCTTGCTCTGTGTAGGTCTGGCCTCAGTCAATACTGTTGAGGGCAAATCCTATACCTCCAGTTTCTATGCCAAAGGCCTGGACCACGTGCTTAATTTTGGTGACTGTCCCAAGGTCACCATACTGAGAGCGGTAAGTGCCACAATGTTGCCTAAGTAGTGGGGCTGCAGGCAGAGGAGACAAGAGCAAATGGACACTGCTCATCTTGAACACTCTGTCTCTCTAGGTGACCCCTCATATCTGTAGCAGGCAGCTGTACCCTGTTGTCAAGAGACCTACGGCAGGTAGGATGTAGCCATACTCCCGCGTGGAGTGCAGGAGCAGAACCACATCTCCCACTTCATGGCCTTTGCAGGGGCCTGGAGGCCTACACTGACTGCTGTCTGGCGCCCCCTGCTGGCCAGAGCGGCGCCATCACCCAAGGCCAGACCACAATCACCTCCACAGGCCAGTGCAAATCCAAAGTCACAAACAGCTCTGCAGGCCAGGCCACTGTCCTGCTGTACCTGCAGCTGCTTGCTGGTCAGCACTCTGCTGCTAGTAGGAGCAGCCATGGTGGAGTCCTACGGTCTAGTCCTCCTCTGGGCTCATCCCCGGGGTCCCACCGCTGGTTCCTTTCACTCATGGCTTCCTTTGCACTATCAGGTCCCGTATTCACCGTGCTCCACCCAAGGGTCTTTCTGCTGGTTTTTGTGTCATACATTGAGACACCGGCTCAGCATACAGCTCTAGGGGACCCCTCTGAACAGGGCTTCTGCTTCTCAAATAGCTGTCTCCGTAGTGGGAGGTACTGATTGGTACCCAAGAGACTGAGGCCCAGGGTTTCCCCAGAATCCACTTCACACCCTTCACAGGGACCCAAGGATCTTAGCTTTTCAGGCCTTGGTTTGCACTCTTGTCCTTTCCATGAAAGGAAATCCAAGCAGAGGTCCAGGAGGCTGTGGGGTCTCATTAAGCTGCTCGAAGCAGCCTTTGGCCAACCACCTCTGTCTATCTCAGGCTGTACATAAATACGGAACAAAGAATATTTCCTGCCCTCAGGGCTGCCAGTCCTTGAAGAGACATAACAATAACATCAAGAAAATAAAGCACAGCAAAAGTTGGCAAAGATGCAGAAAAAGAAGAAAACTCTTACTCATTGTTGGTGGCAGTGTAACCTGACTGTGTCACTGTGGAAAATAGTGTGGGGGTTTCTCAACAAACTAAAAATGGAACTACCATATAATATAGCTACTATAGTACACCTGGATGTATACCTGAAGGATTCTATATCCTACCAAAAAAAATGCTTAGACATCCATGCTAGTTGTTCCTCCATTCACAATAGCAAGGAAATTAGATGGTCATCAAAAGATGAATAGGTAGTGAAAATGTGGTACATGAAGACAGTGGAATTTTATTCATCTGTAAAGAAAAATAAAGTTATACAATTTAGAGACAGGTAGGTGGAACTGGAAAATATTACATTAAATGATATAACTTGAGCTCAGAAAGACAAATGCCATGCATATGCTATGGAATATTTCTTTAAGACGTGTTGCACTCATCTGTGCTGTGGAACATTTGTTTAATGATGCAAAGAAATGTTGCATTCCTTTATGTTGCATTTGTTTAACTCTGTGAAGCTGTCTTACTGTGCCTGTCTAAAACACCTAATTGGTCTAATCAAGAGCTGAACAGTCAATAACAAAGAAGAAGAAAGGATTGGCAGGGCTAGCAGGCAGAAGAGAGATCTGGGAAGAAAAAATCGAGGAGCAAATAAAGGAGAAGGAGAAGAGGACATCAGGGGCCAGCCACCATGATACAAGCCAGGGAGTAGGAAGTCAAGAAAGATACACAGAAATAGAGGAAGCTAAAAAAGCCAGAGGCAAAGGTAGACAGGATAATTTAAGTCAAGAAAAGTTGGTTAGAAACAAGCCAAGCTAAGGCTGGGCATTAATAAGAAAGAATAAGACTGCCTGTGACTAAAAAAAAAAGACTCCACGTGATTTATTTGGGAGTTGGGTGATGGACCCCCAAAGAGCAAAAAGTAAAAGAGTAAAAAAAAAAAGACCAACTACACACCTACACACATGCTTTCTCATACATAGACCTAGCTTCTAGTTTTTATATATGTATACTTACAGAGAAGTGAGTGTGAATATAGGCTATGAACATAGAAAGGGGTTCATGAGAGGGAAAATAGTTTTAGAAAGGAGAGTAAGGAGGATAATAGAACATGTGACATAAAGTAGAAAGGCGAATACTGGAGCCAGAGTTTGTAAGTGGAGAGTAAGGGCAGGGAGATGAGAGAGGTGAGTGGGTATGGGAGGAGGGGAATAGAAAACCAAACTAATTATGTATGAAAATGTCATAAGGGAACTTACTATTTTGTATGCTAATTAAAAATAATTTATAAGATCATCTGCTCGTCACCCATCTAGTTTATTTTAAAATAGAAATAAGAACCTAGAATATATTGCAATATATCTAATAACTACCAAATTATCTAGCTGATAAGCAGGAAAAAAACTGGATTGCAGTGTTCTTATTTTCCATGTGTAGGGCTATTTTCATGCTTTGAATTAAGTGAACTCTTTCAGAATGACTGTGCAGAGAATATGTAAATAGCTCTCTCTTTTTTATGCAATTCACCAGGCAATGTACAAAGCATTTTATATAAAATCTAATTTAATACTATAACCCTAATGAAATAGTGATATTATTTTATATATAAAACAAAGGGGATACCACACACAAAATTATAAGATGTGCCCCATACCACTCTAGTAGGATACTGTGGAAATAAGATATTAATTCATGGAAGCAGGCAAAGTTTAAGTAGCACCTGACCCCCACACACATACTATGTCTATGTACATATATGTGCTTGCAGAGAGATAGTATGATATTTATCTAGAGATACAAATTCATAAAACACATCTAGATATCCATAAGAATTATATGTATGTAATTAGCCATTTTGGAGGCATTTTAGTATATATCATGTCATGATTCTTTGAAGTTTTAAGTCTATAGTTTGATACCTTATGGTATGAAATTCTTTGTATTTCTTTAGTGTCTCCATTGATATGAATAAAAATTTAAATAAATGAAAATTAATGGGCACAGTCAAAATTTTGCAAATAATGAAGATGCCAAAACTTACAGAGACATTTTCATTGAGAGAAAAAAATAGGTATAGAAAACAATTGGAAACATCAATTTGCTAAAACTGGTTGTTAAATTAATTAAAGAACCCTATAAACTACTATGAGAATATAAATATATTATCATAGAAAACCATGACATTTAATTCTTTGACATAGTCAAATTATTATCAAATCAAATTTAAGCAGTCATAATTTATTGTTTTGCTACATATATATGATTTGAAACAAATATTTGCATTTCTACAGTGTATACTCTTACTATGAAAATCATATATACTGGCATGTATAGAAAATACTTAGAAGACAAAGCCTAGTGCTATAAGTAGTTACATTTTGGTGATAAGATTCAGGATCTTTTTTGTTTGTTTGTTTTTTGAGACAGGATTTCTCTATGTAGTCTGGCTGACCTGTAACTAGTTCCAGGCTGGCCTGAAACCCAGAGAGTGTTGGGATTAAAAGCATGTGCCACCACCACCCAGCTTCAGAATTAGTCAGAATCATTTTAATATAAATGTCATCCTATTTTTAGTGTGAGAAATAAGCTTAAACTTTGATTGAAGAAAAAAAAGCATAAAAAAATATGAGAAAGTGTGCCAAGGACACTGTTCTACAATGGGTGCAAATTCAGAATTCAGTCTCACCTTGACCCTGATGAGGTTGTGAAGCTCAAAGTCAAAGACTATGTAGGCTATAAGGTATGTGCTTATTCTCATGGTAGCTTCGAAGTAGTCTTCCACAAGGCCCCCTTCAAATTCAATTGTTTTAAACTACAGCAAAGGGAAGGAATCCCTATGTGAAAATGGAATGTTTCATGGCTGTACCTGGTGGATAGCAGGAAAGTAAGAGGAGTTCCTCTTTGTGAAGGGCATTCAATGGCCTTTTAGATAAATGGCCTCTCCGGGCTGTATTTCTTTTATCCCTTTCTTAAAAACACAAAGCACTGCTTTTGTTGCAACAAAAGATGTTCACATGTTGCTGCTTGAAATTACAAAAACATTTTAGATAAATGTTTCTACTTCTAGGCTTCTCAGAAGAAAAAATACTTTAGAATGGCTCTTTCCCTTCTTTTTATGTAAAACAATAACCTCTTTAACAGAAGGAAGCAGGAAGCAAAACTTTTCTAGATGCTTCACTTTGTCTTTGAATTCTCTTATGTGGGTGTGAGGTAGCTGTTATTTCACAGGTGAGGAAATAGACTCAAAAAAAAAAAAAAAAGCTAACTGAAATGAAGGCGGTCACAGGACTAATTTCACAGCAGGCCCAAAATTCGGATGTGATTTTACATTCCTTTACAAACTGGCTGTGTGACAATTTGAACCATCGTCTTATTTTATTTTTGCCTCATTGATTCCTCAATGAAAGCAGTCAGGCCAAGATGGTCATTAGTAATTTAAGCTTCTGCCCATCTACTGAGGAAGCAGGAAGTTTTCAGCCTGCAGTCTGGCTAGCTACATCCATCAAAATCACTAGGTAATTACTGAATTCTATCTTCGTTTAATCTGAGTACCTTTTCCCAGAGAAAGTTTCCACTGTAGCACTGTTCTCCTAAATATATACAGATCCTGTGACCTGAAATCATCACCTCAAGTTAGTTACAATTCTAGCCCTCCCTGCTCCCCACCTCTCTCAACAAGGTGGGTTTCTGGCAAGACTGATATTGGTTTGTTCAGCTTTATGTGTCAGCTAAATGACAGTTTTGTTGAGGAACATGGAGTGACTCAATGCAGTGCTTTAAATGTGAAATTTCCCCCCATAGGATCATTATCTGAACACTTGGTCCCCAGATATGTGCCATTTTGGAAGGCTATGAAACATTCTTTAGAAGAATGGAGCCTCAGTAGAGGCCATGAGTCACTGGAGCATGGCCCTGAGGTATTATAGCCCAGCTCCTCTTTCTATCTGCTGTTGGCTTCCTGTTGCACTGAGGTGAGTAGATAAGATCCTTATCACTCCTGCTACCACAACCTTTGGTACCCCTTCCTATTCGTGGTAGATTGTACTCCCAAAACTGTGAGCCAAAATAGACCTTTCTTTCAATTGCATCTGGTAGTGGTTATTTTTCTATGGTTGTAATAAAACACCATGACCAAGGCAATTTACAGAAGGAAGAGTCATTTGGATTTATGGTTCTGGAGAGACACGAGTCTATCGTGATGGGAAGGAACGGCAGCAAATATGGGCATGGTGGCAGTAGCAGGGAGCTGAGTGCTCACATTTTCAGACACAAGCATGTAACAAACACACACACACACACACACACACAGAGAGAGAGAGAGAGAGAGAGAGAGAGAGAGAGAGAGAGAGAGAGAGACAGAGAGAGAGAGACAGAGAGAGAGAGAAGTATGAGGCTTTTCTACACTCACACTCTGCCCCCAAATTACCATCATTTCTTACTTAAACTACTGCAATGACCTCCCAAATGCTTATTCTGTGCTTTTTGTCTCCATTACATACGTTCAGCATACATGTGATCTTTGTAATCAGCAAGCAGCATCAGAATTTTCCAGTGACTTCCCATTGAAACATAGTAAAAGACTGCATTCCTTTCAAGGGGCTAAGGCATAACATCTTCTAACACCTTTCCACCCAGGTTACTCTCCTCAAACCACAGATACTTTCTCAGTCAGACTTATAATGCAGTCTTTGCCCTTGCCCTAAGATGTTCTCATGAGTGTGCTCTGCTTCTCCCTGACTCAATCTCATCCGTCCTTTGAAGGAAAACTGTAAAATATCTCTATTTTCCTAAAAGTTCATAAATAACACTTTACAGATATTGTTATTTTTATTCATGATATTGAACTTCCTCTCTTTTATTATGTAACATCACCTTGTGTGTATGACTACTGGTGTAAAGGATTCTAGTTAAGTTGTGTGTTAGTCCTCAGCTTATTTTCAACATATCAAAAATCATAGAAATGAAATTTGCATTGATATTATTCTAACTAAAATATTTGTTGACTTGAAACAGACATCCCAGAACACACTGGGTTTTAATGAGAAAAGTTCTGAGAAAGTCCTCCCAAGTTATATGAATTGTCTTCTTAGGTCTGGTTAGGTGTTTACAGGCTAACTAGTATAAATCATGAGTGTTCAATAAAGGAACAGGTGAATGACTCTCCAAGATGATTCTGTAGTGAATCACAGCTCTCTGGACCATGTCCCAGGGTACTGCCCAGTATGCTGTCCTGTAGCCTAAATAGCACCACAGCAACCAAACACCTTGGGGGGTGGAGACGTCGGGATTATATCAATCATGGGAACCATAGAAACAGTTGATCCGAAAGTCTGAGACCAGGTCCTATCACCTACCCTACACAGCATGCCAGATTCATTCTCATTCAGCTGAGAAGACAAAATCTCTTTAAAGCATCTCTACCTTGGGTTTTGGTCACTATTCTCAGTATGAAGTTCTGAACTAAAGATAAACACAAGAAAATTATTGTTGCCTTATTCCATGTCATTGAAGATCTGAATGGAAACCATATTTTCACTTTCTGTTCCCTTACTATCCACACCTGGGATACCTCCTAATTCAAATTGCTAGCTAATTCATCATAGTCTAGTATGAATGCTGCTTAATATATGTTGCCCGCACCTTTTCTATCTGAGACAGGGTCTTTCACTGATCTGAAACTCACCAGTTAAGCTAAGTTGGCTGGCCAGTGAGCCCCAGAGATCTACCTGTCTCTTCATCTTCAGTGCTGAAACAGGTACATGTTATCATGCCAGGGCTTTTTGCCTTGGTTCTGGGCATCAATCTTGTGTCTTTATGCTTTGAAGTTGAGTGCTTCATGGATAGAGCTACTTGCTAGTCCTATGTTGGCATTTTACTACTTAGACATTCAACCAAAAAAATTTTTTAAGAAGCTATCATCTGGCAAATATAAAAACAGATTTATGTTTATATTTGAAACACCCAGAATAAATAAATAAATACATAAAGTGAATGGAAGACAACCATGGTTTTGCAAGTGCTCAATACTAGGTAGTCAAATACAATAACTGCTGAGACAAGGAAACCAGTACAGAAACCCTCTATTTTTCAAGTCCTGAAATTAAACATGTTTTGAACAATTTGGAGGGGAGAGTCTATAAGCAAACCTAATGATAAAAGATTTGTGTTTGAGAGTTCTCACTTATCTATCATTTGTTACAATACCCTTCTGATGGGGGATGTCCTTCTGTATATATATTTCTCTTATTGGTTGATGAATAAAACACTGTTTGGCCAATAGAGTCAGGAAGATAGATGGGACTAGGAGACAAGGAGAATTCTGGGAAAGATAGGCAGAGAGAGACTGTGAAGAGACACCATGTAGAGACTGGGAGGATAAGATGCGCCAGGCATTCTCTGGTAAGATAAGGCCATGTAGAAATACATAGATTAGTTTAATCCCAGCACTCAGGAGTCAGAGGCAGGCAGATCTCTGTGAGTTTGAGGCCAGCCTGGTCTCCAGAGCGAGTGCCAGGATAGGCTCCAAAGCTACACAGAGAAACCATGTCTCGGAAAAAAAAAAAAAAGAAAGAAAGAAAGAAAGAAAGAAAGAAATACTTAGATTAGTAGTTATGGTTTAATAATTAAGACAGAGCTAGCCAATAAGAAGCCCAAGCCATCAGCCAACAGTTTAATTATTAATATAAGTTTTTGTGTTTTTATTTGGGGGTAAAGCAATGGAGGTACATGGCGGACAAGCAAATCTCCAGCAACAGTCTTCAGCTATAAAGAGTATTTTTTATTCAGTGGCAGCTCTCCTGTGCTTTTAATACTTGTACATAGTTTTGTGTTTATGCTAACAAATGATATATTGCTGTATTATGTCATTTAGTACCTAGTAAAGCGTTGTAATGGATTGCATGAAATCAAAGCATTTACGGGGGAAGGCATAATTTCAGACTTGATTAGTCTGGGTTGATATCCTCAATCTGTTACATTTTAGATTTGTGACAGTCAGAAACCTTAAAATTTCTTCAGAACTTCAATTTTCTCACCTTATTTTTAATGATTACTGTCCTTCACAGAGTTATGGGCACACTTTAAAATTTACTGCTTACTATAATGGTTAGCATGTTGAAAATACCTGATATCATGATATAAACTTGTTTCAGTTTTTTAACAGAGTTTCATGTAGCCTAGGCTAGACTTGATCTCACTATTTAGCTGAATTCCTCATCCTTCTGCCTCCACCTCCCAAGTTTTGGAACTACAAATGTGTACCACCATTCCAGGCATATAATAAAATTCAAATTTCATTTCTCAGTGCCAATAAAATTTGAAAGGTTTTTGTAGCACAGTTTCATGTTCAAACTGAGTCTTTCACCATAATAAAAACTGGACATCCATGTCACCTATTGACACTTACAAGGACAATTTAAAGGACCTTGCCTCAAAACAACAACAAACAAATATAAAACACATATTTAAAAAAAACCACCAGTTTTGAAGAAGATTCTGATGTATATATTAATAATGCCTAATCCATTTTTCTCTTCTTAGACACTCTGAATTTACCTGAAGGGATCAGTTGGGTGAAATTCAATATGGAATCATATGGCTACTGCCTTGTTAACTACTCAGGGCAAGGATGGGGCCAGTTGATAGGACAGCTGAAACAGAGCCACACACTAAGACCTAAGGCAGAATAGTTCTGATTCATGATGCCTTCCAGCTGACATTGCAAAATGTCATCTGATGTCATAAGAAACGCCTATCTCATGACATGCTAGACTTCAAAATCAAATTTTCTATGTGGATCTTTCCTACAAAGCCAAATCCTAGTTAACAATGAGATATTTTTAGCAAACATAGAGTTTATATAGATTTAACATTTTCAAATTTGAAACACTATATAAAAACCATGACCTCTGGAATATATATATATATATATATATATATATATATATATATATATACCAATTTGACAGCTCTTGGTGCTTTTTCTAACAGACCAACACAGACAAACATGTACTCAGCTAGCAGCCCTTCCAGCCAGGCCTGCAGCCTCCTATTCACAGAAGTCCCAATGTACAATGACCTGTCTCACTCATCTTGTAGTCATCTGGGTTTGACCTTAAATTGAAAAAAATCATGCTAGCAACCTTTGCATCAAATACCCATCTAATCTAAGAGGAATGGATACAGTTCTGTCATTTCTGAGTTTAAATAAGGTGTTAGCCTAGAGAATAAGCCATTTGTTGCTTTACTTAGAGTGGTAGAAAATGGAGCGAGAACTGGTTGTTCATATTTATTCCTCTTCAGACTTTCTGGGAAAGAAAATGTTTTCTTCTATTTTTGCTTATCATAAACAGAATAGTATAGGATAAATCAAGTTTCAAGATTGCCAGTGTGGGGAAAATTGAAGCTGCAGTTGTACATTGAATACTGTAAACTGTTTCCATCTGAGAAGCACTGTAATGTACTCATTTTATCCAGTGTTGCTTTGTTTCCTTTTAATGCTTACTTGGACCAAACTGAAAGGAGCTGGTAGGACATCTTGCAACTGACGTTTATCAGCACAATAGGATTTCTTAGCCAGAAGGCAGAGGGGAGTGAATCTTCAGTTCCACAGACCTCAGAACAATATGTTGTCACATGGAGGCTGCGATGAGGAAAAAAAATGCCCTCTTACATAAGCATATGACATGGTGGGCTGAGTAGAAAGTAGGCTTAGTAGATTTAAATTTTAAAACTTGGAAAAATGAAGAATATTGACAACTCTGTCAATAGAATCCAATTTTTCAAACAGTAGGAAAATTCCTTCTGTGTTTTTATTGAAAATGTATGTACAGTCTAAAATTATCAGGAAGAAATTATAGTTTTCAATATTTCTGTGAGAAAACAATCTTTCCTTTATGAGGCAGCTAAAAAAAAGAATAAAAGTTTGGGGTTAAAACACAGGTGAATAGATACTACCTCTTCTCTTTCTGAGCTTGAGAAAGTTATTGAACTATTTTATCTAAAACTCCAGTAATAATAATGCCTAGAAAATAACGTTGTTTGAAAGACAGCAAAGCATTAGATAAAGTGGAAGTTTAATCTAACCTGTCCCATGAACATCGGATGTTATTCTTATATGCATTATCTAATACAAAGTGTTGGAGCATCATGTACTGAATAGAGAGTGGTAACAACATAGGAAAGTTCATTGTAGGTATTCAACTCCAATTAAATACTATTGTTGATATACAAATAGATCACAGACCACAAAATATCATGCCACTCCTGCTTTGAACTTGTAAAATTTTAAGGTGTTGTCTAAAAAGAGAGAATGGAAGCCAGAAAGAAATAAAAGAAAAAAAAAAAAACTAAGTTGTTTTGTGGCCTTACTGTTACAATAAAGCGCGAGGAAACCTTAGCGGATTCCACTGTAGGCAAGGGACAACCGTGCCAGGGAGACACAGCTTGTGTGAGAAGTTTTAGTACAAAGGAAATGGGGGGGGGGGAGAGAAAAAGAGGTAAAGAGACACAGATGACTGAAGAGAAGAGGGGGACAGGAAAAATCCTGTCTGCCCCAGGGGAACTGGGGAGGGAGAAGCAGGAAAGAGAGAGCAGAAAGGGAGAGGGAAAGAGAGAGCAGAAAGGAAGAGGAAAAGATAGAGGGAAAAGAGAGCGTAAGTGGGCGGGGTCTTTCTTTTACAGGGGTCCTTTGCCCAGGGGGCTGACCAGGGTACTGCCTGAGTGCATTCTGTCAGGTGACAAGGGCAGGCCCAGCATAATGCCTGAATCCTCACATTCCTCTAAATCACAATGACATCCTGCTTTACAGCAGACAGGGAAAGTTCCCCAAAATTTTCATCTGACGACAGAGGGCTCAGCCATATGCTCTGTGAGTCTGTGGTCTGCCATAGTTTTAAAGAAACAAATCCAAAATGTCATTTGAGAACCACTTTATAAGGAGATGATGGTTTATTTCCTCCACAAAGAGACACCACAGCCTTCTTATTAAAAGGAAATGTAGAGACATTATAACTTTAGAATCTAAGTACTATGGGAAAACATCTGTTTCGTCCTCAATGATGATCGCTGCTTTTCTAATAGAATTAAGTGTTAACAAACTAGGCCTGTTTTTCCACTGCAAAGCACTGAAACAGGTTTTGCAGAAGACAAAGAACTCATTCCTAGTGACAGTGTCAGAGACAAGTCTCAAGCCTATCCTCTGGAATTTAGGATTGGGGACAGTGGTGTGACAAAAAGGCAGGGTGGTCTTTGGTTCAGGAAAAGGTGAGTATGGTGAAGAGAAGTCAGTGGTCCATGTGAGCACAATTAGTCAGTGGTCCATGTGAGCACAATTAAACCTCCTATCTATCTCTTCTGGGTGGGACACATATCCAGAAACTGATGTTAATGTGTTCTAAGAATAAAATTCAGCCTCCTGATCCACAAATGGCACCTACACAAATCCAACAAAAATGTCATTCAAGTCCCTGCAAAGCAATTAATGCCATCAATATCACCATAACTCATGAGTCAAAGGTATTATCTACAACAAAGCCAAGGAGGCTAATATATTGTTTAACTTAGGGATTTCCCAAATTAGGAATTTTTAAAATCTAATGAAAGCAAGTAACTAAAAGCTAAGGAAGCTGGAGGGTTTATTCAGATTCCGTCTGTCTTATAATGACAGCCACTAGGGGTAGGGGTAGGAGGGTGACATGGCATCTCTCCTTAGAGTTTTATGTTTGCTTATAAGAACAATTCAGACACACAAATGAAATAAGAAAGGATGAATATGTAAAATTGGGGGCATTGATATTAAATATTAAAGCTAGACAGTGCTTGTTTTTTGTTTTTTGTTTTTTAAACTTCTTCCTGTGTATTAGGCATCACTAAGTGTTGTTGTGTTTTGTTTTGGAGACAGGGTTTCTCTGTGTAGCTTTAAAGGCTGTTGTGGAACTCAATTTGTAGACCAGGTTGCCTTCAAACTCACAGAGATCCACCTACTTCTGACTCCTGAGTCCTGGGATTAAAGGTGTGCACCACCACCACCCAGCCTTTAAGTGTTTTTAAAATATCAATTAATTTAATCTCCACAGCAAGTTTATGGAGATGCTTCCTATGGCTCTCCATTGTTTAGGGGAGAGAATAGAGGACACAAAAAGTTAGGTAATTTGTCTATCATCACATAGCTAGTCAATAAGGAAGTTAGGATTCAAACTAAGCAGTCTGGTTATGATGAACTATTTCTATTACTGCTCTAAGTATAAATAATTTAAGACTAAGAATATTAAGAACTTTAAGAATATTACAAAACATGCACATTTGTTTTGAAGTAGGGGGATGTCCTTCTGTATATATGTTTCTCTTGAGGCTGAGGAGAGGAAGGCAGAGGGAGGCAAAACAGAAACCTCCATGCTCACTTTAGCGCAGGAAAGTTGATCCTTGGTAAAGCCCTTTAAGTAACTTACTGTCTCCAGCATGAAACAAGTAGTCCTTCACTACTGAAAGGCCTGAACTACTTAGAGATGTTTTTGTTGTTGTTTCTTCGGGTTTTTTTTTTTTTTTTTTTTGCTTGATTTTTTGTTTTTGATTAGTACAGAACATGTCAGCAATGCTTATGGTAGAGTTCTGGAACTTTTATCTAGCCAATAAGGAGTCTCAAAACAAACAAACACAAAACCAAGCAGCTTAGCTGCCTGGGCCCAGCTATCCTCTTGATCTGACAAATACATAATAACTACAAGAAGGCCAGTTCAATAGTCCTTTCAAAGTAAGTTTGCAAAACAATAGATCTGTGTAGATTTAGATAACTACAACTGTGTGCTTCCATGAAACCTTCTCAATGGCCCTACACTGTGCCACTCTTTTCTAATTGTAATTGATTTTTAACTTTGCTTAGTATCCTAGAGTTTTCCCAATCACTTTACTGCCAAGCAAAAATTGGTACATAAATGTGTATGTAGATCGGGATGGGAGGGTACAAGTGTGTGTGTGTGTGTATTTCCCCACCTTTAACTGATCCTTAACTGATTAATGTTTATCATATATGAAAAAAAATCTGATAGAAAAGATCAAGAAACTGAAGACTTTATCACTACATCTAAAATTTCTAGAGATAAATTGTCAAGTTTATCAAAAAAGCCCTGAGAACTTTTTTGCTTAAGCCAAACAGCTATGAAGGGACCCGGGAATGGACTTTGGAAGCTGTCTCTAAAGCAGTTGAAACTGTAGTCATAGAAATAAAGACAAAGAAAAAGAAAGAAAGAAAGAAAGAAAGAAAGAAAGAAAGAAAGAAAGAAAGGAAGGAAGGAAGAAAGAAAGGAAGGAAGAAAAGGAAGACAAAGAAGATATCCACCATAGCACTTTCATTCATAAACTATTGCCTTTTAACAAATCTTTTGAAGGTTGCAGTAAGACTGAACTATATATTCCAGGTTAGACCATTGTTTAATGTATATATTTAAATGTAGCATCACATTTTGCAGTTTAGTTTTAGAATTTCTTCACAGGTTCAGGGATCCTTGTGCTCTCTAGTACACTCAGCTAGATGTTTCTCTTAATTTCTTTTATTGAATTAATTTTGAAAATGCATCTAAGTTGAATAAAACATTAAAATTATTTTCCAGGTAGTTTTAAATATAACTACTTGAAAAATTAATATATATGGAGATCATATTATATTTCTACTTAATGGTGATACTCTAGGTCCTCCATCATAAACTGGATTCAAATCAACAGGGAAATGGCAAAGAGGCAGTTTACCTAGGTGAAAATAACAGCTGGTGTTGGAAAAATTGCTGTTTTCTGTCAGAATTTTAAAATTTATCTTAATATATCATCTTTATTAAATCTCCGACAATTTCATACATGTAAACAGTGCATCTTGATCATATGTAACCCTATCCCACCCTTCCATTTTCCTCAGGACTCTGCAGCTTCCCATTCTCAGATGCTTGCCTCACCCTCTATCTTCCTTCATGTCTCTCTCCTTTAATGTTAACAACCCACAGAGTTCAATTAGTGCTGCCTCTTCAAATGTCGGCTAAATTTGTTGCTTTGAGTTTGTGCAGATAGCCATAGTTAGAATGAGTTCATGGGTGCAATGGCCCCAAAGGTAGCATTTCACAGCACACCTCCCTATCCTCTGCCGCTTACATTTTTTTCTGTCCCTCTCCCAGGATGTTCTCTGAGTCTAATGTGTATGGGGAGAGGGTAGCTTAATGATGATGCCCTACTTAAGGCACTCAATGCTTCTCAACTTTTTGAATGGGGTGGTTTTAAATAAAGAAACCCTATGTATACATACAGGTAGTAAAGTGAACAAATCAGTATGATATAATTAGTTTCATGAAAACATGAATCAATATACTGCTGACTGTATTTGGACAATGAGGGAAGCTGGGGAGTTTCAGGACAGGAGGGGAGATTGTTATCCAATCTGTTTTGAATCTATGCATCTTAGTACTCTCAGAGGTCTGAAACTTAACCCCCCAGGGACAGAGAAGGATGACTGCTTTAGGTTATCTGCTTCCTGATACCTTGACCTTATCAACATAGAGTCCCTAAGTCACTGGGGGAAAAGCAGAAAAGGGACATGGAAAAGGTGTCTGTTGTATGTTAAAGTGTATGTAGGTTTTATATGATCTCATTTTAATAGATTGTTGCTGTATTTTTTTCCCAAGAACATTGTTTATTCACTTTCTTTTCTTCCTTCCACCCTATACTTAACAGCACCAGATGTTAATCTTCTAACTATTGTTATACTTGACATGCAAAGTACTGCTTCCTCTGATGTACCTAAACTTATACCATCAGTCCCTTTGACCTTTGACTCTTTCTGTATCCTTTAGTTTTATATTAGTCTGTTGTAAACAGACTTACTATATCTCAGTTTCATTTCCTATTAAAGTCCTCAGCTTGGGCAGGACTTGAAATATGACATCTGTCCCCAGAATTCTTAAAGGCATGAAAAAAATGAAGCTTCAGATGCTCTTTCCCTCCCATTCCTGTTTTCATTTGACCTACAGTGATTTTATACTAACAGTTCAGAGCATCAACATATCAAAACAAATTTTAATTTGTACTTCATTTTTAGCAAGAAATTCAAGCAGGGCACCTAGTCCAGAGTATTACCAGAAGCCATCATAATCTAGATTCTAATTTACACATGCTTAACATTTTTATATAAGAAGCTCCTTGGGATAGAAATTAGTTCACAGTGTTGAGCTTCTAAGGGCTGATCGCTTATAAACAACATTGCAGCATAATAAGGAAGCTGGCAGAAAAAAAAAAAAAAAAAAAAAAAAAAAAACAAGATCATTTGTCCAGGATTTAAGTCAAAAGGTTTCCCAATATTTATAGGGATGAATGCTTAGAAAGTCTGAGAACTGTGAACATAATTAAAGTACAGAAAAAATTCCTTAGTGTAAATTTTAGCTCCCAGCCGTAAGTTCCAGATCTTTCACTACTTTATTCTTCCATCCACAGATATTCCAGTTATCTCCCATGTTTTCAGGTTGATAAGCTAGTTTTCTACTTTCAGTGCAAGAGTAGCAATTCTGATCTTTACATATCAATCACATAATTTTCTGTATCTTACTCTTGAATTATGACATATTTTTAAGTTAAATAACATTTCAGATGCATTCCTCTGTGAGAAGTTCCCATAACAATACTGTATAAGATATCCCTCTAGTTGACCAATAACCCAGTTTATGCTGTAAACTCATTATAAAGTAATCAGAAAAGATAAAAGAACATTAATTCTCAGTTCTAAAATTGTATTTCCCTTTAATACCTGTTTTGTAGGCTATAGAATTTGGAAAGTCTAATTCACCACTAATGTTTTGAGTTGAATTTGGGAAAAAAGATCACTCTTTTATGACTCAAAAATCAAGAAAGGCTGGGATAAGGCTAGGGAATTCTTCTGGCTAGTGGTCATTCCTTAAAAAACATTTGTTTGTTGATGTTGTTCCTTTTGGTTTTTCAAGACAGGGTTTCTCTGTGGCTTTGGAGGCTGTCCTGGAACTAGCTCTTATAGACCAGGCTGGTCTCGAACTCACAGAGATCTGCCTGCCTCTGCCTCAAATGTTGGGATTAAAGATGTGTGCCAGCACTGCCTGGCTACAAAATGTTTTTATATCTTGTAACCTTTGTCTTGTGATTTGTTTTCGTGGCCAAAGCTGGGCCCATTGTCCTGGTCACTCCTAGACTACCTAGGCCTCTTTTAGTGTGGGTCAAGTTTAACAGAAGATCTGATTGATACTAACTCAACACCCAAACTTGAATTCCTCACGACATCAATTGAAATAATCAGTTTGTAGCAACTTGCTCAGCTACACAGGTTAAAAGTGGCAGAGGCAGTGTTAGACCCCTGTGAGATGGCTTCTGGAAACCAGCTTCTACTTCTGTTTTGTGCCGCTGCCCCTGTATCCCCATGAAACAACTGCACATAGTTAACTGAATGCCACCAGCATAATCACCACCAAGAAAATGAAGATTTTAAGGGGTGGTAGTACTCACCTTTAATCCCAGCATTTGGAAGGCAGAGGCAGGTGGATCTCTGCGAATTTGAAGACAGCCTGGTCTACTGTGTGAGTTCCAGGACAGCCAGGACTACACAGAGAAACACTGTCTCAAAAATAGATAGATAGATAGATAGATAGATAGATAGATAGATAGATAGATAGATAGTGCAGCTTTTGTTTGATGGCCTATCCCATGTGAGAAAAGCACTATCTCTCTACATAGCATACTTCCATAGAAACATTTTAGATGTGTAAATGTATATATTTTAAGAAGCTTCTTCCGTGGTTATTGTGAAGACAGCATCAGCAACCATAGATGGGCAGGTATCTCTGTAGCAGAACACACAGTGATATGCTGAGTCATATGCTAGTTCTCTATCTGCTTGTAGGGGAACCTCCAAACTGATTTCCATAGTGGTTGCTGTTAGCATTCAGACACACCGGGACAGCTCCTGGAGACCTGGGTGCATACTCAGTAAGCAGGCAGTAGCCTGGCCTGCTATGTGGTCTCTGTGAGCATGCATACAACCCTCCCTTTAAAAAGGCGGAACCACCTACTTCCTCCCTCTCTCTTACCCTCTGGTCTCACGAGGCCACTCGGGGCTCCCGTTCTCTCCTCAAACCAACCTCCAATAAACTCTTCACGTGAAAGCTGTCTGCATGTTGTGCCTGTATCTCACCCACTGTGGGCTTCTTGGACCCAATCAGCCAAGGTCCCAAGGTCCCTCTCACACAGTGTGACAGCAGCTGCACCAGTTTACACTCCCACCAGCAGTGCCTTTTCCCACGCACACATCAGCATTTGTGTTTGTTTTCTTGATCTGGGCCGTTCTGACGAGGGTTAAGGTTCCAGGTTCTCTCTCTCTGAGCTGATGGTTAGTGGAGTCCCATAGACCTCCAAGACAATACAGACGATTGTCACCACTTTTCATCATCCTCTAGAACTTGACAGTAAGACCAATCCCCATTACTGAAGACACCATATCCTTGAGTCATAGGGAAATCAAACTGGGACTGTCCTGGAAATGTCATCCCTACTGACTATTCTTCATAGTGCTGGAAAGTGCCATACACACTACTGGAGAAGTAAGGTAATTATTAGTGTTACCTAGCTATGGACTCTTGGAGTTACAATAACAACTGACCTGGCAAGACATGTCCACTGGTACAATAGTGACAATAATGCTTTGAGAGTAAACAACTACTTTCTGATTGCATTTAAGGCTAGTTCCAAAAGATGGACCTTCTATCTGTTAGTTGGCCAAAAGCTCTTGGTTGGGTAGGTCACAGAAGGAGAGAATCTACTACTGTTCATTCTGCTAGGTGAGTATAATAGAAATTGCCCCTTGAGGGTGGGCCCAGGCCCTATCCCAAAGGATATGATAGACTCCGATGACACCCTATGGAAGGCCTCACCATCCAGGGAGAGCAGAAAGGATATGTGATAGGTAGGGTTTTAGTTGGAGGTGGGAGGGGCTGGTGAGGACAGGATGGAGAAGGGAACTGGGATTGTCATGTAAAACAATCTTGTTTCTAATTCAAATAAAAAAATCCGAAAAAAAAAAAAAAAAAGAAATTGCCTCTTGAAGATTAGTGTAGCTTTCAACTCTCATCAGTGAAGCTTTTTTTTTTCTTTGCAGTAGATAGTAATTAATATAGAGGTTCACAACTGATAAAGGTACAAAGGAATAAGAGATTGTGTGTGTAATGCTCAACCCTATGTGGGGCATCTATAATTGTGCTACTATCTTCTCAGGCTCAACGATCATCCGAAGAGGTGAAAGACTATAAGAGCCAGAGGTAGTGGAAGATGGATGAAAAACAGTATTACCCAGATATGACAGGGCCATTGCACACATGGACTCACAGGGGCTTTGATTTGCATGCAAAAGGCCTGCACAAGGCCTACACAAAAATCAAGCCTGCCAAAATTCCACCATGTATGAGGGTTGGGCTCACAAAGTTCTGACCCTGGCTGAAGAGCTATTGGTAATTTATGGCTGTTGCAGTAAAGAGAGTCAGTTTTCTTAGGATGTGGCCTCTGAGAGGTTGCCCATTCTCTAATGGATAGCTCTATACCTATGCACATACTTGCAGCATTATGGTGGTTTAGGAATGAATACATGAGTATTTTCATTATAGAATTATAAGAGTTCCTTATATATTTTTAGATACAAGTTTATTGTGAAACATGATTTGCAAACATTTTCTCTCATTCTACAGGTTGTTTACTCATGGCTTAATGCTATTCTTCAAAGTAAAATCTATTTCGATATTTAACTTTATCCTTATTTCTCATAAAGATGTCAGGAGATGAATAGTTTCCTCTCAGTTTTTTTTTTAATGCTACAGTCATAATTCTCAATATCTCAGAAAGTGTCCTCTAGTCTAATGTGACTGGAATTCTTCTAAGAAGGGGGAAATGTGGACACATGTGCATTCAGGGAGAATGCCACGTGAACATTGGAATATTGCTTTAACTAGGCAAAGACTGCTGCATTTGTTCATGCTGCATGCGTATAACTATGTAAGCATGTGTTGCTTTGCCTGCTTAAGGCACCTGATTGGTGTAATAATAAGATGAATGGACAATAGCTAGGCAACAGGGATAGGCAGGGCTTGTGGGCAGAGAAAATAAGTAGTAGGCAGAATCTAGGCTTGAGAGGACAGAGGAGGAGAGAATGAGGGACAAGGAGAGGGAGATGCCTGGGGCCAGCCATCCTGCCAGACACAGAGGAAGCAGGAAAGTAGGACTTACAGAAGGAGAGAAAGGTAAAAAGCCCTGAGGCAAAATGCAGATGAAGAGAAACAGGTTAAAATAAGTTATAAGAGCTAGTGGGACAAGCCTAAACTAAGGCCAGGCATTCATAGCTAATAATAAGTCTCCATGCCACGATTTGAGGGCTGGCAGTCCAAGAAAGCCTGCTACACACAGGGGTTATCCTTTCACAAGTCAAGAAACTGCCAGTACCTAGAAGACAGTTCTGAAACATATCTTTCTCTAGTGCCTTCTAAGGGTACTACCTGGAATTTGGACTTATATCCTCTAGAAGTACAATACAGCAAATTCCACAAAGTCAGGCAGATTGCAGTGGCCTTCACAGTAGTCCTAGCAATCTCATACTCATGCTTCTTATGGAAATTAGATTTACTTTTCATTTTTAGTAGTTGCATTGTATCAAAATTCAAGGTCTAGTTATATAGTATGTCTTGGTTTGTAATCTTAATTGTATTGCTTATTTATATTATATTATTATGTGCAAATTTATATTGCATTGAGGAGCTTTATCTTAATATTTTTTCTGTATAAGTATCATAGGACACAGAAATTATCAAAATAGTGGACATAATTTTAAATTTGTATTCAAATAACCTCACCCTTCCCTTAACAAGAAACAAAGAAGGTAAACTCTCACTTCAGCCTTTCAAGACTATTGTCTAAGAAAACTTTTTATTTCTAGTGGTTTCTTTATGCACAGAATACATATTTTTTTGTTTTGTTTTGTTTTTTTGTTTTGTTTTTCGAGACAGGGTTTCTCTGTGTTGCTTTGGAGCCTGTCCTGACACTCATTCTGTAGACCAGGCTGGCCTCTAACTCAGAGATCCACCTGCCTCTGCCTCTCCTGTGATGGGATTAAAGGCATGCGCCCACTGCCCAGCCACAAAATACAGATTTAGAAAATGAGACATAAGAATTCTGAGGTGTTTCTGAGGAATGTTTTCTTGTTCTCAAAAAAGAGACATGAAAGTGCTTTCTTCTGCCTGCCCTCTTGAACCTTCATGTGACAGACTTTCAGAAAAATCAATCACTCTGATGGAAGGGCGGACTGAGCAGCTGGGATCCTGGTGAAGCTGTGGTGCTGTATTGAGGATCAACATGTCTCTGGAATCCTTCTGCATAATGACAGATTTTCTTATTGAATGAAAAAAAAAAGGAAATAAAGGGGAAAGGAAAGGACATGACTGCTCTTAGGTATAGCAGAGAAGAAAGTTTATTGTAGATTAGAGGGAAAGCATAGGTAGAGGCAGGTACAGGGACATCTGGGAGAGTCCAGACTGGACATGACCAGACTGAGTTGGGCCATGTTGGAGAGGAAGAGGAGAAGGGAGAGGGGAGAGAGGGGAACAGGGTACAGCAGCCAGGAAGCCAAATGTCTAAAACGGGTGCAGGTAACTAAAATGTCTGGATTATATAGGGAAGAGACTTGGGGGGGGGGGGCTGTGCAACCCCTGGGCTGGAAATTTCAGGGTAAGGTTTTGGGTTTGCTAGCCATACCCTGTAGCAGGTAGGGACTGAGAAATGCAGGGAGAACCTGGCAGCCAGGTCTGCTGTGATATGTGAAATAGTCACCTCAGCTATTTGTCCTAGGTTTGAAACTTAACCCTCCCCCCTTTTTTTGGTTTTTCAAGACAGGGTTTCTCTGTGTGGCTTTGGAGCCTATCCTGGCACTCGCTCTGGAGACCAGGCTGGCCTGGAACTCACAGAGATCTGCCTGCCTCTGCCTCCCGAGTGCTGGGATTAAAGGCATGCCCCACCAATGCCCGACTTACACTTATCTTTTAAACTGTTCTGGTGGAGGAGCTTTGGATGTTGTTGTCCAAAGCAGCTGAACTAGTAGGTAGCTATTCCTTCCTGATAAACCCTTTTTAAAATTGGATGAATCCTCTTGCTGTTATCAGTGCTGCACACACCTTTAATCCAGCACTCGGGAGGCAGAGGCAGCACATCCCTGAGTTTGAGATTAGCCTCGTCTACAGAGTGAGTTCAGGACAGCCAGGGCTACAACGAGAAACTCTTGTCTTGAAAAATCAAAATTAATAAGAATAAGAATAAAATATATTGTGTTTGTCATTCTGTTTTAAACTTAATATAATATCTTCAAATACTATCCATTTTGTAGTTGGAATTTTCTTTGGGCTGCCAACTCCCAAAAAAAGACATGGAGACACATTCCTTTCCTTTCCTCTGACTGATCCGCAACGAGGTGAGTGACCCCTGCTCTTACCCACCTTCCGCCTAAAGTGTCATTCACTCAGATCTCCCCGGGCTTATGCCTGCTTGGAGTAGACATGCCCAGGCAGGGAGGAGCTCTCTGAATCTGGGAACAGGCTACTCTACCTTCCCTTTCCGCCGACCGATCGATCTGCAACGAGGTGAGTGATCCTCTGCTCTTACCCAACTCCCTTCCAAAGCCCCATCCACCCAGATATCCCCGGGCCTGCTACTGCTTGGAGTAGACCTGCCCAGGCAGTGAGGAACTCCCTGAGCCTGGAAACACACCAATCTTCCTTCCCGCCCCCCCCCACACACACCTGACCCCTAAGGAGGCCTAACTCCTTCAGAGTGAGGAGACTACCAGAAGAGGCAAGACCATCCAGAGCTGTGCACATTGAATTCCTGGCCCACACACACCACTGGGTAACAAGAAGAGACAGAGAGACCCCTCCTGCACTCACTGGAAGAAGATATGGGAAGAAGGCAGAAGAACTCACTCAACAACAGAAAGACCAATATGACACCACCAGAATCTAGGAACTCCACTCCAGCAAGATCTGAAAAGCCCAACACAGTGCATGAAGAAGAGATGGACCTCAAAAATTATCTCAGCAAGATGATAGAGACCTTTAAAGAGGAAACAAGAAAATCCCTTAAAGAAATAGAAGAAAAAGCAAGCAAAAAATTACACGAAATGGAGGAAAAGACAAACCAAAAATTTCAAGAAATAAACAAATCTCTTAAAGAATCTAAAGAAACCCAAGAAAAAGAACCAAACAAGCGAAGGAAGCTCTTGAAACAGTTCAAAGCATGAAAGCTGAAATAGACACAATAAAGAAAACACAGAATGAGGCGATGCTGGAAATGGAAAGACTGGATAAACGATCAGGAACTAAAGACGTGAGTATAACTAATAGAATCCAAGAGATGGAAGAGAGAATCTCAGCTATCGAAGACTCGCTAGAGAATATACATTCATCAACCAAAGAAAACCTCAAGTCCAACAAATCCCTAACACAAAATATCCAGGAAATATGGGACACTGTGAAAAGACCAAACCTAAGAATAATAGAAGAAGGTGAGAAACACTGCTCAAAGGTACAGAAAACATATTCAATAATATCATAGAAGAAAACTTCCCCAACCTACAGAAGGATATGCCTATGAAAGTACAAGAAGCTTATAGGACACCAAACAGACTGGACCACAAAAAGAAGTCCCCCAACACATAATAATCAAAACACCAAATCTACAGAATAAAGAGAAAATATTAAGAGCAGCAAAGGAAAAAGGCCAAGTAACATATAAAGGCAAACCAATCAGAATCACATCCGACTTCTCAATGGAAACTCTGAAAGCCAGAAGGTCTTGGATAGATACCCTACAAGCACTAAGGAAGCATGGTTGTCAACCCAGACTACTGTACCCAGCAAAACTTTCAATCACTATAGATGGAGAAAATAAGATATTCCATTACAAAAACAGATTTAAACAACACATATCCACAAACCCAGCACTACAGAAGGTTCTGGAAGGAAAACTCCAACTCAACGAACATAGCCACACTCACAAAAACACAGGCAATAGATAATCTAATTTTACCAAACACAAAAGAAGCAGGAGGGTGAAATCCACACACAATGACACCACCAACAATAAATCCAAAACAAACAAGAACCAACGAACAATGGATATTAATATCCCTAAATGTCAATGGTCTTAATTTTCCCATAAAAAGATATAGGCTAACAGAATGGATATGAAGACAGAATCCATCCTTCTGCTGTTTACAAGAAACACACCTCAACTTCAAAGACAGGTGATACCTCAGAGTAAAAGGATGGGAAAAGATTTTCCAGTCAAATGGGTTTAAGAAACAAGCTGGTGTAGCAATCCTAATATCTAACAAATTAGACTTTAAATTAAAATAAATCAAAAGAGATGAAGAAGGGCATTTCATACTCATCACAGGAAAAGTCCATCAAGATGAAGTCTCAATCCTGAATATCTATGCCCCAAATATGAAGGCACCCACATTTGTAAAAGAAACATTACTAAAGCTCAAACCACACATAAAACCACACACACTTATAGTAGGAGACTTCAACACCCCCCTTACACCACTAGACAGGACCACCAGAGAGAAACTTAACAAAGAAACAAAGGATCTGAAAGAAGTTATGACCCAACTGGGTTTAACTGATATCTATAGAACATTCCATCCAAACACAAAAGAATATAGCTTCTTCTCAGTGCCACATGGCACCTTCTTTAAAATTGACCACATAGTAGGCAGCAAAGCAAACCTCCATAGTTACAAAAGAATTGAAATAACTCCCTGTATCTTATCAGATCACCATGCATTAAAGCTAGAATTCAACAGCAATATGAATGGCAGAAAACCTACATACTCTTGGAAAATGAATAACACCCAATTGCACCATTCCTGGGCTGAGAAAGAAATTAAAGACTTCCTAGAATTTAATGAGAATGTAGAGATAACATACTCAAACTTATGGGACACTCTGAAAGCAGTGCTAAGAGGAAAGTTCATAGCACTAAGTGCCCACATGAAGAAACTGGAGAAAAGCCACATTAGAGAATTGACAGAACAACTGAAAACTTTACAGCAAAAAGAAGCAAACTCACCAAGGAGGAGTAGACGCCAAGAAATAATCAACCTGAGGGCTGAAATCAATAAAGTAAAAACTAGGAAAACATTACATAGAATCAATGAAACAAAGAGTTGGTTCTTTGAGAAGATCAACAAGATAGACAAACCTCTAGCCAAACTAACAAAAGGCAGAGAGAGTATGCTAATTACAAAATCAGAAATGAAAAGGGGGCTATAGCAACTGACACTGAGGAAATCCAGAGAATCTTCAGGTCATGCTTTGAAAACCTGTACTCCACAAAATTGGAAAATCTAAAGGAAATGGACAGCTTTCTGGATAAATATCACTTACCAAAATTAAACCAAGATCAGATAAACAGCTTAAATCAACCCATAACCCCTAATGAAATAGAAGCAGTCATCAAAAGCCTCCCAACCAAAAAAAGCCCAGGGCCAGATGGCTTCACTGCAGAATTCTACCACAAATTTAAACAAGAGCTAATTCCAGTACTCCTCAAACTGTTCCGCACAATAGACGCAGATGGGATATTGCCAAACTCTTTCTACGAGGCTACAATCACTTTGATACCCAAGTCACACAAAGATATGACTAAGAAAGAGAACTACAGACCAATATCCCTCATGAACATCGATGCCAAAATACTCAATAAAATATTGGCCAACCAAATCCAAGAACATATCAGAAAAATCATCCACCACGATCAAGTAGGCTTCATCTCAGGGATGCCAGGATGGTTCAACATATGAAAATCCATCAATGTAATCTACCATATAAACAAACTGAAAAAGAAAAACCACATGATCATCTCACTAGATGCTGAAAAAGCCTTTGACAAAATCCAACATCCCTTCATGATAAAGATCTTGGAGAGAACAGGAATAACAGGAACATATCTAAACATGATAAAAAGCAATATACACCAAACCAATAGCCAACATCAAACTAAATGGAGAGAAACTCAAAACGTTTCCTCTAAAATCAGGAACAAGACAAGGCTGTCCACTCTCTCCATACCATACCTCTTCAATATTGTACTTGAAGTTCTAGCTAGAGCAATAAGACAAGAAAAGGGGATCAAAGGGATACAAATTGGAAAGGAAGAACTCAAACTTTCACTATTTGCAGATGACATGATAGTCTACATTAGTGAACTGAAAAACTCTACTAGGGAACTCCTACAGCTGATAAACACCTTCAGCAAGGTAGCAGGATACAAAATTAACTCAAAAAATCTGTAGCCCTACTGTATACAGATGATAAACCCAATGAGAAAGAAATCATGGAAACATCACCTTTCATAATATCCACAAGAAACATAAAATATCTGGGGGTAACACTAACCAAAAAGTACAATAAGAACTTTGAGACTTTAAAGAAAGAAATTAAAGAAGATACCAGAAAATGGAAAGATCTCCCATGCTCTTGGATAGGTAGAATTAACATAGTAAAAATGGCAATCCTACCAAAAGCAATCTACAGATTCAATGCAATCCCCATCAAAATCCCAACACAGTTTTTCACAGACATTGAAAGAACAATACTCAACTTTATATGGAAAAATAAAAAACCCAGGATAGCCAAAACGACTCTTTACAAGAAAGGATCTTCTGGAGGCATCTCCATCCCTGACTTCAAGCTCTAATATAGAGCCATAGTTCTGAAAACAGCTTGGTATTGGCACAAGAATAGACAGATAGACCAATGGAATCGAATTGAAGACCCAGATATTAACCCACGAACCTACGAACACCTTATTTTTGACAAAGGTGCTAAATCTATACAATGATAAAATGATAGCATCTTTAACAAATGGTGCTGCCACAACTGGATTTGGACATGCAGAAGATTGCAGATAGATCCATACCTGTCAGCATGCATGAAACTTAAGTGCAAATGGACCGAAGATCTCTCCATAATTCCAGCCACAGTGAATCTTCTAGAAGAGAAAGTGGGAATTACCCTTGTACAAATTGGCACAGGAGACCGATTCCTGAACATCACACCACTAGCACAGACACTGAGGTCTGCAATTAATAAATGGGACCTCCTGAAACTGAGAAGATTCTGTAAGGCAAAGGACACAGTCAGTAAGACAAAACGACCGCCCACAGAATGGGAAAAGATCTTCACCGATCCCACATCTGACAGAGGGCTGATTTCCAAAATATGCAAGGAGCTCAAGAAGCTAGCCACCAAAACACCAAACAATGAAATTAAAAAGTGGGGTGCAGAAATAAATAGAGAATTTTCAACAGAGGAATCTGAAATGGCTGAAAGACACTTAAGTGCTCAAAATCCTTGGCCATCAGAGAAATGTAACTTAAAACCAATCTGAGATACCACGTCACACCTGTCAGAATGGCTAAAATCAAAAATACCAATGACAGTCTATGCTGGAGAGGATGTGGAGAAGAAGGAACACTCCTCCATTGCTGGTGGGAGTGTGAACTTGTAAGACCACTCTGGAAATCAGTATGGTGGTTGCTCAGAAAAATGGGAATCAGTCTACCTCAAGATCCATCCATTCCTCTCTTGGGTATATACCCAAATAGTGCATGTTCATACAACAAGGACATATGTTCAACCATGTTCATAGCAGCATTGTTTGTAATAGCCAGAACCTGGAAGCAAACTAGATGCCCCTCAACTGAAGAATGGACAGAGAAAATGTGATACATATATACAATGGAGCACTACTCAGCAGAAAAAAGCAATGGAATCTTGAAATTTGCAGGCAAATGGATGGAACTAGAAGAAACATCCTGAGTGAGGTAACCCAGTCACAAAAAGACAAACATGGTATGTACTCACTCATATATGAATTTTAGACATAGAGCAAAGGTTTACCAGCCTATAATCCTCTTCACCAAAGAAACTAGGAAACGTGAAGGACTCTAAGGGATAAATAGACCCCAGGAATGGGAAGTGGCATGAACTCCTGAGCTAATTGGGAGCATGAGGGTAGGGGAGAGGGAGCTGCCACAATAAGAGCAGGAGAAGTGGAGTAGAGGAGAGGAAATGGAGGAGCAGAGATATTGAGTAGGGGGAAGAATAGAGGAGAGAGAGCAGGATGAGAGATACCATATTAGAGGGAGTCACTATAAGTCTGAGAAGAGATCTGGAACTAGGGAGATCTCCAGAGACCTACAAGGATGACACGATCTGACAATCCAGGGCGAGGATAATCTAAAAGCCCTTCCCCTAAAATGAGATTGATGACTACTCTTTATGCCACCCTAGAGTCTTCATCCAGTGGCTGATGGAAGCAGAGACAGACATCCACAGAAATAATCTGAGCTGAAATCTGGAATTTAGTTGAAGAGAGGGAGAAATGAAGATGGAGAAACCCACAGGAACAGTTGGCCTGAACAAGGGAGAGCACATCGTCCCCAGATGCTATCTAGGAGGCCAGTACAAGATTGATCCAGCCCCCTGAACATGGATGTCAATAAGGAGGCCTCTGCACTCCAGCGAGCCTCTGGAAGTGGATTAGCATTTTTCCCTGGTGTAAGAAGGGACTTTGAGACCCATCCCACGTGAAGGGATACACTCTGGCCCTGGACACATGGGGAAGGGCCCAGGCCCAGCACAGGAAGATTTGGTGGACTTGCAGAGCCTCTGTTGAGGGCTCTACCCTGAATAGGGAGTGGTGAATGGATGGGATGGGGGGTAGGTTGGGGTGGGGGAAGAAGTATGGGGGTGAGGGGAGGGAGAGGGAAGGGGACTTTCATGTAAACAAGCTTGTTCCCTAACTTGAAAAAAAAAAAAAGACAGAGACATATTATGAAGGATGGGTCTTAGTTTAGGTATGTCCCACCAGCTCTTTTAATTTAACCTGTTTCCATTCATCTACATTTTGCCTCAGAGCTATTTTTCTGCTTCCTCCCCTCCCTGGCTGGCTGGCCCTGGCATCTCTTTTCTTTTCTTTCTTCCCCTGAGCCTAAATGCCTCCTCCTACTTACTTTCCCTGCACAGAAGTCCTGCCTATACTGCCTCCCTCGCTATTGGCTGTCCAGCTTTTTATTAGACCAATCAGGTGCCTTGGGAAGGCAAAGAGAAACAGCAACACATCTTTACATAGTTAAGCAAATATTCTGCAATGCCATTTTGCTCTAGATGGTAGGATATTTCTTTTATTTGTGAGTGATATTCATTGTATGTGTGCATGTTTATACACACACACACACACACACACACACACACACACACACACAAACCATTGCTGGTTATCTGGTTTGACTCCTAATCTTTGCAGAAAAGCATGGGTGTTAAGATACCTCTTTGAAAAGCAGATAGAATTTCCTTTGGCTATACATCTAGAAAGAATGCAGCAAGATCCTAGCACAGATCTATTTATAGTATTTTGGGGATGCCCAATACTATTTTCCATAATGGCTGTAATAATTTATGCTCCCACTTTTTTCTTTATGAACAAATGTTAGTTATCCAGGGGTGCTAATATTTTTTATTTCAAGCTATTACTATTTTTTTCTGTGTTGTAATTTAAATGTTAAATAGTATGCTGTGATGACTCTGAAAATGGTAAGATGAATGTATTAGATAATGTCACCCTGCCTCCTCTGGTAATAGATAGTAACTTTGTAATAACCTCAAGTGTTAGACCCTTAAAATAAAGAGGAGAATCTGTGTGGAAGAAAGAAAGCATTAAAGACAGAAACACAATAGATAGCAAGAGCAAAATCTCTGTAATCATTTTCCCTCAGAAAGACTTTACAAAGTCAAGCATAAAACAGTATTTGACAGAACAAAATTCACTATTAGTCCTATAAGCCTAGGCAGGATTCTGAAATATATTGGTTTTATTTACTGTTTGCTTTCAAAAACCAAGTCCTAAGACTAAATGGTCCTCAGTGCCTTTGCTTTTATATTCCTGATTAGTAGAGATGCAAATGGCTGGTAAAGAGAAAATTTATGAATGCAAATTGTGAAACATTTTACCACAAAGTCTTCAGAGCCAGAAACATTTAAAACAAAACCCAAGATGATGTGATTCACACTTAAAAGCATGATAGACTGTAAGCTTACAGGTGAGGTGAGGTGAGGTGATTTAACACGCTGTGGAGTTTTAAATACCTCTGCTGCCGAGTGCTCTGGCAACAAATATAACACCAAAGGAACACAAAATGACCTAATAAGGGAGGAGTTTCTTATTTAAGCAATACCGATGTGAACCGGGCTCGTTTAAACAAAATCCATTAATACAAGAGTTCCTGTGGTTCACTTTCTATTTTTGGTTCAGAATTGCTCAGAGACGGGGACCAGCCTAAGGGCTCAGCATATCTTTCACACAGTGAAAAGACGGAAGCAGCGCTGAGATAAGATGTGATGAACATTTTCTCTGTATTGACCACAAACCCACGCATTGGAGACACTCAGTATAAAGACATTTACTGGAAAGGTTTCAATATTGGGGCAGTAAATTAGAACTCTAAACGCTATAGTGTAGCTATTTAAAATATTTAGGAATTAGGACACATAGACCTAAAAAAAAAAAAAAAGGCAAAAGGCTGCCCCATGGAACTTGTATTCATAAGAGGAAGGTTGATAAACAATAAGCTTTTTGACAGCTACGAGTGCTCTGAAGAAAACTGCAGGAGAAATCTTTATACTCTACTGTGCTTGTTGCTATTTTAGGTGTGTGGCCAGAGGATTCTCAGCAAGGGTGACATATGAGCTAAGAAAATGACAGGAAGAAGTAAGCAAACAAAACACCTAACTGTGGAACAGTTTTATGCAAGGAACTTTCATAAAGGAATGGCTAACATTGCCACTTGGCAACTACTAGCAACCTCTTGAAGGCCTCAGGGGCCAGCAAAGGACAGGCACGTTGAGGGGTTATTCCAAGTACAGGGGGTATTCACAGGACGTTGTAAATCAGGAGTGGGGTTGCACTTCTGTTTTACTTCTTTGAACGCAATTCGTATTTCCTTATCGGTCGAACAACATCGCAGCCTCCCCTCTTTTGCCCACGATGTTTGTGCAAGCCCAGGTTTGTTTGCACCAGACGTCAGGGATGACAGCCTGGGAGGAGTGTGTGACAGTTGGCTAGCACCATGAGGCCCAAGGCCGAGCCAAGTCGCCGCACAGACCTCGGCTGTGCGCGGGCGGGGGAGAGCTGTGACTGCTGCTGGGAGGGACTGAGGCCTCACCGCAGGGTGAGGGACCAGCAAACAAACACCTTGAGAACCTTCCCTGGGGCTCTCCCCTACACGGTCTCCAAGGGTCTCCTAGGCTGGTGGGGGCTGCCCTGATTTGGCACCGGAAACAATGGGGACTCGGAGCCGGAGGCGATGGCTCGAGGCCTGGGAGGGGGGAAGGGGAAATTTAGCTGCCTCTGGTCGAGCTCTGCGGGGCCAGGCCGCAAGCCCCGACCAATGGCTGCGAGCAAGGGAATCGCAGGTGTCGAGTTAGGACCGGACTGGGATGGCGGGCCTCTGCCCACACCTCTTCGCGCATGGACTGTTTTCCCGTATCCCACGCCGGGTTTTATGTTCTGCTCTCATCTCCAAGCCCGGCCCTGAGCAAAAAAAAAAAAAAAAAAAAAAAAAAAAAAAAAAAAAAAAAAAAAAAAAAAAACTGAACTAGGCGGAGCCCCTCTCCCTCCTTCCCTCCCTTGCGTCGGGCGCTTGGTAGAGGCTGGTGCAAGGCTGTGCTCCTCTGCTGGAAGGAAGTCCTGCCGACAAGCGCCGCGGGGCTCGCCCTGGCGGTTAGGAAGAGAGCCGTCGGGGGTGGGGGGGTAGGTGAGGGGTGTAGCCTGCGGCAGAGACCGATGCTCCCCGACCCGGCCCTGCCCATCTTTCAAACCGCGAATTTAGCGACAACCCCTCCGCTATCCACTCGGCCATCACCGGCCGCGTGTCCGGGCTCAGCACTGGGGTTGCCGCACCCCGGACGAAGCCGAACGCAGTAGGTGCCATCAGTTCTGGGGAGCAGGGGTGCAGCTCTGCGGCACGGAAAGCTCGGCGGCCTCGAAGTATGCCGCTGGGGGCGGGGCTTGCGGAGGGGGCCCCGCCCCAGCCCTGCCTCGCCCTGCTCCGCCTCTCGGCGGAGTGGGCCAGGGGTTGAGCTGCGCTCCGCGTCCACGCCTCGGTGGGTTTTTTTTTTTTTTTTTGCAGCTGCGAAAACCCGGAACGAAGGTGTTGTTGCCGCGCGGGGGAGCGGCGCCGCCTCTCGCCGCACCTCCCCGACAGCTCTAGGAGGCCTCGCTGGGCATGCTCAGTCGGCAGGGCCGCTTCAGCTCTCGTAGTAGGAAGCTTGGGGCGCTGGGCTCGTGAGGACCCGAGCGCGGCGGAGTGGAGATGGAGCCCTTTACCAATGGTGAGTGCCTAGCCGGAGACGCGGATTCCCGGGCTTTCAGGGTCCAGAGGGTCGGTTGTGGCACGGGGGTCCGGCCGCCCGGCTTCCCCGCCTAGGGTTTCCCAGGGGGGCCGGGGGCGGCATAGGGGCCCGGGGGTAGTAGGGCGAGCGTGAAGGTCAGACCTCTTCCGGGGGCCCCCACCGAGCCTTCAGGTGAGGCCGTGGCAAAGTTTGGGATGCTTGCGCGGAGGAGGGGACAGCCGCAAAGTTGGCAGTCGCGTTCGTTCCCGGGGAGGCGGCCAAGGCTCGGATGAGCGGCTCCCGGGAGAAAGCCCGTGCTGGGAGCCTGGAGCTGTCCGCTCGCTCCCTCGCTCGCCCTTCAGCGAGCGGCTCGCATGCCTTTCCGTAATAGGGCGGGGTGGGGCCGCTGGGCTGGCAGCGTGATTTAGTGCACCGCAGGGAAGGAAACTGACCCGAGGCTGGCTGGTACTGTGCTCTCCCCCCCCCGTATGGTACTGTGTCCCCTTCCCCCCATTGCCACCTTTCTCTCCGCCGGTGCTGCCGAAGCACTCCGCCGGACGACCAAGTTTCTTTTTGCCTGCTGGGAATATTGATTGGCCTCCTAGTCAGGGACCCATTGAGTATCTATGCTTGTATCATTTAGGTGACGGGGTGAAAGTCAAAACAACTTGCGTCCAGAAAACAGCCATGGCCTTTCACTCCACGGCTTTTGTCTGGGCTAGAAGTGCCCAGTAGGGGTGAGATGTTTCACCATTTTATGGTGCTAAGTATCTGGGTTCCCCATTGGGATGTATAAAGTAGGAAAGCTGCTAATAAACGATAGGACGTGCTGAAATGGTAGGGTCCACTTTGTAGTTGGCCTGCATTTCCAGTGTGGTTGGTTACTTCTGGTAGGTAGAAAATCAAATTAATAGGAGACAGGTGTATTACTATTTGGGTGGCTTGCTTGCCACTTCAGGGACGGGGCGCAGGGCAGGGGGTGGGGTGGGGGGAGACGTTGCCCACTATCCACTCTCCTGCCCGACTTTGTTGTGTACTTTAACTTTATTCCTGGGGCTGTGACTTACTCATTATGCTCTCCTTTTCCCTATTTCAGAATGCTTTATTCTACTGCCATCTTTCTGTCCGCACTGTTTAATTAGGCGTAATGATGACAGCTTTAACTCTGAACTTTTTCCCCCCTCATTTGTGTTCTATTTGTAATACCAAGGCTCCAAGAATAGTATGGTAAAAATTCCCAGATAATTAAGCAAGATTTGAACTGAACGGCACCATAGAGACCATCTAGTACTTGGATGTAAAATATGCTTAAAAACATTCGAAGGCAAATTTCTTTCTTCAAAATAAAGAGGCAGAATTCAACTTTCATATAGGAAGTTGGATTTCTAATTCTTTTCTGTCTACCAGATTTTCACAGTTGATGCTGGAGGCTAGTTGGCAATATGCCATTTGAGTTAATGTGGTCTTGTCCTCCTTTCACAAGGAAAATAGGCACTACAACATAGAAAGTCAACACCTGGGATACTGCTAACTTTAAGTGACTTTGAAGATTTTAAGGTGGACTAGGTACTTCAAAACTTTAGAAAGTTTTTGCTGTAGAATTTTCTAGTGTCTTCAAATATAATATTATATAATGGAAACTACATTTTTATATTTAGTTGTTTTGAGTGCGTAACATGTCCATGCAATTCTATAGTTAGTCTCTTACAGACTATTTTATCATCTTTTGAATGTGATTGAGTGATTTATCAAGCTTAATATTGGCTTTTGTTAAACATTGATCCTCTTTTAGCAAATCTTTCTCATTTACATGGTCTTGTATGTCCCGACATAGACCCAGGACTTTCTTAAAATACTATCAGTAGTTCATTCATCAATCTACAAGTTTATAAAGTAAATGAATTTAGTCTTGTCATCCCAGCCTTCAGTACTCATTGATTTCTGTAGTGTTCCTATTTTCTGTGAAATGTGCTGCTGGTGTGGCTCATTTTCTTGAGCCCAGCCAGCTGCCTAAAGTAATGTAATGAGTTCTTGTGTTAAATATCTTATGTTCGCCTGTCCGATTAATAACTCTTAGAACCCATTTAAAATTCATGTTTCTAGAAAAGGCCTGTAAGGATGGACTTCAGTGCCAGCCTATCTGACTCAGGAAATATTTTTGGCCTTGACCTTGAGAGGGACTGTTACCACACTGAAGACTGGCCTGGCTTTGGTTCTCTGGTGACTTTTTTATGGGTAGAGGAATGTGTTGACTAGTGCTTAAGATTGGTTTGACAGTAGCTGCCTCATCCTGTTCAGCAGGTCTAGGTGAAACCTTTAGGAGAAGTGACTTGCTTCTTTACCAGCACCACAGAAAGTTGATGGAGACTGACTAGGTGTTCTGAGAGAGATAGTAAAGATTAAGAAAGCCAATTATTTGATGTCCATGTGCCTTTATCCCCATTTATTTGGAATATTTCATAATAGCTTAAATTTTTGTTAAGACATGCTAAAAGTTGGGACTCAATTGCAAAATCTGGTTGAGGAGGTCCAGGGTCAGGTCTGGAAATCTCTGACTAAATTTTGAAGCTACTAGAAATATTCACTTAAAGAGGATTAGCAGGTAAACAAATACAGTCTTCCAAACATGGGGAAAAATTGTTATTATTTAGTGTATGTTTTGCTAGCAGATGCTAGTTTGTGTTGTAATTACAGGCAAATCTAGTGGTTGGAAAATCACTGGTATATTGAGGTGCCGTAACAGAAAGCCTAATAGAGGTTGCCATTTTTATGTGAATTACATATCGCCTCCGTAAAGATCATTTTATTAGGGTAAACTGGTGCATAATCAAACAAGGGAGATCTCCTGTCTTTCAGAATTGGGCATGTTTATTTTTAAGTTGGTATCCAGTTGAAAGTGTTTTTCAGCGTTTACAATGGAAAGTCTTACCAAATTATGTATGAGTTGTAAAGCAATATAAAATTGTGATGCCATCTTTTTATCCTATAAATAACAGGTTTTTTTTTTATGGTTTTTCAAGACTGGATTTCTCTGTGTAACAATCCTGGCTGTCCTGGAACCTACTTTGTAGACCAGGCTGGCTTTGAGCTCACAGAGATCCACCTGCCTCTGCCTCCCGAGTGCTAGGACTAAAGGTATGTGCCATCACCACCTGGCAACAGTTGTTTTATAGAAATGTATATCTTTCTAAAAACAAGTTTTATTGTATAGCTCATACATTTCTTTTGTTCTGTGGTGAATTACTTCATTGAAAAAAAACTCAAAGTTTTTCTGTAATGGCATATGAATTAAATGTGTGTGTGTGTGTTTTCCCTTTCTGCCTTATCTTTTAAATTTTAGCTGGGAAAATCTGATATAGAAATTAAGGGTTAACCAGGAATGATGTCCCATGCTTTTAATCCTAGCACTAGACAAAGGCAGGTGAACCTCTATGAGTTCTGGGCCATCGTAGTTGACATAGCAAGTTCCAGGCCAGTCAGGGGTAAGAAGTGAGACCTTGCCTCAAACAACAACAACAAAAGGAATCAAATGCTAGCTAACATCATAAAAAATAGGTAGAAAGGGTAGCTAGAAAGTAGTACAGTTTAAACTAGGAAGCAGTGTTAAAAAAATTCTTTGCTATTATGTATTAATTTTCAAATGTGTCTTAAGACAGAGTTAAAGACAGACTATTTTAGGAACTGTTATAGCAATGATTGTCATTTATCTGTGTGTGATCTTTGAGAGTTCAAATCTGAAAGAGATAGAACCAAAAAGAGAAGGAGTCATATGGAAAATCCAGTGATGATTTCCTGCTTAGTAATTAGTCACACAGCCTCATTTAAATGGTCACTTTAGAGATAGATTTTCTGCTTCATCTCACAAACCTATCATCAAATAATGCTAGCCCAAATAAGAAATGAATTGAAATAATTTAGTTTTGTTTTCATGCTGGCATAGAAATGTATAAATATAGAAGAGGCAAAGCAATACAACTTGGCCTAAAATAATATTCTAGTTGTAAGAGAAATATTCATTGTTTTTCTAATCTAACAAGGTTACATTTCACTAATGTCACACAATATCTCTATTAGAAACATCATTTTTATCTTCTCCAAAACTTAACCAAGATTACCCTGGACTAAGTTGTGTGTGGTAACAGATATGTTCTGTCAGTTACTTGGTATCTGGAAAACTGTATGGGGTTTAAGTTGAGCTTTTGGTAAGGACATATCCCCACCCCACCCCCCCTTCGTAGGTACACTTTCCATTAATGGAAAACCAGGAATATGAATGGTGGGAAATTTTGGAGCCCCTTTGGTGTCATAACTCTTTTTATGTCTAGTGACCTTTATAGAGAATGTTACTTTTTGCTCTAGTGTACAGCACTGAAAGTAACAACAGCAAGGGCTGTTATATCCATGGCAGGGTCATCATCAAGGAATGATGATACTGGCAGGAAATAGAAAACATTTGCTAGGGATTTAACTGTACTGCCTTCTTTTCTTCTAGTCAGTCACTTTAAGGTAGGGCTATTTAGTGTCTAGAATATTCTGGATTTGAAGAGAACAAAATATAGACAAGACTGTAGTCACCCTTTTCTACCATGTTCTTATTGTTTGATTTGTTTCACTTTGCTTTTGGTGCTTATGGTTGAACAAAGATACAGTTGATTTTAATTTCAGCCTTAGCATCTCAACTAGGAACCAAGCCATTTGCCAAATAAAATTGAGGCTTCCAAAGAAGTTTCCGAAAAGAATGGAGTGTTAAGTTTAATTATAGGAGACCTAGTGAAGTTCTTTTCCTTCTCATATGTAATGCTTAATGAAAGGCCTCCTGGGCATTCCAGAATGTAGAATATTTCCAGAATGTAGTCACTGAAACAAAATTTGACTGAGTTATCTATACCTGCAGATTTTTTTTGGGGGGGGGGCTAAACTTTTCTCTTAACTAGAGGGTTCTACTGGAGGAGGCCAACTGATGAGGGATGAAGGGAGTTAGAGAAGGCTTCCTGATTCTGTGGGGAAAGCTGCTTCAGTTGAGGGAGCAGGAGAATGGCGAACGCAATGAGCTGTTACCTTCTTGGGTTGGTGTATTTCCCTTTTCTTATAGCAAATGATAGCTCATGGAAGTGTTTCCCAGGCAACTGCCTCAAGTTTCATAAAGGAAATTCCTGATAGCAGAGGAGGCTGTGGTCATTGGTCTTGTTTGCAAGTGTGTGTGTTACTATCTTCTGTCAGTCTCTGCCTTAATTCCCTTGAGATGGTCTCTCCCTGAACCTAGAGCTCATTGTGTTTTATGGCTAGGCTGGCAGCCAGCAAATCCCGGGGATCATCTTGTTTTACTTCCTATGGAGATAGAGGCACATGTAGCCATTCCCAGCTTTTTCAGAGAGAAGAATGATTCTGATGAGTCAAACTCAGATCCTCATGCTTGTACAGCAAGTGTTCTTACTCATTTAGTCATCTCTCCAGCTGGGGGCATGGTGTTTCTTACAGCTGAAACTTACTTTGGAAGATTTTAAAACAACTGTCAGAACATTCATCACCAAAAAGCATTACATCATCCTAGGAGTGAGAAGACTTGCATGGAGTTTAGTAGTACATGTTGGGGAGAGCTCAGTGCCTAAAAGACTATTCTTTAAGTGGGTGTTGATACAATGATATGAAGATATATAATGCTTATCCAGTTTTGACTACCAAAGAAAGAGTCTATGGTTTGGTTAGGGAAAGTTACTGTGGCCCTTGAGACTTGGTAGGAAGAACTGGTTTATCTAGATTTACCAAGATCCTATATAGGATCTTGGGCTGGCCTATTTATATACTTAGTAGCAGTAATTTTTCTGCTCTTTGAACTGGGTGCTGTGTCAGCCTTTGGGGTCACTGATAGTGTCTCATCAGTATCTAGAGTGGGTGGCTGGATTAAGAAATAAGCATAGTGGATTGGGTGCTACTTAGTGAGGATGAGAAGTGTATTATTCTTTCATACATCAGCTTTACTTATACAGTGATTCCTGAGATGTTTGTTAAATTTTCCAGTTGGTGATAGCATGAAGAAAAATCATTGAGTCAAAGTAAGACAGTCTTGAAGTAGAATAAGCACAGGTTTACTGTGATGCTATTAGCTTTGTTCCAGTCTAGTTGTTCCTTGCAGGTGAGCATACAACCTTAGCTTTTTAATTACAGTTATTTTAATGGGTTAAACAAAAAACTATCCTATAGATGGTTGTAAATTGGTGAGAAAAATTACTGCTTTAGTGATTGAAGATTGTCATGTACCTTGCATTTTGTTAGTTGAGGAATCAGATGGAAAGTATTTCAGAGATTTGTCACAAAAAAGTATTTCAACAAATTATCTGCAAAATAATTACCTGGTAAAATCTGAGATTGGGTCTGGCAAATTTATTCACTAACCAAAATATTTTCTGATATAAGCTTTTTGTTTATATTGGAATGCTATTAATTTCCCTTAGAGCCCATTGTTGGTATTTTAAGGTGCATTCTCCTGTTCCTCAGTCTGAACTCTATTTCCCTGGCCTCTGATCTCAGTAAGTAGAGTGCTGATACATAGGATGGCATGTTTTGAGAATACATGAAATTCATTGTGAAACGACACTGCTGTATCCAGTCCTTCATTCCATCTTCAGAGATTAAAGTTTCTGGAATGGTAGAGGAAATGTGAATTATATAAAAATTTAAGGTATAATTACGAAAATCATAAAAAGTATACAATTTCTGAAAATTTGGTGATGACCTACAAAAGCTTGGTCATGAAATCAGTCTCCCCTCCACCCTTCCATAAGAGCAATTCTTAAGGCCATTTATTGCTATGATGTGAAACTGCTTTCATGAACATGGTCACAGCTTCAAAAGGAGATAGTGAAGAAACAATATGAGAAAAACAAAAATTACAAATATTAAATCTGACTCAGTATAAAAATGTATATGCTTATTCATACAGGAAGCATTAATTACATACAGCATATACATAAAAACATAATTTCTAGTTGAAAATGACATTTATCTGTAATGCTAACTCTTCAGCGTCTGAGGCAGGAAAATCCTAGTTTGAAGGCAACCAGCTGAGACCTTATCTTAAACAAACAGATGCAGAGAAAGCAGGACATGCAGGAGGAGAGAAATGGGTTAATTTACATTGTAAGAGCTGGTTAGAAACAAGCCTAAGCTAAAGCTGAGCTTTCGTAATTAATAAGTCTCTGTGTCATTATTTAGGAGCTGACTGGCAGGACAGAGAAAGACTCATTATGCCCAACCAATTATACTTCACTTTTAAAACTGAATTTTCTAATATCCCATAGAGCTAGTAAGAAGGCATGAGCAGGTCTCACACAACCTTTGATAATGGATGATTATGAAAAGATTAAAGAAGGTGAATCTGTGTTGTAGCTGTTGATAGCAAGGCCATGGAGAGGCAAGGGTGTCAGTGATATAATGGAATGACTAGTAAATTCACTAGTTGAGTTTGAGCTAAGGTATGAAAGCATGAATTTTATTCCTGACTACCCAGGATGAAAAATTGGAGGGCATTTCTATCTTGATGTTAATTTAATGATAAAAATCAGGTAGCACTTTGAGAACACAGCCCAAACGATACCTTAGTCTCCACATAGAGCCACAAAATTAATTCCTATATATTGTTGCAATGTGCATTGTGATATGTGATAGTGTGAAGATTGATTTCACTACTGAATTCTCCCTGTAGTTCTCATACATTCCTGCCTCCATTGCTCATTCCATTTATGGAGTGGAGATATATATATATATATATATATATATATATTATATATATATATTTTTTTTTTTTTTTTCTTATGGTTCTGATGTTTAGCCAAGAGAAAGGTACCAGCACAATTAGATTTTAGTGAGGGTTTTCTGTAACAGTACATCTTTCTGGCAAGCCGCCTGAGCCCTGCCACCACGTGGGCGCCCCAAATAATATACAGAGACTTATATTAGGTACAATGCTGCTGGCCAATGACTAGGATTTCTTACTGCTAGCTCAGTCTTAATTATCAACCATACCTATTAATCTATACTATTTATAAGGACTTATTGAGGACACTGGCAGAATGAATCCTCTTCCCGGGATCACATGGCGGCTCCTCAGAAAAGAGAGGAGGAGGAAGACAAAGAGAGTGACTTCCTGCTTGTCCCTGCTTATGTTCTGAGGCTGCCTGCTATGTCACTTCTTGCCTGGATTACAAGACTTCTCTTTCCTGCATTTCCCAGAATTCTCCTCAACTCCTAGTCCCACCTATCTTGCTCCCCTATTGGCCAAGAGTGCTTTATTCAGCAACCAGTAAGATAAACATACACAGAAGGACCTCCCTCATCAGTTTTCTTATTTTGCTTGTAGACATCCATTTTCTTTCTGTGTCCCCAAGTGACCTTTCTTTTGTAGACGTGAAGCAAGCAAGCAAGCTTTGGTGTTTTTTTCTTCTTAAAAGTACACCATTTCTGTCAGATTCAGAACCCGCTCTCATGGCCTCATTAAATCTTAATTAGTAGAGTACAGTGGTACATACCTGTGATATCAGCATTTGGCATGAGGATCACTGTGCAAGCATGAGATCAGTCTGGTCTAAGTAGCAAGTCTCAAGTAAGCCTGGGCTAAATAAGACCCTGTTTTAAAAAAAATAAGTCAGGGGGATATAATTCAATACAAAAGCGTCTTCATGTGCAGGCGCAACACACACAGAATAAGAATATTGATTCATTGTTATTCTTGTTTCTATTTATGTCTACAGGGTTTCAACATGCTGCTCTTTTCCCAGCACTCTTAGACTTCTAACTCCAGTGAAGCATAGATGTATCATTTCACTTCTTAGCCCTTTTCTATTTTTGGCTTATTTTTAGTGGGGTTCATTCTTTCTCTCTGTCTCTCTCTCTGTCTGTCTGTCTGTGTGCCCCCCCCCCTGGTGAATAAGTGAATAACTAGGATTGATCCATGTTCTCAAGTTAGCCCTGAGTTTTTTAACTAGGTCAGCTGGGACTAGCCTGTGGGGTTAGGTAGTAATTTGACATTACCTTGTCAAAATTTTAATTCCTATTTGACTGACTGTGTGAAGAGGAGGATATTCCTGTGAGCCTTGTGCTAATTTTATCTAAATACCTGAGTGGTGTTTTGTTAGTGTAAAATGTCAGTCAGATATAAACAGAAACAGGTCTTACCACAGAAAGGCAGAAATCTTTTGTCGTATCCTCTTTTTAATTTTTTTTTAAGATTTATTATTATGCATACAGCATTCTTGTCTGCATGTATGCCTGCAGGCCAGAAGAGAGCACCAGATCTCATTATAGATGATTGTGAACCACCATGTTGTTGCCAGAAATTGAACTTAAGATCTCTGGAAGAGCAGTAACTCTGAGCCATCTCTCCAGCCCCCATATCCTTCTCTTAGAGCAAATTTAATAAAAGTTTACCATGTAAAACTTGCTGAGGTCCAAACTACTAATTTCTTTATATCAGCAATACTTGACCACTCCAGCAACCACATGACTGTCACACAAAGACTTATGAGGCCAGTTAGGGTTCATTTAATTTCATTAAATAGGCTAATATGTAAAGGATATTCACTCCCTACATTTCCTTTATGTTTATGAAACATAAAATGTGGGCAAATAATAGGTTGCCATGCATGGTGTGCTGTTAAAGGGTCTTTGCTGTGGGTCTGAAACTTTTCTCTCACCCAGTTGTATTTTGGTATTTTCTTTTTTTAACTAAAAATATAAATTTGTAGAAACAAACTAGACTTTAGTTTGTATAAACTATGGTTTATACTTCTGACTTTTTTTTTTCCTAGCAGAAGTTAATACATAATACTTGTAATGATTTAGAATGTTAAGTAATAACTTTGGTGGGTTGAAGCCAAGGTGTGCCAAAAAGTCACACCAAGTAACAGATCTCTCATGAAGGGTTTATGGGGGTGGGGTAGAGACTGCCTCTGAGCAAGAGTGGAAGAGAAAAAGAAAGCAAGGAGAGAAGGCTCTTGCTTTTTATAGGGGATCTAGCACATTTTTATAGGGAGAGTGTATGTGTGTCAAATCTTGGTGGCTGATGAAGACTGTCCTGCCGTTGATTGTCCCTGAGGGCAGGCCTATGGGAATGCCTGAATGTTAACAATACTTCTATGGCATAATTTAAAAGTTATTTTTAATTCTGAGCCTGGGGCTGTTTCTAACCAGTATTTATCAGTTTATACTTGTTTTTATTGTCCAAGTTAAGGAATGCTCACTAGATAATTAATAATACTTGTCAGGCCTCTGACTATCAGACATACTGTAGAATAAATGATATTGCATTCTATATATCTATATTAATGTGGCCACACAGCAGGTTTGTCAGTTGACTTAAGGATTTCTGCAGATGTTAATTATAACATAATAAAATACTGGTCATTGAATCTGTGAAGTTCAGTTTATATTATCAATGGCTGTTCTAAAACTGTCTTCCCTTCCGTTCTTGCTAAAATTAGATGATGTGCTAAACTGTGTTCAGATATAAACATGTACATTCTGCAGTGTGCGTGTAGGTTCTGCTGACAGAAGTAGAGCCTTGTTAAAAGTAGATGATATGCCTGTACATTCTGATCCAGTCATTTGAAATACCTATTGTTATATTTAGACAATTAGCCCTTCACTTTGCTGATTTGTATCATAAGTATTAAAAATACTTTTACACAGATATTTTTTGTGGTTTCTTTGTGTGAATGAACTGAATGAAGGTAATTGTGAAACAAAGACCTAGAATCTAGCAATATGTGTATGTAGCAATTGTTCAAGTGTATCAGCCTCCCAGACTGACCTTCAGTGTGATTAAAATCAGAGTACCCAAACTCCTGAATTGGGGTATTAAGCTTTGTAAACTCAAAGTCAGGGCAAACATTCATAAAAAGCAAAAAGCTTCACAGTGCATTCTTCCTTTCCTCCTACTCAAACAGTGCCACCAATTAGGAACCAAGTATTCAAACATCTGAGCCTAGGGCAGGGGAGGCATTCTATTTCAAACCACCACAGACACTGTTCAGGGTTTTGTTTTTCTTAATTTTAGAATTTTCTTTCAATTTAAAATTTTAACTTAATTTTTTTCTTCTGAAACTTTTGTTCTCACTTAATCACATCATGTTCTATTTTAATTCAGATCAAAGTTATAACAACAGCTTAAAGCTGAAAATGTTGTGCCCAAACCCTGAACCCCAAAATTGCCAAGAGGCCCAATCTGATGCAAAAGCAAAGAGTCTTTAATTTATGAGTTAACTGGGTCCCCTGTTGTGTCTGTCCATCCTGTCCCCGTGTGTCAGTTCCCCCTCCCCCTTGTTCTTCCCACACAGCAGAGACCAGGAGGGCAGTGACTATATTGGGGTACAGCACTTCTGGGCTTGGGCAACCTCTCCTGAGGTTGCATGGTCAGCTGCAGCTGCAGCTGCAGCAAGGTTGCTATGCCTGGAGGCCCTCCCAGGGAGGTTGCTATGCTCTGCATTCTTGAGTCCACCAGCTAACTTCTGATTGGTTCCTTGCCACATGGAGGGTATCTGGCTTCCTAGTGATTAGGGCAAGGTGTGTGTGGGGGTCTGGGGGTGCTCAGCACATGCTGCTGCATCAGGGGCCTATGTCTTGCTGGGTCTTTTCTGCAGCCTGTCCTGGCTGCAAAGCAGGGGGCTGGGTGAGGGTCTGGCCCCTTCAAAAGTTCCATCAGATCTTAATTGCCTTTTACAAGGAAAACTAACATTTTCTCAATACTTTATATATGAAGTAGTCTTGGATTATGATTTGTAGGATGCTAATATTATGCAGTATAGATTCAGTATCTAGTTTAGTCCTCTTGAAAATGTCAATGTTTTTATTTTGGCAGGCAGTCAGCCTTTTTGGGTTCAGCTCTTAAGACCTGTTTCTTTTAGTGTGGACAGCAGTTCCAGTCATTTCAGTTCTAGCTTTTGCATGGCAGGAATAATGATGGTCCCTAAACACCTCCATGTTCTGATCCTGAAACCTGGTGGTAAACTAGGTTAATAATTAAAGGGAAGCCAGGTGGTGGTGGCTCACGCCTTTAATCCCAGCACTCGGGAGGCAGAGGTAGGTGGATCTCTGTGAGTTCGAGACCAGCCTGGTCTGCAGAGCAAGTTCTAGGACAGCCTCCAAAGCTACATAGAAATCCTGTCTCTAAAAACCACAAAAAAACTAAACCAAACCAAAACAAAATTAAAGGGAGTTAAAGTTTCAGGTAGGTGTTATACAATTCTGTCAAATGTGGTGGTATACACCTTATACACCTACAATTTTAGCATTTGGGGGGTAAGCCAAAACTATGTAGTGAAACACTGTTTCCAAAAATAACCCCACAAAACAAAAAAAGTATTTGTCAGCCCTTAAAAGAGATTATCTAGGATTATCCACTTGAGCCCATTGAAGTCATGAAGATTTGTTAAAAGTTTAACATAGTCTGATACAGTATAAGGAAGACTCACCTGGCCTTTGCTAGATGTAGTTTCTAGAATATGGAAAAGATAAGAAAATGGGTTCTTTCCAAGAGCCTTTCAGAGGAATCAAAGCACTGTTAACAACTTGATTTTGCTGCAGTGAGTCCCATTTTGGACTTTTTGAATCTAGAACTTGGTGATAATTTATTTGTGTTGTTCCAATAAGCTTTTCAGGTTTGTGGCAAGTGTTGTCACAATGTGTGGTATGAATGTTATATTCTCCATAGGTTCATATATTTGATCCCTAGTCAGTAATGATGTTTTGGGAAGTTATTGAACCTTATGGACATGGCAGTGGGTGGTGGGTGTCGACCATTAGGGGTGAGACTTTGAGGTTATAACCTGGCCCTTGCTTACAGTTCTGCTTTCCCCATCCTTTCTTGTGCCCCAAATCCCATTGTTACCGGCTGAACACTCTTGAGTCACAGTGCATTTCTGCTCATGATCATCTGTTCCTCTAGACAGTGTGCCAAAGTAAATGCTTTTGTTTCTGTTGAGTATTCTGAGGTATTCTGTCACAGTGATAAGAATAACAGCTAGTGCAAGCAGTGATAGGACATTAATGCACATTGCTACATTGTATTTTTTGATCCATTCTATACCTATATTCTGTAATTCTGGTTATTCTGTAACTTTTTGTAGATTCATAGATAATTGTCTTTCTGATTCTCTTCCCTTTGGCATTCTCTCAACACTGTAGCCTTCAGGGACTACTTTTCCTTGTTCCTCTATATACAAAGATCAGACTCAAATGAAATTTTACCTAATTGGCATCAGCATACTACTTTGTGACTGTTCCTGTCCTAAGGGCAGACTGGTCAAAGGAAAGGGAGCTTAGTAATAAAATAGACACTAATCCTCATGTAGATTGCTTTGCCAAGTTTTGTCTCCATTATCTACTATAAGGTGAAGTTAACTGAACAGCTATGAAGTAATCTGAGGGCAAAGCTTGTCTAGTTTAGTAGTTTTCCCCATCTCTTAGAGCAGTTTTAGGACCTTTCCTTTATTGAACTTTTCCAAAGATTTCACCCAACTTCTCAGAATGAATTTCCTCATGTTGTGTAAGCTAGCTGAATTACCTAATAGCTATGCTGAGCATGTATGACTGGAAATATTACTTGACTTTGGGTGTGCTCCTACCTACTGTCCTGGACTACAAAAGGGAGCTAACCAGCTTCAAATGTGGATATGCTGTGTACAGCAGTTTATTCATTTTCCATTGCCACCATAACAGTGATCACTGATCAGAGAATAAAATATAAACTTACTCGTCTACAATTCTGTAGGTCAGATCCACAGCATGTCTTACCCAGACATTGCCAGTGTAGTAATGCTCTCTGTGGGCTCTGGGTAGGAGCTAGGGCCTTCAGTCTCCCAGCTTTTAAAGGTCACTTACATTTATTTCTTTGCTCCTGCTCCCCTGTTCATCTTCAAAGGTGCAGAAGGCAAGCCATGCTCTTTTTATATTATTTTACTCTGATCTCTGTCTCACACATCCACTTTCAAGGACTGATTTGATTATTGTTTTTGCAGGATTGATTCTGGTTTTCTTCATGATTATTAGACAATTAATTTTACTTTCTCTGTGTTTTGTTGAGGTATTCTATGTACAGAATTGAGGAGAGAGATGATTATTGGGATTATTGTGACTTGGCTTATGTGATACCAGTCTTTGATTCTTGGTCATTTCGCCCAAATAGCCACACAGTAATGGTAGTCACCTAATTTAATAATTTGTTGAAATCTTCATTTTAACTTTTGATAATGTATAGTCATTTATTTATTTATTTATTTATTTGGATTTTTTTTTTATTTGAGCTGGTGACAGGAATTTCCTCTGTATTTAAAATCACAAGTCTTTTTTTTTTTTTTTGGTTTTTGGTTTTTGGTTTTTCGAGGCAGGGTTTCTCTGTGGCTTTGGAGACTGTCCTGGAACTAGCTCTTGTAGACCAGGCTGGTCTTGAACTCACAGAGATCCTCCTGCCTCTGCCTCCCGAGTGCTGGGATTAAAGGCATGCGCCACCAACGCCTGGCTTTAAAATCACAAGTCTTATAAATGACTCTAATGGCCATAAATAGTAATACATGTATACTTCAATATATTTTAATTCAATCTATTTTAAATAGTACTATAAGTATGAGATTGCATAAACTATCAATTAAATATTTTAAATATAAGTGCTTGTTACCTGACACCCTAAATCATAACCAAATTAAAAATCCCCTGAAAAATACAGCTACAGTAATTTAGTGCTCAAAAAAAAAAAAAACCCTAAACTTAAAAAAACCAACCAAACAAACAAAACGGTGCTAGGCATGTAGCTCATACTGGTGTTCTCAGCACTAATAATCTTTGCCAAGGTCAAAGCAAAGAGTATCACTACTAATTGATGCCTGCCATGGAATACATAGTGAGTTTAAAGCCAGCCCGAGCCAAGAGTGAAATCCTGCTTAAAGAAAACTAAACAGCAAACTCAGTGCAGAATGATTTGCGATAAACTTTGAGTTGTTAATTGGAAAGAGACATATGAAAGAAAGAAAAAGAAATGGAAAATAGTAATATGTAATTAAAAGATTTTCTAAAGACACAAGAATTTTGTGGAGCTTTATCACTTAGAAAACATTAGAACACAGTATCTCACTCTGATACTTATTTTACCGTACCGGAAATCAACAAGTAGTACAGGAGAAAAAGAAACAACAGAGTTTTCTCAAAAATATCAACTATGATAAGATGAGCGTTCTCTAAAAGATATGAAACCACCCGTGTCTAGTTTGTTTTGTCTAAGATAGGTATTGAACTTTGTTGCTTAGTTTTTACCTGTAAGTTTGACTCTTACTGTGATTTTAACCTTTCTGATTAGATTTTAAGAATTTATTTTAGCATAAAAGTATTAAAACATGAGTTTCCATTGCTATTTGAAATAATGAATTCAAATAAATTAAAAAAGAGGAATAAGAATATCTCAAACAACAGTAACTTGTAATATCATAGTGGACTTGCTTCCACTTGTGAATACTTGGATAATTCTAAGATATCTTATTATATGAAAATAATTAGTTTGAAAAAATATTTGTGCTACAAAAACAAAAGACTGCTCCAAGATTGCTTAACCATTTCCTGTGACTCTGAGAAAGTGGTTGGTTTCACAATCACTATGCTAAGCCTGTGTGGACTGAATTGTTTCACTTTCATCTTCCTGTAGAGAATTTAAAGTTTACTGACTGAGCAGGTTGTATTTATATATTTAAGGGTATGTGTATGTATGTATGTATGTATGTATGTATAATATGTATATGTAAGTCAACGATGAAAAGAAGAAGGCTGTGGATTTAAGAGAATAGGGAAGTTTTAGAGGGAAGAGTGGAAAAGGGAGAATAATGTAATTATAATCTCAAAATTAAAAATAATTATTTATAAAAATGTTTGTTCCTATCATTTTTAGTAAATACCCTTCAACAAATTTAATTGTTTAATGCATGAGATTTCTTGGGTTCTCTTTAAAGGCTTATTTAAGATCCCAATGTTTGCTTTCTTATAATAGCACTTAGTTTTCTAACAGCAAACTTGAAGTTTCGGTACAGGAGACACTAGATGTTTATTTGTTGTTGTGATAGGATTTCTCTCCATAGCCCCAGCTGTTCTGTAGATCAGGCTGGCCTCAAACTCAGAGATCCACCTGCCTCTGCCTTCCAAGTGCTGGGGTTAGAGTGTGTGCCACCACGTCCAGTTCTAATTTCTTAATTTTAATGAGAGAGAGAGAGAAAGTCCGTCTTATTGCCTCTGCTTGGTAAGATGGTAAACTTAGTGAACAACATAAAGAAACATTTTCGAATATTTATGACTGAGAAGTGAGATGTCATATAAAAGTTTGGTCATTAATACATGAGACTAATTATTAAGTACTTGTTAATGTGATAGGTTGTGTTCTGAATGCTTTATGTCTTATGTGACTTAGTGAGTGGGATATTTCTTCCCATTGATTTTAATATATTATAAAAAATATACCACAATGATAGAGTTACATACACAGTGGCAGAATGACTGGTTTTTAGCTAGCCTTCTGTTATATCTGTTGCTCAATCCAGTGTTATTGTGTGAGAGAACCTTTGGTAAATGTTGCTGCTCACCATCCTTTGTAGGGTGGTAAGATTGTTTTGTTGATAAATGAAATCATACCCATCAAACCCCTTCCTTAGGCTTAGGATGAAAAACCTACATGTGTATACAGGAGTTTTTGTGTGGAATTGTTCTAATGACAAATGTTCTGTTTCCTGTTTCTGAGTTGAGTCTGGGGCCCAGCATACATTGCCATCTCAGATGTGACATGGAACTGTAAACTAGTGTGTGCAGTGTGCTTTATGTTTGTCTTCAGGGAAAATTTGTTCTTATTTCAGGGACATGTAGCTCAGTGTAGAGCTCGAATTCCTCAGAGGATAAGATCACTGAAATATTGATGAATAATGATGATAATACTGAAATGAAGCTCATTAATTCACGAGCTTTCTATGTGAAATATATAAGGGATAAGGAGATCATATGTTATGATGTAGAATTTCTAAAATTTATGGTTTAAGACAACCATTTTACTTGGCAATGATTCTTTAGCTCAACACTTTGGATTGGGTTTTTAGGTGAGTGTTTCTTCTGCTCTTCTTGTCTGAAGTCACTCTTAAGCTGAAGTCATTGGCTGTCACCTTGACTTGAGCCTAGATGCTTCTAAGACAGGTTCACACGTGGTGAATCTGGCAGTGGCTGCTGGCTGTTGGCCGGATGTTTTTTAATGTGGTTCCCCCACCCACAAGGAAGCTAGCTAGCTTGAATTCCTTCTCATAGAACTGTAAAAGTAGTAATGAATAGTAAAGTTTACATAGCTTCCCAAGGCCCAGCATTAAAAATTCTGCCAAAGTCTTTCTGCTTCATTTCATTTATTAAACCAAGTTACAAGGACTATAAAAATTTAAATAGTAAAGATGAAATTCCACTTCCTAATAAGAGATCCCATAAAAGAGAAACAGCAAGTACTATCCTGGTATATAGGTTTCCTGATTTCTCTCTAAGCCAACAATATTGCTTTTTCATTAATTCATGAGCTTTCTATGTTAGCATGCTTAAAACATTGTGTGTATATGTGTGAAAGTTTTTTCCATTTACTTATAAAATAAAAATTGGGTAATAAAAATATCCAGCATACCCAAGCTCTATCTTTCAGGAATAACCACTGTTAATGTTTTTTTTTTTAATTTGCATTGTATCCTACTGGATACATGTTTATTTAAAATTCTGTAACCTGTTTGTCTTCCTTTAAACTGTATTTTTGAATATGTTTCTATATTTAAGGTAAAACCCATCTACTGCTGTTAAACAATTAGCTTTGTTCTATGGTTTGTCCACCAAAGGTTCACAGATTCCTGGGAACTTGTTTCTCAGTGTGCTGTTGGGAGGTGATGGAACTTTTAAGAGGTAGAACTGTGGAAGGCCTTTAGGTGATTGACGGCACTGTCCTTGGAAGGGAATAATGTACTTTTCCAGGAATTCTGAGTTAGCACTGCTGAGGGGGTTGTTACAGAACAAGTGAGCCTAACACCCCCTTGCTCTGGCTGTCTTCCTGTCTTCCTCTTTGTTTTTGTCATTGTGGTGCCATCCAGCATGAGGTGATACACTCAAGGGAGGCTAATCAGAGCTGCATGCTTTCTGGATTCAGCAAGATCTAAAACTATGAGCCAAGTAATCTTTTTTCTTTCTTTTTTTAAGTACCCAGCCCCAGATATAGGACTAAAAAGGATGAGTAGTCTTTTGTCATTTCCTTCCTTCCTTCCTTCCTTCCTTCCTTCCTTCCTTCCTTCCTTCATGAAAATACTGCTATAAACATTCAGTGAAATTATTTATTACATTTATTGTGTGTGTGTGTGTGTGTGTGTGTGTGTGTGTGTGTGTGTGTGTGTGTGTTGAGCAGAGGTTGCATGTGGAGGCCAGAGAACATCTTTTGCATGTTGGTTTGGTTCAGTACTTCCACCCTGTGATGAGACACAAGGTTCAAACTCAGGTCATAGGCTTGGCTGCAAGAGCCTTTTACTCCTGAGTTATCTCACCAGCCCCTAAACACTTTTTTTTTTTTAAGTTAACTTATTACTATTTTGTTTGTATGAAAGTGTGAGTATTTCGTAGTATATGTGTGTGTGAATGCAGCTGTCCATGTACCGAAGCACAAGTGTGGAGTTCAGAGGGCAGCTTTGAGGAGTCAGTTATCTCTTCCCACCTTGTTGAAGCACTGAGTCAGAGTTTTGTGTTATTTCTGTTGGGCTGTGCAGTCCAGGCTGTCTGACCCACCAGCTTCTTCTGTCTCTGCCTCCCATTTGCCTTGGATGTGCCATTGTACCCATTCTGTACCCATTGAATCCCATGGGCTCTGGGAATCAAGCAGGTCATCAGGTTTGTTCAGCAAACATTATTACACAGTAGGCATCTTGCAGGCTTTAAAAAAATTATGTACACCTCTGTCTCTCTCTCTGTGTCTGTGTGTGTGTGTGTGTCTGTCTGTCTGTCTCTCTCTCTCTCTCTCTCTCTCTCTCTCTCTCTCTCTCTCTCTCTGTGTGTGTGTGTGTGTGTGTGTGTGTGTGTGTAAACATTCTCCAACATATATCCCTGTGTAATTGATACTTTTCTCTTGTGGACTTACTTGGTGAAAATTTTGTAAGACCTTGGTATGTATTCATGAGGCATGAATTTAAGGATCTTGGTACAAGCTCATCAGTAGGTATAATTTTACCAAGCTGGGTTTGTTGTGTTGAGATCATGTTAAAGAGAGATTTCTAAAAGCTAATGAAAAATGTAAGCCATAGAGAAAAATCTTCCTTTAACATTTTACTTGTAGATTGAAATATACATAGTTGCTATGTTAGCTAATGGACTAAATTTTTATCTAGTATATGGATCTGCTGATGGAAGTTCTTCACTTTGTTTGTCCAGGTGAAAACTTTGTTCCTTTTCTACAGGAAATGACTTTTTCATTTTTTTCTCTTTTGTTTGTTTCTGTTAAGGATTGCAGTTTGCTGTTAAGGTCTGCAGTTTGCTTGCTGTAGATGTTTCTTGCCTCTACCCTTGATCCCTTAGGTTTCTTTGCAGAGCTTCCAGGCATTGATGCTTTGCACCCTGATCACAGTTTTTGCTAGGCTGACAGGCCAGCAAGCTCCTGATTTCAGCATGTCTTCTCTGTCCAGTGTTGGGGTTACATGCCCACTTTTTTTTTTCTTGAGTATTGGAGACTTAAACCCAGGTCTTCATGATTTGGCAGCAAGTATTCTTTCCCATTGAGTGATCTCCCCAGCCTCTGGTCCCTTTTATTTAGTTGCAGTTTTTCTGGTGAAAGTTTTATCTATTGACATAGTCCTCTGTTTTACTTTTTAAAGCCATTTTCCTTATTCTTTGGGACATATTTACAGCAGCTGTTCTAAAGTTAAGTGCAGCAGCTGACTTTTGTTTTCTTATGGATCACATTTTGTATGTCATTGAGCAGAGCAATGCTTATTAACTATTACAGCCTTATTTGAATATAGCAGGCCTTGTGTCTGCTCAAGAAAATTTGTTTAAATTAGGCTTTTGCAGGGATTTTGATATGTTAATTTAAATATATATACCCACTATGTTTTTCTGGGTATTAAGTAGCTAATGTCAGTCTTATTCTACTGATGATGAATAATATTTTAATAATTTCATTGCCAGATACCAAATTGTTAAAAGTGCTTCCCTTTCATTAAATTAACATGGGTCAGAAGATGTAGTACACTAATGAGATTCAAATTTGAAAACATTTTTTTTAAGAATCTGGGCTCAAATATAAATTTTACCAGTAAATATCTCTCTGGCTTTGAAATTGTCAGTCCATTTCTGTTTGTTTTTTCATGACTTAATTTTTTTAAGATTTTATTTATTTTTTTTATTAAGTATACAACATTCTGCCTCCACAACAGAAGAGGGCATTATATCCCATTATAGATGGTTGTGAGCCACCATGTGGTCTCTGGGAATTGAACTCAGGACCTCTGGAAGAGCATCCAGTTCTCTTAACCTCTGAGCCATCTCTCCAGCCCATGACTTAATTTTTGCCACTTTATAGAACTGCTGTGCAGATTAGAAATGTTAATTGTAAAGTGCCTTGTGAGAACAAGTTAAAGATGATTCAATTTGTTAAACTCTTAAAATCCCTTACAAGATGTGATTTTTTTAATACAAAATATTGACTGTCCCAATTCTAAGTCATTGATAGATACATAGTATTATTTACCCCTTTGCTTCTTGAGACCTTTCTCCTCAGTGACATTTGGCAAATGGGAGGAGTGTAGCTCAGAAGAGCTCCCACCACTTCCTGACTCAAGATATGCTGACACTCATGGTGCTCGTTCATTCTGTTTTTAAGGATGGGAAACATTGTACTGGTGAAAGGTACACAAGGGCGAAAAGGCAGGTTTTGAACTACAGTTTGATCTGTTTTGTAAGTTTTTTTGTCCGTGTTACTGTTTCTTGCTTGTCAAAATTTTATAAGTAATTTTCCTCTTTCAGTGTACTGTCGTACAAAAACATCCTTCTCCTGAGGGAAACAATAGCCCATTCTCTTGATGAGCTGTCTCTTAAGCCTAGAAGCAGGTAGACCCATCTTTAATTTGCCCAGGATAGAGTGGGACTCAGGAAGAAGACCCACACAGGCCTTACAACCTGGTTTGCAGTATTTGGCCAAGAATTCCAGGCTTCAAGTGTCCAGACCCAGAAGAAAGGCATTGACTACAATCCTTTTGGCCCCACTCAATCCTAGCTGTTTAGGGACATACATGGGCAGAGATGGCCAGAGTGACATACTCTAAAGTCAAGCCTGGAACCCAGGGTATTGATTGGGTGGTACCATTTTAAAGAAAGTACTATAAAATCACATCTGCTTAAAAAAATTTCTTTACTTTCATTATTAACAGAAAACAAATTCAAATGAAATAAATATCACACACCAAAATTACCCAGGCCTAAAATCCGTGTACATTTCAGTAAGCTTCTATACAGATACAATAGCCACTCTTTTTCACTATCAGATATATTTTTATTCACTTAGTGACCACTAACAATGAAAAAAATCTGTGACAGAAAAACAATTAGCTTTATACTATCTTTCATTAATATTAGCCCATTTACTAGTGTTTTTGTTTTGGGGGTTCATGACTATAGTATGCTTTTATATATATTCTTGATTTTTAATGAACAACTCAAGAATTCCATAAAGCCTCTATTTAATTCTAATAGCTTTAAGGTGGAAATAAGTCTTAGTGATTAAAAAAAAAAAACATTAAATTTGGTCTTTCCAAGAAACATTGCATTGTGAACTCTCCCCCACTCCTGTCTTATCTTTGTGTCTTATATTTGTAGATCGACTTCAGCTTCCAAGGAATATGATTGAAAACAGCATGTTTGAAGAAGAACCAGATGTGGTAGATTTAGCCAAAGAACCTTGTTTACATCCACTGGAACCTGATGAAGTGGAATATGAGCCCCGAGGTTCAAGGCTACTGGTTCGAGGTCTTGGTGAGCATGAGATGGATGAGGATGAAGAGGATTATGAGTCATCTGCAAAGCTGCTGGGCATGTCCTTTATGAACAGAAGCTCAGGACTTCGAAACAGTGCAGTGGGCTACAGGCAGAGTCCAGACGGCTCTTGTTCAGTACCCTCTGCCAGAACCTTAGTGGTCTGTGTTTTTGTCATCGTGGTTGCTGTCTCTGTAATCATGGTGATTTATCTACTGCCTAGATGTACCTTTACCAAAGAAGGCTGCCACAAAAAAAACCAGTCAACGGGACTAATTCAGCCAGTTGCCACAAATGGGAAATTGTTTCCATGGGCACAAATTAGGCTTCCCACTGCCATTATGCCTCAGCGCTATGAACTTAGCCTACATCCAAACCTAACCTCAATGACATTCAAGGGTTCTGTGACAATTTCACTTCAGGCTCTTCAAGCCACATGGAATATCATTCTCCATAGCACAGGACATAATATTTCAAGAGTGACATTTATGTCAGCAGTTTCTAGTCAAGAAAAACAAGTTGAAGTCCTGGAATATCCATATCACGAACAAATTGCCATTGTTGCCCCTGAAGCCCTTCTAGCAGGGCACAACTATACCTTGAAGATAGAGTATTCTGCAAATATATCTAACTCTTATTATGGATTTTATGGCATCACCTACACAGATAAAAGTAATGAGAAAAAGTATGTAAACCTCCTAAATGGTTCTTATTCTGTGCTCTTCTGCATGTGACTTCCACAGTGCAGGTTCTTTTGCCCACACCATATTTTTTTTTTAATTTAGGAAGCTATGTTCAAGTTAGAATGGTAAAATGCAAGAATATACAATTCTCTTAGGCAGAACTTCGAGTGAGTATTGTGATGGAAGAGAGTAGAAGTGTATGGTGGAAGGGAATGAAGGAAGATTATATTCTCTATTACAAACTAACAAACTTTTCTTGAGCTTTTCATGTTTTATGTGATGAATAGTGCTACCCTTCCCTGAGGCTGTAGGAGGCAGAGTGAGTGGTCCAGGCTACCCCGATGGCAGGCAGAAGTTTTAGGAGTCACTTTATGAGTTGGAGAAAGAGGGTATGAGAGGTGGCATATAAACACACATCATCTTAATGTTCTTAATCTTTACTGGTTTACTTTTTAAAATACCAGGTTGACTGTGTACTCTTTAAAAGTGTAAGAAAGAATCACATCTCAAAAAAGAAAAAAAAGTGATATACAGTGTAAGAGTATTCTACAGCCTATTTGGATCATACTTTGTTGTTTAATTTTATTAGCCATATCATAGATGGGTTTCATGAAAGATAGTGTATATTATAATGATTCCATTATAATCATAAGTAATGATAATTTCATCTCTGTGCACAAAGGCCATTTATATGTGCTTTATGTTAGTAGAGCATTCTTACATAATATACTCATAATACTCTGTAGACCAGTTAAGGAATTATTTACACTGGCCAGTTGGCTAATATATATTAATATATTGTTGTTGTTTTGTTCAATGTTTCAGAGTCTTTTTTAATTTTCAGTTCATTGAAAGTAAATAATTTTTTAAATATATGTAATTTCAATCATACATTTTATTTCTTGTTTGATGGACCCAACATTTGGTTTGGTTATAGATTTTTTTTTTGACAACTGTGGTTTTCTATATGGATTTCAAAGAAGAAAATACATTTTTTTTAAAAGAGTAATTTTACTAATTGAAAATAAAAAGAACACGTTAGTTCTTTATTTTTTCTACCCAAGACATTGAATTTGCTATAGAATGGATGTTTCTCTCTTAGCTTTTTTCCGAACAGTAGAAAAAAAAAAAAAACATTTTTTTTCTCAGTCATCAGAAAACACTCAAGTACTGGATGAAAATTTGAGACAAGGCTGCAGCTCTCTGTTGGGAATTAAGAATCATCAAAAGCTGCTACAATTTTCTTTTCACATCAAATTGTCCATCTGCTTCTCACATATATTTGAGGGTTTTATACTGATAGTTTGAATTTGAAACATGGTTATATTTTAGTAACCTCTACTTAATAAGAATGTCAGATAAACTTTTTCTTTTATATATGCTTTTAAAACAAATAGCATGCTGCCTTTATATTTCAGTTGTTGAATGATTATCTAAATTGAACACAAATTTGTGATTGTAGTGGCAGCCTTGGAATGTTTAGCGTTAGTTATTGGTTTGTAATCTTTGTTATCTTTGTAGGAACTACAGTATTTTGCACCCTGGTTTGCATTGTACATTTTTAATGTAGAAAGATCCACATATATAGAGAGATAGACATGTAGACAGACACACCATGCACACTATAACACAGTGACTTAATATTGCAAACAGAACTCTAAGCCCCAGAGCTATCTCATCCAATTAGATTGGAAACCTGGAATCTTTGAAACTATTGGTTTTTATGGGAAGAATGAATGCTGTGTAGTAGGAACCAGTGATTTTTTTAGGATAAGCATGTGTAAATTCTTGGTTCACTTGTGGTGCATGCTAGAAAAATGTAGGCCCTTAAAACTAAGAAGTAGAGAATTCAAAATAGTATTTTAAGCTGAAATATTGGAACAAACAGAATATAAGCTTATTTATCTGCTTGTTAATTACAGTGAAGGCCCCACATGATTGTGTATCTTGATAGAGGATAAAAGTTTAAATCACTCTGACTTTCACAATATCTGAAAACTACTAATATTAAATTTTGTGTGGGTGTGTGTCTCACAATTTTACTTTATTTTACTGGATACTTTTATACTAACCCCCACTATAATTAGAATAAATATTTAAACTGATAAAATGATTAGGGGGATGCATTTCTTGTTGCTTGGAAGGCACCTTTTCTCACCATTATACCACCAACGCTCTTGTTGCCTAGAAAATCATAATGTCTGATGCTTTGAATAGATCCTGCTTGTGATCAGGAAACTTTACCTACTTTCCACACTATTATAAATGTAATCTATGCCTATTCTTATCTCTGCACTTGTTTCCATTAGTAGGAAGGTCATGCTGGCCTTTGGTGTACGGTCCTTTTGCAGTTCTTATTTCTAATAATTTGAAGGTGTTCATTGTCTGACCTTTGTTTTTCCTCACAGCTCTTACTCCCCTATCATGTTGAGCTCTGTATTCCTAAAACTAAGCATAACAGTAGCCAGTACTTATTGGGAACTAAAACACTAGACACTGCTTAGAGCATTTTATGTTTCTTTAGTCTTCTACCTTGTCAAACTCACTAAGAAATGATAATGTATTTATAATAGCCAAGGAAAAAGGTACGTAAGAAATAGTCTGGCAGAGAGGGAACTCAAACCTGTTTCATAACCACTGTATTGAACTGCTTCTCCAGTTCACACTTTGCCTTTGCAGGTTGTTTTTGCCATTGCTTAGGATTCTCTTATTTGACTTCCAGGTAATTCCTGTCTTCAAATAGACTTGAGGAAAATCTGTAACAAGTTTTTCTGAAAGCAAACATAGTCACAAAGAAAGAATATGCATGAAGTATTCTGAATAGAGAAGACATTGTATCTTCAAAGCAGCATTCTCAGAGATGTTTGTGTGAAATAGTTATATTACTTTAACAATAATTTAAGGTTGTTTTTGTTTGTTTTGTTTTAGTTTTTCTTAGAATGTTAGGATATATAATCAGTCATGAAGGAATGCACTTGTAGTCCCAGCACTTGGGAGGTAGAGGCTGGAGGATCAGAGAAGGGTCTGTGTGTGTGTGTGTGTGCGCACATAATGAATATGAGGTAAATTTGGGCTATTTAAGATCCTGTCTCAGCTGGCCAGTAGTGGCACATGCTTTTAATCCCAGCACTTGGGAGGCTGAGGCAGGTGGATCTTTGTGAGTTTGAGGCCAGCCTGGTCTACAGAGTGAGTTTCAGTACAGCCATGGATACACAGAGAAATCCTGTTTTGAAAAACAATAATAATAATAATAATAATAATAATAATAATAATAATAATAATAATGATTTTAATTGTGGGAAAGATTTGTAGTTTCTTAGTATTAGTAATAAGCATCTATATAGAACCACCTATTTAGTATATAAATGTTTTGTTTTATTGTAAAGTTTTACTGGATTCTAACAAAACTCTGGGCTTCGTGCAGGGGATTCTGTCTCAATCATAATTATATATATATAGGTTACAGACTTTACAGAATCCAGAATCATATGTCTAATCAATGTAAACTCCAAATCCAATTTTCTGTTTTCTGCCTATCTTCTAAAAGTGGAGTCTAAGAATTGAGGAACAGAGGGTGTCATGACTAGAGTGCCTGTGGCTGGTATATTAGCAAGTCCAAGAAAGTGCTTTTGCCTGATACTCCGTTTGTGTAGTCTTCCACATAGAGATCCACTTTCTTCCTTGATTAAAAATCTTCCTTGCTTCTTTTTTTGTGCTTTTTATATGACCTGTAATTCAGTTTCTTTGTATGTAGTATAGCCTTGTCTGCTGCTGTTGTGGTGTGGAAAGGAGATCATCCTTTCTGTTTATCTCTGAAAAGTAAAAGGAATGCAGAGTACTGTTAAAGAACAACTTTTCTATTTTTGTGAAAGTGAATGTTGAAATGCAGTGTTGTAAACCCAGGTGTTTAGTAGCAATTAATGGCAATCCTTTCTACGGACTTTATGTCGAAAACTTTTTATGGAGCTACTTTTTGAATACCATCACACTTAGCAGCTGCCCCCTTTTATAGACACATACTGCCTCCTTCCCTTATGCTGTCTTCTTTCTCAAGTGTTTTGTTCCCCTTCTGTACTTTATCAAGTATTCTTGGTGTCCAAGGACCAATTCAGACTTTGTACTAGTTTCTCTACAGTGTCTTTAACTCCAGCAAAATTTGTTTAATGCTATTTGATCCTACTCATGTGCTTCCACTGTTAGGATATGATTTAAACCCTGCTAGAAGATGGTGTACACTCTTGACTTCTGTCTCTCTTAGTTAATTGGGGTCCTTTAAACTTTGTAATTGTAATGTGTTTGTCTTCACACCCCCAGTACTTGGCATGGTGCCCTGTCTAGTAGACACTCAATAACTATTGTATTGAATTTACATTTGTTTTTAGGTACTTTGCAGCAACTCAGTTTGAACCTCTGGCAGCAAGATCTGCTTTTCCCTGTTTTGATGAACCAGCATTTAAGGCCACATTTATCATCAAGATTACAAGGAATGAGCATCACATTGCATTATCAAATATGCCTAAGGTACTGTGACATGAAGTAAAATCTTTGGATGGATCGCTTGTCTCTGAGAACAGTTGGGTTTCTCTTTACTGTACTATTGGTAGGAATACTTAGGTTTATATGTGTCTATATTTCTGAGATAGTTAAGTAAAAATGAAGATTTGTCAGTCTGAGGATCACTCGAGGAAAGAAAGGACCCCCCCAGGTATTAGAATGCATGGGCAGGAGGTGTGAAGTGTCTTCTTGCTCTACAGTTGCACAAATACTAACACTGTGAACTAGTGCAAGCCCAGTAAATTACTTGAGACATAACGAAGTTGCTCTTCTAAGCAGTGTTGAGAGTGTGGAATTGTGATTATTCTTGGTGTTTTGGCAAATGAAACTTTGGATTGTTGTCATGAGGAAATGAACAACAAAAACAGGAGCCTTTTTCTTGAGTATTAATTGTGGGGTAGGTATTAGGGGTAACAACAAGCAGAGGAGTTTTATGCTAAAAAGAACTTAGGGTTCCCTTTGCGTATACCTGAACAGCAAGGTGAGGTCTATGTGATGCTTCCCAGAACTTGTGTAGCTAGGGTGAGGAATAGCCAGAGTCAGCAGGTAATGCAATCTGCCCCCTAGACAGTAGACAGCATGTTCTTGCATTGTCACAATCCTACTCATAGCCAAACTCTTAAAGAGGTGGGCACCTACTTGTCTAATAACCCAAAGCATAATCTGATTCATGGTTGGAAAATCATGAGAGTTGCTGGCATTTCTCCACTTTCAGTCTGTTTCAGACTTCTCTAGTGACCTAGCACATTTGATTCCACTATGTTTTCCTGGGGGTTCTCTATGGAGCACTAGATAACGTTAAAGGATATCTTAGCTACAGTTCCTTCTTGAAGTCAGTTATCATAAGGTTCTGGGGTGGTTGGAAGGGTTTGAGTTTTGCTACATTTTTAAAAACCACTGTTCCCTGTAACTTAAATTTATTGAGAGCCATGTTAGGGTTCTCATTGTACTCAGTGTTTCCTCTTGATGAAGGGTGGTAGAAGAAACTGAAACAAGGGGCTTTGCTCTCTCGAAGTTTGTGTTGAAAGACTAAAATATCCACTTAACTGCCTACATGATTTTTTTAGTTTTTCAGTATATTTGCCATTGATTGCCTTAATTACAGAACTGTCATCTTTTTTCCTTTGGTTATAGAAGTCATCAGTCCCTGCAGAAGAAGGACTTATTAAGGATGAGTTTTTTGAAAGTGTGAAAATGAGCACGTACCTGGTTGCTTTCATTGTAGGGGAGATGAGGAACCTGAGTCAGGATGTAAATGGAACCCTGGTATGTTGGTATTCTAATTGTCTGAAAATCTGCTTATAGCAACCTAGGAAGAATTCTTTCAATGTTTCTTGGTAGTTTCCTTAGGAAGACAAGCCTTTAGATCAGATTCTGACATTCTGTAACAGAAATGCTACTCTTACTTAACTGTTAGGTTTATCTGAGTTGCTCTATTACCAATAAAGACTTGGGAGTCAGATACTGGGTGAAAACATGATTAAAGAAGTGGTGGAGGAGTGACCATCTGTCCTTCTCTCCATACTTCCTACACCAGAAAGGAAGTCCAAAAAGCCTTTGAATCACCAAGTCCCTCCCTATTCCTTCCTGTGCCTCTATTGTATTTGGGGTCCTCCATAAGCTCTATGACTAGTTCTTGTAGTTGACTAGTCACTGGCTTTACCCCTTGATTCAAGGTTAACTTTATTAACACAGTCTCAGTGTCACAGTGCAATCAAATATCCCACAAAACTTAACTCTTATTTACTGCTATTTATTTAATACTTAAAAGCCAATAGTTTTCACATTTCCTATTTTATAAGAGAATTATAGTAATACAACATAATACACTAACATTTCTAGAACTGTACTGTAGAATATGATGTTCAGTAACCTTATATAGCTCTTAAGGTTTAAACTAAAATAAAATGTACCATGAGTCTCTGCTTGCCATACTTCAAGAGTTATAGTAGTTTGTGTGGCTAATGATTATCATATTGGCTATAAAAATGAGATGAATACTCTTTCAAAAAATTTTAGGTGCTGGGCTATACATCAGAAGTGGGTGGGGTTTTTTGTTGTTGTTTTTTGGTTTTTTGTTTTTTTTTTCTTTTGGTTTTTTGATACAGGGTTTCTCTGTATTGATTTGGAGGCTGTCCAGGAACTCTGTGTATACCAGGCTGGCCTTGAACTCACAGAGATCAGCCTGCCTCTGCCTCCCATGTGCTGGGATTAAAGGCTGGGATTAGATGTGCATTCTAATCTCCTCTACACCTCATTTTTCAGGACTATAATATATACAGACACACACAAAGAAGAAAATCCATTCATGTATATCATATATGCATAGATGGGTACACATTCCCTTTTTCCATATGTAACTATATCATTTAATCTTTACACACCAGAGATGTAATCTCATTTTTAGTGCTGCCTATAGTAAACATATTTTAACAGCACGAATAAACAATAGTTTTACTATTTTTCTCCTTTTTTTATTAGGAAATGGATATACCTTGTGCTAGCCGGTATGCTAGTAACTCATTTCTAAACATTGGGTTTTATAAAATAAAGATGGCCACATCATTAGCCCCATACCTCTGATGAGAGTATGTCTCAGAAAGGTTAAGTGATTGACCTAGATCACAGAGCCAGTGGAAGACAGTTTTACTTTGCACTTCTATTTAGTGCTGACATCAGTAACTTATGCAGGTGTTGCAACCAGAAGTTCAAAACTTGGAAGGTAGTGAAGGATGTTTCTATTCTAAGATGTTGAAATCCAGCTTCTATTTTTATACTATTAGGTGGTAGGTCTATTTAACAAGACTCAGGAATAAAGAAGTAGAGTTATACTAATAAACTGATTTTTATCAATGACTGTAGATTATTATCTATGCCCTGTTTATTACTGAAGTCTGCTTTGATATCAAAGCCTCAGAGGAAGAATAGGACTTAAGGATATAGTCCAGTTTATTGGACATTAGCCAAGCCCTAGGTTCAATACCCATAACAGCACACACACCCCCCAATTTGGTTTTTACCTTTTATATTTTCACTTTTCGTTCATTAAACTTCTCTTTTCCTTAGCAGAAAGTGAAAGATCTATTTGGTCTGGAAAAAAAATGAATTTTTCTTCTTAGCAATGTCAGAATTATCTGGAAAATTATAGGCCAGCTGTGAAAAATGCTGGCTGCTTCATGCTTTACTTGAGGTTTTTGTTTTGTTTCCTTGCTTTCTGCTTCTGTTTTTGTTATAGATGGGCTAGTTTGGTAGAATCAGTTTAATCAGTCAGATATGAGTACCACATCTGACACGTAGATTTAACTAGACCCCTCAACAGTACTATCATTATAGCCATAATTTTAATTTATTCACAAACATGTTATTGTTCAAAACTTCTAAAGTCATTTATATCATGTCTTAGGGTTACTATTGCTGTACTGAAACACCATGATCCAAAGAAACTTGGAGAGGAAAGGGTTTGTTTGACTTACACTGTTCATTGTTGAAGGAAGTCAGAACAGGAACTCAAACAGGGCAGGATCCTGGAAGGGTGCTGCTACTGGTTTGTTTCTATGGGCTTTGCTCAGCCTGCTTTCTTAATAGAACCTAGGGATAGTACCACCTACCATGGGCTGGGCCCTCCCCCATTAGTCACTAATTAAGAAAATGTCTTAGAGCTGGATCTTATGGCAGCATTTTCTCAATTGAGATTCCCTCCTTTCTTCTGACTCTAGCTTGTGTCAAGTTGACATTAAACTATCCAGGACATATCTCACGTGTCTTTGAATCATCCTGGTACACTTTGCCCATTTGATATCATTCCATTCTAGTTCATCTAATAAGTCATTAGGAAGGGACTCAATATATTCTTTATGTTAGGAACTCGTTTTGTTACCCTGTTTTGGAAAGCCAGTGTATCCTTTGGAGCCTACAGGACATGTTACCCTCATGGGGGTGAAAGGTTTGGTTCTGCTTTTGTTAGCTAGTTTTTGTTTTTATTGCTTTAAGGCACAGACAGGTTAAACCTATCAAACCTTCTATTTTTCAGTTGTAAAGACCCTTTGCTCTGAGTAAGCAGGGATCTTCATAGCTGTGGTAACAGAAATCTTTTAAATGGCCCTGGCAGTAGATGGAAAGAAAGCATTTAGGCTGAAACCATTACGGCCTAGTTGCCAGTAGACTTACATTTGAGCTTGACTAAGATATTTGCTTGTTTTTTCTTTTCTTTACTCTTTTTATTAAGTTTCAATCCAGAGCCTTAGGTTTGCTCATCTCCTGTACCATCGAGCTGCACCTCAAACCACTATACAGTTGTAATTGGTGTTCTCTTATCCAACCCAAAATGTTTAAGGCATTTTCCCCCCTTATATGCATGGTAGTGAGGAACTGTAATCCCAGCTACCCAGGATGCTGAGGCAGGAAGATTACAGGTTCAAGACATGCCTGAGCTACAAAATGAGTTCAAGACTGAATCTGGAGAACTTAAAGAAACCCTGTGTCCAAATAAAAACTAGAAAGATGCCTGGGGAAATAGCTCAGTGGAGGAGTGCTAGCCTGATATCCCCAGGACCATATTTTAAATCCTTCAGACCACAAAATGGCAAAAAAACATTGCTATTGAGACATCATTCTCTTTGCTTATTTTATTACTTTTTAGAATAAAGTTAGTATAAATATAATTAACAGATGATGTGTGTGTATTAAGAAGTTAAAATCACATTTTTTTTTCTGAGACAGAGTTTCCCTATGTATCATTCATTGGCTGTCCTGGAACTCGTTCTATAGACCAGGCTGCACATGTTCTTTTAAGGAAAAGAAAAGTAGAGAAGAAGAAGAGATCTTAACAACCCTTTCTCCTAATTATATTCTAGGATTGAGAATAATTGCATCCCTTGGTCAAATTTCAGTTTTATTTTATAATCTTATCATATGTATTTAAACTATACATTTATCTACCAAATGATAGATAGAAGGCATAGGTATTGAAGCAACCTGTGTGCTTTTTATATATGCTTTTTTCCTGAGCGTGTAGCTAGAAGTGAATTGGCAAGGTGAGACCTGAATCATAGTGAGGGTGTCTAATGATATGATTTTTTTTTATATTACATTATCCACAAAAGCAAGCCAACAACTGAAGTTAAGACTTGTTTACTGCCGGGTGATGGTGGCGCACGCCTTTAATCCCATCACTCGGGAGGCAGAGGCAGGCGGATCTCTGTGAGTTCGAGAACAGCCTGGTCTACAAGAGCTAGTTCCGGGACAGCCTCCAAAGCCACAGAGAAACCCTGTCTCGAAAAACAAACAAACAAACAAAAAACAAGACTTGTTTACTAATATGTATTTAGTGTTCACTCTAGTACAGGCACAATAATAGGTGCCAAAAGGATTAACACCTTAGTTTTATGCTACAGATACCACATCATCTTCATAGTTCATAAATAAGAGCATCTCTATGTCATAGGAGTGCAAGAATGTAAAATTAGATAGAATAGTGCTTATAATTTTGAGATATTGAGAAAACTTTTAAAAAATTAGAACACAAGGTAATTCTTTTGTGTAAGTATGGATATAGATGACTTGTTCTGTGTGGCTAGAAGAATTATAAGCAAAGTTCTCATACAGTATGCACTTCTTGAATTTGCTTGTCCTAACGGCACTCAGCTGAGTTCCATGGCATTGTAATTTTACCTGTCTTTACATAATGGATTATGCTTCTCTTTAGGTTTCTATATATGCTGTACCAGAAAAAATTGGTCAAGTTCACCATGCCTTGGACACAACTGTAAAGCTCCTTGAATTTTATCAAAATTACTTTGAAATTCAATACCCACTTAAGAAATTGGGTAAGAATTTAATAGTGCCTTGATTTTTAGTAAAATTTAAAATGAAGATTTGCTTCACAAATGATATTTTAGAAAAAGCTTTTGCCAAAGTTATCTTTAAAAAACACTAAGAAACAATGTTGTAAAAATTGTACATGTTAAGTTTATTTACAATCTATAAGTTTTCTGAACCTGAACTTTAAATTATATAACTTCTAAGTTTATGGGGTTGTAGGAATTTGTTTAGGACTCCGTCTGGAGTTTTCTAACTCCCAAAAAATTTCTGATTCAAATAATAAAAAGTACATTCTGGGAACACATGAAGGCAAGAAGATTTAAGTTCTTTTCAGCATGATGCTGGTTCTGAAGAATTTAATGGGGTTCGATTTGGGCTTTGTCTTGCTTACTCCAGTCTGAGTCATTGTGAGAGAAATGGGCTATTGTTTTCTTTGTTAGGGGACAGTGGGATTTTTGATCATCAAAGGGTTTGATCAGGTGTTCCTCAGCTGACAGCAAGGGACAGAGCATGTAGATCCAGGAAAAGGAAGACTTTGTCACTGTCTTACTGAGTAGAGATTCTTGACTCTTAGATAAGAAGTTGATCTCTTCTTTCTTATTATGTCCAGATTTGGTGGCCATTCCTGACTTTGAAGCGGGAGCAATGGAAAATTGGGGCCTGCTTACGTTCCGAGAAGAGACTCTTCTGTATGACAATGCCAGTTCTTCAGTAGCAGATAGAAAATTGGTTACTAAAATCATCGCTCATGAGTTGGCACATCAGGTATTGCCATCCAGTGCCATTACGTCTAAAGCCCTAGAGTTTTAGTAAACACCTGCATATTATTAAATATCTATTCTGTGATTGTAGTGTTGCTGTTATATAAAAAATGCTTTTAAACAATCTGTTAGAACTTCATTTTTAAGTCATTTTCACGTCCATTATCTCATTTCACAGTGTCCTAAAGTGAGTGGAAATCCCATTTTACACATACTGAAACTGAAACTAAGCTCTAAGAAATGATTGGTTTGAACTCACACAGGTATTAAATGGTAGCATTGGGCCTTGAACAATAACTCTATCTTCAAATTATCTTTTTTATTTACCCTAGTGCTGGGACCAAACCCAGAACTTTGTGTTAGACAGTACTTTACCTCTGAGCTAAATTCCTTAGCCCAAGAATATCATTTTCCCCATAATAATACATATCTGTACTACACCTAGCCAGCTGCTCAGTGTAACCTTGTCGGATAGAACTTTTTCCCTTAGTTACACCATCTCCCTTACTATGTGACGCAGATTTCTCCTGCCTCAACTCTTGAGTACCAGGTCATATATATGGGCTCTCATACCCAGCTTCTACTAACAATTCTTGAATCACAATTATCAGGACCAAATCCTTTTTCTGTTTCCTGCTAGAATGGGGTTCTCTATTAATGTGTGAGAATGAGCTCTTCCCAGTATAGAGTGCAGGAATTCTTTGTTTAAGATTAAAAAAAGAAAAGACTTGTCCATGTACATCCCCATTCCCAAGATATTATCTCTCTTGTGCCCTATATATGAGTGTAGGGTATGGCCAGTTAACTCTGTCTCAAACATCATCTGTACATGACTCTGTGACCCTTGTAAAAACTTCTTGGCAAGATTATAAATGATACATATTTTTTCTAACCCTGTCATTTCTGGGACCACTCATTACCACTTTGAATATTTCTCTTATATTTTTCTTTCATTTGGGGCTTATAACTCATCTTCCTGTTAAACGTATTTTTAAGATAGTATCTTAGAAAAATTAATGATTGAATTCTCAAAAGTAATTTATTTTGTTGTGGTAATAGCCTTAATTTTTTTACTACTGATATGAAATAAACCCCAAACCATATTGACAAATATGACCACTTTTTATTGAAAGTATTTTAAAAAGAAGTTTGGTGTGTGTGTGTTTGTGTGTGTGTGTGTGTGTGTGTGTGTGTGTGTGTGTGTGTCTGTCTGTCTGTCTGTCTGTCTGTCTGTCTGTCTGTCTGTGAGTGTTTGAGTACGTGGGTGCATATGTGGAGAACAGAAGAGTGTACCAGGTGTTCTCTTCCATCACTTTCTACCTGTCCTGAGGCAGGGTCTCTTTATCACATTTAGTGAGGTTGGGAGCCACAAACTCCAGTGATTTGCCTGTTTGTACCTCCCTAGAGCTGGGATAGCAGACTTGTGGAGAATTACATGGTGGCTTGTTACATGGTTGCTGAGATCCAATCTCAGGTCCTCAAGATTGCAGGCCAATGGTAATTGTTGAATCATCTCTACATATCCAAAAGAGACTTAGGACGGTCTCTTACCTTTTGCCTTCTTTTTACTACTATATATAAGAAAGCATTTAAAGATTTCTCTGATTTCCTCTGTGTGTGCGTGTGTGCGTGCACACCAGCTTCTATAAGAATGTTTCTTGAATCTTGTGTGAATCATGTCTTGAACTCAGGTAATGGAAGAGAAGCATGGAATCCAGACTCTGACAGTAGGAAAACTTTTGCTTGTCATAGAAGACTGTATATATAATGGAAAATAATTTTACTAACTTGGTATTAGATCAGATAATTTCATTATTTAAGATGTCTCACTTAAATGAAACAGCTTAAAATTGTTATTATCTGTATAGTATGAATTTTTAACACACATTTTAGTAAATATATTCATGGTCTTTCCTGATTCTTCCCATTTAGCTAAGGTAAAATGCTGAAGTTTTTATTTTACTTCTAAAATAAGTTTATACAACTTTTAAAGTCCTTTATTTTTTTGGTACAGTTTATATAACTTTTATAAGTCCTTAATTACTCTGGATATAGTTTCTTTTAAGATTTTAATTTGATTATCTGTAATTAGCCTGACAGTTAATCCAGTTAAGAAATTCCTGGAAATATACATGTCATGCTGGTCACTATCTTGTCTTTCTTACAGTGGTTTGGTAATCTGGTTACAATGCAATGGTGGAATGACCTGTGGCTAAATGAAGGCTTTGCGACTTTCATGGAGTATTTCTCTGTGGAAAAAATATTCAAAGAGCTCAACAGTGTAAGTACTGTGTTTCTTTATCCTGTGAGGAGGGAATAGTGAGGTTATGAGTTATTTACCTTGTATTTTCTACACATTTGAGGTAATTTTTAAGAAAGTTACAGCAAAATCTGTAATTCTGGAGATTTTATAATTAAATTCACACTCTTGCTTATTGATGTATTTCATTGAACATTGAAATAGTTATGTATGATCTTATTTTTTTTACATTGGATGAATATTTTAAGTGCTACATTTTATTTTTGATATGGTTTGTCTGTTTCAAGGAATTTAGATAAAGTTGGAAAATTTGTTAAAATTAAAACTATGTATAAAGAGAAATGAAGACTGACTTTAGTACTACTTTTTATATTGTCACTGAATGTAGTCTTTGAACAGTTCTTAAAAAACATGTAAGTTAATTTAAAAAACATGTAAGTTGCTAAAATAAATGATAAATTTGTCCTTGCTGCATATAAACTGCATATAAAATTTGTCATCCAGTTTCCAAGACTTGAATACCATCATGTTATAGAGAGGCATTATGCTTTGAGTTGCATCATTAGAGTTTGGAGATATTTCCTGTACTCACAGATGTTCAGACATAGTAGGCCATAATTTGGCAGGTATTGCTGAAATAATTCAAGCATTTTTGGTTAGCTGAGGGGCAGTATGAAATGTGGTCTCCTTAAACTATAGGAAAACCTCCCACATAGACATGTTTTCAACCCTAAAATCCTATGACTTGCTTTTAGACTCCCTACGGATATTATCCAGGTACTTTCAGTAATATTCTTGAACATTTAAAGTTTGGCAATTTTTTATAGAGAGCTTAATTAAAACTGCAAGTAATTTTCAGTTGGAATACTAGGTGGGTAGTTTAATCAGTATGTTACTAAATTAACCAATGAAATACACAGTTTTACCACTTGGGGGTGCCCAGAATGCTTAAAATGTAATGTACATTCTAGGGGCACTCTCTTGGCTGAACTCTCTCTCTCCCTATGCTTTCAGACTGAGTTGTACTTTATTTAAAATAACCTTAACTAAGAATTGTATATTTTAATAGAAACTCAAGGGTAAGGACCAAGTTTCTGTCCTAAGCTTCAATTTTTATTTTAAAAATATACTTTAACTTTTGTTGAATATTTATCTTGGATATTCCGATTTGCAAATTTGCTTTCATTAGTTTGTAGATTCTTACTTTTACAGTTATGCTCTTCTTTTGGAAATAATTCTTATACCCCTCAATTCTAAGTACAGTTTTAAATTTAAGGAATATTCATACACTGTAGTTTCAGTAGCTTTTTTGCTAAACTTTAGTGAACCCAGGTTTTTTCATTCTGTAGCATAAATTGTATAAATGCTATAATTGCTATAACTGGTCATGACTTCCTACCACTTTATTTTTTTGCTAGTATGAAGACTTCCTAGATGCTCGATTTAAAACTATGAGAAAAGATTCCTTGAATTCATCCCATCCCATATCATCATCTGTTCAGTCTTCAGAACAAATAGAAGAGATGTTCGATTCTCTTTCCTATTTTAAGGTATTACTATGCACAAAGAAATGTACTTTTTTTTTTTGAGACAGTGTTTCTCTATGTATCCCTAACTGTCCTGGAACTCACTCTATAGACCAGGTTGGCTGTGATCTCAGGGATCCTCCTGCCTCTGGCTCTCAAGTGCTGGGATTAAAGACATGTGCCACCATCACCCAGCTAAGAAATATACTTTTAGTGGACTTCAGACTCATTTTGTAAGTCAGCAAACAGCCTAATTCATATTAAAGATTGAATAAACATTGCTTTGGGTGTTCTTTTAAACTTTAAACTGTTTAAATTTTAAATATGTAAGTCTGTTTTAACTTTTGTGAGTGGTTCTTTCTTTGTCTCCCTCTTAGTCACTATGACTAGTATTCAGGCAGTGAAGCAGATTCCTGTCAGAATTCATCTCTCAGAGTTAGTTTTCTCTATTAATCTACAAGCAGAATGTGTCCTGAGCAAAGCTCTTTATTGTGTTACTCAGAATTGTGGTATTTTCCAGAATCAAGATCTCCAAAATAATTAAGCAAAAAAGTTATTTTAGTAATTGATGATTCTGATTACCCTTCAGGATGTGAATCGTAAATACCAGGTTTGTGGATGGAAAGTAGAAGCTCTGATGGGAACTGAACATGTTGGAGAGCAGAGGAAGTGTGGCACCAGGGTTACTTGAATTTATAATATCAGGGGGTGATGTTAAAACCAGTTAAGCTTTTGTTTTGTTTCTCTCGATGAGCCCTTCATGTTTTGTTGTCAGATTACTTGGCTAGTAAACCCCATGCTGTATAGAGAAGAAAACATATAGAACACGAGAGGATAGAACCCACATTATCAAAAAGCTCAAAATTGGGTGGTAAATACACATTGAATAGTAGGAGAAATTGTATGTGCTGAAATAGTACACAGAGTAGGAGAAATTGTATGTGCTGAAATAGTACAGAGAATTTGTGCATGTTGAAGAGATACTCTGGAGAAAAATGAGGTTTGGAATACCTCTAAGATCACAAATGACCACAGTAGTGTGCTCTGCAGAGAAGAACAGGAGTGCTGATGGCTGGGACTGGACATTTATGCAGAGATGGAGCCAGAGTGAGTTAGGAAGATAAGAAAGGAAACATGAGCCTCAGCTGCCACAGGTCCTGAATGCCATAAGAAAGCTAGGCATTTTTTAAATATAAGGATGATTTGATTAAACTTGATATTTAGAAAACTTAAAATTGGATTCAGTATATAAAGTGGATTAGTAGGGAGAGAATAAAGATGGGACGTGGTGCTGAACATCAGACATGCAGTGGTGAATGTTTGAAATGAATGGTCAACAATGGGAAGAAAATAGATCTAAAAATAAAGGTGAGGTTTTGAACTTGAAGGACTTGGTGGGTGACAGGGTAAGATAAAGGCAGAAATGTTTTCCAGATTCGAGCCTTCATCAGGAAGTAATTTATAGTACCTTTAACAAGAAATCAGGAGTTTAATTTGATCTAAAATATATACTTTAATTTCCCTTTATCTGTAATTTTACTTTCCGTGGCTTCAGTTACCTATTATTAGCCATGTTAAAAGGAAAAGTTCAGTAATAAGCAATTCATAAATTTTAAACTGCATGCCATTCTGAGTTGTGGGACAAGCTTATGCTGTCCTGTCTTGGTATGAGTCAACCATTTCCCCGATATCTGCCTCCACCTGTTCATCACTGAGTTCCATCTCAATTATCAGATTAATTGGCTTAATTAGGGTTTATAGTCAAGTCATCTTATGAGTGATCTCTCATGTACAAGAAATGTCTGGTTACCGAAGCAAAGGTATGAAGTGGTTCCTTTAAGTGACAAAGTCAAAGTTCTCAACTTTATAAGAAAAGAAAAATTATAGGCCTGTCTAGCTAAGATCTGCACTAATAAGTTTTATTTATCTTATTAGGAATTATCAATATTTTTTTATATAATTCATAGATTAAATTGTAGAGGAAAGCATATCATATGTAAATTTCTTGTGCCATGTGATCATGTGATGTCTGGCATTCACTAGGGGTCCTAGAAATTATCCCCTGTGGATAAGGAAACTACTGTATTCTATTTTTTTTTTTTTTTTGCTATGGTGATTTTTAAAGCTCATACTTCAATGTTCAGTAAGGAACAGTTTAAAACATGTGTTTTTACTACTACACACAGGTTAAACAAAGTTATTTCAAGACATGTTATAACAGAGCTCTGACACCAATCATCTAAAACCAGAATACATTCCTTCTGATCATGAGATCAGTAGCATACTTAACCCCTGACAATATGGTAACTACATATTTTACAGTTGGAAATTTGGTCATATCCCATATCACTGAGAAAAATAGAACACAATAATTTCAGTATTTTGTGCAAGAAGGAACAAATGGCTGGGGAGGTGTGTTTGACAGACATATTCCATTTGTTCTTCATAGTCACCAAGCCACTAATACAGGTTGCCTTGTGAGGGTTCATTCATTAGCCAGTTTTGAAAGTACCATGTACCAATCACTGTTCTAGACTCTGGGGATTCTTTAGGAGACAAACTGGATGTTTCTTTGGAGTATCATTTCATGGTTCAAATGTAGAGGCAGGTATTAGATAGATAGAATTAATAGGTGCTATATTAGATGAAAGAGAAATGAGAATAACAAAGAAAATGCCGTTTGATATAGCATAATTGGTGAAGGCCACTTGTAGGCAGGCAATATTTGTAACCCATTTGAGAATGGAGCCTATAGGCTCCTGGAGACAAATATTTTAGGGAGAACTAATTAAAGTATAGATTTTGTATGCAGAAAAGAGTTAATGTCACAGTGTTAGAACAACTGGCCTTTGGTAGTCTACCTACAAGGCCATTCCTTAGCTGGCATTTGGCAGTCCAGATTTGGTGGCAGCTTGTACTGTTCATGATGAAAATGATTTACTCTCCTAAGCTATACAAAGAAAATGTAGTTATGCTGAATGTCTGCTATTCTTTGGAAGCTCTGGAATTTGGGTATATGCAAATAAGAAGGTACTTCTATGCTAATACTGTTATCTTTAAAAAGTGGCACCAAAGAAAGATGCCATGTGACAGAGTTCAAGTGGAGGGCCTTTTTATTAGGGAAAGGGATCATAAAAAGGGAAAAGGGGAAAATTAGCCTTTGGGGACAGGAGCCGGGCATAGGAAAGAGAGGCGGGGGGGGAGGGAGGGAGGGAGAGAGAAACACAGGGAAAAAAAGAAAAGAAAGAGGAGGATGGGAGGTGGGCAGGGCCCTTTTAGAAGGGAACATAGTGAATTGCACAGGTGGTGCTCTTAGTGGCTGCAGCTGAGGGCATATTCTGTCAGATCCCCAAGGACAGGCTGGTAGAGATGCCTGAATACTAACAGCTAACCCTCTACACCTAGGCAAAACAAAGTTTGGATATTGGATTTCTTTTAACCGTTACTTTGGTTATCAATATTTCATACATTATCACAGCTTGCTAAAGGAAAGCAGCACATCCTGTCTGCCAGGAGCCAGCCCTGGAAAATTGATGCCTGCCTTCCTTTAGACTACATCCATGTAACTACTCCTCAGTTGATTTTACCCTGAATGTTTTCATTGTAATGGATTATAATTATGAGTGTGCCTATCAGCTGAGTTTCATGAATCCTTTTAGTGCTACATCTAACCTGGGACTGGTGTTAGGAAATTCCACATAGCTTAAGGTGACGGATTACTTTTCATGCTCAAGCATAATGTAGGAGCAGGGTACTTGAAATAAAACAATAGAAAACTAATAGATGAAGGCAACAGAATTATAAAGTGCACTCATTGTGAAGTGTCATATATAATAAGGCCCTTTTATTCTAGGTGAAGAAAAAACAGTTGATCAGGGAAGTAACATGATATGTGTTACTATGCCCATGTTTATAACACATGGACTCATGATTGATTAGGCAATTGTCATAGATGGACTATGATGGTAATGAGATATGATTGGACACGGAATGTGTTGCAAAAAAATAGCATTTGCTGATATATTATGTATAGAATGTATGAATGTAGTCCAGCATCACATTAAGAGTTTGTTCTTTTCTTTTCATTCTTTCTTTTTTTTTTTCCCCTGGGATCTGGATAGACCTGAGTTCTATTCCAGGGATCCACATGGTAGAAGGAGAGAACCAACTCCTGAAAGCTATCCTCTGTTTTTCACATTTACATACGTACATACACATACTCTCTCTCTAAAAAAAAAAAAAAAAATTCTTTCACCAAAAGGAAATTAGGATCATCTTTACTGAAATGGAGAAGACTACTGGATAAGTAGAATTGGGGCAAATAAAAAACTGAGTTTTTAAGTATGAGATATAGAGACATATAAGTGGAGACTCCAAGTAGGTAGTTGAATATGAATCTGGAATTCCAAAGTAAAATCAAATTAGATGTATAAATCAGGGGGTTAAGGCCCCTAGAGTTGAGAGCATCTAGAAAGCAAATTTAGGTGGTGAAAATGAGATACCCAAGGGTTTAAAGAGCAAACGACAGGATACACTGAAATTCAGTCATTGGGAAGATAAGACTCAGTAAAAAAGACCATGGATAGAGCACTGAATTAGAGGTAAAATTAGAAAGACTATCCCAAGGCTGGGTGCATAAAGTCTTTGGAGCAGAAGTGGGAAATCAATCATATGAACTGCTACAGGTGCATTATTGATAGATAAGGTGAATTAGAGAAGAGAGATTAATCTGGCACCAAAAAATTCGCCAGTGACCTTGTTTATAGTACTGCTAGTAGAATAATGGTTAGTCTATAGTATAAAAGAACATGGGAAGAGAGCAAATGTAGATGACTGTAGACTTTTCCTACAAATGAGAAGCAAGAACTAAAGTGATGACTAGAGGAGACATGAAGTTAAGGAAAGAGTGAGTCAGTGTTTAACAGTGTGTGCTTTATTAATGGGAATAACATAATACAGAGGAGAAAGTTCATTATGTAAAAAAAGAAAGGACTATTGAGAATAAGAATGCTTAAATTTATAGAAAAAATATAGCTATAGAGTGGAAACCGAGTGAAATAGCGATTACATTTATCTTCACTAATAATCTTGATGATAGTACTGCATACATTTTTGTCATAAGTAAAATTTCATAAGTAAAATAAAAACATTTCATTCAAACACTGTAGTTCTGTAATTGCATCTTTGAATTGTTCACTCAACTAGCTCTCAGTATAGAAAAAGAAATAAACATGTACCAGGTATAGAAAATATCAATTGCAAATGGGGCAACTTGACTTCTCAATTCAGAAAAGACACCAAACAGGTAGTTGCTTCCTGGTTGGAAAGGTAAAGTGTACGACAGGGGTATTGTATTGCCTGAATTCTTGCAAGCCTGGTTATGGAAGTTCAGTGTTTGCTTGTTTCTCTGAATATTCATTAATATATGCATTCTTCAGAAAACGAAAGATCCTTATTATTTCTGCAACATGGGAGATTAAAATTAGAATGTAATTACTACCAGCAGAGAGATTTTGAAAGCTCTGTTAACTAATTGTGTCTTCCTTGCTGTATGTGCATGGATGCAGCTAGCACTTTAAGCATTGGAGGTGGGAGAAGAGATGTCATAGAAAATTTTTCATGTGTTTCTATTAAAAATACACAAATGTTGATCATTTTAATATTGACATGAAAACAGCAAAGTACACTAATAAGTCACAAAGAATGGCTCATGGTAGATTTAGTGTGTATAAGAATCTAACTCCCTTTGTTAATGTTTATATCTAAGTAATTGTATTTGAGCATGGTCTACATTTATGTATATATAGCTATGGTGTACATATGAAATCATGTGTTTTAGAAATAATATATTTTCAGTCTTAGAGTCTTGATTTATGGCCTTCAATAGTTGTTATTTTTTTTCCTCTTTTTCTCAATTTTTGACAGGGAGCGTCTCTCTTGTTGATGTTGAAGACTTTCCTCAGTGAAGATGTGTTTCAGCATGCTATCATTCTTTACCTGCACAATCACAGTTATGCATCCATTCAAAGCGATGACCTCTGGGACAGCTTTAATGAGGTAAGTAGACTGGATAATTCAGTGCTATCTATAAACTATAAGAGATCTTGTGTCTATATTTCTATCACACATACAAATAGTACCAGTGAGACAGAAGACAGAGCTTAGCATATAAATATTTGTTATTAAAATAAAGAAATGAAAATACTGTATATTGTTACAAAAAAAGGGAGGGGGAGGAAGTCTGGCCATGGGCAGCCATAATTATTCTGTACCTTAATCTCCATTCCTTTTGTTGGGTAAGAAAAAATTTTCTTCTCAATATTAATGACCATTACATATTTTTGATACTTGATTTTTTCCCAAAAAGTTATTTTCCTACATCTTTCCTAGTTTTTCTACCTTCAGTAAATGATACTATATGACGCCTTATGAATCTCTTTATTGGGGACCCAGATCCCTCTTAGTAGATGATTATCACAAGATGACTACCACGAGTTACATATTGCCCTTGAGTTGTTTGTCTCTTTGGATTTTGTTACACTTGCATTTTCTAACAAGCACTGTAATTGGTAATTGGATAGGAGCTATTCTTGAGAGCAGTGTGTGAACCCAGCTTGCCTGTGCACATATGTTGGTTGCACAATTTCATATGCTTCTGAGTTTATTATCCTGATCTAAATGGATAGTTCTTAGTGCTCTTCAAGATCACAGATGCATCTGAGAATCTGATAATAAAAGTTATTGTCATTTGCCTCAGAAAAACGACACACATACAAGACGTCATATATAGTTTTATGGATGCTGAGTCAAGAACTCTTGCTTTGGATGTGTCTCATGTACTCTTGCTTTTCCACTCTGAATGATAATATTTTCTAGTATTAACTTTTTGCTCAGAAGACAGGACTTCCATATTGAGTTCTGTGTGAGAGAAGGGATTAATTCTTACTACTTAACACTTTCTTCTGTATTATTATTATTTTGTTCAATCATATATTGGCATTTCAGTGGAGCACAGTCACTTACTTGGTTCCTATTCATACATATTTTGACATATGGAACATTTGCCTGCCTTTATCACTTACTACAAATAATGATGTTGTCCTATCCCAACCTAGTTTCTAACAATATTTTCATTTTTTTAAGCATCCATATCAAACTGTACACTAGTCTCTTCTTTAAAATTCTCAAAGTACCTTGCTTTTCTTCTCAGGCTCTGGTCCGGAAATAAATAGGTCAGAACCATGAGAAAGATAAGATTAACACCTCAGTGAAATTGGGAAACATTGTTCCATACTTTTGTAACTTTAAGCAGCCATATAGTGATTGAGTTAGAGCCTTCCATGTAATAGTGCAGTTTTTATGATGTTGTGGTTGCTTGAATTTACATATATGTGTAATCCAGAAAAGTATGCTAAATCTTTAATTTAACCTTCTTTAACGAGACCATTTCTTTTGTAAACTTCTTTTTTGTTGTTGTTTGGTTTTTTGAGACAGGGTTTCCCTGTGTAGTTTTGGAGCTTCTCCTGGCACTTGCTCTGTAGACCAAGCTGGCCTCGAACTCATTTAGGTCCACTGCCTCTACCTCCCAAGTGCTTGGATTAAAAGTGTGCGTACCACCACCTAGCTTGTAAACCACTTCTCAATCATTGATACCAGATATCTTGGTACAGTGAGTTTTACAGGGTCTAAAAACCTGAGACATCAGCTTTTAGATTTTGCAGAAAAGTTTAATGTATTTTTGGGAAATAAGATCTATGATCATCGAAAAGAGTTTGCTGTCATTCTCTAAGAGACTCAGTTAAAAGAGTAGAGTTTTCTGCAACTGCTGCTGACATCATAACCTTCTAGCTCTCCCCCAAGACTGGGCCTTTAAAACAGTGATACTGAAGAAGCAGAGTAGGAGAATAAGAGGAGTCTGGACTTGCTGCTTCTCAGAATTGAGTTGCAATGCTTCCATTCTATAATACTTCTCACTAGTCATATCTTTCAAGTCGTAATGCTGTGGGCTGAAAGTGCACTTACGTTGTCTGTGGATTCTAATGTTAAACTCTACAAGTTGGTAGCACCCCTGCTGCTTTTCAGCATGGTACTACTCATGTCTTATGTAACACTCACATTACAAGCTAGTTTGTTTTACTTAGCTTGACGAAAAATGTAAACCCAACTCAGCATCAATTCTATATGGTCTTCATGGAGTACAAGAGGAAAAGACAGGCAAATTAAACTAAAACTTTTAAACTAATTTTATCATTAAGCAAAATTAATTCTTCTTAATGGAATAGGTCACAAACAAAACACTAGATGTAAAGATGATGATGAAAACCTGGACCCTACAGAAAGGATTCCCATTAGTGACTGTCCAGAGGAAGGGCACCGAGCTGCTTCTACAACAAGAAAGATTTTTTCTAAGCATTCAACCAGAAATTCAGGCTTCAGATGCCAGGTATTGTTCTTTTTTCTTCCCAGCCCATCTCGTTGCTACCTTCAGGTATAAGGATTTTAGATATTTTCTAACCATCATTCTTATGAAACCTGACGAGGTCTTTCCTCTTTGGAAAGAGCTTGGAAACTCTCTGTTACTGTCCCAAACCACCAAATCTTGAATAACTAAAACATTAAGAAGAGAACTAACCCTCTAATGTTTTATTTCTGCAGCTACCTGTGGCATATTCCAATATCATATGTCACGGATGGAAGAAACTATTCAGAATATCGATCAGTTGCACTACTGGACAAGAAATCAGGTCAATATTTAATACCTTTCTGATAAAAAATTACTAATAATGTAATTTTAAAAATTCGACCATAGGACAAATAATAGATTGTATTTTCCAGTGTGTACATTATCTGATCTAGTGTCATAAATAATTATCCAACATTTGAATACAGTAAGACCAACTATTTATATGTATATAGAGTTGGCTTTCAGTTGTAAGAAATAAGGTTAAGAAGTTGCAAAAAATATCTTGTCAATGTTTTATTTTTAGGTTCTAGATAAATATTTTATGTTTATATATAAAATAAGTAAAATAACCAGAGCATTTGCTTAAAGTGCTGTTATCTACTTTCAAGGGCTAGCCTGGGCCAGTGCATTTTAACAAGCATTTTATAAATTATTTATATGCATAATAAAGGTTAATTTATGACCTAGATTTACAGTAAATGCTTATTACAACATATCCTGTAGACATGTATGTAAGTGGACTTTCTTTGGACCACCAGCTGCCAAATAATGACAGTGAGACTTATTATGAAATCTTGACCTTAGCTTAGGCTTGTTTCCCAACTAGCACTTAAAATTTAAATTAACCCATTTATATTAATCTGTGCTCTGCCACGTGGCTTGTTATTCTCAGTACAGTATGTCTGACTCCCTCCCTGTCTCATGGCAGAACCCCCCCCCCAGATTCTTCTCCCGAGTTCCTCTCTTTCCCTGAAATGCCCACCTATCCTTTGCTTCCTAGCTATTGACCCTTCAGCTTTTTATTAAACCAATCAGGAGGTGTCTTAGCAGAGACAAGTATAATTTCTAACCATTTGTGAAATACATCTGCGATGTGTACACATATATCATTTTAATTTACATCCCAAAAGAACATAAGGTTCTTGGGTTCTGTAAGAATCAGCCATGAATACTTTAGATTTAGGAAAAAGAGCAAAGTTCTTGCTTAGATTTGGATCTGTTTTCAAATCTACATTTTTTGATTGGTGAATTAAGTCCAATTGCCTGGTTCACACCATGGCTCTCTCATTTACCACTTAACTGGATTTTAGATGAGGTATTTGGCTCTGAGCCTACTCTAAAATAGGTTTGTGATAAGGAGTTTTAGAGTTTATTTATATGGAGCACCTAAAATCATGTCTGGCATGTGTTAAGTCCATGTTAGACACCATTACTAGTGCCCTTACTAAAGAACCTTTAAGCATAGTGTATCCACATTACATAAACTATGGAAACAGTCTTCTAATGCTATCATTAGTTCTTTTGTGCTGTCTTTATCATTTTAATTTTTTGCTTGAAATCATTATGTACATATGATTTCTATATCTTACAGTCTTTCATTTTTATGATTAATCAATTGTCTTTATTAAAAGCATTTCCTAATAAAAATATCAGATGTTAAGTTTTTTCCCCGTTTTGTCTTTTTTTTTTTCTTTTTAATCAGTGCTTCTCAAAATTGCAGACTATTACCTTTTGTGATCGGGTACTCAGAACTAAGTTGCTCTTCTGTATTGTGTGGTAATAATGGGAAGTGTCAGCTCCACTGTATGAATGTGTCATTTCATTGCAGCTTTACCACACACTGCAGAAGAGTCACAGTAGCTACAGAACAGTCTCACTGTTTAAAGCCCTGAGCAGAAAGTGATCCCACCGTCTCTTTGATTAATGTGTGAAAAAAGTGTTGCCTTCCCTGGTGAAGCAGAACTCTAAACATTAGAGTTCCCAAGGAGGGTACTCCGACCCATGTCAGAGGAATACCCTTCCCCTCTGTGCATTCAGCAGTATAGTCTAAATACAATAGAGCATTAAAAAAAAAATTAGGAAAATTTGCAGATTTCCTAATAGTGTTTAAATTTTTGCTGGTATTAGAAATAGACAATAAGAAATCTGCTTTTGTCCTTTAAAAAAGCTCTGTTTATATGTGAGTGTGATAAACCATGAGATTAATGGTGTAACAAAGTTCCAAATTCCCTACTTATTCCTTACACTAGTCAACTCTTTGTTACAGAATAACTGGGTTTTTTTTTTTTTTTCTTTTTGGTTTTTTGAGACAGGGTTTCTCTGTAACTTTGGAGCCTGCTCTAGAGCTAGCTCTGTAGACCAGGCTAGGCTGGAATTCACAGAGATCTGCCTGCCTCTGTCTCCCTAGTGCTGGAATTAAAGGTGTGTGCCACCACTGCCTGGCTGGAATAACAAATAATTTAAAGGGGGGAAAGATTTATTTTGGCTCTCAGTTTTACAGGTTTTAATTCCTGGCTCTGGGAGATGGGGAAGAGAAGAAAAACATTGACAAGTTATATCTTTTGAAAACATTCAAAAGCAGTAACTTACTTCCTCCTCCAGACCCTACCTCTTAAGTGCCCATTCTCTACCCACTTATCGAGTTAACTAGTTACCTCTTAATGATTAGATCCAAGCCTTTAACACATGAGTGTAGGAGGGACATATTATATGCATGAACCATAGCCTGCCTCCTTTCATCCCCCCACTCTTTCTCTCTCTTGCTCCCCCTCTCCTTCCTCTCCACCTCCATCTCTGCCCCCCTTTTCTTCCTCCCATTACCTTCCCCTCTTCTCCATCTACTTTTCCTCCTGTCTTTCTCCCTTTTCTCCCTTTCCCTCTCACTCCCTATCACTCTTCTTTACCAGGTGTACTATGATTTTGCTGCATAGAAATTTTTCCAGCATCTTAAACAGGCCATACTGTCTGTTATGTTTAGACCCTTTTGTGTGCTATTGTCTTTCCTTGAAGAACACCCTGACACCCCACTCCCTTGACCTCCTCCCATTCATTCCTCTGCCCTTAGCTAAGCCATGGCTTGTTCCAGGAAGACTTTCATATTCCAAGTCAAAGCAGATTTCCAGGTTATAGTTTCAAATAACATTTTGTACTCTTTACACAAGAGTATTCTGTAAGTACTATCCATTTGTGTCTCTCTCCATGTTATACTTGTCTCCCATTGAGGATAAATATTTCGGTTTATAAATTATATTAATGAACTTAGATGATTACTGAATGAATAAATGAAATCAATGAGTTTTAATTTGACTGTGAAAACTTATAAGGAAAGAACTTTAAAGCCAAACGAAATGCCTTATTTCCCTTAATTGAAAAGACTCATAGTTGAGTAGAATATACAAAAAGGAATATAATTATTGAATCTGAGGCTGGAATTGGCCCAGTGTGATGTAAGCAGCGTGCGCTTCCTGTTAGTAACTGTGTAGTTCTCTGGTGGCTGTTGCTGCTTTAATTTCTGCCATTTCAGTTTGAAGAGTGCACATTGAAAACACTCTGCTCTTATAAGAAAATGTGTGACCCCGAGGACAGTTGAATCTTCTTGGCTCCTGACACCCCAGTATTAATTACTCTCAACTTTTAGTTACATTTTAATATTTTTCTATCCTCAAAATATAGCAGAGAAAAGGACTTTAGGCTTATTTTATTTCATACATTGCTGCACTATAGGATCCTCTTTGGTTGCTTAAGTTTATAGTAGGGCTCTGACCTTAGCTCACTGGTTTGGTTGTGTGTAATAATTATATTCAATTAGTATCTTTCCCCCCTTCCCATCTTTGAATAATTGTTGTGTATAAATAACAGGGTAAAGGAGATCACTAAAATTGTCTACCTTGTCCTTCCTATCTTTCTGTTATCTATATTTTTTCCAAACCTAAAATCCTTAGCTGTAGTAAGTAATTTTAATTGTAAATGTTGTTTCTAAAAATGTTTATTACCATACCAGAAATATTGCTATGAAACTAAAAAATGTATCATTGGAAGAAAAAGCAACTAGAAAGAAAAAGAAGGAGAAGTGATTTGCTAACATACCTTCGTTTGCTGTTATCTGATCCTTTTTTCCTACTTACTAAGATAAAGAGTAAAGGAGGTTACACCAAGAAGGGAGGGCTTTCTGCATGGAGTGCAGTTAACTGTGTACTGTGCTGACCCCTGGAACAGACTTGATGTCATGCTTTCTAATTTTATAGTAAAAACATAAATTTTTTGTCTCAGGAATTCAACATTTCTCTATAAAACAGTAGTTGATTTTCATAACTTATTGACAAATTTTTTTTGTAAATCTCAATTAGATTATTTTGTCTGGGTTTTTGCCATTTAAAGTTAAATTGCCCACTCTTTATTATACAATAGACTGTGAAAACTGAAATGCTAATCTGTTAACGGTTATAATAAATTAAAAGCACATGAGAGTAGTCTCATCTCATCTATATTTAAGCTGGCAGCCAGTTAGGGTCCCTTACGTATAAAACAATTACTTTTGATACCTATGGTTTTGAGGCCCTGTATCTGAGTTCATTCAGAAGACATGAAAGGTACTCCTGTGCTATTCTTTAAATAAGTCTCCTCCCTCCTTCTGCTGTTGGCTCTATTGTTTATGTTCTGGCAACTTGATGACAGTAATAATTTGAAAGATACGCCCTGCTCCCAGCTGCATTCCTTCTCTCAACCATCTGGAGTTGGCCATGTTTATAGCATAGCATGTGCTCATCAGTGAAAATAGTTATTATCGCACCATTTCCTGAACCTATCCAATGAAGCAGTTGCCATTGCTTATCCTTTCTTTTTAAGTCAGTGGAAATTGGGCTACGTAATCCTTCTTTCACAGTTTGTCTTTAAGAGCTCCATAGAAGATTGTGCTCTCAAATCCAAATGGAAAATATTGGTACTTTTTGGATTAGCTAATTATGCAATTATTCTCATCAGTTATAAGCCTGGTTACAGTGTCCCTAACCTGGAACCATGTCTTTTTCCATCAGAAATCCTCCCCAGAACTCCATACTGCTCTGGAAAAATAAATGAATTTATTTCATCTAACTGATTGTTCCCATCTGTTGTTATGTCAAGAATAAAACAGAAACTAATATTGAATCTTTTAATGAAAAAGACTGACAGTTCCATTAACACATAATTACTCCATTTTCATAATATCCAAAATATCAGCAAAACTAGAGTAATTAAGGGAATCAGATAAATTTTAGTAATTCATGCTTTTGAATTTGACAAATTATAAGTAAAACTTCAAGTACTAATGTTATCTTTCATTTTAGAATGTGTTTCTAAAGCACTTTGTATAAAAATAATTCACTATACAAGTATTGTGAGAAGGAACAATTTTAAATAATGTTTCAAAATAGGAGATTGACTAAAGTGGGACAAATCCTGAAATGGAAAGTTGAATATTTGAACATTGCATATGAAGACAATGGAAGTGTGAAGGGTTGGGGAAGTCTTAAAGGTAAAAATGCAGGATGAACATCAATACATGTAGGGCAACTGTAGAAAATACTACATAAAATTAAAAAAAGTATAAGAAAAACATGACAATAAATATACTCCATACTTCACTATGGTATCATCGTTGTTTTGTTTTGTTTTTTGAGACAGGGTTTCTCTGTAGCTTTGGAGCCTATTCTGGAACTCGCTCTGTAGAGCAGGCCGGCCTCCAACTCACAGAGATCAGCCTGCCTCTGCCTCCCTAGTTCTGGGATTAAAGGTGTGAGCCACCACTGCCCAGCTGGCATTTAGCTTCTTAAAAGAATTATGGATATAACACTGAAAAAAAGGTGGGGGGAAGCCCCTATTGTCTTCTCTTGTTGTTTTAATTTTTCCTCTCTTTTAGATATCATCAATCTTACAGAACAAGTGCAGTGGGTCAAAGTCAATACAAACATGACTGGCTATTACATTGTTCACTATGCTGATGATGACTGGGCAGCTCTCATCAATCAGTTAAAAAGAAATCCTTATGTTCTGAGTGACAAAGACCGAGCCAACCTCATCAATAACATCTTTGAACTTGCAGGGTATAGTATGCTTGATTTACATTGTGGTTGCCATTTTTAAAGATGTTATTGCAGTAAAGAACAAATTTTGAAATAAGTATATATTGACTATTAGGTATAGTTTTAGAAGATTTGGAAAATGTATGGTGTGTTCATAGCTTTCAGATTTTAAATGTATTATAAACATCAGCCTAAATACATTGAATAGATGGATAGCATAAAACAGAATCAGCTACTGGTTCACAAATAGATAACAACAAGCAGGGTATATATTTTGTAAGAATTCAAGCTTCACATTGTCTTATGAGAGAATTATCTTCAAGAAGTAGTTGGCTTCTGCCTAAAGCTTAGTGCCAACCTATTGGTTGAATAGTATCTCTAGTAATTGGAGTATCCTTATATGTGTGTGGCTTGCCTTCCCAACTACCATGTACTATATAGAAGCCCAAAGCCAAGAATGGCAGTGGTCTTTTATAAAGGTATCTTCTGAATAGTTTACAAATTTATATTGATTCTAGGCCTAGAAACACAAAGAATACTCACCATTATTACTGTCCATTTTTGGCTTACATTTTAAATATGAAGTAACCTTTTTATGTCCTTTCAACCATCACTGCTATAATTTTCTACAAACTTCCTATTGTGTTTGCTTGTTTGTTTGAGACAAGGTGTCACTGTGTAGCCTTGGCTGGCTTGGAACTATCTGTGTAGACCAAGTTGGCTTTAATCTCCCAGAGATCTACCTCTCTTCCTCTTGAGTGTTAGGACTAAAGGGTTGCAACTCCCAATCCAGCCTAACTGCTTAGTTTTTAGAAGCTATTCACTGTAAACTCACAATGGACCTCGTCTTAACAAATGTGGCAGGCTGGTTGCAGCAAGAAATAAAATTTGTCTGTTTTCTGATTCAGATACTTTGAATCAGATACTGATTCAGATGGGGAGTATGCTACCTAATCATATGGTAAATGGAAGTAATTAGTGAATAATATCAATAGTAGTCATCTTTTCCAATGCAATGTGATGCTTTAATGAGCCAGTGGCAATTAATAGATGACTTCTGGATCCAAAAGTGAGCTGTTGTATATCTTTCCATTAAAATGCATCTTTACCTGTGAGCCACTTAAATATAATTACCTGAGTTTAACTTTGCCCAATGTTACTGTAAATTTAAGTGTTTTGTCTGCAGAACTCACTAGCTCCTTATAAAGTTATGTTGTCTCAGAAAATTTATACTTCCTATTCATTTATTCTTTAGCCTTGGCAAAGTGCCTCTTCGGATGGCATTTGATTTGATTGACTATCTTAGAAATGAGACACACACTGCACCCATCACTGAAGCTCTGTTCCAGACGGACCTCATCTATAACCTCTTGGAAAAACTGGGACACATGGACCTGGCCTCAAGATTGGTGGTAAGTTGGCACCAGACTGGTCCAAATGGCTCAAAGGCAAGCTGTTTTGAAACAGTTGTGGAAGTTTTCCTTAGTGAGAAATAGGCCGTGTTCCTACAAAGGGCGCCTAGTTGAGGAAGAAATAATTGTGAATCATTAAGTTACCTTGGTCTATTGATGATAGAATAAATTTAATAAAAATGTAATTTGCATAGTGTCCTATCAGTACATCATGGGCATTGGCAAAATAAGCTAAATAAATCAATATTACTAAAATTAAAAAAAAAAGATTGTTGGTAAATCTTCCTTTTTTTTTTAGTTCCTCTTGTGACCTATCTTTAATACTGTTATTTGCAATTCTAGTCAACTCTTAACATGCCTTAAAAAAATCAAACAGTTAAATTCAATTTTTATTTTTTATTTTGCTGGTTGTAAAAACTTCTATTCTGTATCAAAAATGTCAGTACTTACCATGAAGAGTTGGTGAAGCTCTTATATGAAGTAGTATTGTTTGAATATAAAAATGCAGATCTTTGACTACTATCAAATGGAGCCATCTATAAGGAAAATGTCCCTGGGAGCCCTCTTTTGTTTTTACACAACATTAAAATAAGGCCTTTTAGAAAGAAGATATCCTGTTAATGATCCAGCGGTCTTTATAAAATGCAGTATGTTTGTTCTGGAAATAATTGTTGCTGACTACTCTCCCATGAGTAATGATGCTGGTAGGTGTAGCAGTGACTGTATAAGCTCTAAAGGAGTCTTAGACCTAGTATTAGACTTCACCTCAAAGCCAGTTACCCAATCTTCAGCTGTTACTTTTTATACTTCAGCAATAATTAAGATAATATATTAGTTCCCTGGGAGTGCCTCAATGTGTTACTACAATTTGATGTACAGAAAAAAAAAAAAAAAAAAAAAAAAAAACGAGAATTTATTTTTCATGCCTCTGGAGTCTAGAAGTCAAGGTGTTGGCAGATAATCTACTACTTGCCTTTCCCTTAGCTTTAAGTGAATGTTAGCAACCCTTTCGTAAATCTGTGTCACTCCTGTCCTATCCCGGTTAACAAGGCACTGTACTGTGTTTCCGTGCCCCAATTTTCCAGTTGTCAGAGATATACCAACCCTTAGGCTAGACCCCATAGTAACTCTGTATAGCTTCATTTTCACTTGGTTATATCTACAGAGACACTGTTCCCAATTAAGGTTATGCGAATCTGGGGAAGGTACACTATTCAATGTGGTATCAGTAGTAGCAGCCATGACTAGTACACATCACTCATTTTTACCACTCTTGAGGGACACTGATTTGAAGGGTTTAAAAATTACCAGAAAGGGAGGCAGAATGTCTGCCTGTTCTAAAGCTATCAAGCTAGTTAGTTCCATGGTAGCAGAAGCCCTTCTTCCATGTGCTTTCTCTATTCTGTTTAAAATTAGTCTTCTGAAGCACTTGGTAATTATCTCAAGTTCTCCCTTTGTTGAAATTGCAAATTGGTGTTCAAGTAACCTGTCTCCTGTTGCATCTTCATCCTCTATGGTTTCAGATGTTTGTTTGGAACATACAATAGAGTAGGATCCAGGGGACGAGTACAGGGCAAGGAGAGTCTTGGTGTCTGTTTCTAAGACTTGGATGCTTTTAGTGCTATGACACCCTAAATGTGTAGTTAAATACCAAGTTTGTTTTAGTTTATTATAGAGGGGAAACATTAAAATTCTTGTTTATTCTTAGGGGATTTTGTTAGCATCAAAACTATCAAACTGTGAAACCACTTTGTAGTTAGGAAGTGGGATAGCAGGCATCTCCAAGCCCTTGAGTCCAATACTCAAGTGTATTGGTGTCTGATTAATATTTATGTCACTTTAACCAGAATACTACACATATTAATTTGTCATTTTTTAAAATGAAAGCTATGCACGATGTACACAGCATTCTGTGGAATATGCTGTGGTGTGGTGGGTAGAGTCTGGAGGTACATTTCATTGTGTTAAATTGTTAACATCTGAAGTTAATGTCTGGTTTTAGCCATATTCCTATTTTATAAATTAAAATCTGTCATTTTCTTACATATGAAGCATTGGTAGGGTAAACCTTTGCAAATAAAACTGGCAGTTCACTTTTAAGAAACTTTGTTAACTTAGCAAAGAACCTCCCTGAGTGTATTGATGTAAAATTAAAGCAGTAAATCAAAATGTGATATATAGCAAATGTCAGCATCTTTTCCTGGTTTATTTTTAAAATAATTTGTTACTGTTGCTGCATTTTATTGCATATACAGTGTTGGAAGCTTATGTGATACATCTCTCTATTCATTTCCTCTTCTGGCAATTCTTTATAAAATTAGTGTTAGATCCTATTGTTTAATTACCTTAACTTCAAAAGTTTAACTTAGAAGCCATATGAAAAGTATATTTCATTTTGTAAGAGAAAAAGGCAACTTGAGGTACCTACTATGCTCTTATTAATATAAATAATACTAAAAAGACATAACCTGAATCATTTAAATAGTCACGTTTAAAACAGCAGGATTTTTATGAAAGTAGAATTATGTTAGTAAAGTGCTTATCACATTTTCAAATATACTGAAAATATTTGAGAATCTCTCTGAATCATTTGGTATAAAGATTAGCAAAGTCATCCCCTGATAGTTGGGTGTGAGTGCTTAGGACTTAGTCTAAGTATCTTCAAGTGTCAGGCTTTCTCTGCTCTAGTGCTTCAAAGTGTCATTTCCATAGGTGTTGCTGTGTCTCTCCACTGAGGTTTTAGATAGGATTCTAAGCTCTAATTTTTCCACACATTGTTTCTTTGTTTCTGAATGTAAGTACCTTTAAATTTTCTTTGATTCTGCATTCATTTGGGACAAAAACAGCAAGCTTAGGGTCTATGTCTATAATCAGGAATAGTGCTCTTTATGCTTTTGAATGGGTCAGTCAATTGAAGATAGCAGGTACCAATACAGCCATATGAGCACAGTGGAATGCCCTGCATTGACAGATATCGTGACAAGTATTTTCCGATTCCATGTTCTCCTAATAGCTCTCAAGCTCTACCACCTCAAACATTCCACAAGGTATCTAGTCTCTATTTCATTGTCTTTAAACAAGCAAAGGCAAGTTGGTGTGTTTCCACAAGCTTTGAGAACTTCTTATACCAATTCTTGGCTTTAGGGATGAACAGTGATCTTCAAGAAGAGCATAATACTTTGAAAGAACTTAAACTGAATTTTGGGGATTAAAAGGTTTTTTCATAACTCAACTGTGATATTTTATTATAGGGATAAGGTAGTGTGTGTGTTGGGGTTTCTGTTGCTGTGATGAGACACAGCAACAAAAAGCAACTTGGGGAGAAGTGTTTTTCACTTACACTTCTAGATAATAAGCCATCATTAAGGAAAATCAGAAACTCAAATAATGCAGGAACCTGGAGACAGGAGCTAATGCAGAGGCCAAGAAGTGCTGCTTACTGGCTTGCTCCTCATGACTTGCTCAACCTGTTTTCTTATAGCACCCAGAACCAATCAGCCACCTATAGTGGGTTGGGCCCTTCCTCATTACTAATTAAGAAAATGCCCTGCTAGCCTGCCCACAGCCAGATCATATGGGGACAGTTTCTCATTTGAGGTTCCCTCCTCTCATTTGACTATAGCTTATGTCAAGTTGACATAAAAGTAGCCAGCATAGGTAGGATGGTGGTGGGTGATAGTAAAGAAATAGCTGGTAAGGAGAAACTCGCTGGTGCTGAGACACTGAGGAGAAGGGATGCCTGTCATTTTTTTTTTTTAATTTGATCCTCCTTATGTATAGCTTGAAGATATTCTTTACAGAGGAAAAAAAAAAAAAACCCTGATCATTTTATATCAGAGATTTTCTCCTCTAGGATTTCCTGGGTGCATATTTCTTGTAGTATTTTAAAATCTTGTGTATCTTCTCCCTCCGTGGTGCACAATAACTTGTAACATGGAAGGACTTCCACATACTGTGAATAGCTTTTATGCTTCTGCAGAAGGAAGAGATGAAACAGTGATTGCTGATTCCATGATAGACATGTATTTCACAATGGCTTCTCATTCAGAAGTAACTGTAACGGTGAATTGGATAGAATAACAGATGATACTGAATACTTGTTCACAGACTATTTTGATCACATATAGACTAAGTATATATAAATGAAATTTCATGGTCTCTATAATTTATGAGCAATTCAACTAAAACAAAAAAGTGTATATGTATCATGTATACAAAAATGAAGAATTAGAAATTGATAAATTGCCGGGCTATGGTGGCACATGCCTTTAATCCCAGCACTTAGGAGGCAGAGGCAGACAGATCACTGTGAGTTCGAGACCAGCCTGATCTACAAGAGCTAGTTCCAGGACAGCCTCCAAAGCCACAGAGAAACCCTGTCTTGAACCACCCCCTCCCAAAACAAACAAACAAACAAAAAAAACTGATAAATCTAGCTGAATAACGTTTGGATGTACATTAAACATCTATTTTTGCATTTTTCTGTAGCTTTGACTTTTTTACATTAAAAATGGGAATATAACCATACTCTTTCCTAGAGACCTCATTTTCTTTTAAATTTTGTTAGGTTAATTTGCTATTACCTCAAATTAGGTGGTATGTTAAATACACTTTTAATAATGGATTTGAAACTATTTAAACATTAAATCATTGGTAAAGAAATGTATTTTAGCAGAAGATGATGACATATACTTGTAATCTCAAGAAGAGAATTGTACATTCAAGGCCAGCCTGGGCTGTATAGTTAGACTGGGTCCAGGCGGGGGGAGAACCAATAAGTAGTAATAGTGGTATAGTTTTTCTTTTATTTATGGACTTGCCAATTCAAAAGTCATCAAGCAGGGAAATTCCAGCAGTTTGGGATGATATTTTAGGCAGAAAGGTAGCTTTTAGCCAAGTACATGCCGAATAAAGGTTCTCTGCAGTTCAGATGCCATCAGCTCTTTCTGAATTGAGTTGTATCATTCTAAGTCCTACTTGTCTGTAGCTTTGTTATTGGATAGCTTCGTACCAGCTAAATGTGGTCTTTATGTGTCAGTTACAATTTAATATCTTGTAATTTTTCCTTATTGGAGAAATCTTGGAGAAAAGATATGTAATTACACTAATTTCCTGATTGATTGAATGATTAATAATGCTATTATAATCATATTTCATCTCTATAGAACAGAGTATATAAATTGCTCCAGAACCAGATCCAGCAGCAGACTTGGACTGATGAGGGCATGCCATCTGCACGAGAGCTTCGGTCAGCCTTGCTGGAATTTGCCTGTACCCACAGCCTAGAGAACTGTACCACCGAGGCCACGATGCTGTTTGACAATTGGATGTCATCAAATGGAACTCAGAGGTGAAGTACACATCTACTTGAATGGGCCTTCTCATTCATTATTTCCTAAAGAAGGAAGGAGTGATATTCCACTGTATGCACTTGCCATATTTAATATTGTTTTTCATGAGATTTGAATTGCTTCTACTTCTTGGTATTGTAAATATTACTGCCATGAATTTGAGCATATAATTAGCTTTTGCAAATCTGATTTAGATTCTTTAGTGCTTTTTTATATCTCCAAAAGTGCTATTGCTGGAGCATAGAGAATTTATTATTCATTTTATCATATACATATATATGTGTTTGTGTGAGTACCCACGTGTAGGAAGGCCAGAAAACAGTCTTTCCTGTTAAATCCTCAGAAACACTGTTTTTTGAGATAGTGACTTTCCCTGGATATTCTATGTTGGCTGGCCAGAGAGCCTCTGGAACTGCCTGTTTCTGTCTCCTGAATGTTGGAATTTCAAGTGTATACCACCCCTTTGACTTAATTATGTGGGTTCTGGAGATCAGATTCATGCTTGCTCAGCAAGCACTGTACTGATTAAACTATTTTCCCTAACTTTCCATTTTTAATTTTTAAGGACTTTAATGATATCATATTTCTAATAGTAATTGTGTGATTTTCTGTTTCTACCAACAGAGTATAAACATTCCAGTTTTGTTTGTTTGTTTTTTTGAGACAGGGTTTCTGTGTGTAGGCCTGTCTTCCTGGAAATCACTTTGTAGACCAAGCTGGCCTTGAACTCACTGAGATCTGCCTGCCTCTGCCTCCCGAGTGCTGGGATTAAAGGTGTGTGCCACCATTGCTTAGCACATTGCAGGTTTTTTTTTTTTTTTCTTACAACATTGCCAACACGTTTTCTGGTTTTGTTTGGTGGGTTTTGTGGATGGAAGTTTCTGTCCTGCTCCACCCTGCAGCCTTTTATTCCCAAATAAATACACAGAGGCTTATATTAATTATAAACTCTTCAGCCGATGGCTCAAGCTTCTTATTGGCTAGCTCTCTCTTAATTATTAACCCATTTCTATTAATCTGTGTATCTCCTCCTGGTCTTGGCTTACCGATGATACCCAGGCCTCTTTCTTCCTTGGCAGCTACATGGCATCTCCCTGACTCTGCCTACTACCTTTCTCTGTCCCTGTTTGGATTACCCGCCTGGCTAAATCTTGTCTGTTCATTGGCTTTATTCATCAACCAATAAGAGAAACATATATTCACAGCATACAGAAGGACATCCCCCATCAGGTTTGGTTTTGTGATAGGTCTTCCTGTGTAGCCCTGGTTGGTCTACTCCTGCCTCCTGAGTGCTAACATTAAAACAAGTACTTCCATACTTGTTCTAGTTTTCTGTTTTGTTTGTATTTAAAACTTCTTTCCTATGGTGCTGAGGATCTGATTCACGGTCTCACACTTGCTAGACAAATGCTCTACCACTGATCTCTCTCCACCTGTCTCCACCTCCCCAGCACTGGAATCACAAGTGCGTGCCCCATACCCTGTTCTGTTGTTGTGCACTTGAGTGCTAATAACTGAGCTTGGGTCCTCATTCTTGTGTCTCCACAACCCCAATTTTCTGAGGTTTTTGATAACAGATATTTCTCAGAGTAAGATAGATATCTCCTTTAATTTAGAAGTGAAATGACTGGTAGAGTGAGCAGTTAGGAGAAATGCTTTGGGATGTGATTAATTCTTTCCAGGTTCCTTTCTGAAAAATTTGGAGCAATGATTAAAATATCATTTAGAAAGTTGAGATGAGGAAATTGAATAAGGTTCTGAAATCTTTATCTCTGAGATCTAAATAAAGGCAGTTGACTGTGTTTCATCCCCTTCCTGCCTCCCAAACATATATTTACTGCGCTAATTATACCATGAAACTTAGTACACTGTATTATAATATTATGTAGTTATTGTGTATATTTTGAGATAGTCCATGATCTACAGAAAAGGGGGTGTGTCTCATTCCTTTCTTTAGCCCTCCCCAATATGCAGGCATGTGTCTTCTCAGTAAATAATATATTAAATTCAACTTATGCTGTAGGAAAGTAGCAATCATTGAATTAACTTCTTACTTATTTCTAAAAATTATATGAAGATTTATAATTATTAGTTTATCCTGAACCTGGAAACACTACCAGCCAACTCCTTGCCTTTGCTGTCAGCTATTTTTCCTTGTTCTTCTCATGTTTTACTATCTCTTTTGTAGCCTGCCTACGGATGTCATGCTCACTGTGTTCAAAGTTGGAGCAAGAACCGAGAGAGGCTGGTCATTCCTCTTAAACATGTATTCCTCCATGGGCTCCGAAGCAGAAAAGAACAAAATACTGGAAGCTCTTGCCAGCTCAGAGCATGTACAGAAACTCTACTGGTAAGGAACCATTCAAAGAACATGACACAAAGAAGCCAAAAGATAAAATCACTTTGCCCTTTAGGACAGGAGCCAGTTTTCTCTTGAATTCTCACTCTGGCTTCTTCCTAGACCTGACTTAGACAGGGTTGTAGGAGTTTGCATGAACTGGACTTCATCCTGGGGATTGAACCTTAGCCAGATGGTGCAGAATACACTTTGTTTAAGAGATGTGAAGATATTAGTAATCATAAACCCCATCTGTGCCCTGCTGGGAAATGTCCTCCCTTGGCGTGATGTGCTAAACCCTGCTGGTACTAGATATTAATGTGTTTATGCTGTCACTTTGAAAATGTAAACACTTGAGAAAAAAACCCTATTTTTCTATCTTGTTATGAATTCATTGCTCATACTTCTTCCTAATGTCTAACTACCTGGCCAAGGAATGGGAGCTTCATGTGGGTAAAAGAAAGTCAGTAAGGCCTGACAGAACAGGAAGGGAAGAGTTAAAGGTTCAAGTGTCCAAGGGAAATCAAAGGTGCATGCTCCTTAGGACATGGACACTGAAAGCCATAACAGGGATAGAGGGGGCATCTTAGGGTCATTGCTTCTCTTACGTACATTCACTCAGTTAAATCCTAACAGTGTCCCAGAGACATCCTTGAACCCTGCCCAGACCTACTTTTAAATGATACTCTGTAAATAAACATTATCTTTAAGGCAATGGCTAGCCTCTGACCTTAGCACAGTATACTATAGTCTCCCATTTTAAATAACAAACAGCACCTGAGCATAGAGAGTAAAATGTGAAAATATTTTTTAGGACCCTACACTTTGTCCTATTTTTTCTTTGCCTTTTAGTAATATCAGATCTGTGGGTTTACATGCAGAAGTATACAGGCTAAGTATTTCTGACCTGAAAAACTAGAAAATGTACTAGTTTCCAAAATTGTTGTAAGGTGCAGAATTTTTCCTTCATATATTGTAAATCATGTAACAACGTGAGTGTGTACATCGTGATGAGTAAAATACTTGACTGGCTCTAACTTGTGTACTAATCTTAGCCTGGTCCAACCTGACTTATCTTGAATTGATAAAGAGGTTTGCATTGGAACCCAGTGCTAATACAAATTATTTTAAAGGCTAAATCTGTTTTCTTCAGGTTAATGAAAAGTAGCCTTGATGGTGATATCATCCGAACACAGAAGTTGTCGCTTATCATCAGAACCGTGGGAAGACACTTTCCTGGACACTTGCTGGCATGGGATTTTGTTAAAGAAAACTGGAATAAGCTTGTACATAAGTAAGTTTCTTGGGGGAATGACTGAATTTCATATACTCAGTCCATGCATTTGCAAAAGGCTCCCAGTGCTTTGCTGGCTCCCTGGGTTACTATGTACCTAAGTGGGGAAGCACTTCTTTAGCAGCTGTTTCCTATATTTAGAAACATTGCACTTAGTAGTGGTGCCCATTGATATGCTGATCAAGGCCAGGTACATCTGGCAATCTGTTCATCCTAGCATAGTCCTGGGTGATTTCAGAATAGTCGTTCAGTTCCATGTGTTAGAACTATTTCTCAATTGCCAAGATATCAGTTAAGGAATCACACTTAGCCAGGTAGCACAATGAAGGTGCTTCCTTCTTCTCTGAAAGCAATGACAATTTTTCTGGGTAGAGATGATTTTTGAGAACCGGATTGAAATTCTGTCTGCATACCCCAAGCTCCTTTCCTGTCCAGTGGCAGTAGTGTGCAAAGATGCCCCAACTTTCGGGCTGCATTTCCAAGAGGAAAAGTATTTCCTTTCCTTTACTCTTCTAGAATGCTTTGGTTGTTAGCAGCTGCTTCATTTTCTCTCTTAATATTTGTGTTTCTTCAGGTTCCATCTGGGCTCCTATACCATACAAAGTATCGTTGCTGGATCAACTCACTTGTTTTCAACAAAGGCGCATTTGTCTGAGGTTGGTTGTACAAAATGCCTGCAGGGAAGCTGCATGGCCCTCCCCTTAGGCTGCTCTGTTTAAGTGAAATGGAGGCTTTTCATGCTAATTCCTGTCCCTTCTGTCTTCTTTTGTCAATGCTAATGATTCTGCATTGAGATTATTTTTAAATGGTTGCATGTATAGCAAGGAGGTGAAATTCTGGTTCCATTGTCAGCACTACTTGCTGTCTCCTCGATACAGATAGTTTAAGTAATAATGAAATTATTGTGAGGAATTTCATTCAAAATGTGAATTTATTTATCAAGCCTAATTTTAGATTCATTTTTCTTCAGAGTTCCATTTTCTATTTTAAGAAATAATAAGGAAAGAAGGAGTAGAGGTACCAGCAGTGAAGAGACGTTGGTTTTATTATAAAAATCATTTCAGATATTACCACGCTTGGTTGTTGCAAGTACTTTGACTGTTAAAGTATAGGGCTGCTATTTCCAAGGTGTCAGATCTTGGGACCACCATCACAAGGTTAAAACTTATTTCAAAAGGCTGACCAGGGAATCATCGGCCTTTCCTAGTTTAAAATGCTTCTCTGTGGAACTTGCAGGTCCAGACATTCTTTGAAAATCAGTCAGAGGCAACCTTGCAGCTTCGGTGTGTCCAGGAGGCTTTGGAAGTCATTCAGTTGAATATCCAGTGGATGTCAAAGAATCTGAAAACACTGACATTGTGGCTGTAGCACTGACAACTGACTTTCCGGTGCCCATGGCTCTGCTGCTTTTGCAAAGGTTGAAGTGAAGGCAGGCCCGCTACTGAGTTGTTTGCACTGTTAGGAGTTCTAGTAAGCTCAGGGCCCAATTATGTTTTTCATGTCATTTCTGAAATGTCTTTAGGCAGTAAGTAGTTATTTATTACAAAATTATATTCACCTGTATACCAACCATCTACAAAAACAATGAGTAATTTTTCTTTGGACACACAAATGGAGAAAAAAGTCATATTTGAAATTCTGTTTTATTTCTTAGTGTCCAGAGAATTTCTGATAGTGCAACCAAGGAAAGTCTGCTGTAAGAAACACCATATTTACAGGTTGCTGATTGGTCAGCTGTTTGTTATTCTTGTTGATAAATGCATATGGTATGTGATAGTTAGCCTGTAAGAGTCTAGTAAAATGATGCAGTTGTAGACAACTGGCCTCAGGTGTGCAGTCTGCCCTGACATGGTGGTGAGGCAGGGAGTGTCCTTTAGAATAGTTTATATCTGTAATTTATCCTGCCAAATAACCAGGTTCTAAAGAATTTTCTTGTTTCTGTTGAATTAAACAGATGAACAAACAGACTCAAAATTTCAGTTTTCCAAATATCTAACACTTTCTGCTTCATCTTTATGGCACTACTGTAGGAAGGTGTTCTGAACTGAGTTAAGGTTAATTATTTTATCCATGAATCCCAGTACCTCCCAAGTCTATACACCTGATTAGTCCTGCTTAGGTAGACTTTCTGCTGTAGAGGAGTATTTCTATGCTTTGGCAGGCTTTCTGTTAAGCACTGGTGTTTTTGTCATTACTTTGCACCAAGAATATAATTTGTTTAAGTTGCCTTTGACCTAACAAATCATACCGTTTTCTCTGTGAATCATACCCATGTGTTTGTTTTTACTTTATATTACAGTGTGTATTACAACCATTTCTCAAGAAATTAAAGCTTTTTATTTTGGAGTTCACCATAGTACCTTAAAGGGACAATGAGAATGTGGAAAGGGAGTAAGTTGAAAATACAGTGGGTTATGAATTTTGTTTTCACTGTTAAAAACAGTGCTTTTGTTTAGTTGAAAAAATATCTTTTTTTTTATTATTATGGCCAAACTAATGTTAAACAGAGTGGCCAAGGATCAAGCAAAGGACAGCTGAGGGAAGGTGTCCAGAGCAGAGTGCGGGCGTTCTCACTCCTTCTGAAGGAGAAATACTGTACTTGAATTTTTTGAGCTATGCAGACTTATTCCTAGATTGTTTTGTTTCTTTGATTCTTAGGAGAGAAATTTTCTTCTTAATAACTCACGAGAATCCTATATTTGTTTGAAAACTGCCCGTGTACATAAAAAGGGAATCACTCATTTGTGAACACTGAAAACACTCCACAGACTCAGATCATACAAAGGCCACTTTTTTATTCAGCTGCTGTAAAGTTAGAAGATGTGGAGTTGTATACAAAGTTATAGTTTATTTTATGAAAATATTTTTATATAACAGAATTTTAATGGCTGACAGACTGAAAATAGCCTGCTTTAATCCTAGTGTTTGCTCCCCATTTAGTCTTTTCTAAACATTTTTGTGTTTTTGAGTAGAAAATGTTATCCCTGAGAATCACAGAATCATCTTGATATCTTTGTGAAATAGTTAATTGTAGATCTTTATTTCCTTTGTGCTTTTGGTAAATGAATAATAGTTTAGTTGATACTGAAGGTTAGGGGGGTTTTGTATTTTTAGAGTGAAGGAAAAATACTCTTGTGAGTTTTGGTTGCCCCTCCTTTGTTTTTTACCATGTTGTATTACTAAATTCTACTTTGATACAGAGTTTAACTTTTGCTACTTCTCAAGATAAGTTCATTCTTGAGATTTACCTGCCCATCTTGGCATTGATCTTAAGTCTGTGTAACTCTGCATATGGCAAATCTTGTCTTAACTAACACTTTTTTCCATGTATGAGTGAATGTGTTTGATGTGCAGTGTTGTAAATAAAACCTTATGAGGGTATGTGCTTAAAAAAAATAGTAATTCTTGATTCACTGCTGTTAGAAGTCGTTCATTCCCAGGGTACTGTAGCCATGATATTTTCATTCATACCTATAATCTTTATCTCAATCATTTCAAATTTTGATAGACTTCCTCTTAATTTCCCCACAGATTTCTGTAAGTGTTCATGTTTTGTTAGCCCATTTATGTGCAACCTCTTAACAGCTAACTCAGAGTCAGGAATGTAAGGCTGAGAGGTAGTATTTATAGTCTGATAAGTATATTGGTAGTGCTCAGATCGTCCTCCTCCGAAATTTACTTTGCATTCTGTACTTCTGTGATGTAAGGTTGAGCCACAGGGGTCAACTTATGCTGTGGGTATAAGCAAACAAATATCTGACATCACTGGGTAGCAGTGGAATGAGTGTACTTGAAAAGCATGAAAGGCACATCTTGATTACTAGGAAAAATAGAATTGGAAGTCTGCATTTGTGGAAAACATTGATTTGGAGATCTGAAAGTTAGGAAACGGAGGAGATAAATCTGTGCCGATATGGAGTTAGCTATGATAGAGTAATGGCAGTTTTCCCCCAGAAACTTGTGCCTTCTTTTTCTCATGTTGTCTTTAACAATGAAATTGTATTTTTCAGTGTTCAGTGTTTACAAACTTTCTTGCTATCACAGTTTCCACTTAACTGGTTCTCTGTGTCATATGTGTTTTCATTTTATGAGACTTTAGCCACCATTAGATCAAGAGCTTCCAGAAGAGTCCTGGGTATAAAAAACAAATCCAGCTGAATCAGGTTTACTGGGTACCAAACAATCCTTTCTGATTGATTATTGGGAAGCAAGAAATTAAAATTAAGTTTTGTGTTTGTTGCATGATTAGTAGCCTATTGTTGAATTGGGTTTTGAAGGTGTTTACTTAATCTAAAGCACCTAGAATGATAATCTTCAGCCAGACTACTGAGCACTTATACACAACAATGTGTTTCATGGGTTTTGGGGATGGCACAGTACAGCTCAGGTGCATTTTTGCCATGGACTGCAGTCCCAGGCAGAGTTCACAGATAGGAATGTGTTGTTTTATATAGGCCTCTAAGAATTGGGATCATAGGTGTAATATGGATACCCCCTCCCCTCACACCATCTTACTTATTCCTTTTTTTGGAAATGTTACATCTTCTTACATTTGTATTCTTAAGACTCAGATGTATATTTTTCTGGGTTTTGTGTTCTTTTATTTTGTTCCTTAATCTCTGAAATGTCAAAGAAGTACAAAATGAAAAGTGGAGGTCTCAAAAGTATGACATACCTACTCTTTTTTTCCCCATCCTTTACTGCCTGGTTGGGCAATAATTAGCAGAAGTGATTGATTTCTAGAGGGTTTGTGGGATTTTTTGCAGGGAGGTGATGTGTACTTTTGAAACATTCACATGTATTTTTATATGTTTTTGTATTTTACTTTACAAATTTTGTCCTGGTAAAGAGTGAAATACTGCTCTCTAATAATCTCTCCTCTTCCCATGTTGCCTAATGTAACAGCTATAAAATAATTTGGTTTTAATTTTTGGAAGAATGTGGTGGGCTTCAAGAGGGGAGCAAGGTAACTTCTTTTAAAAGTGTGTAGAAATAATTTTGCTGCTATTTGGGACTTACTTAATGCTGCCCTCTGTAAATTCTTGTGGACATGTACATAAACCATGAAAGTCCACATGGGATGCATTGGCAATAACAGAATAATAATAGTGCCTACTGTTTTGTTCTAGTCTTAGGAACTTGAGTTGACTCTCATCCTTTCAAGCTCATTTATAAATGCAAAGCTACATTTTATGTATTTCACTTAGACTTTTTTCTTTGCATGGATATAATTTAATTGTCATTGTGATTGAGTATGGAAGAGTCTTCCCTTTTCCTTGTTGCCTCTTAAAGGCAATAACTAATTGTTTTGTTTGAGAGAGTGTGGAAGAGAGTAGTGCTTGCTATGACTTTTTGTTACTGTTATCATTTGGTCCTATGCCCTTGAAATGCATGTGAAAATACCTGATGAAATTGGCAATAGCCAATAGAATGGCTGTATGAGTGGAGTGTAGGGGGTGCAGGGAAGTATACTTAATGTCTGTATATATGTTCTTACTACCATGTTCTGTTAATTGACTGGGCGCTCAGAGTGGAAGGTACCAATGGAGTTCAGGTGTTTAAAAGTGTCCTCTTTCCCTTCTTACTGCCTGGGTGTAATACTTTTTAAAGTAGTTTGAGTTGGTTGAAAGTGGTTTGAGTTGATTTGAGGTTTTGGTGGGTGGGTGGTTGGTTGTTTGGTTGGTTGGTTAGTTTTTTGCTAGGTTGGAAAAGTAGTTGGGGGGCAATAGTATATACTTTTTAAGTGTATAAACATGTTGTTGCTGCATTTTTGCTTCCTTGCTTGCCCTGTCCTTTCTGTGGATTTATGAGGAAAATGGGGGATCTCTCTAAGAGGTTTCTTCCTGCTCTTACATTGGGCATTCAGTGAGTGTCCGGTAGCACAGGCAGTGCTTTGGGGCTGCTATGGGGGGGGCACTGGCATATACTTTCACTGATGATTTGCCATGTGCTTTTGCTTCTTGCCCACTGCTTTTCATTGGGTACCTGTCCTGACTTGGGTTTATCCGTTCCTGACAAACCATGGAGCTCTGAATTTAGTGTGCTGCTGTTCTTATTCCATCCATATGGGAAGGATATTCTTCTCATTTTTTTCTCTTAGCTTTAGGGGGGACTAAGGGCGGTAGATATACTCTTACAATTGTATATAATTTTGTTTCTATACTGTGTTATTTCATTTGGTACTGAGTCCTTTACATGGGCCTATAAGTACCTAATGAGATGTGGAGGTCCGGATGTATGAAAACTTCCTCTTTTCCCCTTTCCTCATTGCCTCTCTGGGCAATTGTAGAGTAGCATAGACTTTCTAACTTTGTTCCACCCGAAGGGGTCGGGTATGTATATACTTTACAATGTAAATACAAATTTTTAAATCTTTTTGTTGTTGTTACTTCATTTGTACCTAAATCTGTCCGTGGACACTTAGGTACATAAAGAATATTGAGGTTCATTCTATGAAAAATCTCCCCATCCCCTTCCCTCATTGCCTGTCTGGGCAATGGCTTATAGAGTAGTTGTGTAGCTTTGGCACTTGGGTATGGGGTGAAAGACTTCTGGGTTTTTACTTTTTAAAATGTATTTAAAAGTTTGTCAACAGTTATTTCATTATTTCACTCTCAATGTGCTTTTGTGTTTGAATTTACTGTCAGATGAAGTGAGAGTCTCTACCCAGAGGCATGGGACATCTTTCACTCTGTCACCTGTGCCATACTGTAGTAGTGTATGAGTACTGTAGGGCTTGGGTTCTTGTCTGTTTGTTGCTTATAGCATAGCTTGTTAGGGAAAAAGGTACCTTGGGCTATTATACATATACATATCTATATATCTATATATCTGTATCTATATATACTAGGTTGTAAATGCCTTGTGATATTAACTTCATTTTGAACCTGGTCCTTGGCGTGACTGTTTTTTAAATATGTACTTAATGAACACTGAGATTGATTCTATGAAAACTCTCCACACTCCCTATCCCTCATTGCCTGGTGGGCAGTGGTAGACTAGATGTTTTGATTACTTATCTTTTGTTTGCTTTGTGGGAGGGTACTGGGTGTACATATATTTTTAATGTATATAAATAATTGCTACATTCTATGTGTTATTCCATATAGCACCAGTTCTTTGCTGGGATTTGTAGATATATAATGAAACTTGGAGGTCCAAACGTATGATAACTCTCCTATGCTCCCCTTTCCTCATTGCCCATAGAGGCAATACTTTTGTAACTTGGGTTTTGTTTTGTTTTGTTTTGTTTTGTTTTTGGCGGGGGCAGGGGTGATTGCTTAGGTGGGTAGTGGTTAGGGGATACAGTGCATGCTTTTAAAATATATTTTTTCATATGGTACTGATTAGGTCCCAAGTCCTTTGCATGGATAAATGGGTACCTAATCAAAATTGAGGATCGGTATATGACTTATCTCCAATTCTCCCTTTCCCCTTATGCCTGTATTGGCAATAGTGAGTAGAGCAGCTACATGTTTTTTACTCAGTTGTTTTGGATTTATACTTTTGGTAGTAGACTATTATTATAAATATTTTTGTTTATTTCATTTTGTGTTTATTATTATTAACTATGAAAATTAGTTTTATAATATGATAGAGCACATTCTTTCTTGCTTAGCAGTAACTAGTGCAATTGTTTTATGATCCTCCTTGCTCCTCCCCCCCCCCCGTTATTCTCTAGGATATATATCTTTAAGGATACAAATATGTACACATATATTCAATTTTCTTCCTTGCCTTTGTTGTTTCCCTTTATCATTTATTCCCTTGAAGATTTCTAAATGCACCAAGGAAAAAACAAAAGCCCATTACATCTTGGGCACCCAGCTGGAGGTGTAGCCCTGTGACTCCATGCTGAACAGTAGCAGTGAGTGTATAGAAAATAAGATGGGAGAAGACACTCAGATATGGCTGTAGTGTGGAAACTAACCAGGCCCAGCAATTCTAGTGTGGATTTAAACTGAGACGGTGAATGGATGTTTTGGTTTTGTAAATACCAGAAAAACAGAGGGTGGTGCTAAATAAAAGTGTTTTTAAGTGTCCTCACTGGTTGAGGTAAGTTGTTGAAGCTTGTGAGCCAATGTTAGTGTTTCCTCTGACTGATTTGAAGAGCTCTTAAGGATAGTGTTGCTGTGAGGCCTGAATTGGGATTCATCTCCAGAGTTCTGTTGTGTTTCTTGTGCACCCAGAACTGTTGTGTTTCTTGTGCACCCAGAAGAAGTCACTGGGATCATTAGAATTGACCATTTGAGTGACTGACAGAGGACATAGTCCCAGAAAGAACTTTGGGGGCAAGCCCTTTCTATCTTAGAACATCTACAGATGACAGGGCAAATTGGCCCTTTCTTACCCAGAACTCTTTTGTGTGGCTACATCTCTTTCCCCAGTTCTCTTTTAACTGGACCATTCCTATTCTGTTTTTTTTCTTTTGCCTTCAGTGCCTTTATTGTTGTTAGATGCTGTCTTAAGTTGTACTCACAAATTTAAACTAATGCTGGCTCCTGGTTAGCTTTGTGATTCTGGATGCATTTCATGCACCCGAGCCTGTATGTTTGTTCCCAGCATTCTTATATTTCATATTGTTTCTTCGTCTACCACAGGGTAAATGTTTTGACTGCACATTTGTCTGCATCAAAGAGAATGCATGTGTGTATCTTCCCTGCCCTTCCTGCATCGTAGCTTGTTTTTTTTCCCACATTTCTTTTTTAACTGATACTCCATGAGAAAGATTTGCCATATCCATTTAAGAAACATTGAGTGATAGATAGGACTCCTTGAAATTCTCAAAAATGTGTCATTTACCATATCAAACTCTCAGGAATGTGTTGGGAAATTAGCCTAGTAACATTGCTGTTACTTCTACCTGCTGCTGTAGGAAAAAGTTATTCTTGACACATTTACCTTTGATCATAAATAAAAGAGAAAGGGCCACCTTTTTGGAGTTAGTCATGGTAGTCATTAGTGATATTTTTGAACCGTTTTTAATTTGAAATACTTCAAAGGAAGTAAAGGTCATGGCTTAGCTCAAAGAAATGCTCCAGAAGTTGGGCTGTATAAATCATCAGTACAATAATACACTGTGTGTGTGTGTGTGTGTGTGTGTGTGTGTGTGTGTGTGTGTGTGTGTGTGTGTGTAAGAGTAATGAGAATTGCTACATAATTAGAGCATTTGCCTTCATCAGCAAATCACGTTGAGACTAAATGTAGTCAGCTGTCTTGATTAAAGCCAAGTGTTCCTTGTGGCTGTGAGGAAGAGTCTCTTGCAAATAGTTTGGAAAGTAATTACTTGGCAACTTACGAAGGTATTTTTTTTTTTTAATTTGAACACCAGTAGAGACCTTCTGTTACTTCAGTCTGAGTTTGTGGGTAGAATTCTAAATTTGTATTCTAATCTGTCTTTTATGGAAAAAAATTGAAATAGTATATATGTGTAATATTGTATATGCAAATTGTGTTGTTCTACTTGTAAAGGGAAAATGCTTATTTTTTTGTACTTGTTTTGCATATGACCAGCACTGATTGAAAGGCATGTTTAACTGCAAACACTTGCTTTCTTTGTGAAATGAAAATAAAGTATTTAAATAAAAACACTGTGTGGATTAATCTTATTAGACAGAATATATGTTATATGTCATACCAGATTCTGAGTTCCATCAGAGCTACCTCCATATACATTAATTTATCTGATTTGCTCACCCTAGTGTCCTTAACACATAAAACTCAAAGGAACCCAAACTCACACTGTCTACATTTTGGGCAGGATAATTGTTTGCTTTGAGAGACTCTTATACTCACCGTAGAGTTTTCAACATCAACCCTGACTATTAATGTCAATAGCATCTACAGATAATCAGCTGCCCATCGCAACCCCTCATTCCCATGACCCTTGTGAGCACTAAGGATGTTTACTTCATATATATAGACAAATGTTCCCTGCATTGGCAGTTAAAACTGTGTGTGGATTCTTGGGAGAGTGGGCTCAGTAATGATCAGGGGAGCTGGTTTTAAGACAGTTACTTTTACACAGCAGCAATCCTTATGAACATCCAGATCCTGTAAGTAGCAACGGGCTTCATAAGATACTGCCTAGTTTAGTGTAAATCCATTGAAAACTATCAGTTCCCCCTGCTTTGATCATGCAAGTTGGAATATAGGTACCAACCCTTCTGGAAGGACACTGCTACAGTTATGTTCCTAGTTAGGCCCACAAAAGTAGTCTGTTCCCTTTCCATGAGTAATCTTGAATGAGAATTGGGAATTTTTTAGGTTTCCAGAAATGGGAATGAAAACTAGTATTCTTTTACAGTAATTATTAGAGTTTAGTGTTGGGCATTTAAAGACAAGTCTAATGAGTTTTTTAATTCCCACACAGAACCCTGTTCTGGGAATTTAGAAACTTTTATACTGTGCCTTTAAAAAAAATATGATGATTATTGTCAGTATTTACAGAATGCTCAGATATTGCAAGGGGTTTTATTTTTAAAGACTGGTTACATGTTTTATATTCGCAGATATCAACAGTAAACAATTGAACTAAAATTCAAAAGTGTAAAGAACACTTAATTCCACTAGATTTTTCGGGGGAGGGCGGGTAATGGGATTGATAAGCCTCTCACTATTTTTCAAAATCACAGCCCAGAAGAATTTGATTTAATGTTGGCCTTCTGCTTTTCTTTGATTCTTTCCATAAAGTCTCCCTCCCCTCTTCCAACACACACACAAAGCTTCCAGTGTTTAGTTAGATTTGTGTGTGGATTGAACAGTTGACATATGCTATAGAGTGGTGTTTTATTATCAGAGCAAAAACATCCCTTTAAATTACCAATTTCACTCACCCCACTCTGGTAATTGGTGGTAAGTTTCCAATGCTGGTGCTTGTGTGCTTTTATTTTCCTTTGTGTGTGACATCCAGTTAACTGGTCAAAGTCTACTTGAGGTTGAATGCAATTTTGAGACCGTATTATTTTTGGTTTGGGCTGAGCCGAATTGCATTCAAGACCTTTACTTACAGTAATTTTCAATCTTTCCCACTCATTTGTATAAAAGAACATAATGCAAGTAAAATAGTTAACAGAATTAAACTGTTGACAAGCACCAGGTGGCTGTCATTTGAAAGGGAAGTACGGGTATTTGGGAGAGGCCAAAGAAGGGCAGGGGGGACCTAGGATGCCAGTGTATTGCGTATTAAGGCAACAAGTTGGTGTACAAGCTGAATCTGAGAAATGGAGAGCCTTTTTTGTTTCCAATGTCTCTTCTCCTTACATGTTGTCGTGTGCAGCTTTGCACAGTAACTGCCCTATCTTGATATCATCCTGTCTTTCTCAAGGGTTTATAATTTTTAATTTCAGCAGAAGTTATTGAGATAGTACTGTTACCACACCATTAACAAAAGATTCATGATTTCAAGAAATTATAATATTGAAAAACTTCGGGACAGAGAGACACTAGTCAGAATCAGGGTTTCTTTCACACCTGTTATTCCCTACTAAAAGAAAAGATGATTTTAGTCCAACTAGCCAGGATGCTTCTCACCTTCCTACCTTGCAGGAGTGGTTAACATGATATAAAAAACATCTGGAACTGTAACATTCTATGGAAACATTCTGCTCATCCCAGAAAGCATAAATTCAACTCTGGTGATTGAAAGGACTTCCTGAGATGTCTTATGTGTTCACATCTTGTAACATGGAAAAGATACCTGTAAATTGAATAAGGTTTACAACATACTAGCTAGGAAATAATAGGGATAAAGTCTAATATGATTTTCTTTTGCAAATTTAATCCTTGAATTTGTTTATATTTTATTTGAGAGTATTATATGTTAGAAAACAGGCCAGTGGGATGCTCAGTCAGTAAAGGCATTTACTGTCAGGTCTGGCAACCTGAGTTTGATCCACATCATGAAATTAGAGAACCGATGGTCCTGACTTCCACACGAGCTGTGGTATGTGCATCCTGTCCCCACTAATACACAAATAAGAAAAGAGAAAATGCATGCAGTCATGTTGGTTTCAAAACTGAAATAAAACACTGACTGTTGGTGAATTTTGGTCAATTATAAGGGAATTGCAAACTAAACTCTTGATTGATTCATATTGGAGATGGTGTTTACTTGGCCATCAACACATGAGGCACAAATAGGTGGGAAGATGGGCCGGGTACTTCAAAGGTTCAAGAAATTTACTACTTTTCAGCTTCTTTTGCTTTTAGTAGGTAAAAGAATCAGATTCTGGCTAGAAAACATTGTTTGCAAATTATGTCATACAGAGAAATTGGCCAAATGTCCTAGGATCTCTGATTGCTAGAACTGGAAGGAACCTTGTAAGTGATCTAGTTTCCCCCCACTATTTTATAGACTAAGGGTACCAGAGATTACACCTTAGCTAAAACCTCACATAGCATATGTTTAATTTATGTGTTTCTAGCGTGGATGTATGATGGCAGTTGCCTGTAACTAATTGTTTTCTTGGATAAGGGAGTTACTTCAATAAAAAATTACCCTATTTTTCATTCACTATCGAACAAGGTGGTACATTATTGTAAAGTTGAGCTTGGAGCTAAATTAAATGGTTTAAACTTACTGATACTTTAAATGACCCAAATATCATGACCTTGCAAGGGTAGCCCTTTTTATATGTGTGCGGATAAAGTGCATTGCACTGAGGTAGCACTGTCTCTGTAGAAGGCAATAATGGAACCTCTGACTCCATTAGCACCAAATCATGCACAGGGAAGAGAGTAATTAACACTGGTGAAGTGGCGAGTGCGGTAATGTGTGACAAGCCAAGCAGAGGGAAATAAATACTAGCTTTATTAACTAGGTTTTTAAAAATCCATTTTCCTAAAGTAGTTTGAATTTAGCCTGAAGTGAACCATTTACCCTCAGCTCCAGGCTTTTGTCCCATCTGTTGCCAGGAAGATAGGACCTTCCCAAAGTTTAGTTCTAAGAAAGGTGTTATTAAGTCAGTTTCTCATTTTGTCTTGATTTTTTGTTGTTGTTTATTTGTTTGTGAGGAGGCATAACCCAAGTGTCAGATGCCCCTCTTCTGCCTGGTGTGTGTGCTTGTAATCTCTTTTGCAAACTTGGATTCGGAACTTAGCACTTAGTTCAAGATTCCTTTCTGCAAAATGTGATAAAGCCAACATGCTGCTTTATCAGTGTAGGATTTCCCAGACATCCAAGTGAGAAAATCCAAAAGAAAATTAACCTTTCTGAGCCTCTTGATTAATTATCTTCTCCAGAGCCGTTTGCTTACCTGGGCATTTCTCGGGATCTTCTTACATAGACAAAAATGCACATGTGCACACACACATTCTCACAGACATTCTTGAGTGTGCACAAATGAGCACGTGCACACACACACACTCACACACACAGACCCCTTGCTGACTCCTCACTTCTGAACACCTTAAACTTGAAGTGTCTTTCTCCTTTAGAGCACTGTAGCTCAGTTTCAAAATCCAGAAGCACAAGGCCAATATGTCAGGAATTCAAAATGGCTCCACAATTTTTAAAAGGCTGGTTTGTGGCCTTTTGTGTTTTGGTCATATCTTTGACTCACTTCTTACAAGCTACTAGGTATTTATTTATTATGGGAAAAACTATTGTCCTAAAAGGAAATTTCAGATCTTTATGTTGGCAAAGTTTTATCCTATGACTTTCTAGGATAACATGAAAATTGGTTTATAATCCCTGAGCACACCCAGACTTTGGGTAAGAGAAACCAGCCTCAGACTGAAGAGGCATACAGGATGTATTTATTGTAAATGTTTTTCATGGGTAATTTATTCAGTAACTCTTGTGATCTATCTACTGGGCATTGGCTGGGTGCTAGGTGGGTACATGAGGCTTAGCTACAATATGAGGTACAAGTGCCTCCTGGATTTTATAAATGCAGACTTTGTAGTGGGCAGATAATCAAGGATATTTGATTCATGAGGCACATATACAAGGGAGGTCACAGTGGGAGGTGTAAGCTATTAGATGGATGTTGCTGTACTTGACTTCAATAAATGGCAGAGTGTAGGGGGCACAACATTATTCCCAGCCATTATTTCCCTCTACTCATTTGGGTGTGCAGGGGGATATCAGAGCTCTCCATACATTGGGTACATACATGCATTGGATTCCATATTTCACATCTGTGTCATTGACTGGGACCTAGAGGCACTTTGTTCCCCACTGAGTAAACCATGCAGTTGAGTATTGGTTCCTAAGGGTGTTCCAAGTGAATGACAAGAGGCAAGGAGTTGATTCCATGTTGCAGTTTCACCCAAGGGCTCCCTTCAATCCCAGTTAGTGAGCTTGGCTCACCTCAGCCTGAGTTGTGAGGGCATTTTTCTCCTCTGCTTTCCTCTGAATGGTGAAGCAAGAATATGACAGCATTTCAAGACAGATTCACAAAGCAGGTAGTCTCGACTTAAACTTGAGTTTTAGGGAAGTGGGGTCTGCAAACACTTGAATATAGTCAGTTAAATGAACCAATCAGGAAGTGCACCTTGGCATCAGCTTGCTTTCTAGATGACAGGCACAACTGCCTGACTTACTTCATTGACATTTAGCCTTGGCAATAAGGGCAAGAATTGTCATATTCTGTCCTGTCCTGCAGGACATCAACCTGGGGCAAGAGAGTCAGGGATAGGGAATGGCGACAAGAGATGCAGAAAGAATGACCACAAGACAGGATTCTGATCAAATGGCAAACTTTACTTTTCTCAGGCTAGCTAATATATAGTCAGCGGAGCAGGATATGGGGAGGGGCAGAATGGGTTGTTTGTGCACCAGATGTTAGTATAGGCAGGATGTTAGGAAGCCACAAAGAGGATGTTTGGCAGGGTAAAGAGTTCATGAGTAAGAGGTCCAGGAAGGGGTTGCCTAGGTGACTGAGCCTGTGGGTGGAGGATTGGGTCAAGTTGTTTCTTTTCTTGAGCTGAGGTTCTAAGGAACTGCTATGTAAAGGTTAATATACAACTATGTGGCTGGCCAAGAATGATCTAGGATCTCATGCCAAGCTCTGAGATTTGGCTCCCAACATATTCCCCCTTTCTTATATAAAAAGAAGTGGCCAAATTTTTCAGCAGAGGGGGATAGAGGCCGGGCCCCCAATTGGAGAATCTATGTAGATTTTATAAAGGACATTTTTCTCTGACCTTGGGGATGTCTTCTCGGAGCTGTCTGATGCCTTTTGTGGGGGTGTGGAATCTTTAGGACATCGACCCCATTGTGCGCAGGCATATTCCTCAGAAGACGAGGTCTCCTTGCAGTACCATCCAGGTCTGCACCTCTGAAGCTGGCCGTGGGGAAGTGGGTTAGTACTGGACCAGAACAGGCTTAGTGGCAGAGTCCACTTGTTGCTTGACAAAGGCCACAAGTTGATTAAAGCCCAAGGGCCAAAGGAAAATAATAAGAGGATCCCTATCAGGAGTCCAAGGAGGGAAGGAAGGAGGGTGGTTAACCATGGGGAAGTAGTAGGAATGGGTAGAAGGGAGCAAAAAGGAGTAACAGGAGGCTATTTTCCCATATGAGCGAATCCAGCCAAGCTGATGGTTGAGTCGGTGTCATCGAGGTCATTTTCAGGGAACGTGTAGTGTGGACTGATTGGGACATTGGACAGCAGTGTCAGAGACGCAGGACCGTTAGCATGTGTTCAAACATACAGCCATCTTCTGACATTGAAGTTACGTCACAGCATAACGATATTGAAAACACTGTACTTGCTGTAGAGCCAGAAATCGAAACTGCAGCAGCAGAAATAATTACTGAAGTGGAAATTCCAGCACTTAATAAATGTCCCAGAAAGTACCCCAAACACAGAAGCACTTGGTCAATGAATGGTTAAGTGAGAAGAATGAGAAGACAGGAAAACCTTCAGACATCTTTCAGAAAAGCCTCTTCGCATAACTACAGATCAGAGGTGTTAGCTACACAACTCAATTCTTTGCCAGGTCTCACTTACAGCCCCCATGTATACTCTACTCCTAAGTATTATATTAGATTTACATCACAATTCCTTTTGGAAAAAAGAAAAGAAACTACTGAAAACATTTTTGGCTCATGCAAAAAGTGAAAGTGGAAACACCAAGAGCGGTGATTTGGACAGGGATTTCTTCAGGCCCAAAAGTCTCATAATAGGAGTCCCTCCTGACATCCACATCTCCTTACCCTCCTGCATCGCAGAGCCAGCTTTTAACATCTCTAATTCCATGACCTCACTTTCAACTTCCCAGCATTCCCCAGGAATTGACAAGTAGAACGTTGAAGTTTTCCCCACCATTGGCCACTGTAACAGTGGACAAACTCGCCATGAATCTGCAAGCCAGGTGCAGAAGCAAAGTAATGCTGCCAGTTTCAAACATAATAGCATTAAGAAGATCGTGTAAAGCTTTCAAACCAACCAAACGTGGGCTTCTCACTAGTGACCCTTCCCTAACCTTTTCCTTTCCCACACTGTAATGTTGCACTTCCTGTCTTATGAACTCATCTGGTCTGCCATGTTGTCAGATGATCAACTCTTGGAGGCAGTTGCCAACTCTAGCCCATTTCTTTTCATTAATGGTTCCTTCCTGAGGGAACCATGGACAAAGATCCCGATAAACAGGAAGAACTTTTTTTTTAATTGTTTCTTTTTAACCCGAGTTTCTCTCACCATGAGGGATTCTTTGATCCCAGAAAGAAAGAAATCTTCCTTGTTAAATGCTTGTCCCATTACTCACCTTTTCCATGTAGGTGGTGCTCATGAACCGAAAGTCCCAAGCGCTGGGCAGGCTGCTGGGTCTTCCTCCAACCGAGCCTCACAATCAACCTTGTTGTGGATGCCTCACTGCATGGACGGGCCCATCCCTCTAATGAGCACTGATGTTCCCGGATCCCCAACTCTATCCAGCCCCACGTTGGGCGCCAGTTGTCCAATCCTGCAGGACATCAACCTGGGGCAAGAGAGTCAGGGATAGGGAATGGGGACAAGAGATGAACAAAGAATGACCACAAGACAGGATTCTGATCAAATGGCAAACTTTACTTTTCTCAGGCTAGCTATATAGTCAGCAGAGCAGGATATGGGGAGGGGCAGAATGGGTTGTTTGTGCACCAGGTGTTAGTATAGGCAGGATATTAGGAAGCCACAAAGAGGATGTTTGGCAGGGTAAAGAGTTCATGAGTAAGAGGTCCAGGAAGGGTTGCCTAGGTGACTGAGCAAGTGGGTGGAGGACTGGGTCAAGTTGTTTCTTTTCTTGAGTTGAGATTCTAAGGAGCTGCTATGTAAAGGTTAATATCCAACTATGTGGCTGGCCAAGAATGGCTTAGGATCTCATGCCAAGCCCTGAGATTTAGCTCCCAACAATATTCTGTATCTCCAAGGTCCTTGCTTTAATAGCACCCTTGGGGTATAGCTAGATGGTGTGTAGGGTTGTTAGGGGAGGAGTTGGTAGTTTTGCCCTTACTCAAGTTTCACAGTAGGTGGACAGATAGGTAACAATACTGCTTTTCTTGAGATGGCTTAGAGTCCACATAGTCCCCAAGGAAGCAGCCCCAGCCTCAGAGACTAAGAAAGACTCAGAATCAATCTGATAATCAGGGGAGGGTGACTAACTTATATGCCATCCTATAGCCTTCATCCAGCAGCTGGTGGAAGTAGAAGCAGACACCCACAACTAATCACCAAACTGAACTAGAATCCAGATGCAGAGAAGGATGAGTGAAAAGCACAGGGGTCCAGACCATAGTGGTGAAACCCACAGAACAGCTGACCTGAACATCCGGGAACTCTTGCTCCCCAGACTGATAGCTGGGATACCAGCATGGGACTGATCTAGACCCTAGGAACATGGGTTTCTGTGAGGAAACCTCAGAAATCTATGGGACCTCCTGTAGAAGTTCAGTGCTTATCCCTAGCATAGGTGTGGACTTTGGGAGCCCATTCCATATAGAGGAATACTCCCTGAGCCAAGACACACGGGGGTGGGCCTAGGCCCTGTCTCAAAGGATATACAATAGACACTGATGACACCCTCTGGAAGGCCTTACCATCCAGGGGGAGCAGAAAGGATATGTGATAGATAGGGTTTTAGTGGGGGGAGGGGGCTGTAGTGGAAGATGGGTGGGAGAAGGGAACTGGGATTGTCATGTAAAACAATCCTGTTTCCAATTCAAATAAAAAAGTTGGAAAAAAAGAAATGGAAGGAATCCTGGCAAAAGTGCTTATTTATGTATTTTTTAAGTGAAAATTTTAAAAAAATAAAAGCAGTGCTCTTGGTTGAGAAGGTGGTAGAGAGGAAATTTCAAGTAAAGTGATCTAAAATCAACACTGTTCCTTTCATATTTTAAAGCTGATCTAAAGGATGGCCTATACATTCCTAGAACATAGCTGAACAGACCTATAGTCCAATTTACATAGCTTAGAAATTCTCACTTGCCAGAAGATGACCAGTAATGGCAGCAAATCATCTTTGGTAAAGTTATGTTCAGCAGGAACTATGAAAGGTGATACCTTCCTGGGATGGGAGTGGGAGGCAGAGGGTTTTCTGAGAGGATATGGGGCAGGCTTGGAATCACTACATCCCAGAACAGGGCCTTGCAACAAGAGGGAAGTAACAACCTCCACATGGTAAAATCCCCTGGATTGTAGCTGTTTCTCACCAAAACCATGGAGACCAAAAAGAGTGTAATGACATACTGACAGTATGACAAAAAAAAAAAAAAAGAATTCTATGCTTCACAAAACTATTCTTCTAAAACAAGGGGAAGAAATTCCCAAATGATGAATTGGGAATTCAATAGCTATTGTACATGGACCTTTTGAGTTGAAATAAAAAGACACTAGATAGTAAAACCAAAGGAAAGAAAGATACAGTATAATTAACTACATAGATAAATGTAAAAGACAGTACAAATCATTTTTATTTGTAAATATTTTCTTCTTTTATCTTATTGAAAAGACAACCACAGGTAGACCTCACAGAAATGAGGTGGGTGGGAATAGAATGAACATAACCAAAAAGTATAGATGAAATTCTCAAAAAATATATAAATACTATATTTTTAAAAATGAAAGACAACTACATTATATAAGCATTATAAATCAAAGCTGATAACACGTAAAGACAGTATTATGAGAAAGGGACTGGAATTATGAAAGGAGACAAATTTTTCATACTACTTAAATTATCCAGGTATTGTTACCTGGCCATTACATTGTTGTATATTAATATGTAATCATAAGGTAAAAGAAAAAACAAAATTTACTTCTTTTAGATTTGTATGTGTATGGGTGTTTCGCCTGCATGCATTTCTGTGCACTGTGTACATGCCTGGTGCCTGCAGAGTTCAAAAGATATCAGATCCCTTGGAACTGAAGTTAGAGTTGGTCGTGAGCCACTATGTGGGTACTGGGAATCAATTCCTGGTCCTTCTGGAAGAGCAGCTGGTGCTTTTAACTGCTGAGCCATCATCTCTCCAGCCCAGAACTAACAATATTTGAAATAGTACACTAAAATATGTACATAAACAGAAGTAGACAATTATGAGGGAACTGAAATCCAAAAAGAGTCAAAATTCATAGAAAAGAAATGGTAGGTAGAAATACTACTTTATCATCATAAGTCATATGAAATATGAGTAAATGAAGCCCACCCATTAAAAGTCTAAACTGGTACACTAGATTAGATGACCCAACTGTATATTGCCTACAAGAAACACACTTTGATTAAAAAATACAATTGGGTTGATGGTCAAAGAAGGAAAAAATATAAGTCACCAAATAAAGCTACAGTAGTTAAACTGGTAACAAATAAAATAAATTGAATACCAAATTATTGCTGAAGACAAAGGATTCTACCTTATGTAAAATGCCAATGGCCAAGAATTATAAACAATATTAACTTTAAAACACAGCCACAAATTACAGGAAGCAAAAACTAATTGACTTGAAATAAGAAATAGAAAACTCCAATTCAGTAATAGCTAGAAACTTTAAATTGCCCTTCCAATGATGGCTAGAAAGTGACATAGAAAGCAAAGCTACAGAGAATTTTAAAATAGCACAAATTTACTTACAAGACTGCCACAGAACATCTCACTCAACAAAGTAGAATATACAGTCTTTGCAAGTGCACATAAAACATCATCTAACACAGACATGGTTGAAGACCATAAAACAAACCTAATGGCGAGAATAAGATATGAACTATGCCATCTGATCACACTGGAATGGAATTGTTAATGAGAAAATATGAAGGAGTTACAGGTATGCAGAAACTTAAGTACTACACTTATAAATAGCCATTAGGTTATTTAGCCTAAACAAGAACAAAGAGAAAACACTGACTACTATAGTCAGGAATGAAAAAAAGGACATTACAAAGGACTTAACAGAATAAAAAAGATTGCAAGGAATCATAGTATGAGCAGTTGTGTGTAGCAAGTCAGATAACTATATGAAATGATCAAAATCCTAGAAATACATAAGCTACTAAAACTAAACTTTAGAATAAATAGAACATTTGAATAAACCTATAATAAGTAGAAAGTGAGGTATTGCTCAAAAAATTTGCCTATACAAGTAAATCCATAACCAGACATGAGATTTGCTGTCAAGTATATCAAATACTTAACATCAATTTTTGACAAACTCTTATGAAAAGCAATAGAGAAGATCCAGCTACCTAACCAATTTTGTGATGCAACTATTACACTGACACCTAGTCAAAATAAAGAAACCACACACACACACACACACACACACACACACGCACACGCACACGCACACGCACACGCACACGCACACCAGATAAGTGCTCTTGGTAAAGGTAAATAAATACCTGTTATAGATACAGGTGCAAAAATACTGAATGGCTACTGGGATTTAACAACGCACATGAAAAATTACAACATCACTACAAAGTAAGGCATGCCAGAAGTGAGAGGATGGATTGCATCTAAAAACCAATTAATATAATAGATCATACTAAAGAGTTAAATATAAAACCCATGAATTTGACTAGATACTAACAAAGAATTTCATGATTAAAAATATAAGTTAGTAGTAAAAAAAAAAAAAAAGCCTCCTCAACTTTTAAAAGAAACCTGTGAAAAACCCACAGCTAAAATCATCTTTAGTGCTGAAAAAAAATGAAATATATTCCTAAAGGAATACATATAAGAAATAATGGTGTCCAGGCTGAGGAAACCCACAGAAATAGCTGACCTGAACAAGGGGGAGCTCATGGTTCCCAGACTGACAGCTGGAAAACCAGCATAGGACTGAACCAGGCCCCCTGAACCTGAATGTCAGTTAGAAGGCTTGAGCAGTCTATGGAGCCTCTGGTAGTGGAACAGTATTTATCCCTAGTATACAAATGGACTTTGGGAGCCCACTCCCCATAGAGGGATACTCTCTCAGCCTAGACACGTGGGTGAAGGTCTAGGCCCTGCTCCAAATGATGTGACAGACTTGATGATTCCCACATGGAAGGACTCATCCTCCCTGGGGAGCAGAAGGGGGATGGGATGAGGGAATTGGTGGGTGGCATGGGAGGATGGGAGGGAGAGGGAACAAGGATTGATATGTAAAATAAGATTGCTTCTAATTTAAATTAAAATATCTGGAGAAAAAAATAATAATGGTGTCTTTTCTAGCTACTTCTATCCAGCATCGTTTGACACCAAATACACATAACAAATTTTTTAAAGGGGAAAAAAAGTTAAAGAATAAAATAGGCAAAGAATCTGAACATTTTCCCACAGAGAATATGCAAATAGACACTAAACATACAATATTGAACATCATTAGTCACTAGAAAATACAAATCAAAACATCTGGTCAAATACCTGGATTTAGACAATAATGTACATTAATATGTTAGAGTTATTCAGAATAAGAAAGAATGCTACAACATGAATGACCCTTTAAAAATTGTGCTAAATATAAAAAGATAGATACAAAAGCCCACACATTTCTTATCACTGTTCATTTGAAACCAGATTTGTGACTGCCAGATGGAGAGGGAAGGTGTATGTAGAATGATTTTTAATGAGCATGAGGTTTCTTTACAGGGTGATGAAAATGTTTCCGAAATTGGACACAAGTGATGATTTTACAATCTCATTAACTCAAAACTATTGAATTTTATACTTTATCCACATTTTATAGGGTGTGAATCATATCTCAACGAAAACTTAAAATTACAAATAGCAGAACAGCGGTTCTCAGACTCTTTGTTCTCTGTACTGCTTTACACTCTTCAAGTTATGGAAGACCCCAGTAAGATTTTATTTATATGCATTAGAACTGATACTAACTCTATCTGAAATTAAAACTAAGATTTTGAAAAAATACTAAATTGGAAACTTATTTTTCAACAGAAGAATCTGATTACCAACTAACATAAATTACATTTTATGACAAATAACTACATTTTTCCAAAACAAAAAGCTATTGTTTTACATTTTTGTAAATCTCTTTCAATGTCGGACCTAATAGAAGGCAGCTGGATTCTCCGATCTGCTTCTTCATGGGTCTGTCGTTACATGTATTTTTTGGTTGAAGCATAAAAGAAAATCCAACCTCACGTAAATATGCAATTGGATAAGGGGAGATTTGGATAACTATTAATATCCCTTGTGGATCACCAAAGACACTCAAGATGTAATTTCTGAAAGATAAATTGAAATATTAATGGCATGTGAAGCCATTTCCATGAATGTTTTGTCTTCTATCTGTTTAGAGACCATTGGCTTATCTAAAACTTTAATTGAGCCTGCTAGTCATGAACACTTTGAAATATCATGTACTAGTTACTAGAATGGCTTTATTTAGAATCATGAAGATCCTCCAGATGGCTACTAGTCTCATTATATCATCAAAAGAAAGTCACACCTATTAATGTCACTACCCTTATTATAAATATGAAAAGATGTAGCTGATGAGAAGCTGTCTATACATAGTAACAGATGTACAAATGTTATCATAGACAATATTGCCTCTTAAAGTAGCAAGCTTAATTCTTTCCTTTTTCTCTTCCTTCCTTCTCTCATCTTTTTCCCCTCTCTTTCATGCCATGAGTCCAGACTGTCCTTGAACTGGCTGTGTAGCCAAAGAAGAAGTCTTTCACCAGTGCTGGAATTGGAGGTGTGCACTACCATGCCCGGTTTATGCAATGCTCTGGATTGACACTGGGAATTCATGCATGTTAAGTATGCACTTTGCCAAGTAAGCTATATCCTCAGTACTCATTTCCATCTTCAGGCTTTTAAATTTAAAATAATTTTAGTTTCACAAGATGGAGAAGGAAAGATCCTATGTATTCTTCACCCGATGTCCTCTTAATGACTACCTATATGATTACAACATCTAAGCAAGGGAACTGAAAGTGGTATGGGCAGTCACTTTGGTTACATGTGTAGGCTTATGTAACCGCAGTGATAACCAATCTATAGAACCTTCTCATCTCCACCCCTCTCCCCTAATAACCTAACTTCTAGCAAAAATTAACCTGATTTCAATTTATAATTTGATTTCTAGGATATCAGAAAGATGGTTTCATAATACATGACCGTTTCATCTTTGCTATTTCCACTCTTCATAGTTCCCTTGAGAGCCATCCAAGTGATTGCAAGTTCCAGCAGTTCATTCCTTTCTTTTGACAGGCAGCATTGCACAGTATGAATGCGCTGCAGCTTGTTTAACCCTTTCCCGATGAGGTTCCCACTTGTTTTCACATTTGACTATTCAATATGAAATCTCTAATTTGCATTTTCTTAGTGCAGAGATCTTTTACAGGTAACATCTTTTATATGTTATTTCATTAATTTATGTAAACGTATCCACTCAATACTAATCGTTGGGAAACCATGACTTGTTAGTGTTCTTTCAGTTAGCCATAGTTTGACTAGTTCAGCTCACAACTCAGTTGTGCAAGTAATTTGCCCTTGTATAACCATTTGCTTCAGAAATGAATAGAAACAACTATGCTGTAAATAGTTTCCAGCCCGGTATGTGAAACATTTAAAATTCACAACCTTAGGGATTTAGATTTGATAAGATGAATACCTGTTATTGTGCTAAGAAACCAATATTTTGTTTCTTTTAAAATAAATTTTACTTTAAAACATTTTAGATTTTATAGAAAACAATCAAAATAGTTTGGAGAATTATATACCCATATCCATCCATGTTGTTTCTTCCCTCCCTCTCTCCCTCTCTCCCTCCCTCCCTCCCTTTTTCCCTCCCTTCCTTCCTTTCTCTCTTTTTCTATTACCTCGCTTTTTGAAAAATAAAACCACTAGTATGGTTTGGTGTCATTGTCTAACTCATTCTAAAGCACTAGTTGCTTTAGACACCCATGATTTTACACTATCAGAAAAAATGTCAACATAGTAAAAGTAACAATGATGCTAAGAAAATTAGTTGTGAACCAGGATTCCCCCAAAAGAACCTTGCATGTTTTCTCAGCTTCTTTTCTTGTTGCTATGATAAAAATATCCTGGCAAACGTAACTCAGAAGAAAGAATTGATTTTAGCTCACAGTTCAAGGGTGAAGTCCACTGTTGGGGGGAAGTAAGGGAAGCAGGGGCTTGAAACAACTGATCATGTTACATCCATAACCAGTGTGCAACGAGCAATGAGCTTTTGTTCTCGGATCACTTTCTCCTCTTTGTGCAGTTCAGAATCCCAGCTGGAAGAATGGTGCCACCCACGGTGAGTGAGTTTTTCTACTATAATTAGCTTGAGCTAGAAAATACCCCTACATGCATACCCAGAATCAAACCTACCCTAGATAATCCCTCAGAGCTGTGTCTGGAGGATTGTATTCATATTCTAGAGCTCACCAAGTTGTCAATCAAGATTAACCACTGTTGTGTATACACAAAAATCCACATATCATTTCTCCATTAGAAAAAATGTAGGTAGCTATTGATGAATACAAATGGAGTCAGAGATAGGTTAATAACCGGTAATTTATTAAGGGATATACTCACACAAGGGAACCAGTGACCAGGCTGGCACTCTGAGCAGGTCGGACACAGAATGCTTCCCAGTGCGGGCTCAGCCTAGACAGAGACAGCATGCTGCCCCCCCCCTTGCTCTTATACACCCAGATACTTACCTGTGACCACCTTCAAGCCATCGTGGTCTGCAGTACCTGTAATCAGGGTCTCTCCCTACAGGTAGCTGATGTTCATTGTCATCAAATATGTCAAAATAAAGGTAGATCTATAATAGAGTCAAAAGCAAATAGAATAAGGAAAGGAAGAGAGTGATCTCAGGTACCTGGCAATCTCACCATTTTTCTTCACTCCTTTCCCTTATCCTGGACAACTGATTTTGTTGGGAACCTCTGAATGACATGCTAGGTTACTGGACTATTAGAGTCCGCAATGCTTCAATAGCCTCCTCCTGAAGAACTTGATGCACTGAATTGTGCATGGGTTTTGTATTTGCATATGGCTTTCAAGGTATCTCAGTCAAGACTGATTGGACCAGGCAGAAAAACCAGGTGTGGAGAAAACAAACCAATTTGTGCTGACCTAAAGAGGTTCTTTAAATCTCATGATGTTGTGTCATAGGCAGGCTTAATGATTTAGTTCAAGGGGACTACAAGAGTATAAATTTATGAGTTAATTTGTAAGGTGCCCTGAGGCAATGCATGGAAAGAATGCTGTTTTACTTGAGACTTTCCTTATGTCAGCTCTAAAAGTCCCACATTCCAGAACTCCATAACAGATCAATGGATAAGCCAGACATCACATAGAAGAACCACAATAGAACAGCTGTCTACGTCTATCAGAAATAGACAAGTGGAGCTGATACTTGTAAGCAGATCAAAGACTACAAGGACAAATTTAGAGCCAGTGAGATCATCTACTTTGATTCCTGATGCTTGTCTGTCCCTTTATCTACCTACTCATTTGCTCACTTTTCCAAAGTTTATTAAGCATTGTCTTAATGCCAGGAAACCTGGTAGGATAGGAGGACCTTTAAGGCCTGGGGATACTTCCCACTTATCCAAAATACCTACTGTTCTTCCAATAAACTTCAATTTTCATTGAATGGGTCTTTGTTCCTCGTAACCAACCCCCCTCATTTATTTATTTATTATGTATACAGTGTTCTACCTGCATGTCTGCCTTCACACCAGAAGAGGGCACCAGATATCATTACAGATGGTTGTGAGCCACCATATGTTTTCTAGGAATTGAACTCAGGACCTCTGGAAGAACAGCCAGTGTTCCTAACCGCTGAGTCATCTCTCCATCACTGCTATCTCTTAATAAAAACAAAACCTCACTTCTCTGTTAAGATAATAGAATGCTCAGGGAATATGACTTGAATATTACAACTTTTGAATCAATGAATAAAGGACTCTCACCTATGGTTTATACTCTCCTATTTGTTGCATATGTCAATCTATGCTCTCCTAGGTGGGGCCTGTTTTGGAATAGTGACATATGTGCATCTTAATGTTTGAGAACAGCATAATTAGGCAGTTGCTTTTGGATGAGGAAGAGTTCTTTAAGGAATCTTAGGTATGTACTGAACCAACTTGTGTTTAAACCTTTTTCAGCCTGACCTGGAGGAAGGCAGACTAGAAGTATGGCACATGCCACATTACTGATTGCTCTTCAGCAATGAAGGGATATTAAATAGATGTACACATATTGTCTTTTAATTCACATAAATTTGTGATCTTTAAAACATATTTTTTTGAAAGATGCCAGAACACACACATAGCAAAGCAAATATATTTATCACATTGAAATTGTTGCCTGGGGGGAAAGGAAGTCAACGGAGTCTGAGAACTGAGAGAAGAAATGAAGCAAGAAAAAGTTGTGCTGTAGAGTAATTAATATAATTCTGATTTTTTTAAAAAAATCTTTCCTCCCAATTCAAAATACAAATAAACAAACTTTGTTGCAGCAATTATTTTATAATTATTTGCCTTCAGTATATTCAGTGTTCTGTAGTCTTTTTTTTTTTTTGAGACAGGGTTTCTCTGTGTAGCCTTGTCTATCCTGTAACTCACCCTGTAGCCCAGGCTGGCCTCGAACTCACAGAGATCCTCCTGCCTCTGCCTCCCAAATGCTGGGACTAAAGGTGTGCGCAACCAACGCCCTGCTTCTGTAGTCTTATTCTTTCCTTTTTCCTGTTCTGTTTCTTTCTTTCTTTTTATAATGTGTATAAGTCAGAGGAAAACTTTCAAGGAGTCAGTTTCTTCCATCCATGCTGTGGGTACCAAGGATGTACTTGAGTCCTCTGGCTTGGCCAAAGATGCCTATGCCAGCGGATGCCTTGCCATCTTAGTGGTCCCTTATTCTTTTATTTAGTGTTTACAACCCACTAAATGACTTTTCCATTTTCATAGTGTCATAGGATACGTGAAGATGGAAATTTCTATACCACCCCTCCGAGAAAAGGTGCATTCCTAGGTAGCAGCTCTTCCTGCTAGATCAATTTGTCAAGGACTCCAAAATCAATTAAGCGCAGAAAAGGAGCAAAAATGTTGTTGCTTTGCTATTCTATGTAGGTACGTTTTGGACTCAACTCCTCCTCCTTTTTTGGTGCTGGAGATTGGACCCAGAGCTTCACCTATCCTAAGTATATGCTGTACCACCCAGCAGCATCCTCAGCCTTCTTGTTTCTATTTCTGATTAAGATTTAGCACTACTGTGTGATAAGCTATTGGTCCCCTAAAGACATCCACATGCTTCATCCCAGAACCTTTTAATTTATTACCTGGCATAGCAAAGCAGAATTGAGTTTGCAGATAGAATTAAGGCTGTTAATTTGCTGATATGAAAACAAGGAGATTACCTTGGATTTTCTGACTGGTCCCACTTGAATCACAAAGACCCCCGAAGCAGACAGGAATTCAGGGATCTGTGAATTACCACTGAAACCCATGGTACTTTGTTACAGTAGCAAATGTGATATTAATGTGTATAGTTTATCTGTGAATATAATTTGAAAAGTTGAATATAATCACTTTGCTGCAGAGCTGGTTACTACAAATCTCAACACTGAGAAAGGAGCTCTAAGCCAACTCTACTAATGCCAAGTAGAGTTGCTTGGCAATAAAGGAAAAAAAAAAAAAACTAAGCAGTTTCAGATGCAGTCAGCTGGAGACTAGAATCAACTTTTTGCAGACCTGCCTCTTGGTACAAATTCCTAGTGTTTTTTCATCTTTAACTATTTTCTCTTTTTGTAAAAGAATAAAAGGAAAGGAAGGAGGGAGGGAGGGAGGGAGGGGGGAAAGAAAGAAAGGAAGGAAGGAAGGAAGGAAGGAAGGAAGGAAGGAAGAAAAGAAAGATTCCAGAGACTAATTCAAATGATATGCAAGTATTACCGCTCATGACAAATTCCTCAAATATGAGAATTCACTAGGTAGTAAGAAATTGGCACTCAGAGAATTCCTTAAGTAATAACCATATCTAAATCAGCATTTGTTTACATTTTTTGGATCTTACATCCATTTGAGACTTTCTGGAGAAGTACAGATATAGACCTGAAAACAAAATTTGCATTTCAAAGGTTTTCCAGCATCTATAATGTTTATAGTTACATACTGCAACCAGTTACACTGATATTTTTAAATGCATTTTATTTTAGTGATGAATACATTTCTTATAAATTATTCAAGAAGAATAAACATCAGGAAAAAGTTTTAGTTAGGTTTCTATTGCTCTAATAAAGATCATTACCAAAAGCAAGTTGGAAAAGGAAAGGGTTATTTCACCTTGCAGCTCTCAGGTCATACTCCTGCTATGAGAGAAGTCAGGGCAGAAACTTAAAGCAGGAACCTGAAGGTGGGAACTGAAGAAAAACGCTAATGGGAGGGCTAATTTCTGGCTTGCTTCCCAGTACTTGCTCCTCAGTCTGCTTTCTTACACAACCCAGAACCACTGCCCAGAGGAGGCACTATTGACAGTGCCTCCAGGTTATCTAATGGAAACATTTTCTCCATTGAAGTTCCCCTTCCCCGATAGTTCTAGCTGTGTCAAGTTGACTTTGGGGTGTTAGAGAACCAGCGAGGACAGAAATGAGGACTATTTCTAGTTAACTGTGAGGGACTAGATTTTCTTTGAAGGGCTAATGTTACTTTTTTACACCAATAAAATCTAACTTATGGGGCAAAGATGAGGACTCTGAAACTCACTAACTGTGAGCACATGAGGGAGATTTTATGAGCCACACAGCCCTGAAGTATCACTTTCAATGGAAGCATCTCAGAAAAATTAGATATGAAGAAAGTAGCCATGAATTCCTGAAGGATAAGATCTAAGAATATGCTAAGGAAACACTATGGGGATTTCCCCCAATTTGTCTATACAACACTTACCTGAATTTTTTAATTTCATTAACAGAAAAACTTAAAAATGAAAGCAAACACTGTGGTCATATGGCAAGTGATGGGGCACTGTGGTAAAGCTGAAGTTCTCTCAGCTATGAGATACCACCTCATAGGGCTTTCATGCTGAGCACCTAGCAGGCTCTGATATGTTACATACAGCAGCTGATATTATTGTAATTTTTATTACCGTGTGCACTCTGTAGTGACATGATCCCCAGACTCCTAGGTTGTTCTCCTTAATCACATTTAGCCTTTTGTCTAAGTTCAAGTTTAACTTTTTATATTCAATTTGACTTTGAAGGTAGCTTAACTCTCTATCCTCCTCCCCATTTTACAAGAAAACCAAAGACCAGGTTAGGTTATCTGTTTTGTCCAAAGCTAAAAGTAATGCTCAGAATACTATCCTATGGTACTTGCTGAAGAAAAAATCTTTCTCCAGTCCATTTAAGACCTTTACAGAAAACTTCTGCACCTAAGGCTCAGGTAACACTGCAAAAGAGGGGAAATAATGATTGTAAAAACCAGAGGACCAGTGACTTTGCTGTGAGATTGTGTCTCCTAGTAATATCAGAAGCTACATCCATGAAGTCTCACCAACAGGACTGCCTAAGCATGAAACAAACTAGGATGACACCAGTAGACATGCCAAAGTGGATGGGGGAAGAGTCTATGAAACTTTGAACCTACACAAAGAACTACAGGCAACTAAGGAATGTCAAGAGTAGGAGAAATAATCTTCTCCAGGGAAGAGCATATCAATGGTTACCCAATACCAAATGATCAGCCCTGAAAACATACATATGAACAGCATGATACAGATGGAGAATATTATATTTAGGAATATATATGTACACATATATGCATGTAATAGCAATTAATAAAAAAGAGGACATGAATTTGAAAGAAAGCATGGGGGTGTATATGGGACAGTCTAGAGGGGCAAGGGGAAAGGAGAAATGTTATCATAATTTCAAAAAGACTAAAAAATATTTTCAATTCCTTTCAGCATTATTGTAGTGGCTCACTTCTTAACAAATCTGCAGCCGTTTTCTGTCTGTATCAGAGAAGCAATTCTGTGTTCAAGAACTTTAGAGGACAGAATTAATATTTACTATGCCCATGAATGGAAGCATTCATGAAAACAAATAAGTTCAGCAGGCCTTTATAGTTCCTTGTTAACTCTCAATCTGGGCATGACAGGCTAGTCACACAGACACACAGGCTTTACTGGAAAAACCTAGCTGAAAGAATATAAAGCAGATGATTACAAAGATATCGAACGCATGTAAGATGTGTTCTAAGCACTTCATCTTTACATGGGAGAGCATGAAATGCAAGAGTGTCACTTCACAGGCAACAAGAGGTAAAACAAATGCCAGCTGATTCCCTTCTGTGGTTGTTCATGCAGCATACTCTGGTTTTCCTTCAACACAAGACATTGCTGACTGTCTCTAGGAATAGGCTAGAAGCAGAGAGAGGAGAAGGGAGAGCTAGCTGCACAAGACTTGCAACTTGGAGTGGGGATAATCCTAAAGAGCTAAGTATAAGGAAGAAGCAAACATTGTTAAAAGAAACGATATAACCAAAAGCCTAACTCTAGGAGGCCTAACCAGAGATGAGACAAGATGTGCTAGGAAGTCAGCAGTGTGGGCTATTCCTGCAAAGTCAGCAGTGTGGGCTATTTGTGCAAAAGTGAGTCAGTAGTTTGGGTTATTCCTATTCAGGAGTCTCAGTTATTCACATCATAGCTTCTGATATTAGAGATGCCAGAAATGTAGGTCTCAGGAAAAGGACTATGACAGAATAACAGGTTAAGCTTGGCCCTGCAGAGGACTGAGTATAACTGAAGGACAGATCCCATAACAGACATTAACTTGATATTGCAGGTGTTAAACTATGACCTGGCCAAGCTGAGAAACCCAAGGTAAGATAATGTATTCATGTGTGGCCCTGAAGGGCAAAGAGTCAATGGTATAGTATACCTTCATATGTTTGGCCAAAAGGGGGTGCTAATGTGGGGTTTTTGCAGTCCCTCAAATCACACTAGCATGGCTGGGTTTCCAAGAGAATTCTGACCATGAGTAGAAGTTTGAGGCTGGTTGCTTCAGGCCTAAGGTAGCTGCTAAAGCTGTTAAATGAATTCCTATCACTGTGACAGAATACCTAAGATAAACAACTAAAGAAGGGATATTGTGGGAATTACCAATTCCCACAATGTAAAAATACAAGGGAATTTATTAGGGAAAAGCCTTACTTACAGAGCGATTTAGCCAGCCCACAGGGCAGCAGTAAGTACAGCAAGCTGAAGATGAACCGGAAGAAGGGCCGCCCACGTACAGCCCCTCACTCTTAAACCTTCCCTACATCACCCTGACCACGTCTGCCATACCTGTAGCCAGCCCCTAGCTGGCATGGTTAAGGTGTCCCCTACAAAGGGAAGATTTTTGTCTTAGCTTCAGATTTCCAGAGGTTTCAGTCCATGGTTTCATGACTATGTAGTTTTGGGCCTACGATTGAGGCAGATCGTCACGGTGGGAATTCAAAACAGAGGTAGCTGGTGACATCACGCTAGCCAGGAAGTGAAAGAGAGAGGCAGAGACCTGAGTTCTCAGTGTGCTCTTTAAGAATGTGTCTCCAAGGACCTAACCTTCTTTTAAGAGGTCCTACCTCCTAAATGGTTCTCTCCCTTCCAAGCTCATGGCCTAACCACAAACTGGTGGGAGGAAACAGGAACCTACATCTCAGAATCTGTGAGAAGACAGGGAAACAAACAAGCAAATAGATAAGATTAAAACTGAGTCCTGAGATCAATATTTATAGAGGATTATGAAGCATTGTATTTATCCAAAATACGTAATTATTTGTCATGCTGCCTGGGGGTCTTGAAGATTGTTTTGTATATGAGTAATTAAATCACTTTTTAAAATGCTGGCATAAACGGCTTCAGTTAGGAGTCAGTTGTATAGACTGAGGAAAGGGTAATGCTAGGAGGGAACATGATAGCCTGAAGAGTACTCTGCAGACCACCCTTGGTTCAGAACTCCTCCAGATATTTCTGTCAAGTGCCTGAGGCTCCTGTCCTTTCACAGATACTCCTTCAGAATGAGGGCCACAGTATCACTTTAAGGAAATTTCTTACAAATGCATATAAACACATTTAGTTACAAAGAAAGTTTTTGTGAATTAGTACTAACAGCTCAGCACATTAGCTCATTACTATTTTGAAGCAGACCTCCGGGAAACCTTTTATTTTTAATTAGGCACAAGAAAGAAGTGACCAGAACTATGGCTTCTAGGATTTCCTATAGGAAGCCCTTTTATTTTGCCAAACTCTCCATCCCTCACAACACATTTTAGCTATGAAATAGTGTTACATAACTTATTCACTTAATAGAATTCTACTATTTTTAATCACAGCCTTCCACCACCATCTTCTGGATGTCCAACTCCTTTGCTTCAGTGTGTTCATGTTAATTTGGTTTGGGAGAAATTGACAACTCTGAAATGGGAGCAGTGCATTTATAACACAAAACTACAGTTCACATGGTGTGCTGAAGGCCAGGAGCTGCTCATCTGTGGAGTGTCTTCGAGGCTGCAGTGGAACCTTGGCTCCTGAAGACCTGGGAGTCTCTGAAGACAGCAGTGCAAGAGTTGGGTCCCTTCCTGTGAAAATTGTACTCTCAGTCCTGTGATAGTTCTGGGTTTAAAGCAACTACCTCTGCTGCCCAGTTTCCAAAACAATGTTCACTCTCTTCCTTTCCTGAGATCATGACTGAGTTGCTTCACCTTGAAACTTCTGAGCAGGCTAAACCTAGTCTTCTGCAGGCAGAGAAGGGCTAAGACTGACAGTTTGGGGCACTCAGACTAGATGGCTTAGTGGGAAATTTTTACCCTTGAGTCATTAGTAAACTAAGGAAGTGTGTGTGTGTGTGTGTGTGTGTGTGTGTGTGTGTGTGAGAGAGAGAGAGGGAGGGAAGGAGGAATGTGCATGTTTTTCTGGCATTAAAAAAAAGTTTGAATAATCTAAGCTTTCCAAGAAATTCAGCAGGCTGGAGAGATGGCTCAGAGGTTCTGAGTTCAAGTTCCAGCAGCCACATGGTAGCTGACAACCATCTGTAATGAGATCTGATTTCCTCTTCTGGCCTGCAGGCATAATACTGCATACATAATAAATAAATAAATAAATAAATAAATAAATAAATAAATAAATCTTTTTAAAAAAGAAATTCAGCTGTGTAGTTAAGAATTAAAATGTCTGTTAAGCTTGGAAAGAGTGAAGTCCACTGATTCTGGCGATGCTCCACAACTTGAGGGGTTGGAAGTAGGCTGTCTATGAATCTTCCAGTGACTATAACATGACAAGGCTGGCGAGAAAATAGACATAATTTGCCCACAGAATTCGTTGCTTGTCCGGTCTCCTCCCTCCACATACACATTTGTTTTCCATGTTGTGTCAAATGCTGATCATTTCTCTGTGCAGCCCAAACGTCCATGGGATTTTCACCTCATAATGTGCTGGAGTGTAAAAGTTCCCAAGAGCTACAGAGATTTACAGACGAAAAATATCGCGCTGTCTCCAGTCCTCTGAGTCCAGCTTGAGCAGTTCAAACAGGCGCCTTAATCGAGTTGATCCAGGCCTGCTTTCCGGTGCTGGCCTCTGGAGTGATCCAGTAACTTGAGCTCCCCGCTCTCTAGCCATCCCAGGCAGCAGCGGAAAGAAGCCATTTCCTTTCCCTCGGAGGCAATGCTCAGCAACTTGGTAGGACCACATGTTCAAAGGTAGCTTCGCCATCTGCATGGGGGGGTGGGGAATGGAGGGGGGAATGACACAGGCCTGGTAGGAGCCCTTTGAAATGCCAGGACAAGCTGCAGGCTGACTGAACAGGCAACCAACCATGCAACAGCTGGAACACATTAAGGTTGGCAATTATTGCCCAAGGGAAGAAAGTGCCTTTACATAGGCAGGGCCAAGGATTTGGCTCACACTTGACAATATTTGTAAAGGGATGCTGAAGGGAATTTAAGGCAAAGGAGGTGAGCCTTTCCCCTCGGGCTCTGCTGCAAGCTTGAGCAACCTGCCTGTGGAAGTAATTAGGTGCTGTTCTGATGGGTTCTCTGTCAACAGCACATCACAGTGTCCAGGAAAGGTTGTCCACAGAGCACAGGCCATTCTGTGAGAATTTCCCTGGGAATAAATGGCTTGTACCCGGGGATGGTATTCAGACAAGAATGACAGTGTGACTGGCTGCTCTCCGGTTCTTGTTATTTGGTGGAGCTTGAACCCAGAGCCTCATGCATGCCAACTTTAAAGTGGCACCCCTGAGTTACACTCCAAAAACTACTACTGTTATTCCTTTTAAAATTAACACTGGTGACATAATATTTAATGTTAATATATCAGTACATTCTTTCTAAGTTTTGTTTAGGAAATTTAATATTTGAACTGAGGAAATATCCACTCAATAAAGTGCTTGCCTTCCAGAATGCAGGTGGCAAATGCAGGTGCCACGTATTTGTAATTTCAGAGCTGAGGAGGCAGGGACAGGTCCCTGGTACTCACTGGTCAGCCAGCATAGCCTATTTAGAGAATTCCAGGCCAGTGAGTGACTCATGACCTCCACACACACTGTGAACTTCTCATACCAAATAATAAAATAATAAATAAATAAATAAAATTTAACTTAAAAGCAGAGGGGTGGCGATTGTTGATAAATTAGGTTGAGGAATTGTTATGCCTAAACTCTGCCCTTAGTGGATGATGGTACAAAAGAGAACATTAATAATAGTTTCCAGGGGAAGGCGGGTTTTAAATGAGTCCACCAGATCCCTGATAAATGATGAATAGGTATTTATTAGGGAAGCAGTTACACAAATAATAGAAAATAGCTGCTGCAGTCTTCCTGCTCCAGAAGATGCAGTCTCTGCCCTTCCGATGCTCTTACTACAGCCCAAGAGAGGGAACTAGCCCTCCTCTACCTTCTAAAGGATCATTTCTGCACATCTGAAGCCATGCCCATAGGGTGTGATCACCACCGAAAGTTCACTGACAAAGCAAGATGCCACTACATTTCCCCTTTTTGTCTAAATAAGACAAAAGCCTGATACAAAAACTATATAACAAATATCAAGTATAGTCCAAGAGAAAGAAAGGTAAAAAAAATACACAAATTTAGACCTACAACCAGCAAGAAAACAGTAAGCAAGGAACACATACTAAATAAATGTCCAGTCCTAGGGTAATGGCATACATATAGCAGCGATTACTCCAATAGCTGTTCTATTCTGGAAAGTCTAAGTCTTATACCCAATATGTTCTGGCTAAGATAAGAGAGGATATTAGCTGTGAGTCTTCAACCTCATCAAAGACCTGAGAAGGAAAATAACATTACTAGGGTAAGCAAGAAGTGCAAATGGGCAACTTCCTAAAGGTGCAAGAAATGACAGAAACAGCAGGCTACCTGGACAGTCACCCAAGGTCTCACAGTAATGTCAGAATAACCAACTTTTGCTAAGGCCTAGAGTATCTGACTGACCATCTCAGAAGCAGGAAAATTTGAAAGATTGTCTTACCCTGACTTGGCAAGGTTCAGCAGTCTCTTTATCTCTTGTTAGCTCAGTTAGGACAGCATGTCCAAAGTCAGCAGTCCAGGAAGGGACAGTTCTTTGCCCAAAAGGCCAGTATTGCCATGAAGAAAATGAACTCCAAATGGAGTGTCATCGGTGCCTGTCATATTCTTGGGAATAGTTTGGTGCTGTCAGGAGCAATTGTGTCTCATATCAACAGAGTTCTAAATTATTAAAACATTTAAATGTCATATTCTGTAGATCTTTGAAGCGTTTGAAGATCAAATATCTGTGTTGGGTACATCTCTGAGAACTTAGAGAAACTAACATCATTAGGTATAAGAAGCATGGGTAACTATAATCTGTAACTGATCAGTGACTGAAGCTTCCCAAATATAGTATAAATAATCTTTAAACTGATGTACAACATAAGGACAATGACCTAAAATTTGTAACTATATTCATATATATGTAAATATCTGTATTAGAGGTAGAACTGAAATATCTTGACCAGAGGTAGAATAAGATATAGCAAAATGATAAAAATATCTTAAATTGTATCAATATACAAAATATCTTAAGTATATGTAGAGATATACATACATACAATATGATAAAAAATAGTTTTACATTTGTGCACAAAAAACATTGTAAACAGAAAGAGGGGCTACACTGTTTGACAAATACAATTTCAAGTTTGAAACAATATACAAATTATCCAAGACAGGAATACAAATTAAATTTTATGTAAGTTTCAATACATAAAAATCTGTAACAATTTGTTGTCTATAGCTAATAGTTGCTAAAATAGTTCACAAATCTACCTATATTCCATCCCATCTATTCTCTTTATGCTTTTCTAAAAGAGAATCCTGAGTCTGAACATCATTTTCCATTCCCAACCCTACACAACTTAAAACCAACCCTTAGCAGGTGACAATTATCCTTATTCTAGGGAAGAAACCAAAACACTATGTAAGCCAACTGTAGAGAAAGGGGGCGTTATTTACTTAGAATTACTTCCAGCTGTCTTAGGGGCTAAGGTGACTCTATGGGATTCTGTAGGAAAAAACAAGAAACCAAAGCAATGGTTAAGTCTCAACATTTGTAGCTGGTCTCTGAGTAACAGGTGATGCTTGTCTGAAGTTAAAAACCACATTTCCCACTTTCTTTTGATGCTGCAACTGTTGAGGAATTTAGTTCTCTTTTGCTTAGTTGTAAAAATGCAAGACTTGTGCCCAGACTGACTTAAGTAAGGAGGGAAAGTGAGCAGGAGCTTTCATTGTAGCAGGTCCAGGTAGAGCAGATACAGAATAACTTTAGAGCCTAGAGTTTTGAGGGGGAGAATTTATTCCCTCAAATTTTCCCTCAAGGTATGGTGTTCCTGAAATCCACAGTGCAGAGGCACCTTCTTTATTGCTAGATTTCAACTTAAGTAGTCTGATCCTGGATGCAGCCTTTGCCACTGCAGCATTCAGATCCCTGGTTCTCTGACTGTAACTGTTTATCAGTTATTCTAAAAATAATTCTCTAAAAGCCAACCTAGAGTCTGTTCTTCTAGCCATTCCAATGATTCCCTAAATTAGATTTCTTTCTACATGAAAATAGAAGAATGCTGTCTCCTAGCTGCAATGATTCCTGCAATGATTCACTGTAGCCTCTCTCTTGATAAGGCTTGTCTTTCATGATCATTTGCACTGGAAAATATATGCAGTCCCTTTACTGTGAACTTCACAGTTGTCATTGGCAGCTGGTAGTTTTTTTTTTTGAGGGGGGGTGTTGTCCTACTTTTACAAACAGTAAACCCTTCTCATAATACATGAGCTCTCATCTTTGTCTTACAACACAGTCTTACTGTGGTCAAGGCTGCCATTTCTCTGGAGAACTCCATTGGGTAGGCTGAGCAAGATTCCAAAATTTTAAAATGGTGCATTCTTGTTTATGTTAATACTCAACTGGCTATGTTGAGTACTGACATGCATGGTGGGAGTCCTTTAAAAAGTTAACTTTCAGCAAATAAAAAAAATAATTCAGAGTTTCTGAATGTTTTCTAGAATCATGGAAAATTACGCTGTCACTTTATGAATATGTGGACCTTTGACAGAGGGCTTCTGCTTTTATAGGTACATAAATGGGTTCCAAATCACAGGTCATGTCCTTGTATCACCAAAGAACCTCCTTTGGAAACTACCAACCTAGATCTTTGAGTGTTAAAGAAATCAAACATGTACAAAATTTATGACTTTGGACGTTTTTACAACAGAATTTAATAACAACTGTGATAAAACTCTCAATTATAATTATTGAGTACTTCATTAAATAATTTGTGATAGTTTAGAACAAAAAAACCCCACTATTATCCAACTTTCACATAATTTGCATTATAGGCACCAGAGGGATACCATGTGTGGTGAGTCCTGGGCTGGATTTCTGGTGTATAATGGTATGTTAGGCAACTGTATAATAAATAATGAGATAAATCAAATTAGAAGATGGAGAGTTTGCTTTGGATCACGTTCCTAAGGCTTACAGCTATAGCCAGTTGACCCTATTGTTTTATAGCCTATGTCCATTGGGGAAGGAGAAAGTGATGGAGGAAGCTGCTTACCTCATGGCAGCCAAGAAGCAAAGGAAGAACAAGGAGTAGAGTCGTAATATCCCCTTCCAAGATATACCCATAGTGGTCTCATTTCAAGTATCTCATTACCTTTCTCCTGTTTTGTCTATTGGTTTTTATTGGCTTATAGGTTTAGACATGTATTGATGGCAAAATTAGCACCAATTTAATTTAATTTACCTTTATCGTGTTATTAAATGAAACCTGTACTTCCCCTTGGTTTAGTTTATGTTTCCTCATGGATATGGTATCTTTTCTTCATAGGGTAGCTCTTACATAAAGGGGACAGACAGACACACAGAGGAACTCTGAGATTGCTGTTGAGCTACTCAGTGGTATCTTTCCTGATGGAAACAACTGTAAGAAACAAGTGAGAGAATGGTTGGAAGCCCAAAGAAAGAAATCAAAGCAGTCTGCATAAAGAAACATATCTGAGAAAATGTGTTTCTGTAAATTATCTTATTCTTCTGATGGAAAAGACTGTTACAGAAATGCTTAGCATTGTACACAGGCACACTGTTAAGTAATAATCATTTGTGTATGATTCTCATGTTATGTTTGAGGTAAAAACTTGAAGAGATTGACCCAGAAGTCTTTCTTTAAAGACTTCTGGCTAAATGTTTGATGAAGTTCATGAATTTGAGGTCATGTGACTTGAAGACTGCATGTTCTTTAATGCACCTTTATTTAATTTCCATTCCCTTAGCTGAAATCTGACTCTAAGGAATGCAAACAGAAAGGGGTAGAAAAGGTGCCTCTGCATATCGAAGCCTCGAAGCCTCATTGAGACACAATTGTCTGACAAACATTCTCTTTAGCAATTTACCTGGTCCCTTGATGCTGGGCCTTTCCTGAAATGGACACGTGTCACTTTGCCCCAGATGTTTAACTAATCAGTCCTATTTTATGATGAGTTTTAAAAGCAAAATTAAATAAAACTAAACATAGGAAAACAGAAAAAAGTTTAAACATACCAAATATGTTATTTGTTTTTCTATTTTATTTTTACAACTTTCACTTGAAGATGCAGAAAAATGCAGATAAGTATGTTGTAAAGTGAATAACACATTTGTTTTTTTTTAAATTTGAGAAAAACCAGGCTAGGTAGTCTGCCACTAAAATTCCAAAGTAAGATCAATATTACAAAACAATGTCCCTAAACTCTTTATTAACTTAAATAATAAGTCTGTTACCACACTCTTCCTTTGATTCAGTCTAGAGAACTAACCTGAGTGCGCCTTTAATGAAAAACACTACCTTCAAGAGTACAAACACCTACTAAATTTTTCTAATTAGCAAGAGATGACAGATGACTTCTTTATGGTGACTATAATGAAGTGTATTGAGGCTGTTAAGGCAGAAAAGGAAATGATGGAGTTTCATGTCTCACCTTGGACAGGGAGAGCAAAGAAGAAAGAAGTGGAGGTGTTAGTCATTTTGCCTATTGTTTCATCCAAGTCTCTCTCTCTCTCTCTCTCTCTCTCTCTCTCTCTCTCTCTCTCTCTCTCTCTCACACACACACACACACACACACACACACACACACACACACACACCAGCTTTGCAAACAATAGTATTCACTGTACCATTGTTATTACTGTTCATTAAACTAGGTGGCTAACAATCTCTCAAGATGTTTTAATGGACAAGTTAGAGTATAATTTGGAACCAGAATCCCTGCTGCTCTTGTTATGTCTTTATCCTACACTGACTACCCATGAAACTCCTAAGGCTCTTACAGATGTGCTCTTATTTTTCCCCTCCTCTGTATCTCAGGGACCTTCATCTTGGACAAAATGACACTTGAAGCTTTTATTTCCTTAGAATTCCTTAATGAATTTTGAAGTAGAACCCATGAAACATAATAGCCTTGAAAAACCTGGTCCATTTACCCTAATTGTTCCTGACTGAAAACAAACAAACCCATTTTCTAACTGATGTTCCTTTTCCCCTTTCAACTCATTAAGTAATCTAATTTAAAAAGCTTTTAAAAGTTGAACAGAATTGCCAGGTAACCACTATCCTTCCCTCGTACCTACTAAATGCTGGCTCCTTTGTGTGGGTTTTTTTCAAGAGAGTAATGACTTAAATTAGCCTGAAATATATTTTATCCCACATTTTGTTTTGTGAATTGATTCTAGTAGCAAGAGGAGCGTGTGGAGAGAGGAATGTCCTTTCCGGATGAGGAATACAGAAAAGGGGCTGACTATCCAAGGGTGGGCCCATGGACTATCATCTGTACAGAACATTCAGATGCTTTTTGTGGCTTTCTTCCCCACCACCCAGAGCAGCCGAGACAATTCCAAGATACCAGGAGGGACACCGCATTAAGTAGAAAAGAAACAGATATGTGAATCTGACAGTTGGTTTTGACTCCCACCCACTGAGAGGGAAAAGACGTTTATTGTTTCAGTTGATACCTGGTTTTTGGTGATAAATCGTTTAATGCTGTTATTTTTAGAGTGAGTCAGTTACTTTATTTTGAAAGTTGGGTGTGAGAAAAGCCCTTCTTATTCCTTGGAACAAGTCCACATCTTAACCTACAAGCAACAGCAACTGTTCTGTGTCACTCATTTTCTGGTCCCTGCTTGTAAATGAAGCCTCAGGGCACTTACCCAGTAACCTCAGAAATTGGGCATCATTCACACCCTGTCCTCTCCACTGGCAGTGTGTTTATAATTGAAAATCAGAGGAGTGTATTAATATGAATTTCTGAGCAGACAGTACCATGAAGCATATGACATACCTCTAAAATTTTCTTCTCTGAGGGCTAACCATAGGTGACTCACACCTTTAATTCCAGCACTGTCGAGGCAAAGACCAGTAGATCTCTGTGAATTTGAGGCCAGCCTGGTTTACCTATATAACTGAGTTCCTACTCACATATGTAGTGAGTTCCAGGATAGCCAGAGCTACACTGAGAGACACTTCCTCAAAAAGGATGTACTCAAGGGATATACATTTTCAAAAATCTATGTTTAATTTAAACTAAATTTTGGACAAAAAATATTTTATTTTATTTTATTTGGAAGATATCTATTGGTCTAGCTTATAGATCATTAATTTGGGTCATTGATCTTCTTATAAATTATCTATAAAGCTCTTTGTTCATGTATTGTCCTTTAAGTTCTAGTATTTCTGTTCAACTCTGTATATATATATAAATACTAACTTTGGTTTAATTTACTGTCATTTCCTCTATTTCATTGAACATATTAACTACTTAAAATTCTTTACGTGTAAGTGAGGGAGGAGCCATAATATTAACAAAAGGATCAAGACCACAATAGGGAAACCCACAAAATCAGCTGACCCAAGCTAATGAGAGATCACTGACTCTGGTTTGACAAATGGGGAACATGCATAAGACCAAACTAGACTCCCTTAATATAGGTGGCAGTGGTGTGACTGGGACAACATATGAGGCCACTAGCAGTGGGTCCAGGATCTAACTCTCATGTACAAACTGACTTAGTGGAGCCCATTCTATGTGTAGAGACACCTTGCTCAGCCTAGACACGGGTGTGGACTGTGGAGAGTCCTACCTCAACCAGATGATGGGACAGATTTAGACTTCGTAGGGTAGGCCTTACCCTCTCTGAGGAGCAAATGGAAGGTGGTGGTGGGGGAATGGTGGGCACAAGAGGAGAGGAGGGAGGGGGAACTGGGATTGGAATGTAAAAAAATAAATGAATAAAAATGTTTTAAAATTTCTTTATGTTTTATGCCACTATTGGGGTCCATAAAGTGTCTGTTTCTACTAGTTTTTTGTTGTTGTTGTTGTTGTTCTCTTGCTTAGTTTTAAATTATATGATTCTGTCTCTTAGAATTCCTGGTGACTTTTTAAACTTAAAACTAGAACAACGCATTTTAAAAATTACTGCTGGTTCTACCAATTTTTAGCACAGAAGGTTTACTCTTTCCTTGCTAAATGGAATCACAAGGACTGAAGACATGGCTCAGTGGGTAGGAGTTCTTGCTATGCAAGCAGGGGATTAATGGCTCCTCAGCACCCATGTAAAAGGTGATTGATTATATAAGCACCAGCTTGTGTAACTACAGCAGTTCAGGTGGGACGGCAGGAGAGTCTCCGGGGGATCCCTGGCTAACAGGTCTAGCTATAAAATGACGTGATTAGCTCCATGTTCAGTGATAGGATGTCCTCCTCTGGTCTCTGCATACACAAGTGCTTACACACACACACACACACACACACACACACACACACAATGAATTAGATATGAGCTAGTCATTCAGGTCACATGCCATATCAATTACATGAAGATATCTGGGTATGAGAGCTTGGTGACAATCCTCTTCAAGAATCAAGGGGTTTCTATTTGCAGCAAAGCTCAAGAGGTGATTTCAACCTACTGTAGTCACCTAGGACTTTTGTCATTTCCTGTTATCTCTTTTTCTATGCCTGTTACTATTTTAAGGATCCTAATTGGGAAGGAAACACCATTGTCTTTAAGATTCAATTTTCTGTGTGTTGAAAGTTGTAACAGTCAAAAGAATGAGATCATAAGCCAGAGTGATGTCCTGAGGTTGTTGCCTTCCATGGGTAAGAGCTATTTGTTTTATTTCAGATAAGGTGTTTTTGCTAGTGGCTCACTTGCTATCAATGCATAGATGATTGATCACTCTGACAATGGATACTGCGCTAGTCTTGCAGAACCTGGCTCCCTTCAGTGGAATAGAAATGATAAATATTCTTCATGTATTTTAAATTAATTATTTAGGTGTGGGGACTGACCCAGTGTTCAAAAGGTACTGAACTACATCCCAACCTAAAACACTGAGTAGTCTATGGGAGTTCATAAACTGTAGTTAATGAACAATGTAGTTCATAAACACTATATGTGCTTATTCTAACAGATCTCCATTTTAAAAGAATTAAGCATTATTTGTGTGTCTAGTACAAGAGTAAAGATACAAAAGCTTTGTCTGTGAGCAGGTATCCCAACACACGCCTAGGATTAAGCTTCACCCAAATTCAGGCTATTCTTGGAGTGTTGACCTGAAGTTACACCACCAGAAAGGAGGAGGCAAGTATTTAAGACCTGGGCTTTGTGGGCTCATGACTCAGTCTTTGGGGGAAAGACTGAAGAGAGCTTTTTTCAGGCACTGACTAAGGGAGCCAGAAAGAACTTAAGGAAGGCCTGCTTTACAGGCTGAGTGCCAGAGGGTAGCTCTCAGGTTACTGCAGAAGCAGAGAGCAGGAGCCCAGTGGTCTCACTGGGCGGAGGGACCAAAACTTGCCCTGATACCCTGGCTCCAAAGCATCATTCTTTGCCAGTCTTAGTTTCCTGGTAGTCATAGGAACAGCAGTGCCTTTGGCTGCCTCTGTGGCACTATAACTAATATTTTGGAATGTATATCATTGTCATTAAAAAGTTACTCAAGATTATGTCTTGAGTCTGGAAACTAAGGTCTTTGCACTGATGGGGCTCACATTTGGTAGAAAAAGAGAGAGATCATAAGCCAGGAACTCTACATGCTTTATTTCCTAAAGTCTTCACAGGTGGACATTTTGAAACTTTGTATTCCGTCTATCCCTTTCACTCTTGAAGGCAACCCAGAGTTCATATCTATAATCCTGGAGATGGTGGTAGGTGGAACAATAGTGAGAAAGAGGACTGCCGTGAGATCAAGGCCCCCTGGGCTATATAGTAATTTCCAGATCAGCCCAGGTTACAGAGAAAAATCAGAAATAAAAATAAAAATCCTCAGCTCAGATCAGACTTTTCTCCTTAATGCTTTCCAGATGTGTCTCTTCTGCCCCTCTATAGAACTCACGGCCCCTATGCCACTGCTATAGCATAATCCTCTCCCATACAGTGACCTGGATGCCCACTGTATTTTCAGCTCCTTGAACATAAGGTTTCTCATTGTACCTATGACTGTATTACTCAGTGGATATTTATTAAATTAAGGGAGGAAATGAATATAACATTGGTCTTACTTTCTATGGCCAGATTGCAATAGAACATAGCATTCTTGAGTTAGTGCCTTTACTTATCAGCATTCTTGGACAGTACTGCTCAAGCCTTAGTTGCCAATATATACATGTGTTACATGCCTAATGAGTTTTATGAACTGTGAATTCAAATCTGAATAAGTCATGGAGGAGCTTATAGTCTAGAAAGGATAAAAATGCATAAGCAGATAACTTGAATATGTCAACCTTGAGAGAGAACAATGGAGAGTTACCAATTCAGGATGAGTAAAAGAGAGTATGCACTTTTTGTCTTGGGTTTTATTATGTATTTTTGGTTCTGATGATCTTGCTAAACTTAGAAAAAATAATATTTCGAGGTAGGATCTAATCCCATAGGCCAGAGTGGCTTGGAACTCTCTGTACAGCCCAGGTTGATCTCAAACTTTGTGGTAATACTCTGGCCCCATTTTTCCCACTAATGGAGTGAGGTTTAATCCTGGATTTATCTGTCACCTATCATATATCATACATTTTTCTCATTACCCTAAAATTGCTACATTTCACTTGAAAAATAAATATGAAAGGACAATGCTATCTTCAGTTCAAATATTCAGCAAAGGAGTTTTAAAAGAATTAAGAAACTTGTACTAGGTTCAAGAGCTAGGCATGCACAACCAGGAAAGTCTTCTTTTATTCTTGGCTCTTGTGTAGATGGACATAATGTCAGTTACATAGGGCAGGGTCCATACTAAATCCCAGACCTATTTCCTATTATTACTTTTTATCACTCTGTTTGGAGGTGGGGCCTGGGAGAATGGAGCCAATAAATGGGGGCAGACTGAAATCTCATGCAACAGCCTACGTTATCCAGAGAAACAGCCAATTTATACTTTGGGGGTTAAGAGGAGTCACACGGGTAAAGTGTACAATTACAAGGACACAGTGCACATGAGGGAAAAGATGCACATGAACAAAATGTGCATTTTTCCATAGAGGCATATAAACTAATAACAATAGTCTGTTGTTAATAATCTGAATAATCTGAAATAAACTCATTCCTATCCAATGCACCTTGGGGGGGACAGGAAAGCATAATCAAAGAACAATTTTGTATTTTTGAAGAAACTGAGGTCACAAGACTCATCTTTTTTTTCCTTAGAGTTTTCTCACAAGCAAGCACTCAGAATTCTCCTCATGTGACTCCTATTTTCGGTCGGTGTTCCGACAATCCATATGACAATGGGTACTTCCCATAAAGCCGTTAGTTGTAGTTTTTAATCTGTAAAACATGAATGAAAAAGTTATACCACCTGACAGTTGTGATCATTAATATGCAAATCATAATTGAAATTATAGACAAAGTTCACAGCTTCATGAATATTATGAGGATACTATGGTCTCCCTAAGTGTTATCATGTTCTTTCTTTGCTTACTTTTTTCTTGTAAGCATACTTCAAAACTATAATTCCTAGTCAACAGCAGCTGCTGCATAATTTTCTTGAGGATTTGAGGTCCTATCAGTAGCCAGAAAAATCTCCCAGGACAGAAGTTTGGAGTTTTATGCCAGCTTCCAAGCCTTAGAGTTCTTGAGTGGAAGTTGTATGAAATAAATTGAAAAAGACTGAAAATGCAATGTAACAGTGTTTTCTCTACTGGTGATGGTGAATGGATTTGACAAGGGACCAAAAACTCCGATATGTCCTATGATTCCAAAGAATTTTAATGGGCCAAATAAAAGGTAATGATAATTGTCAGAGCAAGACTCAGAATGCCAAGGTAATTCCCTCACCATTTAACATACGTATCAGAAAGCTCATAGCATAGCCCATTGGCCTCCAGGCAGGCCAGAGCCATGAAGCTGACAGATTTGACTGAGAATGGTCTTGCTTTAAGTGTGATATTCAGATCAATAATGTCAGTGTCACTCAGAAACTTGCAGATTCTTATGTTTCAACCAAAACTTCTGAATCAGAAACTGGACTTTTAAAGCTACCTGGCTGATTCTTTTTATTTTATCTTTTTACATTTTTTATTTGAATTAGAAACAAGATTTTTTTACCTGACAATCCCAGTTCCCTTGTCCCTCCCATCCTCCCCTACCACCCCCCACACTAAAACCCTACCTATCACATATCCTTTCTGCTTCCCCTGGATGGTGAGGCCTTCCATAGGGTGTCATCAGAGTCTATCGTATCTTTTGGGATAGGGCCTAGGCCCACCCCCTTATGTCTTGGCTCAGGGAGTATTCCTCTATGTGGAATGGGCTCCCAAAGTCCATTCTTGGACTTTGCTAGGGATAAGTAAGTACTGGACTACTACAGGAGGTCCCGTAGATTTCCAAGGTTTCCTCACCGAAACCCATGTTCCTGGGGTCTGACTCAGTCCCATGCTTGCTATCCCAGCTATCAGTCTGAGGAGCAAGAGTTCCCCGATGTTCAGGTCAGCTGTTTCTGTGGGTTTCACCAGCCTGGTATGGACCCCTTTGCTCTTCACTCTGCATCTGGATTCCAGTTCAGTTCAGTGATTAGTTGTGGGTGTCTGCTTCTACTTCCACCAGCTGCTGGATGAGGGATATCCAGTGGCATATAAGTCAGTCATCAATCTCATTATCAGGGGAGGGCATTTAAGGTAGCCTCTCCTCTGTTGCTTAGATTGTTAGCTAGTGTCATCTTTGTAGATCTCCAGACATTTCACTAGTGCCTGATTTCTCTGTAAACCAAAAGTGTCTCCCTCTATTATGGTATCTCCATTCTTGTTATCTTCTATTCTTCACCTGACTCAACCTTTCTGCTCCTTCATGTCATCTTCACCCCTCCTCTTCTCCCTTTCTCATTTTCCTAGCTCCATCCCCCCTCCTCCTTTGCTCCAAATTGGCTCAGGAGATCTTGACCCTTTCCCCTTCTCTAGGGGACCATGTATGTCTCCCTTAGGGTCCACCTTGTTTACTAGCTTTTCTGGCAGTGTGGATTGTAGGCTGGTAATCCTTTACTCTATGTCTAATATCCACATATGAGTGAGTACATACCATGTTTGTCTTTTTGTGAATGGGTTACCTCGATCAGAATGGTTTCTTCTAGTTCCATCCATTTTCAAGATTCCATTGTTTTTTTCCACTGAGTAGTACTCCATTGTGTAAATGTACCACATTTTCCCTATCCATTCTTCAGTTGAGGGGCATCTAGGCTGCTTCTGGTTTCTGGCGATTACAAATAGTGCTGCTATGAACATCGTTGAACAAATGTCCTTGTTGTTTGAATGTACTTTTTTGGGGTATATGCCTAAGAGTGGAATTGCTGGATCTTGTGGTAGACTGATTCCCATTTTCTTGAGGAGTTGCCATACTGATTTCCAAAGTGGCTGTACAAGTTGGCACACCCACCAGCACTGAAGAAATGTTCCCCTTTCTCCACATCCTCTCCAGCATAAACTGTCATTGGTGTTTTTGATTTTTAGCCATTCTGACAGGAGTAAGATAGTATCTCAGAGTTGTTTTGATTTTCATTTCCCTGATGGCTAAGGATGTTGAACACTTTCTTATGTGTCTTTTAGCCATTTTAGATTCCTCTATTGAGAATTGTCTATTTAGTTCTGAACCCCACTATTTAATTGGGTTGTTTGGTGTTTTGGAGAGTAGCTTCTTGCGTTCTTTGTATATTTTGGAGATCAGCTCTCTGTCAGATGTGGGGTTGGTAAATATCTTTTCCCAGTATGTGGGCTGACATTTTGTCTTGCTGACTGTGTCCTTTGCTTTACAGAAGCTTCTCAGTTTCAGGAGGTCCCATTTATCAATTGTTGATCTCAGTGTCTGTGCTACTGGTGTACTGTTCATGAAGCAGTCTCCTTACCAATTAATTCAAGGGTAGTTCCCATTTTGTCTTCTAATGAGTTCAGTGTGACTGGATTTATGTTGAGGTCTTCGATTCATTTTGACTTAAGTTTTGTGCATGGTGATAGGATTGGATCTATCTGCAGTCTTCTACATGTCCGTATCCAGTTATGCCAGCACCATTTGTTGAAGATGTTCTCTTTGTTCCATCATATAAATTTGGATTGTTTGTCAAAAATCAGGTGTCCAAAGGTATGTGGATTAATATCAGGTCTACCTGTCTATTTTTGTGCCAATACGAAGCTGTTTTCAGGACTATAGCTCTGTAATAGAGCTTGAAGTCAGGGATGGTGATGCCTCCAGAAGTTCCTTTATTGTACAGGGTTGTTTTGGCTATCCTGGGTCTTTTGTTATTCCATATAAAGTTGAGAATTGTTCTTTCAAGGTCTGTGAAGAATCGTGTTGGGATTTTGATGGGGATTGCATTGAATCTGTAGATTGCTTTTGGCAGCATTGCCATTTTTACTATGTTGATCCTTCCTATCCAAGAGCATGGGAGATCTTTCCATTTTCTGGTATCTTCTTTAATTTCTTTCTTTAGAGATTCAAAATTCTTACTGTACAGGCCTTTCAGGTTTTTGGTTAGTGTTAGCCCAAGATATTTTATGTTGTTTGTGGCAATTGTAAAAGGTGATGTTTCTCTGATTTCTTTCTCCACCAATGTGTCATCGGTATACAGTAGTGCTACAGATTTTCTTGACTTAATCTTGTATCCTGCCACTTTGCTGAAGGTGTTTATCAGCTATAGGAGTTCCCTGGTAGAAAAGTTTTTCAGGTCACTTATGTAGACTATCATATATCATCTGCAAATAGTGAGCATTTGACTTCTTCCTTTCCAATTTGTATTCCCTTGATCTCCTTTTGTTGTCTTATTGCTCTAGCTAGAACTTCAAGGACAATAATGAAGAGGTATGGAGAGAGTGGACAGCCTTGTCTTGTTGCTGATTTTAGAGGAATTGCATTGAGTTTCTCTCCATTTAATTTGGTGTTGGCTGTCGGCTTGCTGTATATTGCTTTTATGTTCCTGTTATCCCTGATTTCTCCAAGACCTTTATCATGAAGGGGTGTTGGATTTTGTCTCAGGCTTTTTCGGCATCTAGTGAGATGATCATGTGGGTTTTTTTTTTCCTCAGTCTGTTTATATGGTGGATTACATTGATGGATTTTGTATGTTGAACCAGGCTTGCATCCCTGAGATGAAACCTACTTGATCATGGTGGATGATTTCTCTGATGTGTTCTTGGATTAAATTTTTCAGTATTTTATTGAGAATTTTTACATCAATGTTCATGAGGGATATTGGTCTGTAGTTCTCTTTCTTAGTTGTGTCTTTGTGTGGCTTGGGTATTGAGGTTATTGAAGCTTCATAAAAAGAGTTTGGCAATGATCCTTCTGCTTCTATTTTGTGGAATACTTTGAGGAGAATTGGTATTAGCTGTTCCTTGAATTTCTGGTAGAATTCTGCACTGAAGCCATCTGGCCCTGGGGGTTTTTTTGGTTGGGAGACTTCAGATGACAGCTTCAATTTCATTAGGGGTTATAGGTCTTTTTAAGTTGCTTATCTGTTCTTGATTTAATTTTGGTAAGTGAAATCTGTCCAGAAAATTGTCCATTTCCTTTAGATTTTCGAATTTTAAGAAATATAGGTTTTCAAAGTATGACCTGATGATTCTCTGGATTTCCTCTGTATCTGCTGTTATGTCCCCCTTTTCATTCCTACTTTTATTGATTTGCATGTTGATTCTCTGTTGTTTGGTAAGTTTGGATAAAGGTTTTTCTATCTTGTTGATTTTCTCGAAGAACCAACTCTTTGTTACATTGATTCTTTGTATTGTTCTCCTAGTTTCCATTTTATTGATTTCAGCCCTCAATTTGATTACTTCCTGGCATCTGCTCCTCTGGGGTGTATTGGCTTCTTTGTGTTCTAAAGCTTCCAGTTGTGCTGTTAATTCTGTAGTGTGATTATTCTCCTGTTTCTTCAAGTGAGCACTTAGCGCTATTAACTCTCCTCTTAGCACTGCTTTCAAAGTGTCCCATAAGTTTGGGTATGTTGTGTCCACATTCTCATTGAATTGTAGGAAATCTTTAATTTCTTTTTTTATTTCTTACTCAACCCAGGAATTGTGCAATTGGGTGATACCTAATTTCCATGAGTTTGTAGGTTTTCTGTAATTCGTGTTGTTATTGAATTCTAACTTTAAAGCATGGTGGTCTGATAAGATACAAGGGGTTATTTCAATTTTTTGTACCTGTTGAGGTTTGCTATATTGCCTAGTACGTGGTCGATTTTAGAGAAGGTTTCATGTGGTGCTGAGAAGAAGGTAAATTGTTTTGTATTTGGATGGAATGTTCTATAGATATCTGTTAAGTTCAATTGCACCATAACTTCTATTAGTTCCTTTGTTTCTTTGTTAAGTTTCTGTCTGGTGTTCCTGTCCAGTGGTGAGAGTGGGGTGTTGAAGTCTCCCACTATAAGTGTGTGCAGTTTTATGTGTGATTTGAGTTTTAGTAATGTGTCTTTTACAAATGTGGATGCCATTTATTTGGGGCATAGATGTTCAGAATTGAGACTTCGTCCTGATGTATTTCTCCTGTGATGAGTAGGAAGTGACCCCCTTCATCTCTTTTGATTGATTTTAGTTTAAAGTCCAATTTGTTGGTTATTAGGATTGCTAATCCCACTTGTTTCTTGGGTCCATTTGATTAGAAAATCTTTTCCCAACCTTTAATTCCTAGGTACCATCTTTCTTTGAAATTGAGGTGTGTTTGTTGTATGCAGCAGAAGGATGGATTCTGTCTTCTTATCCATTCTGCTAATCTGTGTCTTTTTATAACTGACTATTAATGTTGAGGGATATTAATCACCATTGATAGTTCATTCTTGTTTGTTTTTGATTTGGTGATGGTGGTGAAATTGTGTGTGGAGTTCTATCCCTTTTTCCTTTTGGCTAATGGTAAAGTGTGATTATCTATTGCCTATATTTTTCTTGTTGTAGTTAACTTCCTTGGCTTGCAGTTTTCTTTCCAGAACTTTCTGTAAGGCTGGTTTGTTGGATATGTATTGTTTGAATCTGGTTTTGTCATGGAATATCTTATTTTCTCCATCTATATTGATTGAAAGCTTTGCTGGGTATAGTAGTCTGGGCTGGCATTCATGGTCTCAGTGTAGGTAGAATATCTATCCAGGACCTTCTGGCTTTTAGAGTTTCCATGGAAAAGTCAGGTGTAATTCTGATAGGTTTGCCTTTATATGTTGCATGACATTTTTCCTTTGCTGCTCTTAATATTTTCTCTTTATTCTGTATGTTTGGTGTTTTGATTATTATGTGATGAGGAGATCTTTTTTTTGGTTCAGTCTATTTGGTGTTCTGTAGGCTTCTTGTATTTTCATTGGCATGTCTTTCTTTAGGTTGGGAAAGTTTTCTTCTGTGAGTTTGTTGAATATGTTTTCTGGGCCTTTGAGTTGGATTTCTTCACCTTCTTCTATAACTATTATTCTTAGGTTTGGTCTTTTCACGGTATCCCATATTTCCTGGATGTTTTGTATTAGGGATTTGTTGGACTTAAGATTTTCTTTGGTTGATGTGTCTATTTCTCCTAGTGCATCTTCAACTCTTGAGATTCTTTCTTCCATCTCTTGTATTCTGTTGGTTATGCTTGCGTCTGTAGTTCCTGATCATTTACCCAGCTTTTCTATTTCCAGTATTCCCTCAGATTGTGCTTTCTTTATTGTCTCTATTTCAGTTTTTAGGTCTTGAACTGTTTCCTTGAGAGATTTGTTGATATCTTGTATTTTTTTTTTCTTCCATTTCTTCAAGGGATTTTCTCATGTCCTCTTTGAGGTCCTCTATCATTTTTATGAAGATGTGCTTAAGGTCATTCTCTTCTGCTTCGTCTGCATTGTGATGTCCAGGTCTTGCTGGTGTATGGTTCCTAGTCTCCCGTGGTGTCATATTGGGTTTTCTGTTGTTGAATGTGCTTTTACATTGTCCTCTTCTTATCCTTTCTTCTGGTTGGTGTAGCCAGGAGTGTCTTCCTCTCCTGGTGGGTAGGAGACAAAGGTTCCCTTCTGATAGATGTAAACAGTTCCAATACTCTGATGTCTGTCCTCTTCTCGTGGATGAAGGTGGCACTGTCACTGGGGTCTTGGCAGTGTCCAGGTGTGTTGGATCCCACTGCTGAGTTCGGGTCTGGTGAGCAGATCCCTGTCATCAGATGTTTCCCCGCAGGGCTGCACAAGTAGAACTGGAAACAGCCCCTGGCCTACCTAAGCCAGTGGATGGAGGCAGAAGTGCCACCGGGGTCTCGGCAGTGTCCGGGTGTGCCTCCCTGACTGATTGTTGTGCTCATGAAAGTCTGAGAAATACTAAATTGGCCAGTGATGAGGAAGTATTTATACTCAGATCCATCTAACTGATCATTTTATGCTTTTTTTGACAAGCCATTTAATTTCTCTGAAGTTGTTCACACTCTATAAATGGAGATAAAGTATTTCTAACATCACAGATCTATTGTAATGCAAAACTCTGATAATTATAAAGCATTAGCCCAGCATTTGATGTACAGTAAGGGAAACAGGTGTTTGTGTTATACAAACTCATGTAACACAGAATAGAAACAGAAAATTATGAGCCTCAACCCATTAACTAGAAGCCTCTAACTTTGGTTCCTGCAGGTGAAGAGCTATGAGGAAAAATGTTGATTCAGTGGTTTTGAGTACATCAGTTATGACATCTTTTCAGATAGCTTGGGAAACATCAGCAAATTTCCTACATGCCAATTGCATGCCAAATCTACTTAAATTATCTCGTCCATCTTTCATAATCATAAATTTCAGCTTCTCTTCAAATCTGTTTGCTAAAAAAAAGCAGAGTGGTCCCCACTGAAATTGAGATGTCTATATTTTGTGACTGATGCCTACTAACTCTGAGATTAGAATGCTTGTTATAATGACAGTTACAAGAATATTGCCTGTGTTTACCATAGGAATTTGATTTTACTCTCTAAACCATTGACAACAATCTATGGTTACATCTCTGATTTGGCCCAAACAACTGAACCAATATGACAGTAGCATGCAGATACACTAAAAATTAAGAATCAGGAGAAAGGCATTTTATAATACACATTATATGTATATGTCATATATTCTGAGAATTGAACTCAGTCTTGTGCATGCTAATTGTACAATCTTATCACTAAAATATACTTCCAGCCCATGTAAAATATATCTTTAAAAGTAATAGGAAGTCAACCTTAAAATGTATCTTGTAGTTTTTTTTTAGTAAGAATAGAGTCTCATTAAGTTGCCCTGGTTGGTCTCAATCTCTTGGATTTAAATCATCCCTCTGCTTCTGCCTCCTAAAAATTGGGATTATGGCTCATGTCACTGCATTTCGGTAAAATGCAATTGGTAGATCCAAATTTGCTGCAGTTATCAAGTGTTACCCTAACCCTGACTATTATTTAGGGCAGAAGGACAGAAATATAAAAAGATGTGTAAAATAGATTTTTAATAGAATTAGGAAATATTAAGTAAACTTTTAAGATTAATTTGAAAGATTAAGTAAAAAAGATACTAAGCATTTACATAGCATATAATTAGAGCATGATTGAGTTAATATTTCACAAACTTGAAATGTTAAGCTATAGATGATTATTTCATCATAGTCACTTTTTAACATAGTTCTATTTCTCCTTACTCTATGGTAACTGGAGTAAATTGTTTTCAGTTTGATGTAAATATGCCTTTCAAATTGTCTCCATCTTTATACATATAATTCCTTCAAATATCCAAGTAGAGGAACTCTTCTCCAAATACATTTATATATCTTTATATAGATACAGGTGTGTAACTAATAGATATAAAATGAGTTACATGAATTCTCTTTTAAGATTCATTTTTTTATTTTTTTATTCATGTGTATGTAAGAAGATTTAAGTGCAACTACTCTAAAGAAGAGAAGAGGGCATCAGGTCCCCTGGAGCTGCCATTGTAGGCATTTGTGACCTAACCAATGTGGATGCTGGGAACCTAACTCAGGTCCTGTGCAACAGCAGCAATTCCTCTTAACTGGAATCCAGCTTTTCAGCTCCAAGAGTTAAATAATTTTTAAATAGGGACCATACTATTATTTGCCTTCTGAACTAGATGGTATTTGCCTAAGATAATGCAATATCCTCTGAGAAATAAATTTCCTCTGAAATTATGTTGGTTGAGGACAATTACAGTAGTAGGGTTCTCCTCTTGGGTCTATGACCTCTATAGCCCTGGGTAGTAAGCCTAAGAAGCTTTCTCCTCTCTCTCTCTCTCTCTCTCTCTCTCTCTCTCTCTCTCTCTCTCTCTCCTTTCCTTTCATCCTTTCTTCCTTCCTTCCTTTCTTTTTGAAGCAGATGGAAACTGTTACAAAGACCAAAATATAGAGAATAAGTGCCCATGAAGACTCTGGCCCCATCCTAATGATATACATACAATACAACTGTTACACGTAAAGCTCAGGGAAAATCACAGAAGAGAGGATGGAAAGTAACACCTATCTACTGCTAAGCAGCCTCTTGTAGACATAACAGTAAAGCTGTACCCATGAAATCTCAGTGATACAGTAGACTAAAGGAGACCCTGCTTAATGGTATACCGACATGAATTTGGAACTATAACAAGTTCTTTCCTTAGATGAAGAGCTACAGGCAATCAGTGGCCACTGGGGAGCAGGGGAAGAGTTTTCTTCATGGACAAGCTCCCTGATAGGTTATCTTATCCCAAATGATCAGCACTACACACATTTTAATACTAGCAACACAAAGTGGACTCAGTAGTTTATATACATATGCAATAATAATAAAGAAGTCATGAATTTGAGAAGGGGACACAGGTAGAGTTAAAGGGTAGAGGGGTAGAAATGATATAAATACAGTACTCATTTGAAATTACCCAAAAAGATAGATAGATAGATAGATAGATAGATAGATAGATAGATAGATAGATAGATTAAAAACGTCACTTCATCTGCCAGGAGCAGGGAAGACCCTCCTCACCAGACCCTCTTCACCAGGTTTTCTTGGACCAGCTTTTTCTCAGTTTTCTCTGCTAGGGCATCATAATGCTGATGTTTTCTTTTTTAGTTACTTGGGCAAACTTTTCTAGATACAGAAAGCACCTTTGTTTTATGTATTCAAAGTTTAGTCAAAGCCTCAGACTATCAGAACTCACTTGTAAATAGGAAATGAGAGAAGAGGGCAGCTATCTCACAGCTGCCATTGTTCCTTGGTGCATTCTGGGTGAATTTTGTCAAGGAATCTGTTGTGAGGTTGAAGAACTTCATTTGTTCAAATGACATTTTGGCTCAAGACATCATTTGCCAACCTTGCCAAGGAAACTAAGAATATAACCAGCACATGGGACTTGTGTGAGCCTTTCTCTTTCCGTGTTGCTGTTTGGCTTTTTGGGGTCTATCCCTTTCCTTTGTGGGGAAGGAACAAGAGCACGTGAAGGTTGTTATAGACTATGTAACATCTGTGTGATATTATTCCAAGACATAGCATTATGGCTTTTTGGGAACCAAAGACTAGAAGCAAAAATATGCAAAGGCAAAGTCAAGTTGATTTGTTCTAGGAAAGAAGGCACAGACAGGAGAAATTGCTAGTATTATTTGAAAGGGGTGTTTACTATTTATACTTTGAGTTTTCTTTCTGCTTCATACAGCTCCAATAGAGGCCCCATTTTCCTCTACAGGGAAGATCAACAGAATACACACATCTTCCCTGTCCTTTTGGTTGCAGCAAACTCTGGCTTATGTGTAAGGAATGTGAAAGAGACAGTGGTGCTTTGCGTATCTAAGAAAAGAGACAGAGAACTACAATAAGTGTGAATAAATTCTCCATTTGGCAGAAATAGTAGAGTTGGGGGTGTACATAGTATATTTTTATATGGTCACTTCTGTAAATAGTCTTTATCTTTATATAAAGTTGATAATGGCCTCCCATCTCTATGTATCTCTGAACACTGTCCATATATTTTGTTTCTCCTTTGGCTGAATGAAAATTCACTAACAAATAGAAAGAACAAAGCTAATAAAGTTATTAAGTAGATTCTTTGTCAGATGATAGAATGGGCTTTGGAATTTATCATTTGCTTTTTATAGTAAAGTGCATTTATAATTTTTTAAGAAGAAACTTGCCTATTAGAACAGCAATCACAACAATTCTGAGAGTTTAAATGGTGGAATTATGTGGAAGTTACACCACATATGTTATATATGTAACTGGCTCCATTTTGGAAAGTAATCTGATAATATATACCAAGGATTTATTACATGCTAAGGATTTTAAAATATTCAAACCATTCATTATTAGTTTCATTTTAAATGGGTGTTTACTTATCATGCTTTCAAAGAGTGATCAAATCCATTTAGATGAAAAATATATCATAAGAGAGCACCAAATATATTTAATATTAGAGTTTGGATATTACTACTTGAAAAATAAATCAGAAAGAGACAGTATTTATACAGTGAGCTTGCAGGATGGTGCCACTAAAGATAGCAGAAACTGAAAACAAAATTCCTCTGAAGAGCAAATAAACTTGCTGATGACGTACTATTCATGACAAGTTTGGAAAACACAGTAACAAATGAAAAGGTGTATATGAAACAACATTAAATGACTAAGATAGAATATCAAGTAATACGAACACAAGCCAGAGCTATATAAATATTATGTAAGCATGCTATAAAAAGAGATAAAGTAGTTTAAAATTTATTAGACCTTTTACTTCCTCTAAATTTACTTTCATAAAACATGAGATGCTCTTGCCTAAAGAATGTCCAACGATGGTTTCATCTTACCAACAGGAGCATCAGATAGCTGAAGCAGAATAGAATTTCAACCATTATCCATTGTTACCAATTGCCTAGGGACACATCACAAGAACTGAGTTACTGAGCAAAAGGAATCCTGTTTGCTGTCTACCAGGAGAACAATTAGTTTTGGCTTTCTATTAACTTTTTTGAGGTAAAAATAAATTAATAATAATAAGAACATTTTTCCTGTGCCATTAAAGAGAAATGCATGATTTTACAATATGTCATTAGAAGAAATTCCCATGACTAATGCATGACAAACACATATTTGGATATTAACCAACATTAAATCCTGAAACTGCCACTTTTCTTATTTCTTTTGAGTTTGGTTTTAACTTCCAGCTTTAATTTAAAAGTTTCTCCCTTTGTATGAAATTACAACTCACTGCCCTTTGCCTAAGTCTATAACTATGCTGCAATGCTAGGTGCATGTGGCATCAAACTTGTTAGTTTCACTAATGTTTCATTTGTTTAAGGGATTTGCATTTTATGTATTACTTTGAAAATTGTTTTTTCCATCAATCTATATTGGACTTTTATATATTTATAAAGAAAAAATAAACTTACTTATTTTAAAAGCTGCATGTTACAAATACTTCCTAAGATAAATATAATTTGATATTCAAATGTGAGTCACATATGCAATTACATATCTGTTTTACCACATATAGAAAGATAAAGAGAGAGAGCAGAAGAGATAGATGGCTTAGTGTGAAAGTTCTTGCCATGAAAGTTTTATGACTTGAGGTAGATCCCCCGAGTCCTCATGAAGGGTGGTTAGAGAGAACTGATTCCACAAAGTTGTCCTCTGACTTCAAAATGTGTTCTGTGGTACGTGTGTATCCACACTCAAACATCATACACATACACACACACACACACACACACACACACACACACACACACACACTTCTAATAAAATAAAAAATTTAAAGATGAAACTAGACATCATTAGTTTAAAAATATACTTATCTAATACATCTGATAGAATTTCTGCATACATCCACATAAACATTATTAATGGGACTAGAGAAAACTAGCCCTAAAGTAGATAAAGTAGATAAAGTGCTTGGTGCACAAGCTTGAGGAAGAGTTTAGATTCTCAGCTCTCACATAAAAACTGGGTGGGTATAATACAGCTGTTGCACCAGTCTCTCATTCTAACTCTGTAAAGGTAGAGACAGCAATTCCCAGAGAGAACTTGCTAGACTAGTCCTATTTTGAGCTCTGGGTCCATCTGGGTGATCTTGTGGAGAATGGCCAACCTCAGGCCGCCACACACATTCCTAATGTTGACCTCATGTACCATACACATGCAAACATGCATACACATATAGACAAATTCATAACAAATTATTAATGAGGCCATTTATTACATTTTTACAAACTCCATTATATACTCAGAAAACAAACTATACATTAGTGATTGGGAGGCATTGTGCCTAGCCTCTACACACTGGACAGCACAGGGAGAGATGGACTGTGAACTACTTATTCCTATACTGAGGAACATTTTAATGTTTTCCATTATGAACAAAAATAAAAAGTGTCCCTCAAGCACTTTCTTGAAGTTTTCTGTAGGATAGTAGAAGTTTTCTGGAGGATAAATCTGTCAAAGTGAATATTTAGGGTCAAAGGACAAAGCTTCAATTTTAATAAAGTTCACACTCTCTCCAATAGCACATATATTATAATTATTCACTGTCAATCTGATTTTGTAACTGCTGTTAAACTTGAACATTTCCCTTAATGGAGTACTTGCCTTCTTTTTAGGCTCATAAAAGCAGATTCTTATTTTTCCTTTCTGTGTCGAGATTCTGAGGACTTCTACCTCTTACACACGGGAGTCCTTCATAGTGCACATTCAAGAACCTGCCGCCAAGGAAGCACTTACTTACAGTTTTTAAGATTTTGGTTCAGTTCCAGAAAGTGGCATTGTTTGGCACATGTATTATCATTCTAAGTTCCCCATTTTTGTAAGATTTAAACAGAAAAACAAAAGGTAGCTATCTTTTCTTACTGTTGGAATATAAAAAGTATTTTTGCTATCAAAACAAAGAACTGGCAAGGTCTACATTAATTCTTTTTTCTTTAATATAGCTTTTATTATGGATACTTTGGAAACGTCACAGCATGCACCCCAGTCCCACTCATTTCCCAGTCCTTCCATAGCCACCCTTGTAACCTCTCCTGCAAAACAAAATCAAAACAAAATTAAAATTAAGATTAAAAAAACAGTACATCTCACAGACTCTTCCGAGGCAATGACCTGCACCTTTATCAATCACAACCTTCTCTCATACCAGTCACAGCTGTCACTGTACTTGCACCGCTCTTAACCACTCCACGCCTCCGTGTCCCGCCTCGACATCACATACTCATTTGTTGTAGTGGCATTGGGTGCTGTAGTGTGGCACACAGTATATACCCTTTTGCCCAAATAGCTTTACTTGCAAATATTCATTGCAATGAGTTGTTGGTCTGGTTCAGGGCATCTGGCTTCTGCTACACCATCGATACCGGACCCCAACCCAGACTTCTTTCAGATCTATTGATGTTGACCGGAGCTGTAGAGATCTTATGGCTATGCTTCCACAGGATGGGCCCCTTCACATGCTCCAGTAGTTCATAGATGGAGCAGGTGTTGGTGTGGGCTAATTCAAGGTCCTGGATCTGGGCCTAGGTGGTGGGGAAGTTGGTCATCCCGAATTTCTGAAGGGTCTCCCCTCCCACCATGTGGCCATTAAGCAGCGGGGCTAGCATTCTCAGAGCCAGTAAGGGGCAAGATCAACTCTCCGTGCTGACACCTCTAGGGGCGGGGCCAGCTCTCTTACCTCCATCACTGCTGGCACTGTAGGGCAAGGGGTTAGGCCAGCTCTCCTGAGTGTGGTGGACATTCAGGGGCCGGACCAGTTCAGCACAGTGCTCTGACTTCAACATGGCTTGAGGTGGCAGCCAAGACCACTGACATCGCCATGGGTTTTGGTGGAAACATGGAGGACCACAGACATCAACACAGACCCTGCCTGCCGCAGAACCACGGACCCAGACAGATATAGGACATTACCATGGGTTAGGGTTTAGGCGGCAGCACAGGCCACTCAACTTAGTTTGTCTCCAGGCTGCTGGTGGAAGGAATTGAAGGAGTCTGCAGAGTAATCACTAAATTGACTTTTCTGTCTGAGAGAGTAAAACTTAATTCTCTGGGGTCAGCAAAAAAGGAAACACACACACACACACACACACACACACACACCCACCCACCTAGGGTGCTGATGAATGGCAAACCTTCATCAGGTCAGAGAAACTGAAGAGGAGATGCAGAGTAAGCTAACAGACAAACAGACACACAAGGACTTTTCTGAGGGCCAAAGCTTAGTTCTTCGTTTTATTATTCTTTCTGTTGCTTTTTTTCTTCTCTATTCTTTTTCTGTCTGTTCTTCTACCCTGATGTTTCTCTTCTTTCTTGATGACAAGACTTCCTTCTAACTTCATTATTTTCTTTACAGCTTATATAACCCAGAAAAATCTTTCAAGTAATATAAAAAATAAGATATTGAAAAAAAAGCAGTGTGGTTACATTGTATTTTTTAAGTGAATGATTACAATGACTACAAGGAAAAAGTGTTTCCCATTTCCCTTACATGATGAAACATTTACATATTACAGGTGAAAAACAAATTATCCCCAAGAACCCACATATAGTTGAACATTTGTCTTTGAGATTTCTCATAGACCAGAGCCTTTCAGCCATAACCCTTTACATAGGATGTGGCTTTATAATTGCCAGAAAAACAGGTTACTAGTTTCACTTTTCTTATTTGAGAGTCCAGTCCAATTATCCTAACTAACCATCCAATTCTGTGTTTTTTAACTACATGAAATTATTTAAAGCTTTGCTTTAGCTATGATACACACTGAAACATATGGACACATTTCCAGTATCAAAAAGAACTTGAGCTAACTCATGGGACTTGATTGTTTTCCTTAATCATTAACATAAACCATATTCTGTACAGCTTCTCAAGGAAAACTCACAAGTCCTGCTGCATAACACTTTCTTGTTCCTATTTTCTATCCTCTGCAGCCTGCAGGAGTGGGGGTAGGGGCAACACTATATCCTACCTTTATCTATATTAATTTTCCCACTACACTAACCCCCATCATAATCCCTGACTATGTTTGTTAAAAACCCTTACTCATCAAAGTTCTATTTAAACTAACACTACTGTTGTATAAAATCATTACTTCAGTTAAACAGTACAGCTTGAAGAGGAAATCCTCTTCATAATAATCCACAGGTAAAAATGCCCAGCAGAAGGGGATATTCCCATGAGATAATCACACTACATTGAAGGCAGAGAGAATCTCTCCACACCAATTCATACTATGCCTGATACCAGAGAAAAATGGCAGCGGCAAACATGTAAAGACACAGCAGTAGCAAGAGACATTCTGAAGCTGAAGCCTGCTGGGCCTTGCCTAGCTGAGGGTCACCCATCAGTGCCTTGTGTTCTAGTGCACTGAACTCCTGAAGCCCAAGTGCCACCTGCTGCTCCTCTGACATGGCCACTGGCACCAGGTGGCAGCATGGCCCCCAGACATCAGCATGGTCTCAGGTAGCCGGCCAGACCATGGACATCTATCTCTGAACGGGTTTTGGTGGCAACATGGATCTTGGGCTCAACACAAACACAGGCTGTGGTGGAGCCAGGACCTAGACATGGTCCTTGGGAGAAGACAGTCCCGACATCACCAGATGATTGCAGAGGCTCCTCATATCCACCTGTTCCTCACAGCATCTCCAGTTCCACCTCTCTCCATGGTACATAAGCTGCTCTGTTTGGTTTTCTTTCCCATCTCTTCACCACATACTCATACTCCATCTTTCCTAGCTCTCCATCATGTATTTGTTCATCATAGTGGTGCTGGAGTCCCTGGGAAGGTGCTTGGGTGTCTTCTGTCCATGTCCTGGATTGCAGGACCCTGGGATGAGCATTTGCACCCATAAATTATATATCAGATATAAAGGACTTCCAGTTTCAAAGTTACAAAAACCCACCGAGCAGCCAGTTCATGCCTTTGATCCCAGCACTCTAGAAGCAGAGACAGGTGGATCTCTGAGATCGAGAGCCTGGTTTACAGAGTGAGTTCCAGGACAACCTCCAAAGCTACAGAGAAAGGCTGTCTCAAAAAACGAAAAACAAAACAAGAAAAAGAGAAAGAAAGAAAGAAAGAAAGAAAGAAAGAAAGAAAGAAAGAAAGAAAGAAAGAACCTATTGAGCAAAGAAAAGTTTTGCACACTTTTCTAGCAAATCAGGTCATTGTAAAATGACACACATACGTAATATTGTTTGTAACAATAAACCAAAACAATAAGAGGAAGGGAGGAAAGAGGAAGGGAGGAGAGAGAGAGAGAGAGAGAGAGAGAGAGAATGAAAGAAATTAGCTTTATTGGGAGTAAACATAAATGAGAATATCTTTATTACTACAAAGTCAATTTACTTTGATTAGCCCTACAGAACTTTAATTCTAAATGTGACTACAAAGTAATTTGAATCAAACAAATGGAATGTGTAACTAGACAACGTGAGAAACTAAAGATTTGAGTCCAATGAAGATTGCTTCCCAGACTTGAAGGGAAAACAAGGTTGCAGACAGAATCAAAGCCTCCTATTTTGCAATAACTATTGTGGGGGAAGAGAAAATGTGTTCTGAAATTTTGAAAATTAACCTCATGAAATAAATTGAAGAGGAGAGATTAACAGGAAAACAATCATTTTCATTGTGAGCATAACTGACAAAATGAAGCTCAAAGAAGGTCTTGGAAAGTTGGAGAATGGTGAGAAGTTTTGGGAGGGAGAGGGAAAGGGATTGTGGAATATAAACATTGTCTGATTTTGAAAGAGAAAAAATCTCTGATAAATAAAAACTACCCCAGAGGAGCCTGCCAACTGGGGACTATTGGCATCATGTCTACATGCTCTTTTTAACTGGATATATAGTTTCTGACTTTTTATTCTGTAGGCCATTTATTTTAGGCTCTGTAAATCCCACTGTCAACATGCATGACACTTGCAATGTCTGGGATGAAGCTGCACATGTGGCAAGACACAGCCCATTGAAGCCTCTTTTCCATAGAGTGCTAGCCAAGTCCCCTTGGCTTTTCGCAGACAGTTGGTAAACTGGGCAAGGAGATACTGTTGTGGATTAACATGGAGAAATGGAAACAGATCCCAAACATGTTGCCAATATGAATGCCCTAAATAAAAGGCAAAGTTAAAGGAAAGTTGTTTTAATTTACTGACTCTTGTTTTTAACAATGTCATCATCTATGATAAAAGGAACTATATCTTGGCACTTACGATACTTGAAGTCTCCTCTTATTTTTTAATTCATTTGCACTAGTGGTCTTGTGATCCAAGTTTTTTTTTCAATAGACAAATAGGTAGAGGTGGTAAATGATAGATAGATGGATAGATGTTAGATATACAGGTGATAGCCCATATCGTTTGATTAACTGAAAGGGTAAAACATCTTGTTCTTTTCTATTTCAGTTAAGTGTAGTCTCAAGTTGGCCTTTCAGTTATCCTAGCAATCTGGAATTTCAATAGATCATCTGTGTTTTCAAATTTTCTTTATGGAAACCAACTTCACTAAACACTATTTACTTACTTCCAGGTATCATTCGCAAATCACTGATGGAAGTAGTACAATGTTTGGGTAGACGCAATGGATCACTTCAGAATTACTTGTTTCCCACATAATGTTATGACTGTGTAAGTCACAACTCACAGGTCAGAGAGGCATGCTTAAGGTTATTAAATCACTCAGTCACAAGTAGGGACGATTAAAAGGTCTGGGCTATTGATCTGTGCATTTTTGCTCCAAATGTTTGCACTTGTTGGGATAACTATTCCCTTTTTTATTAAACCTCATTAGCAGCCACTGATAGAAAAAGCCAGGGCCCAACAGAAACAGACCAGAGGAAATTTTCAGACTCACTTGCATAAGTCCAATTCATCAGTTCTGAAGATATATGAAGTGTGACTGCAGAGTTATAAGAATGATTAGGTTTCCATGGGTAACAAAACTGTTACATATAAATAAGCAACATCCCTTCAGAAGTCCTCAGGGTGTCTATGTATTACTATATGCTTGGTCTTTAAGCATTTTTGGAATTCCCCTGGGGAGAATATTCTTTTGAGCATCTTTAATAGTGACAGTTTGTCCTTTGAGGAGGAATTTGATGTTTGGAAATGCTACAAAGTATTAATAGTATATGTATGTTGTCTTTGTCTACCCAGAAGTCTTTTCCCGAGTTTCTGGTTGGAGAGTCTGCATTTCTTCTTCTGTTTATACTGTCTTTGAAGGTCCTTGAATAGGAAATCATTTTTAAATGTCCTGGGAAGTTGCCATTTTACCTCTGGTAATTGAACCCATATTTTGCCCTCCTCCTTTTCCACTAGGTCTAAGCTGTTTAGATGGGTTTGACTTGACAGAGAAACAGACAAATAATATAGGTCTGACCATAGTCACCAACTTAAACCATGATGGTACTCAGTTCTTGGAATGGAACTGATTGGGATGACTCATTCGAATGGCTACCATCTTGCTTCAAGAGGAAAGAACCACTGCAAAAATGGATCCAGAACTTAAAAAAGTAGATCCTGAAACTTGAGCAATAATGTATATGTGTATGCAGACCTGTGAAAAACCATGTACTGAGAGATGTCAAATCCCGATTTGTTTTTCTAGTAGAAAAAGCCTTTGTATGTTTTTGTTTTCAGACAGTTGGTAGAGGAAATAGGGATAGGGAGTGGAGGGAAGGAAAAAGAAGACAACCAATCTAGAAGTGAGGAACATACCATACCCCAGGGTGGTGTTTTAGTATGGGGCCCTGTATCCATGCTGTTCCTTGTTTTACCTTCTGAATCTGAAGACCAAACTAGGCCTTGCACATGCTAGGCAAATGATCTACCATGGAGCTAAATCAAACTGTTTGGTTTATCAGGCTCATGTTAGTTTTCATGGATCAAATTTGTAGGAACGGCATAGCTAAGGAGTGTTGTAATTAAAAAAAAAATGTGGCATGAAAGAGAAAGATGCCATGTGACAGGGTTCAAGCAGAGGGGATTTTCACTAGGGAAAGGGGAAGACCGGCCTTCAGGGACAGAAGCAACAGGAGAGAGGAAAAGCGGAGGTGGGGGGGGTGGGGGAGTGGAGACAGAAAGAGAGAAAGAGGGAGAGAAAGAAAGACAGAGAGCGAGGATGGGAGGTGGTCAGGGCCCTTTCAAAAGGGCACATAGTGACTATACATAGGTGGTGCTCTTAGTGGCTGCAGCTGAGGGCATATCCTGTCAGAACCCCAAGGGCAGGCCAGTACAGATGCCTGAATGCTAACATGAGGTCTTGCCTGAGAAACTTGTCACCAATTCTTATCTTTACAAATGAACTCATGGAGTACAATTCATGTCAAAATTAGCAACTGCCTGCAAATAGCAATCTGTCATCTCCCACTGGAAACCAGCATTCCTTAGAAGTCAACAGCCATTAGAGTAAAGTTCTACTTGCTTTCCTAACACCTGCTTTTCTCCCAGACAAAAATGTGACCAAGGTTTACTTAGATTGAAAGAAGGGCATTTTACCATAAGCTAATAGATGGCGATTGTAATGGTTTGGTTCCTAGAAGGGTGGTTGAACATAATATTGAACACTGGTGCCAAGGTGCTCTTTTGAGAGAAAACAAAAACAAAAACAAAAACAAAAAAATATCTCTTTGTCCCTTCTGCTACTTTCTAGCTTCCAGAAAAATCCTTCTTTCTCTGTACTTACCTGAGAGAGCAGATATACTGCTCAGTGAAGGATCCATTAAGTAATTTCAGGCCAGGATACCAAAGACTGAAGTGTGGTCAGCAGCATGAAAGCACATGGTAAGTAACTTAGAAATTCCTACAACTTTCTTAGTAGTTCTGCAATACAGTACGGGAGCTTATTTTTTAAACAAGGATTTCAGGTGATTCTTTGTGTAGATGGTTCACATAGAAGATATAAGAAAAAGAGTCCAGGCCGGCCATTTGTGGCACATGCCTTTAAACACAGCACTTGGGAGGCAGAGGCAAGGGAATCTCTGTGAGTTTGAGGCCAGCCTGGTCTACAGAGCAAGGGCCAGGATAGGCTCCAAAGCCACACAGAGAAACCCTGTCTCGAAAAACAAAAACAAACAAACAAACAAACAAACAAAAGAGTCCACATAAACCCTGGGGCAGAATCTGGGTCTGATGAGGTGTTTGGTTATATTGTTGGTGTTCATAGGACATTGACACTGATTGGAATAGGTCAGAGTTTTATTTTGTCATCTCATCTTCCTGTATTTCTCTTTTCTGTTTCTTGGCTGTCATGATGTAAAATCACCCCCCCCCCATGTGTGTCTGTGTATACACTTTTCCTGTTTTAGTTCTGGACTATAGAAAAAAAAAGTGTATCTAATCCTATGTAGCCCAGAAGAGTTTCAAATTTGGGTTTAGGTCCAAGGTCAAGAGGGGCAATGACTCTATTGGTTAGATCATAGATTTGAGCCGGTGATGACTAGAGAAAGCAAGCAGCAGCTGTCAGCTTCGCTATACATTAAAACTGTCTGATGAGATATATACAACATTGGTGCCTGTACCATGTGTCCAAAGAGTCTGATTCCATCAACCTTGGAATAGTCTGACTAAGGATTTTAGAGCTCTTTGGGTATTTTACATACATAACCAAAACCACTAGGGAAAAGAAAATGAGTTCTATTACACTGGAACCCTAGATGAAACAGTATTGGCACACTCTTAGGCCATTAACTTTAAGTTTCAGCACAGAAGGATGTACTTTGAGTTTCTGTAACACCACAAAATCAGTATGTGACAGTATTTAGATTAGTGTTTACTGGTGGACATAGTCAAAGATAAGAAATTGTCTACTTTTGGGCTTTGGCTCCAAAGAAAAGCATGGCACAATAAAAACAAGAACTCTAAAACATCTCAACTATAGTCAACAAAACTTCTTTTGGCTTAAAACATTTTCCCTAAAGAAATAGGAGAGTTATAAACTTGGGTGTTTCCCATCTGTTTGTGTCCATACTGAAATGATTGAATTCACAGTGAAGAACTAAGGGCTTGATTCTTTTCCTTTGCTAGAAATAGTTGGCATTAAGAACAAAAGCACATATGAACTGTAGCTCTAGAAAAATTCAGAATATTGGAGGGGTAGTGATTTTATTAAATCTGTATTATTCTGATACAATTGCCCACATCTAGTAACTACTTTGTCTTAGTTTGTCTTCTCATAATTAAGCTATCTTTGCCCAAATAATACAATGGACTAGATCAAAGATACACTGGGTCTCTGATGTGAAATTTAAGACTATGTATGCTTTTAAAATTGTGAGTTCCAAACTAAGTTTAAGTGATGTTCTGGAACAGTACATGAATTTTAGGATGGGATCCACATATTTTTTTAAATTGTTATATTTTGCTATGAGCTAATCTTTGGCTTTTTATCTGATTTTCAAGGAGTTCATAACAACAACAACAACAAAACAGTTTCTGGGTTCTACATTCTTAGAGACTCCTTTACTTTAGTCCCTTTTCACAGTGTAGTGTTAAGAACAAGACAGGTAGTGTTGGTTTTGGTCCTCACCTGTGGTTCTCTGTACCAGTGTAACAGGTGTGTGTGTGTGTGTGTGTGTGTGTGTGTGTGTGTGTGTGTGTGTGTGTGTGTGTGTGTGATGCTCTGTCAGCACAATGTCATGGTTGACGTTGATTTGCTATTAGATGGGGTCATCCATGGCTATGACCTTTGTTACTTTGGCTGAAGCTTCTGGTACTATTTCAAGGAAAAGAGCCATTTCCATCATTTTCAGTTCATAGAATTTGTACAGTGTTATAATCACCAAACAGAAGGTGGGTTTAATGCTGACCCATCTAAGCCCTGCTTTTGTATCTAATCAGATATTATCCTTTTGAGGTGGATATTGCCAAAGGCTGCAAATACAGTGAAGATGTACCACACATCAAGATCACAGCTAACATGTGGAAATGTGCTGGATTTTAAATTTGTGAAAAAAATAGAAATTTTCTTTCACTTAAAAATTTATTAAACAAACAAACAAACAAAAATCCTGATTCCTTCTCTTCTAGATGACATTTAGCCTCATTATCGGCAGCAATGTAATTTTTGTTAAAATAACATTTTGAGATAAAATCTATCTAATATTACACACAATTACTTTCTTAGGATATTGTAATAGGGCAGTTATGTAGCTTAATTTTCTCTTGTCTGAGAAATATGATATGTTATAATTTTGTTATTAAAACTAATTTCACAATGTATGGTGAGAATATAGCAATTTTCAGGAGTGCTCAAGAATATACTGACTGCTGTACATTTTTATCAAATAATCTGTACTATTTATTTAATCTTCAGAATTTTAAAAGTTGTGATCAGCTAGGTGGTAGTGGCGACACATGTCTTCAATGCACTCAGGAGGAAGAGGCTGGCAGATCTCTGAGTTCAAGGCCAGAGAAACCCTTTCTTAAAACAACAACAACAAAAACCAAGTTGTTAGCATGCTACATTCCCTAGTCCTGCTGCTGTTTTCTTGGAGGGTTCTTGTGAAACAAGGCACATATCAGCCAGGCTTTAGACTGGATCAAACCCTGAAGAATTCTTTCCAAGCAGTTCTGTTGTCATTCTTTCATTCTGAAGTAGAACTACTAGGGGTATAGTTGAAAACATACATGAAGAAGGAAGTTGAGGTCTGGACCAGTCTTATGCTCCCATTCTGTGAACAGAATAGGTACAGTATACCCTTCGGGTAGTGACTACTAAGTTAACATCTCTAACAGCTTCTGTCAAGGAGATTCCTGATGTGAAAGTCCTCAGGAAACCTGAGACCTGGCCTTGCTAATGATAGCCACACAGAGCTGTGAGGCTTAGCTGGTCATCACTGGGTGAGGAAGGGTCAGGGTCACTATAGATCTGAGTCAGAGCCAAGCTCAGGATTTCTTTTTTTTCTTTGTAAAACCGTAGCTCTTGTCCTGCCTTCCTGGCTTCCTCCAGCTGTCCCAGGGCTGCACGCAGCTCTTGGGAGAGAATCCCTGGTGACTCTCGCTCCTTCATGATCCAGTCCAGGGCCATGTGGCTTCGCATCTTTTCATCTAAAGAATATTGGGAATAATAGGAGATGACTTCCTAGAACCAAGAAACAAAAGTTCAGAGTGTCAATGAACAGAAACAAAAACACATGTGTGCAATGTCTTCCATACTTCCCCAGTCATGTGGCCTTCAAACAACTCTTACTTTCAAAATCTGAAACCAAATCCCATTGACATACTTCTGAAAAGGAAATGGTGATCTAATCTAGTCCTGCAAAACCTGTCACTCCAGGCAGAGTCAAAACATAACACTAGGGGGCTGGAGAGATGGCTCAGAGGTTAAGAGCACCAACTGATCTTCCGGAGGTCCTGAGTTCAATTCCCAGCAACCACATGGTGGCTCACAACCATCCGTTATGAGTCCTGGTGCCCTCTTCTGGTGTGCAGATATACATGGAAGCAGAATGTAGTATACATAATAAATAAAATCTTTAAAAAATTTATAAAAAAACAAAACAAAAAAAGTAACACTAGGAGTGTCAATAATGTTCACGAAGATATATTTCTGTAACAACATAGAAACACAACATTTATTCACTGGACCCTTGGGTCCAGTACTATTGCATTTGACAAGACAGAAAGAGGAAAGGGCTACACAGACAAGTTGAGGTTTGGGCATGCCTATTACATGAAAAAGGAAGCATTCAGTAAAGGGGACTTCAGAAGATTTTGAAACCCAAGACTCTACTTCCTAGACAGTATGCTTTGTTGTTAGGACATAGTCCCAACATGCTTGAAAGAAAATTCCAAGGAAACAAGACAAGAGTCTTGTGACCTCAGTTTCTTCAAAAACATAAAATTGTTCTTGGAATGTGTTTTCATGCTCCTCTCAGGTGTACTAGTTAGGACTGAGTTTACTTCAGATTATTCATTACAACTCGCTATTGCCTCTATGGTAAAATGCTTTTGCCACATGAGTTTGTCTACCATGTGTGCTTTGCCCTTGTGATTATAAGTTTTACTCATGTGACTCCTCTTAACCCTCAGAGTATAAATTGGCTAATGCTCCAAATAAAGTAGGCTATTGCATGAGACTTCAGTACACCTCATTTTTAGCTCCATTCTCCCAGGTCCCACCGCCTTTAGAATGGTAAACACTTTGTTAGCATAAGAAAGACAAATGTTCTAGTGGCTTACAATCAGCACAGAAAGAACTTCCAAAATGGATTGTAAAATAGAGACATCATTATTGGTCTTATGGTGATACCTTTGTAATATACTACTTTTTACTTTTGCAAACAATTAAAAATTAACCACTCCTTTCATGTCTTCTATGAAAAAATATCAATCCATCATGCTGCCACATATATGTTTGATCATGGGGAATGGATGCATTGCTTATTTTTATTTTCAGGAACATATGGTATTTATTTATGACCTTAGCAAATTAAAAACAATCATGGAAAAGTGTTTATAACCAATCCAACATATTTCAAAGGACTTTCATAAAATCAAAGGAAAGAAAAAAAATAGCTGAAGCCATTGTCAGCTACTCATTTCTTTTCCATGTCTGACATTTTGAAAGCTAGAGTTTCTAAGCAAAGAACAACTAAAAATTACTGGGTCTTCAGTGCCTCCAATACCCTCATCTTGATTACTGTAGATTATTAGTTTTTCATACAAATTCTTATTAGGAAATTCTCAAAAACAAACTATTGTCCTTCAAGTTCTGATGGGTAAAAAAAGGATAAGTCCCAGAGGACAATAGGAATAAAAGTATTAAACATATAGGATAGAGTTTACGCTTAGTATTAAAAAGAGGAAGGGCTCCTATTGTAAGTTATCAGAGGTTCAGAAAGGAGGCTTACAGCAGGCAGGTTTGTTAAAAAGTTCTGGTCTGAGGGCCAAAAGGAAATAAACAGGCTCACACATGCATTCCCCTCATGGCTCTTTATTCTTCAAGAAATGTTCTTCCCAAAAAGACTCCCTCAAAAGCTCTCTTTAAGATTTCTCTCTAAAAGCCTCTCCTCAAAAGTTCTTTTTCTAAAAGTTCTCTTAAGATCGAAAAGTTCCTTCTAAAAATTCTCCGGAGGTCCTTCTAAAGGGTCTCCAAAAAGTTCCTTCTAAAAAGTTTCCAAAGTACCTTCTTCTAAAAGTTCTCCAAAAAGTTTCTTCTAAAAATTCTCTGAAAGTGCCTTCTATCCCACAAGGCTTCTAATTTTTATATCCACAGGCACATTTAACAGCTCTCTGACAACAGGACATGCATATCTCTTAGAGCCAGGAAGGCAGGGTAGAGTCTTGAGAAAAGCAGGTGCCCCTGGATATGACTGCAAAACTTCCTGGCAAACTTAAGTCCCAGGGGAGACGTGACTTGCAACTCATTAAAGGGGACTTCTCAGCATTATGTCAAAGGGAAAAACTAAGGCTAGGGCTCTAGCTCTTACTGTTAACGCCTGGGTGAGAAGGAATTCCTTTCTCTGGGGCCTATTTGAGAATACAAAGCAGCCAGTATATATTTTATATATAGCCAGATTTGTAGTAACAGATAATCTGGAGTTGATACCTAGAATATTAATTGCTACTTCAGTAATAAATGTTAAAGGCTCCCAGCATTTCACCCCCTTTTAGTTTATATTTTAAAAATGTGTGTAAATCTCTCTCCTTGGGCAGCATAAACTATGGACAAATAAAAGTCTGAAGATGATTTAAAGTAGAATAATTGATTAATACAATGCTGGGGTAATTTGGGATGAATCCCACTCTGGAAAAGGGGAGCACTATAGCTTCACAAGGGTTCTACAGAGGTGACAGTGATTGTTCAAAGAGCAGGTATCCCCAAGGCTTTGCAAGTGGCATTTCCTCCAACCGAATGCATGATGATCTTGCTGGGTCAGCCTAGTGATTTTGTCAATTGAGATCTCATTGTATGATCCCTGTGGCCTGTAGCAGTAAGTAATGAAGGAATGCTGAGACCTTGCCCCTGGAAAACAGAGAGGAAACTTCTAAACAAACAAACAAAAAAAATTAAGGTGACTAAATGCCTGTGTGTCCAACTTCATGATCCCTTGTAGGGGAAGCTGTAGCCACGCCTACTTAGGGTCTGGCTACAGGTGTGCCTGACCACGCCCTCACAAGCTTTCGAGGGTGACTGCGTTTTTGCTTTCGGTTTCTCTTTTGGGCTTGCGTACAGACTGCTGCCATGCCGGCTGCCTAGGTCGCTCTGTAAGTAAGGCTTTTCCCTATAAAATATCCTTATATTTCTACCTGACTCCGTATTGGTAATTTCCCACTATATCTGGTGTCAGAAGTGGGATATTGGAAACCTACACCCCATTTGGGACAGACTGTGGGTTCCAGCAGGCCTCGGCCTAGGCCTGGAAAGTGCCCTCTCTCCACAGGCATTCCCGGCTAGCAGCTGACCCGCTACAGCTGAGCTGCTCAGAACCATCCACCCAGCTCGGAGACAGTTTCTAGCTGCCTAGAGTCTAGGTAGGCCTCGGCTTTCAGCAGAGGCTTCCCCTGGCCACTGCTGCGGGAAAGCCACATCTGTTTCAATGGTTGTGGCCGCAAGGCTGTATACTCTCTAAGATAAGCGCAACTGCTTTTATGACATCTCTCCACCGCTGACCAACTGCTGCCAAACGCCTCGGACTAACTGAACGCCTGTGCTACCTGCTGGTCAAATATATTTACTACATCTGGAGTAGAAATCAGGTAAAATTATGGCGAAATCATTTGCTAAAATTGGTAATATTTTTGTTTATTACGTGAATTCACTGAAGAGGATGTTAATGTGCCAATTACTGGCCTATATGCCATAATGGCAGTTAGCTTGCTGGTACAAATAGTATTACTAGCCAGAGGACTCAGGAATAGGGATAAGGATAACCTCACCACCTACTTACAGTAAATAACAGCTTTACGCAATGAGGTTTTGGAGAACAGATTAGGTAAGACCACAATTGTACAGCAAATGGAACAGAAATTGGATGATAAGCTTGGCTCTGTGTCCAATATACTAAAGACAGAGCTGTCTGATGAGATGCAGCATAAAGATAAACACAGAGAGATCCTCCATGTCTGAGGCCTTAGAGGCTAGGCTGTCAGAAGACCATGACCAGCTAAAGAATATCTGTAGCCAGCTAGAAACTCAGATAGGCAATGTTACTCATCAACCACGCCCTCAATCCCTTTTGCTGCTTTTAAGGAAGTTTTGTTGTAACAATTCTGCCTGTCTTTATCATGGAGGTTCTGGAAACAGTGGACACTATATATATAGTGGATAGTGCAAAGGGGGCAGATCCAAGGCAGGCAGGATGGATGCACACGTTGAGTACTTCACTTAGAATCCAGCACTGTCTTATGGTGGCTTCATTTGGTATTAAGAATAATGGGTGTTCTGATCAACCCTCTGCAGAGCCAACATTCTTAGTGTGTGACAGTTCCTGACTCAGTATTTCTTCACTTGTCCCTACTCTCTTACTTAATAGGTAAACATAATTTTTAAAAAAGACATGCATAAGCAAAGGAGGTTTCAATCGATATGGTCACACAAACAGAAGTATCTGAATAAAGGAAGCCTCTTCAAAGTATGGTTGGCTCCTAGTCTTGTCCTTGGCACACTAACCTTCAACCAGAAAGTCTCACCTGTCGAGAGCACTTTGTTTCACGGAGGGCTTTCAGGCTTCCATTCCAGTGCAATAGTTGGAAAACAGTCATCAGTTCCTGCAAAAAGCAGAAGTGCATGTCAGCAAGAGCCGAGCAGACATAAGTATGACCCCAAAGAAATAAAGGAAACAAGATATATGAAACTGTCAGAAACCTTGGGACTTTCCAAAAAAACAGAGCACCAAGGCCCCCGAAGTGCCTTCATTCCCCTGCTTTATCTTACTTCCAGTATGACATTACAAAATGGTTGACAAATGTCTTTCAACACTAAAAATACACAGATTAAAATAATTGTACACCCCAAAAGTTACTTAGGTATGTCAGAATGTAGGAGGAATAACTTACAAAGTTATATTATGTTGTATCACTTTTTAATTGCCAGAGAATGGAAACATTTTAAGTGTTCATATTTAGAGAACAATTAAAGTATGATATATCCATATTGCTGAATACTGCATACATAAAGGATGTTAACACACTCTAAGCTGTAATACAAACAAATCTATGGTGCATTGTTAAAATAAGAGAAAAGCAGCAATGGTATGTACTTTGTGTTTTATTTTAAAAGAATAGAAGATTCCTATATACACATTTGCTTGTAAATGACTACAAGAGTTTTTACAAGATGCAAAAGAACCTGGTAATAGAGTCTGAGGTCTCACTTGGTGGTAGAGCAGGTACTTAGCATATATCAGACCCAACTTTAGATCTCCAGCACCAAAAGCAAAAATAAAATAAAATAAAATAAAATAAAAATTAAAAAAAATGATCTGGTAACATGTCTGACTTGAAAGAAAGGAGTGGGAGGAATTCTTCCCTGCATTCTGGAGAAAAGGTTTTGGGGTATAAATCATGTAATTAAATGACAAAAAAGAAAACAATGGAAATTTTAAGAATTGAAACTGAAAAATAAATGTCTATATTACTAAGTAAAATTTATAGGCATCTATTTGCTTTGGACCAAGCTCCTTCCAATACATGACTCAAAATGGACCAGGCCAAAGTAGACTCACTCATGCTAAAGTTCCATATCAGCAGGCTGAAATAGATTACTTACCTGACTTTTTCAGGATACAGAAAGGGGAGGGGGATGGAAGGAGGGAGGAAAGGAGAGAGAGGGGGAGGGAGAAATATGGGAAAAGAGAGTCAGAGAGAGAGACAGAGAGACAAAGAGAGGGGGCGGAGAATTTTAGCCATCATAAAGAGAGGGAAGTACTTTTGCTTTAAGAATGCTTTAAAATACCAACAGTGTGGTTGTATAAATCTTTATACAAAGGAAGGGGCTCACATTCTGTTCTTTAGTCCTGAGAGAGTACAGCTTGTCAGTTCTATTCCCATTTCCCTGTCTGATAAGGAACCAGCAAACTGAACATTTTCATTTTCCTAACGTGGTCACAGCTAGCAGTTTTCCATTGAAATTATCTGTGTTTCACCTATTCAGGGATTTCATTTTGTGTTCTTGCATTTTTTTGTTAAAGCTAGATGTCAATTATGAATCAATACCATAAACCACAACCATATAATCACTGGAAAATAACCCCATATAATTAAGGAACTTTCTGCTTATGAAAACTTAGCATCTAGACAGATATCCTATTATTCATAACAACAGTCTTTTACTGACTGACTTTACTTCTGTTTGCTCAAGAACAATGTTTTCTTCTGAAAGTACAGAGACATGTAGTCTTAGGTTGCAGGCATGCTAAAATTGTCTGGCGCATTTTAGAACCGTAGGATTATTGGAGGATCTAGCAGCACTAGTCTCTGCTCTAAAGCTTATATTGTGGGTTAGTGCTGCCACTTTTCATCCCAAGATCCAGTTGGCACATTGTCTGTACTCCACCATACAATGAGTACCCCAGGGAACACTGAGCTAGCAGTAAAAGCAAGACCATTTGTTTCCATCAATTAAAATCAACACAAATATTAAACAAGTTGCTCCTTCCACAACAAAGACCCCACTGTCTGTCCAGCATTCCAAGTCAAATGTCCAGAGACTTGCCCTACAACAGCCCCTCTTCTCCCTGGCCCCATACAGTTTTACTCCAGCATATCACTACACTAATATGAAAAACTGGGAGCACTTTTAACAGACAAATAGGGCTCTCATCATTGTGGCTGTCAATCCATTCATCAAAGTATTCCCAAGAGAGTAAGTCTCTGCTACTTTCGCCAATGCTCCCTTCAAACCCACTCATGCAATACTTTGTAGCCACAAAAATGAATATGGATTCTCTATGCCCTGATAGAGAACAGCATCTATGTTATAATAAAAGGACAATATTTGATGTTTCTTTGATTTAATACAAAAATCTACTTAAATTTTACACTCATATGTGTATCATATATGTTTGTTCATGTGGATATGTGTGTACATGAGTATGCTTGTGTATAGAGGCCAGAGGTTGACAGAGGTGGATGTCCTCCTCAACTGCTCACCACGGTAATTTTTGAGACAAGGTCTCACTGAACTTGGAGCTTACTGATTTGGCTAGATTGTCCAGCAAGCTTTAAGTATCTTCCTGACTCCATCTTTCTGGTGCTATGATTACCACTTTGAGCTACCATACCTGGTTTCTTATGCCAATGCTGAGGGTAGAATTTAAGTCCCATTGTCTGAGTGCAAGCACTTTAGCCTGAGCTGACTCTTCAGCCCTTTATCTATTTTTTTTATGAAGAAAAAAATCACTCTGCTTCTTCAGTTGATCCCTCACGATCCCAAATCTAGAGCTGGTTTTATTTTTATTTTTTAAAGATTTATTTATTTATTTATTTATTTATTTATTTATTTATTTATTATGTATACAGTGTTCTACCTGCATGTATGCTTGCAGGCCAGAAGAAAGCACCAGACCTCCCTACAGATGGTTGTGAGCCACCCTGTGGTTGCTGGGAATTGAACTCAGGACCTGCTCTTAACCTCAGAGGCATCTCTCCATCCCTGAAGTTGGTTTTAAATTTACCTTTCTTCCAGTTCTGTAGATCAAACTCAAGACTCTGTACATACTTGGCAAGCCTCCTACAAGTGAGCTATACTCACAGTCCCTATGTAAATTTGGCAACCAAAAGAGACAAGCTGGACCTGTGTTGCTGCTTCTAGGACACATCCTAGCACTGCCCTCAAGTGATCCTGTCTGAGAAACAACTTATTGCTAATACAGCTCTTGATTCCCGTTGGTGTATACTCTCTTCTTTCTTCGGGATCCTCTGGAACTGCCTTCCCGCTTATGCACCAATGGCTGCCTCTTGTAGATACACTGCTGTCATTCCATCTGGCAAATTACCCATAACTCTAGAATCCTCGGTTACGCTGTGAACAGAACCAGAAAGCTTTTCCATGCCCCTTGCCACCTTCATCTTTCAAAGGCTTCCCAAAAAGACTTGAACTGTTCTTGCCTCTTGGAGGAAGGTCATTTTCTTTCCTACTGGTCTAGTTTGTCTAAAAAAGTACCTCCTCCTCAGTGTGGCTCTGATTCTTACATTTCTTTAGGGAAGGTGACCTCTTTCTCATCCTCATACATTCTATCCTGGACTAGTCTTTGCTCTGCTGTGTAGAAATGCTTGTCTTCATCGTATAAGGTATACCTAATTATTTATACAGACTTCCTATCCCACTTCTTTATTTCCCTTCAAGAGACCAAATTCTTTTAGTTGTTATTGTTTTGTTTTCTTGTTTGTTTGTTTGGAGACAGAGTCTTACTATATAGCTCTGGGTGTCCTGGAATTCACTATGTAGAACAGCCTTGTCTTGAACTCAGAGATCTGCCTGCCTCTTTCTCCTGAATGCTGGGATTAAAGGTGTGAGTCACAACTTCTGAGTCTCAGTGGGTTGGTGCTTAATCCAGGGCTTCTATGCCCTGTCAGACTCAAAGGGAAACAAAGCTATGCAATATTTCAGAGGACATCTGTAAGGAATTGTTTTCTAGTTTCACTGTGATTCCTGTTTTCTGGTTTTTACCCTGGCTTTGTACTTTATCAACCCCTGTCCTGTACAGAAACTTGCAGTCACCTACTCTGTGATGGCTTATTCTGCTCTTATGTGGTAGAGTTTGTTAAATATGCTCATTTCAAAGTCTGGAGAGACTGACTGGACTGAAAGGAAAGTGAGAAGCCAGTTTGTTAGTGTGAGGTATGGGAGGCAAGATTTAAATTAATTCCTGAGTACTCTGGATCTTTAAAAAAATGGCATTTTGTGCCAGGCATTGTAACACACATGTTTAACTTCAGTACTGGGGAGGCAGCAACAGGCAGAGCTCTGTGGGTTCAAGGCAAGCCTAGACTACCAACTGAGACCTACTAAAAACTTGGGGTTTTGTTTTGTTTTGTTTTTTGTTTTTGTATTTTGCAATATTATGTAGCTTAATCACTGAGCTTTTAAAAGCATCTTTCAATTTTGTGCCAAGACAGATGCATCACTTTCCTCTCTTTGTCTGGGACCTTCTGGATCTGCCTGGCGTCAAGCCTAGCTTCTTACTTGTGAGGTCTATGCAGCCCTGGAGGCGCTGCCCCAGTTTGATACTCAGCTTAATAGTTCTTGAGCAAAGGTCTTTGCATTTTTATTTTGTACTGGGCCCCACAAATTGTATAACTGCTCTTGGTCATCAAAGTAAATTGTGAAGTGAATGGTGAATGAAGCCTGTGTTTCCTTTGCTCTGCAGGGAAAATTGCAGTTGCTTCTTGCTCTCTCTGTCCACAGTCCACAGCTCCGTTTTTCCTGTCACTCAATTTCTTTAATCCTGCAACAACTGGTCTCTGTCCTAGAAACTGCCTGCCTGGTTTCGCCTATTAGAGACAATGACTTTTCAGCTAGTTGGAGCAGGAGAAAAGTCTCGTTGCCTCTCCCTGGAACTCTGGGAAGACTAGCTTAGCTCTGTGATTCATCAGAAATAAGAAAAACAAACACTGTAAATGGAGACCTTGGAAAACAGGTGGGCACCATCTCCCCACCCAAGAGAATGAGTTTAAGAGGAAATTTGTTTATGGGATGAGGCTTTAAAAGGCGACCTGGGGAATTTAGCACAGATGTAAATAAACAACTCCTCTTTGGATTGCATTAGTCTTCAGAATAAATATATTAACCAGCTTCAGTCAAATTCTGCCTCGAATCTGACCTTGACAAGACCCAGAGCCTGCCAGTTGCCACTCCTGTCCCTCCCCCTAACAGCAGGCAGTTTCTCTCACCAGCCTGCCTCAAAACAGGCAGCCCCTTGTCTCTCAAGAAGTGAAGGTAAGCAGAAGCCTGTTAGGATCCCCTCAGTGCTGCAGGACCAACCTGCTGAAAACCCAAAGGAGACACCATTCATGTTTTTTTGTTTTGTTTTGTTTTTTGTTTTTTTCTTTTTTTTTTTTTTTTTTTTTTTTTTTTTTTTTTTTTTTTGCTAGTGTCATCCATTCCCAGATCCAAACACTCTTCAGTGACATCCCCAGTAGGGGGAGGGGCCCTGAATTGTGTCTCTGCCGAAAATAGCCCAAGTCTGTATTCACTTCCCTTTTTGAGTAGACACAAATGGGGATGCAGCTACCCAGACCCCATGAAACTTGCTGGGCATCAGCAGGCAGACGGAAGGAGAACGAAAAGCTTGTCCACCTATGCCCTTCATCCTGACTGGGGGGTTTGGGTTTTCCCTGCCTTTTGTTGTTCCCTTCGTCCCTATCCTGCCTCCAGCCTTCTTTGTGAAGCATTTCCAGAGTGTGATTTAAATGATTGTCATTTAAACACCTTACTACAGACCACACAGGAAGCAGACCAACAAGGCAAGGATTAAAGTGGGTACTGAGGTGAGGTTGAGTAGAACCTTTCATAGTATTTGGTAGGATTTTTTATTTTCTTAAATTCTTACATCACCTGCTTTGGCAGAGTAAACCAACCGTGTTCAAAATCATTATTTTTTTAATAGACACTAAATCGCATACAACTTCTTGGTACAGAGGTGTCAGTGGGAGAGTGAGTCTTTCACCTCGACAGGGCAACATAGTAGAGCTAGCTCTGAAGGGTTAGGTGCGGGAGGAACGACCCTGGGGATGTGGAATGGGAGAACTGACCCCACCCTTGCTCATCCCTTCAAGGGGTGAACTAGCCAGGGCAATGACGGAGGACTCACCCTGGTGGTGAAAATGGGAGAGCTGTCCAACTGGTCAACCCCACAACCACCCAGGCTCAGAAACAGGGTGTTGGCCCACCCCAGCATCCATCTCATCTGTGATCTGCTGGAGGGGTAGGGGATCCTGGGACCCTGGGCTACAATATCTCCACAGCATGGGGCAGCAAAAGAATGTCCAGGAAGAGTGCCAGTGAGGGCCAGTGTCGCTAGTGTAGCAGGGACCTCCTACAGGGGCCTCCAGCCAAGCTAAGGCTTCTGTGAGGTGAAGACCTGCATGTAAAGATGTAAGCAAAAAGGGGTTTACTGTGTGAGTCACTGTGTCACACGGCATCTTCCATGACGAGATTTTCCCTTTCTACCACCCTCCTTTCTCTTTTTCATCTTAAATTTTGTTTTGTTTTATTTGGGGGGTATTGCAGGGGCTAGAGGGTGGACACAAGGAAGTGGGAGATGCGTGGGATCAGGAAGCATGATGTGAAAGGCACAAAGAATAAATAAAAAAGGAAGTTGAAAAATATTCCTTAAAGAAGAAAGCTAAATGACTTTCCTCCTTATGAGAAGAGCTGTTCTGGATGATTTATAAATGCCCAGGTTTTTCGCTCTATAAAATGACACTATTCTTTTTATTTAGCAGGAAAAAAAAGTTTCAGATTGGACAAGCTCACAGACGTAAAGTGATAGGCACACACACATAGGTCTGTATGATTTTAAATGTATGCCTTTTCTCTTCTGTCATTCTTTCTCCTGTTATTTTCTCTTAAGCTTGGGGTTAGATTGTAGGGGAGGGTTATGGATCCTTTATAGTTTTCCCCCATTCACTGTAAGGCAGGGGGCCATGAAGCATTTTGGCAGGGAGCTACCTACCTCTGATGAAGCTTATGATAACCTAAAGGTGTCAGGGTAAATCCATCCATCAAGCAGCCTCTGACTTTTCAAGTAACACAATTCTTCAGAGTCACCCTTAAACTTCATGGGGTGTTAACCACATGCCAGGCTGCTCTAGACTCTTCTTATTGTGTCCTATTTCACCTTTACACTGGTACTGTGAGGTAGTACTGGTATTTCCTCAGATTTATACACAAATGAAGAAACTGATTTAGAGATAAGGAACGAGCAAGGCTAAAAACAGGTAGTATATTCCATATGTCTTCTTCCACTACAGAGAAAAGTTGGTGGCTTTGGGAGTCAGCTGCAACAGAAAGATTTAAGTTTTACCGTGATAAACATTTTTGTTCATAAAATTTTATAAATCTCATTACTTCTTGAAATCGAACCTAAGAAAATAAAAATACTGAGATTAAGGCTGTGCTACTCCATATTAATTTTTTCTGGTACTCTGTCATTGGATATTTGACTTCATTTAAGCTTAACTATTTAGAAGGACACACACTGACTGCCAAATCACTACTGAATTTTCATCTGCCTAGACAAGTATATGACAAGAATTAGATGTGTGAGAAAAGGAAAGAGATTGCCCCTTGGGTCTGAAGCCTGGAGCTCAGCCATTTGCTAAATAAGATAACCTTCCTTGGATAGCACGTGAATAGTGACAACTACCTCATGTGATTGTTGTAAGGGTTAAATTATACTAATAATTGTCAAATGCTCAATATTATGCCAAAGAAAGTATCAAATAAGAATCAGATACTAACATTATTATCATTAATGTTGTTTTATGCTTTATAAATACAGATAGAATAAGCCAATTTTAATTAGAAAACATGTGTAAGCCAAAAAATGTATATAGTGCTCTTAGCCCAGTGAACCACACAGCCTAGCAGAATGTACTTTCAAGATACTCAAAACACTTACAGTTGTTTTGCAGTTAGGCAAAAGTTTACAATACAGTATTAGATATCTTTTGGGATTTATTGAGCAATATACCTACGAGACAAGAAACGGTGCTGTTTTCATGCCTTCATAAATGTGGGAAACCATAAACTGAGGATTGTGTGTGATAAGTAACGGAGTTCCTCAGCTGTTATTGTTCGTCAGCTGTGGATGACATGTTGCTAATGCTGGTTTCCATGACAGGAGGGAGAGGCACATCTTGTTTAGGAGAAATATCAGAACTGAAGTAATACTTTTTAATGTACCCTTATGGAAATCTTTATCTGACTTCTGGAAATTAAGGAAAGAATGATCACAAGCAAAATTTTTAACCATTTGGCTTGGTTTAAAGGGGATCTTAGTCCTGAAGAGCTGGTGAAGTGTTACTGGGTTTACTCAGTAAGATGGCCTTACTCATCTGTTTCTAAGAGACTCACACCACATGTAGGTCCTGTAGGGTTTTGAATGGATGTGTCTCCTCTCTTATGCCATTCTGTTTTCCCCTGTTATTTTCTTCTCTTTGAGGATAGTTCTGTTTGAAAACAAGTATAGATTTTTTATAGTTCTCCTTTTTTGTTGTAAGACAGAGGCCCTGAAGATTTCAGACAGGGAGCTTCATGAGAGCAGAGTGTGCCATGATTGCTGTTTGATTTGGGTTAGTGAGTGTGGCTAAAATGCAGTCACCATGCTGAATTGTAAAAGGGTAAACTTTTAAAATTCAGATTGTTGGAGCAGAAGATATTAGTGCTAATGATAAGAGTTCCATGTTTTGAGTCTGGAGAGATGCCTCAGTAGCTAAGTGTAACTCTAGCTTCAGGGTGATCTGATGCTCTGTCCTCCACAGGTACCTAAACTTATGTGCAACCCCCCCACACACACACATACTCTTAAAAATAAATAAATAAATAAATAAATAAATAAATAAATATAGTTGCACATCTCCCAGGCTTCTCGATTGGGTCATCAAATAAATAACTGGCAGGGACTTAGTCACCTGAAACTCCAGCATAGTCTTCCCCATGTTTGACTCCAACATGTAATGATAGGCTCCGACACTTGTGCTGGGGTCATCCGCATCATCTAACGTGCCCTTGGGAAGGAAAGCAAACAAAGCAAATGTCACTGATAATTCCTCCCCCTCTTTGAATGAATAGGACCTAATCCTATTATTGGCCTAAAGGCATTAATATCCAGTTGCTCTTGGATAAGACACTTAATCTCATTTACCATGACTCAAGTAAAGAGTGTTTTGTAATCAGCTTGAATGTGGCTTTTGCTCTAAATGCTAGCAGATTGTATAACTGTTAATAGGATAATAAACCCAAAGCAGGAATTCCCTTTTTTTTTCTTTCTTAGGATTTCTTGTCAGTGATGCGTTAATGCTCATGTGACTGTTCTCCATGGCTGTTATTGTGGCTTACTGAAATCTTACAATGTTGGCCTTATCCAGATTTCAGACAAAGCTGTATAACAGAAATCGAAAGAACTGTACAGGTGTGTGGCCCATTCCTTCTTTCTTGCCTGACTCTTAAAGGGAAGTTTACCATGCCAACAGCATGGGTATTGGTTTATATATGTTTTTTTTACTCTCAGACTATTTAATATTTAAGAAGCAAGGTGGGTGACTGGTAGAAATGAGATTCTTTTTCAGTGTGGTTGTGAAGAATGACACGAAGCAGCAAACACAAGCTCTGGAATGACATTCGAGCTTCCTTCAGTATCCCACGGCCTTGGGTTCCCAGGACAGTGGGTACTAGCAATGTTGTGAGACTGAACAAACAACTGTCAGCATCAGACAGCAGGAGATGTATAGCTCTGAATGCAATAACGTTAACACACTGCTCCTGAAATATTTATGTTGGACTTTTAAATATCCTAGGGGAAATCCATCCAGAAGCTCGCAAGCCATATATATTCTCTCTCTCTTTAGAAATTTCCATGAAAAATGACAAATTACATTTACATTGAGGGCCCTTCCCTGCTCCTAAGTAAATTCCACATGTATATAAATCAGGCATCATTTTCCTAACTTCTCTTCCTCAAAGGCACTTGAAATTTACAGGGCCAGAAAATAAAGGCTTCCTTTTATCTTCAGACCAGATATAGTGCAGAACTCTCTAATTTTTTTTCCCAGCTAGGCTGGCTACTAGTCCTTCTGTCCTGCTGCCCCATCTCTTCCCCAAGGGAAAGGGCCTCTAACAGTCTGATTGGCTCTTTCATGAGCAGCTTCCCTGGAAAGACAAAATCTGTCAGTTCAACTCAGGAGGAAAAAAAGGGGCCTGGGGATGCTGGCACAATGGCCTTTGGTACTAGCACCCACTCAGGAGGCAGAAACAGGCAGATTCCTGTGAGTTTGAAGCCAGCTTGGTCTCCATAGTGAGTTTTAGGACAGCCAGGACTACATAGTAAGACCCTACAAAAAGGGGGAGGGGAGCTGAGAAACAGAAGAAAAATGACAAGAATTTGCCCTTCTATGACTCAAATTCCTGCCCATAAGCACACTCAGAAAACCATCTGCTATAGGTGGGGCCCAGGTTTCCTCTGAGGCTTACAGCTGGAGGAATTTTCAACCATTTATTGGACAAGTAAATATCTAGTCCTGGATTGCTGAGAAATTTCCCTATTTAAATTTGTAAGACACATTTTGTTGTTCTCGTTTTTCTCTCAATGCATCTAATTGTATTTATCACAGAATGTTTCAAAGCTTACCAGAAGATATAAACTGCTAGGAACCATGATTTTTCTAATACACGGAGCTGTCTAAGCAACCCATAGTTCTTACACTATGAACTGCAAGGCTGCACATTGGCTGGGGAATTATTATTACAGCAAGGACTTTGAATATTTAGCATAATTAGTGAAGTTTGGGGAAAATTAGAGCTAGTTTATCACTAGATTATAAATCATTCTTTAACTGCATACATCCTTGGGCCTTAAAAAAATCTATAGTCCTCAAATATCAAACATTGAAATCAGTGTGATCATGTGATCCTCCTCAGTCTAAAATGTAATCAGTTTTGAGTCTGGCATGTCAAGAGGATTATCAGACACACAATGGAGATCCGGCTTCACTTTCATGATTTCTAACCAAAGGATCCGTTTTGCTAAACTTTAATGAGTAGACAGGCAAAAATTTAACCTGGATATTGTTGAAATGAGAAATGTGCTTACTTTATTATTTCCCAAGAGTCAAATGTCCTCACATTCTTATAGAAACCACCTCTTGCCTCCCTTTGGTACTCACACTGGTGGAGGCCACTGCTTCCTGAACACTCTCCATAATGAACTCCTTGGTGATCCTTCGGGAGGGCAGCTCGTTGAAGAGAGAGTTGATGAGCGCCACTTTAGCTGCATCCCGCCTGGCCTCAGCTCTGCTTAAGCAGCACTTGAGAAGAAAGGAGAGAGACAATTATTAAAGAAGTCAGCATCTCACCATTCCAACACTGAAGCAATTGATGCCTGTGCATTTCTACTTATACCTTTACATGGGTCTGGATTCAGACTGTTGGATTCAACTTGAACTAGTTGATTATTCTCTCTGTGCCTTGATGTCCTTCTTAGTAAAATAATAGTAGGAGTGAACTTGAAATTGATTAATTGATATGAAGAAAGCACCAGGAATGGTCATGGTAGATGACATATTGTCATGCTCTATGAAATCATGTCAGTCATATATATTTTAACTTTATGATAGCTGTAAGAAAATATAAGTTAGTGCAAGGATACTACTGTCAGTACTTTCTGCTTTTAACTTTTCCAGCATCTGTTCCCCATCTTTCTTCTAGCAATAGTTCCCTGATTTTCTTGAGGATTGCCCTTTATAGTCATATAGTCTGGGTAGGAATCAAAACCATTTGTTTTTCCCAAAGTTAGGGGCCACAGACTACCTATGCTCAGTAACTTATTAAATAAATTTTTAAAAGCTTGGCATGGTGACAACATCTTATAATCTCAGTACTTTAAAGGCTGAAGCTATGATAATTTTGAGGCTAACCTAGGCTAGAGAGGGACTGTGGGGCTTTAGCTCAGTTGTGCATACTTGCTTAGTATGCACAAGGCCCTGGGTTTGAATCCCAATACTTTGAAAAAGCTTTTCCAGTGCTCCCAATATAATGTTAGTCTCCATCATCCAAGCATGTTTCCCTCACTGTTTACATGGGCTTGCCTGAGTATCTCCCTTCCATTCTGTTCACTCTGTCTTTTTTCCTAAGACTTAAAAATTCCCATTCTTTGAGTTCTACTTTGGTGTGGAATTTGGGGGTCCAGAGAGAGGTAGAAGTTCCATAAGAGCTAGAATGAAGCCATACCTTTAGAGCATTTAAGACATGATGAATGACTGCTCTCTGAGAGCCTCCTATGAACACAGAGCTAGACACTAGGGTCCCTTGGGGGAAACTAGTCTCATGAAAAGAAGTCCAGGCTCAAGACCAGTCAGTGTGGTAGCCAGGCAGCCCAGGCTTGTAAGATCTAGTCCACCTGAGCTTGGGGGTGGGGGGTTATTTCTTTAAGTACAGCTCCTACAACCTAAAATGTGAGGCTTTCAGAAACATGATGATGTGTGGTGGGAAGGGATATGGAAAGTACTGAGGGTCACCCTTCACTTTTCAGTTTCACAGCCTCATGGGTTCTTTTCCCCCAACAGAAAAAACCCAAATCCTTCTTGTGTGCTTTCAGCACTCTTTAGTCTGCACTGGCTTTGCTGCCCTGTTCTCAGTCACTTACAACCTTATATCATTTAGAGCCCAGCTTTTTCTTCCCACTTCTACAAACCCAGTTTGAATCTGAGATCAGGTTCTAGTCTCCAAATAGCAGGAAAGCTCTAATGTAACAATTAAGTAGGTAACAAATGATCACTTCTTTTGACAACTCTCCAAACTTTTGTCCTCTGTCCAAACCAGGATCAGTGCTTTGATTTAAGATGCTTGTGTCATGAGGGATGTCCTTCTGCATGCTGTGAATATATGTTTCTCTTATTGGTTAATGAATAAAGCTTTTTTGAACAATAGATAGGCAAGATGTAGCCAGGCAAGAAGTATAGGAGGGTGACCAGAGTAGGAGAATTCTGTGAAGAGGAATGCAGAGAGTGAGGAGAGAGACATCATGTAGCTACCGGGGAAGATAGGACGACTGGGCATTCTCCAGTAAGCCAAGACTAAGTGGCGATGCATAGATTAACAGAAATGGGTTAACAATTAAGAGAGTGCAAGTGAAGAGCAAAGGGGTCCAGACCAGGCTGGTGAAACCCACAGAAACAGATGATCTGAACATCAGCGAACTCTTGGTCCCCAGACTGATAGCTGGGATACCAGCATGGGACTGATCTAGACCCCAGGAACATGGATTTCAGTGAGGAAACCTCGGAAATCTATGGGACCTCCTATAGTAGTTGAGTACTTATCCTTAGCATAGGTGTGGACTTTGGGAGCCCATTCCACATAGAGGAATACTCCCTGAGCCAAGACACAAGGGGGTGGGCCTAGGCCCTATCCCAAAGGATACTATAGACTCTGATGACACCCTATGGAAGGCCTCACCATCCAGGGGGAGCAGAAAGGATATGTGACAAGTAGGGCTTTAGTTGGGGGGGGTGGTAGGGGAGGTAGGGAGGGAGAAGGGAACTGGGATTGTCATGTAAAACAATCTTGTTTCTAATTCAAATTAAAAAAAATCTGAAAAAATAAAGAGTGCTAGCCAATAAGAAGCCTGAGCCATCGGCCTAACAGTTTATAATTAATATAAACCTCTGTGTGTTAATTTGGGACTAAACTCCTGCAGGACCAGGGAGGACCAAAACTTGTTGTGTACCATCAAGGCATGGAAAAGATCGTACCACAAGTACTTTTAAAACAACAGGGCAAGGTGTGTGTGTGTGTGTGTGTGTGTGTGTGTGTGTGTGTAAGAGACAGACGGAAAGAAAGAGTGAGAGACAGAGGAAATTTAAGGCTCAGACTCCAGTTTATGGTGCTATTAGAAGGTGGTGGAACCTTTATAGAAGAGGCCCTATGGAAGACAAAGCTAAATCGTTAGAGACATGCCCCATATGAAAATACTGGGACCTTAGCACCTCTTCTCTCTCTGTCCCCTATTTGTCAAGAGGACAACAGCTTTGCTCAAGCATGCATGCTCTCTGCCATAATGCTCTGACTCACAACAGGCCCCAAAGCAGAAGAGCCAATGACAATGGACTTTTTGAGACCACAGTAACATGAACTTTTATTCTCTCAAAGTAGCTTATCTCAGATATTTGGTATTGTGAGGGGAAATTACCAACACACCTTTAAGTGAATAGAGCTGAAAGTTCTAAGACCTGTGTAGAAAAACAGTGTATGGGAGGTAGTAGGGTCCCTTTAGTGTTGGATGACAAGTAAGAAGGCTTTTGGAATAGCTTTAGGCAGGAAGCCTTTCAAACTTTAGGCGTTCTCTAAGGTTTAGGCTACTTGTATTAAGTTAGAGAGTTTCTGCATATGTAGTTTTGTGTTGTGATGTAGGCTTGGACAGAATGTACAGGGCCATGAGGTCTGAGTCAGTTGTCCTTTAGTAACACTTAGCTGCTGCCTCTTCCAGGAAGCTTTGCCTACCACTCTCAAGCCAGGATGAAGGCTTTGGCCATACTTGAATGTAAATGTTTGCTGGTCTTTGCCTGCTGTCTCCTACTTGCATGCCCTAATTGTCACATAATTTTCTTTGTGTTCCTACCCTATTACATAATTTTGATGTAATTTTCTTTGCATCACTTCCTATTACAATTTACTGAGTGAATAACAGGCTGAAACATAGGAAACCCAGTAGCAAATCAATAAAACACCTGAAAAAATGTACAAGAAATTATTTCAAGGATAAATATATATAATCCTTTTTCTTAAAAAGTACTGTTCTATGTATTTTATATGGTATTTTAATTCAGCAATATGAAAATATATTAAGTCTGGACTAATATTCATAAAAGTAACTGGCTTTAGACTCTGATATAAGCATTTTGGCCAATGTGTAGGGTATATTTACTATTCTTTGAAAAGAATAAACTCCCATTAAAAAACAAATGTTTTGCTAATATTATACAACATCTATAACAGTAGCTCATTTTAGTAGAAGTTTGGCTTTACAAAATCTACAACAGAGCTTTAGGATTTTAGAATTTAGGGAATAAAGGGAGTTGGAAAGATGGCTCTTGGAGGTTAAGAGCATGGACTGTTCTTCCAGAGGTCATGAGTTCAATTTCCAGCAACCACATGGTGGCTCACAACCATCTATAGTGAGTTCTGGTGCCCTCTTCTGGCTGCAGTCATACATGCAGGCAGCACACTGTATACATAATAAATAAACGAATACATAAATAAATTTTTGTGGGGCAGTGGTGGCTTACACCCGTAATCCCAGTACTTAGGAAGTAGAGGTAGGCCAATCTCTATGAGTTCAAGGCCAGCCTGGATAGCTAGAGCTGTTACACAGAGAAACCCTGTCTCAAAAAACAATACCCACCCCTAAAATAGAATTCAGGTCAGAGCCCTCTTAAACACTTAGGAAATACCTTTCTGTATAAATAATAGCAATTTAAGCCAACTTTGAGGGGGCAGAGAGACAGAGTAAACACTGAACAGTTAAAAGAAGCTATCTATTTAAATAAGAGCAACTAAGTACTAGATCAAAGGCAACATGTACATTTACATGCCTCACAGATCAAAGTATAGTCAGGCCAGCAGGCAGGCATCAGACAGGGCCTTTACTAGGGAAGCGTGGAAAAGGAAGGTGGGAGACTCAGCTAATCTCAAGATGTGAAAACAGACACCTGTCTTTACTTATTTTATTGTTTCAGGGTACTGGACTCTTTTTTTTTAAATTCCTTCCAATGGGGAGAAAGTGTGCCTGTTAATAAGTACATAAAATAAAATCAGCTCTGCGCCATCAAAGAACTTTTATTCCTATTGTTCTTTATAATTCTGAAAGACAAGCACTTCAGAATGTCTATAATGCCAGCCAGCTGCTTTCTTCTGCAACTACAAATCCAAACCAGTAACTGCTGCCTGTTTTGCTTTTGAGAGGCTTAAGGAGAACCTTTCACCCATAGAAACATGTACTTGGGCAAGCAATTTAGCTCATTTGCAGTCTGCTTGGAGTGTCAAAACCACAGTCTCAATGCTCCTGTAAGAGCAGGCACTTTCAGAGCCACCACCAAACAATGGAACCACTGTAAGAAAATAAAATATGGCAAGTTACAGGGTATTTTATTGTTATCCAAACTGGTTATGGAGGACATCAGATGGGGGTTAGTGAAGTATGATGTTATTTCAAAGCAGCTTCCTGCTAGAATTAGACTTCCTGTATGGTTTATTCTTGCTATTTTTCCACCAGACCTCATCATAAATACAGATCCGTAAACTGCCTTATGTGCTGACTATTCTTACTTGCTCACACACAGAGACAGCTTTCATCCTTTGCATTCTATGGAAGTTCTGAGCTTGAATATTCAACAGTCAAGATCTTTAGCAAAGTCAGCTGTGGACTTCTTAGGCATGTTAAACTAGATGCGTTGTGAGGGGCCAGCAGACCCCACTCAGATGTGTCTTGCAACTCATGTGTCTTTTGTTTGCTAGTAGATTGTAAACCATTACAATTATTAATGCCTTCCAATATTAAAGCAAAAACAAAAACTCTCCTTCCTGATAACCCCTCCCTCCACAAAACAAACAAAAATACAAAAAACAAACAAAAAACACAGAATGTTGTATTGCTTGGGAAAGCCATTTAAAAGCAATGGTGAGTCAAAGAATGTCTTCAGTGGTCCATTCTTGTTCCCTGCATTCACATCTTCAAGTCCTTGCCACTCTGTAGCAGTGCTATTAAGTGGTACATGGCAGAAGTGACAGTATATTTCCCTAATATTGGTTTGTAAAAAACCCTGTGGCTTCCATCTTGGTCCTGTTTGCATTTTCTCTGATTACTTTCATGAAGAAAAGTTAGCTGCTAAATACGAGCAGCCCCATGGAAAGGCCAAGAAAAAAAAAAAAAAAGCCTGTTGTCAGTAGCTACCTCAGTGAGTCTGGAATGATACCCAATCCAACCTTCAGATGACAGAATCTCATCTGACAGCCTGACTGCCACCTCCAGCAGGTGGTGAGTCGGAAATACCCAGATCCCAGAGTCTTGAACTTGTTTGTAAGTTTTGAAACAATTTGTTATACAACAAAAGATAACTATTACAAAGGCTTTGCTTGCTACAGGCAGTTAAGATTTTCTTAGCACACTCTTGGGGGAGAGCTCAATAGCAGAGATCTTATTGCTGCCCCTGAGTGCTTTGGCCCTGGGCTAAGCATTTTATGGTTAATATCATGTCTAGTAATTACAACAATCCTATGAGGTTGGTTTTATTATTACCCTTATTTTGTAATTGTGGAAACACAGACTTTACAAAGGTTATGCACCCCAAGGTCATGGGACTTAAAAAAGAAACAAATAAAGATCCTCTCTCAAGTATATCTAACCAGTAGTTTATTTTGTACTTCATAAGAATGCTAACTCAAATTTAGCTAAGGTCACATACCATTTCTCAAACCCATATAGTACTCCAGACAGATTTCTCACTTTAATATTTCATGTCTCACTTTGGCAAAAGATTCCAAACGATTTCACTTAAAAGAAAAAGTGAAGGAAATGTAACACATTGTAACAAAACCCCAGCTCATTGGGGAGGGCAATGTGTCAATGGTCACTTTAATGTTCTCTTGCCTATTTGCTTTTCTGGACTGCAGAGAAAGGCAGAGATAGCAAGGTCGGCTTTGGCTTTATCAGAGAACATTTATCATTTTTGTCTGTATCTGGTTGGACATGTCCTCATAGATACTGTGGGATTCAGTGCTATTATATAATGTAAGTATGATCAGCCATTTTAAGAAAGGTTTGGTAACTCTTCAAGAGTGAAAGTCATTTCCATTAAACTTCCAAATTCTACGGGAAAATAAAATTTCCCCAAGCCTAAACCCTTTTGGCTTTGTATTTTATTTTGGAGTTTAGGTCATCAGCTAGTCAACAGGAGCTCATAGACGACCCAATGAAGACCCCTCTTGAACCTACCCAGTAGTCCAAAACATTTAATGTTCATGTTGTTACCTGGTGACTTGTCAAACATGTGTATTTCTAGGCTCCAAACTGATGGATAAAAATATCTTCAGATGGGTGAATCAATGTGAATAGAAAGCATATATGTTGTGTGTGTGTGTGTGTGTGTGTGTGTGTGTGTGTTGGGGGGGGTCCTGATTTCAGGCACATTCATACCATGGAACTCGTCTGGAAGACAATCTTTGGGAGAATTAATTTAGAGAAGTAAGTGGGGAATTTGGGGAGTTGGTTCTCTATTTCTATCATGGGTCCAAGAGATTCAACATCTGGCAAGCAGTTTCACCTGCTGAGCCATCTTGCTGGCTGGCCTTCTACCTTATTCTGGGGGACTCTGAGCTTACCAATTAGTTAGCTTGGCTTCCTAGCAAGCTCATGGACACAGTACTAGGATCACAGGCACATATCTCTATGCCTAGATTATTTTTATGTGGGTACTGGGGATCAAACTCATAACCTTATGTTTGTATAACAGACACTTTACCCACTGACCCAGCACCCCACTTCTCAGATATGCATTTAGATAAGACTTTCAGGTGATTCTGAAGTCCCTAGACCCATTCTTAGAAGAAAAACTACTAAGTAAAATATGCTGGCATTATGCTTTCAGCCAGCCTATATAGAAGCTACCTTGTCTTCATGGTAAATCCTGAGTTGTGAACATAGAACAATGCTAGTTTCTCAGTAGAGGAACTATTTCTACCTAAGAATCAAGCAAAGCAATATTCAGGTTAAAAAGTCTTTTGGTAGCCCTTCTAAACATTGCTGGCTTTTCTAAATTACACTGAATCTCTGCTTTTCTTCTCGGGTTTTTTTTTTTATTTCTTCTGTGGTAAACTATATAATGTCAAGATGTAATCAAGATTAGTTTGTAGGTTGTCCACAAATTAAATAGTAGCTAGCCATGTTTTTGTTTTGTTTTGTTTTGATTTTTTTGTTTTTTGTTTTTTAGAATGCAAAAATATTCTTAAGATAACTTAAATAAAATTTGGCAATCACAGACAAATTTTAAGTAGAAATACCTAACAAGAAATTAGTATCATTTTTAATAATTTATGAAACACTTAACTGTTTCTAGGTGTGTTCCTTATAGGACATCTTCTTGTCAGTCTGACACAATTCAGAATGAAGAGTAACTTTCACAGTATCTGTCTATGAATACAATTTTCATCCATAACTTCTTTTAAAAAAACACATGCAGGATGCATGTGTTTTGTCATCATTTTCACACCCAAGACTTTATTGAACATACATCCTAGATATGGTTGGTTTTGTTGGAAAGGGATGAAAAGACATCAAGATAAGGGACCTAACTCTGTCTTAACATACTTCCTGGAATTATTCACCCATGTGCTTTAAAGATTAAGAAAAAGGTTCTTCTCATCTGAAATCTATAGAGCCAAATTAAGTATACTCTACTTAGTGCCCACAAATGGCAGCTGAGGAGCTGCAAAGGCACAGTAGGCAAGGTTTTGAATAACAGTAATGAAACAGCAAGTGTTGCTGGTGATGGTAAGGATGTGAGCATCTTTGCTGGGGTCAAAGACAGATCAGTGATATTTAGGTAGGACTCACTCAACTGGACGCTGAACACAAAAGGCTCTCCCACCCTAAGATTTTGCAAGTGGCAAACCAAATAAACTGACTGTTAGAGGTGAAAGATTCTTGTCCTAATCTCAAATGTTTTAATGTTTACCATTCAATGTTACCATTGAGAACATTTTTCCGTTGGAACCTGTAGTTAGTCCAAGTTTCTACAATTGACATGAAGAGTTTGTGTGTATGGCCTGTGGGCTCTGGTCAGTGTCACCAACACCTCAGTTTCATCCTGACATCGAGCAAGCCTTCAACGAAAAGAATTCCACAAGCCAGGCCCTGCTGCTCTCAGAGCTTTAATGCTTTGACCTCCAAGGTCAGAGAATGAACATTTGCATGTGTTCCAATATATTTGGTTGTGGATGTCTGAGCATTGCCCCTTCCAGGTGGTGAAGTGAAAAGGGCAATAGCTGAGCTTCCATCACTCAGGTTAATAACATCTCTGCAGGTCAGACTGGAGGCAAGAATGTGGGGACAAACAATTCAAGTCTCTGTGTGTCCTGAGAAAAGGGCTCTTTCCTCATGGGGGAGGGGACCGGTTTGAGAGTTCAGTGTTCAGAAAAAATTCACCAGTTTCTGTCAACTTAGAGGAACGTTTCAGACATATGGTGGGTCAGAATGTGTTTTCATAATATAAACCACCTGCCCGCCTCCTCGTTTACCTCTGCTTGAAATGCTATTTTACACGTGTACCTAGACCAAGGTCCCTGGTAACCATTATAACCCCACATTGCATTGTGCTCCCTCAAGGTTCCCTTCCTCCCTTCCTCCCTGCCTTTCTTCCTTCTCTTCTCTTCTCTTTTCTCTCTCTCTTCATCTTAGTTTTGAAAGTTAAGATGAAGACAACAGGAATTAATCAAAGCTCAAAGTTTTGGCTTATTTGAGGACTAGAGAGAGGAATGGCTTGGCAGTTAAGAGAGAGCACTCACTATTCTTCTAGAGGACCAACTTTGGTTCCCATCACCCACATCAGATGGCCTGCAGTCACCTGTAACTCCAGTTCCAGGCCATTCTACACCGTCTTCTGACCTCAGAAGGCATCTGTACACACATGACATACACTCACACAGACATACACACTTACACTTAAAAAAAAAGAGGTCTTAAAAACGATTCTTTTGACTTTTTTTTTTTAAATAGTAACTTTTGTGTAAATGGATTGCATGAGAGGGATGGAAGGAGACCATACAGAGAAAGTCAATCTTACCTGCTCAGCAACTTAGTTAGATGGTGAGCATCTTCCCACAGTGGCTGTAAGACTCCTGTGGAGATACCCTGACCTCCTTGTTTTACCATGGGCTTTCTCTACGCTTTCCTTTCTCTGTATGCTACTGGTCTCTCTGGAGGTCAATCATCTCTATTCACTTTGTTTAATAAGAAAAGAAGCAGATTCTGGTTAAGGAAGAAGGCTGGGGAATAAAGGATCCTTTTAAACAATGTGCACTTCCACATTACGTGCAAGTTGCTAAAGTCTGATGATTAGCTGATGTGCCTTTTAAATGGAATGGGGTTAAGCTAACCTTCCTATCTTTGGTCTCATTATTTATGACAGGACTTTTTTTTCTGTGAATATTTCTACCAGAAAATGCATCCTTTAGGGGTTGGTTTACTACCTAGTGTGTGATGCATCTGAGCCTCCTACCAAAGTTGGGGAAAAAAAGCCAAGGATTGTTTCAAACAGAAATATTTAGGATTAATGCAACATTGGTGCTGGACAATAGTCTTGTTTTTATGGCAGGAACTTCACTTCTATCTGGAGAATGGAATGTTAAGGTGAGGGCTTATTTGATTACTAGCAAAGAAAGCATTGCAGTTACATTTAGTATGTGAACTGATTAAGTATTCTCTCAGTCATGGGGAAAACCTTAGTTTTAGTAACTGATTTTATTGTGATTTAGATATACTTTACTTTCTTGGATTTGGAGAAGACTCATGCAATTTATGGAAGTACAAAATGTGTTTTTATGTCTGATTATACAGGTAAAGCATACTTTAAGTAAAGCATACACATTAAGTAAAAGTAAACATTCCATACTTCTATTTTCCTTGTACTTAGTACAATCCTTGTAAAAGTAGTTTTCCTGGGTATTTTTATCAGCAAAATAATTAAAAGCCATTAAATGCAGAGGAAGCTTCACCAAGATTCATCTGCTTTGAGTGTTCTTTCTTTGGCTTCCTATAGTACAGCCCCTTGCATAACAACAGTGTCTGAGTTAAAGAAAAACATAATATCATAATAAATTAGGTATATTTCAAAGATATCAAGCTATCGCATCAATGTTATACATTTTTCATTAATAACAATTCACATATATAAATAATTGCACAAATAGGACTATAAGGAAAATTTGCTTTTACTAAACAGAAGAATGCAGTCCTTGATTCCAAATTATCCTAGCCAATTCTATACAAAAGACTTACTACATCATGGACTTTTTTTAAAAATCAGATCACAGACTTTTTAAACAAAAATATAAAATAAGACAGTTAAGTTTTCTTTTGGGCTTAGAAGCAAAAGCAGCTGCTGGAGCAATAGTGGCTCTCCTTCTGCATGCATAAGGAGGGTCTGGAAGATGAGCTAGGGTCGTGGTCACTTTTATGGTAAAGTGTAAAAAATGCTGCTGTTTTTTGTGATTGTGATATATGATAAGAGAAGGATTAAGTGCTTAGACCAAAAAAAATGGTGTAATAAAAATACACTCAGATTGCACAAATCTCATATAACTTCTGGGGGAAACTTTTGGATCAGCAGGTTATTTTGTTTATTGTTTAGCTATTTAAAAGTAATACCATATTTTCAATTCTCTTTTTTCACACTATAGTAATTTATGAAGGTCTGGTAAAAGGACCGTCTATAGTGTTCCCCACCACACACCCGTCTCTCCTCCATCTATTTGCATTTTGTTGAAGGAAAACCATAATGTCAAGATTAACTGAAAATGTCTTAATTAGTCTTCATGGACACAAGCTTCCCATTTACTCAAATGAGAGGTACTTTGCATAAAAAACAGTGTTAGCTTGTGACCATCAAAGCCTTGGACAGCTTTCCTTTTACTAATGAGAAAGCTAAAGACCATTCTGAATACCTCTGTTCTGAATGAATGAGCATAATTTCTTACAGCTATCACAAAACTGCTAAAATCAGAGTGATTAGTTCTGTAACCCAGCTCACACTCCACTTTAAGTGTTTCTCATTACTTGGCACCACTGGAAGTGATGTCCATGGAGCAGCAAGAGGCCTACTCTGGCATAAAAATTTCTCCATGCTTCAGCACATGGCCTTGGTATTAATAATCCATCATGAGATCGTTTGCAATGCACATATAGGCTCTTATAGGACAGCTGATGGTAAAACATGGTTAAATGTTATATGGCAAAAACAGTATTTAAGATGGTTTTTGAACTGACAAAGAAACAGTGCAAGATATCTCTAGAAAAATTTTTATTCCTCTTTTCTTCCCTGGTTTTTCTTCCCCCATTCATGTTTTGGAGGAACAAATGGGTTAAGGGACTAGATTTGGTTGCTAGCCACCCAAATACATTTCATAATATTTTTGATTCAGGAAGTTCTGGGTCTTTTAAAGCAAGGACGTTAACAATCCCCCTGAGAACCTTAAACTATGATGATTTAAACATAAGGAAAAGGAGACTTTGAAAGGATCAGAGAAGTCACCCAGAGGCCTCCCTGCTGAGTAGTTTCCATTTTCATTTTTTTAAGACCACAAGGATGATGTTGGATCCACCATCTAAGGGAAGTCCTATCATTTAAGTCAAAATTTATGAGACAATAGGAAAATTCATAGTTCTCAGGGTAGCTAAAACAAAAAAAAGAGCACTAGAATTCTTAGATTCATGATCTCTAGATATATTTTATATGACAAATGCATTCCATTATAGATAGATTATAATGGGTGCATTTATTGACTATGGACATAATGCATGCCTAGGAACAAATACAGTCATCATTGGTTATTCATGGCCATGAGAGCCAAGTAAGAGAAAAGTTATGCACAAATGAAATCCAGAGGGAGTGAGGAGGTCCTAGATCAATTATTTCTCATTGATTCACTTCCAATACTTTAGCCATAGATACAAACAAGATAATGGTGGTTTGTTACAGAGTTACTGAGCCTCTGTAGCCCTACACACATGAAAAGTTAAGTGGATATCTTTGCAGACTATTGATTACATAGAAGAGTAACAACATTAAGTTATTCTTGGGGTTTATTATTCATTCATTTGAGTATTGATTTAACAAAATTTATCAGGCTGATGCTATGTGAAAACAGCAGTGCTTGAGATTATGAAGTCTTAAGAATATGGGTCCCATCCCTGAGGCATCTATATTTTATTGCAGAGATAAAACACATGCACACATGACCTTAGCATAAAGTGCTAATAGAGAAGCAAATAACTGCTTTGGGAAATCTGAGGAGGTAAACTGTTTCCAACAGAAGGTTCAGAGCAAATACATGGAGAATACTCTTGTGTGGAGGCCGAGAAGGTGGGGCAGGAGCACTGACTATTAGGTCACAGTGTGAGTATGGGGATGACTAGAGGAGATCAAATATATTTTGGGGTGTGGAGGAGTAAGGCCTAAGCACTCAGTGTCAGAAAAGGGATCCCAGGAGATAAAGCCTGGAGGAGAAATGGGGTCAGCTGAATATTCTATTGCTGCAGAGAGATTTAGACTTCAGTAAGATAACTGCAACCACTAGTTTTCTTCCCTAGTCAAACTTTTTCTTTGGAAATGACTTTTGAGAAAAGTTACAAAGTAATATAGTTTCCTACTAGCCAGAAATCAGTTCATATTTCTGTGGTGTTTTCTTTAATGTTTTAGTTCATTTTTATGGTTTTTTTTTTGTGTGTGTCTATGTGCATGTGAATATAGGTGCCCTCAGGCCAGAGACATCAGATCCCCTGGGAGATGGAGTTATAAGTGGTTGTAATCCACTTGATGAGGTTGCTGAGAATTGAATTTACATCCTTTGCAATAGCAGTACACGCTCTTAATCACCTAGCCATTTCTACAGACCCCTTGTGTTTTTTAACATAATGAGTTTTTTGTAGTATGCTTGTACTAGACTCCTATGACTGTATGACTTGTCTCATAAGTACTGAGACACATATATTTTTTAATTTTTATTTTTATTTATTAGAAATTCCAAAGATGTCTTTCTTATTTATCTTTTTTTTCCTTATTTTTATTTTTTGGCTTTTCTAGACAGTGTTTTTCTATGTAATCCTAGATGTCCTGGAACTCACTCTGTAGAAGAGGCTGGCTTTTAACTCACAGAAATCCTCCTGCCTCTGCCTCTCGAGTGCTGGGATTAAAGGTGTGTGCTATCACTGCCTTTATTTATTTATTTTTCCAAAAAACGTAAACAAATTTGCTGCTTTTTGAGCCATTTCAATGTCAATGACCTTTAAGTTTTTCCCAAAATACCTTTACACTCAATCTATAGATATATTCAATCTAATTTTTGAAAACAAGGGGACTGCAGAAATGGCTCAGTGGTCAGGAGCACTGACTGTTCTTCCAGAGGCCAGGGGTTCAAGTCCCAGCACCCACAGGGTAGCTAACAACTGTCTGTAACTCTATGATCTGACACCCTCACACAGACATACATGCAGGCAAAACACCAATGTGCATAAAATAATAAATAAACTATTAAAAAACAACAGAAGCTAATGGGTAAATGAGGTATCAAAACAAGCAAGCAAGCAAGCAAACAAACAAAAAAACCCAAACTCCAACCTACCTTTTAAGTAGAATGCCCTACTCACTCATTCTGTCCACATTTTCTGGAGTCTCTGCTCATGCCCCATCTTGACTAAACTAAAATTGAGGCTTTATCCCAACTCCCAGTCATCTTTAAGTCCTTTTACATTCTCTGTTGATCGAATTGTGTATGCAGCTCTCTTACCATAGATTTTCATGACTCACTCACTTCCTGAAGCTCTTGGTCTTAGCTTCATGTAGTTCTAAAGCATCTGCATGTGACCACCAGAGCAGTCTTTCAGAAACACATTTGAGCATATTGCTCACATTCGGGGTTCTGATTTTACTTAGTACAGAACATGTACTCCTTTGCAAGGTGTGATGGCCAAGTGTCTAAATGCTATCTTCCACAAGTTCTTGCCCACACTTACACTTTGATAATCCTGAAAATGCTTGAGGTTTTCTCTTTTGATGTATCTTGAAATTACCATTCTTTATACTGAAAACATGTTATCTTTCCCAGCTGGATAAGATACCTTCAACTGTACACCTCAGCTTCAATTTTATACTTCCCAATAATCGCTAACATGGGTTTGCCAGTCTGTTTATTAAATTATACTTTTCTTGGGCCAGTGAGAAGGCTCAGCTGGTAAAGGTGCTTGCCACCAAATCTAATGACCTGAGTCTGAGCCCCGGGACTCACATGATGGAAGGAGAAAACTGACTTCCACAAGGTGTTCTCTTACCTTCATACAAGCACCATGGCACAGTGTGAACACACATTATGTATGCACACACACACAAATCTTACAAAATTTAAGTTTTAAAAGCTTAAAAACATAATCTTCTCTCACCACACAAAGGATCTGAGACAGTATAAAGCATATATACCAGGCAATACGATAAAATAGAGTGAAATAATTAGTTCAAAGGGAGAATATAGTTAATTAAAGTAACACCAGATATGAAGATAGCTTTAAAAATATTGAGTTCTGTACACCCATACATGTACATGATAAATATATACACTGAAAGGTTTTTTTTTTTTAAATCAGGACTTCTTAGTTACCAAACTCAAAAAGAAACTTGGCTGTGTATGCTCTTCTATATGCTAGAAATGAAGTACTGCTGTTAGTTCCTGAATGAGGGATGGCTTATTGCATTAAAGGAATACTTACAAAGAGGACTGGTAACTTTAGAAGTTCCCTTGCTCTTGCTTGCAGTGACCCTTAAATATAACTCCATAATTACTATAACTTTTTTTAACCTTGATTTCCTAAGTGTATGGACCATATCCTCAGCCTGCTTGATATTCCCTAGCGACTCATGGGATAACCAGATGTTGGTTGTAATATAGTCCAATGCTTTGCATAGATACACAATTAGAAATATGTCTACATTTACACACACAGAGAAAAAAGTGTCAACAAATGGATGAGTATTGTAATAATGGTATTTGGAAAGCTTGTATAATCTAGCAGATATGTCATGCTAAACACATTGGGAATGTACTTTCTGTGACTTCTGCCTACACATGTGGATACTTCCCATCTCAAAGCTGGGGAAAATGGGAAGGTTAAATAAGTTTCTCAAGGTATTCCAAGTAGATAGGAGCAGAACCTGGGATAAAGACAGTACTTTATCCCAGATTTTAACTCTCTGCTGTTGGTTCATGCTTTGGTGTGGAGTAGGCTGGTTACATTGACTTACATATTTTTATATAAATATTTATTTATTTAGCTAGTTTTGAGACAGGGTTTCATTCTACTGGCCTAGAACTCTCTATGAAAATTGGGCTAGCCTTGATCTCATAGAGAGCTATTTGTCCTTGCCTCCTGAGTACTGGATTAAAGCCATATGCTGCAGGGATGACCAAGTTGATTAAAACTTAATTACAACAAAATCATGGTAGAGCAGCTTTTCAACTGATAGAAAGACCCCAATGGAAGGCTTTATCACTGTTTTCTAGTTCTATACATCTTTTTCCAGAGTTGTTTTGAAGGAAAAGGCGAGAGCTATCCTGGAAATGAAATGCTATTCTTTAAAAAAATTGTTTTCTGTAAAAGTATCAGGGCACATCCCCAATATAAACCACTTCTTTCTTTTTTAAATTGGGGCATTTGACTGATTTTTTCCAGTATATTTGATAGGCTATGACTCAGCTTTATTCACTATATCCAAGAAAAATCGTAGCTAGTTTGTGCTCTAGCCCAGTTATTTTTTTTTTCTAACAAGGGCCTGGCTGTTCTTACCTGAAAGTTGCCAAAGCAGCTGCCTCCAGGGAGAGTCACGTAGCTCACAAAGGGAGGCCCAGAGGAGGGCATTGACTCATAGACCACCAGGCCTTCACTGGAGAATGTGGCTCTCTGCTGCTGCTTATTTTCCCAAAATTCCTGTAACATTGACACAACATTCACTGCAAAAGACAAGAGATAGCACCAGTTATAAGGGTGGACACACACTGGCAGAAACCAAATGTTTAAGGCTGAATTCTGCCTTGTGGCAGTTACTGTTTAAATGGAGCACGCACACTATGGGAACTGCTTTCAACTGTGAAGAAAGACATTTTAGTTAAGCATATGTAAAGGATGTTAAGATATACAACTTTAACACATGTGTGTATTTCCTTTTTAAATTACATTTTTATTTAGTATGTGTGTGTCAGACAGAGGGAGAGGGAGAGGGAGGGAAAGAGAGAGCGAGAGAGAGAATGTGTGTGGGGAGCATGTACATGTCCTGGCACCTCTATAAAGCTCAAATGGCAGCTTTGGGGAGTTGGTTCTCTCTATTATGTGGTTCCCAGGAATCAAATTCAGGTTGTCAGGCGAAGTGGCTGAGCCATCTGACTGGACTATATGTATATTTCTTAATAAGTAGGACTCAAGTAGTTTCAGTACCCCAATTCTAACAAGGTTGCAGTATATCAAATTTATTTTATAAATTATATTAATATCAAAATTTAAAATCTGACCATTCATCTCTGAAATTTTGCTTCAGTAGGCTTTTCCAGACCTGTGATTATCTATAGCCCATATCCAGTTTCTCATACCTGAAAAGAGAAAGCCACATTGTGAAGTAAAGATGTAAGCAATATAATATTAATCTGGACTCACTATTCATGTGACTTAAAAGAAATTCCAAAAGGAGAAAACTCTTTTATGCTCCCTCTATCTCAATCTAAAGAAGAATCAAAGGCAATTGTCAAATAAGCAAGAGCTGGAAAAAGCCATGAGTGAAACTAATAACATGGAGTCTTTGTAAAGACAAGGTCTGTTAGATGATTTTGGAAAACACAGGAACGGCAAGGGCCATGTGTTTTAGATTAAATGACCTGTGATAGCCTGCAGAGATTCCAGATCAAATTAGGCTGGTTTGTTTATCCTGTACAGCAAATTGAATTGGGGAAATTAACAAGGATAATAGAATTGTGGAGTCAAAAGTGACCTTATGAGTCATGTAGACTAAGCTTTGCCTGATGCAGGAATTCCTTGCCAGCACTGCCACTAGACAGCTGTCAGTCCAGCCTGTACCTGCATTTGCCACACACGACACAGCCATTTTCAACCACTGATGTTTCTATGGGATGGTGAGCTGAAATGTGCTTTTCTTTAAGATTTACATGAGGATTCTACCTGCATTTCTAGAGAGCTCACAGTGTATTTGACCACAGCATTAGAAAGATATCTGTCAGTTTTGCTTGTGGGGTATTTGCTCACTTTCATGAGTGACTAGGACAAAAGGGTCCCTTGAAGTATCATACAGTCTTTACAGTTGGGACGAGGGGTTTGGCCAAAGCTTATGCATTTAGAGGGATTAGTCCAAGACTTTTGTTGGACATTCTCTTTTTTTTCTCCTCAGGTCTCTGATAAACTCATGATGTGTCAGGAAAGTTCCCTATTCTCCTAAGGAGTTGGCTACCTTTGTAGCTTAAAAACACTAGTTTAGTATTCAAGTGTCCTAAGAAATAGTGAGAAAAGATATGCTTAACACAAAAAAGTGGATTAATATATATGGAAGGGATTAAGTTGGAAATTGGTGAATGTAGAATTTTTAATTTGTTTACAAATTTAAAATAGTCTTTTATACCAGTTGATAAAACTCAATGTGAAAATTCAATACTTTTATATGTTTAACTGTTTCTGGCCCACATCCTTTTCTTCCTTCCAGTTCTGAGAAGGCATAGATCTTCTTTTGAAGAATCCAGTTTATGTCTCTGCGTGCAGTTGGAACCTCTGGATTCATTAAGAGATCCTGAAGCTGGAAATAGAAACCACTGAGTAGCGTTTTGCTCCACTAGTCAACAAAGATCATGACCTTGGAGTTCTAGCTTCATCTTTGAATGAGATGGTTCTGGTTGGAGTAGGAAACTGAAGACTAGTGGTTATCTAGGATAGGCTACTGATGGGGGAGGTCCTTCTGTGTATATGTTTGTCTTATTGGTTGATGAATAAAGCACTGTTGGCCAATAGGGAAACAAGATAGGTGGGACTAACACACAAGAATTTTGGCCCACATAACTTACTTGAGTTAAAGAGTTTGAAAGTATGAATTTAGATTTCTGCATGAATAAAAAGAACAGCTTTTGAATTTTTCATTATGTAACCATAAAAGATTCCTTTGATGGTACTGCAGATGTCATCACCCTGAAAAGTGCAACATCTGTGCACGAGCACAGACAATGCATATTTCTGTCCGTACTTCCTTTGTGCCTTTGTGTCAGGGTGAATGCAGTGTAGGACAAAGAGGTCTAGCTTTGCTGTCTACAACAAAAGTCAGTTATATGAGGGTGTTCTATTTATAAAACACCCACTCCTTCTTGTTTAAGGAGCATCAATAAGGTTTATAGACTATTTCAAAGAAAATATGAGAAGAGGATGAGGATTCATTACATAGTTTAGTCTTTAGATGTCTCATCCCCAAATCCTGTCCTCCCCATGTTACAAAATAAACGTGAGCTACCAAGTGTGTGATACTCAGTCCCTACAACTTGGGACTGATCTGTGTGTATGCCCAACTTTCTAAGAAATAATTCATGCTCTCTCTCTCTCTTGGGTATTGTTTCCTTAGTCCCACTCTTGACCTATTTTTAGTTGCTTACTCTTTGCTTATTGCTTCTCAGCAGCCATAAGTGTGCTTGAGACAATGACTGAATAATAAGATAATTAATCAATTAAATACATCACTCAGCATGGAACTATTTGTGGTGACTAGCTATTGAAATTTGTGTTATAGTCAGGCTGCTAGTAGGAATATCCTATGTTAACTGTCTCTGCTTCCTCAATGTTCTTTTTGTTTTTTAGTCACCATAGCCTGGCTTCCTTCTACAAAGTGAAATACTTTGACAAATATTGCCAATTCAGGATTTTCACATCTCATTTACTTAACTTCCAAGTTAATACTTCAAACTTCTATCTTTATCTGCTCTTGTGGTTAGTGGTGGACAGAACACAGTATGAGCTATGCATGTTGTATGTTCAGAAGCAAGGTTGCTGTGCCGTCATGTGATACAATATAAACAAGCAGTGCTCTGATAGCCTCAGATTCAGTATGCATTTGATTTTGAATTACCTTTTGGTCACTGCATATTCAAAAAAGCTTTGCTGTTGCCAATGGATTTTTTGTCACCCTGCCCCATTCAGTTGACTTCACATTAGGTCACCACAGCAGTTTGAGAATGACACATTGTTTGAAGGTATGCATTATTTCTCTCAAAGTTTAGTAAGGCTCCTTTTCCAGTCTCTACTTTTTCTAAATGGATATCAGAGCAAAAACAGTTTTATGAACAGCCAGAACAAGATTATCAGTCACCTGGTGAATCTGGACACTAAACAGGAGGGTGTTAGTGACTCTTGGCTGGATATCTGGAGAAAGAATATGGGGACAGTTTGTTTGGTGCTGCAGTCAGAACAAAAAGATAAGCACTCAGCTGATGCTAAGTGATTAGGGCTGCCATAGAGAAGTATAAAGTCCAATGGCTGAGATAGTATTGTGAGAAAGAGTAGAAGGAAGATGCTAGGAACTATATGAAACCCAATTCTGTTTCATTGCATTTATCATCATAGAGCATCTGAAAACAGAAGATGAAATTTACTTCTAATTTATATTGTTTGTTAAACTTCTTAATCCATCTCCCTGCCTTGAATTTCTTCTTTGGATGCAGTGATAAATGTCTTCAAAATTTTGAATGTTTTGTGTATCAATAAGAGTTTTCTGCACAGTTTATAGGTATCATTGTGGCTAATATCATCTCTCTTTAAAGTATTCTGGAATTTGGTCATAACTGCAATTTTGGGGTAGTAATTAGACTGCCCAGAAGCTCTTCCACACAGCAGGTTTTCATTTTCTCCTTCCTCAAGTTTCCTTTTTTTATTATAAAGTACAGTTTAGAGCTTTCACAACTAAGAAAAGAAGATATGAATAGTTTCAAACACATTGACTATCTAATCTTTGATCCTCACCAACAAAAAGCCTCCCCTGGATTTGGTAAGAACATTCTCTTTGCTTGTCTTTGAACTCATGAAGCTTATTATCCCTCCTACCTTGAATGTTTTCCCCACCCCATGCCTAATTTACTTCTATACTTCAGATGAAATACCACCTCCTCCATCATGCCTTACTCACTGAGTGTAGCCTACATGCGTATCCTTTCCTGAGCTCTTATTCCATTAGTGGCCCTGTGTCTTAGCACTTAATCACCTATAAACCATCTCGTAAAATGGATATGGTGCTCCTGGCTACATTTATCAAGTCCGACTTGGCTGGACTTTCTTCTGGCTGGAAGAATGGAATGTCTTGTGGTAACAATTCATCTAATAAACTATAGTTTTCTGTGATTTAACTCACAGCAGACTATGAGATCCTGGAAGGAATGAACTCTGGTTCATTCTACTCTGTGCCCTCCTTGGTTTACAACCAAGAGGATGGAATTATCCTCTTAGAAACAGTCATCACATTCATTTGGAAACTAAACAACACTTTGCATGGTCTGAACAGTGGTGTGATAGACTGAGTGTATAGGAAGTAAGTGAATTTCACTAATTCCTGGAGAGTTCAGGATAGGAATAGGAATAGGAACAGGAATTGGAGGAAAAGGAGAGTTCTGTAATAGGTTTTATGTATGAACCCTAGTGTTACTAAAACAGCATGGCTATCATGGTAGTCACCTGCCCCAGATAAAGATGGTAGAGTGAATTCAGAAAGAGGAAACCTAGTCAGAGTTAGCATGTAACTAACTCATAGCTGTGGCCTCACTTGGGCTGTATCTTTATTAACTATTGATTACGGAAATTGTGAATGAGATGGTGGCTGTAAGGATTCAGGCAGAATCCTGGTCAGCCCAGGTGGCAAAGGACCCCTATAAAAGAAAGACCTCCGCCCACTTATGCTCTCTCTCTCCTCCTGTCCCTACTTCCCTCTCTCTGTCTCTCGCTTGCTCCTTTGCCTGCTGTTCCCCTGGGGAAGATAGGACGCTTCCTGTGTCCCTCTTCTCTTATGTCTTCTCTCTGTCTCTGTGTCTCTTTACCTCTTTTCTCTTTCCTTCTCCTCTTTCCCTTTCTAATAAAACTTTCACTTAAGCTATGCTTGACATGTTTGTCCCTGCCTCATCACCCTCACCTGCCATGGAATCTGCCAAGGTTCCTCACTCTTTATCCCAACAGTGGGTCCTTTTGTCTTGACTTTAATTGATTTATGTTCCCTTCGTGGAGTGCTCTACTGAAAATATCTTCAGGGATCAGTGGAACAGAACATCCTAATTAACACTCAGTTATGTGCTGTCACAGTGTATGTGTGACCCCTAACCTCAAAGCACAAGAAAGTTCAAAACAGGCCTCTCAGCCCACAGAGATTTATAGTCTGCCTGAAGAAATAATATATTCATTATATAGTTAGTGAATAAAATATTGGGGCACCAAATTATACAACTGAGTGAATGATAATATTTAAAGTGTAAAAAGATATGGCACAGTAATTAAGTAATTGCAAGGTGAAAAGAAGATGGACGTGGGCTGAGAGTTCTAAGGAAAGCCTGTGTAGGGGGAGAGCCTAAGTTGAGTTCTCCTTAGGGAAATCACATAGACAGGCACTAGGGGGAAGAAGAGAAATTGTACTCGCAGAGAAATAACAGTGGCATCAAGTGAAAAAAATGAAGAGACAATTATTCCCTTTTTAAAAGATTTACACAAGAAGGTGATAAGTATTAGAGACATCTGGAAGCTTCTGGGTTCTTTGTAAGCCTGAAGTGATTGATCATCAAGTACTTGACCACAGGAGTATGTGAATGGTGTAGAAAGGCACAAGGGTGGAGCTATGAATAGCAAAGACCGGGTGAAATACAGAAAGAGTTAACCCTAGATTTATAAAATAAACAAGGAATCTTAACATTGGGCAGTAGATAAAATAGTGGGAAACTGGAATACAGGTGGATACTCTCTTCCAGGGCTTAAGCAAGAGCAAAGGAAGGCCTCGGGACAGACAATCTGATGCTCTGCAGAAATACAGTTTAAGATAGGAGATTATATGATCTACACAATGAACAGATGCTGAAAAAAGGGCTCTGCACATCCTAGCTTACTCTCTAGGGCCATGGTGGGGAACCACCTTAAGAGTGAGCTTACAAACTGGGGCCTGGTGGCACATTCCTTTAGTTCCAGAGCTTGGGAGGCAGGGACAGATGGAGTGTGAGACCAGGTTGGTCTATAAAGGGAGTTCCCAGACAGCCAGGGCTACATGGAGGAGCCCTGTATCGAAGAACACAAAACAAGCAAGCAAACAGAGTGAGCTTATAGTAAAATCATTCTGCCAGGAGACGAAGGTCCACCACTTTTACTTTTATATTCCAAGATCCAAAGGTCTCTACCCATCATGGATAAGCACAAGACTACAGTTTAATTGGTTTGAGCCTAGGAAACTGGCTGTGACTTAGATGTAGGTGCAGGTAGCTAGATTTACATGGTGTGAAATGTGGGTCATGATGCACACAAGAAGGTTACATTTGGAAACTGCAGCCAGACCTCTAGGAAGAGGAGCAAGATCAGGCTTTTCTGAATATCAGCTCATATGGATACTGCATAGCTAGGCACACAGGATCACAGCGTATCCAGGCCTCTCCACCCCGGCACAGAAGCCTTCAGTTTCACTGCTTCAGCCTTGATGATAATGGACTAAACCTCTAAAACTATAAGCAGGTCCCCAATTAAATGTTTTCTTTTATAAAATTTGCCATGGTCATGCTATCTCTTCACAGCGCTGTAACACCGACTAAGACTGTCTCAGACTCCTGTAAACATAGAGGCAAGAGCAGGAGGATCATGAGTTTGAGACTAGAGTGGGTTACTTAGCAAATTCAAGCCATATCTTGTTTCGAACAACCATGGTCTGGGATATTTTGGTGATATAGTGCTTGTATAACATACACACAGCCATTGTCTAATACAAAGCACAGATACAAAATAAAAGATAAAGAGGAAGAGGAAGAAATACTCTTCCTCCTTACATCAATGATAATCAGACTACTCAGTTAAGTAGGAGAGGGGGAATACCATCAAACTCATGCTACAAAGCCAGAGTACCATGGTAACAAAACAAATTAAGGCTACAGATACCTGCAGACACACAGACATGCAGGCATGCATGCATACATACACAGAAAGAGGAAGGAAGAAAAACTATAGACTAACTTAATTTGATGAATATATACACAAAACTCTTAATACAGTACTTGAAAACCAAGTTTAAAACCATACATTATGATCAAGTTGATTTTACATCAGGAACATGAGAATGGTCCACCATAAGCAAATCGATAAACTTAATGCATTATGTAAGTAGAGTCAAGGAAAAGTGAATTGGTCATATCCCTTACAAACGAAGTATATGTCATCAATAAACACATGGAAAACGTTCAACAGCTTAAATATCAGAAAAATGCAGTCTGGAATCCATTTAAGGTTCCATTTCACCCCAGTCAGAATATCTACCATCACAGTGGAACTGAAGTTCATCTTGTTAAACAAAATAAGCCAGATTCAGAAAGGCAAGAGTCATGTATGTGCCGGATGTGGCTGGGTAAGGTGGAAGTAAATCTTGCACCTCTCCTATGAAGTAAAACTGATGCCAAGAAGGTACATGATTTGCTGAGGATCAAGTTGGAGGAACTCAGCTTCTTGTAATAATTTGAAATGACCCTCTAGCCTGGTGCCCCACTCAACTCAAGCGGGAGACAAAGATAGAATGAACATGGAGTTCCTTGCCCATTGCACTCGCTGAAAGCACTGAACTTCCTGTTGGGACTTCATTCAAGGAGAGTGATGGGGAGTTGGCTCAGTGGTTAAGAGCACTCAGTGTTCTTGCAGAGGACCTATGTTTGGTTCCTAGAACCCACACTGGTGGCTTACAACTATCTATAACACCAGTTCCAGGAGATCAAATGCCCTTATCTACATATCTACATCATATACACACAGACAAGCAGGTACACACATATTAAAGTAAATTACATCTTTTATAAAAAGAAGAGATAGAGCTTTAAAGAAGAAGCCAGACAGTTAGAAAGAATACAAATATTTGTGTGTGTGTGTGTGTGTGTGTGTGTGTGTGTGTGTGTGTGTGTGTAGGAAGACATGTAGGAATTGGCATGTAGGAATCTCAAGGCTGAATGTTTTTCTAAATCAGAGAAGGTTGGACATAAAATAAAATCTATGAGAGGCAGGTAGACAATGCAACAGCAAAAGAGTTCTTTTCATGAAGACTGAAAGGAACCTCAGCCCTTTCCTAGAAGGACAGAATTCATTTTACACACACACATACACACACACACACACACACACACACACACACACACACACACACACACAGGGAAGGAAGAAGAGAGAGAAGCAAAAGAGTTGTGTTTTCATCTTTTCAATGGAGACACCAACAGGGATATATGACCTATGTTTTCACACAGGAAGTGTGATATTTTAATGGGCACCACAGATTATAAAGTGTGGTTTATATGCACTCGGAATGATTGGCATTAGTTGGTATACATTAAATTATGTACTGCATTTTGTCTTTCCATTTATCATTAAGAGGTGGGCAGTTGCTGAGTAGTAGAAGCCTGTAGTCCAGAATCAGACAACCTGGTTTTGAATCCTGTTTGCACCATAGTGAGATACCTTCCTTACCTAAACTGAAGCTCCTCATCTGAGGAAAGCGGTGTGTGTGTGTGTGTGTGTGTGTGTGTGTGTGTGTGTGTGTTTAAAAAAATGTTCAGAGTAGAGCTCCATGTATGCTAAGTACTAGTTGCTTAACTATTGTGATCAGAGATGTTGAAGGGAGACATGATTATATGTTTGCATATTGCATCTTTGAAACTAATCTCATAGAGTTTTGGAAACCTTATCATTAAATGCTCTAAAAATAGTATTCATGTCTGAAACTTTTCTCATTAAACACATTGTGCTATTTGTTGGCCAAATACTTGAGAATTTCAGAAATCCCAAAGAACAAACTCATTTTAAGAACATTCACTGGTTAAGTCAAAGATTTAGAATAGTCAAAATATAGGTGGACAAAAACGTTTTATCTTGACATATTAGTATCCCAAATTTTCACTTTTTGATAAGTAACAAAAGCAATAGATCTGCCCTTAGCAAGAACTACCAAGAAATTGACTTTGACTCTAACTTAATACTTTGTGACTCATATGCCCCAGGAAAGTAGAAACAATATATTTCACAGCCCGGTTCAATCACTTAAAATGCCAGTCCTAGAAGAGACCATTTGTTCATACACTTACACACCAAGGATAGTAAAAATGTGTTACAAACCTAACACAAAAAAGAGTCAATTTCTTTAATCCTATATCAGGAAAATTGCTAGCTGAGTAAAATATCCCTTGCCAAAAATAATTAAGACAAATTGGAAAGCCTGCCATTTACAAATAAATCATTAAGTGGCTTTGAAGATAACATACTTTCAAATTGATTCTCTGCTTTTGAACAAATGGATTAATGTTTATAATATTTTAATATCACTTTTAATTAAAATATTCATTAACAGTTGACAATTTTCTTAATGTTAAATAGTATTTACTATCCCAGAAACTCAATCATGTAGAACTTCTTACCAGTGTGATTTTCTAATTTTATTGAGGGAAAACAAAAAAAAGGACCCTCAAATAATGTAAAAGACAAACTTGTTATGTATTAATTTATCATGCATCCGCAATAGGTTGAAAAATGGGATGCCTCTGGCTCTTGTTCTTTGTCTATCCGAGCCCCAGGAACTGTCTAGCCATGCCAGCTGTTTAGGCATTTGCAATGATCCTTAGCTTTGGCTTTGGCCAGGCCAATGAACTCTTGTAGACACTGCCCCTGTGTCCTGTAGCAGAGGGTGGGCCCTGACCCCCTTTCCTTTAGTGTGAAAGTTCTTTTAAGGTAGCTACATTGGCACAGTGGGACAGGCATCTGGAGTCTTCTTTGTTCCCAGCAGTGGCACTCTTCAAGGATTGTGGCCCAGCTTCTTAAACAGCTGGGAAGCTGGCTGGCTTTTGTTTGGCTTTTCTTTCCTTCTTCACTTCAGCCCCCTATTCCAAACATTTCTCTGAAGGAAGAGAGTTTTTTTTCACATAGTTATCCTTTCAGGATGATCTATAAAAATTTTAAAGTAATATTTTTGTGTGTGGGGGGGAGTACTTTTCACCTATAGAATTTTAAAAAAAGGCTGAACTGTAAATCTTTTTATGAGAAAAGTTAAGTAACATTTATTTTATGTATATGAGAAGGAAGGGGAGAGAAAAGAGAAGTATGAAGGGACAAAAGAAAGATACAAATGCAAATTAAATGAAAAATCATTGTATGTGTCACACTGTATGCTGCAGCAGCAACATGCTAAAATTCACATGTGTGGTTTACATGTGCAGCATGGGTCAGATGATATCATCCAATTTTGAATAGAAACCTGATACAACCTATTTTCCAATCATGGGGTAGATATCTCCCCCACGTTCTATTGGGCACTGTATTTATGATGCTTGATGGGAGCCGTGACATGAGATAACCAGCTGAGGGTCAGGCCCATGATTCGTATTTATCAAACTGGTCAAATCTACACAAACATGGTTTTAGGTATATAATGTATTTCCCTGGAAATAATAATTTAAAGATTGCATTTTAGTATTTGCCACAGGGTCAGTGTAAAAGACACAGATAGAATAGGACCATCAGAAGAATGTCCTGGTGACTTGTAGCTTATTTTGATGTCCACTTCTTCCTAACTGTAGCTATTCTCTGATAGTTGTGTCAATTGAGGAATGGCTTAGAAGAATACTAGGAAGTTTACTTCATCATTAAGGAGAATACTCAGCAGTGTGAAAACTCTTCCCCTTGTGTGGGGGGAGAAAAATTAATCAATTGGTAGTTTAAACATATCTGTCACATATTCACCAGGTACCTGGCCTTGTAGAAGACATCTAGCATGTGACCAAAGTACAAGGTCTGGCTCTTCCCTGGGACTTACAAGTAAACTATAGACAAAACCATCCCCAGAAAATTGTAGCATGTAGTTCAGGAGCATAGGAGAGAAATGCAGATGAAAAAGCATAGGTCACAAGTGCCAACAGAGTTGTGGGTGAGAGATGGTTCTCAGAGCTGTTCAACAAGGTGAGATCGGACCAGGGATCAACTGATTATCATCTCATCGGGGAGAAAAAAAACAAAGCCCACAAAAAATTCAAAACTGTAACATTCCATTAGCTCCAGAGAGACAATGGAGAGAACTACAGAATGGAGCAATAGTCTCTTCTGTTAGCTTTAAACTTTCACCAGGATTCTTTTCCTTTTAAAATAGAATTGTTTTAAATACCTCTACAGACTAAACTGACATGGGCATTTGAACATGGAGGAAAAGAAATAAAAGCCTTTGGGGTTCAACTTCAATATAAAATATATTAAATAAAAATTCTTTTATGAAAGGCTTCTAAAGTTGTCTAACATTTCTTAAATCAATCTGTAGCACATAATCAGTAAAACCATATCATTTAAACAGAAAGATCATAACTTAGAACCTCACCCTTGGGCAGCTGTATCCTATTATGGGCTGTAACTTAGCACATGAGTTTCAGAAGTTGTTAGAATTGAGTTCAAGCTAACAAATCTGAACTGTTAAAAAATAAAATAAAATAAATAATACAAACCTCTGGCAAGATGGGGCAGCAGTCTATGAAGAGGCCCTAGGTGGATCTCATGGAATGATTGTCCATCATATTTCATTTGAATTAGTATTAGTAATATTGTATCAGTAAATGAGGAAAAAGTATCAGGACAGATACAGCCTTTCAGTGACTGAGAAGTCACCCCTCCCCCCAGTTAAAAGACTTTAAAATATTTTCTCCTCAGGCTGTCTTTCAATATTTAAACTGTTAAATGAATATTTTCTGATAAAAGATAAAGAGAACACATTTTACATCACTGATAGCTGAGCTAAAGTTCTCATTTTTCCCTCAGTATAAATTCAAATAAAAGCCACTGTATCCTGTTACAAATAAAGTAAAACCTGCATCTGAATGGGATTCTATAAAACATGCATTTCTAGTTTAATACTAAAAGTATCAACATTTACTCTATCCCAATTAAGATGGAATCATTGCTCTGAAACGAAATGGTGTTCTTTCAAGGGCAGTTTATATGGTGGAATGTACTGCAGGACGCAAAGGAATTTTACAACCCTTACATCCATCCCTCTCTGTGAAATGTGAAAACTATAAATGTATCGTCAAATTTATAGATTTGAAGTAACTTCACTAAAGAGAATGGGATGGAAAAAATACTTGACTCTTGAGGATTTTTGTTCTCCCAAGCCATATACTGCCAGATTCATGATTGCTAAGATGTTTTTAATAGCCTTGTAGTCTGGTCTGAGTTTTTCAAAGGGTAGAAATGTGCTCTTTGAAGCTAAGTATTCACCTATCTTATATATATATCCTTCTATGCAGAGAGATGTTTTTCAAATAAAAAAAGTTAATGCACCTCAAATATGTGAGAAATTTGCATCTAACTGAGCAACGTTTAACAAAGACTCCATCTTACCTTTTCATCATAGAATATGGAGAAAATACTGGTGAAATCTAACATATAACTTTATAGAGCTCACGCAGTAATCAACTAATTCTTGTGGCTGAAATGACAATCAAGATAGCTTTTAAACAATCTCTTGGAGAAAGTTGTTTCCATTTGGCCTCAAGTTCCTGAAAGTAACATCTTCCCAGAGGCATATTTACCATTCACTAACTTTACATTTTATCTGGGTTGGCAAATGGTTTTCTTCTGATTAAAGCTGCAGTTCTTCCCAGCTAAGGAATCAGCATATACACTTTCAACAGATTCACATAGGGCCATAAACTTAAGATCATACCTAATTCCAGTACTTCCTGATGGCCTATGTGTCAGCAAGACTCAACCTGCTTTTTCTATTCAGTTCTCATCCAATCCATGCTCCTTGTATGGCCTTTGGCCAAGTGGCTTCTCCTCCTCTAAAAACACCCCATGTCTGCATCCCTGTCATAGTCTGTTCAAATATGACTACATACTAGTCTCTCTCACCTCCTAGAAAAGTTCACGTCTCTCCCCTCTCTGTTTTCCCAACAGATTTTGCCATTACAACCCTGATAATATGGGAACTGGCACCTCTAAGAATCAGTGTTATACAGTGAGTGACTAAAAGAAAGGAGTTGGAAGATATTTGTACCTAACCTCTGTCCCCTACCATGGTGATACTTGGTCAGTTTGCCTCTTTCCTTAACTTACAACAACCATATTACAGCAGTATCTGCATTTACTGGCTTGTTACGAAGAATAAATGTTCCTGGCATGTTATCTGTTATGCAATGAAGAGTTAACATCCTGATATATGATGGATGAAGTAACACCCTAGAGATGGTGGGTATCTTATCTTTTGTAATGTGAAGAATTAGTACCTATGTTAGGATTGCTACACAGCCATCTTGAAATCATGCAGTAGTTTCTTTTGAGAAAAAGCCAAGGACTGGTCAAATAGTCGCAAACAAACAGCAAGTACATGCTCCACAAGAGAGGGCAGGGGCTGTTCTTAAGAGAGCTCATCCTTGCTTGTGACTCATCCATGGAATGAAAGTGGATGGCACTTTGGGAGCCCATCCCATATGGAGGAATACTCCCTGAGCCTAGACACAAGGGGGTTGGCCTAGGCCCTAGCCCAAAGAATAATACAGATTTTGAAACCCCCCATGGAAGGCCTCACCCTCCCTTGGGAGCAGAAAGGGTATGGGATAGGTAGGATGTTAGCTGCGGGGGTGGGGGGGTGGGGGGGGTGGGGAAAGGGTAGAAGGGGAGGGAAAGGGACCTGGGATTGACATGTAAAATAATTTTCTTTTTAATTAAAATAAAAAAGAAAGTGGATGGCACAGAGCTCAGAATGGAAGGCAGCATGCACACATGCCATACTTTCTCTAAAAACAGGTTCTGTTTGGCTGTGCGATGCTACCCAGTGCTGCCTGTCACAGAGACACTCCTGTTGTAGAGAGCAGCCTCATGCAAGCCTTCAGATTGGGAGCACACCTTATCGCAAACCTTTTCCATTTGAATGTCAACTAGGAAGTAAAGAAAAATGTTGTGGGATTCCTTTCCTTTTCAGAAAAACAATAATATTTTTTAAAATATACAGTTATGGTAGATGAACAACACCTAAACTACAACAGAATTAACATATTGGAAAATGCCATCTGAAGAGCCTTCATGGCTTAGCAATGCATTCAACATGTATTTCCTTAAGCGAATGTAACTACTCCCACATGCATCTGCCTCATACAAGAAAACGCTCAGAGTGCTTTTCCTAATCAACTTGAAGAGAATATTTACCAACTGTTGTTTGTTTGTAAGCAAATCAAAAGCCAACCAAGGGTGGTGAATAACCCAGGAAGCCATTTTTGCTCTCTATACTGTGTGTCCAAAGAGTGAAGGAAATAGCAGTTTGCATTCATAGAAGAGGAGTTTAGAAACACCCTGACAGTTTTTAAAAAATACTCCTTTGTTCACTTGAATCTGGTTTTATAATTTCTTGAAGTCCCTTTTCATCTTCCAGGAAAGCAAGGAAGCAATTCTTAAATAATTGGCAGTGATGTGTTCAAGTACACAGCCCTCCCTCCTGGCAGAGACTGGATGGATTTTGGCAGGGGAGGAGCCTGGAGTGAGTTAGGAGGACAGCAGACTTTTCAGAACCTGCCAATTAGGGCTGGTGGCAGGTTTTTTGTTTGTTTGTTTGTTTGTTTGTTTCCAGTAGGAGTGTAGTGGCTGCAACATATAGGTGTGCCAAAGAAATAACGTTCATGAGTCAGACTTCAACGTGTACAGCAACCACAGTTGCCAAGACGAAGCTTGGTCCCCAAACAGACATCTCATGTCCTGACTCAGGAAGTAAACCCATTTCTACTCTTCCACAAAGATTAGTAGAGACATTGGCCATTTAGTCGTTTTTGTTCCCAGGATTAGAAAAGCCAGAAGAGAGAGGACTGGCATTCAAACATTCACACTCACTGAGACGAGCAGCTGCAGAGCAGCAGTTCATTCCAGGGTAAGTCGACAATGAAAAATGCCAAATTTAGGAATTTTTTTGTTGTTACTGTTAATGAATGAAATATATGAAATGTGACACATTTTTCCATATGAAAGAATTTCTGTGTGGATTATAATGGTCTCAGAAAAAAAAGAAAAAAATAGCATTCTTGCAAAAATTTGGGTGACAGACAGTATGCAATTGGAAGAAATTAGTTCAGCTTAAAACCTGGACCATGCAGCCTCACTTTTCCCTCCGTTTCCTTTTACTGCCTCCACACTCCAAATTCTAGATGTAAGAAGTCCTTACAATTTATCCAAAGCTTTGGACATGTCAAAGCCGTTTACCCTTCACTAAGAATTGAATGCATTGTAGGAGACAGACATTCTTTCCTTCTCTTTCACTGAGGGAAACATAACAAGCCAGAACAGACTCCCGGCTAGGCTTGTGGATGGAATGATTTTTATTATTTCTAACATAGCTATTGACAAATGCTTGAAGGCAATATTAAAAAAATAAGAAATAAAATAGCTTTCATTTTATGCCTTGGAGAACAGATTGGTTACAATTTAATTTCTAAGAGGGAAATTTTATAGAATAAAGTGGCCCAACATTTCTCTTTCTTCATCACACATATGAGAAATATAAGCTACAGGGACATCTGGAGAGGACTGTTATTCACTAATCAGGAGGCAAAATCCAAACCACTGATACTTTGATCGAGACAAACATTACTCGAGTCACAAAGAGGAAAGCTGTAACGTATTGCAGGCTGAAAAACATTCCATATGCATTTTCACCTTTTGGGCAGTTCCAAAGAGCAATTCTATTTCAGAAGCCCTTTGTAATCTGACACTCACTGTAGATAAGATACACTGTGAAGACAGTCTGTTTTGCAGCAGCAAGAAATCAAATTGGTTCCAGAAGCGAAGCTATATGACAAATGGTTTAATAGTATGGCTGGAATTGGAAAGCTTGACTGAATTATTTCTCATAATCATTTTAGAAATAGACTTAAAAATAACTTTGCCATGCCATGTGGGGTGGGGGTGGGGATGTGAGAAGTGAGACTGAAGTTAGCATCTCATTTTTATTGGCTTTATAATTTGTTATTTAAATTTAGGAGCTCAGTGGTGATTTCTTATTAAATTTTGTTTGCTACAAATACTATTAGATAGAAACAGTACTGGATTTAATGTGACTAGCTATGTTATGGAAGATTAAATACATTAACAACTAGAGATGAATTTTTTATTATAATTTCCAAGTTATTTTTAGCTTTCATCAAGTTCCAGTAAGCTTCGCATTATTTAAAAAGCATCTGGAAAAGTTCATTAAGACTTGGCAGGTTTTAGAGTTTAGAAACGGCGCTTTCTGCACAGTGGTGTCTTGGCAAAATAACCCAGAGCCTCGTGGATGTAGGTAAAATGAAATCATTCTCCTAACTGAAGTTGGGAACAATTTAAATATCGCTTAGCCCACAGCACACTACTACAAAGATCTAGCAGAAACCATAGTTAAATAGGATGTGACTAGACATGTAGAACTATTTTCTAAAAAGTCAGAAAAAGATAAGATTTTCTCCTTCAGTACTTACAGTCTTTGAAGACCAAAGCCGGGTCTCTGTGAGGCAGGGCTTGGGCAACGATGTGACTTAGAGATTCCAAGGTTCTGTCCATCTCGGTCTGCCTGTGCAAGCCTCCTGCACAGTGTCCTCATGCCTGAATTCTTGCAGCTCTGGACTGAATTTGTGCAGTTCATTGATGCACTGGATTACCAAAGAATCCCTTTTAACATCTGCCAATCAGACATTTCCCAGAATCTAAAGACCCTCAGGGCCCTCCTCTCAGGCTCACTTATCTTTGTTGTATTCTGAGCTAATTAGCCTGAAAGGCTGGCTGACAGGCTGGTTCCCATTGCTTCCTCCTGCTAAACACACCCACCTACAGGCTGGCTGGGGAAACTCACTAATCATGGGAACAGATTTCCTCGCCAAGCAGATTTTGCCTGGATGCTGTGCTGTCTGCCCATTTGGGTATTTCTTTTGACCTTCCATCTTCAAATTCACTGCCCCAGGAATATGGACCCAAGAAACATGTTTCTCAAAGCAATTTACTAAATTACAAAGGAGAGGCTCCTCCAGACTGCCACCATTGTATAACCACTATAACCAATATAATCTAAATTCTTCTTTGTAAAAAGGGGTACTATAAGTATTATGATTGGAATTAGACTATGCATCATAAATGCATTCAGAATCCTCTCCCCAGTGATAGTCACTTCTGGTGAGCAGTTCCAAGCAACACCTGGTGGACTATTTTGTAGCTTCTTTTTCTATTGCCTGCCCCCCAAGGCAACTCATTCCTAAAACTGACTTCAATTAATCCTGATATCATTCACTCATGATAACTCATTCTGTTAAAAATCTCAGGGTGAGGGTCTGGAGAAATGGCTCAGTGTGTAATGAATGACTTTGTAGAAGCAAGAGGACTTGAGTTCAAATCCTCATCACCCATGTAAAAGCTAGGCTTGGCTCCATGTACAGGCAACACTAGTATAGGGAAGCTGAGACAGGTGGATCCCAGAACCTGTCCACCAGTCAGTTTAGCAGAAATAGGGAGTTTCCTATTCATAGAAACAGCCTGTTTCAAAAGAAAATAACCAAGGTTGAGAGTAACAGAAGAAGACATATATAGTCATCCTTTGGCATATACTAGCATATATACCTGAGCATGTACCACAGATATTACCACCATCACCACCACCACCACCACCATCACCATCACCACCACCACCACCACCTCCATCACCACCATCACCACCATCACCATCACGAACCACCACCATCACCACCATCACCACCACCATCACCACCATCACCACCATCACCATCACCACCATCACCACCATCACCACCACCATCACCACCATCACCACCATCACCACCATCACCACCACATCACCACATCACCATCATCACCATCACCACCACCATCACCATCACCATCACCACCATCACCACCATCACCACCATCACCACCACCATCACCACCATCACACCATCACCACCATCACCACCATCACCACCATCACCATCACCACCATCACCACCATCACCACCACCACCATCACCACCATCACCATCACCATCACCACCACCACCACCACCATCACCACCATCACCATCACCACCATCACCATCACCACCATCACCACCATCACCATCACCACCATCACCATCACCACCATCACCATCATCATCACCACCACCACCACCAACAACAACAACAACAGTACTACCATCAACACCAACAACAGCAACAATATCACCACCATCAACAGCAACAAGTGACAAGAATTTCTGGTGAGCAAGTGCAAAAAGTAATACCTTTAAAAGAATATGCTAAGCCGGGCATTGGTGGCACACGCCTTTAATCCCAGCACTCAGGAGGCAGAGGCAGGCGGATCTCTGTGAGTTCGAGACCAGCCCGGTATACAAGAACTAGTTCCAGGACAGCCTCCAAAGCTACAAAGAAAACCTGTCTCAAAAAAAAAAAAAAAGAAAAGAAAAAAGAATATGCAAAATTACTAAGATAACTCAATGAATCAGGTTTTTTCCTATGATCTCTATAGCATCCATAACTATGTGTAAAATAATATTTTGACAAGAGACAAACATGTCATGTGATCACATTGCAATACTATGTAATACTAGAAATAAAAGAACTGATTTTAATGTCTGTAAGCTATTAGTTGTTGAGGAGTTGTGGAAGACTTCTTTGCTTTAATTCTCCCCCCACCCCACCCCCTGTTTAAGTCTTTTTACATAGCACTCACTACAGATTATTTTCTAATGTTCTTTCCAATTTTCACATTCCATTATTATGAAACTAGTCCTTTAAAGACTGTGTATAAATAAAGTGTCTTTCATGTGATAATTTCTTTAGTTTGTTATAGAAGGGTGGGCTTAATAAAAGAAGAAAAGGAAAAATGTAGCAGTAATAGTAATTGTTATTATAATGACTATTCCTTGGCAAATGCCAACAGGAAATATAGGCCATCCAAAGAAGAATTTCAAGGCTGTCCCATGGACAAAAATCATTAAGTGAAATGACACATAGATCTATGTATATTTCACATGTATGCTTGAACTTTACATGAGGAGACTTACCTTTGGGTCACAAAGTATACTTTTTCTGGCCTGCACTAAATTGTGAGCAAGTAGGTATGTGTGAGTGTGTGTGTATGTATGTTGCTGAAGATCAAACCCAGAGATGTGCTTAGGCTAAACAAGCAATCTATCACTAAACAACAAGTTCATGCCAGAAAAATATTAGTTACTGTTGTCCAAGAGTTCAAAATTTATTTTTAATTTGAAGGGAAGAAGTTCCCAATTTCAAACATAAACTAGGTGACTGGTGGTTGAAAAACAACCCTGTTATCCTGAGAATAGACACATGGTATGAATGAGTGTAAGTGCTTTGAGAATAACATAGTATTAGAAACCAAGACAATTAATGTTCTCCTTATAGAACCAGGACAAATAATGTGAGTTTCCCAAAGGAGTGACACTGATAATAGGAAACAGGAAAGTTAGAAATGATTCATGTCTGGATTTGGATCAGTAAATAGGCTTTTCCTATAGGATCTAAATCGAATATAATAATTCTTTAAAATATTTGATTTGTTTATTTTCTGTGTATGGGTGTTTTTCCTGTGTCTGTCTTTGCACCACATGTGGACCTGGTGTCTGCAGATGCTGGGACTTAACCCTGGATACTCTGAAGAAGCAGCCAGTGCTCTGGAAGAGTGGCCAATGATCTCTTGAGACTCAAACTCTAAATCTTAAAAAAAAAGCATGGAAGGAGGAACAATAAATGTGGGCTCACTAAGGCCTCAGATTATATTTTTGTCATCTAACTGTGACAAGCCACTCATCTCTGAGTTTACGTTTCTCGTGCATAAAATCATGGAGTTATTCTGAATGCTCAATTTACAGTCTAACATATGATTTTGTGGTTATAAATAAACACAAACATTGGCACAGGTTTTCTAGGTGTCTAGAAAATCATACATTCATTTCACAAATGCTAAACTGATATTCAGAAAGTCACTTCTAGTCTCGGTCATCTTAATCATTCATCTGTAGGAGATACACAAATCAATACGGTGAATCAGAAGATTCTCACTGCCAGTGCCACATAGGAATTTGTGAGAAAACTATATGCATCTTCACAAGACCTTCCAAGCAAATTTACCAAGCTCCAAGAAACGTTATGGTCTTTGATGGTTCATATTTTAATTGAATGAAGTCGGTTAGTTCAATGAAGGCAGATTACCCAACATCACAGTGAGCATCCTCATTAAGTCCAATCTTTCAATAAAAGTGTTCCTACACCTCTGCTTTACACATTCTTCTTTGAATGATCAGAACTACTCAAACAGGTCAAACTTCTGTTACTAGCAGTCAGAAAAACTACTATGCGGTTTCTCTACTTTGATGTGAAGAGCAACTGATGTAGATGGAAGAGACAGAGAAACACTGAGTGGAAGATCTACTTTAACAGAGATTCTCGTCCTTCACTGTGAGGGCTGCCTGAGAAGGTTATGTCAAAGGCACAATCAAAATATAGCAACGAGGGTCCTGGAGAGATGACTCAGTGGTGAAGAACACTGCCTGCTCTTCGAGAGGACCTGGGTTCAATTCCCAGCACCCACATGGTAGCTCACAACTGTCTGTAACTCCAGTTCCAGGGGATCTGACACCCTCACACCAATTCACATAAAATAAAGTTAAATAAATTTAAAAAATATGGAAGCGAGGCAAGAGACTACAGTAAAGAAAACGATGTTCTAACAAACTCTATGAGAGTACTAATTTAAAAGATGAGAAATGTCATCTAACTGACATGCTTGGTGTTAGAAACTCAGCCCCCAGTAATAAAAGAGGGCATTTTAATGAAACAATAAACATTCCAGGCGGGGTGGGGGATGGGACACAGAGAACATGAGGAAACAGCTTTGCTGTTAATGAAAGTTCATTTCTCTTGTCCTAATAGCATGTTTATTGTTAGATAGAAGCTCATTATGCATTTATAAAAATGGTATGGAGGTGGAAGTCACTGGTTGGAATTTAGAAAACACTACATGTATCAAAGGATCACTGTTGGTTAAAAATGGAAAAGAAACTTCTCCTTTTGCCAGTAGTGTGATGCACTCTGGAAAAAGTGACCAATATTGTCAAGGCAGGGAATGGGACTATTGGTCAGGCTGCAGAGACTCAGGGTAAAGAAAAAGACTGAGTCCATATATAGCATGCCAACTCCAAAGAACAAGCCTGTAGTCATATCATCAACCATCTTACATTCTTTTTTTTTCCCCTCAGGTTTTTTTATTTGAATTAGAAACAAGATTGTTTTACATGACAATCCCAGTTCCCTTCTCCCTCCCGTCCTCCCCTACTACCCTACTCCCCAATTAAAACCCCACCTATCACTTATCTTTTCTTCTATTCTTCCCCTGACTCAACCTTTCTGCTCCCTCATGACCTCTGCATCCTTCCTCTTCTTCCCTTCTCATTCTCCTAGCTTCCTCCCCCCTCCTCTTCCCCTGCTCTCAATTTGCTCAGGGGATCGTGACCCTTTCCCCTTCTCCAGGGGACCAAGTTTGTCTCTCTTTGGGTCCTCCTTATTTACTAGCTTCTCTGGCAGTGTGGATTGTAGGCTGGTAATCCTTTACTCTATGTCTAAAATCCACATATGAGTGAGTACATATCATGTTTGTCTTTTTGTGATTGTGTAACCTTGCTCAGAATGGTTTCTTCTAGTTCCATCCATTTTCCTGCAAATTTCAAGATTCCATTGTTTTTTTCCGCTGAGTAGTACTCCATTGTGTTAATGTACCACATTTTCTGTATCAATTCTTTGGTTGAGCGTCATCTAGGCTGCTTCCAGTTTCTGGCTATTACAAATAGTGCTGCTATGAACATCGTTGAACAGGTGTCCTTGTATTAATGTGCTTCTTTTAGGTATATGCCCAAGAGTGGAATTGCTGGATCTTGTGGTAGATTGATTCCCATTTTCTTGAGGAGTCGCCATACTGATTTCCAAAGTGGCTGTACAAGTTGGCACTCCCACCAGCAGTGGAGGAGTGTTCCCCTTTCTCCACATCCTCTCCAGCATAAACTGTCATTGGTGTTTTTCATTTTGGCCATTCTGACAGGTATCTCAGAGTTGTTTTGATTTGCATTTCCCTGATGGCTAAGGATGTTGAACACTTTCTTATGTGTCTTTCAGCCATTCCTCTATTGAGAATTGTCTATTTAGTTCTGTGCCCCACTTTTTAATTGGATTGTTTGGTGTTTTGGAGACTAGCTTCTTGAGTTCTTTGTATATTTTGGAGATCAGTCCTCTGTCAGATGTGGGGTTGGTGAATATCTTTTCCCAGTCTGTGGGCTGCCGTTTTGTCTTGCTGATTGTGTCCTTTGCCTTAAAGAAGCTTCTCAGCTTCAGGAGGTCCCATTTATCAATTGTTGATCTCAGTGTCTGTGCTACTGGTGTAATGTTCAGGAAGCGGTCTCCTGTACCAATTAATTCAAGGGTATTTCCCACTTTGTCTTCTAAAAGGGTTAGTGTGGTTGGATTCATGTTGAGGTCTTTGATCCATTTTGACTTGTTTTGTGCAGGGCAATAGGCTTGGGTCTATCTGTAGTCTTCTACATCTGACTTACATTCTTAAAAAAGCATACATATAATATATTATACATATAAATTATTTATAAAATATCATCATTGTGTATGAGAGCGCATAAGATGAGCAAGATGAGTATGGGGTGCTGGAGCGCAGGTGGAGACCATGTGGTTTTGGAGCTGGATCTCTCCTTTACAGGGATTGTGCTGATCTGTCTGAGATGGCCAGGCCAAACACCTTTATGCAGTGAGCAGTTTTCAGTAGCCACTGACTTATATTTTTTTGTTTCTAATGAATCAGATGACTGCAGGAGGGAAGGAGGACCCTGAGTGAGAGCTGGGGAGATTATCTTCCCTGAAATAATTTTTCACTTATTTGCCTGTGCCCTAATGCTGAAAAGTTTATGTCAAAATAGAGAAAAATCAAGAAGAATCAAAGGCATGGGGTTAAAATGTCAAGACAGAAACTGAACGCTTTACAGATTCCCATGAAGATGTGCAGGGTGGACTGGAAGGGTGAGATGGGGAACTAGCAAGAGGGGCAAAGACAGGCTCAGCATCGTTTCCCAGGAAGCGTGGGAGGGAAAAGAAGACGGATCACAAGTTAACTTTGTTGAGGTTTAGTGTCCGATGCTTTGCTTCCCTTCAGAAATAGGACGAGAGGAAGGATGACTGGCCGATAAGCACCAACTTTTATAACTAAATGAGGTGAATGGACTTCTCAGAATTTATTTGTTGTCTGTTAGGAGGACACCAATGAGATGTTCATACAAAGGCATTTATGAGAGACAGCTGAAAAGGTAAAAGTTTAAAAACAGAAGTAACATAGTGGAATCTTACTCCAGACTTTACATCCATTGATAATTTGACCATATTAGGGAGTTGTCAGTAACAATTGTTGGATCACATGATAGAGAAATAATGAATATCTCATCTGCAGAGTAAGGGGATGGACATTTCTTCATTTTATAGGGAAATTTTTTAAAAAAGCATTTACAAACTGTTTTTTATTCTTGTTAGGGATATCTGAGTTCACCCTCATAGTCAAAACACACACACACACACACACACACACACACACACACACACACACACATACACACACAAAAATAAAATAAAATAAAGTTTTCACCTATTGGAGTCCCCTGATTGGTGAATATATTTGGGGTTCCTGCATAGACATATGTGTTCTTGTAGTCTTATATGACCAATTGTCCAGGCCTGTCTTAGAATTTGGTCTCCCAGAGAAGCATAGTTTATTCTTTAAGAAAAACTTTACAAGTCAATGACGTCCGGGAAGGTTTCCTCACAGGTTAACAGTTTTGATATAAACTTGGAATTGTTTAAAGCTGGAGGAATTTGTCTGTTCTATTTTATAAGATTGGAGATAATGATGTCAAGCCATTTGGTCATTAAATATGTGTCCGTGAAAACTGAACTGATACTTTAATGGCGGCTGGCTGACTTCCAGAACAATTCATGTTTTGAAAAGGATAGTTTAAAAATTTTGGTTTCTGGAGTAGATTTTGCCAATGGCTTTTATTACAGTATTTTCTTTCAGAGTTTATCTAATTATTAGTTCCTGTCCTTCCATTTCTTTCAAACTTCCCCTCCAAGACTGGGATTCATAGAGTTGGTTGTTTGAAAAAAAATTGACACAAGATGTGGCTATCGAGTGATAAGCTTTGTCTGTAAAGAGGCTACTGAATTGCAGCAAGCTTAGAGCCACTTCTCAAATGAAGAGGATGGGAGTTTTCCACAGAGAGTGCTGGGGGCTGTTTCTAGAGGTATGGTTGTACAGAATACTTAGATTTTGAAAAAATAATGAGTAATTTTAAATGAAAATATATAGACTAGGAGAAAAAGTATTAGGTTAAAACAAACACAGGGGATGTTTATATTGGTTACAAGTGACTTAAGTATGAGATTAGTTGATAATGCCAGGTTCCAGCAACCAGTAATTTCACAGCTCCATCTATTTTAGCTGAAATTTCCTGTAAAGGTTGCATCATCGGTAGATGCTTAATTTAGTTCCAGCTACTTATAGATATGCTTACATGAAGATAAAAGGCTCATTCCCTTCCATTTCACACTGTAAACTATAATTTCCACATACTTCCTATGCTGTTGTGACCAGAGTACTGCACTTAGCAAGCATTTTGCTGACAAAGAACTTTGCCTTTTCAAAATTTAAGGAGGAACAGGAAACTGCACACAAAGGAGTCCTATTTTCCCACAAGTTGTAAACTAGAGAAAGTCCAAAGCACAAAATAAATAAATTCTTCTGTTCCTCTAAAAATATCTGAATAACCTTGAGCTCAGGGAGAAAGAGCTCCCTCCTGTGCCACTCTTTCCCCAACTCTGAGAATGTTCTTATGGAGGCCTTTTTATCTATTGAAAGGGTTTTTTCTTGGACATGTAATGAGAACAAAGGCTTTGCTTCATAGAAAGTGAGTTGTGATGGGATAGACATCAAAATCTGGTTGTGCAGACTGTCTCCTTGCACTTCTTAGCGTCTGTAAGGTAGGACAGATGTGCCCAGTGACTCCACAGAGACCCCAATCAGGTACAAGCTCAAAACAATCCCAAATGCAGCTGTCCTTCGATTCACCTTTTTAATTACTTACTTTTAATTACTTACTTTTAATTACTTTTAATCAGTTCCATCTTGCCATCAAGCTTTTCACAACCTTATTCTGTGACTTCAGGCAAGAAATTTGGTGTTTAAAGATGTTTGCTTACAGCCACAATTAATATGAGGTCGTAGAGAATCTCTGAAACTCTGGTAGGATAGAATAGACCCTATTCCACAATGTTTCTGCCTTTTAAATTTCAGTCCAGATTCCTTTCAAATCATTCTTAACATTGCCAATTGCCCCTGAGCCTCACTCACCTAGTCCTCTTTAAAAATCAAGTTACTGAACTGCTCAAAACCTAGTTCTTTTTCACTAATGCATCATTTTTCATTCTGCAGAAGTCATCTGTGACATGGTGATCCCTTTTAATTATAGCACAGCAATCACACTACACTTCTGTCTTCCAAATTTTCTGCATGATTTCCTCCTTTGCATGCTGTCTTTTTCAGACTAGTTATTCAACCAAATCTCCCTTCCACAGATTACCTTGCCTAGGAACACTGGTCTTTGCCTCAGATTTCTTTGAAATTTTCTCATCATCAGTTTGGTATCAGGCGCTTAAGTAGAATTTTCCTTCTGTCATAAGGTTGGTTTGTTAGTCTTATCTTTCCAAACCCAGATGAGGTGATTAGCCAATTACAATTACAAGCTGTATCTTAAAAAAATAAAATTAAAAAACCTTTCCCCTGGTAATTTTACACTATCAAGCTTTTGGAAAATGGATGTAGGAAAAACATTTTTTTTAAACCTCTTAAAATAGGACAAACTATAGAATTATAACAGTAAGTTAAGTTTTAATGGTCAGTCATTTTTTTTCCCTTAAGGGAGGCATATATTGTGATAATCATACCAAGCAACAAATTTATATTATGAAGTAATAATATAATAATAATATAAAAATAATAAATTTAAGAAATTCCATTGACACTCATTATGTAATTGTGTGTTGTGTGTGCACATGTGAGTGCACTCACCATGTGTGCACCAGTGGGAGCTAGAGGTCAACATTGTCTTCCTCTATTGCTCTTCACCTTAGAGAGTTCCTCAGTGAAATAGAAACTGGCTGTTTCATCTAAATTGACTAGCCAGCCTGTCTCAGGGACCCACCTACTTCTGAATCCTCACCATCTCAGCACTGGAATTACAGACATGCAGAACAGTATGTGTTTTTTTACAAGGGTGGTAAGGATAGACATTTAGGTCTTCAGGCTTGTACAGCAAGCACTCTACCCAATAAATCACCTCCTTCCTCTGTATAATTTTTAAAAACAATTTAAAATCTCTTAATGACATAACTATCTACAATTTGCAATATTAAGGTAAAAGACTTAAAAATATGACACTAGGTATCTTTGTAATGCTAGTTTTCTAAGTTCCTTGGGCTTTGGAGCTGTTCCCACACTCTTGGTTATCACACAACTGTGAGGTCCGTTGGCTACTCTGATTTTTAACCTCAACACTATTAATTCAATTGTATTAAGCCAGTACATCAAATAGCAATGACAAATTAAGATAAAACTAGTGCTCTATTGAGAAGAGTTCTGAGGGTTAAAGGGCATGGTTAGTAAGCCTCTGCCCACCCTGGAAGTGGCTAGCAAACCTGGAGATAGCATCAGAGAGATTAACATGTTTGTCAGAAAATTTACCAAGTACTTGGCAAAAAGAAGTTATTTTAAGCTACACTAAACCTGTGATTAGTATGCTCTAAACATCCTATGGTTCTGGACCAAGGTCAATGCCATCTATCTGCAGTGGGAGAGGTGGCTGAGTGGTTAAAAGCACTTGACTGCTCTTCCAGCAACCACAACCATTTGTAATAGGATTAGATTCCTTCTGGTGTGGATGAAGACAGAACACTGACACACATAAAATACATGAATAAATAAACCTTAAAAAAAAAGCCATTTATCTGCAGTGACTACCAGTACCAGGTTAATATAAATATAAGCCACGTGCTATATGGAAAAAAGCTTGTTTAATGGGAACAAAGTCAACTATTCAAGAAACTGAAAAGCAAAGCTCCTTTCAGATACATTTTGGTGGATGTAGGTTTGGGTAGATACTGAACCTAGGTATTCAAATATCTAACCTGGCCTGAGTCATAATAATACTAGAAAGGATCACAGCTCTAGTATAAATGAAATAGATAAGATGGTTAGTGTAGTTAATGTTATTAACTTTAAGCTCTTTTTTTTTTTTTTTTCCCTAAGACAGGGTTACTCTGCATAGCCCTGGCTGTCCTGGAATGCAATCTGTAGAAAAGGCTGGACTCAAACTCCAAGATCCATCTGCCATGTGCCACCATACCTGGGTATGAGACAGGGCCTTTCTAGCTGCTGTGGACTTTAGTAGACCACGCTGCCTCCTGAGTACTTGGAATTAAAGGAAAACACAACTACCCTGGTTCTTTGTAAGGATGAGTATCCCAAAAGTAAAAATAATAATAATAATAATAATACTCTACTATTGAGTTACAAACATTTACAAAAATTCTTTCACCCAGTCTTCATAACTCTATGATAGACATTATCAAATGTTCCTACTTTACAAATCAAAAGAATGCACTTAAAGGCTATAGAAGATACTTGATGCAAACATCTGAGAATCCTAGACTATTCCCCACCTGTGATGAGAATCAAACAAGGTCTTGCACACCCTAATCCCCCACAAAAATTTACACTCACAGCATACAGATTTAATGCACTAGGAATAGGTTTAGCTTTGCTTTTTAAATTGTTGACTATGGATATTTTGAAATATGTAGGTTAGAACTTGTCTAGAAAGACATCTCCCCCGACCAGCTGCCCCAATCTTAAAAACAATGAAGGAACCTCTTGTAATCGATCTTAGTTTCCAAATAAAACAACCCCCCACAAATCCAAATCCCTTATCACTTAGTACTAAAGCTTTAGTAGTTTCTACCAATCTTTGCTCAATTAGGTTGAAGCCTTTGTTTCTGATTTGAATTTGGTAGGTAACTTGAAATCTTAGATTATTAAGGGTAAGAACCATGTAAATCTGTCTTTTAGTTTTATCAAATAGAAATGAGCTTTTTATGTAGTAGGTGCTCAAGTCAACTCAGCCAATGGAGTAAAGCCAAGATGAGGTCATACAGTTTTATTCCCAATTTGCTTTCAACACTTTGGATATAGGAAAATGTATTCCAAAATAAACATTCTGTGGTCTTATTAAGCTGTCTTCAACATTAGTTTATGCTATAAAAATACTTTTGGCAAAGTATAAAAACTGAGTACCTCAGCTTAAAGAAACAATCAGAATTTAAAGTAGGGCTATGTCAACACTCCAAAATAAGTCTAACTTTCAAAGAAACCGTATCTGATATATTCCTATATCCAAATATTTAAATGAATTTAGATAATGATCAGTTGCAAATAGCCAGAAGGATTAATTTTGCTTAGGTGAAAGGGACCCTGATGTCTTTATCATGGAAAGGCATCAATTGTATTTCTTCTGGTTTATTACTCTAGACATTCTGTTGGTTACTGTTGGCAGACATTGCCATCTGGTGGTCATTTCTTGCTGAAGAGGATTTTCTACTATTGGTTTGTCCCAGGAAGCTGAAGGGACCATCTCCATCAAGAATTCAATAACGCTTGAGGAATGAACCATGGTTTATATTTTCTTTCCTGTACTAAATACGTGTTAATACTGAGGTAGGAAGACATTCTGAAGTCATGCATACAAGAAAATGAAGAAAGAGTTTCACTCTTCATCCCTTCTCATTCTCCCACCTCCATTATAGCAACACTTCTGCTCAAACCTGAGGAAAAAAAAGCTGACAATTAAGAATCCTGGTAGGACGATCTCAAATTTCTTTCCCATGAACCACACAGCCAATGAAAACAGCACCAAACAGACTGAAGGCTGATTAATTACCCATTACTTACTTATCTCTACTGCTGAAATCTAAATAAATAGAAGGTCAATTCACTCCAATGACCAAATAATTGTGTACTGTCTCATGTAATCCTAAATCCAACTCATCAAACTGACTAACTGAAGGAGAAAACTATGCTTGATTTAAGTTGTTCTATTATTTATTACATGTAAAGCCAAGACCTGAAGCCAAGTCATCTACCTGCTTAAGGTAGACACAAAACATCACAACAAAATAAAAATAACACTCAAGGTTTGCAAATACTGCTAATAAAGTTTTATTGAACAAGTTATTTTAGGTTTAACAGAATGCTTAGCAGAATTACAATTAATTAGTCTTTGGAAGTCATATGAGTCAAATTTATAGTCTAAAGAGGGTTTATTTCTATATATAGTGGCTTGTTCCAAAAACTCTCCTTTCTGCAACCGGCGTCTGGCAGCTGACTTCTGCTGCCTTGTCAGCTGACGTTTTACCTTCTGCTTCACCAGTTCCTGGAAAGATTTTTTTGTAGTTAGTATTACTAATGACCATTTTGATAAAGAGCAGAAACTCATTAAAGCAAATATTTATAATATCTTTCAAATTTAGATGTTGAGGATGAATTTTTAGAAACCCTGATGACACTATACGAACAGTATATAAACCAGCAGAAGCTGCTATAATATTTGCAGAAATACAGATTACACAGCCAAAGGGGTCAGCAATAGTTTAAATTACAAATCACCAGAGTGCCACCTAGCGATCATAATGAGCATAAAGAGGAAAATCTAGATGAAAGACACAATTTTGTCCATCCATCCATCCATCCATCCATCCATCCATCCATCCATCCATCCATCCATCCATCCATGCACCCATCTTTGAGGTAGTCTCATGTAGCCCAGGTACCCAGGCTGGCCTTAAAACTGGAATGTAGTCAGATAACCTTGCTCTTCTGTTGTTCCTGCATTCACCACCAAGTGTTTGTGGTGGTACTGAAAACTGAAAACAGGATGGGGGCAGCAGGCATTCGTGGGGAAGTTTTCATAGGATTTCTGGAGATGCAGAATATCATCTCATACTTAATGACCAAAAATTCAAATCACTCATAGTTAAATGCCATATGTACAAATCACACGACTGAAGATTTAAAGAAAAATTGAAAATTCAGTTCACAATGATCATTTCTTTCTCAATAGCCCCAATTCAGAAAAATATATAAATCTTATAAGGTAATAATTTTTTGTGTGTAGGAAAAACCCGGTACAACATGAAGTAAAATACTATAGGTTAGCCAGGCAATGGTGGCTCATGCCTATATCACAGCACTTGGGAGGGGGAGGCAGGTGGATCTCTGAGTTCAAGGTCAGCCTGGTCTACTGAGTCTCAGGAATGCCAGGGCTACACGGAGAAACAGTCTCAAAATAAACAAATAAAAAATAGATATTTATTTTTGCAACTACATAAAACCCACCTTTTTTGGTTAAAAGTAAAAACATTTTCCTATTAGATCTAGCCACATGTATATTTATTGAAAGGCAATATATCTTAATCACTAATTCTGTTACATTCAAGAACAGAATTTACAAATGACTAGTGGCTGTGTTAAGAGTTTAAATCTAGCTTTCAGAAGAACCTGGATTTGATCTCCAGAAATGCAAAAGTCCAATAAATAGGAATGATCAAAGAGGATCATTTCAACGGATTTAAACCCTTTTTGTCTTTGAATAAATTACAAAACTATCACCAAGTTCACTGAGGTAACAAACAGTTTTCCTCCTGTCATTTTAACAAAATAGAAAGAAAACAGTATGAGAAAAATTTCAAGAGAAGTTAGGTGTACAGCCTGTAATCCTGGCAGTTGAGAGGCAGAGGCAAGATGATCGGGAGAGAAAGAAAGGGTATGGATTAGAATGGAAGGAACTGGGGAGAGGGGAAACTGTGATCAGAATATAGTATATGGAAAAAAAACAAAAAGACTCCGAGGCCAGCCTGGCCCACATAGGCTTATATATTATACTTCACAACACTTGAGACAAAAGACTTGAAGACTCTGAAACCTCCAGGTATGAGAGCCTGATGAAGAGAAAAGGGCCAGAGCAGCTTAGTTCCTACTTAATATGCACAGACAATTGTATCTGAGCCACAAAGAAGGCAATTACATTTCAAGAATTTCATCTTTATTGGTCTGGCAAATTCTAAATTTTTCTGAAAGGCCCCAGAACTATAATAGAAACTACTGTTAACTACTTTTACTTTATTCTTTCATGTGTACATGTATGTAGTCTATATACACATCCTTGTGTGTGTACATGTGTGCAGGTGTGTATGAAGGTGTGCACACACGTGTGCATGCACATGTGTGTATTAAAGCCAGAGGTCAGTGTATGTTGTCTTCCTCTACTGCTCCCCAACTGAATCTGGAGCTTACCAAATTGACTAGCTGACCAGGACACTCCTGTTGGTGTTAGGATTAAAGACATACCTGACATGCCTGGCTTCATGGAAACATCTTCCCAACTTGAATTTTTATTTTATCCTTGATAGTTCTCATTTAATAATATAATATTTCATTCTATCCAAAGGATTTTAATTTACTAATGACATACCTGAATTTTTAATAACTTTAGCGAAATTAAGTTATTTATCTTTTGACTTTATTTCTATGCAGCTACTTCCTCATTTCTTCACTTCTAAACTGTTACTGTCTTTGTTCACTATGAGTAAATTATCTCTAAAAAACTAGCTTTAGTAACATACAATTTTACATAAACAGAAGAAAAAATTCAACACAATTATATGACTTTAATATGTGAAAAATTTGATAAATTGCTATTATTCCACTTTCTTGATGTTAGGCAGAAAATAGTTTTTAGAAAATGCAATTAAACAGCACTCTTCAAAAACACTGCCTAATCCTGAAATAAAGTGTGTGGGTTGTGTGGCTCCAAAGAATCAGGAAAACAAACCCAACATAGTTTTGCTTGAGTCCCTACAAGAGTAAACACTTGTAAATCCCTGCTCTTTCCAAATGTCAGGAATGAATGAGATCTATAATCCTGACTGTGGAGATGGAGAAACAATTCCTCCATAAGCCACAATAGGGAGCTTGCTTTGTGGGATGTAATAATCTCTACACTGATTCTTCCTTCTGGGTAGGTCAGAACAAAGGCTGGCTTACATGCCAGAAACCTCAGTTGGGGCTAGAATATTTTGCTCACTGTCCTGTCTTGAAAATGTCTCTTTTGTAAATTGTTTGGATACTACTGCTAAATGTCCAAGGAACCAACAAAAATTTAACACCAGAGACATTTAAAATTACCTATTTTCCAGAATGTAAAAAAGTGAGGATGGAACACCTTCACATTTTAACCATATTGCTATGGCTGTACCTTTCTGCAAAACCACATAACTTTCCTTGTTAAAAATGAAGGATTGGGCAGGGGTTGAGAAATGGCTCAGCAGTTAAGAGCGCTGACTGCTCTTCCAGAGGACACAGGTTCAATTCCAACCACCCCCATGGCAGCTAACAACTGTCTCCAGGATCTGACACCCTCATAGTCATATGTTCAGGTAAAACACTAATGCAAACAAAATAAAAATAAATTATCATTAAAAACAAACAAGCAAACCAAAGACTAAATCACATGGGAAAATACAAAATCCCATTTGGATCCAAAATACTTAACGTTTTATCTCTCAAATTCAAACTGATTTTTATGCTGCCCCATCCCTGGAAACTGCTTATTCCAGGTAAGTGAACCCTCTCCTCTCTTCTCACTAAATTTCTGAGTGCTGTTAATTTTATAGCAGCATTAACATATGAGACCCAAATTTGTAAATGACCTGAAATCCTCACAGAACCTAAGTTAACTGCTCTCTACAGCACTGGCCCAAACAGCTGGTAGATGTATGCACTACTTACTGGAGGGATTGTTGAACAGCTGAGGATACTGCCTGTAGATGTAACACTCAGGGTTCTTGTTCTATGCTGAGGAACACTCTTCATACTGTCTTCATCTCTAGGATAAATAAAATTTAAGAAAAACACAATTTATCTTGTTCATTTTTATAATGTAAAACTTAATTTGTATTTTTTTTTGCAGTGAAGCTTAAGATGAAATGCCTCAGAATTGTATTTATGACAGTAAAAAATGAAACCACTTGCAACTCAGTCCACTACATTTGAACATTCACTAAATTACATAAATCCACTAAATTATATAAATCTATTTTTCACACTGTGAGTGTCTTTCTGGCTACCTTCTGAACAAAATCACACATAGTATGGACAGATACAAACATTTCCATTTTCTCTCTGAGACATGGTCTCATTTACAGCCAAGGCTGTTCTTCCTATCTCAAGCCCTCAAGTGGAAGTGCAGGGTATGTGCCACCATGCCCAGTCAGAGACAGAAGTACTCTGAAACTGTACTGTGAGTCATAATAAAAAATTACAATCACAGATACATCTATGCTTTTCAACATTTTAATATAAACAATGTATAAGAACTCAGAAAACATTTGCTTATGATAGCCAGCATTTTCCTACATCGATTTTTAAAAATTACATTTATTTATCTTTCTGTGTGAATGGCACATGCCATAGCATGCATGTGGAGGTCAGAGAACAATTTGCAGGGGTCAGTTCTTTCCTTCCACCATGAACTTGGGTCAAACTTGGTAGCAAGTGATTTTACCTTCTGAGCCATTTCCCCAGCTCTACAACATCTATTTTTGCACAGTATTTGTTCAGAGCAAGAACAAATCATTAACTCCCTCACTGCTTATAAGACTACTAACCCTATATAGTTCTTTTTTGGGGGGTGGGGGGGCTAAGTCTTTGTAGACATTTTTCAGGATATACCACAGAAGGCACACCAATTTAGAAGCACTACTAGCTGTTCTGAGTTTCCAGCTTGCTTATTACAGACCAAAGGCCAATTCCTTACAAAGTCAATCCCAGACTCAGTATGGCTGATCTTATAAATTTTCAACGTTGTCACAATGTGAAAGGGTTAGCACATTTGGTGACAACCATGCTTTGATTTCCTCTAGGGCTGTCACTAAGTGGTACTGATATTCTTGAGATGCTGGGAAACAGTCATCCAAAGATCTAATTAACAATGCAAACACAAGGACAAATGACCTATACTTTGGTATATGCTGTTTCTTATTTGGTAGTTGACTTGTATTAAGCACATTTAATTTTCCTTCAAATTATAACAGGCTTATTAGGATGTGAGCTCAAGGTAAGTAGAAGTAAACTTAATAAATTTCCTACTGATCCTAGTTGATCAAGAGAACCCAGACCAAATCTGATCAAAATCTGGTATCACAGTTAACCTTTTTGACTAGCTGAGTTTTTCTTATGCTTCTGCTTTAATTTTCCAAGTTTATTAAATGGCAGTAGGCCAAAGGCAGAAGGCACAGAGCTATGTGGAAAAGGAACACAATTCTCACATTTCACTTCATAAACGAAACTACAAAGATAAAGCTGTCCTTAAGATACACAGATATAGGGGCTGGAGAGAAGGCTCAGCAGTTAAGAGCACTGACTGCTCTTCCAGAGAACCTGGGTTCAATTCCCAGCAACTACATGGCAGCTTACAACTGTAACTTCAGTTCTCCAGGACCTGACACCCTCACACAGACATACATACAGGCAAAACACCAATGCATATAAAATAAAAATAAATAGACAGAATGGGTTTAGAGGACCTGGAGTTGGCAATTTTGGAGCTGCCCCTGGTTATGAAAATGAAAATGGTGGTGGGGAACCTGGATATGGCAACAAGAGCAGGAGCTATGGAATTGACTATGACAACTATGGAGGAGAAAGCTATGGCATCTGAAAATTATAACCAGCAGCACTGTAAAGACGGGCCAATCAACATAGGAAAAATTTGGTGGCAGCAGGAACATGAGGTGATCACACGGTGGAGGAAACTGTTTCTGGGGGCAGTGGAGGAAATGGGGGTTATGGTGAGAGGGACTAATACGGAGCTTCTTATTTGTCATGGGCTTCACTGTACAAACAAGAGGAAGAGAGCCCAGAGGAACAGAACTGCTTTCAGTTACAGGAATAACAATGTTAAGGAAACTTTTAACTCAGTCATGCATAAACATGCAGTGATATGGCAGAAGACATCAGAGCACACATGGAGCAATTTTGTGAATGGGCCGAATTATTTAATGACATTACCTTAGTGCGGAGGAAAAAATAAGAGTTTCTTAGCTTCCTAAATTTCTTTCTTGCCTGACTAGCTCAGTGGGTAGAGCACGAGACACTTAACTTTCTAGTGTTTTTTTGTAAGAGTATAGAAAGCATTCCTTCTTGGCTAATGTTATTGTGGTAGATATCAGTTAGGTGAGGTGAAACTTTTTAAAAGATGGTTCTCAAGGTTTTGAAAAGTATTAGCTGGGATCATCACAAGACAGAATAAAGTTTTTCTTTTTTAAAAGTCAAGTTATTGTACACTTAAAATTTAATCAAGTAATTTCAAAGTAATAAAGGATGCATTTCTGAACATGCACTGGAAAATGATTAGCAATGCTCTACTGATCTTGTATGGTAATGTTTTGAAATAAAGTCACTATTGCAATAAACTATAGTTTTATTCCAAATCTAAAAATTAGGTTTCAGGCCTTTTGCTAATTTGAGTTGAGCTTAACACTCTTAAGACAAACAAACTTAAAATGTAATACAATAGTGGCTTTAAGTGCACACTAAAAAACCAACAACAGAAGGCTCAAAGCATTGCAAAATATTCTCAGTAGATATTTAACATAGAAATCACATTTGTCGTTATGTCTTACATACTTTCACGTCTCTTTGTAGTTTAAATACATATTAAGTGAAACAGAACTTATCCTGTCTAAAAAGCAGATCTACATTAATTTTATGAAGTTTTAAAGGCAGAATTTTGTGAAATTTAGTCAATAGACTATCTGGAATCAGATCAATTGAAAAGACAACTTTGTTTCAATATGAAAAAGTCGGCTTTCATTTTACGAGTGATGGCACAGCACAATTATGTCATAGCATTTGTTCTTTTTCAAATATGCTCCCTTGTCAGGGTCAAAGAACATATTGACCTCAAGATTAAAGGTAAAAAGCAAACAGGAATATACCTGAAAGGCCTAAACTCTTTGTTCATTGACGACAAGGCAATCAGATCGGGGCATTTATCCTCACACTCTTCAGAGCCAGCAGGGCTTCTCCATGGACCTGTCTGGCCACCATGTCTAGTGTCATTTTCAGTACCATTGCTCTCCTCAGAAAACCCAGTAACAGAACTGTGGGTAAGAACCTGCGTTTTTATTTCTTCTAAAGCTTGATTTAATTCAGTCACTTCAAAACTGGATACATCAGCACTCTGCTCTGATAAACCATCTTCCTTTACTTGCTTAAAGTCTCCAGATGAGCGGTGACAACAGTCATCTGATTTATCTCCTGGGTTCAGTTCATTTTCCAATTCTGACGTCAAAACTTGGTGTTTTTCTAACACCTCTTCATCAGAGAATGAGAAGTCAGATTCCTCTTCTGTTTCAGTAATTTTATCATCTGGACCTAATGGATGGAGCAGTTCATCATCCGCCTGCATCTCCTTTGTGTAACCACTGGCAGAGACCTCAACGTCAAGAGAATCCTCCCTCCTAGGGAAAAGAAGGTACCAGCATCCAATGACACAGAAAAAGGATACCCAAGATGAATAGCACCAATCTAATAAATGATGCATCTGTGGCCTTCCACATTTTAATCTTAAACATAGTGTTTAAGTTACTTACCTTTACAATACAAAATATAAAAGATATTTGAAGAATAAAGTGACTAAACAGCTACATAGAAACCAATTGATTTTATTACACTTGCAAAAAGTGTAAGGGTTGTTCCCTCCTCAACCTCCCCCCACCCCCAGACAGGGTTTCTCTGTGTAGCCCTGACTGTCCTGGAACTCACTCTGTACACCAGGCTGGCCTTGAACTCACAGATATCCTCCTGCTTCTGCCTCCCAAGTGCTGGGATTGAAGGTGTGCACACCACTGCCCAGCAAAAAAGTGTAAGGATCACTTCATCCAACAACTGATAAGAACAGATGCGGAAACTCACAGCCAAACATTAGGGGAGGTAGGATGGTAGGTGTCAGAGGGATCAAGGACACAGCCCACAGAATCAACTACCAGGGTACTCAGGGCCTCAAAGATACTGGGGCACTAATTAGGGAATCTGTATGATGGGTTTGACCTATGTCCTCTACATATATGTTATGGTTGTGTAGCTTGGTGTTTTTGTAGGACTCTTAATAGGGGGAACAGGGGCTGTCTCTGACTCTTTTGCCTGATTTTGGGACCTTTTTTTTTTTTCTGCTGGGTTGCCAGCCTTAACATGAAACTATGTGCCTAGTCTTATCATAACTTGTTATGCCATGTTTAATTGATATCCCTGGGAGGCCTTCTCTTTTCTGAAGAGAAATGGAGGAAGAATGGATTTAGGGGAGAAGGGAGTGGGGGTGACTGGGAGGAGCAGATGGAGGGGGTAACTGGGGTGAGGATGTAATATACAAGAGAAGAATAAACAATTTAATTAGAAAATAATTACAAAATATTTTAAATAAAGGGATAAAACCCCATTGCTTTTTAAACTATGTAACAACAAATCTCAAACTACAAAATATCCTAAAAGTGTATAAAACCAATAGAGAAAGATTAACTCAAAAAAATACACAATTTGAATAAAAGAAAAACAATAAGGCTGGAGACATGGCTCAGCATATTGTTACTTTTCTAGTGGAAGGGGTTTGGTTTCTAGCACCCACTTTGGCTGTCTCTCAACCACCAGCTCCAGGGGATCTGACTCTCTTCTAGCCTCTGTTGGTACTTGCACTTATGTGCTGGTTTGTGTGTGGACAATGTAACAGAGGTTACAATCCTATGGGAAGAGGGAAACTCAATTGAGAAAATGTACCCACCACATTGGTCTATAAGCAAGCCTGTGCATTTTCTTGACTTGTGATTGATGTGAGAAATCCCAACTCACTTTGGGTAGTGCCACCCCAAGGAAGGTGATGCTGCGAGGTTTAAGAAAGTAAACTAAGCAAGCCATGAGGGACCAAGCCAATAAGCAGAATTCCTCCACGGCTTCTGCTTCAGGTCCTGCCTTGGATTTCCCTGACAACGGATCGTAACCTGTGAGCTTTTGGTCATGGTGTTTATCACAAGTGAAACCCTAACTAAGACACATAGATACACATAATTAAAAATAAAATCTTAAAAACCAAAACAAAACATCAACTTCACTAAGATTTGCCACCTAATTTCTTATTAATGCATTATGAACATTTGATGCAGCATTCAAAATGAAAGGTGTTGACTTCATAATAAATCAAACATTCAAAAGTTCAATTGTAGTCTTTTAAATGATTAACAACAAGTATTTTCAAATCTTCAAGTATCATCCATGTACTGTAGAGTGGTAATTCTCAACAACTGTATGTCTGGACATTATTTCAGACAAAAGAAATAACTTTAGAATTAAGCAAATAATCTATCGAGGGGTTTTATCATTATACGCAATATTAAATACAAACCTGATGTCACTAAAGGTTGGGTAGAGTTCACTTTCATAGCCAAAACGTTTCATGAAGAACTCTCTAATGCATTTAACATCTCTGTCAAAATACCTGTAAAAGTAAACATTCATCTTTAATGTTATCTTTTCTATCTACTGTCCATTTATCTACTTCTGAATAGGTCACATAGCCTTCTCCATGTATCTTCTTCTGAGCAAGCTTTGGTTTAAAACTCTGATTTTTTTTTTTTTTCTGAGATAAGGGGTCTCCACATATTTCCAGCTGTCCTAGAACTAGCTCTGTGGACAAGAGATCCACCTGCCTCTGCCTCCTAAGTGCTGGGATTAAATACTTGCACCACCAGCAGCCGGCTGCTTTGACTTCTTAAAGTCCTATTTGAACAAAACTGGCTCCATGGCTAAGAAAGCTTGATTTGAATGTTAAGTACAAATTATTTTAATGCTTTCTTCATTGCAGTTTATGTGTTAGATTCTCAATACACAGGATAAGTGCAATGATTAGTTTTAAAATTGGATCTAAGTATATTTTCTCAACTTTAAAATAATGAGCAGTAAAGATTCCCTTACAGGGAAAATTCTAGTAGTTAGATACTCTATTCAAAAAATAAATCTTCATCATTGAAACAATTTACTGCTCTAAGTAGAAAACTGGAAAATTATGAATAAAAAAATGATTCTATAATACACAAACACATCCACAACTAGAATCAGTTTTAGCACATACCATTCAGCATTTGGATGGGAAGTAGAAACCATCTGTGGAAAATCAATCATGGTGATATGGTCATCTTTATCCAATAGGAGATTGAATTCATTGAAATCTCCGTGAATCAACCCATGATTTCCCAGTTTGACTATTAGTTCCATAGCTTCATCATAAACAGATGCAGGGTCTTCAACATGATGTATCTGACACCTCAAAGTATGGAAATTATGAATAGGTTATTTGTACATGTTCATGATTTTAATGAGTATAAAAATGTATGTGTATATGTCATTTCAATTCCTAGTCTTCCCAGTCTCCTCCTCATTCTCATCACAGATACATGCCTCAACTATTAAAAGCCCACACCGTGTTCCAAACCTGTCTGTTTCCACTATCACTTCCTTTCTCACATCTCCCTTTCAGCGCAACTTTTTATATAGGCCTTTTCTAATTTCACTCATTCTACTTTTAATAGATTTCCTTCCACACCATTTACACAAAAACAGTTCAAGACAATTTCTTCTATTCTTTTAAGCATAAATTATTAAGTCATTTCCATTTCTAATCAGCTGACTTCTTCCTCTACTTGAAATAGTTTCTTCACTTAACTATCAGGCACCCAAAAGCAATCTACAGATTCAATGCAATTCCCATCAAAATACCAGCACAATTCTTCATAGATGTTGAAAGAACAATAATTAACTTTATATGGAAAAACAAAAGACCCAGTATAGCCAAAACAACCCTGTACAATAAAGGAATTTCTGGAGGCATCACCATCTCAGACTTCAAGCACTATTATAGAGCTGTAGTCCTGAAAACAGCTTGGTATTGGCAAATATAGACCAATGGAATCGAATTGAAAACTCTGATATTAACCCACACACCTACTAACACCTGATTTTTGAAAAGGAAACTAATGTTATACAATGGAAAAAAAGGAAGCACATTCAACAAATGGTGCTGGCATAACTGGATGCTGGCATGTAGAAGACTGCAGATAGATCCATATCTATCACCATACACAAAATTTAAGTCCAACTGTATCAAAGACCTCAACATAAATCCAGCCACCTGAACCTCTTAGAAGAGAAAGTGGGAAGTACCCTTGAACAAATTGGTACAGGAGACTGCTTCCTGAACATTATACCAGCAGTACAGACACTGAGATCAACAATTAACAAATGGGACCTCCTGAAACTGAGAAGCTTCTGTAAGGCAAAGGACATAGTCAACAAGACAAAGGCAGCCCACAGAATGGGAAAAGATATTCACCAACCCCACAAAGGGCTGATTCTCCAAAATTTACAAAGAACTCAAGAAGCTAGTCTCCAAAACACCAAATAATCCAATTAAAAAGTGGGGTAAAGAACTAAATAGACAATTCTCAATAGAGGAATCTAAAATGGCTGAAAGAAACTTAAGAAAGTACTCAACATCTTTAGCCACCAGGGAAATGCAAATCAAAAAACTCTGAGATACCATCTTACTGATGTCAGAATGGCTATAATCAAAAACACTAATGACAGTTTACGCTGGAGAGGATATAGAGAAAGAGAAACACTTCTCCACTACTGGTGAAGAGTGTCAACTTGTACAGCCACTTTGGAAATCAGTATGGCAGTTCCTCAGGAAAATGGGAATCAGTCTGCCACAAGATCCAGCAATTCCTCTCTTGGGCATATACCTAAAAGAATTTACATTCATACAACAAGGACATCTGTTTAACTATGTTCATAGCAGCATGACTTGTAATAGCCAGAACCTGGAAGCAACCTAGATGCCCCTCAACTGAAGAGTGGATAGAGAAAATGTGGTATATTCACACAATGGAGTATTACTCAGAGAGAAAAAACAACAACAAAAAATCAATGGAATCTTGAAATTCACAGGCAAATGGAAGGAACTAGAAGAAACCATTCTGAGAGAGGTAACCCAGTCACTAAAAAGACAGACATTGTATGTACTCACTCATATGTGGATTTTAGACATAGAGTAAAGGATTGCTAGCCTGCAGCCTAGGCTGCCAGAGAAGCTGGTAAATAATGAGGACCCTAAGAGAGACATACATGGTCCCCTGGAGAAGGGGAAAGGGACAAGATCTCCTGAGCAAATTGGGAGCATGCGGGGAGGGGAGAGGGAACTAGGAGAATGAGAAAGGGAGAAGAGACATGGTGAGGAAGACATGGCGGGACAGGGAGGTTGAGTTGGGGGAAGAACAGAGGACAGCAGGATGAGATATCATAATAGAGGGAGCCATTATAAGTTTAAAGAGAAATCTGGCACTAGGGAACCGTCCAGAGATCAACTAACAATCTAAGCAATAGTGGAGAGGCTACCTTAAATGCCCTTCTCTGATGATGAGATTGATGACTACCTTATATAGCATTCTAGTGCCTTTATCCAGTGGCTGATGTAAGCAGACGCAGACACCCACAGCTAAACACTGAACTGAACTTCTGGAATCCAGCTGCAAAGAGGTCAAGACTGAGCTGGTGAAACCCACAGAAAGAGCTGACCTTAACAAGAGGGAACTCATGGATCCCAGACTAATGGCTGGGAGGCCAGCATGGGACTGATCTAGACCCCCGTGAACGTGGGTGTCAGTGGGGAGGCCTTGGCAATCTATGGGACGTCTGGTAGTAGACCAGTATTTATCCCTGGCGTATGAATGGACTTTAGGAGCCCATCCCACATGGAGGGATGCTCTCTCAGCCTGGACACATTAGGGGAGGGCCTAGGCCCTGCCCAGGATGATATCACAGACTGGTGATTCCACATGGAAGGCCTCACCTTCCCTGGGTAGCAGAGAGGAAGCTGGGATTGACATGTGAAGCAGGCTTGTTTCTAATTTAAATCAAAATAAATTAAAACAACAACAACAAAAAACTATCAGGCACCATATCTTTCAGATTCTCTTCACCATCATCCATTTCCTGCCTCTTTCTTTCACATTCCAATTTCAAATAACTCATGCTGCTACCTGTAGAACATACTGAGAATCTGAGCACTTTCATCACCTTTATGACTGTGATTAAAGATATTACCATCTCTTGCCTGGACTTCTGTAAGTTTCCTAACTTATCTTCCCTGATTGTTTTTTGGATCTGACTATTCACTTTTGCCCCTCTTACTGCCCATTCCTCCTTAGTCACTCTGCTCATATACTGGTTTGTTCTCTCTCCAACCACAGCTGTGAACAACTAACGTTCTTTCTTTATCTGGAATATTGCCTTATCTAGTTTCCTAAGATTTCACCCTGTGAATGACACTTTTTCCTGACTATCTTGCATTAATTAGGAACCTCCTACCTCTACCCTCTTCATTGACCTATATCAATAGAATTTACTGATACTCTAGATATACTATGTATTTCCTTATTCAGTTTGAGGGCAGGAACTGTTTTGTTCACTGATGATCTTGAAAGCACTGGTATGTAACAGTCTTCACAAATACTGAACAAATCAATTCACAAACGGCAGAGATAACAAACTGAATGAAACTGAGTTTTCAACTTATTTTTGCATACCTCTTTAGAAATTTCTAGCTTCTCAGAAATATTCCAACAATTTAATACTTAAAAACACGAACCTTAAATTCATTATTAGGACCTACAATTTCAAACTTAATGAATACTTACAGGGGATAACCATCAATAAGCTCCATGATCACTGCATGTCGATTGTAATCAATTGGCTTAGGAACTGGAAATTTCCTCTCATATAATGCCTAAAACAGAAAAATATGAAAGGTTAATAAAATCAGGTTTTTAAAAGGAAAGAATGTATTTTCCTACAACAAGGCTTTTAGTTAACCTTAGGGTATTTAATGCATCTTTTTATTACAAGAATTAGCTATACATAAAAATAAATTTAAGTTGCTTTGAATTAACTTCCCCTCTTAAATTATAAATTACTACGTATTCTATACTGTGATTAAGACAAAATTAATATAAAAAATTCTTATAGTCCCTTATGGTATTTCCTTTTTGCTTTTTAAGTCTCTGTCAACTGATATGTGCTCACAATATTGCAATGGAAATATATTTTGATTTAAGTTTTCTGACATAAGATGTCAGTCATCCTGAAGGTCAGGCATTTTAGTCTGTAAATCCCTGATGCTGCTCTCCAGAATACACTATGTAAGTAACAAGTATATACACCATGGCAATCTGAGCCAGATACTACTTTAGACCATTCATATCTCTTCTTCTCTGACCTCGGAATGCCAATATTTCTACTAGGCCTTTGTTACTTACACATGAATATTCCACTAATGTTCAATCTCTTGCCACCATACCTTACCTATGGACCAATATCAGACCAGATGCTTATGCCAATGTATAATTTAAAAGTTTCTACAGTGAATGTAGATATTTTATTTCAGTCTGAACTACTTTCGTATTTTTGTTGCCCAGTTTTCAAAATTCTCTTTAACTATCTAGTACAAATACTTCAGCCAGTACCAAAAGCATAGTTAGGACTGTCACTTCAGAACCACTTATATATATAGGGCTCACATCCACACATACCTTGGCCTACACTTGATCTTCTGCACAGTACTTTCCTTAAACTCATATCCATCTTTATGAATTCACTCAACTCCCATTCATGTCACAGTATTTTCCTCTTCATGCTGACTCTAACTTTAACATATAAACTTTTCTTTGTGTCTATTATCTTCCCAACTTTAAAGCAGTCTATAATGGCGAGTCCTCCGGTATTCGATCCTTTACTCTGCATTACCACAGTACTTAATTTAAAAGCTTTCAACTTAACCACCACCTTCTGTGGATAGGAACCAAAATATTTCCCAGAAATTTTTGTTTACTTTAAAAAGTTTTACATCAATACAGACCAGTTTTAACAAGTCTTGGCAGCATAAAAGAGCATAGTATAATCTTCAAAATTATACCATCATTTGTCTAGAACAGCAGTTCCCAACCTAAGGGTACAGACCCCTTTGTGGGTTAAAGGACCCTCTCACATGAAGCCACCTAAGACCACTGAAAAACACAAATATTTACATTACTATTCATAACAGTAGCAAAATTACAGTTATGAAGTAGCAACAGAAATAATTTTATGGTTGAGGTCACCACCACATGAGGAACTGTATTAAAGGGCTGCAGCATTGGGAAGGTTGAGAACCACTGCTCTAGATTTTATATTATAGTGTGGCTCAATCTGTATCCTAGTCTTTTCCTTTTGGGAAAATATCAATTCATTTAAGAAGAGTACCTATGTGCAACCAGGTTCTTTTTCTGTACCTTCAATGTGAACACACTTAACAAGCATCCACTACTGTTTGGAGTAAATGTTTAATGATTTCTGCCAAGATACTTCCTTACAGTATAAGAGAGGAAAAAGGTATAGTATCTGAATTGCTTATTTATACTGCATTAAGAATTCTTCTACCACTAATAGCAATGAAAGGATCAGATTAAATAAACTATTCAAAGAAACAAGCGGAGCTTCCAGGAAGCAGTTGTTTCCACATGACAGTCATTCTCAGCAGAGGGTAAAGGAATCTAGCAGACCTGTATTTCATCCCAGAGACTCTCATGATGGAAGGAAATAAGGGAATCTTTCGTACACACATACATCACTCACTCACTCACTCACACACACACACACACACACACACACACACACCCCACACACGTAAAAACATAACCAAAACTAAAAACAATAAAGTAAATTTTAACAAACCCTACTTGACAAAATGTTATTTTCTGTTAAACTTAGCTGTTGATAAATATTTAAGTATTGAAGATATTTTTAAAAAATCTATGTGGCACTTACTTTTAAAGGTTTCAGATACAATTTTATTATACAAGTGTATAAATTAATATTTTTACTCATAATGTTAAAGAGAAATACTAGTCAACTTATCTGAAACAAGATTTGCAGATACCGTTTTCAATAAAAAGTTCATTTATATAGTCACACACATAAATTTGTACAACAATTAAATATCTTCATTAAGAGGAAGCCATAAGAGGAGGAAGCCACTAGGAAAAGAACATAACAGAGTTAAGTTGACTGAGCTGGGAGTCATTAAGGTCTTTGTAATGGTTGCTTACAATGAGCTAGCTACAGGTTATCTTTTTTTTTATGGAATGTAAAATCATTAAAAAATACCTTCATATAGGCAAATTCCTTCATAGCCGAGAGTCGAGATAAATAAAGCCAAGAAACATTATGCCTGTGCTTATGGTAATCACGCTTGTTTTTCAGATTTCGAAAGGAGGTTCTTCCCAGCCTGTGAAGCTTCAGTGCAAACTGTTGCCCTTCTTCATTTGCAACAATGTAAATATCTAGAGCAAAAATTGTAAAAGCATAATTAGGAGGCTTTTACTACAATGGGTTAAATAGTTCTAACTTTATCTGCCTTCATTGTATCTGCTATCTTTCCTAATACTTCTTGTGTAAAACATTTCATATCCTAAATGACAACGCAAAATGTGTTCATCTGTAACTGTAAAAGTAGAGATGCACTGAACCAAAGGGTAGTACTAGGGCTTTCAAAGACAGTCAATATTTACATTTATCATTATGTCAAAACAATCATTCAATTCATTGAACAAGCATTTCTAGCCAGGGAGGTGCTAGGAATCCAACACAAGCCTTGCACACAGCAAGCCAGTGCTCTCATACACAATCACATTCTCAGTTGAAGCAAAGCGACTCAACATCAGTTTCAACACGTTCAACCGCTTCAGATGACTAATAAATTAGAATTTAACTCTTTTTTTAAAAAAAAAAGTTTTTTTTTTTATTATTATGTATACAATACAATGTTCTGCCTGTATGTATGCCTGCAGGCCGGAAGAGGGCACCAGATCTCATTATAGGTGGTCGTGAGCCACCATGTGGTTGCTGGGAATTTAACTCAGGACCTCTGTAAGAAGTCAGTGCTCTTAACCTCTGAGCCATCTCTCCAGCCCCTAGAATTTAACTCTTAAGTAAACTGGTGATCTTCTTAGTAAGTAATTTGCCAACTATCAAAGTAAGTTATTTATGATGCTGACATTTACAACATGTTCTAAGTAAATTAAGAAAAATTAACCATATCTATTAAAAATAGGCTATCATATCTAATTGACAGAATATAAAACATTACACTTTTTTTGAAACTTGGTAATATCAGCATTTACATACTTTTTATCCTGTTATGGACTAAAATTGTGTTCCTCAAAATTCCCCCATGGAAGCACTAACCTTTCATGTATCTCTCTAAAGAAAGGATCTTCTATTACTATTCACAATGAAGTATAAATGAAACTCAAATCACTACTGCTCAGAAAATGATGAAAACCAATCAAAGAGCAACCATCCCCCTGTAACACTGTACAATTATGAGAAAGATACCTGTTGCTAAACAACATCAACAGGAGTGAAAAGCAGACAAAAACTAAGGTATAAGATCCTGAGTAATGCTTACTTCCACTGTTGGCTACAATCTCATGTGAACAACAACAACAAAAAAACTCTTAATGCATATGTTTTTATACAGAAAATTTCTCAGATTAAATAAGAAAGTCTTAGCTATGGGATATAATCAACAGAAAATTAACTAAAATGTGGATTTGAAATAAGACTAGATTTTATTGTACTTTCCTTTTTTGCAAAGTTAATGCTTATCATTTTACTATTCAATTTTTTAAAAATTAAAAAATAATGTTTCATAGCAACTTAGTTTTTTCATATAATAATTGAAATATTTTCAATAGCTAATTCATAATTTAAAATTCAAAAGCAATGGCTGAAGTTTTTTCATATAATAATTGAAATATTTTCAATAGCTAATTCATAATTTAAAATTCAAAAGCAATGACTGAAAGCAAAAAACAATTAACAGGAAGGTTATGTTACACAGAGATGATAGTTCACTGTGTTTATACATTTATATTCATTTTCATGTGTACATGCTCTCCCTACTTCAACTCAGTATTCCACCTAGCATTACAAAGCATTTTTGTTTGTTTGTTTTTGGAGCCAGGGTTTCTTTGTAGGGTTGGAGACTGACCTGGAACTCTCTTTGAAGACCAGGCTGGCCTTGAACTCACAGAGGCCTGCCTCTGCCTCCCAAGTGCTGAGATTAAAGGAGTGTACCACCATCGCCCGGCTTAGCATCACTTCTTAAATATATGCTGTCACTTTGATATAAACACAGAAGGCACACTACTCATATAAAATCTCATAGGGACCTTTTTGGGGTAGGCTTCTTAATATTTATTCATTTCCAAGTTTAATTTTGCTTCCCCAGTTTAGATGATGTAAATGAGACAAGAAGAACTGCACAGGACAAAAGCTGTATACTGGAGGCTATGGTTCAAAAAGAATCCTCTCCTATTCTTTATTCTTGTCTCTCAAGAGGAAGTAAATGAATATACAACTGCTCAATGACATTTAAAAAATGCCTTTAGTTCTGTGTTGCTGTGACAGAACAATGTGCCTGTGGTATTGATATTTACTATCTCCCAGTACTTCCTTTTATTACAAATGCATACCTTATCAGGTACAAAATAAGAGCAAATATAATATTTATCAAAAATGTGAGCTAGTAAAAGAAAATTGGGGCCTGAAGTGTAGCTGAGTGGTAAAACATGTATTAGTATGTATGATTCCTGGAAATTCTTGGTACTACTGAAATGACAGTAATTGATTTATGGAGGTAATTATAACCTACTAAATTACTGTTAATAAATAACAAACTATGTTCCTAAATCTGTAATGCTTATGATCAACTTTCTGACTTACTGTTTAGTTGGACTATGTAACAAAATAAAAGAAAGCTTTCTCAAAGTAAAATAAAAAACGTAAGCAAAGACAGTGCTTTCAACAATACTATGAGTACATACCTGACTCTTTGCCAACACCCATCTGGTTTCCAACAGACTCAACTACCTGTCTAGAAGACAGTGTTTTCAAAGCTAGGTAATCATAACCAGCATTTGTCAACCGATAGCCCTGGACAGCTAGACAAAAATTAGATAAAAACATCATTTATTTGCACCGTAGGAACAAGATACATCAACTCAAGCCAAGCATTAAAGATGATGGAAAAATGTTAGCTAGAAAAAGATAAGTTACCCAGACTTGTAAATTCCCAATTTCTTCTCTATTATAGAGCTATTTAAAGTGTGATTCATGTATGAATACCAGTTTGAGAGTCTATGAAAAGATATGCACATAAACTCAAAAGTATTTAAGTTCAGTATTTTTTATACTGAACTGACCATGAACTTATACCTATTTTTGCATATAACCATTATCCTCTTTTCTTTTTTCAATAACTACTTTCTCTTATAAAAGTTCTGCGCTAAGTTTTTAAACCTTCAACCTTCACCATGGATGGCTTAAGAAATGCTCTAGAGTCGTCTGAGAGGCCGGATTTTCCAAATATAGTATTAACTGCCTGACTACCCCATTTGTTCTGCAGTGTGATCTTGCCATTTTCTCTTCCTTCTTTGATTTGAGAGGACTCTGATTGTTTTTTGACCAATTTAATATGGCAGAGGAACATGTCAGCTCTGGGTTGTCTAGTTAGGCAACCTGTACTTCATGCTCTTTGAAGGTCAGCTCTACAGAAAGCCAACTAGCTGGAAATTGACAAATAATATAGCATAAACTACTTACTTTTAGTACGTTCCCAAGCTATAAGTTTATGCTTCACTAATTCTCTCAAAACTTTATTACAGCCACCATGTTTCAGGCTGGCTATAGACGCAATCAAACTGCAGGGAACAATTTCATGGTTCTTCATGCCCATTTCAACCTGAAATTAAAGGAATCATTATGATGACATAGCAATACGAAGCTTTGTCTATTAAAACCATGCTAAGAAATTAGCCTCTTGAAACTTTCCCAACTAAGTACATCTCTAGCCACAGTTGTGTAGCCTAACAGGAACAGATCATGAGAAATGTGTTGTTAAGCAAATGTAGACTACAAGTATAATGGGCACTATCATAGTTATAGTGTCACTACATACAATGATCCTAGGGGATTGTTGAACACATATTCTGTGGCCAAACAAAGGTTAGGTCAGCATATGACTATAATTCTACAATATAGTTATTTTTGTCTGCACCATGTTAAATTCCTTCTTGATAAATACATTTAGTCACTGATACTCTCTCAACTTCAGGAGTAAAAATTGTTAGTTCTTGAAAAGCTAATGCCACATGACTGATAATAAACACCTAAACACTAGTCTTAAAAACTACAGATATTAAGCATAATTGAGATAATTGATAGAAGTTCACAGGAAGAATGGGGTGGGCAAGCAAAGTCAACACGGGTAACTCCTTAGGGAGCTTAGAAATTTTGGAAGAAAATTTTGTTACTTTGTTATCTTACCACAGCTAAGCATTTGAGACTTTTTACTGTTTTTTTTTTTTTTTTTAATGTTCTGTTTCTGCTTTCCCAATCTTCCAATACACTTCTCTACTAACCTACTTTTGTCAGACATTAATAAGTGAATGTGAGCCCGTGTGGTGGCACACGCCTTTAATCCCAGCAATTGGGACGCCTTTAATCCCAGCAATCGGGAGGCAGAGGCAGGCGGATCTCTGTGAGTTTGAGACCAGCCTGGTCTATAAAAGCTAATTCCAGGATAGCCTCCCAAAACACAGGGAAACCCTGTCTCAAAAAACAAAAAAACAACAACAAAAAAGTGAATGTGCTGAGAACAGATGGAAAGCCATTATTTAAAAATACTATATTTATAAAAAAAGCCCAGGTTAATTAAGGCAGCTATAGGAGAAAGAAAGTGAATGCCTTATTTCTTATGGACCTTGCATCTGATAGATTAATTTGTAAATGCTACCTGCTTAAGACTAGTTCCCAAAACCTTGGCTACACAGGCTTAAAATAATACATGAACCATGCAACACACATTACATATCTTATGTAATTATGTAACACACTCACCCTCTCCTTACCAAACCACAGTGACCCCTAAACAAAGACTTAGTCTAATCTTAGATGTATGTTCTGCTCTCTGTGCAATGAGACTAAAGCTACACAATCAAATTTTGTCATTTTCCTAATTAAAACATTCACTGGCTTCCATACATAATGTTTACAAGGCCTGCAAGGACAACAGCTACACAATTTGGTTCTCAGCGCTTCCATGTACATCTCCAACCCTCAGTCTCAGCCACTCTCTCTCCCTTCCTTCTTTCCTTCCTTCCTTCCCTCCTTTCTTTCTTTCTTTCTTTTTTTCGAGACAGGGTTTCTCTGTAGCTTTGGAGCCTATCCTGGCACTCACTCAGGAGACCAGGCTGGCCTCCAACTCACAGAGATCTGCCTCTCTCTGCCTTCTGAGTGCTGGGATTAAAGGCGTGCGCCACCAACGCCCAGCTCCTTCCCTTTCTTAGAAGACTTTCCCACCTCTGGGTTTTTGCCCTTAACAGGGTTATATTCTTTACCTCCAGCTCTCTCCAAGGACACCTCTTTTCCCGTAGGGTAATATTCCCCTGGTTCGGGGTTGGGATCATGACATAAAGCAACTTTGAAGTTTGATGAAAATAGGAGTAAAGACAAGATTCTTGGATTCGGGCAGTCTCTGTCATTATACAACTCCAAGACAGCAGTACTCTCGCCTCGCCTTCTACCACATGGACATTTTCTTTCTTTCTTTTTTTTTTCTTTCCATTTTTTTATTTGAATTAGAAACAAGATTGTTTTACTTGTCAATCCCAGTTCCCTCTCCCTCCCCTCCTCCCTTACCACCCCCCAACTAAAACCCTACCCTATCACATACACTTTCGGCTCCTCAGGGAGGGTAAGGCCTTCCATGGGGGGGGGGTGTCTTCAGAGTCTGTCATGTCCTTTGGGGTAGAGCCTAGGCAGACCCCGGTGTGTCTTGGCTCAGGGAGTATTCCTCTATGTGGAATGGGCTCCCAAGGTCCACACTTATGCTAGGGTTAAGTACTGATCTACTACAGAAGGCCCCATGATTTCCGAGGCCTCACACGGACACTTTCTATTCCTTTACCTTTTGTCATCCTCACGACCCTTTTTACTTGACAACGATGTTATTAACTTATTTACTGGATAACTTGACGACAAAGGGTATCTCCCCCCGCCCCTCCCATCCCCCCTCTTTTGCATTCTGCTGGACACCCTAAAATTGTTAGTTAAAACTGACAGATGTGGTTCTTTTCTTTTTCTGGTTTTGGTTTTCTTTCTTTTCTTTTTTTCTGAATGAATCAGAGGGAACAAACATTACGTAGCCGTGTCTATCACTGGGAACCTAACCGCCTTCCTTCAAGAACTTAAATCCTCTCTCTCCCTAGTTTGGAAGAAGCCGAGGGTCACTAAAGTTTGCCAGGGAGCAGAGACGCGAGCGCCTCCGAGGCAAAAGGAGAAGCGAAAAGGAAGGCTTTGCAGTCTTTAGGAAAAGCTACCTCTTTCTCCACAAAAGCTTAGTGTGAGTCAGACCTCGGTACCCTTAACCCAGGTCCCAGGTTCAGCAACGACCCACAGGCCAGAGCCCAGACGCTCAGCTGCCAGCAACCTTTGGAGGGGCAGGAAGAATACGCCACCGGGATGGACAGGCGAGGAAGGCGTGCTCCTTACCGCGGTCAGGACCCTGAAGTCATCGCGGCTCATGTATCTCAGCTTGGCCACATTCACCTTCCCCATGCTGGCTCAGCTCCGGCGCGGACGCTCAGACCGCACACGCAAAGACGCCTTGTGATCCGCCGGGCTTCCTGTGGACCGCCGGCCCACGCAGGTTCTGGTTGGTCAGAACTCAAGCATGACTGGTTTTGGACAATGCTACATTCTTCGGCCTTGGAACTAAAACCCGGTAAAAGAAATTATCCAGTGTTTTGGTAGTGTTTTATTTTTACAAGTGATTGATGGGGCGGGTGGCAACTGTTTCTCACAATAGGCCTCGTTGCTTTGCGGAGCTGCCAGGACCTGTTCAGGAAATGATGCGCCACTTCCGGGAGCAACAATGCTCATGTCCTGGGGAGGGGCCAATCCGGTCCCTTCCGGCTCGCGTCTTCGGTTGTAACGCCGCCGCTGTCTGCTGTAGAATCAGGGAGGGACACCAAAGGAGGGAGAGGAGCAAACGAGGCTCCGGGGCTGGGGAAGCCACCGGGGCAGGGAAGATACTGGAAGGAAGGCGAAGGAGCGCCAAGGACTGCGTTAGGACCACCCGACGCTGGCCGGGCGCCGGCCTCCGCTGCTGCCCCGCTGGCTGGGGACGGGGACCCCAGGACCAGTTAGGCCTTACTTCCCGGTGCCCCTTGGTGTTTCTGGGGGCCGGGGGCAATAAAAAGGCTTTATGGGAGGCTTCCAATTGGAATGGCAGCTCCTCGCTATGCCTACCTGGAACGGTGGGGCTGTACCCAAGACAAAGATGTTCCTACCATACGCCCTTCACACCAGCGGCAGAAAAGCCAAGGATTTAGAATGTTGAATTTCCTTCCCCAGACCTCCCTGCTGCAGTCAAGCTCATACATACACACTTGCCTCTTTCTCATAAAGTAAGGTTCTTTCTAATAAAGTAAGATTCCTGAGTCTCACTCAGTAGTCCAGACTGGCACCCGCCTCTGCCTCTCCAGAGCTGAGATTAAAGGAGTACACCACCTAACTTTTTTTAAGTCAGCAATTCGGTGTATTATTCAGCAATCTACATCATCCTTTTGAAGCGGTTTATAATTGTGTCTAATTTTTTTTTCTTGTACAAGTTCCTTTCCTTATCATCTCTCCCCGTCACCTGTAATGTTGTTCACATCTTTTTTATTTCTTTTTTCCCAACTGTAATATAAGTCCTATTTATTCTCCCAGATCTGTTTACCGCTCGAAGCTTTTATTATTTCTATTTACATTAATTTCATAGATCAGATGTAATAGATTACTACATTTTTGTCTCAAAGCAATAGAAATTGATTTCCCCACAGTTCTGAAAGCCAGAAACACAAAATAATTTATCACTGGATAAAAATGTTAAGTGTGGCTACTAAGAGAAAAATAAGCCAGATTAAAAACATCGATTTAAAGTATTATGTGTGTATTGTTAGACCCCCCAGAAAGATCAGGCTTCCTGGATCTCAGCCCAGTACCACGGTCACCCCAATCACCAGGCAGATTCGAAAGCTCGATGCAAACTGCATGAGGCTTTATTAAAGTTGTTTAACGAGCTAACCCCATGTTAGCTCGGGTCTTTTATCCATTCACCATGGCGGATGGCTACAAAAGACAGCTCGAACCGGCTGCACTTGTCCGTAAAGTACACCCAGGGTCGTAAAGCATAGAGCCACCAGCTAACTTCTGATTGGTTACTTGCCACGAGGCAGGGATCTGACTTTCTAGTGACTAGGACAAGGTCAAACAAGCATGTGTTCAGCTGTTATGGCTGCCAACAGGGCAGGCATCTGACCTTAGTGACTAAGACAAGGTCAGACAAGCTGTTGCGGCTGCCGAAATGGGGAGCTGGTCCTTTCAGTATGAATATGTATTTATGGTTGTGAAGGGACGACAAGTACACAGCAATGACGTGCGGAGCATGGCAACCACCCTGGGAGGGCCTATGGGCCATAACAACCAATTGGCCAATCAACAGGGCAAGTCCTCCAATCCTGGAGGCACACCAATCCTGAGCCTGTGCGTACCCCTAGACACTCCCTTACGCTGCCCTACAAGATGAATCGGCAACCGGTTCGAGGGGTCTTTGCTAGCCATCCGCCATGGCGGGTGGGTGAAAGACCCAAGCTAACATGGGGTTAGCTTGTTAAAAAAAACAATAAAGCCTTATGCAGTTTGCAGCAACTCTCAAATCTGCCTGATGAAAAGGAGATCAAGGGGGTACAAATTGGAAAGGAAGAAGTCAAACTTTCACTATTCGCAGATGATATGATAGTCTACCTAAGTGACCAGAAAAAACTCTACCAGGGAACTCCTACAGCTGATAAACACCTTCAGCAAAGTAGCAGGATACAAAATTAACTCAAAAAAATCAATAGCCCTACTATATACAGATGATACATTCCTGGAGAAGGAAATCAGAGAAACAGCCCCCTTCACAATAGCCACAAACAACATAAAATATCTTGGGATAACACTAACCAAAAAAGTGAAAGACTTGCGCAGTATGAACTTTGAATCTTTAAAGAAATTAAAGTCGATTCTTAATCACAAAGTCAGACCTACCTTCCATTTTCTTCTTACAATTACTCTAGTACTATCTTATTTCCCAGTCCCCTTTAGCTCTTCCTCCTTTTTGGTGAGTCCCTTCTACCTTTATGACTGACATACAACTGTTAGACCCCCAGAACAACTCAGGTATCCGGGGTCCCAGGCCACGACTGAGGTCACCCCAATCATCAGGCAGATTTGAAAACTTGCTGCAAACTGCATGAGGCTTTATTGTTTTTTTAACAAGCTAACCCCATGTTAGCTCGGTCTTTCACCCACCCGCCATGGCGGAAGGCTAGCAAAGACCCCTCGGTTGCTGATCGATCTTGTAGGGCAGCATAAGGGGAGTGTCTAGGGGTACGCACAGGCTCAGGATTGGTGTGCCTCCAGGCTTGGAGGGCTTGCCCTGTGTTGATTGGCCAATTGGTTGTTATGGCCCATAGGCCCTCCCAGGGTAGTTGCTATGCTCTTAGAGTCATTGCTGTGTACTTGTCCGTAAAGCACACCCAGAGCCGTAAAGCATAGCACCACCAGCTAACTTCTGATTGGTTCCTTGCCACGAGGCAGGCATCTGACTTCTAGTGACTAGGACAAGGTCAGACAAGCACGTTTTCAGCTGTAATGGCTGCCGAAATGGGGAGCTGGTCCCTTCAGTTCAAGAACAATATTGAAGAGATATGGAGAGAGTGGACAGCCTTGTCTTGTTCCTAATTTTAGAGGAATCCCATTGAGTTTCTCTTCATTTAGTTTGATGTTGGCTGTTGGTTTGCTGTATATTGCTTTTATCATGTTTAGGTATGTTCCTGTTATTCCTGGTCTCTCCAAGATATGTATCATGAAGGAATGTTGGATTTTGTCACAGGCTTTTCAGCATCTAGTGAAATAATCATGTGGTTTTTTTCTTTTTCAGTTTGTTTATATGGTGGATTACATTGATGGATTTTTGTATGTTGAACTATCCTTGCATCCCTGGGATAAAGCCTACTTGATCATGGTGGATGATTTTTCTGGTGTATTCTCTTTTTAGTTCAAATTAGGAACAAGCTTGTTTCACATGTCAATCCCTTCTCCCTCTCCCTCCCCTCACTCCCATCCCTCCTCCCCTATCCCTGACCTACCCCCCACCTCATCCACCCTCCATTCCCCAGGCAGGGTAGGGCCCTCAACCAGGGCTCCACAAAGTCTACCACATCATCCTGGGCTGGGCCTGGGCCCTTCCCCATGTGTCCAGAGCAAGAGTGCATCCTTTCATGTGGGATGGGCTCTCAATGTCCCTTCTTACACCAGGGAAAAGTACTAATCAACTACTAGGGGCCCCCTGGAGTGCAGAGGCCTCCTCAATAACATCCATGTTCAGGGGTCTGGATCAGTCCTGTACTGGCCTCCCAGACAGCATCTGGGGTCGATGTGCTCCCCCTTGTTCAGGCCAGCTGTTTCTGTGGGTTTCTCCAACCTGGTACCGACCCCTTCACTCTTCATTCCTCCCTCTCTTCAACTAAGTTCCAGAGTTCAGTTCAGAGTATATCTGTGGATGTGTGTCTCTTCGTCCATCAGCCACTAGATGAGAGTACTAGGATGTCATAAAAAGTAGTCATCAATCTCATTTTAGGGGAAAGGCATTTAGGTTATCCTCTCCACCATTGCCTGGATTGTCAGTTTGTGTCATCCTTTTTTTTTAAAGATTTTATTTATTATGTATACAACATTCTGCTTCTATATATATCTGCACACCAGAAGAGGGCACCAGAACTCATTACGGATGGTTATAAGCCACCATGTGGTTGCTGGGAATTGAACTCAGGACCTCTGGAAGAGCAGTTGGTGCTCTTAACTTCTGAGCCATCTCTCCAGCTCCTTGTGTCATCCTTTTAGTTCTCTGGAAATCTCCCTAGTGTCAGATCTCTCCTCAGATCTATAATAGCTCCCTCTAATATGGTATCTCATCCTGCTCTCTCTCCTCTATTCTTCTCCAAACTCAATATTTCTGCTTCTCCATTTCCTCTCCTCCACTTCTCTTCTGCTCTCATTCTGGCAGCTCCCTCTCCTCTATCCTCATGGTCCCAGTTAACTCAGGAGTTCCTGCCTCTTCTGATTCCTGGGGTCCATTCCTTTATCCCTTAGAGTCCTCCATGTTTCCTAGTTTCTTTGGTGAAGAGGATTATAGGCTGATAATCCTTTGCTCTATGTCTAAAATTCATATATGAGTGATATATAAAAATAAAATATAAAATTCATATATACCATGTTTGTCTCTTTGTCACTGGGTTACCTCACTCAAGATGGTTTCTTCTAGTTCCATCCATTTGCCTGCGAATTTCAAAATTACATTGCTTTTTCTGCTGGAACCTTCTCTAAAATTGACCATATACTTGGCAACATAACAAACCTTCACAGATACAAAAATTTGAAATAACCCCCTGTATCTTATTAGACCAGCATACTTTAAAGTTACAATTAAACAACACAAATTGCAGAAAACCTACAAACTCAAGGAAATTAAATAATGCACAATTGCACCATTCCTGGGTCCAGGAAGAAATTTAAAATGAAATTAAAGACTTCCTAGATTTCAATGAGAATGAAGACACAACATACCCAAACTTATGGGTCACTTTGAAAGAGGAAAGTTCATAGCACTATGTGCCCACATGAAGAAACTGGAGAATAGTCACACTACATCCAGCCATTCCTCTCTTGGGTATATACCCAAATAATGCACATTCACACAACAAGGACTTATGTTCAGTTATGTTCATAGCAGCGTTGTTTGTAATAGCCAGAACCTGGAAGCAACCTAGATGGCCCCAACTGAAGAATGGTTAGAGAAAATGTGGTACATTTACACAATGGAATACTACTCAGTGGAAAAAAGCAATGGAATCTTGAAATTTGCAGGCAAATGAATGGAACTAGAAGAAACCATCCTGAGTGAGGTAACCCAGTCACAAAAAGACAAACATGGTATGACCTCACTCATATGAATTTTAGACATAGAGCAAATGATTACCAGCTTACAATCCATACCACCAGAGGACCTAGAAAGCAAGGAGGATTCTAAAAGAAGAATGCATGGACCCTGGAGAAGGGGACGGGAGCATGATCTCCTAAGCTAATTGGGAGCATGAAAGTAGGGGAGAGGGAGCTGGGAGGATGAGAGGAGGGGGGAGGTAATGGGGGAGCAGGAAGGTGGAGTAGAGGGAAGAATAGAGGAGAGCAGGATGAGAGATACCATAACAGAGGGAGCCATTATAGATTGGAGGAGAGATCTGGCACTATGGAGATTTCCAGAGATCTACAAGGATGACACCAACTGACAATGTAAGCAATAGTGGAGAAGTGGCCCTAAATGCCCTTCCCCTGTAATGAGATTGATGACTACCTTATATGCCATCCTAGAGCCTTCATCCAGTGACTGATGGAAGCAGAGGCAGACACTCACAACTAAACACTGAACTGAACTCTGGAACTCAGTTGCAGAGAGGGAGTAGTGAAAAGCAAAGAGGTGAAGACCAGGTTGGTGAAACCCACAGAATCAGCTGACCTGAACAAGAGGGAGTGCATGGACCTCAGAGTGATGTCTGGGAGGCCAGCAATGGACTGCTCCAGACCCCTGAACGTGGATGTCAATGAGGAGGCCTCTGCACTCTATGGGGCCTCTGGTATTTATCCCTGGCGTAAGAAAGGACTTTGGAGCCCATCCCACGTGGAGGGATGCTTTCTTAGCCTGGACACATGGGGGAAGGCTTAGGCCCTGCCCAGTATGATATGACAGACTTTGAGGATCACCCATGAAGGGTATTACCCTCCCTGTGGAGCAGAGAGGGAATGGGGTGGGGCCCTGGTGAGGGGTGGGGGAGGAAGAGAGGGAGAAGGAGAAGGGATTGACATGAGAATCAGGCTTGTTTCTTATTTGAATTAATTAAAAAGATAATTTCTTGGGGAAAAAAGAATCAACTTTAGCTCACAAGGAGTTCTGAAGAAAGTAGGCTTCATATAAAGATGCAGTTAAAGCACATGAAGAAAATCCTATTCCTTTTCATGACCAAAATGCTTAAGCAAACCAAGTTCCCCAACCCAACACAGCATATGATCCAATGTTTTTCTTAGTGGTGAAATATTGATGGCTCTGGTGTTAAGAATAGCAACAAAATAAAGATGCCAGTTTTAAACACTTCTCTTCAGTTTGTACTGAGGATAAAACAGGAGCAAGTAGACAAGAAAAGACAACATAAGGAATCCAGACCAGAAAGAAGGAAGTCTCTATTCACAGATGACATAATTTATAATGCAGAAATTCCAAGGCATATATACACATGAAAAAAACAGATCAGAACTAATGAGTTCAGCATGGTGTAGGATATTTGCTTAATGAAAGCTCTCTTTGATGAGAGCAGACCAAGTAGACACCAAAACTAAATGATATTGGAACATAAAGAGAACATTACTGGGAAAGCTTGTGAATTTTGAACATTATTCTATGTCATTAAAAAAAGCCCCAGAATGTATTTATTTGAACTATGTAGTGAATGGTAGCCTGATATTAAGTAGCTAGGAGTGCTAACTGAACCCCCATGGGTTTGCCTTTTGTTCTTCTTTTACTTTCTTCTCACTGTCCTTCCAGTTTCTGTGCTGTGTCTTTAAATTATCATTTTCATAAATAGACCACGATGGTGTAATTTAAAATTGGAAGATTAAAGGAGGTGGCATCATCTTTGTAACACTTCCTCAAGTCTAAATACTTTCAAAGCTTTTCAAAAGTTTCAAAACATCTGTAATTTACTTGTTTCCTTATTTATTCTGTGTATTTTTGGTGAATTTTGACCTGTCCCTCCTCATAGAGAATTGTTTAGCTATAAGGCTGTGTGACCTGAATTCTGTAGTATACCAGCAGGTTTTGTGTGTCAACTTGACATAGACAAGATTAATCAGAGAGGAAGGAGGCTCAATTGATGCAGGATATATATATATTATATATATATATATATATATATATATCATATTGGTTTAATAAAATGCTGATTGGCCAGTAGCCAAGCAGGAAGTATAGGTGGGGCTACCAGACTAGGAGAATTCTAGGAAGAGGAAGGCAGAGAGAAGCCACTAGTAAGATGCCTTGTAGCTGCTGAGGAAGAAAGAGGACCAGGTATCACTTGTACTCCCAAGACATGTGGAAATACATAGATTAATAGATATGGATTAATAATTAAGAAAGAGCTAGCCAGTAAGAAGCCTAAGCCATGGGCCAAACAATTTATAATTAACATAAGACTCTGTGTATTTATTTTGGGCTACACAACTGGTACGAGGTGGGACAAAAACTCTATGAAAGTTGAGGAAATGCCTCCATGAAACTCACCTGTAAGGCATTTTCTCAGTTAGTGATCAATAGGGAAGGCCCAGCCCATTGTTGGTGGTCCTGGGTTCTATAAGAAAGCAGGCTGAACAAGCCAGAGGAAGCAAGTCAGTAAGCAGCTCCCCTCCACGGCCTCTGCATCAGCTCCTGCCTCCAGGTTCCAGCCCTATTTGAGTTTCTGTTCTGACTCCCTCCAATGATGAATTATGATCTAGAAATGTAAGCCAAATAAACCCTCCTCTCCCCAGCTTGCTTTTTGGTTATGGTGTTTTGTCGAAACAATGGAAACTAAGACATGGTTATTCATTTATTTTTCTTTTTTTAGATGAGCAGTCTTTACATTCATCAATTCTATCATGTGTAGAAAATCTAGGGCAGAATTCTTGTTTCCATGATTGCAGAGCATCACATTGATTGGTTGAGAAGTTTCAGATTAGAGCTTTCCTTGGTCAGTGTTCTATAGTTGTGAAGAGACACCATGACAATGGCAACTCTTATAAAAGAAAGCATTTAATTGGGGCTTGCTTACAGTTGCAGAGGTTTAGCCCATTTTCATAATGGCAAGGAGCATGGTGGCATGCAGGCAGACATGATGCTGGAGAAGTATCTGGTAGTACTACCTCCAGATCTCCAGGCAGAGGGAAGAAAGAGACTCTGAGATTGGAATGTGCTTTTCGAAACCTCAAAGCCCAGTGACACACTCCTTCCAACAATGCCACATCTCCTAATTTTTTTCAAATAGTGCCACTCTCTGGTGACCAAGTATTCAAATCTATGAGGCTATGGGGGCTATTCTCATTCAAACTACCAAAGAGTTCTTGATCCCTTTAGTAATCCAAATTCATTAAAACCTAATGCTTATATTTTAATTCCCATATATTATAGATTATTTTGCCTGTCAAAATCCATATAAATCAGATGAAGGTTTTGTGCTACAAGTGGTAAATTTTTATGGGCTTGTGTGCTGTGTGTGTGTGTGTGTGTGTGTGTGTGTGTGTGTGTGTGTGTGTGTGTGTATGAAACACTCAGGTCAATGTCCAGAAATGCTATCACATAAGTAGAAGACTGCAGTGCAGATGGTGAAGACTTTTGTGTGCACTGCATGTGAATCCTTTGTGGTGGAGATAACGATGCACCTCTTCTGTGAGATTTGGAGGTTAAACAGTTTGCACAGCACTTAAAACAGTGTCTTAAGCATCATAGGCACTTAAAGCTTTTCATTTGAGAAAGGAAGAACAGCCCAACACAGCTGTAGAATGAGGCAGAACCCTGTGCTGTCAGGGGAAGGAAAGTAGATAAGAGCCAGAACTTCATGTATTAGAATATCTGGTTTTATTTTGGGCTAAAGTAGAAATCAATGAAAATTTTTAAGAAAGGTGTGAGATTATCAGATTTGTGTTTTTAAAACAATATTCAGCTTGTACTTTTTTGTACTAATTTATTTTGTGGGGGACACAATATCAATATCATTTACCTCTTCCTTTTCTTCCTTCTAAACCTTCGGATATACTCTTCCTTACTTTCTTTCAAATTAATGGGCTCTTTTTTCATTAATTGCTGTTACACACATATATGTACATGGATATACATCTATATGCTCCGTCCTTATAGTGTTACTTGTATGTATGTTTTCAGGGCTGACCATCTGGTATTGGATAACTAATTGGTGTGCTCTTGGCTCTTCCCTGGAGAAGACTATTTTCTTCTGCCCCCAGTGTTCATTAGTTGCCTGTAGTTCTTTGTGTACTGCCTCATGAGCTTTCTCTCATCTACTTTAGCCTGTCTACTGTTGTTCTTGTTCTCATCATATTTAGCAGTCATGCTGGTGAAACTTTATAGGGATAGGTCCTAACTTACAGCTCTCTCATTGGACTTCAGACCTGCTTAACAGTAGGGAAATCATGCCTGGGACTGGAAACCTAGCCAACTACTCAGGGCTAGTAAAGTCATGGATCTTGGCGAACCTACAACCACCACTTTATTAAACCAACCTAATCCCCAACTACATTATAAATATTTGCCCTTATTTCCACAGACATGTGTTGTCCTCATTCTTAGCAAAGAAACTTATTTGCAACAGCAGAGACCATTACAAAAAGCCCAAACCAATCAAAATGCAGAGCTGTGGAACTCAAGGGATATATATAATGTAACTCCTGTTTTAAGGCTCAGGGAACATTGTAGAGGAGGGGGCAGAAAAATTGTAAGAGTCAGAGGATCAGGGATCCTTCTTTGAAATTGTATCTCTTAGGAATGTCAGAACATAACCCCCATAAGGTCTCATGTTGATTTTTGAAGTGTAAAGCAGATTTTTTTTTCTTTTGGCCACAGGAGTTAAGAATAAGTGGTTTGGGACAGGTGAGCTGTCTCGTTGTGTAAAACACTTGTCCTACTAGCATGAGAACTTGAGTTGGAATTTCAAGAACCCATATAAAAGTCAGGCTCAATAGCATGTGCCTGCAATCCCAACCTTCCCAAGAGGAAAAGATCAGACCTGAGGTTATTCTCTGACTCCTGCACATATGCTGTGGCATGCATGTGCCACATTCATGCACATGACCATGCTGCTTATATACAACACATGATATACCAGATTTAAAACAGAATACAGTTGTTTTCTGGTGTGGGGGTAACTAATCATTTTCTTAATGACTTTGAAACAGGAGGGAATATATGTAAAAGGCAAATATTACCTGAGAATCCTGGAAGTCAGATGAAGGAAGTCAAAGGCAAATCTGATTTCCTCCTGCACCTGCCATATATTCCCTGGTAAATGTTAGTAGCCTTACCATAATTCCATTCATGCATGGGTGGCAGGGGTGGGGTGGGGTGGGGGTGGGGTGGAGGTGGGGTCTCGACAACACTAAGTTTCATTAAGGCTGTTTATGGGACCATGGAAACTTCACCAATGACTCTACCACTGAAGAAAATGCCTGTTCTCGGGGAGGAGGGGACCCTGTAAGCACCCCCCACACACACACTTCATGACAGAATGTTAGCAGTCCCAGTCTTATGAATTCAAGAATGAAACAGTCATGTCTTTCCCAAAAGTCAGTATTCCATACCACTCCCTTCCTCTGGCTCTTAAGTTCTTCATGCCCCTTCTTCTGCAATGTTATCTGAACATAGTAGGGGAGTACTATAGATTTCCTAAACCAAGTTTCACTATTTCAGCTCCTAAACAAGAAGCCCCAACTGGTTTCTTGTGATTTAGGTGTGACCATTTCCTTATTCTTCACTCATCTGTATTTTTCCCATCTCTTGAATATCAGTTTTATCATCTTACCGCACATAGCTGTTAAATTGTTAAAGATGGGAAGACATTAGGACTTATTTGCATTCCTGATCTAGAACCCTTATTGTTTGCATCTCTGTGGCATCATCTTACTTTGGCCTCTCTGTCTGGAAATCCTTACATATTGCCTTTATGTCTGACTGCAAGTGCTACCAATGCCTTTACAATATTCTGTCCAGCCCTGTGCTTATGTCATAAATTCATGGAGGGCTGGCCCTACCATCAATTTCGATATGGGATTGCTGCTCTGGTTTCTGCTATCTTTTCCTCATGTCATCTAATTAATCTTCTTTTACTTCTTCTTAGGCTCACTGTATTTAGCACATATTGATCAGCTTTCTTCAAGGATAAATATTGAAAAGAAACATTAAATAGAGCTAGCAATATGTCCTCTGGCATTTGCTTTTAGAGTCCCAAGAAAAAAATCAACCAACCAAAAATGACAGACATGTCGGGCATTGGTGGCACACGCCTTTAATTCCAGCAATGGGGAGGCAGAGGCAGGCGGATCTCTGTGAGTTCGAGGCCAGCCTGGTCTCCAGAGCAAGTGCCAGGATAGGCTCCAAAGCTACACAGAGAAACCCTGTCTTGAAAAACCAAAAAAAAAAAAAAAAAAAAAGACAGACACATAGATTAAAAAAAAAAAAGATACACTGTTGACACTTGTTAAAGCTAGATGGTGGATATATCATTTTAATTTGTAGCTACATGAGAGTAAAACATACTAACTTTAGCCAGGTAGGGAGGATGGAGAGTAGCTAAAAGCAGCACTTGTCTTTTTGACATATACAGGCCAGTATGTTTTCTATATATTGTCCTTTGCTTAGAACTACTTTATAAAGATAATGCCTTTGTTTCATTTGACCTTGAAATTCTTGTCATAGATGATCATCCTAGGCAAGGAGTTGGGTTTTAAATGAAGATATTTATAAAGATAACTCTTGCCACCAGTCGCCTGAGTTCTGCCACCATGTTAGGGCCCCCAAATAACACATAGAGTCTTACATTTACTACAATGCTGCTGGCTAATGATTAGGATTTCTTATTTGCTAACTCTGTCTTAAGTATCAACCATAACCATTAATCTATATATTTATAAAGACTTACCTTATTGAGGACACATTCATCCTCTCTTCCCTGGGATCACATGGCAACTCCCTCTTTACTACATTTCCCATAATCCTACTCGATTCCTAGCTCCACCTATCTTGCTTTCCTATTGGCCAACAGTGCTTTATTTATCAACCAATAAGACAAACATATACATAGAAGGACTTCCCCCATCAGATATTATATAAGCAAAGTCTTTTGGCTTGGATGTGAAATGTCCCCCATAGGGTCACATGTTTTGAACATTTGGCCCCCAGATGGTGGTGTTATTTGGGAAGCACATAAAACCTTTAGGAGAGGGAGCCTTGCTGGAATTAGTGGATGACCAGAGATGAAGCTTGATGCTTTATAGCCCAATCTTGTTTCCTGTTCACTTTTATGACTGTGGATACAAAGTTGCCAACCAGTCTGCTGCTCCTGCCACCAAGCCTGTATGCTCTCATGTCTTCCCTATCATGATTAACTATATATAACCTTGAGCTGTGGGCCCAAATAAACCCCTTCTCCTTTGAACTGCATTTGTCAAGGTATTTTATTATGGTAACAGAAAAGTAACTAAGCTATAGAATTTCTAAAATTTGGTGCTGTTAATATCTGGGGCTAGATAATCATTGGTGCTGTTGACTTTTCTGGAGGGGTGTCCAGTTCACTATAGTATGTTTAGCAACAGTCCTGGTCTCTATCAACAAGAGACTGGGTGCTAGTGGCACTGCTACCTCCTGTCTTTCCACAGCCCAGTATGACAGCCCAGCATGTCTCTGGACATTGATAAATGTCTCCTGGGGAATATGGCAGAGTTACATATAGTTCTGAGGTGTACTGAATTATCACTAACTGACCTTGTTGCTGGACTTTATCTTTATCACCAATGGAGTTGATAAAAAGCAGTCAAGATATCATAGTTTTTCTATGCTAATATAAAAGACTGGTTGTAAGTATTATAAATAAATAATTTAAGTAGATGATTTTGTTTCCAGCATTTTTTTATAATAACACTAATTGGTTTAATACCTGGACTCCATTTTTAAGCTTTATGTAGCATTTCTCTTCTTTTGCATAAATGTTCATAAGTTTCATTACAATACCACTTTTTAAATCTGAGGCACTTTTTAAGTAAAATTTTTCTGCAAGTTATTATTTTCAAAATTTATAGAATATGATCTCTTCTTTTTCCAGCATGTGGATACAACTGCATAGTGCTAGTATTTTATTTTTAGGGTAATGTGAATTTCACAGTGTCTTTGGAAATGTAGCTTTTCCTTAGATTGGGGAGTATGGAAATTTATTTGATAAATTTTGTGGTTCTGGGCACAGTGTAAATGAGACATTTTCAGGTGCTGCAGTATATAAATAAGTGAATGTTTTTCTTGGCTCAGTTTTGTACCATAACTAGCCAGCAATTCTTGCATTAACTTCTTCAACTGAAAGTGCACTCATACATACTTCTGATTTAATAAAATCCTTAAAATAGGTTTTTGTACTAATATATTTATCACATGCAGGTGTTTGACATAGAAACATAAATTACACATGAATAAAATTGGTTCAGGGAAATACTAAAATGTACCAGGGAGGATATTAAAATATATATTTGGATGTTTGTTTTATAATCCAACATGAACATTTTTCAGAATTAGTTGAGAGCTCAGTGCTGTTACACGATTCATTTTTTCTCTTGAACATTTCTTGTCTTAAATCATTTTTATTGTTTATTTCTCTTGAAAATTTTCAAATTATTATTTTATTAGTCTAGTTGTATAATTTCTTCTTTTTGGAACACATACCAAGATCTGAGAACTAAAAACAATCCATGTAATTTTCTCAATAATTTTATTTGTCAGTTCTTTTTATTATATTTTTCTATAGAAACTGTGCAGTGTATGTGCCTTACTTCATAAGAACCACAAGTATGCTGGCCAGCCTATTTAGAGTCATGGCCATATTTTATGTCATGGTAAAAATACTGACCACATATTAAATTGATGTCAGAAAAACAACATTGTTATATGAATTCTGTTAAGACACTGAAAGCTGGTGAAGGGTGGTCTCTGAAACTCAAGCATGCTAATTTAATTTGTCTCATTAAATATTTATTGAGTGCTCACTAAGTGACAATTGTAAATTTTTATTTATTAATTTTTATTTAGATAGACTTTCATTATGTTGCTCAGGCTGGACTTAAATTCCTGAGCTCAGACCATCTTCCTGCATCAACCTCCTGAGACACTGGCACTATCCTTTCTCAGCTTAACCTTTCTTTTTGATTATAGTTTCTCATGAATAATTACCCATTTTTTTTCAAGTAAGAAAAAATTGAGATGAATGGAAATAGGGTAAGTGATTATGAAGAATTAACCAAAATTATTAACAAATTGGCAGTCCTTGATTACAGATTTGTTTATGGAATGATATCCACATGGCCAAGTTCTTTCTCCTATTTGATTGTGTCCTTAGATGATCTCTTCTCAGGAGACCTCTGACTGCTGAATTTGCAAGGATGCTTGCACCCCTCCCCCCCTATGCTTACCTGTGGTATAAGTGTAAGCATTGAAAGCACAATTAGAAATTATGTTGGTTTAGGAAAATGGACATAGTAGGTTTTTGTTTCAAATCTATGGGTAGTGTTTAATAGAGATTTTGACTAACATCACCATGGTGGGTGTTCATCTGCTACCTCAGCCTTTAAGGGGGCTGAGGAAAGAGAATTTTGAAAGTGGAGCCAGTCTAGGCTACATGGAAGTGAGAACACATGACCCTACCCCCAGAATTCATTGTTGATCAATGACGTAAGCGTTAAATGTTCTTTGAAAAGCATAGATTCTGAGTCAAAGAAATGTCTCCGTGGTTAAGAAGGCTTACTAGTTTTTCTTGCAGAAGATCAGAGTTTGGTTCCCAGAGGATTCTTGAAGAAATTGTCTTCAGGCTGTGTTGGAATCCAGAAATAAATTCTAATAACAGTGAAAGGTGTACTGCAGGACAGATTAACGAGAGAGAGAGAGAGAGAGAGAGAGAGAGAGAGAGAGAGAGAGAGAGAGAGCACAAGAGAAAGGGGAAGCAGGTGAAAAACAAAAGCTTCTTTCTTACATGTCACTTTATGTGAACTACCACCAAAAAGTATTGCCCAGAATTAGGGTGGGTCTTCCTACCCTAAATGATCCAATCAAGAAAATTCCTCACGGGCAGTGGTGGCGCACGCCTTTAATCCCAGCACTCAGGAGGCAGAGGCAGGAGGATATCTGTGAATTCTAGTCCAGCCTGGTCTACAGAGTGAGTTCCAGAACAGCCTCCAAAGCCACCGAGAAACCCTGTCTCGAAAACAAACAAAAAGAAAGAAAGAAAGTGAAAGGTTCAGGCATTATGCTGGCCTGCCCCTGTTACCTGGTGGAATCCACTCAGGCAATACCCTGGTCAGCCCAAGGTTCCATGGGAAAGAAGTCTGCACGCAGGTGCAGAGGACCCCTTTAAAAGATAGGCCCCTGCACCTTTACGCTCTCTCTGCCTCTTTGCTCTCTCTCCCTCCCTCCCTCTCTCCCCCTGTCTCTCTCTCTCTGTGTGCTCTCCCGTCTCTGTTTCCCTGCTCTGTCTCTCTATGGCGACCGGCCATGGCGGTCAGCCATTACCCTGTTCCTCTTCTTAGTCTACCCATTCTGCTGGGCCTTATAATAAACTTATAGTCTTATGTCTGGCTCAGCAATTTCTCTTTTCTTCTTTTTAAACAAAACAATAACAGAAAGAAAGAAAGAAAAAAAAAGAAAATTCCTCACAAGCATGCTCGGTTGCTTGCATTTTAGTTGATTTCAGAAGCCGTTGAGTGTAAAGGGTTCTAATTGGTCTAAATAATAAAAACCGAGGGTCAGATATAAAGGAAAATGCTGGGAGATCAGAGAGAAAAAGGAGCAAGCCAAAGCCACGTTTACCACATTAGCTTCCCAGCTGAAAAGAGAACAAGTTCCTGGTTTTCCCCCACTTAATATGCTCTCTCTGAGGCTCAGCCCTCTCACTTCCTGTTGTCTGTACAAACCTCCAGACCTCTATGGTGGCACTTTCCATCCTCTTGTCTTATCTTCAGACAAGCTGTTAGACCCCCGAAAACTCAAGTATCTGGGGTCCCAGGCCAAGTTCTTGGTCACCCCAATCACCAGGCGGATTCGAGAGCTTGCTGCAAACTGCACGAGGCTTTATTGTAATTTAACGAGCTAACCCCATGTTAGCTCGGGTCTTTCACCCACCCACCATGGCGGATGGCTAGCAAAGACGGCTCCTAGGGCCTCCCAAGAGATCTTATAGGGCAGCGTAAGGGGAGTGTCTAGGGGTATGCACAGGCTTACGCACAGGCTCACGATTGGTGTGCCTCTAGGCTTGGAGGGCTTGCCCTGTGTTGATTGGTCAACTGGTTGTTATGGCTCATAGGCCCTCCCAGGGTTGCTATGCTCTCTACGTCATTGCTGTGCGCTTGTTCGTAAAGCACACCCAGGGTCGTAAAGCATAGCACCACCAGCTAACTTCTGATTGGCTCCTTGTCACGAGACAGGCATCTGACTTTCTAGTGACTAACTTCTGATGGGTTCCTTGTCACGAGACAGGCATCTGACCTCTAAGTGACCAAGGCAGGTTTATGGCAAGCACGTGTTTGGCTGTTATGGCTGCCGAAAGGGAAGCTGGTTCCTTCAAGCTTTATTGGTACAAGCAAGATATCACTATGGTTAAGTTGACAATCAGTTAGCTCTCAGAGGTACATTAATTTTTTAAAAAAATAAAATTTAGGTGCCCAATGCAATGCATGATCATCCATTTAAAAATAGTCTTAATTTTTATGATCTTGTATTCTTTAGAAAAACAGGTAATCATTTCATAGTGCATGCTTAGTTTTGTTTAGCAGTTCTCCTAATAGGCATGCAATATATATTGGAATGTATAAATATATAAATGATTATATTTGCTTGACTTTTTTTTGAGACAATGTTTCTCTACCTAGTCCTGGTTATTCTGAAACTCACTAGATTGGCCTCAAATTCACAGAAATCTGACTACCTCCGAAGTGCTGGGTTTAAAGGCATGTGCCACCATGCCTGCCATTTTCTTTTTTTTCCTTTGGTAAAAGATATTTGCTATTTGTCCCAAGCTTCTTCATCTTCCTGTAATTTTTATTTTATTTTCTGATGTTGCTATATTATTTATTTAAGTTAAAAAGTTTATATATGTGTATATGTGTGTGTATGTACATATTTGTTTAAGATACCCTAAGAAGCCTAAATTGGGCGTTAGAGTCCCTGGAACTGGAGTTAAAAGCAGTTGTTAGCTGTTACGGTTGTTAGGAACCAAGCCAAGGTCCTCTGTGAAAACAAAGTGTTCTTAACTGCAGAGAAACCTCTTAAAGAAATTTTTAGAATGAAGCAAGTTGGAAGCATAGAAGATTTAACAAACTGTAGAAGAACTAGACATCTTGAAAACCCAGAATTCTGAGGACATGATGTGTGATTCCCTGTATTTAGTCACCAGCACTAACAAATGAACAAGCAGCAGACAAAACTGAAAGGCATAGTTCTTTAATGATTTCTAAATATAGACTTCATTTCCTACTTGGAATGGAGAATGCTAAGAATTAATAATTAACTGCGTGAAGAGTATTCACGGATGATATTTGATCTTCAAATGGTTTCAAATGGTGCTTTTTGTTTGAACTAAGTTTTTTTAGATTTTTTTATTTGAATTAGAAACAAGATTGTTTTACATGACAATCACAGTTCCCTTCTCCCTCCCATCCTCCCCTACCACCCTCCCAACTAAAACCCTACCTATCACATATCCTTTCTTCTATTCTTCCCCTGACTCAACCTTTCTGCTCCCTCATGACCTCTGCATCCTTCTTCTTCCCTTCTCATTCTCATAGCTCCCTCCCCTCTCTTCCCGTGCTTTCAATTTGCTCAGGGGATCTTGACCATTTCCCCTTCTCTAGGTGACCAAGTATGTCGCTCTAAGGGTCCTCCTTATTTACTAGCTTCTCTGGCAGTGTGGATTGTAGGCTGGTAATCCTTTACTCTATGTCTAAAATCCACATATGAGTGAGTACATATCATGTTTGTCTTTTTGTGATTGTGTAACCTCGCTCAGAATGGTTTCTCCTAGTTCCATCCATTTTCCTGCAAATTTCAAGATTCCATTGTTTTTTTCCACTGAGTAATACTCCATTGTGTAAATGTACCACATTTTCTCTATCCATTCTTCGGTTGAGGGGCATCTAGGTTGCTTCCAGTTTCTGGCTATTGCAAATAGTGCTGCTATGAACATCGTTGAACAGATGGCCTTGTTGTATGAATGTGCTTCTTTTGGGTATATGCCTAAGAGTGGAATTGCTGGGTCTTGTGATAGACTGATTCCCATTTTCTTGAGGAGTCGCCATACTGATTTCCAAAGTGGCTGTACAAGTTGGCACTCCCACCAGCAGTGGAGAAGTGTTCCCCTTTCTCCACATCCTCTCCAGCATAAACTGTCATTGGTGTTTTTGATTTTACACCATTCTGACAGGTGTAAGATGGTATCTCAGAGTCGTTTTGATTTGCATTTCCCTGATGGCTAAGGATGTTGAACACTTAAGTTATGAGAAGGGTCTTCCTATGTATCCCAGACTGGCCTTGAACTCACAGCAGTCTTTGTGTTTCAATCACTTGAGTGCTAGGATTACAGAGTGTGCCATTATACATGGATCAAATGTTTGTTTTCACATATTATTAGCCAAAAAATTTCTAAGCAGAGTATTCTACCTATAACCTCTACTGATTTATTTGAAGAAAATATTTACTTTGTTCTGAAGAGAGCTAATTTGTTGACGCATAATTCTTCTTACAATTTGACTTGATGGAGGGTCTTCTCTGCAGTCTTTTAAGAATGTCTGCATTATTTCCTTTCTAGACTTTTTGGAGGCAGGTGCTGTGTTGATGTCATGGACCCCATTACCACTGGAGGTCAGATGGAGGTCCGTGGTCTGTGCTGCTGCCTGAAGCCATGTTGGTGTCAGTTACCTGTGCTGCTACCAAGGGCCAAGAAGGTCTCTGTGGTGGTCTGTGCTGTAGCCAAGGGCATACTAATGTCTGTGGTCTGAGCTGTAGTTGGAGGCCAGGTTGAGGTTTGGAGTCCATGCTGCTGATGAAGTCCATATGGATATCAGTGGTCTGTGTTCCTGCAGAATTCTATATGATGTGTGTCACCTGTGTTGCCATCTGAAGCCATGTTGATGCCCATGGCTTGGGGAAAAAACCCCACTGAGTCCATTTAGTGCTTCTAGCATGTGCCAGGATGTGCATGTATGTATAGAACCATCTACTAGAGCATAAATAGCCTCCCAGGGACTTCATCCATGAAACAAACTGACTCACCCTCCCCAAGCAGTCATTAACGGTTCTGAAGCTAGGGGTGGGATTTCATGTTCTGGAGTTTTGTATGGCTTGACATTGTGCTTATAGTCATAGCTGCTGTTAGTTTATGGGTACCATGGCCCTGTCATGGCAAGCAAATACTATTTGATTTCAGATACCGATTACTTCTGGGTCCTACAGTCTTGCTGCCCTCTCTTTCAGGATGCTTCCTGAGACTTGGCTAGAGGGAATATGATATGGTTACCCCATTTAGAGCTGAGTGCTCTACTGCCTCTTATTCTCTTCACTTGACCACTTGTGGGGAAGCATATTAATTGCCATCTACTGCAAGAAAAGCTTCTCTGGTGAGAGCGATAAATGCTCTAATCTATGGGTATAGAAGTCAGAATTTAGAAGGCAGTTTATCACTATGTTCATTTTTAGTAGAACAATGTTAGGTTCTCCTGTAAGGCCTGTGACCTATCCAGACACAGGTTTTTGGCCCAGTTAACTCTAGTAGGTATGAATTATGTCTTGTGGAGCAGGCCTTAAATCAATCAGAAAGTTCTTTGTTGTTTTCTAACACTTGTAACACTCACTAATGAGCCTTTTTTGTCAAGATAGTTGTTATTGCAGTTTGCAGAATTTACATCTGGGTAGGATTGTGATGACTTTCCCACCCCAGTATCCTGCATTGAGTCTCTCAGCACATAAAAGCTAATGAGTAGTGATGAAGTTTCCCAGTTGGTACCAGCTTGATTTTTTCCATGTTCTGTAATTCAAGTACGTGGTAGCTTTGGCAATAGGGTCTTACTGTCTAGTTTTGGGAGTTAACTGGTGATGCCTATGAGGGGCCCTATGGGATAACACTGACCAACAGCTTGAAAAGAGGTAAACCATATATAGTATTGGGCTTCTGCTTTTGACATTTACTTGTGTTGAAGGACAGCTAACTGTGGTAATTTTCTCATTGAAGGACAAGGCAGGGTTATGTACTAAGCCATACAATTCAGATCTCACCAGTAAGAAAGCCTAAAAGTTTGTGTCCTAAAACCCTGCCTCAGTCTATCTTTTATTTAAAATAAGTGACTGAGATTTTGCACTGTAATGACTTACCAAGATGCAGAATAGCTAGTGCTTTACAGATCACTCTTTCATAAAAGTCTAATTTAATTCTTTGCAAATGGAGAAATAATACAGCAAACCACAACCTTTCATTGGTAATTTCCCTTAATAGATCAATAAAGATCCCCAGTCTTGTATTTTGAACTATGTGCGTAGGTTTGTAAATACAGTGTGGCACTTTGGGTGAGTAAGAAGGGCTCTGCTTAATTGTGTAAGTCAGCATAAGGTAGGTGGTTAGTGAGTATGAGTTGAAGGAGTTGTTTTCATGGCATGTGAAGAAATCTTCCTTATTCTATAGGTTGTCATCCACTGTAAAGGTTTTTACTGTACATATTTTGCTTAAGTCTTACTAAAAGTCTTAAAACAATTCCCATTATTTACACCTAATATATTTTATATTTCTTTTCAGTGCTCCAGAGAAAATCTGTTACTTGAAATTTGGATGTGTGTGAAGAAAGCTGCACTGGTGGCTAAGACATAGCTACCTGCTTTAGGAAGTGCTTGTCCCTCTAAAGGGCAGTACTCCACTTCTGGAAGTAGGGCTTGGGAGCAGGGCTGACTTCCTGGAAGGCTGGATGTGGTTCCTGTGGCTTCTCATACCTCCCATTTCAAAACAGTCACTTAACAGGACATATTTTGAACAAGAAAATATTCAAGATGATTACAACTCCCATAAGCTAATATTTGATTTGGAATTTTTTTGATGCAATCTGCATGAGGCTTTATTGTAGTTTAATGAGCTAACCCCATGTTAGCTTGGGTCTTTGATCCATCCGCCATGGCGGATAGCTAGCAAAGACAGTTCAAAGGGGCTGCATAGAGATCTACAGGGCAGTGTAAGGGGAGTGTCTACGACAAGTTCTTTGGCTTTTCTTCTGTGTTTTCTAAGAATACGTAGAAGGTGCTTAACCTACTCTACATTTAGTTTATAATTGAGCTCTATTCCCTGAAAAATAGCTTTTCTCTACTCCTAAAGTTGATTTCACTTAAGGTCCCATATTTGTCACTAGACATGTGTATGAAACAAAAAAAAAATTTTAAAATCCTACTAAAATAAAACCCCAGAGAAGTCTGTATCTTCTGGTTTCAATTTTATATTTTCTCCTTATAACTCTTGTTATTTATAATTTCCTTTAATTTTTGCCTAGTCTTTTAAATCTAGATATAGATACTTGTGAAATAATTGTAATAAATGTTGTAATATTTATTATTATTATTATTATTATTATTACATTTCAGATGACTCCTCTTGTGCCATAGCCATCTTCTTGCCTCCTCCCGTTTCTCTTCCACCTATGTCTTTCTCCTTCCTCATCACCCACCTCTTCTTTTAAAATTTTCAATGAATTGAATAGACTTCTTAAGAAAAAACAATAGCAATCTCTTTTATCTAGTCTGCCCACTTCATTCTCTTTAAAAGCAAATATAGAATCTGTTAGTATGACAGACAGAAACCTATGTTCATCCTTAAGATTTCTGGACCTTTATGTTTGCTGTGAAGGGTCTTTACAGATTGCTTTTCTAAAGGAACCCACTCAGTCACAAGAACCGTTTAAAGTCTGTGTCTTGCAATCAGATCCAGAAGCTTGGTAAGTATATTGAAAAATATGACAGGTTTTCTGTTCAAGAGAGGGCCTTTATTAATGGTTTGGTATGGAGAGGAGCCATGAGGCAATGACCTTATAGTGGCCTCTAGTGGCTAAGAGTAGTCCCTAGTAGAACAGAAAACCAGTGCCCAGTTCTACAAACACAAGAAACTGAGTTCTGCCAAAACCAGTAATCGTGGAAATAAACCCAAGCTCCAGATGAGAATGAATCTCAGATAGTACTTTTATTTTAATTTTGTGACACACCGAACAAACTTTAGTCATACATAGACTTTGGACCTAAAACAACTGTAAGATAATACCTAGGTATAATGACTAGCTATAATAACCAGGTACTATTTTAAGAATCTACAGTTGTTGTTATGCAGTGGTAGAAACCCAGTAGAAAGCAAGTAAAGTTCTTTAGTATCACGTGTAAGGGATTTCTGGAAAAGTGCAAGCTGTCACATGATTAGATACGAAACAAAAATGCTCAGCAATTATGGTGGTTTGCCAATGTGAAGCTACCTTCTACAGTAATTGCTATTGGGCTGACCTCATGCCTAGCTCCACAGGTAAGACTGAGTGAGCTCACACCATTTAGAGCAAAGCACTCCAAGTAGATGTAACCTAAACTTTTCTAAACTGAATAAATCTTTGGGCATTTGGGTAAGAGAGTTAGGGTATATGCTTTCCTTTTCTTCTGAGCCTGTTGATGGGAGGTTTATGAGACTTAAAGCTTCAATGGCCTGAAGTTCCTCAGAGGCTTCTGGGTTGTACTTGAAGATTAAGTGATACACACAGGCAAATAAGGAGTGGGAGAAATAGTCTTCCCCAGGGAAGAGCAAGATTGTCAGTTGGTTACCAAATGGTTACTCTGAAAACAAACATACAAACAACTTTATATGAATTGAGCTAGTTGTATTTATGTATTTAACAGCAATTAAAGAAAAAAAGGCCATGGACTTGGAAAAGCCAAGGAGGGCTAGGTACATGGGAGGGTTTGGATGGAGGAAATGAAAAAGTAAAATGTTGTAATTATATTATCTCTAAGTTTATTTCTTTTAAAAAAGAAAATTAGGCGAATGCATGGAGACCAAAGGTATTAACATGCTTCTAGGTCCCATTCAGTCCTGGATTAATGTGCTCCCTGACAGTTCAGTTACTTTTGATAATAAATTTTTCTCTTACTTTAGAAACATTTGATTCTAACATTGAATTTAGTTCATACAACTAAGGAATATATAAATTTATAGATCAGCCATGATCTCCTTGACTTTCTTGATATCTTTCTTCATCTTTCAGTAAGAGAAAATTTTCCTGGAAAGTAACACTTGTTATTTATGTATTTTCTTTAGTTTTTGCCTAGTCCTTTAACTCTAGATATAGAAATTAGTAAAATAATTTTAATGAGTGTTGTAATATTTTATTATTAGCACAACATTATGGAACAATCCATGAAAATCTGAATTATGGTTTTCATGATGACATATTTGAGGAACACTTATTATTTATTGTTTAACTTCTTTTGTTTTGCAATTGATTTTTAAAAGTTATATATGAAGTTATGGGATTTGTTAAGTTTTCATATGTGTTTATCAGCATAATTTTTTTTTGATTTGCCCCCACCTCACTGCCCTTGCTTGCACCCCTTGCTCCTGTCTTGCTGGTTCCTCTTCCTCCTCCTAATAGTCCCCACATGTGCTGAAATGGCTTTGAAACTAGTATTCATTTATTTATTTACATATTAGAAATTCTGTCAATAGAGTGTAAACTATCTTGTTTAAAGGCTTTGTTTCAAGATAGTGGAAACATAAATTATCCAATTTTCAGTAATCAACACTGTAATAGTCTATAATTTTGTCATTGGAGACATGCTGGAGTTAGTAATGTGTAAAAAATAAGATTTATCTTGTGTAAAGATGAAAATAATTTTTATTGTTAAATTTTTGTTTGAGTGTTTGTTTATGTAATAATAATCTTATTAGTATAGATCAATAGTCCATAGTAAAAGGCTTTTTTTAAAGATGTATTTTTATTATTTTTTATTATGTTTGTATGTCTGGGTACTTGAGTGAAAGTGCTTGCAGAGTCTAGAAGTATCTGATTTCAGGGGAAGTTGAGATACATAGTTTGTAAGCTACTTGACATAGATGCTAGGAACCAAACTCTGGTTTTCTAGAAGAGCAATTGATAATTGAGTCCATTTCTCCAACTCTAAAATGCTTTTTAAATATTGTAAAATGCCTTTAAAATGTGTTTAAATCGTGGGTGTTTGTGTTAAAAGTTTGTTTTTGTTTGTTTATTTTAGCTTAAAGGAATTTTCTTTTGCCTATAGGCATATATTTTTTTCCCCAAAAGTTGTCATGACAGCAGATCTGACTGGCTTTCTGTTTGTTCTACCTGGGATTAACCCTTTGCTAAGATTATCTTAAACAACAGTATCTTAGAATGTTAGACTTTACCTGAAATTAATGCACAGAAAAATACTTCCATTTCTATAACATTTAAAAGTGGGAAATGAATATGGATGATTTAGCGTTTTCTTGATGTTTATTTTTTATTTGCATATATTAACTATATAAAATAATTGATTTCATTGACATTTTCATTTGTGTTGAGATTTCTGAAGAAAAGAATATAGAAAGAATGCCCAGTATAATAAACACATGTTTCCTGTCTATAACTTTCAAAATGTTTTCCGTATGTAACTTTCAAAATAAAGTTTGACTATTCCTATAAAAGGAAGTAGAATGCAAATTGACTGCAAAGGATTTTTAAGGTACAGAATAAAAGGAAGCATACATCTTTTAAATTGCAAGAATGTTTTAACTTAAAGATGAAATCTATTGACTTAAGTGACACGATTGAAGGGGAATATGTGTAAAAGTAACTAGAGCTAATGGATGTCACTAAAGGATAGGAGGAGGCTGAGAAGAAAAGCCACCTAATATGTGCCTTTCAGTTCAGGAAATTGTGCATAAGCATGAAAAAGTGGGTTTTTTTCTGGTTTGAATATGGAATACTTTCCATAGGCTTTTGTGTTTGAATACGTGTTCTCAAGCTTGTAGAACTATTTTGAAAAAGGAATCTTTAGAAGACAGATCCTCTCGCAAAGAAGTGGGTTATTGGGTTCAGTCCTTGAGGCTCTAGAGAGTAGCTTGAAGTACTGTCCATTCTGCTTGATTTCAGGCTCAATGGGACCAACAACCTCTATACTGTTGTCATGCCTTCCTCAACTTTTTGAACTGTATACCCTCACCTGTGACAAAAAAAAGCCAAAACAAACAAAAATCCTCTTCTTACATCAAGTTGCTTCTTGTAAGTTATTTGGTCACAGTAATAAGAAATTTAATTAATCAGAAAATAGGTACCAGGAGTATATATAAGTCTGACAGTGTGGTTCATAGACCTCTGAACTGTTTTTTTTTTCTTTTAATTTATGTGAGTTGGTGTGAACGGGTCAGATCCCCTGGACTGGAATTACAGACAGTTGTGAGCTGCCATGTAGTTGCTGGGAATTGAACCTGGGTCCTCTGGGAGAGCAGCCAGTGATACTTAGCCACTGAGTCATTTCTCCAGACCTTTTAAACTGTTTTTAAGAGGAAAATGTAAAGAATGGATAAGAAGACCCATTAAATATTGTTAGCATAGCTTTTGTAAGACCAGAATGCTGAGAGAAGTAACTCCTGGTCTTCACACATGAGTCTTCCTCATATGCACACACCACAGGGACATATATGCACATATTTGCAAGAAGAAATCTAATAAAGGCTAGCACCATTCTTTGACCAAAATCAGATACAATTATCATCTTTCAGATATGTAACTTGTTTTGGAGGGCTATGTTAGTAAATAAAGTGCATGAAATAAGATGTAGCAACCATATGTGTAATCACAAAGAACTGAAACCTGGTGATACTCTTCAATGCTTATATTAAGTATCTATAAGCAATTGGTTTTCTTTTTCTTTTTCTCTTTCTTTCCTTTCTTCCTTTCTTTCTTTCTTTCTTTCTTTCTTTCTTTCTTTCTTTCTTTCTTTCTTTCTTTCTTTCTTTTTTTCCCGAAACAGCGTTTCTCTGTGTAGCTTTGGAGCCTATCCTGGCACTCACTTTGGAGACCAGGCTGGCCTTGAACTCACAGAGATCCGCCTGCCTCTGCCTCCCTAGTGCTGGGATTAAAGGCGTGCATCACCAACACTTGGCAGCAATTGGTTTTCAAATTCAGTAATTTCCTCTTGAATAATGTAGCATATATCCATTAGCTTATTTTTTTAAAACCACCAGGTTATTTACCAATGTTATTAACACATTGGTAAATCAGAACCTGTGTTCCATGTTGAACATGTTTTCCTGCTGGAAGTCTCAAGGTACTGTTGAGTATGTGTCAGCATGTAATTCACCCACCACCTTATAAGAAATGTGGCAGATAAAGTGTGTTTGCTTTTACTCAAGTTCAGTAAAACAGAGTTTCACTATTCTACCACAAGAGGAGAGTGTTGCCTTTTACAAGGGAGAGAAAGGAAATACTATATTTTTGCAGTGTACATTATGCTTAAAATAATTTATATTAGAGAGAATAACAAGCCTGATTCTTGGTGTCTTGATTGTTAAGATGAATATACAACTTCACAGTCTGCTATTTCTATTAAGATAAAGTCCTGGAGGACAGACACATTTCATAATTCAGGACTTTACAGCATTTGTGTAGGTGATGCTTGATGTACTCAAATCAGATGTTTGTTTTACAGTAATCTTCACTTGAAATTTGAACCCCAGCCCTTGCACTTGAAGACTTATTGGTGACCTACTAACTTGTTTTGCTTGTGGTTTATGAATGTGGATACTTCAACAAACACAACTACTATTTTGTTGCTAAGAATTTTTATTGCCTCTAAACAAATATTGGATGGCAGGTCAGCATCACCAGAATGTTTAAAAGCATTAGCATTTTCAGAAACAGCATGCATGTAATTTCATTTATAAATATTCTGGAAAAATGGCTAGTATGGTTTAATAAACACATTAAATGGGTCAAGTAGAAAAAATGAACAATTGATTTAATATTTATCTACTTTTACTTGTTAAAAATGTATTGTGAAGATATTTTACTCTTTTGGCTTTTTGAGGGGGTTGCCACCAAGCTCTCAAATAACTAACACCTGGAGGCTTAGTTATGAATGCCTGGCCTTAGCTTTGCTTTTTTTAGCTTTTTTTTTGTCTTAAATTAACCCATCTACCTTTTTGTCTCTGGGCTTTTATCTTCTCTTCTTATTCTGTGGTTGGCTTGGTGGCTGGCCCCTGAAATCCTCCTCTTGATATTTGGCTGCTCCTTTCCTTCTCCATTTCTCCTTCTGTTTATGCTCTGACTGCCAGGAGAAAGAAATTTCATTTTTCACTAAGATTTTTAGTGTGCTTCCTTCTGAAAGCACATATATACTCTCCCTCCAACACACACACACACACACACACACACACACACACACACACACACACACACACACACACACAGAGAGAGAGAGAGAGAGAGAGAGAGAGAGAGAGAGAGAGAGAGAGGCAGAGAGAGGCAGAGAGAGAGACAGAGAGAGAGATTGCTATTAAATTACATGAAACAAAGTAATTACATACTTATTAACTCAAACATTTTAAAATTTATGTTATTTCTTGAAAATTTTGTTTATTAAATGGCCACTTGAACTTTTTTGTTTTGATTGCTAAGGCTGTTTTCTTAATAGGGCCTGAGTTTTAATATTTACTTTTAATTTTCTTTGTTTATCTTTTTAGAATCTAACTATGTAGTCCAGGCTTATCAGTGACTTGGAATCATCTTGCTTCAGCCCTTCAAATGCTGGGACTATATTCATATCCACCACACCTAAATCGTTGTTGTTTCAGTTGTTTATGTGTATGTATATATGTCTGAGTTTGTGTATTTGCATGTGTGTTAATGCCCAACGGAGGCCAGAATAGATAACCCATTCCTGGAGCTAAATTACAGCCAGTTGTGAACTGTTTAATATGGGTTCTGGGAACTGAGCTGTGGTTCCTCTTAACTATTGAGTCATCTCTTTGTATCCTTAAGTTTATATAATTGCATCCATAAATTTTACCAACATTAACGCATAATTTTTTCCTACAAACATACACATGATTTTCTGGGAGGAGAAAGGCTAGCAATGAGAAGGTCTTCTTTTTCTTTAAAATTTATTTTATATTTTTAAAGTGTGTGTGTGTGTGTGTGTGTGTGTGTGTGTGTATGTATATCTGCTGAGTCCAGAAGTGACTATCAGATCTCTTAGAGCTGGAGTAACAGACAGCATGAGCCTCCCAAAGGATATTTCTGGGAACCACACTTGAGAGCAGTTGCCCTTTAACCCAGACACATCCTATTTCTTCTGATGTTGTATCTAGACACCTCTCCCTCTTACCACATCACAAATAATGGCCTGAATTCTTCAAAATAGGAGATAGAATAAAAGCAAAAGAGATAGAGCTGCCATTGACTCTCTCTCCCTTTCTCCCAAATCTGCTTACTAAATGCAGTTAAGAGACAAATAAGGTTCCTGTCTTTCAGGGACTGACATTCTGGAAGCACAAATAAGCTGGCAGACATTACAGTGCTATTAAAGTACTGTTCTGTAGGCATCATAGCGGCAGGTTTGTGACACAGTTATCCAGGCTGGAATATCTCAAGGCCTTTGGGAAGCAATGAGAAGCTCATGTATAGGAAAGAGGAGAACCTAAGCCTGTGAAAAGCAGGATGAGGTAGTTTGATAAACACACACTAATGTTTACGTTACATAGCACAGAAATTTAAGCACAATATTATCAGTTTTAGAAGTACTAGAACAATACAATTAAGTTTAATTTGTTTAAAAATCTTTGTTAATGGAGATAATTCTCATTTTGTAATCAGGTGAGATTTCTATCTTTCAGGGTAAAACAGGGTATTTGGTTTAAGAATGAGTTTTAGTTGTTTGAGGATCTGGAAAACACGAGAATACAGGTTACAAAAGCCACACAAAATTTGAACCAAAACCCTAAATATTTTATAGTGGTGTACTGGCTAGTTTTGTGTGTCAAATTGATCCAAGCTAGAGTCATCAGAGAGGAAGGAGCCTCACTTGAAGAAATGCCTCCATAAGCTGTAAGACATTTTCTCAACTAGCACGGTGGGTGGGGCCACCCCTAGGTTGGTGGTCCTGGGTTCTATAAGAAAGCAGGCTAAGCAAGCCATGGGGAGCAAGCCGGTAAGCAGCACTCCTCTGTTACGATAAATCTTTCCACCAACAGCCGCCTGAGCCCCACTGCCACGTGTGTGCTTTATGTTAGCCGCCTGCCCTAGTTAGGCCCAAATAAATACACAGAGTCTTGTATTAGGTTCAAAGCTGCTTGGCCAATGGCTAGAACTTCTCATCTGTTAGCTCAGTCTTAAATATCATAAACCTATATATTTTATAAGACTTATCTTATCGGATGCCTTATCGGTGTCCCTCCTTGTCAGTGGATCACATTGTGCCGCTGGAGCAGGAGCGGAGGGGAAAAGAGGGCCCTTCCTGTTTCTCCTTCACTTAAATATGAGTCTCCTTGCTCTGTCACTTCCTGCCTGGATCAGCACTTCTCTACTACATTTCCCAGAATCCTCTTTGACTCCTAGTCCTGCCTAACTTGCTGTTACATTGGCCAAACAGTATTTTATTTAACAATCAATAAGATAAACATACACAGTAATTCCCCATCACCCCTCTATGGCCTCTGAATCTGGTCCTGCCTCCATGATCCTGCCCTGTTTGAGTTCCTGTCCTGACTTCCTCCAGTGATGAGCAGCAATGTGGAAGTGCAAGCCAAATAAACACTTTCCTCCCCAACTTGCTTTTTGGTCATAGTGTTTCATTACAACAACAGAAATTCTAATTAAGACAAGTGGGGTGCATGCCTTTAATCCCAGCACTCAGGAGGCAGAGGCAGGTGGACCTCTGTGAGTTTGAGGCCAGCCTGGTCTCCAGAGCGAGAGCCAGGATAGGCTCCAAAGCTACACAGAGAAACCCTGTCTCGAAAAAAAAAAACCAAAAAAAAAAAAAAAAAAAGAAGACAAGTGGGAATGTCTAATTTGTGGTGGGAATCAGCATGGCAAATGTCTGATTAGAAAGGAAGCAAAGCTATTTTCTGCATACATGAGGCATTTTCAATTTAAAACTTTCCAAAAGAATATTATTCAAGAAAGCCTTGTTTGATATGGCACCCAAGACTTCCCTGCAAGACAACAGCTGAGAGGTGGAGGGACCTATCCAAGGAAAGTTCATGGAATGTATCCTTATGTTTTAATTTATTTATAGGACACATTGAAACCGAAGATTTGTGGATCTGATCCATTTGCTTCAAAAATTTTTCAGTTTTGAGGAGATTTATGCCTAATGTCCCCAGTTTTTTTCAATGAGTAAATTTGGAATTAATAAAATTTTATTGACCTAAAATTTACAACATGAATAGTTTCCTTCAAGTGAAAACATTAAAAAGCACAAAGTTTTGCCGCATTATTTAGCTCCTCAGTACTCAAGGTACCTAGGAGTAGGAGTAAATTTTTCATCTTAGTACAATGCCAATTACATAGTGAGAAGTAACCATGTTTGTTGCTAATAGAAGCTCCTGAAAATGATGCTTAAATTACATGATATTATCTTTTAACAATTTCCATGGTTGGTGGCAGCACCTTTTCTTTGTGCACTAAGATAACTAATGCAACATAAGGTGTGACATCAAAGCAAAGCTGGCCTTAAGAAACATAATTCTATTAAATTAACAATTACAGCAGTTTTATTGAAACCATCTAATCACCATTTCAGCACCATGACCACAATACTTTTGGAAAAGTAATTTGCAATTATAATAGAGCTCATTCCTTTTACATAATTTCCTGCCCGTTTTCTTTTCACAAATACACTTGCTTGTCTAGCTATTAAAAAAAAGTCTTTAGGTAATTTTCTTTAAAAATATTCCAGGTTGCAGTATATCATTTGAGTTTCCAGGGCTGTTTTTATTGTGTTTCTATTCAAACCTTTTATCAAATGGAAATGCTTTCAAACGATGATGCTAAGTGAAACTAAGTATGCTTTTAAACAAAATAAAATTGATGCATATTTAGTCTGATTGCTTATAGCTGGTGGCTAACATTTAAATTGAGAGTCTGTGCTGTCTAGTGTTTGTTAACATTATACGACTGAAGACACTCAGGAAGAGGGAAACCCCAGTTAAAGAATTGCTGTCTCCCTCTTGTAGTAGATCAGTACTTATCCCTAGCATGGGAATGGAATTTGGGATCCCAGTCCACATAGAGGGATACTTCCTCAGCCTAGACACACCCAGGAGGGCCTAGCTAGGCCCTACCTCAAAGGATATGATAAAGATTCTGAAGATCCCCCATGGAAGGCCTCATCCTCCCCGGGGAGCAGAAAGGGTATGGGTTAGGTAGGGTGTTAGTGGGGGGCAGGGGAGGAGTAAAACAATCTTGTTTCTAATTTAAATAATAAAATGGAAAGCAAAAAAAAAATTGCCCTCTCAGACTGGTGTGTTAACTTGTATGTGGGGTATTTCTGATTGTCACAGGGAGGGATCAATTCACCATGGGTGGTGCCACCTCTAGACAGGGGGTCCTGGGTTGTCTGAGGTTGCTGACCAAGCTTGGGGACAAGCCAGTAAGCAGTGTTCCTCAGTGGTCACTGCTTCAGTTCCTGGCTCTAGGTTCCTCTTTGGTTTCCCTTGACTGTGACCTGTAAGACAAAGAAATCCTTTCCTTTCCAAGTTGGTTTTAGAAATTTACAATCTCTCTTTTCTCTTCTTCCCTGGCTTTATTTGTTTGCTTATTTATTTATTCATTCTCTCTCTATCCGTCTGTCTCTCTGATTCTTTCTGTTTGTGTGTGTCCAGCGGGCAGGGGATGCTGAGTGCCACAGTGTGCATATGGAGTCAGAGGACAACTTGTAAGAGTTGGTTCTCTCAACCATGTGGGTTCCCAGTATTGAACTAAAGGCATTGGGCTGGGTGGTAAGTGCATTTATTTCATGAGATACCTCATAGGCCCCCGTTAAGTAATTTAAAGATGTATCTTTCTTTTTACAATATCTACAGTGACTGCAGTGCTTACCTACAGAATAAATTCTTTTGGCCCCAAGAACTTTTATATTTGTGAAGGAAAGATTTAAAAGCATGAAATTATGAGATAGGCATAGGATAGCTTGATGCTTTTAGTAAAAATCTGTTGGATAAGTGGATTGATTTTGGTGACAAAGTATCTCTCTCTCTCTCTCTCTCTCTCTCTCTCTCTCTCTCTCTGTGTGTGTGTGTGTGTGTGTGTATTGGACCTACCTCTTGCTTCAAAATTAATTTCATCATCTTGGTTACCAAAGTCAGATATCTCACTGGAAATAAAAGCTTGTATAGGTAATGTGCTGTGAATTTTCTTTTCAAAAGACTATATTATAAACCTTTTTATAGGAAATAACCTTTATTATTGAAAATATTTTTTTCACTCAGTATATTCTGATCATGATTTTCCCTCCCTTATTTCCTCTTAGTTGTTTTCTATCTCCCCACCCTTCCAACTCCATGGCTTTTTCCCTCTGTCTCTTTAGTAAAAAACAGAAAAGTAATAGAAATAAAAAATAAAACAAGAATGAAACAAAACTAACAAACAGAATAAAAGAACACCAAAGAAAAAGTATGAGAAACACACATAAATTTGGATGCCCTTGTTTGGTGAATCAACATTTAGGATTTCAATGTCCTCTTGTTGGATTTTCCTTTGAGTATGTAGTATCCTTCTTTGTCTCTTTTGATTAGTTTTGGTTTGAAGTCTATTTTGTCAGATAATGAAATGGCCACACCTGCTTGGTTCTTGGATTCATCTGCTTGAAATCTATTTTGTCAGGAGCCAGCCCTGGTCAGATATAAAAGTCTCCTTTACAAGAGGGCTGGCTAAACCGCCAATTTAGTCAAGCACCCCACCCCTTAGGTTAGTGTTCGAGATAACTACAGGAAAGTTCCTGGACACCTGCTCAGGCCTGAGGGCATTTAACACCATTCCTCACCCCTCCCTTACTTCCTCTTTCTTTACTTCCTCCTTTCTCTTTAAAAACTCCTTGCTTAATTTTAATAAATCAGACCTTGATAAGGATACTGCTTAGTCTCGCTTTTCTTTCTCGCCCATTTATTTTCAGGCTTAGTCCCCCTTGGACCCACGAATTACCAGAACCCCGCAGGCCGGGGCACTATTTCACTATCTCTTTTACCCTGAGGTGCTATCTATCTTTGATGTTAAGGTGTGTTTCTTGGGTGCAGCAGAATGATAGATCATGTTTTCAAATCCAATCTGTTAGCCTAATCTTTTTATTGGGGATTTGAGACCATTGATGTTGAGAGTTATCAATGAACAGTGTTTATTGATTCCTGTTATTCTATTGTTATGGCGTGGATTTTTTTTCTCACTCTTTTGATTTGCTTTGCTCCAAATCGTTTATTTCTTGGGAATGGTCAACTTCTACATATTAATGTTTTCTTTCTAGTGGCTTCTGTAAGGCTTCTGTAGGTCTTAATGTGTAGATAGATACTGCTTCCATTTAGTTTTATCATGGATTTTTTTTCCATTTATTGTGATTGAAAAATCTTTTTGGGTGTCATAGTCTCAGTAGCACTACAACAGGAAATCATTCTGCATGCTGGTAATAACTGGCAGCTGGCAGTGCAGAGCCACACCACCAACCGACTACACTCGAGATTTAAGTGACACCGTCGTCTCTGTGCAGCACAAACCCAATGACAGGCAACCCTGACAAAGACGTGACAGTTCACATTTGTCTCAAATGGTTAAAGATTTACTTGTTTTTAAAATTTACACTCATGTGTGTGGACCTGCATGATTTTATGGGCACAGCATGTGTGTAGGAGCTCTGGCATCTGTGTCTCTTACAGTTTGTAAAGAACATCTGTCCAGACCATTCTGGATTTTAGAGTTTGCATTGAGAAGTCAAGTGTTATTCCTTTTTATAAATTTTAATAATTAATTAATTAATTAATTTTAAGTTCTGACCACAGTTTCTCCTTCCCCCTCTCCTCCCATCCCCTTATCCCTCCCCTAACACTCTCAATCACCCCTCCTCTGTTTCTGTTCAGAAAGGGCCAGGCCTTCCATGGGTGTCAATATAGCATGGCATATCAAGATGCAGTAAGAGCCAGGTGTTGGTGGTGCACACCTTTAATCCCAGCACTCTGGAGGCAGAGGCAGGCAAATCTCTGAGTTTGAGGCCACCCTGGTCTCCAAAGCGAGTGCCAGGATAGGCTCCAAAGCTACACAGAGAAACCCTGTCTCTAACCCCTACCCCCCCCCAAAAAAAAAAGATGCAGTAAGACTAAGTACCTCCCTTTGTATTAAGGCTGGGCAGTGCAATCCAGTATAAGGAATAGGTTCCCAAGAGACAGCCAAAGCACTAGGGACAGCCCCTGCTCTCAATGCTAGGATTCCAACAAGTAGACCATGCTGCACAACATGTCATGTCAACACATATGTAGAGGGCCTCAGTCAGTCCCATGCAGATTCCTTGGTTGTTGATTCAGACGTGAGTTCCTTTGAGCATAGTTAGTTGTTTCTGTGGGTTTTCTTGTGATGTCCTTGACCCCTCTGGCTCCTACAATCCTTCCTCCCTTTTGGAAATCAAGTGATATTCTAATGGTTATGCCTTTGTTACTTGGTCTTTTCCACTTGTGTCTTTAATATTTTTCTTTCTTCTGTCGTCTTTGTGTTTTGATTTTTTTTTTAGCTTTCAGTTTTTACTTGAAAGAGTTACCCTTTTCTTTCATCTGCAATGTCTGAGATTGTTTCTTCTGTGTCTTAGACTCTTTGAGGCTTACCTCTGAGGTTTGTTTGACTTTCTAAATATTTCATTTCCAGTTTTATCTCAGTTTGTGTTTTCTTTAGTGACTCTATTTCTATTTTTATGTTTTGAAATGTTTTTGTTATTTCATTCCACTGATTTTTTGCATGTATGTTTTCACAGACTACACTATCTTATCCTCTTTAAGGTTCCTGAACATATTCGTAATATTTTTTGAAGTCCTTGTCTTGTGTGTTAGCTATATTGCATTTCTCAGGGCTTGCTGTAGGGTTGTTGGGTTTTGGTGGAGACATATTGTCTCTCTCTCTCTCTCTCTCTCTCTCTCTCTCTCTCTCTCTCTCTCTGCATTATGGTTTTGCCATGGGTTTTGGTTGCCCTGGAACTAGAGTTCCAGACAGTTGTGAGCTTCCATGTGGGTGCTGGGAATTGAACCTGGGTCCTCTTGAAGAATAGTCAGTGTTCTTAACAACTGAGTCATCTCTCCAGCCAGACATATTTTCTTGAGTGTTAAATTGTGTGTTACAAATTGTGGGCTTTTTTTTTTTTTTGGTGTCTAGGCATCTGGATTTGGGATGATTGTGATTGTAGGCATTGATATCTGGTCTTGTCTTTGTTGGGTGGGTGCTCCATTTCTTGCTTTGTGTTGACATCTCTGAATTTTAAGAATGTGTAGTGACTTGGGTGTTCTGGTAGAGAGTGCTTCTGAGTCTCTTCCATGTGTGGCCTTTTGGTGTCTGGGGTAGAATGTGTTTTTATATATTTTGGGCTAACACAAAGGAATGGTGATAGACTACAAGGGGCAACTGATAGGGTCCTTAGGATGAAGAAAATTTTCATCAGCCAGAAGGTTTTGGAGGTAGGCAGGGAGGACACACCCCTGTGTGGTCTTCTAAAGGGCTGGGATGAGACTGAATAAATTATACTGGAGGACAAGAAGGAGAGTGGAAATAGCCTACCTGAGTTCAGACCTGGTGTGGCCACTGGAGATCCCAGGTATAGGGTGTTTCTAGGTATTGGTGTTTGATAGAGAAAAATGGGAGTGGTTTAGAAAGGGATGACGATAGAGTCCATGTTAAGGAGGAAATCTTGTTAATTGTGTGTTTGTAGGGAAAAACCGTGATTATAGGTATCCCTGACCATGCTGGCTTGGGCATGGTAACAGTTATTTATCAAGGGATTAGGAAGGAGAGAGGCTCTCTCTCACTTGGCTGAGCTGACTGGGAAGCATTTGTGGGTCCGTCCTGCTCAGGTGCATACTGGTTCCCTTGCATTAGTATTTTCCCCTAAGAAACTACCGGTTATTAACCTATCTCTGACTCCACTTTGTAATAATCAATGTGTGGTTAATGGGGGACAACCCCCTACAAGAGGCCTGCTACCGAGCTGGAGATAAGAGTAAGGAATTTTCAGTGGGGGACATGGAAAGAGTACAAATTGCCATTCTGATTCCCAGGCCACTACGGCCAGCAGTTCAGGTCTAGAGTTTTCACATATATTGCTGGCTCATGCAAAGGGACCCATTTTAGTGTATTTTTATGATGTATTAAATCTGTTTGTGAATTAAGCCATGTTCACATAAATAAGAAAACGTTTCCTGTTAGTGATTTTAAGTATTGTTTCCTGATGAGGCGTGTGCTATATTCATTCATCCCTGCAAGTTTCTTAGTTTGGTTAAAAATTATCAGAATACTTTCAGCTGTGGCTGTGCTCAGGGAAGATTAAAAAAAAAAAAATCTGTTCAACATTGCCTCTGTTCGTCTTCTCTGACTCTCAAGAGTGAGGAAAATATCAAATGAGGTTTTTTTTTTTCTTTTGATGATGATTTCTGTTTCGTATGTTAAAGAGAGAACTAATGGTTTCACTGAAGTCAAATGCTCTGCCCCCTACCCCAAGCCAGAGAGCCCAGATTCACTTTCTTTGCAGGAGATTACCCAAATAGAGAAACTCAGATAGCTTCAAAAGGGGACTTCATAGCATCGGAAAGAGGTGGGAGAAAGGACATGTTTATATTTTTTTATTTTTTTCTGATGTTAACTAGCAATTTCTTATTTTTGATAAAAAAATGTTGAAGTTCATACAGAATTTACTCCTTTACAATTTTTTTCTCTTTGGTTCCAAAGAGTTAAAAACTGCCCTTGAAGAAGGAAGCATATTACTTCCTGTGCCCTTTTCCTAGCTTTCTTTTAAATCCTTTTGCTGCCAAATTTGAATGGAAAATCATTCCATTGCCGGTTTGCAACTTATGTGACTCTTGGCCAGGGAAGCCATTTAAGCAAATTTGAAATCTGCTTAGATTTTCAGAGCTGAGTGTGTATGTACATGTGCATGCGTGCGTGCGTGCGTGCGTGCGTGCGTGCGTGCGTGCGTGCGTGCGTGCGTGCGTGTGTGTGTGTATCTTTATGTGTGTGCTTGCCAATGTAAAGTCGGGATTACATGCAATCTTTGCTGATGCACTCTCACATATGACATAGGTTCTACCTCACAGATACCACTATACATGAGGCACCCGGAGAGGATTCTCAGGGTCCCCCTTGTGAACTCCATGCTGCCAACCAGAAGAGGAATAGTAGCACTATTAGCACACATTAACTGAGCATTAACTCTGTGCTAGGAATTGCACTAAGCCCTTAAGTGAGTCTTTAATCTTCACAATGAACCATGAGGAATTTTGTTATTGCAACTTGATGGACAAAAGACCTATGACTTAGAAACTAGATAATTTACCTAAATTCATATTGTTATAGTCACAATTCAAACACTGTGTGTCAAGCTATAAAGATTTATTTTTATTTAAACTGTGTGTGTGTGTGTGTGTGTGTGTGTGTGTGTGTGTGTGTGTGTGTGTGTGTGTCCAAGTGAGTGAATCAGATTCCCCTGGAGATGGAGTTATGTATTTTTGAACTGTGGAGTGTATTTAGGGATAGACTTGGGTCTTCTACAATGTCAGTATGTACTTTTAAACACAGAGCCATTTCTCCAGCACTTGTGTTTGACTTTAAAGTTCAATGCAATTAACATTTATTTATTTTGCAAGACCTTATTCTATAACTCATGCTAGCTTCAAACTCTTTATCTTAGCCTCAAAAGAGCTAGGGTATTAAAACTCCACCCAGAAACTTCTACAAAGTAGTAGTATACAAAATTAACATACAAGATAAGACAAGTAGCCAGCCATCCTATATAAAAATGAAAACCAGACTGAAAAAAAAAATCAGGGAAAATTAGTTTCACAATAACCTCAAAAATGTATTACGGTAATGCTAACCAAGCCAGTGAAAGACTTGTGTAATAAAAACTATAAAATAATGAAGAGCCGGGCGTTGGTGGCACACGCCTTTAATCCCAGCACTCGGGAGGCAGAGGCAGGCGAATCTCTGTGAGTTGGAGGCCAGCCTGGTCTCCAGAGTGAGTGCCAGGGTAGGCTCCAAAGCTACACAGAGAAACCCTGTCTCGAACCACGCCCCCCCCAAAAAAAATTAAAGAAAGAAATTGAAGAAGATAAGGAAGATAGAAAAATACCCCATGCTCGTAGATTGGTAGGATTAATGTAGTGATAATGGCCATCGAACCAAAAGTAATTTACAGATTAAATGCAATCGTCATCTAAATTTAAACACAATTCTTCACAGAAATTAAAGAGACAACTTTCAATTTCATATGGAAACACAAGAAACTGAGGCTAGCTAAAACAATAATGAATGAGAAAAGATATGCTGGAGGTATCATAGCCTCCCATCTGTGTTGCGGGATATTTGATCACACTGTGTGATGATATCTCTGTTTTACCTCGCCTGCCCAAGGCACCTTCTGATTGGCTACTAAGGAGGTAAATGGCCAATAGCTAGGCAGGAGAGGATAGGCAGGACTCCAGGGGAGAGAGAACAACTCTAGTGGTGGGGTTTTGCCAGTGAGACATGGAGGAAGTCAGATATATAGTATGGAGGAAGGAAACGAGTCATGTGGCAGAACATAGATTAATATAAACAGGTTAATTTAAGTTATAAGAACTAGTCGGGAACAAGCCTAAGCTAAGGCCAAGCTTTCATAGTTAATAAGTCTCTGTGTCATTATTTGGGAGCTGGTGGTCCAAAGAAGGGCTGACTACATTTGGAGCCTCACTGTGTGTGCCAGCTGTTGTTGGTCCATTGGCTTAGTGGCTATACCCAACTACCATCTGTGGCCCTAGGCCACAGTGCAAGCACCCTGCTGCTCAGGCAGTGGTCTGGTGGGATTTCTGGTCCTGCCAGGAGTGGTTCTGTTGCTACTGCCAAATGTAGTTTTTAACTAAGTTTCTATTTTTCTATTTACCAAAAAAGACCCAGGAGTCAGATGTTTGGGTGAAAACCTGCTAGCTCAGAGATGCGGAGAAGCAACCAGCTGACCTTCTTTTCTAGCCAAAAACCCAGCAAGAGAGTATCTCTTCAATAGTCACAAAACAAAAAGAATCTCCTAGTTCTTTCCTGCTCCTTTCTGTACATCTCTCTATCTGGCTTCTTCATATTCTGTATGGCTAATTCCTGTCAACTAGTTGCTGGGTCCATCACCTGATGGTTGATTTTATTAACAGTTTCAGATTTCTCGGTGGTGTCAAATATCCCTTGACACCAAACAGTATTGCTGCAAGAGGTCATGTTTGAGAATATAGTTTTTGACATGAAAATGATATATGATGCTTCTTTAAGTTAAACTCTTAATTCAATATTGGGTTCGTATTCCATATGAACTGGAGCTTGTCTTTATACTCTGCAAAGATATGTAGATGAAATTAGCGTGAGATTTATGTGGCATCAGTAAGCCATTGTACTAGGGGAAAAGAATAGCTTTAAATCATAAATCATTTTGATGGGAAGTACATAGCAGGCAGATGTGGAGTCGCTACTAATGAGGAAATAGTTTAACTTCAACTCTTATGTGATTTTTTTTTAGAATTAGTGAAGTATTTTGATGGTTTTGGAATTAATATGGCACACACATAGCATTCTTCTAGAGGAGCTTGACTAGCAGATTATTTAAGGTTTAAATGACCATGCTTGCTGTCGAAACTGGATTCATGTGTGGATGGGAAAGACCACTCCTTCTTAAATAGAGAGGAGGGACAACCAGGACTGCTCATATCAGCATAAGCCTCCGGTTCGTCTCTTTTACATCCAGAATGGCTCTTCTGACCCACGAGTCCAGCTTTGGGTTCTGTCCTACTTAGCCAAGTTGGCTGTGTTCTCAGGCTGTGTTTCCTACACTCTGTGCTTACCAATCCAATTATGGAAAATGTCTTTGACCATTTTTTTGTTGGCTTGGTTGCAAAAACTAATGGCTGGCCGGGAGCTACACTTAGCTCAAAGTTATTATCTGAGAGAGAGAGAGTCAAGCATTGTACAGCTAAAAATTCACTCTAAAGAAAACAACTGAAAATTTTATTTTACATTAAAAATGTCTCTAATTGCATAATGGAAGTTTTACACATAGCCGATTATCTAAAAATTAATTTGTCTGCTGAATTTGCTTATTTCCTATTTTCTTTTCCCCGTTCCTTTTCCCCACTTCCTTCCTTTATCCTTTCCTCTTCCTTCATTTTTTTCATAGAAATTTAAGGATAGTTTTATCTAGAAAGTATGCAAGTCTAGTGCATTATATCCTTTCAACATGTTCTAGTACTTAGAAGAACATTTGTATTAAATTTTAAGAAAAAGAAAAGATTAATTGGGACAATATGAGATGATACCATCATAAACATTTCTCTAGTCTATTTTAATTATTGAGGTGTAATGAACATATGCAACAACTAAAATAAAAAAACAAGTTTGTTTTACTTTTTATATTTGTAAATGTATCAGTCAAGGCTGCTCAGGAAAATAGAAGCAATAGAAGATAGATGGGTGGATGGAAAGAATAAACAAGTAGATAAATAGAAAGGTGGTAGAGAGATATATAGACAAAATGATAGATATGAAGGTAGACAAATATACAATAGAAAAATGATAAATGGAAATAAATTTTTTTTATGCTGGATTGGCTCATGGTACTACATTGGCTAAGAAGTGTTATGTCTGCCATATAGACAGAGCATAAGGCAGAGAATCCATGACATGATTTCAGTCCGAGACTGAAGGTCCCCAAACCAGGGGAGCTAATGGCAAAAGTTGTGGGCAGACTGTAACAGTCAGAGAAGCACGAGTACTGATGTATATGGCCAGGAGAAGAAGGAAGTCTCTGGTAAGGAAGAAAGGGATTTCTTCTATCTTTTTTTTTTTGGCAGCTTTCAATGGCAAGGATGATGTTACATACACTGATGAGGGCAGATCTTATTTACTTAGTCTAATAATTCAAATGCAAATGTAGTTTTGTTTGTTTTTGATAAGGCTATTGTGTATCTCATACAAGCCTAGAACTCACCATGTAGCCTAAGTTGACCTTGATTCTCTTGCCCCAACCTCCCAAGGGTTGGGTCATAGTGTTTATGTATGAATAATTTCAGCTTAATGTTTTAACATCTAGGTGTATATTAGCCTAGTCACACTGATATATGAAATTAACCATTACAACTCCATCCCTAGACTTGGCTGTCATGTGTACTTGAGTACTTTCTTAAGCCACACTTCACCTTTAAATAAAAATATATGAGCTGATCAAAGACGACAACAATGGACATGTCAAAGTAGACAGGAAAAAGTTCACAGGACTCATCTTTACAGTATGAAGAGCTATGGGGACCTGAGGAAAGCTTGGGGCAGGAGAAGTGATTTTCACCATGAAAGAGCATACCTACTGTTTGTCCAGTGACAAATGGTCAAGTAAGAGTATATGGATTAGGAATATATTTGTATATACACATATTAAGGAACAAAAGAGGCTTATGATAAGGATATCCTTTTATTAGAAAAACACCAGCCAAACGCAAGACAGAGCGTGCCAGGGGCAGCAAGCCAGCCAGGCCAGAGAGAGAGGGGCTCCCAAGTGTTTTGCAGCCCCTTAAAACCCTATTACACATCATCCTGACCTCACCTTGACCACGCCTTAACAGGCGTGGTCAGATACACCTGTAGCCAGCTTCTAGCAGGCGTGGCTTACACTGTCCTCTACATACACATATGCATGTCATAACAGTTAATTAAAAAAGAGGCCACAAATTTGAAGGAGAGTAGAGAGGGGTGTATGTGAGAGTTTGGAGGAAGGAAAGGGGAGAAGTAAATATTGTAATAAAAAATCTTGGAAAAAGAAAAGCCCAAGGCCCAAAAGTCAAGCATGGCATTCTAATCCCAGCACTCAAAAAACTGAAGTAGAATTGTTTTGTGTTGGAGTCCAGCCTAAGCTACACAGTGAGCATCCCACTAGGAAGAGCTATGAGTGACACCATGCTCAAAGAAACATACAAATAAATAGCAGTAATATCAAGGTCACAGTTTTACATATGATGATACAACTATTCTGTGTTCAACAGACTGTACCAATCCCTTCCCTGGTGTTTAGAGAAATCTTCTAACAATGTTGACTCTTCTCCAGATAGTCTGCAACTTAGACATTATAATGAAAAATTAATAGTAATTAAATACCAATATAACACCAATATCTTTTGTTATATGATAAAATAAGGAAAAACAAAGATACTTGTTTAATATATGTATATGTGCACACATTCATAACAAAACTATGAAATCATAGTTCTTATTCTGTGAATGATCATGTGGTCATACCTATTGTTTCTAACTACTTTTCATTACCCATCTATATATTCTTTGCTTTAACAAGTAGCCAAGATGGTTTGGATTATTTATCTAGCAGTATGGTACAACACTTCACTACTGAAGAGTTTGGGCCAAATGTGACCTTATCCAGCCTGGATGGTCAATGGTGTTTATTTCAGCACATGGTAACATAAGGAAATGTCTCCTGCATTTCAGAGGTACTCTTCCTTAGAAAAGCAGTAGAGTATTGGTTATGGTGGTACACAATTTAAATTCCAGTCCTTGGCAGGCTGAGGCAGCAGGATTGAGGTCTGATTGGGGTATGTAGTGAGTTAGGCCAGATTGAGTTTTCTGGAAAGATCTTGACCTAAAACTAGGTCAACAAGCAAGTGAGCAAAACAGTGAGTGAGCAAGCAAGAAAGCAAGCCCAAGAGTTGTGGAGTAATAGCATCCAGTAATGGAGTAATCCAGTTCTCCCCTGATAGTCTGGATCACTTACCCCAGCCATAGAGGGAAGGAGTTCAGAGTGGCCTAGTTGTAGTTAACTACTCTTAGAAGCAGGAAAAAAATGAAATAAAAAATAAATTGTCTAACTCTTCTCTTGAATTTGCCATTTTAATAGTCCTGTTAAATCCAGGAGTGATTCAAGGTGGCAGAAAATATAAATGTTTTTGAACAAACATTTTTTCACATATATAAGAAATCCTTAATGGAGAGAAATTAGTTTTTATCTGGTGATTTCATAATAACTACATTTTATTAAAGAGACCAATGAAAAAATTTGTCTAGAATCAAAGAAAGAATTTGGCTATTGTTTAAGTAAGTTACATAAAACAATGTGAGGTTATTGGCAATCAAAGAGAACACTCTATAAACTGACAGTATTTTATTCTGTCCAGAACTGATTAGAACTCTACTCTTCAGAACAAAGTTAGTTGGAAGATGACTCAAAGCAAGGGACAGCCTCTGCCTTCCATCACCTTCCTTTCTGTGTATCTTTTCTTCTCTGTGTATCCTATCCAATTACCTTTCGTCTTTCTGTAGAGACAGTTTTGATTACATGTAGACCCATCTGGGATAACTTTATCTGGGATGAAGTACTGTATCAGAAACTTTAATCACGTCCTCTATTCTCATAATGTAACATATACAAGCTCCAGTGTAGTGAGATATTCACCTCCTGCACCTGTGACCACGCCCAAATGGGTGTGGTCACAGGTGCAGGAGGAGAATATCTCACCATAGTCTAGGACTTAGGCTTTGATATAACTTGTTGGACATTATAAAGTTCACCAGAGTTGCTTATTATGAATATTGATAAATTTGTATGAAATGCTTAGAAACACTATTAGATACTGGATGTTTGTTGGTGTGATTATTCTTCTGGACTTGGAGATCTACTTCCTGGGCCAGACAGGACTTACTTCCTTGAAAAGCAGGATTCTGAGGAGGCCCAGCTGGATGGACACAGCTGGGATGCACCTGTCTCTATTTTGTGTTGTCCTTACCATGTTTGGTGCTGTGTGTGCAAAGGTAGTACAGGCATTCTCTTTAATGTGGGATATTCCAATGCCTACAGAATTTGTGACCTTGTGCAAATATTGGGAATTATTATAGGATTAAGGATTGACATTTACCTGTGTCTATCTTTAAATTGATTTTATATTTATTCAATTGATTTAGAGCAGTGGTTCTCCACCTTCCTAATGCTGCGATCCTTTAATACAGTTCCTCACGTGGTGGTGATTCCCAAGCATAAAATTATTTTTGTTGCTACTTTGTAAACTGTAATTTTGCTACTGTTATAATCATAATGCAAATATTTTTTTGAAGAGAAATTTACCAAAGGGGTCACGAGCCACAGGTTGAGAAACCCTGATTTAGAGAGGATTTATTTTGTAATGTTGTTTAATTCATTCATTTAGGCCCTGAACTTTGATGGTTTCCAAATAGATAGCTATTTCTCTGTTCTTCAGTGACAGCATATTGTTGTTTACATAAGGTGTGCTGTTAAATTACTAAGCTCTCAGATACATCTTCTCATGACACCCAGGGTAGGCATAGCTACCATGAAGCGACTGAGCTGCAATACCAGGATTTGTCCACTTGGTGGCGACTGTGATTAGATTTCTGAGATTTTATTTTGAGAAAATTAATTTTAAGGTAAGATTTCACTATTGGAAACTGTTAAAATTTCTATCATTTTTTACAATGATATTTTTAAGGACATTGTGAGTAGTGACATTAAGTAGCTTATTTGGTATTTTGGGGAGCTTATTTGGTATTTAGTGACTTCATAAATTTTGACTTTTAAAATATTTTAAAAATTTCTTTGTATGTAGCTTGACAGTTGGAATGATTTAAATTTCTGAAACTATCTAACTCAAACTTTTTGTTTTAATCATTTTTGAATTTTTAAATCACAGATTTTGAGCAAATACAAAAATTGTTTCACCTACTGGTTTAACTTAGGAAGTATATGAAAACATTGAGGACCCTAGCACTTGTATTCTCCCTTTTGATTGTCCAATTCTAGTAAGTGTGTGTTTACATAGGACTAAAAAATAATTTTATAGAAATACTCTTTGAAATGAAAGAATCCTATTGATCAAATACAAACTCTACAGTTTTCTCAGTCTAGCTCTTACTAAAATTAATTAGAGGGCATTAGACTAAGGGGTTCTAAGACCCTGAGCTCTTCCTAACCTGAAACCAACTCAGCAGGAATTGAACTTATATTCTAGGAATGTGGGGCTGAAGTTGTCATAGTCAGAAACTACCAACTATTCTCAAACCAGGGCAAAAAAGGTATGTTTCCACCTTAAATAATGATGTATTTTCCTTTTCTCAAGTCTAGGAACTCTTTATGAAAGCTGCCAACTAGCCCCTTCCATGCTTGGTGCTGCTTGTCTTGCAGTGTGCTCCAATTCAACATTTACAGTTTTGCTCTGACAAAATTTACCCTTATGCACATGACAAAGGCATACTAAAGATTGTGTCAGAGTTCTACAAATCATTTCCAGTAAGGATCCTTTTTCCTATTTTTATGGTATATTTTCTCTCCATCTTTTTGCTTTCACTCTTGCTCCCTTTCCTTCTCTCTTCTCTTTTTTGTTTTCAAGCCAAGATCTTGCAATGTAGTCCAGGCTGATCTCAAACTTTGGATTCCTGATTTAGCTTCCCTGGTGTTGGGACGACAGGCATGTGCCACTGTGCCCAGATTTCTGGTATATTTTCTATTATCATGTTACCTTTTTTTTTTTTTTAAAAAACAACAATGTTTGGTTTTTATTTATAGAAAATACACTTATCTCCTTCCCCAACAAATGCTGAGCGTATGTTTCTAGAGTATCAGACTGAAACTACATTGTGTCATTAGTTTGTGCAGGAGATCACAGGACTCTGAGACACTGGTGTCTTCTTGTGTGCCTCTTCCACAGTCAGGACTTCTGCAGTGGTGGCCCTTGAAGACTGTCCGGCCCAGCTGTTTTCATGCTCTTTCAATAAACTCCAGGATGTCACCAACGTGCCACCAGCATGACTCCAGGTCTCTGCTAAGAAAGAGCCTCTCTTTCCACCCAGAAAAATGGCCACCTGGCAGGTCTGTGTTAGATCTAATTCTCCAAAGGGTTAAGCTGGGTTTTCTTATATGTAGTGATTACTTCTCTCTCTCTTTTAATTAACAATTTTTAATTGATTCCTTGGGAATTTTCCAGTCCTTCCCTGTCCACCCTTCACCCTCATAGCCTTTTCCCCCAAAAAAGGAAAAAAAAAAGAAAAACATTTCACTTCTCCATCTTTCCTGCCTCTCCATCCCATACTCATTCCTCCTAGTGGTCTTAGGAACATTTCCTTGTAAATGTTCATTGCAATGAGTTGTGGGTATGGTTCGAGACCTCTGGCTTCTGGTATGCCATCAATACTGGACTGGCACCAAAACTTCTCTCCAATATCCGGCCTTGAGTCATGGAAATCCTGTGGCTATGGTTCTGCATTTCCAGTCCCTTCACACACTCCAGCAGGTCATAGATGGGGTAGACATGGGGTTGGGCCAACTCATAGTCCTGAAGGTGGGCCTACGTGGTAACTGAGTTGTTCAGTCCCAGTCTCCACCAGGACTATCCCTTTCAGGCAAGGGTCAGGGCCAGCTCTCCTGAGCCCAAGCCATGGGGGACCATTTTAGGGAGAGACCCTGGATACCTGTACCACTGACCATGCCTGTTTCATCAGCAGGGCCACGTACTGAGTGCTTGTCACTCCCTGGCTCCTGGGAAGGTCTGAGACTGGGGCCTCCTGCAGCCCTAACCAGGCCTTTCCCAAGTGGGGAGGTGAGTTCCCAGAGAGCAGGGCTCCATGTGTGGTCTATAGACCATCCCTCTCGTGCATGGTGGCTGGTAGGACCAGTTCTTCCTTTATGACAGCTGGTGAATAGGGGCAGACCGTTCTCCCAGGGCCATCAAAAGTTGGACCAATTCTCTCATGCCCATGCTATTGGGACCAGTTCTCCCTTGGATGGTGGTGGGGAGTGGGAGGCATGAGTTTTATGGGGCCCAGGACACCAGGGCCAGCTCTCCCATGGTCCCTGGTGGTAATACAGGCCAGGGACATCAACACAAACCCCAGCTGCAGTAGGACCATGGACCCAGACGTGGCCCTCAGACACAGCTCAGGACAGTGGCAGTGCAGGCCACTCAGATTAATATGGCCCCAGAAACAGCATGGCCCTCGGATATCAACATGGCCTCAGGTGGCAGCCCAGACTACTGGCATTCAAATGGCCCTTGGTGGTAATGCAGGTAGAGGATATCAACACAGATCGCAGCTGTGGTAGGGCCATGTACTATTTTTAAAGTTTATTTTTATGTTGCTGTCTTTCTGTTTGCAAAAACAAACTGAAGAATATAAAGACAGGATTTATACTCAATAACGATTAGTCTACTTTTATCAGAAATATGTTATTACAGTAAAAATAATAAAGACAATACAATCAGAGACCTCACTTTTCAGAAAACTCAGAATAAGAGATGAAAGCTTTTTGTTTTTCAAGACAGGGTTTCTTTGTATTTGCTTTGGAGTCTGCCCTGGAACTCAATCTGTAGACCAGGCTGGCCTCGAACTCAGGAAGATCTGCCTCTGCCTCCTGAGTGCTGGGATTAAAGGTCTCAATGCCCAGCTTGAGACATAAGTAAAGTTTTATGTGATTGAAATTTATTTTTAAAATGAGCTGGGAAATGTAGTGATTTTTCTCAAGTTTTTTGTTACTAATTTAAATAGAGTAAGAATGTACGGAGTACGAAGGACTCAAACACAGAATCGAGGACTGTAATCCAAAATTTCACTAATTCATACATGAACTGTATATAATTCAGCTATTTCATGTGCTTTAGAACAAAGGTTGGTATATCTATTTTAGAAGTTAGACTATTTCACCTATAGACAGCTAGATTCAAATTTACTCAGTGGGCCATGTTAATAAACAATGCCAAGAGCTTAAATAACACTTATGCTGCCTGAGGAACTGCTGTAACACGTTTCCTAGCATTTCTAGTGGATAAATAGAATTCATAGCTTTGTGGACTTCTGTGTTTCTCAAGACCCAGACTACAGTTTCTTTGAAAGTGAGCATGGGAGGATGGGAGGGAAACAAACAAAACAACAGCAGTAATAACAACAACAACAAAAGGATTCTGGAGGTATTATCTTTCCAGGCCTCAAGAAAACATTACAGAGACATAGTAATTAAAAACAACATGGAACTGGCACAAAACAGACATGTAGACCAATGGAACAAAATGTAATATCAAACACTGTTGGGGATCCAGATGATCTGTGGTTCTTTCTCAGGCACAAACCTAGACGGACCCAGGCACAAAATAAAGATTCAGAGAAGTGTCTCCAGGGGGCAAAACAAGGCCACAAAGGCAAGGGAAGTGAAGAAGAAAGAACTCAAATAAGGGGCTTAAAGATGACTTTGCTGGTACTCTCTTTGGCAGCATGTATACTAAAGCTGGAACGATACAGAGATGATTTGCATGGCCCCTGAGCAAGGATGACATGCAAATTCATGAAGTGTTCCATATTTTTGTCAAACTTTCACTATTTGCAGATGATATGATAGTCTATATAAGTGACCTGAAAAACTCTACCAGGGAATTTCTACAGCAGATAAACACCTTCAGCAAAGTAGCAGGATACAAAATTAACTCAAAATAATCAGTAGCCCTACTATATAAATGCAATGAGAAAGAAATCAGAGAAACATTACCCTTCACAATATCCACAAACAACATAAAATACCTTGGGGTAACACTAACCAAAAAAGTGAAAGACCTGTACAGTAAGAACTTTGCGTCTTTAAAGAAAGAAATTAAAGAAGATACCAGAAAATGGAAAGATCTCCCATGCTCTTGGATAGGTAGGATCAACATAATAAAAATGGCAATCTTGCCAAAAGCAATCCACAGATTCAACACAATTCCCATCAAAATCCCAACAGTTTTTCACAGACCTTGAAAGAACAATTCTCAACTTTATATGGAAAAAGAAAAAAGCCCAGGATAGCCAAAACAACCCTGTACAATAAAGGAACTTCTGGAGGCATCACCATCCCTGACTTCAAACTCTATTATAGAGCCATAGTCCTGAAAACAGCTTGGTATTGGCACAAAAATAGACCGATAGACCAATGGAATTGAATTGAAAACTCTGATATTAACCCACACACCTATGAACACCTGATTGTTGACAAAGAAGTTAAATCTACACAATGGAAAAAAGAAAGCATCTTCAACAAATGCTGCTGGCACAACTGGAATCAGACATGCAGATTATTGCAGATAGATCCATATCTATCACCATGCACAAAACTTAAGTTCAAATGGATCAAAGACCTCAACATAAATCCAGCCATACTGAACCTTCTAGAAGAGAAAGTGGGAGATACTCTTGAATGAATACGCACAGGAGACTGCTTCTTGTACATTACACATGTAGCACAGACATTGAGATCTGCAATTAATAAATGGGACCTCCTGAAACTGAGAAACTTATGTAAAGTGAAGGAGACAGTCAGTAAGACAAAATGGCAGCCCACAGAATGGGAAACCAACCCCACCAACCCCACATCTGACAGAGGGCTGATTTCCAAAATATACAAGGTTCTCAAGAAGCTAGCCACCAAAACACCAGTCAATGAAATTAAATGTGGGGTGCAGAACTAAATAGAGAATTCTCAACAGAGGAATCTGAAATGGCTGAAAGACACTTAAGAAAGTGCTCAAAATCCTTAGCCACGAGAGAAATGCAACTCAAAACAGCTCTGAGATACCATCTTATACCCGCCAGAATGACTAAAATCAAAAACACCAATGACAGTCTATACTGGAGAGGATGTGGAGGAAAAGGAACACTCCTCCATTGCTGGTGGTAGTGCAAACTTGTAAGACCACTTTAGAAATCAGTATGGTGGTTGCCCAGAAAAATGGGAATCAGTCTACCCCAAGATCCAGCAATTCCTCTCTTGGGCATATACCCAAATACTGCATATTCATACAACAAGGAAATATGTTCATAGCAGTGTTGTTTGTAATAGCCAGAAACTGGAAGCAACCTAGATGCCCCTCAACTGAATAATGGATAGAGAAAATGTGGTACATTTATACAATGGAGTACTACTCAGCAGAAAAAAGCAATGGAATCTTGAAATTCGCAAGCAAATGGATGCAACTAGAAGAAAGCATCCTGAGTGAGGTAACACAGTCACAAAAAGACAAACATGGTATGTACTCACTCATATATGAATTTTAGACATAGAGCAAAGGATTACCAACATACAATCCTCAGTGGCTGATGAAAGCAGAGGCAGACACCCACAGATATACACTGAACTGATCTCTGGAACCCAGTTGCAGAGAGGGAGGAATGAAGATCAAAGGGGTCGGGACCAGGCTGGTGAAACCCACAGAAACAGCTGGCCTGAACAAGGGGGAGTACATGGACTCCAGACTGCTTTCTGGGAGGCCAGCACTGGACTGATCCAGACCCCTGAACATAGATGTCAATGAGGAGGCTGGGCACTCTCTGGTGCTCCTGGTAGTGGATCAATATTTTTCCCTGGTGTAAGAAGGGACTTTGAGAGCCCATCCCATGTGAAGGGATGCTCTCAAGGCCTGGACACATGGAGGAGGGCCTAGGCCCGGCCCAGGATGATATGGTAGACTTTGGGGAGTCCCCCTGGAGGGCCCTACCATCCCTGGGGAGTGGAGGGTAGGTAAGGGAGAGGGAGAAGGGATTGATATGTGAAGCAAGCTTGTTTGTAGGGGAAATGCTAGCCACACCCTCTAAGGGGCTGGCACGGGTGATGCAGACCACATACCTTGGCAGTAACCAACAGATTTCTAATTGGACTAAGCCATGGCACAACTTACCTCCTTAGCATTGCAGCAGACAAAAGAACAATTTCCTGTTTCTCCCTGCTTATATCCTGTTTCTGCCCAGTTACCTCACTTCCTGTTTGTCTGTACAGACTTCCAGACCTCTATGGTTAGCTAGTGGCAAGCTCCATTCTCTGACCCTCAGTCATGCTTTATTGGTACAAGCAAGATATCACCACACATTTCCCTTTGTCTAAAATTTAAAAAAAGGTTATAACTAAGAAATACCATATACAATAAGTACAGTAACTATATACAATATGTACATGACAGTAAGTACATTAACAATGTCTAGTCCATTAGCATTTGACAAATTCCAAGAAAACACTCCATTATCTATTCTTTCTCGATGAGTCCAAAATCTGGTACTAATTTGCTTTATATTCTAATTTGCATTATCAAACTATCTTTTAATGTCTTTTAAACCTATTACACTTAACACATCTATAGTGAGTTTCTTTACTGAGTCTGGTAAACAAGAAAAACTATAATTATGCTATTTAGTTGTCAATTCCCTCAGAGACCCAAGAAAGAAATAATATTAACTGAGTAAACAGAAAGTGCAAAAAAGCGCCTTCCAAAAAAAAATGTGAGAAATGACAGAAACAGTTGGCTGCCTGTACAGTCACCCAAGATTGCTCTACATCCATGTTTGGCCTATAGGCCTAACACATCTGACATTTATGTGAACCAGGTTAATCTGAAGTACTGGAACGCCTTGTCTTGGCAAGGTTTGCAGTTACTCTTTTTGGTGTCCTGTTTGTCCCATTTAGACAGCATACTGTCAGCAGTTGTCTAAGACAAGAGCACTTTCTTGCCCTGTGGCTTACCTTTGCCACAAAGAACTTAAACTCCATGTGGAGTTTCTTAGATGCCTATTATCTTCTCTAATGTAGACTGGTGCTGCCAGGAGCCGACATGTCTCATTGTCATAAAAAAAAGAACCTATGTTATTGAAACATGTTAAATGCCTTATTCTGTAGATCTCTGAAGTGTTTGAAGATGACCTGTCTTTTTAATATATCAGTTTGACCTTGTAATCACACCTAAAGTGACTACAAGTTTGATTGTAACAGTTGACAAATTATTAAACTTACATTTCCTTATTGTCCTATATAGTTGATAATAATAACTTTCTGGGACTAGAAATTCTGTATTACATTGTTAAATGAGCTGTATAGATACAATACCTTGAATATTAGAAACCTATGTACAGTATGCTTTAGTAACATTAATCTCAAATTTGTGTCAATATACAACATTTGTATACAATATACAGAAGTCCAATCCAAAGTAAAATGTTTAAAACTAGTAGTTGCTTTTTAAGAGTAGGTTCAATAATTTACCTTTTCATCTCATCTCCCTTTATTCTTTTCTTTTCTCTGATTCTTGAATCTTGTCCCAAGCATTCAAGGCATAGGGACAAGATGTGTTCATTGTATGTAGCTCTAGTATCTGCATCTGCATAACAGCGCTCACCAAGAATCTGATCTTGGGAAGCCTCCTACCTTTGATTCTGTCTTGATGTTTAAGGGCCTTGGCCTCTTCCCTCCAAAATGAATTCCCTGCAGCTGTAGGCCAAGTTCTAGAACAGCTGAGACTAATTGAAGACAGTCATTTGGAGTTATTTTATTTCTTGTAGCCCATGCCTTTACTAACTGCCTCACATATGGTGAATGCATGCCATAAGAAACTACTGCTTCTTTAATATCTTTTAAATCTCATATATATATATATATTTATCTCATATATATATATGTGCTCCCATTTGTATTTTGTAAATATTTTTGTGTGTTCATCATTTGCTGGCTTTTGAGTAATAGTAACAGGATAGACCACAGCATGTGAAGATGACGATATCAGCTTGGGTAACTGAAAAGGCACTGGTGACATTAAATCTTTTTCATTCTCTTTCGTTTGTACCTTAGCTCCTGGTGTATCAGTTTTAAGAAGGTTTTCTATGGCCTGTAGTCTATTCTCCATTGCTTCTCAGAGCGTTTGAACTTCCTGGACAGTAAAAACTTTCAATGATTTCATTAAATCAATTAGTTTCTTGTTCTCATCATTTACATGATTCCAGAGCTTTAATATTCTCATCCTTAGAGATTATTTGTATGGCATGCATATTGCCTTCCAAAAACAATGGTCTATCTGCAAGCTTGTCACTATCTTAGACATGGAATGATTTTTTTAGTTAAGAGTTCATTACCATGTTCCATCTTATGAATTGTGTTTGTCAAATTATGACTGTCATTTTCAATTGTATGAATCTTTTTTGCTAAGCTCTCATTACCAATCTGTAAAGTCTGCATCATTTCTATGACTTCCTCATTCTTAGCTCTAATATCAAATCATTTCTTTAAGGCTATGATATGGATTACCAAGCTAATAGAAAATATGGCTAAGAATGTATATGTCCCAGGTATGTCATATACCTCTTTTAAAATTCCATCTATAGTAGAAGCAAGAAGACTTTTAAATTCCTGGATGGTAATATTATCCGCCATTGTTGTAGTAGTAGTTAACAAATTGTAAGAAATTTAGTTAATTTATTTACTAGCTAAAATGCAAAAAACATCCAGTAATGAACTCAAGTTAAACCCTCAGAAAGTTGTCTGTGTCTCTTATGGTTTTAAGTTGCAATGATGATGTTTGGCCAGCAGGTGTCATAGGTGTACCAGTAAAGCAAGTCCAAGGATGCGGAAGCTCTGCTGTCCAACCTTTGGATACTAAGCAAAAACTCAAACAAACCCAACCTGATGGATTTTTGTTAAAGAGAGAGGGAAAAAAAGGAACAACCTGTGTGCACTGATTATCAGTCACCAATCAGGACGCAGCGGGCTGAAGCTGTGCTCTGCAGGTGTTAGGTAGGTAGAAGCTGTGAGCTGGATTGGCTATGCTGGCTCTGGGACTTCTCCGATCTGGGATGTGTATCTTAGTCTAAATAAAAGCTGGGTGAAGCCACCAAATTCAAAGAAAAGAGTTTTAGGGATTGTGTAAACTGCTAGCACTGGATGGAGGGGAGTAGCAGGGAGTCAGGTGCTGCAGCTTGACAGGGTAAGCTCAAAGCAGCTGGAGGCTTTCTCAGGGCCAGACTGGGACCCTCTTGGGGTGATTTGCTCCTGTCCTGCCCTTAATGTTCTGGCCACACTGGGCGCCAAAATGTAAATGGAGTTCTGAAATGGTCTAGATAATAAAAACCTGAAGTCAGATATAGAGGGAAATGCTGAGAGATCAGAGAGAAGGAGCAAGCCACGGCACACCTCGTCCTTAGCCTCTCAGCAGACAAGAGGAGTGATTTCCTGTTTCTCCCTGCTTACATCCTCTTTCTGTCCAGCTACCTCACTTCCTGTTTGTCTGTCCAGACCTCCAGACCTCTATGGTTACCAGTGGTAATCTCCCATTCTCTGACCCTCAGACAGGCTTTGTTTATACAAGCAAGATATCACCACAAATTGCAGCATAATTTACACAGTATACAGAAGGATTATTCCACAACAATTGGTTATCACATATCAGATGGTGAGTCCTGAAAACATATACATACAAGTAATATCACATAGATGAACATGCACATACTCACGTATGTGTGTATCTATTATCTTTTTATCTATCATCCATCTATCCTCTGTCATCTAATTATTATCTCTCTATAATCATCTATCATCTAGCTACCTATCATCTATCTATCTACTATCATATGTGTTACAATTTGAAAGCGAGAAAGACACATGGGAGGGCTTTTAGGGAATTGATGTTGTTACATTATCTAAACAAAAAATTTAAAAAAACGAATATGGAGGAAATGATGAAAATGAAATTTCAGATGCCTGCCCAAATAGCTTTTGGTTTATTTCTTGAGATATGATCTGACTCTGTAGTCCAGACTAACCTACAGTCCACATGTGTCCCATGTTGGCCTTAAACTCATAGCAATCCTCCAGCCCCAGTCTTTCAATGTTTGGACTACAGGAGTAAGACTCATGTCTTGCTCTAAATTGTTTGCTTTCATTGATGAATATTTATTGTTTTCAAAGATTTTTAAGATCCTCTTTTATTATTTAATGGTAAATTTTCTGATTTTATCTTTTATAGGCATAATACTGAAAACTGAAGTGCTCTATGAGATTATTTTCAATTATGTTCTCTGAGTCTTTTTTTTTCTAACAACAAAATGTAAATACATGGGTCATGAGTGATGAATATTTTTAAATTTAATGGGCAATACTAAATTTATCTCCAAGTGCTTTTATTTTTCGTTGTGTGCCTAGCCTTTAATGGTTGAGCCATCTCTCCAATCCCCAAGTGCCTTTAATAATTTGTTTTTGCTTTCACTTGTTATTGGGATATATTTAAATTATTTTATTGGGTGGTTGTTTTATTTTCAGTTCCTCTGACTACTGGTAAATATGAATATCTTTTCTTCATTCATGTTTCTTCGTTTGAAAATTGCCAGTTTACCTCATTTGCTCCTTCCCCCCCAGCATAGGACTGTTTATTATGTTGATTTGTGTGCCTGCTTATGTATCCTGCATGGGAATGATCTGAAGCTTCTTTATCTTGCAAATACTCTTGGCAGGTGGTCATGCCATTTTACCTTTGTTTAATGTCTGTTGTCATGCAGAGGCTTGTAATTTTAATGAAGTCAAATGTATCATGTATTTCCTTTTGTTGTCTGTGTTTATTTAATATTTTGTGTAAGAAGTCTTTTCTTACCCTGCTATGGTTAATCTTTCTTATCAATTTGAGCAGTTCTAGACTCACCATATGAGAATGCCTCCAGAATGCTTTTACCAAAGTGGAAAAACCAATCATGGACGTGAGGGCCATCAATCCATCAGGCTGGGTCTCTCTGCTTCCTTAATATAAATATGTCAGCTGCTGCCTCACAGTCTTGCTGCTATGCCTTCCCCACTAGGATAGGCTGCATCCCCTTGAAAAAAGCAAAAAAAGAAACTTTTATTTCTTAATTTGCTTCTTGTCAAGTATTTGGTCACAGCAACAAAAAAAAGCAGATAAATGAAATATGTTCTTGGAGTAAAAACATTTGACACTTCCAGTCATTTTTCCCCCATGTAAATAAATATCTCACTGGGATCCATTTGTATAATGGGAATTCTTCTGTCCTTACTTTTTAAAATTGATTACTCTCATTATCATGTGTCTATGTGGGGGCCTGTATATGCCATGGCACATGGGGGGGCGCTAGAGAGCATCTGTTCTCTCCTTGCATTCTATTCTGGGGACTGAATTTAGGTTGTCAGGCATGGTGGCAAGCATTTTGTATGTGCTGAGCCACCTGTCTGCCTCAGCCCTGGATTTTTATATGGGCCTCAGTCTTACAGTAAATGCACTCAAACACAGTTTGGACTTTGTGGTATACTCCATTGATTAAAGCAGCAGTGTCTGACTTACTTTATCAATAAAGTCTTGATTTCTTAAGGTGAACTCTTTCTTCAAATCTTTTATTATTGGCCCCTTTGAAATGTCCATGTTAATTTTACTGCTGTTTACTGTATATTGGTTGGAGTTGAATTTCATTTAAGATGAACTGACTTTATTGTAAAGTGCCAATTTATTACAATACAGTTCCTTATTTAGAGGCTGTGGTTCTAATAGCATTCTATAAATTTCATCAGCAAAATTTCCCAAATGTTCTGTTTGGTCTGTCTAGATACCCCATTTTTTTTTTTAACCTGTTACCCCTTCCATTGAAATCCATGCTTCAAGAAAGCAGAGGTTTGTCTCTTACTCACCACAGTACCCACAGTATGAAGAATACAACTGCTGCATTCCACATATGCACAAGCTGGTTTTACATTTCCTATAGTATTAGTTCTACTTCATAATAATCTGACAATTATTTTACCAACTGGGTAAACTTGCATTATGGCAATAATGTTTTATGTATTGATTTTGTTGAATTTTTACATGTAAAGAATGAAAGTCTCTGAAAAAAGGCAGTTTTATCTCAGCTAATAAAATTATTTTAATCAACATATAGTTCTTAAAATAGATGTTTCATTGACTGGGAATTCAATGCCTGGTTATTAACACGTCTAAAGACACTGAAAGTCTTACTATTAGTTTTGTTACAAACTATAATATTGGATTGATACATTTTGCAAGCAAAATAAATAGCCTTTGGTCATTACTTGTTAATATTTCCAACAAACATTTATTATAAAGTACATCTCAATGTGATGGAGGAATGCATATTACCTTCAGATCATACAAAAAAGCTAGAGAGCAGGGATGAAGCTTCCTGGTTAGCATCGACTTGATTTATCCATGTTCTATGACCAAAGTAAGTGGTGTCTTCTATAATGAAGTTTTACCATCAAGTTCTGGTGGGCAACCAAGAGTAGTGGCAATAACCTGTGTTGTGATGGGGTCTTCTGGACACCTTTGAATGACAACTCCAAGGAAAGTTTACTATATCTGGAATTGGGCAACCTATGGCCTCTGAGAGAAGTACTAAGCCCTATGTAGGGCAATAAACTTTTTATATGAATAATGTATCTTTAGGAAGCTTACAAAATAGTAAGTTTCAATATAGCTTTTTCTAAATATCCTTAGTTCTAATTATGCTTTTTTTGCCCCCTCCTCTCCTCTACCTTTCTGTTCCTCTCTCCACTTAAGCCTCCACCCCCATGATGGAGATAATTCTTAGAGCAGTATAGGCATTATACCAAACTGAAAACTTGTGGGGATGAGGTTAGCAGTTTGTTCAATCTATGCATCGTCTACTTGGAAGACAATAAAACAAATTCAGAGAACATAGAGGTAAGCTGGGCCAGGTAGGAGATAAATGACATAGAACTGACAGGACATACTGACTTGTGAGACACTTAAGAAGGTGTTTTCCAGGAATGCTTTGAAGTTTATAGGCTAGGAGAATAAAATGTAGCCATATAGTTAACTCTGACAGATGTCACAAGGTAATGGGTTAAAGGCAGAAATGCAAATAGTGAATTTAGCTATGGATAGCTTCAGATTTGAAGCCCATGGCCAAGATGTTGGTTCCCAAATGAAATATGAAAAGAATATTATTAGTAGTATTATATTGTGACTGTATGGTGCCATCAGACTATTCCAGTTTAAGAAGGTTATTAATATCTAGAAACGACTTAAAATATACCATTTTCTTCTTCCAGAGATTTTATATATTTCCTGTTAGGTGAAATGGAAATGCAAGTAATTTCATTCATACAATTAAAGTTTAACTCTTAGTAACAGGATGATTTTTATGTGTTGTCTTAATGATTTTTCTATTATCAGTTGATCTTTGTTACCTTCTTTATGAAGGTAAAATGCAGTTATAGCAGTATGTGCTTCAGAAGTGGGATATGCTTTTTCAATTCAAAACTGCTGCTTTTGAGTTGAGCTCAAATGATAATCTCTCGCCTAGCATAAGTCTCAGCCAGGATTTATTCCTGAGCACCACACATCCATATGCACACACAAATCACATGTGCTCAGGTAGTAGCTACTGTACACTAGGCCCTGAGTTCATTCCTAGTACCTAAAACAAGTTGCTATTTTTCAGAACAAAATACTCTTCAATTAACAGACTATCTAACTGGGGTAGACTGACTAAGTTACCAAAAGTACTTCTCGGGAAAAATGCACTTGATTCTTTTAACTTATATGACCCTAAAACTTTCATTTGTATTTTAAATTGCTCTCAATTGGTTGGTAATAACATGTTTTTGGAGGCACGCTATATACACTTACATTGTCATTTTCTAAGGAATTTAAATTTGGAAATGTCACACTGATACAGGCAAATGTTAGTCTGGTTTTATTCTAGCACATGGGAACCTATGTTTCAAGTGAATTTTTTAAACGCATAAATGACAGTTTGAAATAAAAAAAATAAAATTTCACATCTACATTGTCAGCTGAAAGACATCTTCTTTGCCAGTAAAGAGTAAATAGTATTCTACTGCAAATACCTAAGATCTATATTTTGCTTGGGTAACATACATATAGTAAACTGAATGAAAAGATTCTTTTCAAAAAATACTTTATTTTTACAGTACTGTCTTCTTGGGGAACCATTTCAAGACCAATTATTAAATTATTTCAGCTTTCCTTTAAGTACTGTGTAAAAACTCCCCTCAGATACTCACCATAGTATCAGGCTCAGGCATCACAGAGAAGTTTTCTCTTTAAGATGGGAACTAATACAGTAGGTCTCTGTAGACCTACTATGAAACAATGTGCAGAGATTTAGAGATACTTTGGGACACTCTGTACTAAATGGGATTTCTTTATCAAACTCCTCCCCTCAGGGATCAGGGACTTACGTAGCAGAGAAGGCAGAAAGATTCTAAGAGCCAGAGGTGCTGAACAACACTGAGGTCTTTCAGGTACAACAGGCCTGACACACACGAACTCACAGACACTGTAGCAGCACCCACAGGGCCTGTATATGTTCAAGTCAGATTGGGTCCCAAGGCAGAGAGAGGGAAGGAGCTACTGCTTCTCACCAAGAAACTACCTCCAACTGACATCTGTTCAAAAAGGAAAAAAGAGAGTTTTCTACAGTGGATCCTCAATGGGAGTATTAACTACACTTAAGGGCAGGCCTCATGCCTAACAATAGGTGGTCAACACAAAATGAACTCAATTATATTTTTCTAGCCTTTTTGTCTCATATAGTCTTTGGGAGCATTTTTTTGTCTCACTAGTCTTTTGTTTGTATATTATGGTTTATGATTTTCTGTGTATATATCTATATGTATTTCTTGTGCTCTGCCTTTCTTATTGTTATTTTTTATTCTTGTTTGCTTGCTGTTTTGTGTGTTTGCTTATTTTTGAGAGAGAGAGAGAGAGTGCCATGGAGTTGGGTAGGTAGGGAGGTGGGGAGGATCTGGGAAAAGTTGTGGGAGAGAAAACCAGATCATAATACATTGTATGAAAAAGATCATTTTCAATAAAAAAGCATGAAAAAATCTATTTTCCAAGCCAGAGCACATGAGGGTAAAAAGGGAAGTGATTATAAATTGAAGCCACACAAAATACTTTATCTGTGTGTTTTCTTTGCTCCTATGTTTCTTATGAGCTGGATGTGGTAGAATGTGTCAAAGGAGCAGAAGTTAAAAAATAAATAGCAAACAAGGGACACACTTCTAGATCCTGCTTCAAAATCCCAGGTGTTTATGGTTCTTAAGATGATGGCCTTGAAGAGGAACAGGAAGATTGGTAACCAGTGTTAGACAAGCAACAGAAATTGTGAACATTAACTAAGGCAATCACACAGAGGACCTAGAATTAGATGGGAAAGATGAAATTCCTTCTGGAGACTTTGATGGTTACTGATCATATAATATAATGGAAAACCAATTCAGAGTATGGTATGCAAACAAACCATACAATCTTAGCTGCTCCACCGGAGTCAGCGTCCTTTTTCCAGTCTGTTGCTGTGGTAAATATGATAACCTAAAGCCACTTGGTAAGGAAAAGGTTTATTTTGCCTTACAAATCCAGTTTACAAACTGTCATTGAAGGGAGTCATGGCAGGACCTCAAGCAGTAACTGAAGCAGAAACTATGGAGAAAAGCTGCTTATATATTTGTTCTCTGACTTGGTCCCAGAACTAAGCTTAACTGCCATTCTTAAATATCACAGGTCTACCAGCCTAGGGATGGTGCTTCCCACAGTAGGCTGTCAATCAAAACAGTGCCCTGTAGACTTCCCCACAGGCAGATCTGACCCAGGCAATTCCTCAGCTGAGTATCCCTATTCAGGTTACGAGGGCAGCTAGTATCAGCAATCACTACAACCTCCTGGCCTTTAGGAAAGCAGAGCTTCAGAAATGTTCCCATGGCATCAGAGTTTCAGGTGCTGTGGCTGTAGCTAGGCCAATTAAGTTGAAACGGATGCTGTAATCTGAGACTGTTTTAACTCGTTGATTGACTGAAAGCAAAGGTCATTTCTTTTCCTGTTTTGATATCCTGGAAAGGGTCCTTCTCCGTTTTAAAGTTTAAACCTATCCTACTATGCTTGGAGCTACTAAGGCTCCACTTTTTATGTTGTTATTAAGTCATAGCCGAGATTAGAAGTACTTAACTTTTCTGAGACACTACTCTTGTATTAGATAGGGGGTAGAGATAAGGAGCACAATGCTTCCTATCTAGGAGTAAAAAAAAAAAAAAAATTCAGAGTATATGCATTTATATAGTATCTCATATTCCTTTTGTTCCCTAAAAGCAAAGTTTGAAAAGAACATGTTTCTTTTTGCATTAGACATGGAATCTATCACCTGCAAAACAAATGCCAGAAAGGAAACACGACAGGATAGTCACCCTGACGTCTGAGTCAACCACCAGCTTTAGGTGGAGGCATTTCACAGGCAGTCCTCGAATTCAGCACTTTGCTCAGTGTAAAGTTCTAAGCACATTGTCCAGAACATTTATGCTGTCCGTTTCCTCATCTGCACCATTACATTTTTTAATCTGCTCCACCTTCTTTAAACAGTAATCAGGGTGCTTAAGTCTGTTGTGTGCAAAAATTTCTACGGAAGATTATTACGTTTCTCACAGAAAAAAAAAATCCATCGTCAGATCCTATTTGTTTATATTTTGTTCTTGCTTGGAGACTAGGTCCTATTGTGTAGTTTCAAGCTGGTATTGAAATGGTGAACCTCCTGTCCCAGCCTTCTGAGTGCTGGGATTTCAAGAATGCATGAAGTCACATCGTTCTTAAAGATAGCATTCTATATTGGCCATGATTCGAATCATAGCTACCTGCCCATGGGAGAGTCAGATGCATTTTATATACATTCTCCTGGCTACTTCATGGCAGGAGGTCCTGGGAGAAGGATTTCTACTTTCTTAGAAAATTGTATTGTATTGAACATGTCTTACTGGGGAAGTTTTATAAATTTCTATTTTGTTTGAGGTAACTTACGATTTTTTAAGAGGTAATGCAAAATTGTTTACTGTTATGGATTTAAAAACATCTCAAAGGGAAAATCAGGAATGTAGCATGCTGACATGGAAAAAAAACCAAAAAAACAAAACGGAAAAGGGCATTTTTTCGTTTGCATTGTGCCAAGTAGGTGACCTTTCGAATGTGAACTAAAACAAATTGACAATGACAGCTTTAGATTTTCACTGATCTATCTTGGAACATATTATTGCAAATTGTATCTTACCAGAAGTGCTTTTTTGTAATAAAAATGAATTATTCATGAAAAATCACTTCATTTCACAGTGCACCTGCTGAGAAGGGTTTGTGTCGCCTATTGAAGTATGTGCACAAGCTGTGCAATTAAACCTTCACTATCAAATTTATTTTGCTTTGCTAATGCCACATAATGCATCATAGGGAGGGCAATGACAAACGTATTGGTATTCATAGAACATTAAAAAAACTAATTAGTATTTGAAAAGGTCACTGAAAAGATCAGAGGAAGGCCTTTCTGTGGCAGTTAGCCACGGTTTGAAGTGGTAAGGGACACTTGCTTTTCTTTCGGTGGAACCTCTTATCCGCTGCAATCATATTCTCACAGTGTCTTTTAGAATTATCTCATACTTTCTGCACAAGAATGTCATAGTTCTTGCACACAGCAACAGCCATGGAAGACAACCTCCTGCACTATTCATTCACATGATGCTTGGCTTGAACAGGAATCTCACTATTTAATCACAAGGATGTAAGTCAGATCTCATGTCCATGTGTTAGAAAAAACACAAAAAAACAAAACTGAATATTTTTGTGTTGAAGATTACAATACCATCAAAAGGAGCAAAGCAGTCAAAATGCAGGTGAAGTTCACTGAAACACACACCTGAAAAACAAAACAATGCTCATTCATACTTTTCTTTAGCAATTTCATAGACATAAGGTTGTACCTGTTTCTTTTCTCTGTTAGGCCTTGTGTCTGTAGCAGAACCTTTTCTCTGTTGCTTGCCATATGTTAATTATCGTTTTATGTATTCGTTCTATAAAATTCTACTCTGTTGAGCAAAAAGACACAAATGCAGGTTGGGAACTTGTGATGAGGGAGTAAGTAGTAGGAGTAGGAATGAGATCAGGACACACTTATACACCGGTGTGAAGTTCTCAAAGAACAAATTTAGTAAAAGATAAAAGTCCTTCGAATGTATTCATTCTTTCGTTTACTCGTTTAAAATCATCTCTTCACCCATTCAGTCATAAGTCTCAGTTGTTGTGCTTGGCAGCTTTGTTGATGCAGAGATGAAAGTGGGCTTCTACTGCTAGAAAGTTCAAGATTAGTGGCAGAGATAGAAGTGAAAATTTACATCTGTATTGCAGTTGGAAAACTGCCATGATTGATTTGTGCTCAAGGTGCTTTGGGAACTTAGAAGTGAGGCACCTCACTCCTTCAGGTGTTGGAGGAGTTCCAGAGAAAGTTTACCTAAGGGCATGTGGAGAGGTGAGAGTTAGTCAGCTATGTGATAAGGGGGAGAAAACTATTCTAAGGAAAGCTAACAAAAGAGACAAGAGACAGCATGTCCAGCTCAGGAACCCTGAGTGCTTAGAGCATGGAGGTGAGAGACATCATGCCCAGATTCTGCAGTGTCATGAAGCACTGGACCCTTATTCTAAGGTAGTGATTTGTCACTGCGTGCCTTTACAGTGGCAAACAATGGTCAGAATGGTAGATTAGGGATGGAACTCAGGGAGTCTAGCTTGTTCAGCAAGCGCCTTTCTTTACCCGCTGCACAATCTCACTGGCCCAGGACTTAAGTTTTTAAGGTTCATTCCATCTGGTACTAAGTGAGTCTCAATAACTGATGGTCAAATAAGTGAGGGACAGTGAGAATTAACAGGTCCTCCAATGGAAGTTTTGTGCAGGCTTTATGCTTCACCCTTTCTGTAAAGCTTCCTTCACTGCCAGGAAAGGCTAAAGGAGAAACAGACTGGCTGCAATACCATCTCTGTGTTATCACGCTTGGCCCTGCATAGGCCTTAGTTCTGAGTAGTCGTATTGTCACCAGCTTTCTCAGTTGAGAGGAAAAATCAAGTTAATTTGATTTAAACTACATCTATACCAACCAAGGAAGGTTAGTAATCACTTATGCCATCACACAGATAATGACAACTTTTTATTTAGTTACTGAAATATACAGTACATAGTCAACATCCACAGCATCAAATCAGTTTGATTAATACTGGCTTCTGATATCTATAAAAGAAAGTTGTAATTGATTTTCAGTGTTTGAGCTTATGGGTTCATCAATAAGACAACTGAGTTATTTTCTAAACTTACTAATGATCTATGTTCTTATTGTCATTAATACACTCTCATCTTGGCCATCATAATAAATCTCACCTACTTCTTGCCTCGTTAATACCAAATCTATCTTTCTTATAGCCTACCAGAATGTTTTTCTAGAAGCCCAGACAAGACGTAACATGTTCTAGAACAAAAAGAAGTAAGCACATCCAATAGGAGTAGATGGCAAGAAATTATTAAACTGAGGGCTGAAATCAATAAAACAGAAGCAAAGAGAATAATACTAAGAATCAATGAAACATAGAATTGGTTCTTTGAGAAAATCATTAAGGAAGACAAACCCTTATGCAAACTAACTAAAAGATACAGATAGACTATCCAAATTAACAAAATCAGAAATGAAAAGTGAGGCATAAAAACAGACATTGAGGAAATCTACAGAATTATAAGAACACTTGAAAACCTGTACTCCACAGGATGATTTTTTTCAAAAGGTACCACTTACCAAAATTAAATTAAGAACAGATAATTTAAATAGACCTATAACCCCTAGTAAAATAGAATCAGTCATTAAAAGTCTTCCAACCAAAAAAAGTCAAGGGCCAGATGGTTTTAGTGCAGAATTGTACCAGTATTTCAAAAAGAATCTAAATGCTAATACTCCTCAAATTATTGTACAAAATAGAAAAACTAACCGATTCATTTTATGAAGCCAAAGTTTCCCAATACTCAAACCATATAAAGACTCAACAAAGAAAGAGAAAGGGATGGAGATAGAGCTTAGTGGCTAAGAGCACTGTTTGCTCTTTCAGAAGACATGGGTTCAATTCCTGGCACCCACATGTCTGCTTACAACTGTCTGTAACTCCAGTTCCAGGTGATCTGTCACCCTCACACAGACATAAATGCAGATGAAACACCAGTGCACATGAAATAAGAATAAATAAATCAGTAAAAAGCAAGGAGAATCACAGACCAATTTCCCTTGTGAGCAAAAATGCAAAAATACTCAATAAAATACTCACAAACCAAATCCAAGAACATATCATAAAGATCATGTACCATAATCAGGTAGGCTTCATCCCAGAGATACAGGGTTGGTTCAATATAAGAAAATCAGCAAATATAATCTACCATATAAACAAATTGAAAGAAAAACCACATGATCATCTCATTAGATGCAGAAATAGCCTATAATAAAAATCCAACACCTCTTCATGCTAAAAGTCCTGGAGAGATTAGCACTACAAGGAACATACATCAACATAAGAAAGGCTTTTCCTGTCTCCCTAACCCCTTTTCTTTTTCCTAAATATTCTCCTTTTCTTTCTTTTCTCTTTCCTTTATTTATTTTGAACATGGTAAATGAGTATGCACACCAGGCCTTTGACTGAAAAATATCCTATTTTTGAGCTACACCATAAATAATTTTGTTTTGTTTTTTTTCCTGTTGGAATAGAAAACAAATTAGCTTTTCCTCGATAGTTCTATTAATTTAGATTTTTTGCCTTGTGTCATTTAAGAGGGTAGATGTCTCAAATTTGCTCACATTGTTATCTGTCTTGATTTAAACTGATTGAGTTCCTTTCTTCCCACATCTTTTTACTCTGTAGTTATGAATCATGAACTAAATGAATTATTTCCATATAAACCATTTTCTCAAGGTGTGCCCCTGGGGGCAATCTAAACTAAGAGAATGTTAATGTAAGTTAAACCCAATATGAATTATGCTAATTTCATAAATGCTATGTAATGTTAGACACAAACCAATAAAGCTAAAGATAAGTGACACATGTATAATTAAAGTTTGGACAGGACTTAGACAGTGAGAAAGTTCACGTGTATCAAAACTGCAGAATGGCATCCCAGGTGGATGAAATAGCATGGATAATGAATAAAAATGCAAATGGAGGAACTATTTTGAAAATGGTGTGTAGCCCAGTGTGGTAAAAGAAAAATGATATCTAAGTCCTGGTTAGAAAAGGAGGATATAGAAATTGAAAGATACTTTAAAAATGTCTGAATTTAAAAATTATATTGCTTCAAAAGCATCCTGTGTTCTGCCTACCGATAAAGATTATAAAGTTTTAAAACATTATGTTAAATTCCAAATTTCTGCTAAGTCACATAGAATGTTTTCTGCTTCAGCTGTCTTTGTATTCACAAATATTAAATATATGCAACACAGAGGCAATATTGGGCATTTGTTTAATGTGATAGTCACTTTGAGTTCAATTCTATGGCTACCAAGACCATCCTATAGAATTCATGGAAAAAGCTTTTATCAAGTTACACTCATTCATTGATAAAGAATATAGGAGAAACTTTTACCTTCTTTTAACTTAAAGGAATCACATGGGAAAACTGGACAGTTAGGCATTTTAATGTCTGGCTGTGGATATTATTGTCATAGAAAAAAAAGTGTGTCTTCTAGTCTAGCTGATAGGGCAAAAGTGTCTTTACAGAGTGAACTTTTTCTCTTCAAAGACAGAAGGTCCCTTATCAGCATAGAAGTAAATTGCTTGGGATGTTTTTACTGTCTTCTGGAGTTTAGTTTCATTGCACTGTATGTTGGGTTTTCATAGATTTACACATTTATCCACGTGAGTTTTTTTTTTTTTTCTTGAATTTGGTTTCACAAGAGGTACTACTAGAACTTCAAAATAATCTCTCACTCTGAGCAAAATTAAAGCAGGATGTCCAATGTAGTGTATCCAGCTGCCCAACAGCTTAAACAGAAAAAGGACACGAGAAAATTCTGTGGTAGGTATAAGATAAACATACTTCTGTTTATGTTTTGCTGGTATTCTGGTTGTTTAGAAGTTGGGATTTTTTCCTTGCTTTGGGCTGTTCTTTTAGAAAACCAAACAATCACCCAGTTTTTCCTGGGACTTTGATCTATGTTTTGTATTTTGTTATGCAAGGCTCAAAACCTTACCATTTGTTGTGTTTGCTACTTTGTCAGATCATCCACTCTGTGAACATATTACCACCAGATGGCTGGAAGAAACAACTGAAGAAAAGGTAGTGTGTCTTACATTGACATTTCCCATAAATCCCCAAAGACTGTTATATAAATACCCATATACTTTTGCAGGTGCTAAAATAGATTTCTGTGGCCTTTCACCTGACATAATTAGCTTGCCTTTCAACCCTACTGTTTACCATATCTTTTCTTAATCTTTGTTTTTCACAAGAGTGCCTTTGGGATCAAATCAAGCAGTACAGACACCTGCATGCCAGAAGGAAAACACCAAAACTCACTTAAGCCCCAGGACAACTATGCTACAAGCCAATGCTGCAGATGTCCCCAAATGTATCTCATACTAGGACAATCAATCATGCAAATGATATGTAATCAAACTCTGGAGGAATTCTGCAGTGATTTGCTAATTTTGACATTCATAGAAATATTAGTACCTTGAGTAACTAAAATTTACAAGATTATGTTTTAAAATTCATATTGAATCCCTTTCTCCCTCTCTCTTCTTGTGAGTGAATGTGTGTTTGTGTGCGCGCGCGCACGTGTGTGCACCCGCGCACGAGCGTGTATGCACACGTGCGCACATGCATGTGTGTATTTTGCTGGACCAGATTTGAGTAGTTTCTAAAACATAGTAGCTTCTCAATGGAAAGAGGGTTAAATTGAATTTCTGATATTATAGATATTCTGAAGATTTTTTACTGGGGAGACAGTAGTTATGTTTTAAGCAGCCAGATCTTGTAATAACAGGTAAATTTCATGAGTACATTTATGCCCAGCAAATAGCACATTATACCCAGAGTTGAAGTACTCAGTATTATGTTTCATTTTGATTTAATCATTTCTTATTGTATAATTTTTTGAGAAATATAGATTTGTTTTTAATCAGTTCAATTCCATATTAACAAACTAGAGCCTTCTTAGTTTTGTAGGCCATTAGTTACAGGAGCTGTTGAACATACATGTGATAGGATTCTTCTAGAAGATGGATGAGAAAATGGCAAAGGAAAATGCATGTTGCTGTATACTACAGAATATTAGACCTTGCACAGACACCAAGACAGCCTTGTGAAGATGGATGCATTATAATTAGTGGGTATCACAAGAATAAACTAAATGGATACTCAAAATGGTTATAATGGTAGATTTTACTTAATGTAAAATTTACCACCTTAAAACACACAATACATATTGCTTTCCCCTTTTACATATAGTTTGAAGACAATGACAATAGAGTAAACTTCATGTATCAAACAGCATTAAAATATTTTTCCAATCTGAGTGATATATCAAAGATTGATATTTAGACTTAACAATATCTTCATAAATTCTCATACTTAGATAAGTGAACAACAGGTCTGCTAGCAAAGAAGTTTGGGAGATACTGTTTATAGAGTAATATTGCTGAGTGGAATGAGAACATGTAACTCTCATCTTTTCTGCAAATAAGAGGTGTTATAGATTCTCAACAGTCACTTTATGTCTCTATGGAACACACTGATAAAGTCTTTCTTGAAACAGGTTCTTATTCAGAAAGGTATCTGGCTTTGTTCTAGAAAGTCTTAGTGTTCACACTTTACTTCTTCTTTCAGGATGCTGAAATCTATACAATGTCTTTATTTGTTGATGGAAGTGCCACTAAATCTGCTCTGGCATATGCCCCAAGTGGCAGCCCAACTTCTAAAGCAACCTAGATGCCACATAGCCTTCTATCCTCTAAGCACACAAAGATTTAGTAGCCTTCTCAGTTGTTTAGTTGATGAGTTAGAGCAGCAATCTATTTGATTATATGTCATTTAAACATTAATGAGAATAAATCCTAATGTCCATGTTTTTTGCAATAGTCAATGTAAGGTGGGAAACTATTCTTTTGCCCCTGGGAGATATTCTAGAGATGCTTTAGACCATTGATCTCCTAGATACAGCATGTTGCAAAGCTTCATGTATTTTGTATTTTATGACATGGACTTGTCTCCTAAAGATATTCACCATATTTGGCTTATCCAATCAACATTATGTCTTGGATATGATGAACCGAATTTTCTATAGGACAATTGGACAATGATCTTCACAGGCTAAATTTGGAAAGAAATCAACACAGCTCACCAAAGTGATCATTCAGGTATATCTTTGTTCATTCTGCATGAGAATGAGCTATTTCTGTCTAGCCACACTTTAGTAATGTGTAGAGAAAAAAGCTATTTTCAAAGCTAAACTGTGTGCCAGGTGCCAGTTGTGTTGAATTCTCCCAGCAAATAAGACACTAAAACAGAAGAAACAGCTGTAACCACCCTCACCACCTGCTTAAGGTTTTTTGTTCTCTGAGGTCAGTCTCCCAGCTGCATAAGGCAATGAGGCAGTGTAAATGGACAAGCAGTATAAATCAAAACATTGAATTTTTCAAGTCTTTGATGATGACACTAATGGGTTCAGCTTTCTTAGACAGAGGAAATTGTTTTCAGTTTTCCACCCTGATGGGGAAAGTACATTCTAGAGCTTCTTCTACATGGCTGCATCATCATTTCTCATGTGAATAGCCACAAGTGTGGTAATTAAGCCAGTCAGCGAGCATGTGAATTTCAAACCTGTATCTAGAAACCAAGAAGTTCTGATGAGCCTATCTGAGGAGAACATGTATAGAGAAAAGCTTGATCCACAGACAGCACCTTAATCCCCTACTTTCATGAGCTATAATGGCATTTGAAGTTATTTCACAAGAGTAATATATCCTCTAACTCAAAATTTGGTATGCACTCTTATCAAGATGGGGTAGGCAGAACAGTTTCCCAGGAGAATGTGGTGGCTTCCCAACCTGGTCTAAAAATAACAAGAGAAAACAAGGAGACTTGGACCTCCCACCCACATTGTCATTTATTTCTGGCAAGTTACTTCGCCAACAAGGGAGTACAGGCATATTTCACAACACTCAGGGTTATGAAATATTTCAACTACCAAATTTAAAAAAGACTCATCATGGGTTTGTGTTCTTTCTTTAACAACAATATTAAAATAATAATAATTATTATTTTAATATTTCACAGAACACAGAATTTAAGAGTGATCTTATGGAAGATAAAATGATCATTTGAAGACTAAATTTTGTGATTAGAAAAAAGGCAAAGGCCAAGATTTACCCTAAACAGTATTCAGTTAGAACCACTGATTGCCAATACAAATAAACAAATCCTTTCACAAACTATTCCAACCCCCTCCCATATGGATTGGAGCTCTCTCACTCTCTTCCTGGAACTTGTGGACATCTGAGGCTGCATCCTTGGGAATTCCTCACTCCAAATTCATTTTCTAGTACTAGAAGGACTTGCAAGCTCTTTTTTAGGATCACATTTTCTCTCAGCAATCTGTATGTTTGGGTATTCCTAGGGAAGTGTTTATTTAAACTTCAATGTTATTTTATTTTTTTTAAAGCAAGCCTTCCATTAGTAAATAATAATTGTAAGTATTTATAATTATTAAATATTACTTGTAAAAGGATGAAGTCAGGATAATTAGCATTTCCATATTAGTTCATAACTCATTCCCTTGTCTCCCTATATTTTGGCAAATGCTATCAATGGTTTATCCCCTTGACAATCAATAGTCTCTATAAATCGCTATTGCATTCTGACCTACTTTGATAATGTGTGTGTGTGTGTGTGTGTGTGTGTGTGTGTGTGTGTGTGTGTGTGTGTGTTTAGTTGTCACATATTAAGGAGAATGAATTATTTGTCTTTCTATGCCTGCCTCATTTCAGTTGATCTAATACTTTCCCATTCTATTGTACCACAAGGGACAGGCCATCATTCTTTCCTGTGTTGGATAATACTCTATTCTGTGTATACACCACATTGTCCTTGTCCATTCATCCATCAGCACACACCTTTGTGATTTTCTTATTTGACTATTATGAATGGTGGCAACAGATACAGGGGCGAACAGTTTCTCTGGATATATCCCCACAAGAGGAATACAAGAATCATATGGCAGATATGTTCTTGTTTTTTTTACAGAAACCTCATCATTTTTTTTCATATGGCTATAATGATTATATTTCTACCACTGATGCGTATTTTTTTCTAGGACCAAAGAGATGACTCAGTAAGTAGGTAACTTTCTTTGTATATCTGATGACAAGTTTGGTTCTCTTAAAGAACTCATGTAAAAAGCTGGGTGTGGTGGCCAGTGATCTGGAACCACAGCACTCCTACAGTGAGATTGGAGTCTGAGACTGGAGAATCACCAAGAAGCTCAAGAGCCAGCAAGTCTGGGGCATGCCATGCAACAAAACAAGAGCAATTTTGCCTCATAAAGTGGAAGGAGAGAACTAACCTCCAAAAGTTACCATTTATCTACCACGAGCATGCGTAGCCCTTACACCCAGCAACACTAATAAATGAAATAAAAGAGGAGAAAGTTGTATTTCCTCTACATCATTGCCAGCATTTGCTATTTCTTTGCTTTTAGGAAGAAGGCATTTGGAAATGTCTGAAATTTTATCTCACTGTGGTTTGGATTTGCGTTTCCCTGGTAGTTCACGATGTCAAGCATTTTCATTTTTCTCATATTCACTTGTGCATTGAAAATATTTAGTTCTGAAAATTGTTACAAAATTCAAGGAAGCTTGATAATTTTATTCAATTCAAGTTTAAAAAAATAATATAAGAAATAAGTGGTTTTTTTAATCAATGCAAAATGCACACATGTAAACATGGCAAATGTCATTGTGTGTATATTCATGATGCAACATCTATAACCAGAGCTACTTCTTAGAACTGTAGGCATTTGGAAGATAAATAATTTGGTGAACCTTATATTTGTCCAAAAATATTTGCATGTATAATGCAAATAATATGTACCTGCATATTTGTATGTTACATTTGTAATGTACAGCTAGACTGAGTTATGTTAGCATTCATTATATGCTTATTAACTATCTCAGATATTTAAATCTAAAACTGAATAGATGCATTATTATTATCCTCCTGAAAACACAGATCATTTTCCATCCATACTCAAGTCACAATGAATTTCCATTTGATTAAAAATGACATTTTGTTCTTTTAATATTTATGATCTTTAAACCACCCCTTTCTGTTCTAAAGTCCAGAATGATTTGTTGAAGCATATTTCTAGGCCAGTTTTTAGGTGATATAATTTTTGCAAGAGAAAGTCATATCTCTCTAAATCACTCAAACAGTATCATTGACCATTATCGTCAAAAAATTAAATAATGTTGCTTTGTTGGCTCAGAATACAATATAAATATATGCCATTTGGACAGAGTAAAAAAAGAAAAGATGATAAAATACATTTAGGCCCTGCAAGGCTTCTGTGCACACTGAAGCTAACACTAAACTCAAACAGAAAAACATTCACTGAAGAGCCCATTTTTTTTTTCTTCAGATTATCTATGATGGAAACCTCTTGCATCATCTTCCTACATTAACTTTTAAGTAAAGGCAACATACCAACACACAACTAAATAGTTAGATACCAAATATTCCTTTGAAAATACTGTAAAACAAGCAATGGTTGGCTGAAAGTAAAGTCACTTACTGGAAGCCAGGCTTGAAATATGTAAATCAGTATGGAGATTCCTCAGGAAAATGGGAATCAGTCTAGCACAAGATCCAGCAATTCCACTCTTAGGCATATACCAAAAGAAGCACATTCATACAACAAGGACATCTGCTCAACCATGTTCATAGCAGCATTATTTGTAATAGCCAGAAACTGGAAGCAACTTAGATGCCCCTCAACTGAAGAATGGATGGAGAAAATGTGGCACATTTACATATTCTGGATTCTTAAATTTTCTTAGGACATCAACTATGGCCTCAGAGACGAAGTAACATAAAGCAGATTGTAGAGACATACTGCTCAGGGTTAAATCCTCTTTTTCCCACTAACTATCTGGGTGACTTTGAACAAATTACTTAATTGCTTTGTGGCTCATTCTGAGGGGTAAGGTGGTTGTGAGAATTATATAGATAAGTATGTACAGGATTCATATACATGTTCTTGGTTAGTAGTAACATTGTATGAAGTTTTGCGATTCTTTCATGGATCTTTGTGAACCCTGAGTTCAGTAAGCTACTTAACACTAAGGCACTGAGGTAAAGGTTAATGAAATAAATTAAAGACTCGAGGAACACAAATCGCCCATGTAGAAAAAAATGCTTGTACCATCAAGAGACTCTCAAAAGTTAGACATTTAAAGTTTCTTTATTTTCTGTCCTAGCACCTCTATTTCTTTTTGCTTTGGATAAAGACATGGACTCGTGCCATGATGCTTCAAACAATAATTGTATCGTACTACTAATCCTAAATAAATCCTAAATAAATTCTTCTTTGACATTGTCAGTCTTCTCCAAAGCATTTAGGATTGAAACTGGAACCAAATGCATTGGATTGAAATATTAGTCCTTAACACACATTTTAAAAACTAAAGTCAAATGGATGTAAGACTGATTTATACTAGTGTAAATTCTGTGACTTTTAAATGTCTCAATACCTAGATCCACATTCCCAATAAACAATTAAGTCATTACACTTAGTATTTAATCTGAATATATCTTTTCCAGCTAAAATAATGTTTTTTAACCAGTTCCGTTCGTTATTATCTTAATATAGTCTGCATCTTCCTTGTTCAAATACTTGTAATGTGCTCCTGTGTATTCCTGTTGTAGTTTGTCTTCTGTATCAGACATTGCCAGAGACTTTCTGCCAGAATTACTGTTGACATATGGATCTGATTATGTCAAGATTAAGAAATCTTCTCCCAATGCTGAAAAAAAAAAAAAAGATATAGCTTCAAACTTGAGCTTTCAACTCTTTATCTTCCATTCAGTCTTCTTATGAATGATAATTAAAAGTATAAGCTTATTAGATATACATTCTAATCCTTGGAATAGAGCTCTGTGATCCAATACGAATAATACTGGGTATGAAGACGGGGGCTTCGAGTACAGTGAAGATATCTGCAAGGACATGAAAACACATGTACTAGCTAGAGGGTTCCTAGATGTTTTAATCAGCGAGGAAACTACTGGAATCCTCTGTTAGATCGTATGGTTTTTATGGGTAGGGATGCTGCTCAGTTGTCTTTGCATTTCTGTCACAGAGTAAAAACATTTTTCAGCAAATACTTACTATGTGCCAGGAGTTTTACCACACAGTATGATAAAGAAAATCACTGTGGTCTGTGCTCTATGGAATGTAAGTTCTAGTTTAGAAAAGTGACAAGTAATTAAGTGAACAAATCAATAGAAAGAAAACATGTCTAGCTCGTGTTAACTGTTTGCCTGGAAAGAATGCTGGGCAATTTTGGTCAGGATGATCAGGCCCAGTGTCTCCAGGGAGAAAACCTCTGCAAGAGCCATGGATAGGACCAGGGTGGCAGAACAAGGGATCAAAATAAGAGACTGTGGCAACCTCAGTCTGCTAGCAGGACTTGAACAGAATTTCTCCAGAAACGGAATTGATAAAAATGATACCAATAGGGCTCCAGGGAAGGATGAGAGCACTGGGCTGGAAATTGGGAGACCCGAGGCTCCCCAATTCACACCTTTCAGTTTAGCTTTTACTTATCTAACAGAAAAGAAGTTGGTCAATGTTACCTAGCATTAATGCTTTGGGTGTCTGCTTCCTGTTTTGGGAATTGAACTACTCTGGATTTCTTGGAAATATGAGTGGGAGAGGAAATTAGATGTCTTCTTCCTTCCTTGCTCACAGTATCTCTGACCTGCTGTCTCCCATGTGCCCACTGAAATATGTCTAAGGACAGAGGGGAAGGAAAACAGCAGAGGAAGGGTGTCCTCCAAGGAGAACTGGGTTGCCCAGGAAGGCACACCTTCATTTAGAACAAATAGAGATATTTATTTCTTCTTTTTTTATTGAAAATAAAGGGTTTGTTTTGTAAACATCATCTGATCATGGTTTCTGCTCTCCCTTCCCCTCCCAGATACTCCCCACATCCCCACCCTTTTATCTCCATGCCTCCCCTCTCTCTAAGAAAACAGGCAAATATAAAAGACAAAGAAGAATAAAACAAAAGGAGTAAACTAACAAAAAGAAGCAAAGATCAGAAGACACACACACACACACACACAGAGTAACAACAAAAACACATCAGAACAAAATTGGGACGTACAAGCAAAAGACCAGGAAGTCCAGATTTTAAAAAAAGAAGAAACCCAAAGAAAGAAAGAAGTGAGTGACAATCTCCAAAAATACCTTTGAGTCTGTTCTGTGTTGGCTCTCTATTGCTGGGCATGAGGCCTGACCTTAAGTGTGGTTTGTCCCAGTGGTTTGTATACCCAGTGAGACACCCTTGGAGAAAACTAAGTTTTCTTTTGCACTTTCCAACTGGAGATAGCTTTGGGGTTGGAGATGGGAGCTTGTGTCTACAACCCTCTCTCAGCACTGAGAACCCATCTTGCTTAGAAATGTGCACGCCCTGTGCATGCTGTCACAGTCTCTGTGAGTTCAGATATGTCTCAGTGCTGCTGTGCATGAAAGATACTGTTTGCTTGGTGTCCTCTGTCCCCTCTGGCTCTTACAATCTGTGTTCTCTTCTGTAGAGTTCTCCAAGTGTCCCAAGGGTCAGGGATTTGGAAACAATGTTCCAAAGTCCCTCTTTCTCTGCACATAAACAGAGCAATTTCAAAGAGTTGGGAAATAGGATAAAGATACAATATGATCTTAAGCCTTATGAAGCCACAGGCACTATTAACACAGGCAGAGAGGATGTGAGGTATCCATTTGCATTTTACACATCTTCTGTTGTTTTTATGCCTGACAGACCAGATTGAGAGTGGTCTTAAGTTGTCTTGCTTCTACACTGACAACATGTTACTGTACTTCTGCCACTTTACCTCTAGCAGAAAAAAAATCCTGGTTGATATACAGATATAGTCCCAGGACAGATGATAAATACTCAGTTCATTCTCACAGACTTTCAAGAAATTTAATCTGAGATGATACATTCCCTCCAAAGGAGATATGACTGATTTCAATGGCTTATATTTTTGTAGTTAGTAATGGATATTTTTTAAATCTTGATAATCTTAAACTCCACTTACAAGGATCCAGAAAAGTTAAATTTAAAATAAAGATTAACTATAATTCATTCACAGATTGAGTTTACACTAAAAAAGATGCTATTTACCTTCTTCAACCAGTTATCTATGCTAAAGCTGAATAAATGGTAACCTATTGTATGAAAATGATTTATGAAGCGTAAGTGCAAAATGGCTCTTATTTGAAATAAAACATCCTGTTTTTAAAATGTCTAGATGGCATTTTATACTGTTATGGCTCATAAGACTGCTATTTGGTGGTTGAAAATGACATAAATCATTTTATTTGTAATAATTTTAGTTTTTATACTGAGTCTGAAATTCTATGTTATCATATCATTTATATATTTCTTATTTTTATGTCATTTAAAACAGAAAATTATATTAAGGACTCTATAAGGATTATACTGGATTTTTTCTTTCATATACACATATTTGTAAGCAATGATGAAACTGAAATATTCCTATATGCTTTTTAACAAATAAAGCTTTCCTGTACACGTTTTATCTCATGAAAAGTGAATTCAAACATAGTGACAATTCTTTTTACGGCTAATACTAAATTTTATGAAACAGTGACTTATAAAGAGATTGGAAATTTTCATGCTGCCAACTACCACCTTAGTTATTTAGCATGTTGTAGTTGGAATTTTCTTTAGGCCACCAACCAGCTCCAAAATAAAGACACAGAGACTTATTATTAATAATGAACACTTGGCCTTAGCTTAGTCTTGTCCCACTAACCCTTTTAACTTAACCTGTTTCTATTTCCATTCATCTATGTTTTGCCTTGGGGCTTTTGACCTGTCTTTTATTCTGTCCTACTTTCCTGCTTCCTCCATATCTATCTGTCTCGGCCCTGGAGTCTTCCTGGCATCTCATTTGCCTAAATTCCTCCTCCTACTTACTATCCCTGTCTTGAAGTCCAACCCACACCTTCTCCCTTGCTATTGGCCATTCAGCTTTTTTTTTTTAAAGTGTTATTAGTTCAAATTAGGAACAAGCTTGTTTCACATGTCAATCCCTTCTCCCTCTCCCTCCCCTCACCCTCACCCTTCCTACCCCACTCCGACCTATCCCCCACCCCATCCACCCTCTACTCCCCAGGCAGGGTAGGGCCCTCAACGGGGGGTGGGGGGGGCTCCACAAAGTCCACCATGTCATCCTGGGCTGGGCCTAGGCCCTTCCCCATGTGTCCACGTCAAGAGTGCATCTCTTCATGTGGGAAGGGCTCTCAAAGTATCTTCTTACACCAGGGAAAAATACTAATCCACTACCAGTGGCCTCCTAGAGGGCCATTCAGCTTTTTATTAAACCAATAAGGTGCCTTAGACAGGCAAGGTAAAACAGCAATACATCTTTCCATAATTAAACAAATGCAATATATCTTTACTTAATTAAACAAATATTCTACAGCATAAATGCAAGACACCTTCACATAGTTAAACAAATCCACAGTAGCTTGTGGGTATTCTGTTAAATGTGTTTTTGATCCTCGGTTTTAAAATTAGTGAAATTCTTCAGATAGAACTTTGCAGCTTGTGTTTCAACTGGCCATTTTCAGAAAGAGAGACAGTTCACTGCGAATCTGCTATCAGAACCACCCAGCCAGTGAGGTCAGTTCACTTCATTTTGAGAAGGATTCCTGCAGCAGTTCTATTTTATTGGACTGAAATAACCAAGGAATGTACTTTACTTGTAAAATAGAAATTTACTTTTGCTCATGACATTGGATATTCAGATCTAAGTAATTCATCTGATGATGACCATCTCGCTGGCAGAAAATGGAAGAATTTCAGAACATGTGGCAGAACAGTGCACCTGCGACTCTTTCCCTGTTCTTATAAAGGCAACAGATGCAACAGAGGGGCTTTTCCTGTCCCAATAACTCCATAGGATCCACTCTAAAATAACTCAAAGGTGGTTTAGGTTTCCAACTTCTTAGTACTATTAGCAAATAACTTTGGGGATTAAACTCGTTTATGAGTTCTGGAGAGAAATAAAGTTCAAAGCAAGCAAAGTTATAGAGGTGCCATTTTAAAGCTATGGTTGATGGTGTGAGACAAACAGTTTAAAATCTAGGGCTCAGGAGCTGTCTTAGTGGATAAAACGCCTGCTGCACAAGTGTGAGGACACGAGTTTCAGTCTCTAGCACTCACATGCAAGTTGCATGTGGTGGGGTACTCTTGTAAACTCAGTGCTGGGGGAGGGCAGCAAAGACAGGCAATTACTGATGCCCATTGGATAGCCAGTTTAGAGAAAATGAAAAGCTTTCATTCAAGAAGAAACCCCGTCTTGAAAGATAAGGTGGTGGTACGGCAGAGGATGACGCCTGAAATTGACCTTTGACTTCCATGTGTGTGCAGAAACAAGTACATCTGAACACACATGTGTGCACACACATTTGCCAACATACACACACTGTAGAATACTACTTAAAGTGAAAAATAATTTGTTCCTTGAGCATATGACTTAGTGACCCACACTTGTAATGCCAGTATTCAGGAGACTGTTAAAAGGCATCAACAGTCTTACCCAACTATGAAGCATATGAACTACAAGGCCAGATTTCCAGGCAAGATATGATCAATGATAAAATATAACACATTAAGAGATTTACCAAATATTCTCTGATTGGATGTGAGGTCTGTTCCCCAGGAGACAACCCTTGTCGGGTACTGTAAAACTGGTCAAAGACACATAGTTTGTGAAATCATAGGTCCGAGGTGTGGGAACTTATTGCTGCTGCCAAACTGCCTCCTGAATATGTTCAGGGTTAAGCAGGGATGCCTTTCTTCTAGTGGTGATGCAGAGACTCTATGATACAGTTTGAGAGATGAGCTAATCTATGAATATAATGCCAAAATCTTTTTTCCATTTTTTATTTAAATTAGAAACAAAATTGTTTTACTTGTCAATCCCAGTTCCCTTTCCCTCCCCTCCTCCCCTGCACCCACACTAACACCCTACCTATCCCATACCCTTTCTGCTCTCTAGGGAGTCTGAGGCCTTCCATGGGGGGTTCTTCTGAGTCTGACATATCCTTTGGGATAGGGCCTAGTCCCTCCCCTGTGTGTGTAGACACAGGGAGTATCTGTCTATGTGGAATGGGCTCAAAAAGTCCATTCCTGTTCTAGGGATAAGTACTGATCTACTACAAGAGGCCCCATAGATTTCTGAGGCCTCCTGACTGACACTCACATTCCTGGGGTCTGGATCAGTTCCATGCTTGTTTCCCAGTGATCAGTCTGGGGACCAAGGTCCCCCTTGTTCAGGTCAGTTGTTTCTGTGGGTTTCACCAGCCTGGTCTTGACTCCTTTGCTCATCACTCCTCCTTCTCTGTAACTGGATTCCAGTTCAGTTCAGTGTTTAGCAGTGAGTGACGCTGGAGAGGATGTGAAGAAAGGGGAATACTCCTCCACTGCTGGTGGGAGTGCCAACTTGTACAGCCACTTTGGAAATCAGTATGGAGGTTCCTCAGGAAAATAGGAATCAGTCTACCACAAGATCCAGCAAGTCCACTCTTAGGCATATACCCAAAAGAAGCACATTCATACAGCAAGGACATCTGTTCAAATATGTTCATAGCAGCATTATTTGTAATAGCCAGAACTTGGAAGCAACATAGATGCCCCTCAACTGAAGAATGGCTAGAGAAAATATGGTATATTTACACAATGGAGTATTACTCAGCTGAAAAAAAAAACAATGGAATCTTGAAGTTTGAAGGCAAATGGATGGAACTAGAAGAAACCATTCTCAGTGAGGTAACTCAGTTACAAAAAGACAAACATGGCATGTACTCACTCATATATGGATTTTACACATAGAGCAAAGGATTACCAGCCTACAATCCATACTGCCAGAGAAGCTAGGAAACAAGGAGGACCCTAAGAGAGACATATGTGGTCCCCCAAAGAAGGGGAAAGGGACAAGATCTCCTGAGCAAATTGGGAGCATGGTGGGAGGGGAGAGGGAGCTAGGAGAGTTAGAAGGGGAGAAGAGGAGGGGTGAGAACATGAGGGAACAGGAAGGTTGAGTCAGGGGAAGAACAGAGGAGAGCAAGATAAGAGACACCATAATAGAGGGAGCCATTATAGGTTTAAAGAGAAATCAGGCACTAGGGAAATGTCCAGAGATCTACAAGGATGGCACCAACTAACAATCTAAGCAACAGAGGAGAGGCTACCATAAATGCCCTCCCATGATAATGAGATTGATGACTAACTTATATGCCATCCTAGAGCCTTCATCCAGCAGTTGATGGAAGTAGAATGCCCAAATCTTAAGAAGTTGATTTAATACTATGTTAAATGCAGAATAACAGTAATAGGTTATTCCCTAGGGCCTATGGCCTACCTAGTTTTGGGTTCTTGGCCCCATTTATGGTTCCAAGTATGTATTTAATCTTGTAGAGTAGGTCTTAAATCTAATCAAGAAGTTTTTCGATACTCCTATGACATTTATGCCACTATTTCATTAGTGGGAATGCCTTTCCAGGCCAGCCATTGTAGCTCATAGAGTTCACAGCTGGGTAGATAGATGACTACTTTTCTCCTCTGGTACCTTTGGTAGCACCTTCCAACACCATGAAAGACAGCCAGTAATAATGAAGTTTCTAGATCAGTACCAGCTTGATTCTTGATGTTCTATGACTCAAGGGTCTTCAGAAATACGTTCTTATTGCTGAGACCTGGAGGGTAAACAAGAGCATTGCCAGTAGCCTGTAATGTTTGGGTGTCTATGGGACTCCTCTAGCCCACAACTCATTCCAGACACTGGAGCTTTTATTTGATAGCCGGTAGTGTCTGGGAGAGGCCTTATTCCCCTATTAGAGGTTAACTCTGGAGTCAATGTCTGCACTCCTCACAGATTATTATGTGGGCAAGAAAACCTGCCATTTGTGATTGCAGTCAGCAAAACACAAAAGGCTATGTGATCTGTATGTTCATGTTGGGTTAATTTTAAGTTCTTTGAGAGTATTCACTACATTCTAAATTTCTCTGTAGCCCAATAATTCTCAGTTTTCAGTCTATGGAAGAGGCTTAGTAATAATTTTTAAGTGATGATAAAGGTTAAAAATTTAAAAACATGAAAATCATCCTAATAATTTTCTTCTGCTCATAGGCATTCCTTCATTAATTTACCCATTAATTTTATCATGCTTTCCCTGTTCCAGACATATGTTATATATTGTAGAAAGACTAACATATAAGTCCCACTTAGTGTTCTCAATTAGCTTATAATCAAAGAAGAAGACACATTTGTGAGTAGAGAACTATAAAGCTTTAGTGACAGTAAGGCTGGAGATTATTATGGGACTGTTTGGAAAGGGACACCTGCATGACCTCACCCTGTTCATTTGAATTATAAATTTCTCAATAGTAGTAAAATAGTTTGCAATTAAAAATTTAAATGTAAATATTTAATTAAGGCCAATATTGAATATTAAATATGAGCTTGAATATAGTTCCTTGAGTATTTTTAACAAAATTTATTACATAGCAGATTTGTGATTTGACAGTCATAATTTTTCATGTAACTTAAAACTGGAATTCAATATTTAGCCACAGTTAGCAATTATATATGTATTTGCATGTCATTTTGTCTAATGGCTGTCTAACTGTGCTGCAAGCTCAAAGTCAAGAGCTCTTTTAATTTTGTTTTCCAAGGCATGCCTCTTTCTCGGTACATTATACATTTAAATATTTACTGAATGTCATTTGAATAAATAATTTATAGACAAATGAAAGCTCTTCATGGGATATAGTTTTTATATGTCATGTTACTGATCACACACACACACACACACACACACACACACAATTACCCCCCACACACATATGAACACTTTTCCATTATAATGATATTGCACCGCACCTGGGTTGATATGATTTGATTTACTATCAGGGTGTGGCAGTGCTGCCTTATCATCTCAGGACTTTGGAGGCTATAAGGTAGGGGGCTTTGAATTTGAGGCTAGTATAGATCACCTAGTAAGAAAGATCTTGTTTCAAAACAGCAACAAACTTAATAAAAATAAGAAAATGAGGTAATAAAAACAATTTGAAACTATCACTATCTCTCTTAAATTCTTAACTTAGCTTCACATAGCTCTCTCTTAATTTATTAAAGTGTATAATTTTCTGCTTTTCATTCTTGCTATATCTCTCTAATAATGTCACGTGCATGCTACCTTTGGGATAACAACCTGGTACATATCTTTTTTTTTTATTAGTTTAAATTAGGAACAAGCTTGATTCACATGTTGATCCCTTCTCCCCTCCCTCCCATCTCTCCTCCCCCACCCCAGACCTACCCTCCACCCCTCTACTCTCCAGGCAGGGTAGGGCCCTCAACCAGGGCTCTGCAAAGTCCACCAGGATAACAACCTGGTGTATATCTTAACTTTTCCTTTACATTCTTAAACTTACATAATTGGTCATGAAGTTGCTTTATTCTTCTCTTGACTGTATTTGTTTGCATCTCATTTTGTTTCTCATTTTTATCATGGAAACTCTTTGTTCCTCAAACCTACTACATTCTGAATTTCTTGATTTTGTTTTTTCCCTTTCCAGATCTTCAGATGTTTTCCACCTTCCAACTTCAAACTCCTGAAGTTCCACAGTCAAGCTGATTTGTTGTTACAGCTCTTACATTTTAACAGATGACTATGGACTTTACGCAATAAACTCTTTAGTTTAACAAACTTCTAGAGTGGATATAAAACAAAATGTAAACTGAGTTATCTTGCCATTTCACCTTTTTTTTTTAGAGCTCTAGTTTTGGAAATTATCCTTTGCTCATGTTTAGTGACTGTGTCTCTTACAGGCCAACATTGGGATTTAGCCTGGAATACAAATTAACCTGCTGTTCAAATCATTAAAAAATAGAGCATATACCCTACAATTTTATGTCCATCAAAATATCACATTGTATCCCATACATATATGAATTATTATTGACTAATTAAAGGAAAACAAATCATAATGGGGCCTTGTGGACAGTAAACATTCAATGAACCTCTGTTGAATTTGTTTGGTACATGGCAGTTAAATATGTCCAAATTTTGCATACTGTTATAGATCCCATTTCTGTTTTAGTGAATAGACAAACATACATAGCCATGGGGCAGCTGGCAATGGTAGGAAGTGTGCAGTTATTCTGTCTGTGTATCTCCCTGTGCTGTGTGCAACAGTCTCATTTCATGAATCATGCTGTGTCAAAGATGGACAAGCCTAGGGTAACAGATGTTCTGAGGTGCTGTTGGAATGATCCAGTTGTTAATTAATATTTTCCTCTTACTTGATTTCTGAAGTAAAGTGAAATAGACTCAGTATAATAGAAGTTGTCATCTGCTGGAAAATACAATAATTTGTGGCCCTTTTCCATTTCCCTTTGGGGGCATAGCTCTGGCTGCTTGTCCCTGTTGCATGTTGATACCACTAGATTAACATTTTCTTATTTCCTTTGCCAAATATTTTGTATGATTTCATGCTCAGTAAGAGAATTTTTCTGCAAAATTTTTCTGCTTGTGACTTTTGTAAGTGGAATAGTATCAGGATAATGCTTAAAATTTGTCTTATCATTGTATGAAAAGCTTAGCAAAGTAACTCTTTCCTTTTTCTTTAAAAAACCTTATTAAGACTTAATGCCCCGTACAATTCATCTTTTAAAGTTCTTATCTTAGTAGCTTTCAACATATCCAATGTAATCATTTCTAATGTAATAAGACCATAGTTTTCTGATATTATTTTCAAATAATTTCTGAGACACCTCAGCTAAGGCAGCTGTTGCTGCCCTTAAATTGCTTACAGTTAAGCCATATAGATAAATTTGTATTCCATGAAATGTTGGTAATAAAATTCAGCCATAGAAAAATCTTTGGGCAAAAAGTATGTTGGAGTACATGGCTTTTCAGTTTTACAAGAAGTAACAAAAATATTTAGATTCTACTTGAACTTTAAAAATTGTAAAACACCCCAGTTTCTTAGTGTGAACAGAATATACTGGACACATCTTAGTCCCTTCTATGAGCCAATACTTTCCCCTTGTGAGCTTTTTGTTCTTTGTTCTTTGGATAATACACTCAGGTTCTACTGAGACTTTTTTTTCCTGTTTATTCAGACTTTTTAATATTGTGTTGATACATGGACATAGAGATTCAGGCAGCATCCTTATTGACTTAATGGTTGAGTAGGGTGTCATTCTGTCTCTCTAACTTCTTCAGTGGAACTTTCCAGCTCCTGGTTATCTTGGAAGCTACAATAAAACACTATAGGACCAGGAGCTCACACTGTAAGTATTTATCTTGGCACAGTTCTAAGATCCCATTCTGGTTTCATATTGGGAGATGGGAGGATAGACTTTCTTGCCTGCACAGGGTCCCTTTTTGCTGTGACCACACATCAGAGACAGGAGGGAGAAAGCTGTAGCCCCTTTTGTTAAGGACAATAAAACTGTAGAATCAGGAGCACCCTCAGGATGTCGGTTAACATTTCTTTCCTTACTCCAAATAGTCACAATTGGAGATAGGACTTTAAATGTATGGATTTCTTGTCAGGAGAGAAAGGTGTTTTTGACATCATTTTAAAGTTTTATTTTTCTTTTAATTAAGCTATTTTGAACTTAAAAACATTTCCCCTCCTCTCCTCATCACCCCTTCCCTTCCCACTTTCTATCTCTCTCTTCCTCTCCCATTCCCTTACATCTTCCTTCCACTCTTCTTCTCTTTAACCCTTTCTTCTATCTCTTTTCTAAGCATGCTTTCCTTAACACATATTCAACAAACACTTAGTGACTGCCTCTCACATGCTACGTATGTTTATTAGAATTCTGTAAAAAAGGGAAGAGGGTGAAAACACTTCTAGAGTTTTTTCTTCTGGACAAAGGTTTCCATTGTTAGCACATGGAATTTGTAACTGTTCTGAGCTAATCAGGTGTCTTTAATCTTTTTTTTTTTGGTTCTGTTTTGTTTATATGTACATATTATTTTTATTTTAATTAGAAAGAAGATTATTTTACATGTCAACCCCAACTAACACCCTACCTATCCCGTACCCTTTCTGCTCCCCAGGGAGGGTGAAGCCTTTAGGGGTCTTCAGAGTCTGTCATATCCTTTGGGATAGGGCCTAGGTATACCCCCTTGTGTCTAGGCTCAGGGAGTATCCCTCCATGTGGGATGGGCTCCCAAAGTCCATTCCTGTGATAGGGATAAGTACTGATCCACTATAAGGAGCCCCATAAATTTCCAAGGTCTACTCACTGATGCCCACATTCAGGTTGTCTGGATCAGTTCCAGCTGGTTTCCCAGCTATCAGTCTAGGAACCAAGAGCTCTCCCTTGTTCAGGTCAGTTGTTTCTGTGGGTTTCACCAGCCTGGTATAGACCCCTTTGCTCATCACTCCTCGTTCTCTGCAACTGGATTTCAGTTCACTTCAAGGTTTAGCTGTGGTTGTCTGCTTCTACTTCCATCAGCTGCTGGATGAAGGCTCTAGGATGGCATATAAGTTAGTCATCAATCTCATTATCATGGGAGGGCTTTAAGGTAGCCTCTCCTCTGTTGCTTAGATTGTTAGTTGGTGTCATCCTTGTATATCTCCAGACATTTCCCTAGTGCCTGATTTCTCTTTAAACCTATAATGTCTCCCTCTATTATATTATCTCTTATCTTGCTCTCTTCTGTTCTTCCCCCAACTCAACCTCCCTGCCCCATCATGTCTTCCTCACCCTTCCTCTTCTCCCCTTCTCATTCTCTTAGTTCCCTCTCCCCTCCCCCATGCTCCCAATTTGCTCAGGAGATCTTGTTCCTTTTCCCTTCTCTAGGGGACCATGTATGTCTCTCTTAGGGTCCTCCTTGTTTACTGGCTTCTCTAGCAGTGTGGATTGTAGGCTGGTAATCCTTTACTCTATGTCTAAAATCCATATATGAGTGAGTATATGTCATGTTTGTCTTTTTGTGACTGGGTTACCTCATTCAGAATGGTTTCTTCTAGTTCCATCCATTTGCCTGCAAATTTCAAGATTCCATTGTTTTTTTTTTCTTTCTGCTGAGTAGTACTCCATTGTGTAAATATACCACATTTTCTCTATCTATTCTTCAGTTGAGGGGCATCTAGGTTATCTTCAGTTTCTGGATATTACAAATAATGCTGCTATGAACATAGTTGAACAGATGTCCTTGCTGTATGAACGGGCTTCTTTTGGGTATATGCTTAAGAGTGGAATTGCTGGATCTTGTGGTAGACTGATTCCCATTTTCCTGAGGAATCTCCATACTGATTTCCAAAGTGGCTGTATGAGTTGGCACTCCCACCAGCAGTGGAGGAGTGTTCCCCTTTCTCCACATCCTCTCCAGCATAAACTGTCATTAGTGTTTTTGATTTTAGCCATTCTGACAGGTGTAAGATGGTATCTCAGAGTAGTTTTGATTTGCATTTCTCTGATGGCTAAGGATGTTGAACACTTTCTTATGTGTCTTTCAGCCACTTTAGATTCCTCTATTGAGAATTGTCTATTTAGTTCTGTACCCCACTTTTTAATTGGATTATTTGGTGTATTGGAGACTAGCTTCTTGAGTTCTATGTAAATTTTGGAGATCAGCCCTCTTTAGGATTTGGGGTTGGTGAATATCTTTTCTCAATCTTTGGGCTGTCATTTTGTCTTGTTGACAGTGTCCTTTGCCTTACAGAAGCTTCTCAGTTTTAGGAGGTCCCATTTATTAATTGTTGATCTCAGTGTCTGTGCTACTGGTGTAATGTTCAGGAATCGGTCTCCTGTACCAATTCATTCAAGGGTATTTTCCACTTTGTCTTCTAATAGGTACAATGTGGTTGGATTTATGTTGAGGCCTTTGATCCATTTGGACTTAAGTTTTGTGCATGGTGATAGACATGGATCTATCTGCAGTCTTCTACAAGCCAGCATCCAGTTACCTAACTTTGAGATGGACTTCACACTGTTGAACTATCTCAGCTTTGTGATGGAATATCACAGTAATTGTGGAAAGAATGCAGAGAAAGAAGAGTAATAAGTGTGGATTTCATAAATTGGTCAAAAACTGATAAAAGAGACAAGAGTTAGCTTTTCAATATGAATTAATAAATTGGAAGGATATTAACATATTCTAGAAGGAAAAATGCAACATTGGAGATTTTCTTATTTTTCAACTATGAAGGGTTCAGAAAAGATAGAAAATACTTGTGACCAAATACATTCATATATTGTTTATCCCAATTAAAATTTTTTTTTAAATTTTATTTTATTTTATTAGTTCTAGTTAGGGAACAAGCTTATTTCAAGCCCCTTCTCCCTCTCCCTCCCCTCACCCCCAAACTTTCTCCCCCACCCCCAGCCCACCCCCCACCCCATCCACCCACCACTCCCCAGGCAGGGTAGGGCCCTCAACGGGGCTCAGCAAAGTCCACCAAGTCTTCCTATGCTGATCCTGGGCCCTTCCCCATGTGTCCAGGGCCAGAGTGTAACCCTTCATATGGGATGGGCTCTCAAAGTCCCTTCTTGCACCAGGGAAAAATACTAATCCACTACCAGAGGCTCCCTGAAGTACAGAGGCCTCCTTATTGACATCCATGTTCAGGGGTCTGGATCAGTCTTGTACAGGCCTCCTGGACAGCATCTGGGGTCGATGTGCTCTCCCTTGTTCAGGCCAACAGTTCCTGTGGGTTTCTCCATCCTAGTACAGACCCCTTCGTTCTTCATTCCTCCCTCTCTTCAACTAAATTCCCGATTTCGGCTCATTGTATATCTGTGGATGTCTGTCTCTGTTTCCATCAGCCACTGGGTGAGGGCTCTAGGATGGCATAAAGAGAAGTCATCAATCTCATTTTAGGGGGAGGGTTTTTAGGTTATCCTCTCCACCATTGCCTGGATTGTCAGATCGTGTCATCCTTGTAGGTCTCTGGAGATCTCCCTGGTTCCTGATCCCTTCTCGGGCCTACAGTGGCTCCCTCTGATATCGTATCTCTCATCTTGCTCTCTTTCCTCTATTCTTCCCCCAACTCAATGTTTCTGCCCCTCCATTTCCTCTCCTCTTCTCCTCTTCTCTTGCTCTTATTGTAGCAGCTCCTTCCCCCCCCATCCCAATTAAATTTAATGACTATACATGTTGCACCAAAGGTGAAATCACTCTATACCACACGCTACTGTGATTATTAATATTCTCAACTTGACAGAATCTAGGACTGATGCTGGGGATACTGTGGGTCCTGTCTTGGGGTTCTTAGTCTCAATAATAAAATATTTTGAGAATGGATTCTAAGTGGAGTTCAAGGATGATTTCAAAGAAAAAAATCACCTGGCAGACAAGCTGAATATATCTTAGAAGCTTCCCAGAGGAGGAAATGGTTGAGAAAAAGAAAAAGGCCATGCCATGTAAACTGGTATGGAGGCCAGACCCACAGCAAATAAGCAGCTACATGGCAGGAAAGATTTAGAGAAAGATAGAAGAAGCTCCAATGTTTGGGGAAAAGCCCAAAAATGTTAAGGAAAACATGCCTAGAAAAGAGACAGAAGAAAGGATTTTTTTTTGAACAATTAGGAAAAGTGAGATGGTTTACAAGCTACAAGGCTGTATACACAGCACTGTAGAGAGCTGACTTAAATCTACTTGCTACATACACTATGACCCTGTAAATTACTGCATTGTGGGAGGGGAGGATTCTTGGAGAAAAAGTACAGTATCTTATTAGAGGTCTCATTATTCTGCCCATCTCTTTACCATGGCTTAATGTGAGTTGGCTTTCCTATATCAGTTCCTTGGCCAAGTGTATGACTCCAACCAACTGGAATATAAGTTCACTCAGTTAAAGATTCTATTTTCTTGATGAGGACTTTTCTTTTTCTTTTTTCTTACTCTTTTCTTTTTAACAATTATATCCCTACCTCCAAAGAAGTAAACTAAAATTATTTTACAAACCAGATATGAGATTAGAGCTCTTAAACACTTTTGTCATTTAGACCTCTATCAAAGAAGAGGTTGCCAAAGACAAAAGGATATTTTTGACTTTTAGCTAAGATAGAAACTGTTTGCTTTTCTAGGGTCTTCTCCTACTTCTACACCGTCTGGTCAACTTCTTCCCTTATTTTTATTTGAATTACCCATAAGAAAAGCATCTGGGCACACCTGTGAGTGATTATCCAGTTTAGGTCAGCATCTGGCCAGCTGGTGGAGGATTGCCTTGGTTATTTTAATTGATGTGGAAAGATTCACCTTGATTGTGGGTGGAACCATTTTCAGGGCAGGGGATCCTGAGTTACATAAATGGAGAAAAGAACTGAGCAGAAGCAAACATTAATTGCTCCCTGTTTCTTCACTGTGGATGCAAGGTGAGTGAGCACCTGCTGCTTGGACTCACCCACCATGATAGACTGTGTCTTAAATTGTGAGCTATGATAACACCTTTCTTCCTTAAGTTGTCTTTGCCATGGATTTTATCACAGCAAAAGGAGAGAAGTCAAGAGAGCTCCTTGAAGTGGTTGAGAATGAAGGATTGATACCTCTAGTTATGTAGATTGAATGTGCCCATCCTGCTCTACACTTGTCTGGATTCAAACCCGGGATCCACAAAGTGGAAGGAGATAACCAACTCCCAAAGTTTGTCCCCTGATATGCCCCCCCCAATAAATCAAATGTAATTTTTAAAAGGAAAAAAATTTGAATCTCTATCAGCCAAAAATTACCATCATTAAAATGTCACAATGGTAACATTTTTATATTTATTTATTTGGTGGGTGTGGGTGTGCATGCTACAGTGTGGGTGTGGAGGCCAGAGGCCAATTTGTGAAAGTTCCTCCTGCCATTTGGGTTTTGATCACTCAACTCAGTTCTTGGTGACAGACAGGTGTCTTTTCTCATGAGCCACCTTACTCATCAAATAATGGTAATGTTTATAGTTATCTCCCTAAGCTGAGAAAATAACCAAAGACAATCTTATACAAACAATATATCACAATGATATTTTTCTTAATAAAATTTCCTCGCTGGGCGTTGGTGGCTCATGCCTTTAATCCCAGCACTCAGGAGGCAGAGGCAGGCGGATCTCTGTGAGTTCGAGGCCAGCCTGGTCTCCAGAGCGAGTGCCAGGATAGGCTCCAAAGTGACACAGAGAAACCCTATCTGGAAAAAACCAAAAAAAAAAAAAGTATTCCTCCATGAGAATAATTTGGTATAATTACTGCATGACAAAGATCACATTAAAATTAATTGGTGATTTTGATTTTGCAACAAAATAATTTGGCCTAATAGGCTAGAAAACCCTAAAACATTCATAAATTTTAGGAATATCCAAAACTACAAAGTTATTTGTTCACATAAAATAAACAGATGCACCTCAATAATTATAAGAATATTCACTCTTCCTCATTATAGTAAAATTTTGGGAAAGTATCATTCCATTTTATATGCCTGAGCTAGATGATAATAAAATAAACTTTTCAGTCATTGCATGTACTACTGTGTGGTCTTGCCAATGTTGAATGAACATCATTAGTGGCATGATAATACAATCACTCATTATCAATAGATACTTTCCTCTACATTACCACTGCGAGCTTCTATGCCATTGGCACTCCCTGTCTCATCTTGTCCTATTAATAGCCTTAGACATGCCCTTTTACTTTTTAAAATTCATGTATTAATATTCCACAGAATAGTTTATTTATCCAGCAACATGAGGAGATCAAAGCTGTAACTGTACGATGTACATCATCCAATAATTTTCTCCATGATTTCTATTTTCCATGGTTGTCTTAACAATTATTAGACATGTTTTCCATACAAATAACCCTATTGAAATATTTATATAAATTAAAGAACAGTAAATTTCAGATAAGGTTATACCTTGGAATTCATTAAAGTAAATAATTTATCACATTTTATCTTATTTATCACCTGAACCCTAGAATATTCTAAGTGTTGAGGGCATAGCTCAGTAGTAGAGTGCTTGCTTAGCATGTGCAAGACCTTGGGTTCAATCTCCAACAGTAAACACATACACACACACACACACACACACACACACACACACACACACACACTTAAGAAATTGCTTTAGGGTCCCAAGTCTGAAGAATCATTAAAATTACTTGCTCTATTGGAGTATATTTTAATGTCATTATTACATATGCATATTGGAGAATCACAGTTTTGACAGAATGAAGCACACAGAGATGGCTGTATAAAACTTCCACAACCGTGAGACAAGTAAGGACTTTCAAATCCATGCTGCATTGCATTTTCATTGGCTTATGGAAATACTTTATGGACTCATAATAACATATTAAGCAGATGGATATATTTGCCCTTTATAAACTCATTTAGTTTGTCAATATTTTCTTCCCACCCCAAAACCATGAAGTGCCTTGATGTGTTCTTTTTGTTGTGGGAAAATTGTTAGCCATGTGACAAATTCCAGCATAAAGCCACGGTTGGGATAACATCTGCCTCTATGCAGCCTGTCCTATTCTCTAAGATGGATCTAAAGATATTAATACTCTCTGTTCATAAGCGGTCGTACACCTGGAGTGAAGATATGCACCAAAAATGCTTATTTTGGACTCAGGGTGAAAGTGATGGAGTATTTTGCTTTTCCCAGCAAGGAAACATATTTTTAATTCCTTCTTTGAGGTTTTGATTTTTTTTTCTTGATGTAAATGTCATTCATTGAACTTGCTCTTCATGAATCTGGCCACATATACTATGTTTATTACATCTGTTTAACAGCTCATTTCAGGTAGAGTTACTCTGGAGGTCTGTACAGCTGTTTGGATGGTGATGAGTTTAGTGTTTATTTATTTTTGATTGTGGGAATAATGTAACTGAACAAAAGGTGATCTGGAATTATCAGAGCTTAGAATGTTAGGCTGATTTTTGTGATCTGAATTATTCCTCCTTGGTCATTTTAGCAATAGTCAGACAGATCCTTGCATGAGGGAGACCTAAGTGAAGATAGAGTCAATTGGAGGTGGAAGTAAGTAAGTGGCGACTGAAGAGAGAAAACTGCTTATACCACTCAGATGATTCTATGTAGTATTGGACTGCATTACTATGCAGAGTGCATATGATGCTCCCATTAATGATATGTTTATGGAAAACACCCATTTGCTCTCAGTAAATGGTGGTGTTTGCAACACTCTTGTACATGATTTGTGGGCCCTGTAGGTGTATGCTGCTGTTCCTACAGAGCCAGCATGGCTTTAACTATGTATCCAGCAAAATACATAAACCACAAACTCAGAAGCAAGCAAAATAGAGCAACCAACATTTGTTTTAATTATGTGGTATTGAAAAGTACTCTCTTGATATTTTTCTTGAGAGGCACCACAAAAAACACAATCCAGTATTAAAAATTACGTAGTTGTGAGCATTCAGTCTTGCCATGCCTGTAAAATAATAAAACATTTCTATTGCTTCCAATCTCATTTTATTCCTTTTGTATTTTTTTTTTTTGGAAATTCACTGTAAGTTGGCATTAGGCTGCATTCTGAAATGTCAGAAAAACTGATCATGTTTACTTCTGCACAATGTGAAGTATGTGGTGTTGCTAATTCTGTGTTAATATTAACAAAGAAGGCAATGGAGGGGCTTTTAGCTTTCACCCTTCGTCCAATAAATCATACACAAACATGGTTTGCACATGGCTTTTCATTGAGCAATGCCATTTTTGTGTCTTTTATCCTGGAGATTTATTGCTTTACGTGGATTAAAGCAATTCAGAGTCTGAAGTGTTTAATCTGGGGTGTTTAGGTTTTGATGTCTCAGCCAGATTGTGTGAGAAAGTCAGATGCTCAAGCTCCTGGCACATGTTTGGTGCCACATGCACATTTAAAATGAGTCATTCCCCGGTATGTGAACTTATCCCACACTTGACTTTAAACTTTGTTTCATTTATAAATGAGTATCTTAATTTATTGGCTCTTTTTTGTGGGTTGTTCTATCTTCCTCAAGCTCAAAACTTGATGTAGGAATCTGGAGGTAGGAGCCAGGAGCCATGGAGGAATTTTTTTTTTTACTTTTTTTTTTATTTGAATTACAAACAAGATTGAATTACATGACAATCCCAGTTCCCTTCTCCCTCCCTTCCTCCCCTACCACCCATGGAGGAATTTTTGTTATTGGTTTGTACCATGAAGCTTCCTCAACCTGCTTTTTTATCCACTCTAGCATTACATGCCCAGGGATGACATTGCTCACAACAGGGTGGACCCTCCCATATCAATCACTAATTAGGAAAATTCCACAGGCTCGCTATAGACTAACCATATGGAGGTATTTCTTCAATTATGGCTCCCTCTTTTCAGATACATATAGGTTTATGTCATATTGACAAAAACCAGCACATTGTACTAACGTCCTGTACATATGCCTTAAACTTAAAATCTTGTTGATGATTCATGAATATCACACAGTTGGTGTATGTGTATGTGTATGTGTAAATTGGAATTTTTAAATTAATAAATATTGCATATGTGCATACTGCTCTAAACATAATTATGAGATAAAAAACTAAAGTGATTTTTATAGGCAAGAAATATTATAGGCACACAGAAGAAAGAGCAATTAGCACAGGCTTGTTCTAGAGAATTATGGCTGAAAGACAAGTAAAACAGAAGGAATGACCCTACATTTACTAGATTTGTTTGACATACAATTCAGAATTTCTGTGCATTGTTCATTTGAACCTATAAAACTCTTCATAATTAATGTTTGTGCCATTTATCTTTTTAAAACATGGTAAATGAAACCCAGAAAGATGAAGTAAATTTGTACTACCTCAATTAAGCTAAGGACAAACCTACATTTATTTGTTCTAATAGCATATAATTGATGCATTTCACAGGACAGCCAGGTCATGATGTGCTTCTGTTCAAAACAGTCTCATGGTTTTCAATCAGATTTTACACGAAACCTAAATTCTTCACCATGACCTACAGTACTAACAAGAGTTGACTTCTGCCTATCGTTATGATTCTACTTCATTTTATTTTTCCTCCCACTGACAACACTGCTAACCTGAATATTCCTTTCTCTTAATGGATACAAAATTTAGAATGAACTGTTTTGAGTGGACCTTGTTTTCTCTTCTTCAAGCTTCTATTCAGGTTCAGCCCCCTTCTGCTGTCATCTTATTTTTCCTTGTCTCTGTTGCACCACATGTCTTTTGCCTATATATTATAACCTCCAGTTTAGTGTTTTTGTTTGCTTACTTTTGTCCTATGTGTTAGTTTTCGTTTTATCACTATGTTAGACTGTATATTATGTTATATTATTAGCTCTTAGAAGCCTGTTTGTTTTCTAATGATAGAGAGAAAGGGGGTGGATCTGGGTGGAAGGGGAGGTGGGGAGGAAGTGGAGGACTAAAGGGAGGGGAAACTAATCAGGATATAGTGTGTGTTAGAGAAAAAAAATCTATTTCAATAAAGGAAAAAAGGAGAAAAATCCTAATCAAAACTAGCCTAATAGAAGAATTTGGAATTTGAAAAAAATGCAATTCAAGTGAATTTTAAAATTAAGGCAGGAAAAACTTGTTATAATGAGAGGCTAATTGAATGACTCAGGGGCAATAGCTCTTTTACTAAGCTTGACGCCTGAGTTCCATCCCTGGGACACATGCGGTAGAAGGAAAGAACCAACTCCCATAAGTTGTCTTCTGATATTCATTTGCACATTCTGGGATGTCACCCACATGTGTGCATACAAAAATAAGCAAATAAATGGAAAATATTAAAACTCACTATCTGAACATTTATACACTTAATATATGTGTATTTAAAGATTAAAATTTTGTAAGTATAGCTACAGCAAGCATATTTATGATAAAATTATGAGTCCCTGAACAAGGTGTGTATTGAATAAATAAATGTGTTTGTTTCGTGACCTAGAGTGCTTTATGGAAGCAAAATATTTTACCTTTAGTGAATGTCCTTTGACTTCATTAAGCTATAGCCCTTGTATGCTTTAGGAATGTGACTCCTCGTAACCCTCAGTATAAACTGTCTGATGCTCTGAGTAAAGATGGATATTGTATGAGACTCTATTCAGCCTCATTTATCACTCCATTCTCACATCCTCTAGAGCGGTGAACAGCAATTTTCACCTTTCTGTTACAATTCAAACATATGTTTATAACTTTCTTTATTGCAGTAATTTGATACAGACATTTTTTATGTTTGTTGTTCTGGGTCTATTAAATACAGAATATATTTACTTTTTTTCTTTTAATTTTTGCTGTGTATGTATGAGTGTTTTGCCTGCATGTACATCTATGCACCATGTGTATATAGTACCTACAGAGGCCAGAAGGGGCATCAGATCTTCTGGGATTAGAGTTAGAAATAGTTGTTGAGTCTTGGGTGCTGGTAATCAAACCGAGGTTCTCTAGAAGTGTAGGCAATGCATTTACTCACTGAACCATCTCTATAGTCCTTAACTTAAAAAGGTTCAATATAAGATCTTTTAGTACTTTTCCTTCAGCAATGTTTCCTTAAGTTTTATTCATCATCATCATCATCATCATCATCATCATCATCATCATCATCATTTGGATTTGTTCTATGTGCTAGTTTATTTTTATTCTTCCAAGTTTCCTATTCTTTATAAGTTGAATTATTTTTGTCTTCAATATTTGATGCTTACCTTCATTTACCTGTTTTCTTTATTTTATTCCTTTATTTCTATGCTTCCATACATTTTATTTTCTTTAAGCCATTATATGCTATACTTGTTTTTTCTTTACAGTTAAATATTTGAAATTAATCTTTTATGTTTTTTTATGTCTAATTATGTCCTGGGCTCTCTCATCTCATGGAACCCTTCTAATTCTGGCATGCATTGTCTTTTTGTGTCTGCTATAATTTATTCACTATTTTTAGCTTATTTTGAAATAAATTAGTTAAGGTTCTAACTTTCCTTCTGGGTTGTCTGATTTTCTTCTATGATGGATCCATTCTGTGAAGTCACCCTGTCTAGGTATGGTGAAAGTTCTAGTTCATAATGCTGCAGTCACTTTAAAATTGACTGTTGGGTTTGTGTCACCCTGTTACTCGTTACTAGTTTACTGGCAGATGTTCTTTTGGCATTGGCCACTGTGCCTTTTAGTAAGTAGTGGATATCTCAGATTTCTGATATATATCTCATATGTATATGTCATTTCCACTCCCTCTCCTGATTCAACACCACTGTTTCTTTCTGCATAATACTGATATAACTTGAATCTTTTGTCTATTAGTGATTAATTAATTAATTTGGTTTTTCAAGACAGGGTTTCTCTGTGTAGCTTTGGAGCCTATCCTGGTACTTTCTTTGGAGACCAGGCTGGCCTTGAACTCACAGAGATCCGGCCTGCCTCTGCCTCCAAAGTGCTGGGATTAAAGACGTGAGCCACCAACACCTCGCTATTAGTGATTTATTAATTGCTTGCTTGGGCTTGGAACATTTCTTAGGTGTAAATTTGTTCACTGATTTTACACTTTGTCATCTACTAATGATTTTTAAGGGATTATTAAAGATACACAAATTAAACTGCCACTGATGTCAAAAGCTTTAAGTTAAAATATTTTGACTTTCATGAAGCTTAAAATGAGTTGATCTTTTCCCCAAAGTACATGAATACATTTTAGTTTTTATAAAATCTACCCTAATCCTTTGCTCCCAGGTCTCCCTTCTAACTGTAGTTGGCTCTTTTTTATTCTTTTGTCTTTGACCCTTTGGGGGAGGGGTCACCAGCCAGCTTCTAAATAAATCACACATGGAAGCTTATTCTTTCTTATGAATGCCTGGCCTTAGTTTGGCTTCTTTCTAGCAAGCTTTTCTCAAGTTAAATTTTCCTGTCTAAATTTTGCCCCTGAGCTTTTAGCTTTCTCCATTCTGTATATCTTTTCTTTACTTCTTACTCCATGGCTGGTTGTGTAGCTGGTTGGATGGCCTCTTGAATCCGCCTCCTTCTCTTGCTCCTTGGTCTTTTTTCTCTTTTGCTCCTTCCACTTACTCTCTCTGCCTGCTAGCCCCGCCCACCCTTCCTCCTGCCTTGCTATTGGCGATTCAGCTCTTTATTAGACCAATCAGGTGTTTTAGACAGGCAAAATAACGCAGCTTCACAGTTACTGAAATATAAAAGAATGCAACACATCTTTGCCTCACCAAACAAATGTGCCACAGCGTAAACAAATGTATCACAACTTAAAAAATATTCTACAACTCCTAACCTCTTCAACTTTATTTCCTTTTATAAACAAAAAAAACCTATATATAATCCACAGAGAACAATTACTGTATTGGGAGCTGGATCAAACTAACGATGAGCTCAGACTACGTGTAGCCATTAAGCAGCATAGCACACTCATTCATATAGTACAGCCTTCCTGGGCCCCACCCTGCTCACTAGACTGTGGTGTGGCCCTCCTGTGTCTCGTAACCATCTTGGATGACATACAGAAGTAAAGTTGCTTCCAAGGCAAGAAATAAGTATTTCTAACTCAAATCAAAAGGTATATTTTAAGCCATGATTTTTATTTCTCTCTTAGAACTCTGATTGGCTTTGTGTCCACCCCACCCCCAAACCCCATATAAAGTCCTCATTTTAACAAGAACCTATGAAGCTTGTGCTTTTGCTTGATTTCCAACTCTCCTGCAGTAAATAGAATTTCAAACCCAGTTTAATTGTACAAAATTGCTTTTGTCAGTTCTTGTTTATTATGTATGTTCATGACACTGCTCTTAAGCAAGTTAGGGAATCAGTGGTGAATCTGAACTTTAAACTCTTTTAAAAATGTGTTTGATGCCAGAAACAGCATTTCTTCCCTTGTGCTCATTCCAGCAACTTGTAAAGGGTCACTGGGTTCCCAAATTGAATATCCTCTTCCCAACACTGATGTAAGTAAAGAAAGAACAATATTTGAATGTCAGAGGCAGTTTTGATTCCTCATTCCCCATCTGTGCAATGCACTTTTTGGTTGATTGACATCAAATAAAACACAGGCATATGATTAAAGATCTTTCTTTGTTCCTTCTCTTTGATATTTTAGCTAAGAGCATTGAATCCATTAGCAGCCTTGCTCTAGTGTGTGAAGTTGGCTTTGCCATTGGGGTCTCTGGTCCATTGGTGCTACTTAGACACAACATTAGCTTCTCTTTGAATGTCAAATATTCTTTTTTTCTAAGAACCATATACAATCTCCCAAAAATTAAGTTGAAGGACTTATTGATTAAAATTAGAATTCAGACATTTTTTTCTTTACAAAACATTAATTTGTCTTGATTAACTTAGGATTAGTTCTTCTTCAGAGTGATAATGTAGCCAATGCCTACTCCATAGCTACATGGGCAATGGGCAACAGTACCAGTGCTGGTTTTCTACTTAGCCCACAAGAAAGTAATTACTGTCACTTGTATCTTCTGAAGTTTATATATCATTCATAATACTTGAGGTTAAAGTAAGCAAAAGCTGCAACTTAAAGGAGGATTTAGGAAAAACAATAGAAGTTTGGAAACCAGGAAGGCTCCAGACATGGTGGAATTAGTATTTAGATAATTTCATTTCAGAATCTTCACTCTGTTATCCCTGAGATCAGCTATCTATTGTGGTGAACTAGTCTCCTGCAGTTGTTTATCTCCTGCAAGATAGTTACCAGTTGTCACTGAACCTTGGAGTTTCCCTGTTGTGGTCCAGAAACCCAAAAAGGAACATCACCCAGAATACCTGCAAAGCCATCTTCACATAGGCTGTCAGCCCCAGATGGTTTGGGGTTCCTCACAACTAAGTTAGAAGAACAGAAGGTGGGAAGCCATCTATTTTCTTGTAGTAGGAGAAAATATAAGTGTGTCATTTAATTGAGAGCTCACTTAGTTTTGGAATAACACCAGCATATATACACAGTTAATTAATGAGTTTTATGATTCACCTTAATGTTTAGCCTGAAGTATCCAGAGAAAGCTCCTCCCTGAATAGGTCTCACCTTCCACACAGAGACTTTTTCATTTTGAACAAATTGAAACCTAAAACATCTTAGACTGAAATAGATTCTCAGCTGACAGTAACTTGAAAGTTGTAGTTGGATCTCTCTATATGATATTGGCTTCAATTTTATTAAATGAGCCAGAGTGTTTTTTCAAAATCCAAGGATGTCTGGATATTGGTTTTGTAGAGCACTTGTGCACAAGAAAGTGCAGACAGAGAAAGACAAGGAGAGATTGGTACCTTGTAATTTGTCATGCAGATATCATGCTGAAATGTAAATATTGGTGGCACATGACCTCATTTTTACCTATAAAAAATATCAGGATACATTGAAGACATCCTAAATATGGGTCTAAAGTATTTTTGTTATGATAAATAATGTCTAGTATAAAATATATTGTATATAATGTTTTTCTGCTATATAAATCTAAGATTGATTCATAGCCTTGAAATACTATGTTTATTTTATAGAAATAAATGTGCCAACTTTCTAATGAAATAGTCAGGAGAAAACACTAAGTACCTCTCCATTGGTTCAATAGAAAACCACATAAAAATTCCAGACTAACTTTAATCCTTAATCACCTTTATTGTATTAGTATGCTTCAAATTTGGCTCCATCCTAGTTATATTTAAACAATGGTTATTATGCACATATATAACTTCTGTGGTAATAATCACTTTTATAAATGCTTAAATACTTAGATGATGATCTACTAATAGTCCTAGGCCAGAACTTCAAGTCACAAAGTAAATGTGTGATAAATGGTTCACCTTACTCATTGAAAATGCTCTTGCCATCTCTAGCTCACATTTCTATAAAGTTATCCTCAGAAGATCTGTTTTGGTTGTTTTTACAAGAATGAAATAAGGAACAGAGCAAAAGAGTAGGAATATTCTTCTGGACATATACCCATATACTTGAAATATCATTAAAAATAATATTTTTTGTCATTATAAATGGTATTTTCAAAAGTTATATATACAGACTAAATTGTACTTAGTAATATATGTGAATATATATATATATATATTTATATATATATGTAAAACAATTAAGGAAAAAGAAGAAATTAATTTGAAAGAAAGTAATGAGAGGTATATGGAAAGGTTTGAAGAGAGAAAAGGGAAGGGGAAAACTGTGTAGTTATAACCTCAAAAATAAAAAAAGTAATACAATACAAGAGAAACATGGATTTTTAGAAATCTTAAATGCTTTGTTCTAGATCACATGGGAAATAAAGAACAGAAATAAAAACTGAACACACATAAACACATGTTACATATTTTTTTTAAAAGAAACTTTTGTTCATTTTCTAAAAGCAGTTGTATACTTACAATCATGTCAGGTACTAGTTTGGATTCCAGTATAGGACATATCAGATGCCCCTCTTTGAGGTGATTAAATAATATTTTAAGAGCACATGTCCTTGTTAATTAGAGATAATCTCATAGGATAGAAAATGTAAGAAAGCTGGGAACTATCTCCAATTGACAGCCAAGATGTAGGCCTCTGTCTAAAAATTGCATGCCACTGAGATCTGATGGTGTAAGTTCAGGCTAACTGATAGCTTGACTTTTTATAGAACTCTAAACAGAAAGTCAGCTTTAGGTACACTAGGCCTAGTTTCTGACATTGGGAAAACATAAAATAATAAATGGATAGCCTCCTTCAAGGTCACCCTTATGTGAATGGCCTTTTTTCTAGCTTCTAGGTTTGCCTGCTCTATGTAGGGACGTCTGAGTCTAGATAAACATACAGACATAAGCTGTAAGTGAAGGGCTGTTGCTATCCTTTATTAACTCAATAGAGTCTTCTGGGGCCTGCAGTTGTCTTGTGTACCACTAGCTATCCTAGATGGACCTTGAATAGCATCTATGCCATGTATGTTTCTGAACACCTCACAGAACAGCTCATTTCCTATTCAAGAACAGGTGCAAAGAGTAAGCTATGGGTGTGACCCAAATGGCCAACTGCTGCCCTGTTCTTACTTTTTTATTGGTCAGTAACCAATACACGAGAAAGGGTTTGTGTCCTATGGTAGACAGTATGAGTAGTTAACTATCAGCATTTTTCTGAGACCTCAGGAAAAGCCAAATGCAGCATGGCTAACACCCATACTGAGGAACAAACATCTACATGAGGAGCAATGAGTACTGAAAGTATCAAAGTTGAAAGTTTTCTGGCATTCTTTTTTCCCCTCCATTTTTTTTATTTAAATTAGAAACAAGATATGTTTACATGCCAATCCCAGTTCCCTCTCCCTCCCCTCCTCTCCTGCCCCCTACTAACACCCTACCTATCCCATACCATTTCTGCCCCCTAAGGAGAGTGAGGTCTTTTATGGGGGGGTCTTCAGAGTCTGTCATATCCTTTGGGATAAGGCTTAGGTCCTCCCCCGTGTGTCTAGGCTGAGGGATTATCCCTCTATGTGAAATGGGATCCCAAAGTCCATTCCTATGCTAGGGATAAGTACTGATCTACTACAAGAGTCCCCATAGATTTCCGAGGCCTCCTTACTGACACCCACATTCATGGGGTCTGGATCAGTTCTATGCTGGTTTCCCAGTGGTCAGTCTGGGGGCCAAGAGCTCCCACTTGTTCAGGTCAGCTGTTTCTGTGGGTTTCACCAGCCTGGTCTTGTCCACTTTGCTCATCACTCCTCCTTCTCTGCAACTGGATTCCAGTTCAGTTCAGTGTTTAGCTGTTGGTATCTGCTTCTACTTCCATCAGCTGCTGGGTGAAGGCTCTAGGATGGCATATAAGTTAGTCATCAAGCTCATTATCAGGGTGGACATTTAAGGTAGCCTCTCCACTGTCACTTAGATGGTTAGTTGGTGTCATCCTTGTAGATCTCTGGGCATTTCCCTAGTGTCTGATTTCTCTTTAAACCTATACTGGCTCCCTCTCTGATGGTATCTCTTATTTTGCTCTCCTCTATTCTTCACCCTACACAGCCCTCCTGCTCCTTTATGCCCTCCTCAATCCTCCTCTTCTCCCCTTCTCATTCTCCTAGTTCCCTCTCTCCTCCCCCATGCTCCCAATATGCTCAGGAGATCTTGTCCCTTTCCCCTTCTCTGGGGGACCATGTATGTCTCTTTTAGAGTCCTCCTTGTTGCCTAACTTCTCTAGTGCTGTGGCTTGTAAGCTGGTAATCCTTTGCTTTATATGTAAAATCCATATATGAGTGAGTGCATACCATGTTTGTCTTTTTGTGACTGGGTTACCTCGCTCACAATGGTTTCTTCTAGTTCCATTTGCCTTCAAACTTCAAGATTCCATTGGTTTTTTTTTTTCTGCTGAGTAGTACTCCATTGTGTAAATGTACCACATTTTCTCTATCCATTCTCCAGTTGAGGAGTATCTAGGCTGCTTCCAGGTTCTGGCTATTACAAATAATGCTGCTACGAACATGGTTGAACAGATGTCTTTGTTGTATGAATGTGCTTCTTTTGGGTATATGCCTAACAGTGAGATTGCTGGATCTTGTGGTAGACTAATTCCCATTTTCCTGAGGAATTGCCATACTGATTTCCAAAGTGGCTGTACAAGTTTGCACTCCCACCAGCAGTAGGGAAGTGTTCCCTTTTCTCCACATCTTCTCCAGCATAAGTTATCTTTGGTGTTTTTGATTTTAGCCATTCTGACAGAAGTAAGATGGTATCAGAGAGTTGTTTTGATTTGCATTTCCCTGATTGCTAAGGATGTTGAGCACTTTCTTATCTGTCTTTCAGCTATTTTTAGATTCCTCTGTTGAGAATTCTCTATTTAGTTCTGTACCCCACTTTTTAATTGGATTATTTGTGGTTTTGGAGACTAGCTTCTTGAGTTCTTTGTAAATTTTGAAGATCAGCCTTCTGTCAGATAAAGGTTTGGTGAATATCTTTTCCCGTTCTGTGGGCTGCCATTTTTGTCATGCTGACTGTGTCCTTTGCCTTACAGAAGCTTCTCAGTTTCAGGAGGTCCCATTTATTAATTGTCAATTTCAGTGTCTGTGCTACAGGTGTAATGTTCAGGAAGCTGTCTCCTCTACCAAATCGTTCCAGGGTAATTTCCACTTCCTCCTCTAAGAGGTTCACTGTGGCTGGATTTATGTTGAGGTCTTTGATCCATTTGGACTTAGGTTTCGTGTATGGCAATAGACATGGATCTATCTGCAATCTTCTACACGCCAGCATCCAGTTATGCCAACACCATTTGTTGAAGATGCTCTCCTTATTCCCTTATATATCTTTAGCTTCTTTGCCAAAAATCAGGGTTTTCAGTTCGATTCCATTGGTCTACCTGCCTTTTTTTTGTGCCAGTATCAAGCTGTTTTCAGGACTATAGCTCTATAATAGAGATTGATGGTGATGCCTCTGGAAGTTCCCCTATTGTACATGGTTGTTTTGGCTATCCTGGGTCTTTTGTTTTTCCATATAAAGTTGAGTATTGTTCTTTCAAGGTCTGTGAAGAATTGTGCTGGGATTTTGATGGGGATTGCATTGAATCTGTAGATTGCTTTTGGCAAGATTGCCATTTTTACTATGTTTATCCTACCTATCCAAGAGCATGGGAGATCTTTCCATTTTCTGGTATCTTCTTTAATTTCTTTCTTTAGAGACTCAAAGTTCTTGCTATACAGGTGTTTCACTTGTTTGGTTAGTGTTACCCCGAGATATTTTATATTGTTTGTGGCTTTTGTAAAGGGTGATATTTCTCTGATTTCTTTCTCAGCCCTCTTATCGTTTGTATATAGTAGGGCTACTGATTTTTTTGAGTTAATCTTGTATCCTGCCACTTTGCTGAATGTGTTTATCAGCTGTAGGAGCTCCCTGGTAGAGTTTTTTGGGTCACTTATGTAAACTTTTCTGGCATTTTTGTCTTCTACTCTGAAGGCAAGCTAAACCTGCAGGAGTAGCAATTTGTAATTTGCAGATCCTTTTACCTTATCTTCTTGTAGTAGCCCCATGGCTCCAAAGAGGCCCTGGCAGATGTGGTTTCATTTAGCATAAGTGTTGTAACATCTTAACTCAATTGATGCCCACCTTTTTACCTTGCTAATGTTAATGTCTAGCTGATAGGTGCTAAGTCAAGATTTTAGATGAATGTGGATGATGCCTTGAACTTTTCACCATTGCCTTTTAAATATCTCTTCAGACAGGGATGTTGAAAATGAATGGCAGCAGATACAGGAATTTCTGATTGCCACATAAATATTTTCCATTTTAGTGGTTGTATAAATGTGATTTTTTCTATAATAAATTTTTACCAGGGAAATTAGTAATATCTAGAATAAGATGCCCTAGACATGGATTTTTAAACTTATAAACACTAAAAATTACCATTTTTCAGGCTGTAGCTTTAGCTCACATGTACAAAGTACTGGATTTGACCCCTAGCACCACACACACACACATAAGCTCCCATGCATCATCATTCCAGAATCCATCAAACATCTGGCTAAACAGGTTACTATAAAACATTCTGAAATAATTGCATCATGTTAAGCTTTACAACGTTTATTTTAAAACTTCTATTTCTGTCCACTAACATTTTAGGAAATTTATAATCTACTAAATTTTATCATAAGTTTGAAGTTATTGTATACCTTGGGTGTGGTAGCCATTTTGAAATTTATGATGAAACTGTTGTAGAAGAAAGGATTCTTAGCTAGGTTCATGACCTAGCCCCTGTAATAACACATGGACTAACACATTTACTATGCTAAGAGTGACAGGACAACTGTCAGGAATGAGGATATAAATGAATCATGAAAAGTGGTGAATTGTTTAATGATGGTTGTGTTTAAGAGAGCATAGTCATAGGGAATAGGTGTATCCTACCTTTAGCTGTAGAGCAGGTCCTTGTTCTCTTGAATGTGGGTCTGCACCCTGTTGCTTGGCAGATGAGGCAACAGAAGCATCAGCTTGATTCTCTGCTTCTTCTCTAATGTCAAGGTACCACAGTTTGCCAGATGTAGAAATGATATTGTCTGTGGCATCAAGATGACAGTGCCATACTACCATTTCTCTGCCAGCAACTACCATGATCATTTAATCTTCCCCAAGTAGGAAACTTCTCTTCTTTTAAATGTAATTATTCTTTTTTGCTTACATATTAAAATAAGCATTCAGAGACTTCTAAATAAAACTTAGCAAAATAGTTGTGCTAGGCAGTAGTTTCTTCCTTGTTGCTTAAGTGAAATTAAGTTTTGGAAAGTTTGGATCAGAGTAATACATGCTTCTCCATTTAGAGTGACAAGAAGCCACAGAAATGAGCATGGAGAATCCTGGATCACTGGCAGATATATTTTCTTTTTTCTATAATGAGTGCTGCTTCTCCTGAGTTGCAGTTTTATCACTGTAGACCAAACTTAAGCATGGATGACACATGTGAGAGATTAAGTAGGCAACTATCTTTGTTAGGCTAAACGGTCCCCCTTCTTCCTTGATCATATGGATGGTGAATCAAGCTAAACCTGAAGGAGTAGCACTCTGTACTTTGCAGAACCTTTAACTTTTCAAGTGAATGGAAGAAATAAAGTATTTTATAACAAAAATTGGGTTGAGAAGAATTTGAGGAGAAAAGCTGTGATTTAAAAAGAAAAATTAAGAGTAGAGTTCCTGGCCTTTCACCATATGTGCCTTTGATACCTGGCATGAGTCCACAGTCCTTTGCATGAAATTGCTGAAAGAGCCACATGCAAACCTATGAGACCATCAGGTCCCCGCATACAGCAGGCCTTGCCACAAGCATCTTATAGGTTCATGGGCATCCTTAATTCTAAAGCTGCCATGGAACCCAGAAGCCACAGAAATTCATAAAGTAAAATGCATTTCAACTTTAAAACATTTTGAAATTAGTCACTCCGTAAGTAATTATTACCTGATTTACAACAACAACAACAACAACAAAACCTAAATCCTGTTGCCTAGCAGAGAGTAATTCATAGGGCTTATTTAGTACATTCATTCATTGCTTTCGAATGTTAATAGCTGTTCATGCACTGTTCCCTCTGAATTGTATCTTAACAAGATTATTCTCCTTTTCCTAATTTATTGAACAAGCATGAAATACATTTATACAAAATTAGTTGGTTAAATACTTCCTTGATGAAAAACATAGCTGTTGTAATTTTATTAAGAATTTTAATCAGGGAAAAAGATGACCTTTGAAATTTTCTTCTACCTCATTTTCTATTTGTGTGTGTGTGTTTCTTTCTTTATATGATTAGAAATTGTTATGACTTAATTAAATTTTATATAGAAAACATGTGACTAGACAGTAACAGTTTGTTTTGAAAGAAAAACCTTAAGGAAACAGTTAATAAATAGATATGACTAACAGAAGACCTGTTGTCTCTGAAAATATTAAGTCTTCCAGCACAGTGCATCTCTTACACAAGAAAAATACACTTTGCCTTGCTTTTGGTTAAGAAAAATATCCTCTGAAGCTCATCCAAAAATGCCCTGCTTTCCATTTCTTTTGATGCAAGGTTCCAAGCCTTTCGGGGATCCACTGTAATTGTTGCCTGACTCACATCACCTCTTCATGCCATACCCCAAATACCAGCTCCTGGGGATACTGCCCTGATAAGATGCACTGAATTTTTGTCTCATGACCATTAGAAGATGAGAGAGGTAGAGGTGAAGGGGGGGTGCTGTAAGGCTGTAAGGAAACTTTAAATACATTGTCAGTTCTTAAAACTTTAATGTGTGAAACAGTTTGCCTAGGAATCTTGCCAAATGCTTAATTTTCAAGTTCTAACTGAACTTAAAGATCATTATCTTCAGACTGGGGCTTGAAAAAAACTTTTAACATCACCATTGTGTATATTACTTTTTTATGTTAAAATTTTCATGCTGATTAACCTAAGACCACACTAAGAAGGTCAAGAATTGTTATCAAATTCCTAATGCAATTACTCATATGAATGTCTAGATAAAAACCAATTCATATGTTTTCTATAGAGGGGTAGAAAAGTGGATGATCCCTTTCCTGTCCATCAAAAGTGTCAAAAGACAGATTAACAAAAGAAAATCACAACGAATTCTCATTTTAAAATTGTATATTTTGTTTTGAGGAAGAGGAGGTTGAATTTCTATGGCTCATTTTAGGTGACAAAGTGGTAACTTGGAGACAGAAAGATAGAAGGTTGGAGGAGGACCATTTCTGGGATTCCATCTTGGAGCATCATGCTCTGAGCACCAGCACTTAGGAGGCAATGCTTCAGGTCAGGATATTTGGTCTCAACTTCCCCCATTTAATATGAGAGCAGCAAATAGAAACTGGGCAGACAGTTTTAGGGTGGGGACTCAAAAATGAAGTAGTTTTTATTCTTGCCTTTAGCTAGAAGCCAGAAATGTCCTTGGTTCAATGGGTAGTTTTTCCCTTGTTAGAAGTCAGAGTTGTGAGAAATTAGGTCTGGATTTTTATTTTTCCCCCTGAATAAACATCCCTACCTGGAAACTATTTTCAAGAAACAACTTTAACCAAGAGGCACCTAAACCCATTCTGAGTGGACCAAAAATACAATCAACACATCCCCTACTCACTGTATATCACTGTAGGTTCTACTATAAGTCCCATGAAAAGACCAGACTTACAGCTCAGTTTTATTCCATACCCAGGGACCCAGTACAGTTATACAGGAGATCTGCCTTTGTTCTCTTAGATGGTCACCTAAAACCTACATAAAACTTCCTTCTAAAACTTACCTTTTTGTGGTCCGTGAATTTCGTTCTTCAACTTTGAGAAACAGGAACCTGGAAAACACTGCCCTTGGGTGGATTTGATGGGTTTTGATTCCCACCGTGCTGGATCTCCAAGCTACAGCTTACCTGAGACAAGAGGGCCTCCATCATCCTCAAGGACATATCAGTTCCCAAATCGTAACTGTCAAGAATTAATCACAAAGTTAAATAATATATAAGGGAGAAAAAAAAAGACACACATAAGCGGAATCTTCTTATAATCTAAAAAATTATTTATAGAATACAGTCATAGGGAGATTCCTTGAATTCACAAATCTAAATAACTCAGTTTTGTTATTGCTGTTGGTCTTTCAAGACATTTCACCTCAGATTATGTTTTACAAATAATAATTGAAGAAGTTGATACATATATTGATGGGCAGAATACACACACACACACACACACACACACACACACACACACACACACACACACACACACACACACACACACACACACACACACACACACACACACACAGTATATTTTAGGGTGTTATGCAGCCAAGGACGACTTTGGACTTTGGGTCTTCCTGACTCTGTTAGGCAGCTAGTCGGGTATCAGCAAATTTGGAGGTCACTGAGGGTGGTTTTTCTCCCTCATAATCAGCTTTGGACACTTCCTGTTTCCATGGTAACACTAGAAGGGGAATCATTAGCTTTCCTTTCCTACTGCCTGAGAAAGAATTTAAAATATTATCTGAAAAGGTGGAGACATCCACTTTATTGAGTTCATTAAGTGAAAGTGGCCTTCTGATCAAAAGATGGAATCAATAGTATTCTAAACCGCCTGAAGCATTACATACTACTGTGTAATGATAATTCTTTCCACCAGCCACCTGAGTTCCACTGCCACGTTAGGGCCCCAAAATAATGCACAGAGTCTTATATTATTTCCAATGCTGCTGGCCAATGACTAGGATTTCCCATTTTTAGCTCTGTCTTAAGTATTAACCATAACCATTAATCTATATATTTTATAAAGACAACTTATCGAGGAGCCAGCGGAATGCATTCTCTCTTCATGGCGATCACATGGTGACTCCCTTTCCTACATTTCCTAGGATCCTCCTTCTCTCCTCATCCCTCCTATCTTGCTTTCCTATTGGCCAACAGTGTTTTATTCATTAACTGAGAAGAGAGACACATACACAGAAGGACTTCCCCCATCACTACTCTCTCCTCCCTTAAGAGTTAATCAGTCCAACTGGGACAGTCAATCACCTGGCCAAAGACTGTCCTTCAGAAAAGCTGTTCACCTGAACATTTGCTAAGGAGATGGGAGGAATAATTATCCACTTAATTGGATAATGTACTCCCCATAGCTCCCTCCATCAATGTAGCTGTTTACAGAGTTTCAGCTTGCTGACTCAGCTGCTGAACTGTCCTACATTTTTTGGCCACTAACTCAGAAAGATATGACTTTATTCCTCTTCTCCCACACTCTCATCCCAACAGTTAGCAAGATTTACCATTTAACTGCCCTGTTTTTAATTTTTTTCTCAGTGGTTAAAAAAAAACAAACAAAACAAAACAATGACATCTTGAAATTCACAGGCAAATGGATAGAATTAGAAGAATCCATCCTGAGTGAGGTAACCCAGACACAGAAAGACAAACATGGTATGTACTCACTTATAAGTGGATGTTAGACATCCAGCAAAGGATAACCAGCCTACAATCCACAACGCAGGGAAGCTAGAAAACAAGGAGGACCCTAAGAGAGACATACATGTACCACCCCCACACACAAAGGGAAAGGGACAAGTTCTCCTGAGTAAATTGGGAGCAGAGGGGGAGGGGAGGAAGGTAGGAGAAAGAGGATGGGGAACGGGGATGGGGGAGGAGAACATGAGGGATCAGGAAGGTAGAGTTGAGGGAAGAACAGATGAGAGAAAGGAAAGAGGCACCTTAATAGAGGGAGCCATTATGGGCTTAATGAGAAATCTGGCACTAGGGAAATTTCCAGGAATCCACAAGGATGACTCCAACTAAGAATCTAAGCAATAAGGGAGAGGCTACCTTAAATTCCCTCCCCCTATAATGAGACTGATTACTCCTGGAATCCAGTTGTAAAGAGGGAGGAGTGATGAGCAAAGGGGTCAAGACCATACTGGAGAAAACCACAGAAACAGCTGACCTGAGCAAGTGGGAGCTCGTGGACTCCAGAATGACAGCTGGGGAACCAACATAGGACCTAACCAGGGCCCCTGAACATGGGTGTCAAGTGGGGAGCTGGGGCAGTATATGGGGCCTCTGGCAGTGGAACTAGTATTTGTCCCTAGTGCATGAATGGGCATTGGGAACCATTCCCTATAGAGGGATACTCTCTCAGTCTAGATACACAGGGAAGGGCTTAGTCCTGCCACAAATAATGTAAAAGACTTTGATGATCCCTCATGGGAAGCCTTACCCTCCCTGAGGAGTGAATGGGGAATGGGATGGGGAGATGGTGGGGGGAATGAGAGGTTGGGAGGGAGAGGGAACTGGGATTGGTAAAATAAAATAAAGAAAAAAAACTGACTGATATGAAAATTCTTATTAATTAGACTCTTCATTAGCAACTTTAACTCTAAAATTATTTACAGAATTTAAACACAATAGAAATGCACATAGGTAATTAAGTGTTCTAAAATTGGTTAATTAATAGACAAAGTGAAATGGTCTGATAAAATATTACCTCTGATCACACATAAATACAAAGAAAATATTGTAGGCATGTCTGTTCACCTTTCTTATACTTGAGTACCACAAATCATGACATGTCTCTTTGTGTAAGTCAAGTGGTAATGCACTTGGGTTGTGATAGCATTAACATGCATTAAGCTAACCTCAAAACCTGTTGTAGCTTTAACTGTGCTTCCTTGAAGCTGGTTATCATGGAGAAAAAGTTGTGTGGGTTTTATGTTTTATTTTTAAGTATAGGTTACATGTATATTTCTTTTCTACTGCAAATGAGGTAACTACACATTTTTACCTTTGGCAGAGGATAATAGAGAGGAGAGTCCTTTTCTTGCCCTCCCTAAAAATATTCTAAATAGAGAAAAGAACTGGATTTTAGGGAAGAGGCTTTTCCTACATTTAGTGTATTTCAGAGAGATTCATGCATTTTACACTTTTGTGTAAGGTATGAACAATCTATCCTTACCTGGGTTTAAATTGGTAAATACACACCCTTTGTTATTACCCCCAAAGGCATTAGGCAATGGAGCTGATGCTCAATTATCAACAGGATTATGAAATTTCTATCTTATCTTCATTTCAATCAGAAAAGGATAATCTCTACTCCTTTCAAAGATTAATAGGGATGTCTTACATTTTTTCTTTTCTAGTTTGTCTCTAATCAGGAGATGATTGGCAATATGATATACCAATTATTTGTGGCAAAATGCCATATTTTCTCTGTATCCCCCTTCTCTTTCTTTCTTCCCTCTCATTATATTACAGTCAGTCATTTAGAAACTACTTAGTCATTATTTCAAGTTACAGAATGAGCATCAGTTCACCCCTTTTATGTAAGTTATAATGCAAACCTCTTCTCTATTAAATAATTATCAGGTAATAGAGAAAATTGGTCAAAAAGGTTTTCCATTTTCAAATTCCCCCTGTTTTTTTTCTATGTGAATTACCTGCACTGAGAACCTGAGTCAGATGTGTGTGTATGTCTGATCCCTAGAGCAGAGTTTGTGATGATATCTGGTTTTTACTGGACGTGTGATACCTTAGTACCCAGGTGATCTTTACACAGTGTACCAGTACCTAGGGATGTTACTTTTGCAGCCTAGTGACAGCCAGATCAGGTGAATGATTGCGCTAAGTAAGTCATAATCATTTTGTCAGATTTCTGTAACAGGAGAAAAAAAATACACTGTTCAGATAATCTGCAACATTAGCTGCTGATTAGGAAATCTTATGGTACCTTCCTATTTATTATTTTGAAAGGCAACCAGAATTCATTTTAATATTGATTGTTAAGCCATAATGTTTTTTTTTCTCAGTTTCCACTAGGGTTATCATTTACAGATTGGTAGATGATAACCAGCAAAAAAGGTGGAGTATTTGATTAGTTGGTGGGGACCACACTGAAGTATCTCTAATGTTTATAATATCATTACCTCTTCTGAAGTGAACTTGCATTTTGATCCTGGTAATGATGAATCCTCATGGTACTAAATGACCAAAAGGGGTTGGGGAGTAGTACTCTCCGGCCCCTAAGTCAATCAAAACAGAGACCTATTATTCAAATCAAGATGAATGAGGAAATATATAGATCATCCTGATGAGAGGATAGTGATTGGGCTTAGCAGTTAAGAGAGTATGGGTGGGCATGACGTGTGTGTGTGTGTGTGTGTGTGTGTGTGTGTGTGTGTGTGTGTGTGTGTGTATGTGTGTGAGTGTGTGTGTGTGTGAGTGTGTGTAAGTGTGTGTGATGTGTGTGTGTGGTGTGTGTGTGTGTGTGTGTGTGTGTGTGTGAGTGTGTGTGTGAGTGTGTGTGTGTGGCAGGGGGAGTAGACTTGCCTACCACCATATGCAAGTGTGTTGGAAAACAAATCTGTTGACTCAGTCCTCTTCTTAAAATTTTACAAGGGCTATGGTTGTCTTCACAGCCTGTGCCTGGCTGTTTTGTAACTTTCTTCTAGACCAGGCTGGCCTTAAACTTAGAGATCTATCAGCCCCTGTCTCTATGGTGCTGGGATGATAGGCTTGCACCACAACAGCTGGCTCTAACTTTTTCCTTTTAAAAATTTTTTAAATTACTACTCATATTTACATATCCACCCCCCCATTCCCTCGCGCTCCCATCTTCCCATGTTCCCCACCAAACCCCCTCAACCCATCCCCAAACTCCTAGGCCCTCCACCAGGAACCTTCAAAGTCTGTCATATCGTTTTGGGGAGGGCCTAGGCCCTCCTTGCTGTATCTGGGCTGCAATAGTATCCTTCCATAGGGAATGGGCTCCCAAAGTCCATTTGTGCTCTAGGGTTGAAGACTGGCTCCATTGTTAGAGGTTCCTTAGACAGCCTCAGCCTCCTAGCTGGCACCCATATTCAGAAGGCTTTTTTCGGTCCAATGCTGTTTCTGCAGCTTTATGACTAGGATCTCCATGCTCTTACTAGGTCAGGTCAACTGTTTCTGCGGATTTCTGCATCACCGTCTTAGATTCTTTGCTCATCCCTCCTCCATCTCTACAATTGGATTCCAGGGTTATGGTTCAGTACTTAGCTATGGGTGCCTGTTTCTGCTTGGAACAGCTACTGGTTGAAGGCTCCAGGAATGGTAACCAAGGTAGACACCAATCTCATTATAGGGGAAGGGCATCAATGGCATTTTCTACATCACTGCTTGGATTCTTAGTTGGGGTCATCCCTGTGGATCCTCTAACATTTCCCCTGTGCCAGACCTCTCTCCAAACCTCCACTTTCCTCCCCTCTCTCAGGCCTCTTTTTCTCCTCCCCCTCCCTTCTTGCCATCCCACCTCCTTCCTCTCCACCCATGGCCCGTGATTCCACTTTGTTCAGGGGTTCTTGTCCCCCTCCCTTTCTTTGAGGTACTATGCAATCTTCTCTTGGGGTCCTCCTTGTTTCCTAGCTCCTCTTGAAGTGTGGATTGTAGACTGGTAATCCTTTGCTCTATGTCTAAAAATCATATATGAGTGAGTACATACCATATTTGTCTTTTTGTGACTGGGTTACCTCACTCAGGATGTTTCTTCTAGTTCCATGCATTTGCCTGGGAATTTCAAGATTCCATTGCTTTTTTTCTGCTGAGTAGTACTCCATTGTATAAATGTACCACATTTTCTCTTTCCATTCTTCAGTTGAGGGGCATCTAGGTTGCTTCCATGTTCTGGCTATTACAAATAGTGCTGTTATGAGCATAGTTGAACGTATGTCCTTATTGTATGAATGTACATACTTTGGGTATATGCCCAAGAGAGGAATTGCTAGATCTTGAGGTAGACTGATTTCCATTTTCCTGAGAAATTGCCATACTGATTTCCAAAGTTATTGTACAAGTTTTCACTCCCACCAGCAATGGAGGAGAATTCCTTTTTCTCCACATCCTCTCCAGCATAGACTGTCATTGGTGTTATTGATTTTAGCCATTCTGATAGGAGTAAGATGGTGTCTCAGAGTAGTTTTGATTTGCATTTCCTTGATGGCTAAGGATGTTGAACACTTTCTCAAGTGTCTTTCAGCCATTTTAGATTCCTCTGTTGAGAATTCTCTATTTCTGCACTCAACTTTTTAATTGCATTGTTTGTTGTTTTGGTGGCTAGCTTCTTGAGTTCATTGTATATTTTGGTGATAAGCCCTCTGTCAACCCATCTTTTCCCATTCTGTGAGCTGGCATTTGTCTTTCTAACTGTGTCCTTTGCCTTATAGAAGCTTCTCAGTTTCAGGAGGTCCCATTTATTAATTGTTGATCTCAATGTTTGTGCTACATGTGTAATGTACAGGAAGCAGTCTTCTGTACCAATTCGTTCAAGGGTACTTCCCACTTTCTCTTCTAGAAAGTTCAGCGTGACTGAATTTATGTTGAGGTCCTTGATCCATAGGTATTTAAATTTTGTGCATGGTGATAGATATGGATCTATCTGCAGTTATGCCAGCACCATCTGTTGAAGATGCTTTCTTTTTTCCATTGTATAACTCTATCTTCTTTGTCAAAAATCAGGTGTTCATAGGTGTGTGGGTTAATATCAGGGTTTTCAATTCAATTCCATTGGTCAACTTGTCTATTTTTGTGCCAATACCAAGCTGTTTTCAGGACTATGGCTCTATAATAGAGCTTGAAGTAAGGGATGGTGATGCCTCCTGAAGTTTCTTTATTGTACAGGTTTGTTTTGGCTATCCTGGGTTTTTTGTTTTTCCATATGAAGTTAAGTACTGTTCTTTCAAGGTCTGTGAAGAATTGTGTTGGGGTTTTGATCGGGATTGCATTGAATATGTAGATTGATTTTGGCAAGATTGTCATTCTTACTATGTTGATCCTACCTATCCAAGAGCATGGGAGATCTTTCCATTTTCTGATATATTCTTTAATATCTTTCTTTAAAGACTCAAAGTTCTTACTATACAGGTCTTTCTCATTTTGATTAGTGTTACCCCAAGATATTTTATGTTGCTTGTGGATATTGTAAAGCATGATGTTTCTCTGACTTCTTTCTCAGTGCATTTATCATCTGTATAGTAGGGCAACTGATTTTTTGAGTTAATCTTGTTTCCTTTTACTTTGCTGAAAGTGTTTATCAGCTGTAGTAGTTCCCTGGTAGAGTTTTTTTGGGTCACTTATGTAAGCTATCATATCATCTGGGAATAGTGAAATTTGACTTCTTCCTTTCCAATTTGTATCACCTTGATCTTGTTTTATTGTCTTATTGATCTAGGAAGAACTTCAAGTACAATATTGAAGAAATATGGAGAGAGTGGACAGTCTTGTCTTGTTCCTGATTTTAGAGGAATTGCCTGGAGTTTCTCTCCATTTAGTTTGATGTTGGCTGTTGGTTTGCTTTATATTGCTTTTATCATGTATAGGTATGTTCCTGTTATTCCTGATCTCTCCAAGACCTTTATCATGAAGGGATGTTGGATTTTGTCAAAGTCTTTTTCAGCATCTAGAGAGATGATCATGTGGTTTTTCTTTTTCAGTTTGTTTATATGGATTGCATTGACAGATTTTTGTGTGTTGCACCATCCCTGCATGCCTGCAATAAAGCCAACTTGATCATGGTTGATGATTTCTCTGATGTGTTTTTGGATTCAATTTGCCAGTATTATGTTGATTATTTTTTGCGTCGATGTTCATGAGGGATATTTGTCTGCAATTCTCTTTTTTGTTTCTGTCTTTGTGAGGCTTGGGTACCAATGTAATTGTAGCCTCATAGAAAGAGCTTGGCAATGTCCCTTCTGCTGCTATTGTGTGGCACAATTTGAGGAGTACTGGTATTATCTCTTCTTTGAATTTGTGGTAGAATTCTGTACTGAAACCATCTCTGGCCCTGAGCTTTTTTTGATTGGTAGACTTTTGGTGACTGCTTCAATTACATTAGGGGTTATAGGTCTGTTTAAATTGCTTATCTGTTCTCGATTTAATTTTGGTAAGTAATATCTATCCTGAAAATTGTCCATTTCCTTTAGATTTTTGAATTTTGTGGAGTACAGGCTTTCAAAGTATGACCTGATGATTCTTTGGATTTCCTTAGTGGCCGTTGTTATGTCCCCCTTTTCATTTCTTATTTTGTTAATTAGTATGCTCTCTCACTCTGCCTTTTGGTTAGTTTGGATAAAGGTTTGTCTATCTTGTCGACTTTCTCAAAGAACCAACTCTTTGTTTCATTGAGTCTCTGTAGTGTTTTCCTAGTTCCTATTTTATTGATTTCAGCCCTCAGTTTGATTATTTCCTAGTGTCTACTCCCTTGCGCAGAGTTCGCTTCTTTTGTTCTAGAGCTTTCAGTTGCACTGTTAATTCTCTAGTGTGACTATATTCCGGTTTCTTCATGTGGGCACTTAGTACTATGAACTTTCCTCTTGGCACTGCTTTCAAAGTGTCGCATAGGTTTGGGTATGTTGTGTCTTCATTCTCATTAAATTCTAGGAAGTCTTTAATATCTTTTTTTTTATTTCTTCCCTGACCCAGAAATGGTGCAATTGTGCATTATTCAATATCCATGAGTTTGTAGGGTTTCTGCAATTTGTGTTGTTGTTGAATTCTAACTTTAAAGCATGGTGGTCTGTAGGGGACACTGTAGCCATGCCTTCGAGGGCATGGTCAGGGTGACATAGGGAAGGTTTAAGAGTGAGTGGTTAGCAGGTGGGCTTCCTTTCTTCTTCTGTTTCATCCTCAGTTTCCTGTACTTACTGATGCCCTGCTGGCTGGCTAGGTCTCTCTGTAAGTAAGGTTTTTCCCTAATAAATTCCCTTGTATTTTTACCTGACTCCATATTGGTAATCCCCACATTAGTGGTCGGATAAGATAAAGGGGATTATTCCATTTTTTTTTTTTTTGTATCTGTGGAGGTTTCCTACATTGCCGAGTATGTGGCCAATTTTAGAGAAGGTTCCATGTGGTGCTGAGAAGAAGGTATATTATTTTGTGTTCAGATGGAATGTTCTATAGAGATCTGTTAAACCCAATTGGGTCATAACATCTGTTAGTTCTTTTGTTTCTTTTTTTAAGTTTCTGTTTGTCCTATCTAGTGGTGAGAGTGGGGTGTTGAAGTCTCCTACTATAAGTTTGTGAGGTTTTATGTGTGATTTGAGCTTTAATAATGTTTCTTTTACAAATGTGGGTGCTTTTGTATTTGGGGCATAGATGTTCAGGACTGAGACTCCATCTTGATGGACTTTTCCTGTGATAAGTATGAAATGCCCTTCTTCATCTCCTTTGATTGATTTTAGTTTGATGTCTAATTTGTTAGATATTAGGATTGCTACACCAGTTTGTTTCTTGGGTCCATTTGATTGGAAAATCTTTTCCAAACCCTTTATTCTGAGGTACAGTCTGTCTTTGAAGTTGAGGTGTGTTTCTTGTATACAGCAGAAGGATACATTCTGCCTTCATATCCATTCTGTTAGCCTGTATCTTTTTATAGGCAAGTTAAGACCATTGACATTAAGGGATATTAATGGGAGTTGATTGCTGATTCTTGTTTGTTTTGGATTTGTTTTTGGTGGTGTTATTGTGTGTGGGTTTCCCCACTTTTTTTATTTTTTTTGAGGATAAGTATCTTCGTTGCATTGGAGTTTTCCTTCCAGTAATTCTGTAGGGCTGGATTTGTGGATATGTATTGTGTAAATATGTTTGTTTCATGGAATATCTTGCTTTCTCCATCTATAGAGATTGAAAGTTTTGCTGGATACAGTAGTCTGGGCTGGCATCCATGTTCCCTTAGTGTTTGTAGAACATCTATCCAGGATCTTCTGTTTCAGCGTATGCATTGAGAAGTCAGGTGTAATTGGGATAGGCCTGCCTTAAATGTTACTTGGCCTTTTTATTTTGCTGCTCTTAATGTTTTTCTTTATTCTGTAAGTTTGGTGTTTTGATTATTATGTGGCAAGGGGACTTCTGTTTGTGGTCCACTCTATTTTGTGTTCTGTAAGTTTCTTGGACTTTCATAGGCATATCCTTCTTTAGGTTGGAGAAGTTTTCTTCTATGAATTTGTTGAATATGTTTTCTGTATCTTTGAGCTGAATTTCTTCACCTTCTTCTATACCTATTATTTTTAGTTTTGGTCTTTTCACAGTGTCCCATATTTCCTGGATATTTTTTGTTAGGGATTTGTTGGACTTGAGATTTTCTTTGGTTGATGACTGTATATCCTCAGGTGTGAGTCTTCAACACCTGAGATTCTCTCTTCATTCTCTTATATTCTATTTGTTATGCTGACATCAGCGTTTCCTGATCTTTTACCCAGATTTTCTATTTCCAGTATCTCCTTATTCTGTGTTTTCCTCATTGTTTCTAATTCTGCTTTCAAAACATGAACTGTTTGAATTGTTTTCTTCATTTCTTTGGTTGTTTTTTCTTGGCTTTCTTTAGATTCTTTAAGATATTTGTTTATTTCTTGATTTTTTTGGTTTGTTTTTTCCTCCATTTCATGTAGTTTTTTGGTTGTTTTTTTCTTCTATTTCTTATAGGGATTTTCTTGTTTCATCTTTAATGGTCTCTATCATCTTCATACAATAATTTTTAAGGTCCATCTCTTCTTCATCCTCTGCGTTGGTCTTTTCAGATCTTGCTGGTGTGGACTCTCTAGATTCTGGTGGTGTCATATTGGTCTTTATGTTGATGAGTGTGTTCTTATTCTGTCATCTTCCCATCCCTTCTTCCCATGGGTGCAGGTGGGGGTCTCTCCCTTTCTCAGGTGGCAGGCAGAGGGCAGAGAGCAGTGGGGGAATGAAGAATAAGGTGTGTCTGGACTCATGGTGGGCCTTCCAGTCTTGGCAGGTCCACTCTTGTCTAGAGGAAGCCTCAGAAGGAAGTGAGAAGGGGATGATCAGGGATGTTAGGGGCAGAGTAGCACCCAGACTCACCTCAGGCTCAGGCAGCAGCTCAGCCTCAGGCGGAGGAGATGACAGAGCTAATATAGGGGGAAATTACTGAATTCATCATGTAAATGTATTAAACTACCAGTAATAATAAAAAATAACAAATTACAAAATGAAGCATTAGAAGCAATACCTAGAAAATCAGGATTATAGGAAGGGACCACAGGGGTTTGGCAGTTCCTTGATAAGCAGGCAGAGAAAAGAGGCCCTAGGTAGATAAACGTACTTTCACTTAACACTTAGATGGCAGATTTATGATTTCTTCTTTTCTGGGACAAAGGCTTGGTGGGCTTTTATCCAAGGTAGGGTGGAAGAGACACACTGATTTTTATGAGACTTACAAATCTCCTGCAATTGAAACCAATCAACTTTCTTGTCTTTGTCCAAATTATTACCAACTGGCCAGACTGGAGTAAGAAAGGAAATCTATCCCATGCCTCAAACATGTAAGAACCCAGAATCCAGGTTGGCTTAGATATTGCTTGGGTTCCTGTCTATTCTTTGTACATTATGGTGTGTGATGTGCATGTGCTTTTCTTTCAATAAAGTTTTACTGGATGATGTGGCTTGTAACTTTCCTGCCTTAATTTTTTGAATTAGGGGAGAAAAATAAAAGGTCTGAACACTTTCTACAGCCCTAGATGATACACATCAACAGGAGCAAGATGATTTCATGTTGTTCGATAAACTATGTCTACCTCCGCTTCAAAATGTTACCTTAATATTAGCCACCTTGTGTATATCAAATGATTTTTCATTTGGAAGATAAATTTTAAAGTATCATATAAAAGCCATCATGTGAAATATTTTTAAAGATGGGTGTTTGTTAGCAGATGCCTAATCTGAAGCCCAATCATTTTGCCTTGACTGCTTCAAACTGCCACACAAATTAGCAGGAATATCAGTGGAAAGTAATTGAATTGGTTCCAGTCTTACATGTAGGTTGGATCCTATGATCATAGAACAAACATCAATGTCTTTCATAGATAAGCATTGCCTTCTCAGATCTCTGCCTCATTGGGTATGGCAGTCTCAAAGGTAAAGGACAATCATATATTGCAGAGTCTGGCAGATGAAACATTCCTGTCCTATCCATTTGGGGCGATCTGCTTTTTCAATGGTTCACAATTCCATTCTGTCATGAAGGGGCGGGAGATATGACAAGGTATTGAAAAACTTTCCCAATTTGTTGTTGATATAATAAATAACATTTTCAAAATTTTTGTTACAGAAAATCAATTTATTAATTCAGTGTCTCTGTATTGACCTTAACTTCAGCTGAGAAATAAAGCAACCCTTGGACTTCTAGTCTCACCTTATAGTAGCAACAAAATAAAGCATGCAGTTTAAAATAGCACATACATTAAATCTAGAAATATAGCAAATATTTATCAGAAGTTGGTAGAAAGCATCTTTTCCAAAATATGCGTAAACAACAACACATTCTCCAAAATCACAACCTTTTATTCTTTTGTACTCTGCAACTCTTTTATCTTCCACTATAGAGCACTTGGATGATCAGAATACCTAAGTATCTATTTATTAGATGCTCTTACAAGGTTGCTATGGTGCCACCTCTAGTCCCTAACAAATGTTAATGATATTGGCATTTAGTTGACATGACTTTCCTTTTCCTAGTGCTGTCCTCTTCCTTAGGCAGTTTGCTGTGCCATCTCATTATATTCATGGCTTGAAAGAGAAACCTACTCCTACAGCTCGAGGTGGCTTATTGATCTCCAAAGATGATGTAATTCACTGCCCAGGATAAGTCAGATCTATTAAAAAAACTCTAAACAAAATTCTCAACTATGCTTTTCACATGAAATTATGTGACATGAAGTATTAAAATTCTGGTCTTTGCTTATTATTCTTGCAACAATTTATTCAGGTCAAAGTCCAATTCTTAAAACTCATTTTGAATACTCTACACACATATTTCTTTAAAGAACAACACTAGTAATTACTGCTAATTGTCCTAAGTGATACTCTGTAAATTTGATTTACTTCTTTCATTGTATCACTTGCCATCTGACTAAAGTTAGGACTAAAAAATTTGGCATATTAAATATTTTCTCAAAGATTATACCCTAGGACTGTGGAGAGAAACACTTTTGAGAAGGAGATATCACTTAACTATGGGATTGAATAGAGAGTGACAAAACAATGAAGGGAATCATGCCTATTCCAAATCACCCAGGAAACTTAATTTCAATTTTGTTTCACAAACAAGAAGATGACTATTTATGATAGAGCTTAGTAGTGATTGAATAAAATAGCACATGTGTTTATTAGTTCTATTTGGAGGAGATCATCAGGAAATTTCTGTCCACAGTCCTAGGGTATAATCTTTGAGAAAATATTTAATATGCCAAATTTTTTAGTCCTAACTTTAGTCAGATGGCAAGTGATACAATGAAAGAAGTAAATCAAATTTACATAGTATCACTTAGGACAATTAGCAGTGATTTGTTGTGATCTCAGCTTTCCACAAATACTGAAAATATTTCCCCACAAATAGCTGCTCATGTAGAGAGATAGTTTTGTGTTTAGAGAGTAATAAAAATAGCCTTTTGAGTGGCTACTTACTACCTGCCAGTAGCCAACACAGGAAGCTTAGACACACTTCACATTTTAGCTTTATACAACTGCTTTCCCTCACACTCATAGGGTATAATAGTCAAGAAAATATTTAATAATGCCGTAAAGATAAGTAAAGTGATTGCTTTGCAAGCATGCCTGGCTGAGTTGAATCCCCTAGAACTCAAGACAAAAAGCTTGGCACACATGTAAATGCTGGCAAGGAAGAGACAGGTGGTCTCTGGGGCTTACTGGCCAACCAGCCTACCTTTCCTGGTGAGCTCCAGATTATTAATCACATGGTAAACAGCAAGTGCTTTTTATTTTCCTTATTTTAGCAATAAGGAAATTGACAAAGATGGCTGGAATTCGGTTTCAGAGAATTGTATTATGTTCTTAACTGTGCTGCTTAATGCAAATCACCATGGATTTACATTATTTAAAAGGCCTGATATTAGTTTAGCTATATCATTCTTTGACTGATTTAGCACCTATATAACATTAAGATTAGAAAAGACTAAGACTTTAATTTTGCAGAAGAAGAAGCTTGTGCAAAGAAAGGTATGGTTTATTATTAAATGTCCAACACCAGACCTTTATGTGCATAGGCTCTTAGCCTACACTTTTATTCCTTTTAAAATTTAATTCAATTTACTTACTTACTTATTTAGTATCTCTGCCTCTCTGCCCCCTCTCTTTCTACCTGTGTGTATTATAGTGTATGTGTTACTGTGTATGAGTGTGTGAGTGTGTGCGTGCATGCGTGTGTGTGTGTGTGTGTGTGTGTGTGTGTGTGTGTGTGTGTGTGTGCCAGTGGACAACTTATGAAAGTCTGTTCTCTCTTTCCACATTGTGGGTTCCAGTGATTAAATTCAGGTCATTAGGTGCCTTAACCTGCTCAGCCATCTCACTGACTCTAGTATTCTTGTGTTTGAGTACTCACCCCTTATCTATCCTGACAATCACACCATCATCAATATGCTGTCCTGTTGGAATTGAGGTATGTGGTACCACCACTACCAACAAGAATAAAAGCTACAATACACAATTGGCTTGTAAATTTCCTTTATTGACATTTAGCTAAGCTAAACATTTCTATGCTTGAAGAAGACCATTGGCATTTGAAATTCATCTTCAAAGAAAATGTTAAGATATAAAAGCCTTTTTTTTACCATATACATGGATTTCTATTTGATCCTTAAATTGTAAACTAATTAAACATTCATGCACAGTGTCAGTGCTTATGCAGTTCTTCTGTATACCATCTTCCATTTGTGCTGTACTGTCTATTCATATCAAGAACTCTTTGCAACAGGAGACAGTGGAAGTGCAATTTAGTCATTAGTTATATCCCCCATGTAGCTAATCTAATAGGGGACTAGATAAGACAGTGCTAATAGCAAGGGATGGTATAATTCTACAAAAGGATAACCAAGCAAAACCCAGACAAAAATTTCTACAGAAATTGACAAGAAGAAAGATGCTATGATCTAAAGGTATTTATTTAGTGCAGGGGTTTGGGTTTGGGTTTATAATATGGTTTACTGAACAGCCATTCCCTTCCTTCCCAAACCCCTCCCTCAGCTCTAGTCAAATTAGGAAAGAAGGAAAATACTAAGAGGCAGGTACCATAATACAGTGTAAATAATCTGGCTAGAGCTGAGGGTGGGATTAGAGAAAAGAAATGATTTTTAAAAATGAAAACATTCTTCACAAGTGAAAAGAGAAAAATGCATTTCAGCCAGACAGAAGCTATCCTTTCTGAAAGGAAGGATACAACTTGGGATATGAAATATTTTCATCAATACATCAAGCAGTTTTCAAGGTGCTTTACAGTGTCTTAATTTAATCTACATAACATTCATGGGCTAGTTATGAAAGCACCAGAATTAACAGAAGGAAACATGAGACAAAGAATACTTAAATACCCAAGGTCATATGATAAATACATGGTGGAATTGAGATTAGAATTTAGTCATTCCAGTGGACCCAAAGAAGTTTCTTGACAACTACGTAAATTAGACTTCATATTTTGAGAATATCTCCTTGGAAACAGGCAAGAAAGAGTTCATGAAAGACGCTTGCTTGAGTTTTAGGAAACAATGAAAAGATTTTGAAAAGAGAATGTGATAGGTAAAGGCTACAAACATATTTAGCCAATCAAATGTCATGGAAAAATACAAGTAAATTAAAAGATATGTGGGAAAAATGAAAAATACCATGACTGGAGAGATGGTGCATCAGTTAAGAGCATTGGCTGCTCTGACAGAGGACATGGGTTCAATATTGCTAGATCCACATGGTGGCTCACAACTGCCTGTAGCCATAGCTCCAGAGGATCAATGCCCTCTTCTGGCCTACTTGGGTACCAAGTATGCATGTGACACACATACATACATATTTAAAAATGTATCTTTTTCGTGTGTGTGTGTGTGTGTGTGTGTGTGTGTGTGTGTGTGTGTGTGTGTGGTGTGACAGAGAGACACACAGATACAGAGAATATGGAATCCTGGTTCTATAAATGAAATGAACATGGATAGCCAGAGCAGCTTAAGAGCATTCTCAACCTCATATACTTGGAGTGTTGGAAAATTAATTAGAAGCTGTCTTTTCTAGGGTGAGACACAGGTTTTGTTGAATCAAAAAGCATTATAACAAGTCTTCAGTATAAGCAAGTAGCTTTCACCATTTGATCTCTTGCTTATTATTCTGATGTAACCTCACAAAGCCTCTGAAATGTAACATTTTTTTTTTCCTGTCAAGGAGCATATCCGCAAGAGAATGTTAGTGCTTGACTCTGCTCATACTAACAGATGTTGTAAAGGAGCTCAGGCCAGGAGAAAGAGCCCATGACCAGCTGTTTCATAGCCTATAATTACAACCTTCATAAATAAATCACTTCCTTTGGCTGGTAGTAGCTGGGGCTGAGCACAGCATTCTCTGAGTTAGAAGCTCTGGAAGCAGTTCACGATGGGAACTTTACCATGCAGGGCTGAGAAATGAGGCATGGAACAACAGTCATCCTGCCTGTCTGTAAAAGCAAGTTAGCAGCCTGGTGAGCTCATATGAGAATAGTCATCAAGTCCTTGGTAATGTAATTGGTTTGAATTATTAGGCTGTGGTTGAGAATATAAAAAATCCAACTAGACAACGTAATCTGGTGTACAGTGTACTAATTAACCAGCTGGGTCAGCTTTTATAGACTTAATTTTACAGATTTCCTTGAGGACCTAATGTAGTTTGATGACTCAGAGCTGTATCTTCCTCCTGCTAGAACTTAATAGTCATGGATCCTGTTTTTCTTCTGTGGGATGTCACAGATCTCGTCTCTGTTTCTTTTGTTAGATGATTACCTTTCATACAGAAGTCCCTTTGTAGATGTCAATATGAGACACTTCCTTGACAAAGTTCTAAGTTTCCTTTTGCTACCTAGACAGCTCTTTTTCTGCTTTGTTTAATGGTCATATTGCAGGATAAAGAAATATGTTTCAGAACCACCATTCCACAGTGAAATAGAAGAACAGAAATAGAGTAGCAATAAGGACTGTGTTGAAGACAAGAATATGAGCTTGGTGTCAAGAAAGAAGAAGTAGGAAATCAATTAACTGCAAGCTTTTACTGAGCAAAGAAGAGAGGGGAAACAATAGTAACAGTCCACTTTACAGACTGAAGTCATTCAGTTATGGAAGCAAGTCCAATGACATCCCAATCAAGGCGTTTAATTAACCCTTTAATAATAATATTGCTTAATGTTATAAAATCGTAAACTATCAAAGAAAACAATTACATTATTCTCTGGTCAATGCATTTTCTTATCTTACTTTCTGCCCAAATACTCTTTACTTACTCATAGTCACTTTGAGTGTATAATTTCATATTCTCTGTTCCTAATCAGTTTGATGCCATTATAAGTTTTAGTCAATGTAATGAACAAAAATAGTCTTCTGAAAAAAACTATACAGTTTTATTGCTATTTTTATCAACTGAATTTACAGTTAATAATTTTTTTAAGTTCCCTTTTGCAATGTAGGGTAAGATATTCCCACATTTTAAAGTTTAAGGGTTGATTATCTTAGGGAGCATGACCTTATTCTTCCTGCAGAAGAAAAGAGAGCATTGTTATCATTCATGTTTATCACTGCTGCCCTCTAATATGTTATTTCTATAATTCCTTTCAGAAGAGTTTTCTTCCAGTAGTGATTACTGTCTGTTCTCCCAGTTTCTCATTTCGCAATCTCTATGATCTTTTTGAGTTAACGTAGCTTCAAATCCTTCCAGTGTTCTCTCCAAACCTGGCATTGACAACCTAATCATCAAACTTGTACATTTGTTGCCCCTCTGTGTTATCAGACATACATTCCCATTACAATCCATTACAAACAGGAAGCAAGGATCCCAAAGTGCTGGCCAGCATGTGGACCCCTGTCTCCTGGCATCTCATTAGCTCACTCTTCTACTCATTAGAAATGTCTTGCTTTACTGATCTTTCAGGCTTTTCTGTCTGGAATTCTCTAACCTCATACTTTCTTTCCTGAAAATCACTTGTTCTCAAATAACGCTTTTGAAAAATGTTATCTGCACTGTCCACTTCTTCAATTACTTTAATAAAAATGTGTGCATCTTAGCATTCTTATTTCCTTGTTTTTCTAGCAAAGTTTTTGGCTTCTAAACTGGGTGCTTCTTTTCTGGAGCAGACAGTTCTGAGAACCACAGCTTTATCTGAAGTTACTGGATTTCCTCCCTTGTTACCTGGTTACCATCTTTCTTCACTCTGGATATAATGAAGAGCATGATCTAAGCAATACCTGAAGAATGTTGTTATGAAGAGACTTGGCTATTGGGCAGGAATGGATGCTGCCATGGACCTGAGTGAGGGTGACCTCTGGTGGACATATTTCATCATTATGAGATGTTGTTACTGTTGTGTTTGTTTCTAAATCATTGTGCTAAGACATATATAGCATAAGACACATCATTGTATCATGTTGCGTGTAGAGTTCAGCTTTATAAAACTACACTATTGTACACCCAGTATCTCTAAGTTTTTCACTTGCTAGGGTGAAATTGTAACCCATCAATATTAACTCCCCATCTTCCCACTGTATCTCCTGGCAATACCACCACCCTACTTTACACATCTGACTATTCTAGTTACTGAATACAGTGTTTGTCATTCTGGCTTGTCTCACTAACTTAGCATAATGTTCTAGGTTTCACCTGGGTCATAACAGTAGTGATATTTCCTTCCTATCAAAAACAGAATGGTATCCATTTTATTTATGCACTAACCAAATTTTGTTAGTTCATTTATTTCCATGTACTCTTTGCTTGTTCTCACCTTCAGGCTTCTATGGACATAGACATGAAAATGTTTCTTTGAGGCCCTGCTTTCAAGTTTTGGATTTATAGGCACAAGTGGAAGATGTGAGGTTGTTGAGTCATGTGCTAATTACATATTTAATTTTTGAAGAACCACAATACTGTTTTACAATGCATTAATTATATAAAAATGTTCTGATATCTTCACATGTTCTCTAATATTTTTAGGGGAAGTAGTCATCTTAAAAGTGTGATAGAGTGTTTCATTTTAGTTTTGTTGTTGCTTTTGTTTTAATCAATGTTCATTAATCTTCAGTCACATGTTGCTTTCTGTCAATGGATTCAATGTTGAGGAAAACGAGATACAGAGAATTTTATTGAGATTACAGGACATTATATGAAGACTGGGAATTGAGTCAGTTCTCTTTTTCTGAGCTGTGTACTTTGAGTGACAATGTGTCTTCAGACTCAGTATGTCTGACTTGCTTTAGACTTACATTTTATTACTTGTACAATTTTGTAAATCCTTTTTTTCTTTTTGACACTAGAAAATGTGCACACTGATTTCAGAGCCAGGACAGTAATGGCAATGATTCTAGGTTCCAGCATTGCATGGACCAATACATGTGGATTCTGTTCTTTCACTATTTCATGAACTGAATCTGTTTAGTGAGCACTGATATAGTGTTAGATAGGACGTTGAGCAATCAGTGGGCTAGATGAAGATCATTGTTTTACTTTGCAGTCTAGATAATGATGATCTATATAGTGATGGTGTGCAAAGAATTTGCTTGACAAATCACTGAATGTACTTTAATAAGATTCTTTGAATGGCCTCATGCTTGGACAAAGTGGGAGTCATTACAGAGATTAAAGGTGGCTGGTAACACCTTGAGCCCAATCTGAAGGACCCATTTGATGTTCCTGTATCCTAACACACACTGGGTCACCTTTTCAACTGTATATTTTTTGACCCTTCCCTTTAAAGTCTCCTTACTTTCAAGATTCCTATAATCACCTTTATGACAGTCCTCACCCCTTGAATTACTTGATGTTTCCTCCACTGCTTGTGCCCCTAAATATATCTCATTTGTTACATTTTCTCTTATGTCACACTGCACACCCACGTCCAAATTCAGCAACTCTGAAGTTAGTCCATATTTCTGCATCTCTTTATTGTAGCTACAATTCTGTTTTACTTAGGTTCAAACCTTAGTTATTTTCAACCATCTGTATCATGTCAACCAATGATTTAGTATATAAGTTTTCCTTGCTGACATTATTTATATGTTGAAGTCCACTAATTAAGAGTCACTAGGAACACACCTCTAGCCAAACAAAGCTATGTTTATTTAGCTTATAGTATCAAAGAACACACTTGAGGAAATTGCAAAAGCATTTCAGTCAGAGGAATAGGGAGTAAGGTTCTAATTCTTGAGGGAGTAGGGATGTGTAGATCAGGTCACAGTTGGATTCTATGAAGAAACAGGGACATTCTATGATTGGTATCAATACTAACTTTTTTTTTGACTAAAGGTGGGAGAGATAAAAAACAATGCTAGGTTCATAGGTGAAATAAGAACAATAAACATCCCTGGAGGAGAAAGGTGGAATTAGTCATGGGATGGAAAACAGCATTTTGTGTTCAGAGAGTGCCCTTGCTTTGGTTTTGCTCTGAGCATGATGATGAAGTGCACTGATACTTAGCCATTGTAAACTTCAGTCTGCTTTCATTTTCTCAGTATTGATCTCACTCCCTCTATTCATTCTCCTTCCAGGCACAATTTAACTTATCACTTGTATTCGGACAAGCAGTACAGCCATTTTACCTCCTCTTTCTCTCCCACCCTGCCATTCCGTCACCCATTGCTCATTCAGTGAGTAATTTACTTTACCACTTTTCTGCTCAAAGGATTAAAATGAGTATGCCCATGTTCTTTATTCTAAAATTCAAGGAATTCCATAATATTTTTTCAATGTAGTACTTTAAGGAATTTCCATACTTTTTTTTCTATGTTAGCTTTTAATTTGAACATAACATCTACTTTACATTTACTATGCTATTGAAGGTGTCCTATGCTTCTTGCATATAAAGTCTCTGGTAGTCTTGGGACACAGTTACCAAACCTGAAGTCTGAAGTCAGGATGTGGGTAACAGCAGTTTAGTTTTCTCACAGTGATAATGATAATAGAGAGAGGAATAGCAAGGTTCAAGTAATCTGATGAGGAAAGTAGGCAAAGGGGAGTCTTAGTTTGGGTGTCTATGGCTGAGATTAAACACCTCTTCCAAAAAGCAATATGGGGAGGAAAGGGTTTATTTGGCTTACATTGTTGCTCATCATCGAAGGAAGTCAGGACATGAGCTCAAACAGAGCAGGAACCTGGAGGCAGGGGCTGATGGAGAGGACATGGAGGAGAACTGCTTGCTCAACTTTCTTTCTTTCTTTCTTTCTTTCTTTCTTTCTTTCTTTCTTTCTTTCTTTCTTTCTTTCTTTCTTCCTTCCTTCCTTCCTTCCTTCCTTTCCTTCCTTCCTTCCTTCTTTCCTTCCTTCCTTCCTTCCTCCTTCCCTTCCTTCCTTTCTGTTTTTGGTTTTTTGAGACAGGGTTTCTCTGTGTAGCTTTGGAGGCTATCCTGGAACTTGCTCTTGTAGACCAGACTGGTCCCGAAGTTACAGAGATCCGTCTGCCTCTGCCTCCTGAGTGCTGGGATTAAAGGCATGTATCACCACTGCCTGGCTCAACCTACTTTCTTATAGAACCCAGGATCACCTTCCCAGGGGTGGCGCCACTGACAATGGGCTGGACCCTTCCCTGTGAATCACTAATGAAGAAAATGCCTTACAGCTGGATCTTATTGAGGCATTTTCTTTCTTTCTTTCTTTTTTCCAAGAAATTATTTTTTTATTAGTTCAAATTAGAAACAAGCCTGCTTCACTTGTCAATCCCTTCTCCCCCTCCCTCCCCTCCTCCCCCACCAGCCCTCCACCCCATTCCCCCTCTGCTTCCCAGAGAGGGTAAGGCCCTCCATGGGGGGAATCCCCAAAGTCTGTCATATGATCCTGGGCAGGGCCTAAGCCCTCTTCCATGTGTCCAGGCTGAGAGAGCATCCCTCCACATGGAATGGGCTCACAAAGTCTTTTCTTACTCCAGGGATAAATACTGATCTACTACCAGAGGCCCCATAGAGGGCCGAGGCCTCCTTATTGACATCCACATTCAGTATCCAGGAATCTTAAACTTTATTTGATTAAAAAATGATCTATCATAGCAGCATTATTTGGAATAGCCAGAATCTGGAAACAACCTAGATGCCCCTCAACCAAACAATGGATAAAGAAAATATGGTACATTTACACAATGGAGTACTACTCAGCAGTAAAAACAAAGACATCTTGAAATTTGCAGGCAAATGGGCAGAACTAGAAAAACCATCCTATATGAGGTAACCCAGACCCAGAAAGACAAATATAATATGTACTCACTTATAAGTGGATATTAGACATAAAGCAAAGGACAATCAGCCTACAGGCCGTAATCCCAGAGCACCTAGGTAACGAAGAAGACCGTAGGAAAGACATACATGAACCCACCTAGGAGGAGAAAAAGACAAGATCTCCTGAATAAGTTGGGAGTGTGTGGGGCACAGGAAGGGTAGAAGGGGAAAGGGGAGAAGGAAAGAGAAGTGGAAAAAATGTATAGCTCAAGAAAAACGAGCAAAAAATTTAAACAATTTAAAAATGACCTATTACTCCTTAAGACACTATAAAACATCAAAATAATTCAGATTCATTAAGTCCTGAAAAAAAAATACTGTGTTCTGTTCTCAAAAATGTGTTCATATAATCACAAATTGCTAATAATACAAACAGTAACTAATATTTATCACATGCTTATATGTACTAGATATTCATAATTGAGGCATTTTTTAATCGAGATCCCCTCCTCTCAGAGGACTTTAGCTTGTGTCAACTAGACATATCATGGTCCACAGAGAGCTCCTTAGGGAGGGAGAGGAATACTAGGATACTACTATTGATCTGACAATGGAAATGGGAAAGAGGCCTCCTCAGGGAAGGAAGGGAGGGTAAATACAGGAGGAGGAGTTACGGTAGGTAAAAATAACAATATGGATGACTGAAAAAGCCACAAGTTATACTACTAACTACCTAATAAAAAACTATAATGCATGTAATTCCATGTATAAATACACACATATAGTTTAAAAAATAAATTTATTTTATATCCTGGAGAATTTTCCCTTCCCTCCTCTCCTCCCAGTACCTCCCCCAACACCCCTCTGTTATCCCCACCCCCAATCCACTCCCCATCTCTGTTCAGGAAAGGGCAGGTCTCCCATGAGTATCAGTAAAACATGGCATATCAAGTTGCAGCAAAACTGAATGCGTCCTCATGCATTAAGGCTGGGCAAGGTAACCTAGCCTGAGGAGTAGGTCCCTTGTAAAAGAGTCAGAGACAGCCTCTATTCCCACTGTTAGGAGTCCTACAAGAGAACCAAGCTACACAACTGTAACACACATGGAGAATCCCAGGTCAGTCCCATGCAGACTCCCTGGTTGTCAGTTCAATCTCTGTGAGTCCCTGTGAGCGCAGGCCAATTGATTTTGTAAGCCTTCTTGTGGTGTCCCTGGCCCCTCTGGCTCCCAAAATCCCCTTTCCTCCTCTTCTGCAGGATTCCCTTAACTCTGCCCAATGTTTGACTGTGAGTCTGCATCTGTTTCCATCAGTTGATGAATGATGTCCCTCTGATGACAATAAGGCCAGCAACCAATCTGGTCACAGGGGATGGCCAGATCAGGCTACCTATCTGCTATAGAGTTTTAATGATCTTTCTCATCTGTGCTGATAACCCCTAATGAAATAGAAGCAGTCATCAAAAGCCTCCCAACCAAAAAAAGCCCAGGGCCAGATGGCTTCACTGCAGAATTTTACCAGAAATTCAAGCAAGAGCTAATACAAGTGCTCTTCAAGTTGTTCCACACAATAGAAGCAGAAGGGACATTGCCAAACTCTTTTCATGAGGCTTCAGTAAGCTTAATACCCAAGCCACACAAAGATACAACTCAAAAAGAGAACTACAGACAAATGTCCCTCATGAACATTGATGCAAAAATACCCAACAAAATATTGGTGAATGGAATCCAAGAACACATCAGAAAAATCACTATGAGCAAGTAGGCTTCATCCAAGGGATGCAAGGATGGTTCAACATACAAAAATCCATCAATGTAATCCACCAGATAAACAAACTGAAAAAGAAAAACCACATGATCATCTCACTTGATGATGAAAAAGACTTTGACAAAATCCCACATCCCTTCATGACAAAGATCTTAGAGAGAACAGGAATAAGAGGAACATATCTAAACATGATAAAAGCAATATACAGCAAACGAACAGCCAACATCAAACTCAATGGAGAGAAACTCAAAGCCATACCTCTAAAATCAGGAACAAGAAAAGACTGTCCACTCTCTCCATATGTCTTCAATATTGTACTTGAAGTTCTAGCTAGAGCAATAAGACAAGAAAAGGAGATCAAGGAGATACAAATTGGAAAGGAAGAAATCAAAGTTTCACTATTTGCAGATGATATGATAGTCTACATAAGTGACCCAAAAAACTCTACCAGGGAACTACTACAGCTGATAAACACCTTCAGCAAAGTAGAAGGATATGAAATTAACTCAACAAAGTCAGTAGCCCTACTATATACAAATGATAAATGCAATGAGAAAGAAATCAGAGAAACATCACCCTTCACAATATCCTCAAGCAACATAAACTATCTTGGGGTAATGCTAACCAAAAAACTGAAAGACCTGTATAGCAAGAACTTTGAGTCTTTAAAGAAAGAAATTAAAGAAGATTACAGAAAATGGAAAGATCGCCCATAGTCTTGGATAGGTAGAATCAACATAGTAAAAATGGCAATCTTACCAAAAGCTATCTACAGATTCAATACAATTTCCATCAAAATCCCAACACAGTTCTTCACAGACCTTGAAAGAACAATACTCAACTTTATATGGAAAAACAAAAAACCCAGGACAGCCAAAACAACTCTGTAGAATAAAGGATCTTCTGGAGGCATCACCATTCCTGACTTCAAGCTCTACTATAGAGCCATAGTTCTGAAAACAGCTTGGTATTGGCACAAAAATAGACAGATAGACCAATGGAATAGAATTGAAAACCCTGATATTAACCCACACATATATGAATACCTGATTTTTTGACCAAGTAGCTAAAGTTATACAATGGAAAAAAATAAAGCATCTTCAACAAATGGTGCTGGCACAACTGGATTGGGACATGCAGATGATTGCAGATAGATCCGTATCTGTCACCATGCACAAAACTTAAGTGCAAATGGATCAAAGATCTCAACATAAATCTAGCCACATTGAACCTTCTAGAAGAGAAAGTGGGAAGTACCCTTGAACGAATTGGTACAGAAGACTGCTTCCTGTACATTATACATGTAGCACAGACATTGAGATCAACAATTAATAAATGGGACCTCCTGAAACTGAGAAGTTTCTGTAAGGCAAAGGACACAGTCAGTAAGACAAAATGACAGCCCACAGAATGGGAAAAGATGGGTTGACAGAGGGCTTATCACCAAAATATACAATGAACTAAAAAAGCTAGCCGCCAAGACACCAAATAGTTAAATTAAAAAGTGGGGTGCAGAACTAAATAGAGAATTCTCAACAGAGGAATCTGAAATGGCTGAAAGACACTTAAGAAAGTGCTCAAAATCCTTGGCCATCAGAGAAATGCAACTCAAAACAACTCTGAGATACCATCTTACACCGGCCAGAATGGCTAAAATCACAAACACCAAAGACAATCTATGATGGAGAGGATGTGGAGAAAAAGGAAAACTCCTCCATTGCTGGTGTGAGTTCAAATTTGTAAGACCACTTTGGAAATCAGTTTGGCAGTTGCTCAGAAAAATGGGAATCAGTCTACCTCAAGATCCAGCAATTCCTCTCTTGGTCATATACCCAAATAATGCATGTTCATACTACAACGACATATGTTCAACCATGTTCATAGCAGCATTGTTTGTAATAGCCAGAACCTGGAAGCAACCTAGATGCCCCTCAACTGAATAATGGATAGAGAAAATGTGGTACATTTATACAATGGAGTACTACTCAGCAGAAAAAAAGCAATGAAATCTTGAAATTTGCAGGCAAATGGATGGAACTAGAAGAAACATCCTGAGTGAGGTAACCCAGTCACAAAAAGACAAATATGGTATGTACTCAATCATATATGAATTTTATTCATAGAGCAAAGGATTACCAGCCTACAATCCTCTTCACTAAAGAAACTAGGAAAGAAGGACTCTAAGAGAAAAATGCATGGACCCCAGAGAATGTGAAGGGCCAGGATCTCCTGAGCTAATTGGGAGCATGAGGGTAGGGGAGAGGGAGCTGCTAGAATGAGAGGAGCAGAAGAGGAGTGAGAGGAGGAAATAGAAGTGCAGAAATGTTGAGTTGGGGGAAAAATAGAGGAGATCAGGATGAGAGATACCATAACAGAGGGAGCCATTATAGGTCAGAGGAGAGATCTGGCACTAGGGAGATTTTCAGAGATCTACAAGGATGACCCAAACTGACAATCTAGGCAATGGTGGAGAGGATACCCTAAATGCCCTCCCCCTATAATAAGACTGATGACTACCTTATATGCCATCCTAGAGCCCTCAACCAGTGGCTGATGGAAGCAAAGGCAGACACCCACAGATATTCAATGAACTGAACTCTGGAATCCAGTTGCAGAGAGGGAGGAATGACAATCAAAGGGGTCAGTACCTGGCTGGTGAAACCCACACAAATAGGTGGCCTGAACAAGGGGGAGCACATGGACCCTAGACTGCTGTCTGGGAGACCAGCATGGGATAGATCCAGACTGGCGAATATGGATCTCAATGAGAAGGCCTTGGGACTCTATTAGGCCCCTGGTAGTGGATCAATATTTTTCCCAGGTGTAAGAAGGGAGTCTGAGAACCCATTCAATTTGAAGGGATGCTCTTTAGGCCTGGGCACATTGGGGGAAGGCCTAGGCCTGGCCCAGGATGATGTGGTGGACTTTGCTAAGCTCCTGTCGAGTGTCCCTCTCTCCCTGTGCAGTGGAGGTGGTATGGGCTGGGGGCAGGTGGGGGACTGTGGGGGTTGGGGGGAGGTGAGGGAGAGGGAGAAGGGATTGTCATGTGAAGCAAGCTTGTTTCTAATTTGAACTAATAAAAATAATAATAAAAAAATCAAAAACAAAAAAGTTAGAAGTGGGGGCTAAGCAAAGTTGGCAAAATGTTAGGTAATTCTTCTAATAAACATCTACTTTAGGGCACTTCACCATGTTGATTTAAGCAATGACATTGCAGATATTTGTTTTTTTTTTCCCCTGTGCCCTTACTGTTTTCAGTTCAATTTTAGAAATCTGAACCAATAAAAATAGTTTCCTTTGCTCTTGATGGGTCAGAGACTATAAACAGAATTACTTTCAAGTTAATTCTCTTTACAAGTTAAGCGATACTTATGCTACCACAATGAATAAGGTGTAAACATGACTAATTAGCCTTAAACCTCAATTCTTATTCCCATGCTAATGAGTTTACACAACAAAATTACCCAACACCTGTTACGAGTGTGATATACTAATGTGTTTAGATTGGTATCTTTTGAAAAACATTACATACAATTTCCAGTTTTCTTGAATGTGTTTGTTCCAGTTTCTCGATCTGTGGATGTCACTGGAGCTACATTTTGTGTGTTTTGAAGGTATGGAAACCAGTTCATTACTCTTCATTCTCAAGTGTACCTGCACTACCAGAGGCCTGTGGTATCTTTTTTTTTTTTTTTTTTTTTTTTTTTTTTTTTTTTTTTT